>NC_134371.1:37070000-38320000 GCF_035582795.1 Mycteria americana
CCTTGGCTGCAAGTGGAGAAAGCGCAAGAGACACAGCTAAAATGGATATCTCTGGGTTTTCCTGGGACTTGGTTACATGCCCAACTCAGTCCTGCAGCGTGCAGAAGCAGCAGGAGCCCTGGAAAGCCATGGACATCCTCTTCCTGTGAGCCATTCTCAATGCAACCCCAACCATCAGCAGCATCCTGACTGCTGTCAGCTGTGGTACGTGCTTGGCAGAGCGATGGGAAGGGCCCACTTGAAGCTGGGTGTCTGAGTTTGGCTCTCATAGCAGGAAAGGGAGAACCCAACACCCTCCTCTAGCCCTACAGTCTTCAAAACACTGACAGGGAAAGGGTCCTCTTGTAGCTTTTGTTTTTGAAAGCTATTTGCCTCCAGTTCTGACTCTGCTTTGCAGTATACACTTCTTGAACGTGAAGTACTTAACCCTGCTCAAAGTCCTCCCTCCCTACATGTTTGCCAAAGGGAAGAGTTGGTACATGTTAAATGCAGTAGGAAAATCACTGCAGGGCCCTGGCCATAGAGTTTCCCACATGTGTTACAGTGTGACCCGTACCCTGACAAGCCAGGGGCACACACTGTTGGTTTTGTCCTGTAGTACTTTTCCTATACAGATGGTGAAGGTGAAAATTTTATCCTCTGACCCAGGGCCTGAGGTAAATAAACTCTAAATAGTTTGGAAGTGCAGGCTGGGATGTGAAGAAGTAAAAAAGGGTGATTTTGGGGGGTGGAAAAGAGGAGGACAGCCATCAAAGCCTAAATTAACTCCCTCTTGCAAACATAGTTTGAGGAGACATTATCAGGCTAAAAATATGAGCGGTCTGTAAAAGGAGCAGTTTTCCTTGTATGCTGCTACTCACATGTTACTTAATTAAAACAGTAGTTGGTTAATGTTGTGCTTACTTTTCCACTATTCATGGTACTTGAGTTTTTTTGGGAGGGGGTACTTTGCTGAGCATGGACAATGAGGGCTTGTGTCCATGGTAAGACTACTGGTTAAAGCCAAAGTAAATATCGAAGTGGTTATAGTTGTGCCGACATAAGACCCTATATGAACATTCACACTCAAACTTTTTTTTTAAATTTAACTTCTATTCATTGGAAATGGGTTTAAATCTGAGTGGAAGAAGCTGCCATCTTACTGGAATAGGAGTGTCCATCTGGAGGCCTGTTCCAGTTTAATAAATTAAACTTTCTTTTCTAAAAAGAGTGGCAGGAGTTTAAATTTTTTCCTTGTCACTTCACCAGTCTTTCCTGGCTGTGTCACACAGGCTTCAGGTTGTAAATCTCACAGGAGAGCTTTTTTTCTCAAATTAAATTCTAGACGTTGTTTATCAGCTCTTGAACATGAAGTTGCCTCCCTTTTAGTGCAAAGGTTGTCGATGTAACCTGTCCCTTTTGAGAGAAACCTGCTGTTTAAGTCTTCTCCCCCAATTACTAGTGCAGGCAGTGTTCTGGCTTTGAGCTGAGAGTTGCCTGCAGGGAATCTCTTGAATTTCATCAAGTCCTGCACCTGGGAAGGAAGAACCCTTTGCAACGATGCAGGCTGGGGAGCAGCTCTGCTGAAAAGGCCTTGGGGTCCTGTGGACCAGCAACCTGAGCCAGCAGTGTGGTTACCAGTTAAACCTGGTAACAAAGGTCAACTGTGTCCTGGGCGGCATGAACAGAAGTATAGCCAGGAGATCAAGGGGAGGGATTATTCCCCTTTTGCTAGGCACTCGTTTGATCACAACTGGAATACTGCGTCTGGTTTTGAGCCCCTTGGTGAAGAAACATGTTAACAAGCATGAGAAGTCCAGCAGAGAGCCATGAAGATGATGAGACCATGAAGTTGATGAGACGTTGGGG
This sequence comes from Mycteria americana, assembly GCF_035582795.1. Lineage (NCBI taxonomy): Eukaryota > Metazoa > Chordata > Aves > Ciconiiformes > Ciconiidae > Mycteria > Mycteria americana. Next base: position 37,071,849 of record NC_134371.1, read on the forward strand.
AATGACAGGTAAGGATTGTACTCCTTGCCAACCAGCTCACCTCTCCTCTTCTATGGCCTTGTACTTAGCATATCTTCTTGTAGCTCCTGCTTGGTCTTGACAGCAGGAATATTTCAAACTGATCCACTCAAAAAACTTGATTGGAACCTGATGCCGGGCCAAGAATAATGCTGATGGACTCAAACTCAAATAATAGTGCTGTGCTCACCAGCCTGCTTTCAAAAATACACACAGAAAAATCTAAGTACTGCCTTAGTCTAAGGGCCATGTGGACTGCTAAGCTGTGTTCTTGGTGAACTAACTGGAGCTGGGTTAAGGTGGCCCACTCTCCTCACCCTATCAAGTGCATGCCATGGACCAGTAAGGATCAGAGGATGTTGTAAAAACACTTTTCCAGGAGAGGCAAGTGAGGAGGGATGATAGCATCTCTTAAGTAGCATGCTCTCACCATCAAACTTACTTGTGGGACATGCAGAGAAGACCTGTTGGCCTGTGCTGCCTCTCTCCACTGGTACTGTTGTAGGAGGAGTTTGGGCAGACTGAAATTGCTTTTCTGCAGGTATTGGAGGTACTGCTTTACCTCACCTGCTGTAAGCCTTTTCCAAGAGGAGTCAGCACAGGACACTGCCAGCACAGTGTCTTCCATGTGATGCTTTCTTACCCTCAGTTTATCACATGAACAGTCTCATCCCATGGCCATGTCTCACTGTACCAGACATGACCCAAGTGTTGGCTGCTCTGTCCGTGTGTCTCAGCCCTTCCTGACTGTCATCACACAGGGAAAAGACAGCCAGTTTTCCACAACTGGGGAGATGTGCGCCATGGGCAACAGACGACCGGTGGTGGTGGTGAGATCTGCAGCAGAGATGGCCTTAGCATCTTGAAAATGGATTAAGAATGAACAGGGTCCAACTGGTCCATCCACCTGAGTTAGAGCACTGAAGTTTTAACTGTGTACTCGGCTTCTTGAAGTCCTACAAACTGTCTATCACAGAAGCAGCACATATAATGGCGAATATCCTGATGTGCCTCTTATGGCTTGAGGAGCTCTCGCTGCCAGTGGGAAGTCCTGCTCATATTTTTATTTGCCTGTTTTTCTTGTTCAGGGGTTGGGTTGTTGGGGGTTTTTTTTGTTTTTTTTTTTTTTTAAAAAAGGGCCTGTTTTTCCATACAGTGGTATTGCAAACACCATAGCTGCTATTTTTTCTGGGGGGATAGGTGGACTGGTTCAGATATTACAACAGGAGTAAGTGCTGATTTTGTTTGATCTTAAATGTGAATTGTTTTGAAACTAATAGTGATAATTGCTTTTGGGAATGGCTTGGTTTGTTTGGGGGTTTTTTTGGTTGGTTTTTTTTTTGAGGCTCAAAGCTGGAAAAACAAAGGTTTGCCAAATTGCTAGTCATAGGGCATGTTTCATCCAGGGCGTGACAAACTTTATGGCCTTTGAGAACTTTTGGGCTTAGAAATGCTGCTGGGTGGATAGTCCTGGAGACTTCAGTCCTTTATTTTTGCCAGAGCTTTGTCTCATCAATGTCTTTGTAAAGGTGTACTGGGATGTGAATTTACTTTCTACATAACAACACCATTACGGTCTGGGCAGTAAAATGCCATTTTCCTTCTAGCAGTTTCCTTGTGGGTAAATCGAGAGATTCCTCCAGGCTCCCATTCATGTGTCTCACTTCTGTCTGGAGGTTGGAGTCTTCTGGGGTGAATTTTGTCAAGGCCATGCTGCCCTACCAGGAGCAGGATGGAGAAGCCCAGGTATGGGGGGTCTGATGGGCTGTTGGGAAGCTCTTTCTCTAAGCAGCCCTTAGCACAGGGCAAGATCAGGTAGTAGCAGTATTTGGTGTACTGTGCCCTTTTCTCAGGATGGTGGTGTGTCCATGCAGTGACACTTGTGTGGTCTGACCTTATAGGAACTGGAGACAAAGACATGACAGGAGGAGCATCCTTCAGCGCCCTTGTCTTGCCTGGGGAAGCAAAGGAGGGCTAGCTATTGAGGGCAGCTAGCTTTTGATGACAGAGTTGCAGTAACTCTGTCAACCACTGTCTTTCAACTTTAAGGTTTCTTCTGCTAGTCAAAGTTTCGGACTTCATGAAGCAGCCCTGAGCAATTGAGGCCTTCTATCATGTTAATAATTTTCTATCAGCCTTCTATAATGTTAATAATTTTCTCTGAGGTTGAATGACTCTGTTTTCACTTTTTTTGTCAAGGAAATTGTGTTCCATTTGTGAACCTCGGGTTTCCATTGCACATCCCTGCAAGCAGCTCCCCCACTAACACATTTTGGGCTTGTGTGTGCGCAAAGCTGAATGGAGAAAAATCTGGCTGAGTCAAGGGAGCAGCCAGCATAACACCAAGACTAACTTGACATGCACACAGCTGAAGCTTCCCCTTTTCCTCCCCAGACTGCAGCAAACCCCTCCACATCTCCCCACTGATCTTATGCCAGGTTAGAAGGACTGGGATGAGGCTTGCTGAGGGAAATGGGCACATGCACCTGGCTGTGTGGGATTTGTGTGCTTACTTTAAGGGTTTGCAGGATCCTTAAGACTAGCCTGGACCTGACAAAGAGTATGGTGTAAGGTGGACTCTGGCATTCTTCAGGATGGCCACCATCATCTTCGCTTGGTTTGCATGATGCCTAATTGCAGTGTGGTCCCACTGTATGCAGGAGCTTCTTGGTGCCACTGCAGCTCCAGTGATGACCATGAACAAAAAAATATTTTCACAGTTGTCTGGTATTTTAGGAATTTTGCAGCTGTTGTTCACTGACTGTGCAGCTGGAGTGTGGGAGGAGAGCAGAACAAGACTAGTGAAATGCACAGTGGCTGTGGGAGGCCCAAGAAAGTGTGCTAAAACAGGGGCTTGAGTGAATGAGCTGCAATCTGTAAAATACGTGGAGCAAGTTTGACTTAGTGTCTTCTACCAAGTCAGCACTATGACTGTTTTAGTCCAGTTAAACATCCCTGCAAGCTAGATTGGCAGTGCTGTGCAACCCAGGGTCTTGGTCAAAAGCACACCCTGAAGTTACGACTAAACCCAGCCTTGCTCTGTCATAGGAGAGCAGTTCATAGCAAAGAAACCAGTCTCCATTCACTTGCTGAACTTTCATTATTCATTGTTTCAGTACACAGGAATAAATATTCCACAAATAAGCTTCCTGTCCTTAAGTGATTGTGTTCTTCTGATTATAAATAAACTTAAAATCTGAATTCTTGATTCTTTGTTAATTTAAACCAGGCTAAACCCCATGGGATTGATATCTTCTGGTTGCATGAACTAGAAAGGGTTCATGCCCTGATTCTCATCTGGAGTATCGTACAATGACTTGGGCTGAAGGTATTTTCCTGAAATAGCTTGGAGTAGCTCTAGGGTTTGGGATGTGCCCCCTTTGTCCCTTCTGTGTGCCTTCCCCTAACTACAGGTATCTCTGGCTTCAAGTAGGGTGGAGGATGCTGTGGGAAGTGCCTTTGGCTCTCTGGAGCTGGAGGACAAAATAGGCAATTTATAGCAGTTGATGGAGGCTTAGCACAGCCTTCCAGCGCCCTCCCGTTAGGGATGTGTTTCACACCATCTTTGCTATCTCTCCATGGGACCTTTTGGGAATATTTATACTCGCAGAGGAATATAAAGGGATTGTAAATTCTCAGTGGAGCTTGCAGAGCTGTGGCTGCACAGGCTGTGTCCTACAATGGGGCTGTGCTTTCCTGCCTTCTGGCCAGGAAAAATGAGCAGCCCTTTGGCTTAAGGGAATTTGCTGTGGGATCTGCCATGACCATGTGAGTGGCCAGGTGTTGGATGTGCAAAGTCCTGGTCCCAGGGAACCGCATGCTGGGAAGGAGCAGCTGGGATGCGACTTGGCTCGCTTGCTCTGCAACCCGAAGGCTTGAGGATCCCAGGCAGAGATGAGCTTGTGGCTCCTTTGGGAGCGTTTCCACGCGATTACTGTCAGAGACATGGATCTCTGCATTCTGTTCCAGTTTGTGCAGCTATGCTACTCCACCCTGAGGAAAAAACATTTTTCAGATGGTGCTTTCAGGCAGGATGGTGGAGGCCATAGAGGAAGCAGGCGGGTTTCTCCCACCCCATTGCTTGAGACTGAGTGCTATTGCAGTGTTTTAACAGAACATAGCATCTGTGCAAAGCTCCTCTGTGTGTTTTCACAAAGTCGTAACCTCTGTGTCAGGAAACCATAAGAAAGCAAGCTGCCTCTCTCTGAGCTGCAGTCTTGCTGCTTGCTGGCTATAGTAGGGTAGGGGGAAGGAGGTCTGATGCTGATCCTGGTGTATGTTGAGCATCCCTGCCTTCCCCTGCCACCTCCGTGCTCAGCTTGGCCATACAGAGGGCAGTTTTGAGAGGCTGTGCTAATTGCATGTTGCAAATTGAAGGCAAGTGGCTTTCTAGGCCTTGGTTATAATTATCCATGCTGTAGAGCAGTGAGTGAGGTGTTCCTTCCCTTTGCTAGCAGCGTGTTAGCAGGGGGTCCTCTCAGTGTCTTAGCAGAGCCCTCGATCCTGGCACGAGTGATCCCTGGGCCGTAGGGTGAGGCAGCGGTGTACCCGTGCTCGCACCCGGGCTGTGCAGCTTAAACGGTGGGCTCACAGGTCGATACAGCAAGCAGAGCAAAATCCTGGTGCTTCTAGAGATAGGACCTTTGCAGTTAGCTAACTTTGGGCCGTTCATCTTGAGATGGCCTGTCTTGTCTTTTCCAGTGGATGAACTGAACAGAGAGTTCAGTCCTGCTTGATGATAAAGCTGCTGTGATTCCTGCGAGGCAGGAGGGGACCAGCGAGAGGGGAGCGGTGTGTAAGCGTGCCTGCGGTAAGGGGGTGCTCTGTCTTTGTGGGGGAGTGGGGCTCTGCCGCGTGCCTTAGCAAGGACTTGCACATCTGTGGAGCTGCCCTGAGTTCTGCCAGGAGCTGGATGCGCCTGTAAGAAATCAGTTCTGCCTCTGTTTGACTCGTTTACCAGCTAGGAAAAGGCAAAGGACCTAAATCTTGTGTTAACAGGCTTCCTTTGTGCTCTCATTTTCCCAGGGCGGCCACTGACCACAATGTTGATAACACCACAGCAATCCTTAGAGAGTGGCTGAAGAATGTGCAGCACCTCTACCACGATGTGGAGTGGAGGCCGATGGAAGACCCCCAGTGAGTACTGCAGTGAGGGGCTGGCTGAAGCTGTTTGGTGTATATGTCAAATTTTCTAGGTTTTCTGTTTTCAAACCAGGAGATGTACTAAATGTCCAAGCATTAAAACGTGGATTTTTTTTTTTTGTGGGGTCTGTCCCATTAAAATTGTGTTCTTAACGGAGCCCATGAAAAGGTCTCTGACTTCAGTGAAGCAACTCACACAGAACGTCGGAGAAGAAAGCATTTTCCATTCAGTTATTTAGCATCTGCAGCTGCTCGCTTTGCATGGTAAACAAATTACTTCAAAAGCTACAGGGAATAAAAACTGTCATTCTTTATTTGCAAGGAAGCAGAGAAATCATAGCCCATTCCCATAGTGTCTATGAAAGTTCTGTCCGGGACATCAAATATTCAGTAAGTTCTGAGCCAGAGAACTAGATTTAATTCAGTTTATTATGCCTTTGCATGGCTTGCAGGATCATTGCTTTGAAATACAATGTTAGGTGTGTTGGGTTTTTATTGCTTTATTTCTTTTTTTTTTTTTTTTTAAGGTCAGCTGTTCCTTGTTTTGTTCTGTTTTCTACTTCTTCCATCGGGGAGTACATCAGGTTCCCCTTTCTTTAGGCTTGCTTTTACTCAAGGTCCTCAGTGCAGTGGTGGAGCATTTGTGGTACAAACCCACAGGGAATACTTGTTTTATTGACTTTTTTAATCCTTTAATTGGAATTGAGTTTTCTTAATCCTGTCAAGGTTGGCTTTTTAAGTTCTGTAAAAAGTTTTTTAAATTCTTAGCCCCTTCACTGGCTTATGCTGGCACTGTTTCAAAGTCCTGAATTTTTATTCCACATAGGGATCTGTCCCTGAGTTTTCTTCCATCTTTGTTACGAAGTGTTTGCTTTTGGACCTGATCCTGAAAACAGAGACGTGCGCATAACTTTGCTCACATGATTGGGCTCATGGGGTTGGGTGTTGGGTGTTTGTAGATTTAAGAGCTGTTATCAGGATGTGTTAACAGTTACTAATAATGCCCAGACCCTGAGGGAGTCCAAATTGCCTTCATCTTTACATCCTCGGCTCTGTTGATTCTACTGGGCTCAAGGAAGCTGCATTTATAGTTTTAAACTTGAACTTAAAGCCTAGCAGAGGACAGATTACTTTTTACCAGAGGGTCAGATGAGGTAAATCAGTTTTAGTTCATTTCAGTGGGGTAACCTCTGCTTACGTCAGGTGAGGACCTGCCTGCTGCGGAAGAAACTCCTGGTTTTGATAGTGCTATTTTGCTTGCGGACGCTTGGTCGGCAGGAAATGCTGCAGTGCTGCTTGTTCTCCAGTGCCCTGTGTACACATGCCAGCACGAAACTTGGAATCGTTTTCCTCAAAACCTCTCTTGGGTTGCCTGAGGTGACTCCAACACTGTTTTTCTTTTGGAAAGAAGGCAGCAAGGGAACTCTAAATTTTTTTCGTAGTGTAATAGGGCCCAAACATGGGTTGCAGTCACTTTTTTTTTTTCTTTGCTAGGTCTTACCCAGAAGAAATTGGGCCAAAACATTGGCCAAGCTCCCGATTCACTCATGTGATGAAACTCCGACAGGCTGCCCTGCGTGCTGCACGAGAGAAGTGGTCAGACTACATCCTGGTAAATACAAGGTTTGATTTATTAACTGTCCTCAGGCAAAAACTTTTCAGGTAGCCACTCTGATACTTGAGGCTGTCAAAAAGTTCCCTCTCCATTGAAAGACAAAGGTCTCTTGCATTGAGATGCTGTGTGTCGTTTCTCGGTCTGGTGAGCAAGAGACTTTGCAGCTAGGGGGATAAGTCCCTGGGTAAGCCTAAGGCTTTCTCTGCAGGGGTCAGGATTGAATATAGTCCTGGTGGTGGGTTGGTACCTTCAAAGGTCCCCCAGATTTAACCCCCACCTGTTATTGATGCAATGTAAGGAAAATAGTTCAGCAAAACAGTTGTGGAAAGGTGTGTGCCTTTGGTCACTACAGCAGCAGTTAATGGTGGCGTTCCCACAGCCTCTGAACAAGGCGAGGGTGCGAGGCCATTTTTTGAGTTCTTCTTGATCCTCTTCAAAGTGTAAACCTGCCCTGAATTTTCAGCAATGTTATTTTCCCTCGCAGCTCCCTTGCCCCTGTGGCAACGTTCTGTGGAGTCAGAGGGAAGCTCTGCATCTTTTCCCATCTCATAGCTTTGTCGTAGGGGCAGCCACCCCTGGGTTTACCTATAACAGTGATGTGCCCTATAGTATCAAAACTACCAGCTCAGTGCTTTTTGGGTTTTTTGTCAACTTCATGCCTCTGCCTGCCTTATTCCCAAGAAAGTGTCGGGGGAAGCATATCATTTCATCTAATAACAAATTTCTTTCTCTCTTTCCCTCTTCCTTCTCTAGTTTATTGATGCAGATAACTTACTGACCAACCCACAAACCCTGAACCTGATGATAGCAGAAAACAAGACACTGGTGGCACCAATGCTCGAGTCTCGCTCTCTCTATTCTAACTTCTGGTGTGGCATCACCCCCCAGGCAAGTGACCTCGTGGATGGTGCTGGGTGACTGTGCAAGCTATGTTTTCAAAGGCCTCCTGCCTTGTGTCTGTGAAGCAGTGGGCATCGTTTCTGTTCTGTGGGCTTTCCTATCTGCTTTTGTAGTGTCCTTCTGAAAAGAAGCTGCTGTAGCTCTGAGGCATGCAGAGGTGGTGTTAGCATGTAGTGAGGATAGTGGTGTCATGCAGTCATCTCAACTTGCGCCTCTCTCAGTGGCAGTATCCCAAATCTTGGGTGGGTATCTTTGGGAAAGGTCTGTACATTTATAGGGAATCGGAATAAGGGTAGAGAGGACATCGCAGTCTATAAATGTTTTTCAGGCTTTGTTTTCTAATCGAGCTGTAGGTATGAGCAAAGCAATACATGTCCTGCACTGGGTGTGCAGGCACATAGCTGAAACTTGCTTCCTTATCTGAGATTCCTCACTTGAAAAAGCTGAATCTGGACAAAGCTGAGCTTGCTTAGCCAAAAGTTCTGGGAAGTGATACAGTCCCACTAACTACCTAAGAAATACTGATATACACACCAGAATTTATTTGAGGTGGTTCTATATGTTTGTGTAGTGGCCTTAAAACTTGTTGTGTAATTTTAGACTAGCTTTTCTGTATAGACACTAGTCTGAGAGGAATTTGCTTTTCTTTCTACAGCTCTCAGTTGTATATAGGTTATTTTTCTCACATACAAACAAGATTTATGTAGTGGGGCAGCACCCTTTGCTTTGTAGGGAGTGTGTGTGCTGAAGTATCTGTGTAAAGGGTACTGGTGTAAAGGACAGAAATGCTGAGCATAGACATTAGAGTTTCATGTTACTTTTTCAAATCACATATACTGCAGAAAGTATCAGATACAAAAATGTTGTGTAGTAGAAATAGCATTATTTTTAGAGCCAGAACGAGGTTGAGCTTTCACGTTACAAATTGATCCACATCACTGTGGTGTGTTGACCCTAGCTGGTAGGTAAGCCCCCACCCAGTCACTTGCTGGTTCCTGCCCAGGGGGATGGGGGAGCAAATTGGAAGGGCAAAAGCAGAAAAAAAGAAAAAACAAACCCAAAAGCAACGCTCATGGGTTGAGATAAAGACAGTTTAATAAGTGAAGGGGGGGAAAAAAACCCCAAACAAACAAATGATGCAAAACCAGTCACTCACCACCAGGAGACCGATGCCCAGCCCTTCCCTGAACACCAGCTACTTTGGAAAAACTCCCCTCCGGTGTTACTGCTAAGCATGATGTTATATGGTATGGAAAATCACTTTGGTCAGTTTGGATCAGCCGTCCCAGCTGCGTCCCCTCCCAACCTCTCGCCCATCCCCAAGCCTACTTGCTGTGGGGGACAGAGTGAGAAACAGAGAAGGCCTTGATGCTGTGCAAGCACTGTTCAGCAGCAGCTAAAACATGGGCATGTTATCAACACTGTTTTGGTCAGCAGTCTAAAACGCAGCACCGTATGGGCTGCCATAAAGAAAATTAACTGCATCCCAGCCAAACCCAGTACAATCACCTTGTCCATAAAAGGATTTTAGTAAGAGAATCAAATATGTAGAAGGGCAGATCTATTGTCACAGTCATTTTTTGCCTTTTTTCACTATTTTCCTTTGAAATGTTCTTGACTAAGCTCTAGATGGGCTTTCCAAGACATTCAAGCTGAAATGGGGACTGTAGTTAATGCTTTTTTCTCCAAGGTAAGACTCGATAATGAGCTTTTTGACCTCCAGTCTGCTGCTGGCATGTGTTTTGTCATCCTTTGGGGAGGCAGGATCCTAAGCTGCATGTCTCCTAGAACAGGAAGGGGTTGACTGTTCTCTTGAAAATTTCCCCTTTTTGCCCATGTTTGCTCTGGAAAGCTTCAGGATTTCCTTTTTACTTCCATGCCTGAGTCTTGTGTTTCCTTCTTCGTAAAGACAAGCTTGTCCATAGACAAATGTGTTTCAGCCTGAGCTGCACATACATCTTTGAGCTTCACTGGGGCATGTGAATAGGAGTACTTCAGAGAGGCTCCATGGTCCTGCCCTTCCCTACCCTCTTGCTTTACTCCAGAGAGCTACCAGATGTTAATTGTTGTCATTATTGCTGGAGTGAAATGAAGAGCAAACTCCGTTCCCCCTTTCTTCTATTTACCTGGTGTAAAACATCATTCTTCCTTCCCTGTATTACCTAGGACACAAGTAGGGACCACAGGCATGGTGAAAACACAACAACTGCACTGGGTTGGACCAAAGGTCCATCTGATAGCAGCGGTTCCTAGCAGATGCCTAGGGAATAGTATAAGAACATGGCAAACAAGTAAGTGAATGATACTTCCCCAAAATATTTTTCTGTTCTCTAGCAATCTCTTTCTCTATGATTTCTTGAGGAAGGTCTTTGTCTTTAAAGCTCTCGGTGATTTTTTTTCTTTTACATAAATCATTGTCTGAATCTTTTTTTGGCACCCACGCTGTCTTACGGCAAGGAGTTCCACAGTTCAGACTAACTAATTGAATAAAAATAGCAGAAAAAGTTCCTGAACTTTCCAAATTCTTGGGAAGTAAATATATAGATAAGAAAAGGTGGTTTTGTGGGTATGTTTACTTGTTTCTTCATAGAAACTTCATAGCGAAGGCATTGTCCTTTAAGTTTTTAAGGTTAAGTCCTGAGACAGCCAGGTTTTCCACTGATGTAACTGATTTTGCTCCACTGATTATGCTCCACAGGCTGAAGTGGATCTCTGCCTGTGTGCACCAGCCTCAGCCCTGGTCCCTAGTGTTACCACTCCAGTAGTAATTTTCCATCATTACTAGCATTAGCTGAGAAAAGGAGAGGGAAAATGCAGCAGCGAATGCATCTTGCAGAATTTGGTGAAAAAAGCTGCTCAAATGAACAGGAAAGTTCCCACTTTATTTTTTCTTTTCTTTTAGTTGCTGCTTCTTGTTTCTGTGCTCACAGTCCCACAGCTTCATGCTCTCAGCCTTGCTCTCCCTGGGGACTTGGGGAGGGAGTAACAGCTGGAGCACGCCCTGAAACGCAGCTTCCAGCACTGAGCAACAGCAAGCCAAACCCAGCTCCAGACAGCTTGACATTTAGTTGTCGTGAAGCTAACCTTAGGAGAGCACGGCAACAGTGCTGACAAGTTGGAGTCTTTCTTGACTACACATGATTTATGAGCAGTGAAAAGCCCCAAAACCCCATGGTGAGTGACTGGAGGAGGAAAGATTAGTTTCCAGCATCTTTCACCTGTGCGCATTCTCAGATGTCTGTTAAAGGTTGAATGTCTTAACCCTTCCTTCAGTGGGAATGCTAGTAAGGTCTGTACCCACTCACTCCTTTTCATGAAAATCGGACTGGCTGTGTTTGAGATACCTAGCCCTCACAGTATGGTCAGAAGGTATCTGAAGGGCGGAGGGGGGGATCAACAGATGCATAAACAGACAAATGCACCACACCATGCTTCTACACAAAACCAGTGTAAAGTGGTTCTGCAGTGATTTGCTCAGCTGCTGCTAGGATGATTACGGAAAATATAACGTAAAAGTAACTTTAACTTATTTTAGTGACTCATCATTTCTGTAAAGGCCAGAATCTGCTCTGGATTCAACAGTCAGCCATGTCCGGATGTCTAATTCATGTGTTAGGACTTTCTTTCTGGAGGAATTCAGTGTATTTATTTCCAAATCTGATAGCTTTAGACATACTGCACCTGCAAAACCAGCTGTGAGCCGCACAATGTGGGTGTTGCACCCACAGTGCTAGAAGGTTAGCAAAGCTGGTGGTTACAGAGAAATGAGCTGACTGAAGTGCCTCCCCCAGATAGGCTCTGTAGGGAGAGCTCAGGAGTGAGTATTAAACCTGCTTACCCTGGGATGGAGGAAGCAGGGATTCTTACACAGCTGATGGAGTCTGAGGTGTTGCTTTTGCTACAGTGAAGCAAATTTGTTTTTATTTTTTTTTTTTAAATCATGGTCAGAAATAATTTGCAGGTCCTATTCTGTGAGACACTGCATGTCCTTTGTGTCTGTTGAACATGGAGGATGCCACAGATGCTCAGCAGCTTCCAGGGTCAGACCTGAGAGTGTGCAAAAAAAGGTTTCTGGAGAGCCAGCAGAAAAAAGTCTGAGGCTTGAAGCTCTATTGCAAGGGAATTTTGCCGTGGAAAGGCTTGGATTTCCAACAGCTGCTAAAAAGGAGAGAGAAGGTCAAGCAGGACAAGGAGCAATGGTTTTAAACTAAGGGAGGGCAGATTTAGACTGGATTTAAGAAAGAAATTTTTTACAATGAGGGTGGTGAGGCACTGGAACAGGTGGCCCAAAGAGGTAGCGGAGGCCCCATCCCTGGAAACATTCAAGGTCAGGTTGGATGGGGCTCTGAGCAACCTGATCTAGTTAAAGACGTCCCTGCTCTTGCAGGGGGGTTGGACTAGATGACCTGTAAAGGTCCCTTCCAATCCAAAGCATTCTATGATTCTTTAACTTTTGAGATGGAGATGATTTCTAAATACTTGACTGAGCCCTTTCCAAAGTGGGGGGACATTTCAAAAATCTGAGAATTGGGCACTGATCCATCTCTGCTGGGGAGGCCTAAGGGTGGGAGCTTTTGCTAGGGAGCACCTATGAAACAGAAATCTCTTGTAACAAGCAGCCCCCTCCTTGTGTTTGCAGGGCTATTACAAAAGGACCCTGGATTATCCCCTGATTCGGGAATGGAAGAGGACAGGCTGTTTTGCTGTCCCAATGATTCATTCCACGTTCCTCATTGACTTGAGGAAAGAGGCTTCCACCAAGCTGATGTTTTACCCACCCCACCAGGACTACACCTGGAGCTTTGATGATATCATGGTCTTTGCCTTCTCCAGTCGCCAAGCAGGTATGTCTGGAGCCTTTGCTGGGAAGGAGTCACTAGCAGAGATGTGCAGATCTCTACTTTGAGTTCACAGGCCAAAAGTCATGTGTTGGCTTCAGTGGTGAGTTAAGACCCTGTTCCCTTTCCTCTTTTAGATTTGGTCAGGGGTAACCAGCAGCAAGTGACTGGCAATGCAGTTTTGAATCACAGCTAGCTTCAAAGGACACGAGAGCCATTCTTGGGACGGGGGCAGTGTTTCAGAGACAAAACGTGTGGCATCCACCCTTGATTTGTGTCACAGCAAGACACAGGTGAATGCTGTGAGGGTGGAAGGTATTTTGAAGTCTTTAGGTAAGGTATCTGAAGTCACCACTTCGCGGAAACTCCATGAGGATGGGGGCGAGGGCAAGAGACTCTTTTTAGATGTAGCAGCCCTTGTGGAAAACAAAACCCAAGTTGCTGACCCGCAGTGCTGATGAGGCTTTGCTTCATGGCAGCTCAGCAGGAATTGTCTGAGAGGTGGGGTTTTTTGGGGGTTGGGTTTGGTTTGGTTTGGTTTTTTGAAAGCAAAATCGTTGCAACTTTCAGGGGAATGATGTGGAGTCTGTGGGCTGTGCTGAGAGGAAATCTCTTGCAGGCAAGAGCAGGTGTGTGAGCAGTAAAATCTCTGCGTACTTGACATTGTATCATTGGTACTTTGGGAGAACCAGTTGAGCACTGAGCTGCCTTGAGATCCTTGGGGCACAGCAGAGAGAAAATATGTACCACTCCAGCTGATACTGGGATCAGTTTCTACTGGACAGTGGGAGGACTTCAGTGAGACCTGAAATACAGGAGTCCTTTCAGGCCAAGTCACAACCTCAGTGTCCTCTTCCTTTGCCTGGAATGGCTGTTGGTGTTTGCAGAGAGCTCCATGTGTCTCGGAGAAATCGCTGTCTCTTAAGTGCATGATACTGCTGCTACTGCTGCTTGTCCTTGTAGTGAGGATGTTTAGTCCCATTTATTTTTGGAGAGTGGATCTGGTGGGTATTCTGTCTCCAGCAAAGTCCTGGCTGGCAGATCTGTATGTAGCAGTGTCAGAGCTGAAAGGAGCTCCTGGGAAGGATATGGTCGTCATGGCCATCTCTGTGGTTCTTTGCCCTGCTGTGTTGAAAAGGGGAAAGATTGGGGCCTTATAAGGAAAAAGGGACTGATGAAACCTCAGCAGCACCAACGAAATGCACTTCTGTTCAGAGCTTCACAATTGGTTTGCTGGCTGACTAAGGAGAATTAGTAGGGAAAAGTTGTTTGTGGGTCCTCTGAGTGATGTGCAGTTGGTGTTACCTGTCTTCTCTTTGTAAAAGAGGCAAAGTTAAGGTGAGAAGGAAGGGCTGTTCTTGGGGGACAGACAGAGAGAAAGTGAAGAAGTATAGCTTGTTGTTGTTGGCAGTCACTTCTGCAGAAGAGACAGGCTGAGAAGACTGCCTTTCCTACCATTTCCAGACCAGCACAGCAGCCACCAGCTGTTTGTAGCTTTCCTTTTAGTGATGTTTCTGGTTTGAAGTTCTTGACAGCACTGATGGTGCTGTCTTGGCAGACTAAGCAGGGCTTTTTAAAACTCAGCTACGGGAGGATGAGGGGTATCAAATGAGAAAGACAAATGATGGAGGAGAGGCAGCAAGAGCTGAAATGAGAGCCCTTGGGAGACAGAGGCAAGATGTGAACTTGCAGTGCACCTTTGGGGCCCTGACTTTCAGAGTCAGGACATCGGTATATTGGCTCCAGAGCAGAATTGAGGTTTAAGTCTGGATAGCAAAGCAGGCTCCTTCAAATCTACCTGCCCCGCTTGTTCCTTCTGACAGCTCTCCCAGGAATGCAGCATCCAATGAGTGTGGTAACTGCATTGCATTAGCTCCAGCTGCTTAAGAAATATTTCAGGGATTCAAACCCATCATTTTTTCCTTCCATCCTAGAACGCTTTAGCTTTTTCCAGGACTGACCCGTGACACGAAAGGCTTTGCTTCAGCAGTCTGGCCCATTGATCTGCTCAGATTGTTGGCTTGTGTCCTGGGCTGAGTTTTGTCACCCAGGATAAAAGGATGACATCCAAATTCAGAAATGTGAAAAATGTATGGACTTTGAGGTAAATTTCTTTTAGGAGTAATTTCACATACTTCCCTGAAGTAATAAATTATGTTGGCTTTTGTCCAGGCCAAGTACTGCACTTAATGCCTCAAATCAAACCATCAGTTTTCAACAGTGAATCTACTGCTCGAAGCAACTGGTTTTTGATGCTCCAAAGAGACCGTCCCACTTCTGCTGAGAGGACGTGGCCTGTGGTGGGAGTACTGACTCGGAACAAAACTCACTGCGGGTGTTTTGTTGACAAAGGTGGACTCTCTAGAGCCCCTTGCACTCACAAGGTAGCACTTAGCCAGCGAGATCTCCTGAGCTTCCTTTCAGCTTGAGGCTCTGAAGCCCTAGAGCCAGCCAGCAGGAAGGTCTGGCCACAGGGATGTGGGGCAAATTTAGGTTGCCTAAATATGGCTGTGGTTTTAGGGCATGGTTATGAATCCTGGTCACTGCCTTACAAAGGCTAATGATAATACAAGTATCTATAGCTTTTCTGTCCCTTGCAGCAATTGTTGTTTTTATTATGAAAACAGAGCTGGAGAGCAAGTCCCCCTCTCCATTTTAAAGTAGCTTTACCATTTTAAAGTGGCTTTTATCCCAGAAGGAACAGAAGTACTGGTGTGAATCTATGCAGATTAACTGTGTTTAAGCCAGTGGAGGATAAGAACGGAGATCAGTGAGCCAGATAAGATTAGTTGATTAGATCAGTGCCAAATCCATTAATGTCAGCAGGTAGTATTTTTTATTCTGCCATTTACCTAAATTGTAGCTGACAGCTGAATGTGTTTTGGCAAGTAGTGTAGCCAGCAATTTACTTGCAGAAATTAAAATGGTAGAAGCACCGGGGTCATTAATGCAGACAATTCTGCTCTGCTAAAAATACCAGGGATTAGGAGGACTAATACATGAAAGCATCAACACACCAGGTAGTGTCTGCATTTCGTTTAGTTCCTAGAGGGAGGGGGGTGGTTGTGCTTGTTTCATTTAAAAAAAAAAAAAGGGGGGGGGGGGCAGAAAAGCTTGTAGGTTTGCATTTTTCTTTAAATCTGGCTGGCCAGTTGTATGGGTTCTAGCAGCTTTCAGATTGTGGTTAATTAATAAAGGATCTTACCAGAGCTCAGTGAAAAACAACAGAAAAATTTTCCCTTGGCTTCTCCGGATGTAGCTTTTGAGTGTGTTGCCTGATGTGACATCAGGCCCAGTGCTGCTGCAGTTGTAGCTGATAATGAGCAAATGCTTGGTCAGTCCAGAGGGAGCAGCATTTTGCTGATCACACGTTGCTGGGACATTCCCAGTGAACAAGCTCAGCAGTGGGTATTGCAAAGGCATCTGCTCTGAGGAGAGGCTTTGCATCTTCTCTTTGTTTCGCACCTTCAGATTCAGCTCCTTGAACAAGCAGTTGCAAAAGCTTTTGAGTAGAAAGATGTTATGTTATCACCTCTTTTTGAAAGCATCTGTTCTCCTTGCTGGTGTGTCTCTCTAGGATTTTCCTTTGATCGTCAGGGCACCGTAAAAACTAGTACTGGAGAGGAAAGGACCATGTTTGGTGGTAGACTAGGCACTTCCAAGATGGTTATCCTATATATTCCTCAAAGTCCTTTGCCAACACAGGTGAAAATGTTTCTTTATTTTCTAGCCAAAGCAAACAGAAGCAGGAAGATGCTTGACTGCAAAACCCAGAGTGAATCCCTTGCTAGGCTAGTAACAGACCCTGCAGCTATGCCGATGCCTTGGGCCTTACAGCTTCATCCCCTGTGATCCCAGGGGAGCTGAACTGCCTGGGCTCGCATTTGGCCAACCGTGTGCTGTTGAAGCTGAGGATCAGACTTGGCTCCTCCACCCTGGAAGAGTCATTCCGTATTTATTGCGGTGTGACAGAAAAGCCTTGCAAAGCTCAGACAAAAGCTTCCGTCACCCATGCTGGGTTTGTCTGAATTTTTCCCTCTCTGAGGCTCTGATAGACCTGCACCCCTCTTTGCCCCGCATGCGGGGCAGGGCCTCCTCTCCCCGCAGAGGCGTGGGGTATCCAGTAGGACAGCTTCCTTTTCGTCTGAACCACTTCACCCCTCGCAGGCCTGTAACAAATGCAGCCTTCCTGTGTTGCAAGGGGGAGTCCTGCCCACTCGTGAATGGAGATGCCTCCACCCTTCACCCTGAGCTTTGAAACCTGTGTGCTTCCCCCACCTTTGAGCCCCGTTTTTCCCCCCGCGGGTTGGGAGGCTGTTGCTGAGCCCTGGGTCCATGCAGGGAGAGAGGCCCCGTGTCCCAGGGTCGCTGCTGCTTCTCCTTCAGCACAGCTGCAGGTGGGAGCCCGTTCGGCTCCGGTGCCAGCTGTTGCATTGCTAGAGGCTGGCTTACTCGGAGGGTGAAAACCTGTTCCTGCTTTTGGCTCTGGGTTTGTGAAGGGATTGTCAGGTGAAGTGCCAGGTCTGAACAGTGCAGGTGGGGTTTTGGGGATGGGGGTTTCTGCGGTACTCCCCAGTTATCCGCAGTAGTCCTGCTGTGTGTATCAGACGCTGCTTTTGGTAAAGGCCAGTTCTGCCCTCTGCTGTAGGATTGTTTTCATAGCATGAAGGCAAAGACCGAAAAAGACCCTTTCTCTGGTCTAAGAGGGGGTTTCCCAGTCTCTCCTAGGAGAAAACTGATTGCAGTTAAAAACCTGCTATTAGGGAGCAAGTAGAAATTGGTTTCATAGGAGAGGCCACTTGCTGCCAGCCAAATAAAACAGAAAATGGCACTGGGATGTTTTTGAATTGTTTGCTTATGAAGCAGAACTTCTTGGGACTGAGGTCCTGGCATAAGTTTGATTGTGGCTACGTAGCAACAGAGCAGTGAAATTCGCTGGTAAAAGACCTGAGTCTAGTTTCTGTTTTTCTGTGATCCCCAGGAATACAGATGTTCATCTGCAACCGTGAACACTATGGTTTCCTTCCCATGCCCCTGAAATCGCACCAGACGCTGCAAGAAGAAACTGAGAACTTTGTGCACACGCTAATTGAGGCTATGAGTAAGTTGCTGTGCCCTGCCATGATGGACCCCACCAAGTTAATGTTTGTAGAGCTCTCCTGCCAGTGGCCCAGCTCTTTTTCCCTTGGGAGTCTGCATCCTGATCTGACTGCTCTCATACTGTTTTGATATGCAGTTTTCAATTTTCCACTGCTTTTGTACCTAGAGATGTAATCACTTCACAGTCAGGTCAAGCCTATTCACAAAACCCCTTAACTTCCCCATATTAAATGCCAAAATGCATCCTTAATGTGGAAAGGATGCTGCAGAATCTCGTTTTTGTCATGAGGTCTGTCTGGCACATGGCTGCTGGCTTCTGCTTTGCAACATGGACGCTTTCTGCTACACCCACTTCTGCACTGACTTCATATGCCAGCTCCCTGGCCCTTTTTACGCCCAGTGATGAAAAGGCATGCGGATACATTATATCAATGCAGCTTGTACGTGAGGGTGATCTTGGGATCTCTCCTCTCTTTCAGTCGATCGTCCTCCCATTGAACCCTCTCAGTATGTCTCTGTTCCTCCGAAGAACCCTGACAAGATGGGATTTGATGAAGTAAGGAACCTATTTTACTGCCATTGTCTTGTCTTCCTGTTTATCACTTGGAGGACCTGGGTTCTCCCTGTAGCTTAGCTTCCAGCCGTTTCCTTTGGAGTATATTATCTTTTCACATAGTTAGCTCTTTCCCAATCACTCATCTTTTGGACTTAAGCTTTTTGCAAGCAGAAAATAGCCATCCTTATTTGGGGAGAACTGCCAAGTTCAGGGAAGCAGACGGGAAAGGGCTCAGGGAGTGTTCTTTCCCTTGGCATTTGCTGTGGAGAAACGAGGCCAGTCAGGTCTGCGGGCACTCAGTACCTGCTAGAAGACCCCTGATTAGAAGTGCAGGTCTGTGTGCAAGGGCAGTGCCCAGCAAATGTTTGGGCTTCCTGTCTTGATGGTATGGGCGTTTTAATCCAGCCAGGACGAGATGGCAGAAGTGAGGCTGAAAAACAGGTTATTTAACTCCCCGGTTCTTGTGCTGTTTCCTCTACATCTGACTCTGCAGAGCAGCTTGGCAGTCCTTCCATTCTGCGACAAAAACTGGGTCTTTTGGAAAGCCTCTCCTGCTTTCCAGTGGCAGAAGGGAACAATTTCTTTCACCTGAGGGAGACACTGGAGAGCCTGGAGCAGCTGGGGGAGCCAGGCTCGCAGCTGCATTCTAGCTCAAGCTGGGTACGTCCAGGAGTAGTGAAAATCATGGGTGCTGTCTCCTTACTGTGGCAGCTCTCCCCCTGCCCTGCTTGGTCACCGCATTTTTCTGCTATGGCCTTAAGTGAAAGTGAACTAGAAAGATGGTTGCTGACACTGGTAGTGCCCCAAGACCCAGCAGAAATTCCTCTCCCGACTGCCTCGTGTTGTGGAGGGAGCAAGCATTGAGGGGAGAAGGCTGGAGAGGGATCTGCTGTGCTTTAATTAACCCGTGTCTGTGTTATTCACACAGCCAGCAACCCCTGTGTATACAGCTGCCACGGTGGCAGTGGCACCGTGACCAAGGGAGTTGTGGTGATCAGGGGAGCCTTTGTTTTCTTGGTGTATTCTGCTACATCTGTTTATATGACTCGTAAAGTCTGAACCTGATTTGGCTATGTGTGTTTGAGCATCTGTGTTTAGGACACAGCTGGTGTAGGTTTTTTCCATGTTGTCCTTTGTGGCTGTGCTTTATTTATCCAATTTATTATTTTTGCATTTGTACTGACCTGGAATTTGATCCACTTCTTATTGGGATGAGGTTTTGCTCCACAGGCTACAAGGCTGCGCTTGTACTTGTCTGCCTGGGACTGAAAAATATCCCTGACCCTCTGCAGTTTACCTGCAAATGAGGGCTTCAGTCCTCTGCCCTCCACCAGAGAGTCTGTCTCCTCAAGGCTTGGACTGAGCCCTGCCCAGACATCTCTGTTCCCGGTCTTGGATCTCTGCTAGGCTTTCTGCTCTGGCAGGGGTAGCAGCGGAGTGTCAGTGCCCAAAGTAATTACAAAAATCCTCTCTTTGCTGTGTCCGTGTACTTGGATGGTGGCCCCCCTGCTAATCCTAAACACAGGCAGTGGCAGCATTGTGGGGGAGCATGTGGGTCAATGTTGCTCTGGGACTAGAGCTGGAGATGGCCATTTTACTCTGTGTTTAATATAAATCAAAACATCCTATATCTTTGGAAATTACAGACTTGGCTGTAACTGGTCTCTTCTCACCTTTATTCATCCTCAAAGAGCAACTTTCCCTGTGACATAAAACATCCATAAAAAGTAGTTGTTAGACAAAGAATGAGCCTCTAACCTTTCAACTCAAAACCAACTCCAATTTTTTGACAAATTCTAAGCAACCTGGAATGAAAACACACCCGGTATTTTCATAAGAACTGCTTTTCCAGTGGGGCTGCTGGAGAAGAGTAGATCAGGACTCCCTTTTCTTCCTCACTCCCAAGCCGGGAGGCTGATGTCTCTCTCTTCTACCCAGATTTTCATGATCAATCTGAAGCGTCGGAAAGACAGGCGGGATCGGATGCTGCGGACTCTCTATGAGCAGGAGATTGCAGTCAAGATTGTGGAGGCTGTGGATGGAAAGTGAGTTTTGGCTGGGGTTGCTGATGTTTGCAAAGAGTGGGTTGTGCATAACTGCTTAACACCATCTCTTTGGATGCCTTGACCTCCCTTCTGGTGGGGAAGGGTGGGCTGAGGAGAGAGGTGAATACCACTTTTTTTCACCTAGCAGTCTGTTTGGGGCAGTTTTGCTCTGTTTCTTTCCTCTTTTGCAATTAGTCAATCTCCATGAGAGAACCCATGCAGTGTGGTTCAGACCAAGATGAAAATCAGGTTAAAATCATACTGATTTCTGTGAACTGTAACACTTGCACACAGTTAAAAGGAGTCAGCAGGTGTGTTAAGGTGTGTTAACACCTTTTTATAATGAGAAATCAAGGCAGAAATTTTTGGTCTGGGAGTTGCAAAAAGGCCTCGGGGAGATAGGAACCCACATGCCACCTAGTGGTCTTTGAGACTTGGGTACCCCTCAAGACCTCTTGGAAAAATAATCTAAGCCGAGCACCTGACAAGTTGATGGTCCCACAAGTCGTTGGCAGAGTTAAGGATATGATTTGTCAGCTTGATTTAGAAATGTAAATGTTAATTTTTCTCTGAGTTTTTGAGCAAAACAAGTGCAGGAATTTCTTGAGATACGGCTTTTCTCTGAACATCAGCAACACTTCCCATGTTGCATCTGTGTCTGATTTGAATTTACTTTTTTTTTTTTAAATGGTGATAGATATTCTCTCTTTCTCAGAGCACTGAACACAAGTCAGCTCAAAGCTCTCAGCATCGATATGCTCCCGGGTTACCGGGACCCGTACTCTTCCAGGCCACTAACCAGGGGAGAGATTGGCTGCTTCCTCAGTCACTATTACATCTGGAAGGAGGTAAGGAGTTTGTGGGTGCCTCGGGGTTCCTGCAGGAAGGTGCTGTGGGCAGGCACAATAGGAAGGCACACAGCCAGTCCTAGGGCAGAGCATCAAATACAGTGCAGGTTTCTGGAAGTGTAGGATGGAACTGTTTTCCGTGGTTTGTAGGGAATCATGCACAGGGGTTTTCTTGAATGCAGTGTTCAGCTTTCTCACTCTACTTTCCATTTGCCAACAGCTCTGAGTGATTTTTATCAGAATATTTTCGTTACTGTTTTTGCAAACCGTCCAATAGCCTGCTTGGAGCAAGTTTGCTTAGGAGAAAGGCAAGAAGGTTTTGAAGAACAAATGGTGTTAAAAAAACCTCCTGGTTTTTTCCCTTGTTCTGCATCTGGACTGAAGCACGTTCCAGTGACTCTGCTGGTTGGCTTTTTTGAGTTGGCATATCATAAATACTCTTAACAGTAGGGACCTGAGCTAAGAGATCTGGTTTGGGTGGTAAAAGCCGTAGCTTCCATCTGTCCCTGGTCACCTGGGGAGTGACACTTGAGAGGATCTGGGCTGTGCTGGTCAGAGATGCTGGAGTTACACAGCCCGACATCAACAGGAGGGATTATTTCAAGTAAGGTGTGGTGGAGGCAGGGAGAAAGACTTGGTACTAAAAGAAGACTGAGCAATGGCAGTGGTTACCCAAATACAGACAGTCCTCTGCCTTCAGAGGTGTTAGTTGCAGCACCTCTCAGCAGGGCAGGGCACTGATCCAAACAGCCTAGAGCCAGCAGGAGTGACTTCAGTACTGAGAAGTCAGGCTATGCTTTTGGGCGTGAGACTTCTAAATCACTAACAGTCAGATGATAACATGGGAACCTACGTGCAGGATGCCTTTGCATGTGTGTTCTCTAAGTTGTTAGGGCCAGACTTTGGATATGCTAGATTGTCCTTCTTCCCAGACTTCAGGAAAACTTTCTTCTAACAAAGAGGTTTTTCTGAGCAGCAGCTTTGGCATCAAAGGCTGCTGCACATTCCTCTGAGGAGGTGGTTCTGTAGTCATGCAGATGGTAGCTCATGGGTTCTAGATGGTGCAACATCAGATGGAGCGTTTTTCTAGGTAGCAGATGGTCGGCCACAAGGTATTTTCAGGACTCTTCTCACTGGCTCTTGCAGTCTCTCCCAGCTGAGCTGTGAATCTGGGAGTGGTTTGCCTCCCTACCTGCATGGTCTAGAAGGCAGTGCCAGGTCAGGATGACCCCAACAATTTTGGGGTGCAGGGAGTGGCCCATGTGTGCCACTGTGGTAACTTCTGAACCCTCTTGTTTCAGGTGGTGAACAGAGAACTGGAGAAGACGCTTGTTATTGAGGATGATGTGCGCTTTGAACACCAGTTTAAAAGGAAGCTGATGAAGCTGATGAATGACATTGAACAAGCCCAGCTAGACTGGGAGCTTATGTAAGTAACTGGCCCTCAGCCATCTGGGAACTCCTGGGCACGCAGGGGAGGTCAGCAGCACTTGCTGTATCACGATAGAGATGCAGGTTAATGCTGGAGTGCAGGGGAAGGTGGCAGAGACTTCTTGGTGGCTCTTCTCATCAGGACAGATCTGCTTTCTGTGGCAGGCTGATGCTGGAATGCCCACTGGGTACTGTTACTGGCCTTTGTGGGCAGTGTTGGTTGATCTCAACAGTGTCTGGAGATGCTGCTGTGACAGAGGAACTGACACAGCTCAGTCCTGAGGCTTGAACCATGTCATCTTAGCTCTTTATAAAGTCTTTCACAGCTATACCACCCACTGTGCTAAGACTTGGATATCTGGGAGTGGTGCAGGATAGAAATCTGTGAGCCTGGTCAGGGATTACTTCTTGGATTGACCCTTTGCCCTTCCCTGATTGACATGAACAGTCTTGTGGTCCTAATTGCTGCAGATTCACTTTGGTTCCAATTTCATGGTCTTTTCACCCTTTAAGCTACATTGGCCGGAAAAGGATGCAGGTGCAGGAGCCTGAGAAAGCAGTTCCCAATGTCATGAACCTGGTGGAAGCTGATTACTCATACTGGACCCTGGGGTACGCAATCTCTTTCCAAGGGGCTCAGAAACTCATCGGAGCTGAGCCTTTCAGCAAGATGTTGCCTGTAGATGAATTTCTGCCAGTCATGTACAACAAGCACCCTGTGTAAGTAGGATGCCTTTGTTGCTCAGGTTGACATGAGCTTGGTCTTGCTGAATGATCTTAAGCCAGATCATGTTGGTGTGTCTCACTTCTGTAGCCTGGCTGGTGGGGGACAGGGCTACTTCTTGTGCTTTTTGGTTGTCTGCAGCAGAGCTCCTGACACAGCTCAACGGAGGTGACAGACCTGCTGCAGAGGGGTTATTGTCCCTACCTGGTGCAGAGCTTGTGGGCTGGTTCTGAGACACTTGGCTATCTCTTGGCAACGGAGGCTTTGGCTGTATAGGTTGTGTGTGGTTTTAAGGAATGTGGTTCTGGCTGTAGAGAGTCAGACCCCAGCAACTACCTCCGCTCCCAGGGACCTGTTTGCTCAGTGGATTGGCTTGTATCTCACAGTCATAAGCAGTGGCACTGATGAATGTTCACTCTGTTTCTGATGATTTTTCTCCCCTCTTTAGAGCAAAGTACATGGAGTACTATGAGTCCAGAGACTTGAAAGCCTTTTCAGCAGAACCCCTGCTTGTTTACCCCACCCACTACACAGGGCAGCCAGGCTACCTCAGCGACACAGAGACCTCTACAATCTGGGACAACGAGACCGTGTCAACGGACTGGGACAGAACACACTCTTGGAAATCCCGGCAGCAGAGCAAGATCCATAGTGATGCCCAGAACAAGGATGCCCTGCCTTCCCAGTCATCTCTCAATGCGCCATCTTCCAGGGACGAACTATGACTGCCCAGTTCCCCTGGGGCTCTGTTGACAGCTGAACCTGCCTCACACTTTAGCTTTTCACCCTTGAAAGTTGTAGAGCAGCTCTTCATGTGGTCTCCTTCCCACTGCTTCAAATGGCAAAGCACAGTGGTTGCACCTGACAACTAACCAAGCCGCTTAGGACTGGGTGGGAGATGAAGGAGGAAAAAGAACAAGTGTTCCAGACTGGCAGAAAAAAGGCAGAGATCTGAACAAAAGCCCTCACAAGCTTTTGTAAAAAAACAGCCTAGAATGACGTCTTTCTACAGTTCCTTGTGTAGAATACTGTATTTATAAAGATTAATATATAGAGGTGTACAAGTGTTAATACCTTTCTGGATAGCTGTAACTGGGCTGCTGTGTAACTGTTACTCCTTGTAGGTTTGTAGGCTTTTATAACCCTGTTCACTGAGAAAAGCTGCAGGCAAGCGTTTGGGTTATTTGACTTTGTTTTTCAAAGGGATCCCTGTCAGAATCAAAATGGTTTCCAAAAATGTTCAGTGCACTGGAGCAGTGCCCCTCTATAGTGTCTTCTCCCTCATCACACTTCTATAGAAAACTATTGCTGGCTTCCCCTCCGCAAATTTCAAAACTTGATAGATCCCATCTAAACAGGCCTTCCAATCCAGAACTGATGTCTTGGCATGCCTAAAATCTTTGAAGCTAGCAGAGGAAGTGGAGGTTGCTGGTTTTATTTGTCTCTGCACTGCCTGAAGGGAACACAGGTGGAGTTAGTCCGTGTCATGTCCTGCTTCACCCCCTGCCTCAATTTATTCCTTCAGGAAAACAAAGCCTGACAACCTATTTGCAGGCCTGTTTAATTAGGCCATAAAACCAAGTGCAGGACTTCTAGGAACCTAAAATTTAAAAAGTTTGTTTATGAACTGCTTGACACTGTCCTTATAAAACCAAAACAACCTACAGAAATGTTAGAGTTGTCAACTGTACTGTTCTCGACAGCCTTGATAGAATTGTGTGTTACAGGACAGAAAGACAACTTGTCTTGATATTTTTTCATGTGAGGAGCAAACTTGTCTTTTTTTTGGATGAGTTCTGATGTACTTGCTGTTGGCTAACATGTCAGCAGAGTATGGTGTTTATTTTTTTTTTTTAAATGTTTCTCAGAGGCCAGGTGATCATGGACTACACTGCTTAGGTTAGCTGGCACAGACCTCAGCCTGCAGGCTGCTGTTGCAGTGGGAGGATGCCCTCCTGGACTTGCAATCTAGAGACGCACCTGCTGGCAGATCTGTGCAGTTGAGCATGTGTGGCTGTTTTTTTCAAATTTTTGTTTGTTTTTAATAATTGCTGATAAATGTTGTGCTTTCTGCTAAAGAAGACATGTTATTACCTGTCAGCCGGTCTGATAATACATAGAACCTGGTGCAAGATGAGCAGCTGTGTGTATTCTTCATTGGGTGGGAGTAGCCCTGGCTGGGAAAGGCCAGCTCAAGAGTTTTTCAGCTGTGTCACTCTACCATGGAGTCACTGGCGGTATAAACGTGCCTGTTCTGCAACTACCACCTGGAAGCCAGGTTCCTTCTGCTGTCCAGGCTGGAGCAGGTGCCCATGCGACATGGTGAGTATGGAGAGCAGGTCTGCTGTTGGCCGCTGCGCACAGCCTGGGTCATTCCTCTCCGACAAGCCCTCTCGCTTCATCCTCAGGTCTCGCTTTATGAGTGGCAAGTCTGACCTGTCTGAAGCAGCGTTGAGCATGGCAATTCCAGAGATGTGGTAAGAAGCTCGGTGTGGCCTTCAGAAGCAGGACATCTGTGAACTGGTGAGCATCCAGCATATTGTCAGGTGTCACTGTAGATACTGTGACGTGCTTGTGCATCTGAGCCTGGCAGAACAGCAGGGATGAGCCAGCACTGGGTGGGTGAGTCCCTTTGGCCTGGTATTGTTTCTCTGATCTAATACTGTAGCTGCCTCCCCACGTAAAGGCTTGTTACGGTTACACTGTGTTCATATACATCTCCACTGCGTATCTCTTCCAACCTCATGTGCTTTTTGTTCTGTGAAAGGCCCATCTCTGTGTTTACGAGAGATGCCTCTCTTTCCCCCAACCATGGGAGTGATTTACCTGTGTCAGCAAGAGCTCTGGTTTTTCCAACCCTTCCTCTTCTGACCTTTCATGATCATATTGAAGCACTTTCTCAATGAACATCTTGGCTGAAAACGACCCTGGTGCTCCCCATGGTACTACTCCCCACTTTGTACTGGGAGCTGGAGAGGGAAGGGACTGACACCCTGAGGGTGAGTGTGCCATCCCAGCTCCCAGAGCTGCTCCTTGTGCTCGGGTCCTGCCAGGCTCGTGGGTGGGGATGTGGTCTGTGGCACAGCCTCACAGCTGCCCCTTTGGGCTCTTCCCCGGAGAGGTGAGGAGCATCGCTGTATTGGCCATGCAGAAAATACATAACGGATTTAAAAAAAAAAAAGGGATTTGGGTCGCCCTGCTTTTTTAACCTTAATGTAGCTCATTCAGATGATAAAAAGAAAAAAAGGTCTCTGCATCACCTGCACAGCCTTCGTATTGGAGCCACTGGGCTACCCGGGCCTTACAGCAAGCCGCGCAGATGTGGTGAGGGCAGGGGTGCGAGGCTGGCTGCGGCTGGCACTGACCAACAGGTAAAGCTGCTGTACGGACGCGTCAGCCCGGTCGCCTCGTGTGGAACAGAACTGGCTGACAGCGGTCTCAGGAAATGATGCTGTCGGTGGAGCTGCTTTGGCTGCTCAGGGAAGCTGAGTTTTATTTAACTTGATTTCCTTAAGTAGAGCGGTAGCAGTTTATTGAAAATATCTTGACAACAGCATTAGGGTTTTTTGGTTGTTTTTCTTTATCTGTGTTTTTTCTTTTAGTTGACTCTGGAAGCAAGTGGTACAAGTGGTTTGATGGCAGTTTCATGGTAGGGAGAAACAAATTAAGAATAAAAATGTAATGAATTAAATGACTGTGTCCATTTCAGAGCAGACATGGCCTCAGTCTAGCTGATTGTTCTTTTACCTATATGCACGTGTGTGTGTGTGTGTAAGTACACAATTTTCTATTTATTTACATATGCAAGACCTGGTGGATGGCCAGTGGTTCTACCTGCTATGACAAGTGCTGTTTTTCCCTGTCTGTGTTTTCAGTTCCTTGGCAGGTGTTGCCCAGGCTTTGCCCTGCTCAGAATTAACTGTGTTTTGGAAAAGTAGGAGCCAGCTGAAACACTTCTATGTTTTTCTGATATTTTTCCACTTTCCATGTACATATTTTTTTTGACTCATCTAATAGGCTTCAAAACTGAGTGCAAGTAGGAGCACCAGCATGAACCAGCCTTTTGGCTGTGGCCAAGAGGGCTGTTTGCTGTGCCCGGAGCAGGGACTGTGCCGTCCTGGGGTATGGTGCTGCCCAGGCACAGGAAGGGTGTCCCTGCTGAGCCGCCTGCAGGCTTAGCACCCACAGCCCAAATGTGGAGGTGCCTTATGCTGTGGTCATGCATTTGGTCATACATCGTGAAAATGAGTTTCTGTTAGCAGAACTTAACAAGTGGTAAGTAAGAATTTGCCAGGCTGCTTCATGAACCACAGAGGGCTTTTTTTTTTTTTTTTCCCTTCTTCTTTTTTCCTCCTTTCAGTATGGGGTTTTTGCTCTGCTGTGGAGCATCTGAGCTAAGCCCCAGGAGCCCCCAGCTGATGGAACAAACACCCCAGTGGGTGTGGTGACAGACCAGTGGAAGCTAGGAACAGGTTTTACAAAGTATCAGTAGCAAGCCAGCTGAAAAGGCAGCTTGTTCACAAGAAAGGTTATGGTGACAGGCCCTGAAAATGATTATCTGCAGTAAGACTGCTTGTAACCTAACACCTCTGTCTTTAAGAAAGGAAAAGTGCTGTTGTACTCTCAATATGGCAGTATGCAACTCCTAGTTCACAAATACGTTGTATTTATCCTGAAGGAAATGGAGTAAGGTTATACTGTTGTGTTTGTTTTATCTCCCTAGGTAGTTTAAGTAGGGGGAAAAGAAAGGACAAAAAAAAAAAGGCAGGAGGCAGCTTAAATTCAGGGTAATCTTTCTTTTGCCTTTGTAACACAAGAGGCCCTTCAGTAACAAAGGCAACTGCCACAGTTTAGGGACTCACGGTGTGACTTTTGGCAGTTTTAGGAGTCTCCCCCGATGCTGAAGTGACTTGTGAAATGGCAGGTCATCTGTGGGAGCGGTCTGAGGGGAAGAGGGACTGTGCTAAAAGGTAGAAGCAACTGCTGTGGTGTGTAAGCTCCAAATGTTTGTGGTGTTTGCAGGGGAGGGGGGAAAAACCCAACAAGCTAATGGGTGTGAGGCCGGGAGGAAACGTGTAATGGTGGAGACAATGGGGAAAAGATGGAAACGCTCAAACCAATTTTTTTTTTGTATTGACCTGCTGCAGAAATCATTCAGTGACCCAAAAGAGAATGATTTCATGAAGAGGTTGTAAAATCTGTGTATAATCTAAGTTACCCAGTTAGTTAAATCATTAACTGAATCATTAAACTGAAAGCTCAAAAGCACAAAATATTCCATAGCAATAGCAAGTTGGTGCGCATGACTGATGCAGTGGGATGGCTTTTGCTTTGCTGACATTTACCTTTAGCTCTCAACAAACTCATTGCACTCCTGCAGCGTGCGACTGGACTACGTACGGCTTGTCATTAGCTGCTGCCACTCGATGGGTAATGTAGGCGAGAGACTGGTTTACTTGGCCCTTCCAGCCACACCACTGAAGAAAGACAGAAGTCATCCTCATAAAAGCTTTTAGGAATTAAAAAAAAAATGCACAACAGTAAAGCTGACAGTGTTACAAACAGTACAAAACTCTTACTGGATGTGATGTTGAAGAGTAAAACAATGCTGAAGGAAGGTTGTAGCTGATGGGCTACAGCTAAAGAGAATACAGCTAAAATGTGGTGTTTCAAGTTCTTTGGAGGGCAGGGAAGAGGAGTTGTGGGAGCTGGAAGAAGTTGAGAACAGTTAAAACAGTAAAAGTAATGAAGTAGAAGAGAGTGACAGTGAGGGAAGTGAAGAGGTGCAAGGTGAAAAAAAAAAACAAAAAACAAAAAAACAACACACACAACTGACATGCAGTAATAAAGTCTACGAGAAGAACATAGATTAACTCCAGGCAAATATTAGTGGAAAAAAGTTTATATACTTATTGTATAAAGATTACAGGTAAGCAATTAAAAAAATCTTTCATATATAACCTTTTGGAGGATGTAATTTTAAAATCAAGAACATTCACCTTTCAGTTTAATACAGACATACAACCTCTATACTATACTTTACAAATGATACCGTACAGACATCAATGAATGCTTACACTGAAATGCAAAGAAAACTGAACTTCTGTTTTTATCTTGCCCTAAGTCTGGGCAAAGGTTAAGGCTCAGTTACAAACTCAACATCTTCACCCTCTCAACAAAAATACGGTTGGAGTTCTTAAACTATTCAGACTAGGACCTGCATGGTGCTACTTGTAAACAGAGGTGATAAATCTTCATGTAGTGTAAAACATAGTACAACCCAACATTATTTGCATCAAGAGTTTATCACATCGTTAATGTAATCTGAGCCCGGTTTTGAAAATTTGTGCTACAGAACTGGTGGGAAAAAAGGCCAAGGCATATATAAGATTTGAGTTTATTTTAACTAATACTAATGTATCTCAAAGACAGCCTGTTCAGTAATGGCTGCTTACAATCCAATGTCTAATTTATGGCTTTTTAAAATAAAACCTCTAACTATCCTTTCAAGGAAGGCTGTGTTCTGGGAAGAGACTCAAGAAATATGTTATTTAAAGTTTCACAGAGAACAGATGATTAAATTCTTCATTCCAGCTGAATTCTTTATTCCAGCTGAAAGGATGTACCATGTCAGGAACTTCATTTAATAGATGTATATAAAGAGCAAGGGAGGTGCCTGTAGCTTATGCATAATAATGCTACAAGTATATAAAATCTCTGGTTGTTTGGGGTAATGCTTAAAACCTGGCTCCCTCCTCTCAATACCCACTTTTAAAATAAAAGGTTATGTAGTTGCTCCTCATGAATGAAAACATGAGTTAAAAGTTCTGCTCTTGAAGAGTGATTGCACATTACAAAGAGGTACATCAGTCATTTCAGAGTACATGCAAAAGGCATTGATTTCTGTTCAATGGGTTAGCAAAGTAAAAGGAAAACCACCCTGTAGTGGCATTAAGACAAGACCTAAATCCAGACAAGTAGTGTTTGTTTGCCTTGTTCATGAACAAACCATGACATTCATCCAAAAGCAAGTGCAGTCCATTCTTTTAAAGTTCTTTGGAAAAAAAATCCAAAATAGGTAATTTTCTGGCGTGGAACAAGTGCAAAAATAAGTTTGTCAGCTGTGTGAAAGCCATACACACACTTGCAGTTTCTGCTGTCTCCAGCGATGAGTGTTTTGGGGATGTACCCACCCTGCTTTTTTGTGAATGCAAATGCCTCCTGGAGGCAGCAACTGCTAGTGGCACTCAGCTCACCCACACCTTCTGCAAACCAGTGCTCCCGTCAGTCAGGCAGAGGGCTGGCTGGGACCTCCTCCTTGGTTCAGGCAGAATTGTATTGAGACTTTTCTTCTCCAGTTTTATAAAAATAAATTTAGACATTCTTCTTCTGTGTAATACTGGCACAAAGGGAAAAAGTTATCTCACAAAAAGAGTTGGCTTGTGTGGTGTTCTTAAGACAAATGTTGCAGTCCTGTTTTCCCCTCTAACTGGGGCTCTCACCTTCCTAGGCTAATGTGCAAAACAAAAAAAGAAACCAAAAAACCTCCAGTCTGTACTGTCCCGTAAATCCATGTCTGTCTGTCCATATCCAGCTGCAAAGGAGCAGACACACAGCTCCGGCTGTAGTTCTACCAAACGCTCAGTTTGCATTTCAGCCTCAAATATTTTCAAAGTTGAATACTGACACTGTGATTCTGTAATACTGGATGGTAGCAAAGGTACAGTTCTCAACCAGTCCTCCTCGCTGTGGCCTTGTCTCCTTTACAGTGTAATTTTGCTGGGCCTGTTGCTCCAGCACCCCCGTTTGGCAGTTCTGGGGAGCGTCAGACTGCAACGGCTCCTCATTTTCACCTGCGCGTTGACTGAAGCTTTTTTCCGCAGGATGAAATCGAAGTTCACGTGGCTGTTCATGGCGTAGAACACGTTGGCGTTGCCAGGGATCACCAGCTCTGCAAAAGGGGGACCAGAACAAGTGTTAATTGGCAGTATTGCACATAGCAGAAGGAAAGCCAGGAGAGAACAGGGACTGGTGTGAACAGACTGAGCATATACAGCCAGGCAGTGCTGGGTCCCTTTCCTTGTCCTGCTGTGCCTCTTCAGCCAAAGCTGCATCGGGTGGCACCACAGCAGCTGTCCCACAAAAAGGGGGAGCCGGGTTGCAGAGGAGAGGAGATGGAGGCCAAACCCAAACCACGTCCAGCCTGGCAGCCGCTCCATGAGGAGGCTGTGCTGAAAGCTCTGTTTGCACAGCGTGATAACAGCGGTAGGATCCGGGCCTGCCCTGGTCCCTGGGGAGATCGTGCCCTGCCACCCAACCCCTGTGGCAGACTGTGCTCAGGGAGAGACAGCAGCTGCTCTTCAGTAGATAGCTCTACAGTCGCGGTGCACATACGAAGGTCTACCTGGCAACCCACGAGCGAGCTCTGCCTGTATAAAGCGATGTGCTGACAGGCTGTGATAAATCATCTCTGTGCACCAGTTATCGAGGGGGGTTATTCTCACTGGCAGCTGTGACAACATGTCCATGGCATTTCTAACATTGCTTCACATTTTAGTCCTTCCTTCAAAATCCAGCAGAACTTTTCAAGCAGCAGTAGAGTTGTGCTTCCCTACCTTTGTCCTCAGAGATGACCTGTACAAGCTCATAATCCTCAGCTGCGTCAGATTCCAGGTTGTGCTTCAACATAGCTCTCTGGATGACAGCAGGAGTTTTGTCTTGGCTAGTTAGCTGGAAAGATAGAGTTGCAATGAGAGATTCTGCTTATTCACTGTATATAATGATTTAATAATTAGCAAAGGCCTGCCTTTCTGCAGACTGCTTGGTCTTGGAAAAGATTTCAGAGAACTGAAAAAATATGATGAGTCAGTAACAAAGTAGTAGGTACTGCTAGGTACTAAAACATGGTATTTGTGACATTGAGTGGTGGTGGTTTTTTAGTTCAAGACAACAGATACTGTAGTAGAAAAGACAGCAGTAACTCACAGCATCTGCTGTCCTGAGCAAACACTTTGAGAGATGAGACTTTGTTCTCACTAGCCGTAAAAGTCCACATAAATAGCTGCCCCATCTGTTGTTTGCAGACATTAATTAATCTGCAGTCTCCTGTGCTAAATACTTTCTTTAACATCCTGCAAAGATTTTTTGCCTTACTGTCTGCTGTGGAAGTGCTGTGCATCCAGAGCAGACACAGGGCTCCCTCCAGAGCCTTATGTAGTCAAAAGGAAGATTTGTCTTGCCAGTAGCCGAATTTGTCAGGCCCTCGGGGAACGGCTCTTTGCAATTTGGGGAGGTCAGACCATTAAAATCATAAGGTAGCTAAACATGCTAAGAACTACCCCCTGCGTGTTTGTTCCCCCCAGGCTCTGAGGGACCCAGAGTGGTTGCTCAGCAGCTGAGTCTCCGTCAGGTATCTGCAGAGATCGCGTGCAGGCGAGTCACGTCGCCCACAGACCAGCACAGGCCCTGCACTCTCTTGGCCATTGGCCCAGCACTGCCAGAATCCCTCCGTGGAACCAGCATCGAGGGAAGCACCTGAACGCTGGTTGCTGCTGGTCTGGCAACCTTTGCCGCAGGGAGAAGCTGTGTAATTAAAGGCCTTGTCAGCTTCCTCACGTATAGCTCCCTGTTTGCAGGAACCAGCTCCTGGGAAAAGCTTCTCCAGGCAAAACTTGGCATGTGGCATTTTGTGTCAAAACTCGCACACAAATTCTGAGCTAGAGAAAAAAGCAGCTAGCACTAGCAGAAGGGCAGGAGCAGCAAAGCCTGCACTTGATCAGAATGCTTCACTTTGAACTTGTTGATAAAATAAAAACTTTAATTTCAAGACCAGAAACTTCCACAAAGATGCTATTTTCAAACCTCTTGTTCATCCCATGCTCCACATATTTTGAATTGTAACATTTGTCACTTTCTCTTTCAAGCCAGGTTTGATTAGTTGGCTCAGTGAATAGGTGTTTTCAAAACTAAAAGCACCATTTGTTTAAGTCACTCTGGATGAAAACATCACCAACAATAACAGCATTTTACTGTTGCACACCGCTCACCAGGATGCTCTTGTACATATTGCCGTTGTTGTCTTCTATGCTGATCCGGATGATGCATGTATCTTTGTTCTGCTGGTTGTAAACAGGAAGCAGTACTTTTGAGGTAATGGGTGTCACAGAGACAGAGCACTTGTCATTGGAGGACAGCAAGGGAGGGGATGCGATTAAAGATGACACCCCCGAGGAAGATGTGTCCATGGAATGGGTAGAGGAACAGGAGGAGGAGGAGGATTCAGAGAGCTACACAACAGAAAGAAAGAAAAAACACTGTTATAAACTGGACATTTGGTATGCCTGTGTGTGTCATTCTGGAGGAAGAACTTGAGAAAGCAGAAGGCACATAAAAAACCTCAGTCATCTGCACTCTGTCCAGCAGGCTGGCAGCGGTATTCCTTGCCTCCAGAAAAAGTTAACTTCACTTGATTAATTTCACCATTTTAACGAAAACTTATTTCCAATTCGCTGTGCCGGACGCTGTGCGCTGCTTGCTCTCGCCTCTCAGTAAGAGCAGGCCAGGAGGTGGCAGCAGATACAACGAACAGAATCAGGTGGTGGGCAACCAGCCGGGGACCGGCACCGAGCAGAGCGCGCCCCGGGCACCGCGGCTCCTGCACCGGGTCGGAGCCTTTACACGGGGAGCTAGGCCGGGGTGAAAATACACATACGCCTCCCTCTCTGCCACTTCTCCTTGAATATTCTTTCCTCGATGGAAACTGCCCCCTTACTTCCCCTGCTGCTCAGGGTTTTGCCTTTCTCTTCATCTGCCTTGCTCAAAAACTGCTGAGAAGATCTTCCCTCTCCAACTTGCTTATCGAGATCACCGTAACAACTGCTACAGCTAAACAGTTTAAACGATTTATGGATGCCAGTGTCTGGGATCTCGTGCTTCGTTTGGTTTAAGAACATTTAATACTATTTAATTTAAAATATTCATAAGCTGAACCCCAATATAACACTCTTAAGCAAAACATCCCTAAAAAGGGCTTCAACAACACAGATAACACAATTTAGTTCAAAAGGGAAGAGTCTGTAGGAAAGACGTCTCTGTGGATCCCCCCCATCAGATCCCTTCTGCTGGTTTCCTGTCTTTATAGTTTGTCTCTCTGGATGGTATCAGCACACGCCCAGCCCATCTGCTCTCAGTACGAACATTCACAGCTTCAGCCTTAGACTCATTTTGCTGTGGGGTGTCCTGGCTGCCAGTATGCAGGGTGTAGGGCTTTGCCTTCTCTGCAAAACAAGGGATTTCCTGGCACACTGGTTCAGTGCCTTTGTGTAAGACGCTGGCTGCGCGTGCTAAGAGTGAGCTGGCGTGCAGGAGGAGGTGCAGCAGCACAGCACCGCACCACACACCAACTTCCCCAGTGGAATTAAACTGAGCCAAGGCAAGGTGTTCATCTCAGCAGCAGGGAGCTTATGGGAGGTCAAACCCACAGGGCTGACGAGCTCTGACCTCACCTGCCTATCAGTTGGTCAACTGCAGCTGCTCTGCCTTCCCCAGGATTTTGCAGTGCTGTCACTAATGCACGCAGCTGATTGAGCATGATGGACATGGCAGCAGGCTGCTAACAGCAGAATAACTCATCAAACCTGAGATATTCGAGGAGGAAACGAGTAGCTGTTGATCTTACTCCTCTTCAGCTGATCCTGTCCCCCGTTTCATTTGTTTTCATTTGTGGGGGCTTATAAATCCTCTTGTCCATGTCACTGCTAAGGTCACACTGCCGTGTGCTGGACAGAAGCACTGCCATCTGCGAGTGTGATGCTCAGGCTCCTCACCCCACTTCCCACAGGCTCCAAGGCAGAAACACCACTAGCTTGCCCATCTCTCTCAAAAAGCACAACAGGGCACTGAAGGAAAAATTAACCTCGTGCTTCTCCAGGGCCTCACCTAAACCAAAAACACTGCCAGGCACCACCACAAAAATCTGGTTTCAGGGAAAGAGAACTTCAGTCTGCCTTGTATCTTGGCAACATAGAAGAGATTGTGCAAAAATCCTGACTGGATTGCTTCCATTTTTACACATTTATTTCTAAAGTCTCTCAATTCCACTAAAAGCAATGTTCTAGTCGAGACCAACAGGCTTGGGCAAGCATCTAGGGCCTAACTCCAGTGTCAACAGTCTCTCACAGGCTATATATGCTGGCAACAAGGCCCAGACCATACCTTTTTCTGAGACTCATCAGGAGTGCCTATGGGAGTGATGCAGACATCTTCAGATTCAGAGTGATTAAACTCACACGACGAAACACTGGCTGAGTCCGTGCTTTCACCAGAGCTCCCACCTGGAGTAGATTTGGGTTGCTCTTTGATGGGTGTGCTATGGGCGATCACCTCGGAACCTAGAAACAGCCTAGTATAGAAAAGAAAGCGTAACAGCCAGTAAGCAAAAGCAGAACAGAGCTGGGCTGAGCAAAGCTGTCACTTGGTTCAAAAAATCTTACGTATTGTTTTGTTTTCCTATCTTGAGTGGCCTATTGTTTTCATTTCCTCTATGTTGTTTATATAGTTTGTCAAGAGAGTTTGTTACACACTAACACAATACCTTCTTGACCTAGCATACCCACCAGCTGCAAGGCCAAAATCAGAGCTAATGCCCAAGTATCACAAACAAGGCTCCTCTTCAGTCTGTTAAATTTTCAGACTCACTTGCCAGGAAATGATTGATCATAAACCTGATGTGTTTACAAACCAAGGGACAAGGGGCAAGTTAAAGGCATGGCAGCTGGCTTTACCTTACGCGCTCCTGCACACAGCTGTCACAGTGTGGTCCCTCTGACAGAAGGCAGCTCAAGACCTACTCAGTTGCCAAGAGTAAGGGAAACAGTGCATGAAAGGCAACGCATGGCCGTACACCAGGCAAAGGTCTTCAAAAGGCAAATGCATCCCCGCTGCAAATTCTTTCACTCAGTAAGGGTGCCACAGATACCAATTGCTCTCTAAGCATCTAAACAGACATGTACACAATGAGGAGATCACAAGAAAGTGTAAATTATAGCTCTCCCTCTCCGAGACTCATTTCCAAATGCAGGTCAAGTAAATTTAAAGGAGTGTCAAAGGAAACAAATTTGTATAATATATAAGGTAGAGAAGCAAGGTGAATTAGATGCTATGTCAGCCTGCAGTTAATGAGGTAAAACAATTTAGAGAGGTGTCACTCACTGTTTCTGGGATGAATTATGCCAGTCTTTTCTACAGTATTAATTTGCAAAATACATTCAGAGTGCAGATGAAACAATTCTTTAGACAAAGACTGCATAGTGCAAACAAACTCAATACAGTAAACTACAATACTACAGCACTGAAACGCAGTCAGAAACAAGAGAATAAAGCCTGTGCTCCGCAGTGACAATTTTTATGCACAGCTTAGGCACGTGCCAAGGGAGACACAAATGAGAGGCCACTGAGAGTTCAGACACTGTCATCTTCGACGTTCACGTTCTCATAATGTATCGCCACCAACTCAGACAGACTAATCAAAACACTTTCCAAACAGCTGCATGGATTTTTTTGCATATCAGAACTCAAAACTCTAGATTGAAAACATCTATTCTTCCTTCAGACCCTAACTTGCAGGAGCACTGACATGAAGTGAACAGCTACTGGCTGTTCTGAGGAAACTAGGTACAAGAACCAAGCAGTAAAGGAGAGTTAAGAGCTGATAGTGCTGTTAAATTAATCATTTCCCCCCTCATCTTGATCATGCCACTGGTAACGTGGGAGTCCCTTCATATCTCCTCTCGCATCAGGTTCAAATTTCTCACCTTTAAGATATTTTTACTTCAGTCCTTGATCTCTGCTTTCATTCCCTGCAGCTTTCCCTGAATTCCTGCTAGCGTATTCTTTCCTGTGTGTGCTTAGCTGCATGCCCTGTTCTCCACCCACCTCCTGTTTGAACCTTTGCGGTATTAGACTAAATTGGACCACGTCCCCATGATTTTTTCCTTCTCTAACTTGAAGGCAGTTAGGCAGATTGTTTCTATTTTCAAATGCCTTTTTGCTAACCTTGATTTTCATATTAAAATCCTGCAAGGAATTTTTTGCATGTGTATAGCAAATTAGACTAATAATAGGCCAGACTTTATCCTCATTTACTCTTGTTTTGCTACTGCATTCGGGGAAGTTATTGCAAAATAGATATTGAATTTATAATCCAGCACTAAAATGGTTCCTTTTTCTGACACCTTAGGAAGAATTGTTTGTTTCTAATCTCTTTCATCATTAATAATCCTCTTAACTACTTAAAACAACAGAAAGGGACAGCTTCAGACAGAAGTATGCATTTCTAGCTGATGTTGTCTCCTTAAAGTAATGCAGTGGTCTGGAATCCCAGCCAGGTTTTTCAGCTGGTGAAATGAGTACTGCTTGTTTGATTTACTCAGGTTCATATTAACACACCAAATGCCCCTTGCCCCATCATACTCACAGGCTGAACCTCTTCACCATGCTTTTCCGAGATTTCGGTGATGTGGTACTAGTGTCAGCAGCTGCTTCAACCTCACGTGAAAGGCTGTAACTGCAGAACAGAGGCCACTGGGTTAATTTTTACAGACAATACTATTAGTTATGTATCTCAAAGTAGCAATATTCAAGAAATTCAAGAAACCTTCAGTTGTTCCCACTTCACAGAGGGTTGCAACCCCACAAAAAAGAACATAGCTCTGTCTACATTTTACCATGGTGAAGGGGATATTTCACTTCTTTATAATAGTTTTAAAAACTAGTGCTTTTTTGGATGACATTCATCATTTTATTTAAAAAAAGAAAATACTTAACATGTAAATCTTGAATAAGCTGACTTTTTTTTTCACTACAACTCAGTACAATGCAGTGTGTATCTGTGCTTACACTCTTAGTGCAGCAGAGCTGTATTTAAATACCTAGTGGAGATATTAAAATGCTGTAAATAAATTGTCTTGGGTTGGTCTGGCAGCATGTGCAGTAGCACAGAACTCAGCAGGGCTGCAAAACCCACCCCAAATTCCCCAGGGGACATTTTTCTGGTGAGCGCTCAGCGAGCTCTGTGTTGCCTTGGCTACCTGCTGCCCACATCCACCAGCCAAATGCTCAGTGACTGCATCTTGACATCCCTTAGGATCGACTTCTGGGCATACAGACAGCCCAGACACAACAGACTATCGTATTTCAAAGTCAGAAGCCTGAAGTCCAATCTCAAAACTAAACCCTGCTAAGTGTTCAGTAGGTTTTCTACAGCCTTTTAGCAAAAGGCAGATGTATTTCCACTCTCCTTGAGCAGCAGTATATGTAAGTTCCTGTAAGAGGATAGCTAAAGGCTGACATAATCTACCTGCAGGTGGATGTGGGGTAAGAAAAGCTTGCTTTGCCAGCTGGACTGAGAACCTACCTCTCCTCCTCAGTTAAATGCTGCTGTCTCCAGAACCACTGGATGAATTTTTGGTCTGGTGTCATGCAATAGCTGTTACATGCAGATTGCAAGAGCTTAATTTGGGCGATTACTTCAAATTCCTAAGAAAATAAATAATCAAATAGGAATTCTAATTAGAAAACATGATAAAGCCAGACAGACTCATTCATATACTAAACATATGCAACAACAGATCCAGGACAAACTTAGTTTGACTTGAAGTTCAATTTCAGTTAAGTGACTGACTATATCAAGAACCTTACTAACCGAAGTGTAATGCTGGTGCAAACCCACCCAATGGCAGCACTGCTGGTTGTTCCTCTAGGAACAAGGGTAGCAAAGGGTCACAAGTTCTTCAGATTACCCTACCCGTTCACCCCTGTGCTGGCCAGACCAGCTCTGGGAGAAGAATCATGCTCTGTACTTAGGTGGTTCTCAGGCAGCAAGCAAGGGTAATAATTAGGAGTGCCTGCAATGAAAGCAGAGAGTCTGATCCTCCCCAGCTTTGCGCTTTGTGCACTCACACTTGCACCAGAGGAACATAAAATGCTACGCTTAATACATATCACTAGAATGGGCTGCTCTTCTGTACATACACACTTTGCCAAAATAATTCTTAAAACCCCTTTGTGTTAGAGCAGGTTAAGGAATCAGGATGTGGGAATGGAGCTGGGTACTCAACATGGTTCAGAGGGCAGCTTTGCCACTGGTTTGTATGAAGCTGGACTGATGACCATGGAAAAGCTCGGGTATCTCATTATTAGTATCTTGAGCTGTGCAGTTATACATACAAGGAAAGTCCAAGAAGTGGTTTGTAGAGCTGGGAGCAGTTAAGGGAAGGAAATGGCTCCATCACAGCCAAATCCAAGTCTGCTTTCAGACCCCGGGATGGAGATTTGGCACAACTTCATTCAGACACATGTAACCCTAGTACCCTTAGTCCTACATAGTGTTAGTTATCTCTGACCAACAAGGATCAGGCTGAAAGGAAAGACTGATAGCATTGATTTCTCAGTCCCATGTACCTAGTTCACTCTCTGCAGCCTTTTACCTACAAACAGTTTACTGCAGCAGAAGGAAGATGTTTACAAACTGTATCTTCTGGAAAGCAAAGGTCTCATGCCACCAGGTCTGATTCACTCTCAACACATAGGACATAACCTATTCCCATGAACACCAGATGGAGGGAACGTGCATGCCCCAGATGTAAATTCCATGGAAGTAAGTGGCCTGCAGCTCCTCTTCCCCTATTGCACACATCTAAAAAGTAGGTTCTCTTCCTGCGCCACCCCTCACAGTTTGGCAGAGGCTCACAGCATTTCAGGGATCTAGTCTTTCCTTGAGTACGAATAACTTGTATTAAAATTAGAGGCTGTTGTATATGCCTGAGCAAAGACAACAGGCCTCGCCAAGAGAATGCTCTAGAAGAGGGCATCAGTAAACTAAAGATCACAGAATATTCAACTTACCCTTCGCCTCTTCTCAAAATTTATCAGGCCACCCTGTTGGAAGGAAAGAGAGGGGATCAGAGTAGAAGAGCACATCCTCAGTTTAATTTAATCACAAACAGGATGAAGTAGCAAGGTTAATGTAAAGCACAGACCTGCCTTGAGCAAGGACCTTCTAAAAATACCTGTTTTCTGATCTGGTAAAAACCACAGGACTCATATATCCGAGTCTTCAAAGGATATGTGTCGTCATGGCCTAAATGGCAATCTGCCCAAGAAGAAAAGCCCAAAAGCGCACAAGAATGCTTACAAAAGCTGTGTTGAGATCAGGTCTGAAGAATGCTAGCAGGATTTTGCATGCAAGAAACAAACTCGGCTTTTGCCTGTGCTGTGAGTTTAGCAGTGCTCCCAGTGAGTTTCAAAAACACTAACTGAACACAAAGCATGGACAGAAGGGAAACTGCCAAAAAGAAAATGGATATATAGCAACCTTACACAGGCCTGCTTTAGCGCAGTTTTGCAAAACAACCACCCACCAAACAAACCAGCAATCATTACCAGCCCAGGGAGAAGTGTATTTGCCCATTCTTATCATAAATACCAACACCAGCATAATGAAGGCTGAGTGCCTGCAGCATGGCTCCTCAAGTGTCTCCATTAATGGGGCCAATTTTCAAAGGTGTTTGAAAACCTCTGAAACAAACACCTTTGAAAATTGTCCCCATCCTCAGTCTCTGTTAAATGATAAGACTCTTTTGCAATCCTTTTTCCCTTCCTATGCTAGATTGGTTCCCCCTGCTTGTTCAGCTAAAGAGGCTCACTTCAGGGCTCAGACACATCTGAGTCAATACTGAAGCACTTCAGTGATCAGTCTGAAGAGCTGAATTCATGATTTTGTGTATTTTACCAATTATTCACAGAAATCTTTACACCTAAAATGTTGTTTTCATAAAAATAAAACAGAATAATGGAAAGCCTACTTTCTTCATGTTTTCTAACGTAAGAAAACAAGGCAAAATACAATGCTAAGCTTGTCCCTTGAGATAACTGCACTCAAATTCCCACAAGATAATTGTTACGAATAAAACTGCATATTGCTTCCTTTTTTTTGAAAACAGGTTCCTCCATTTTTAAGAACTGCACAATAACCCAGTAGAAGATACAGGAACAGACACACTCAGTGCTGGGAAGGCAGGAAGGATATTTAGGATTCAAAAAATTGCCCCAAATTACCTCGATATAGTCCTGAAGGGCTGTGTCAAGCATGATGAGATCAGTGAGGAAGGTACCAAGATAAGGTACCGTGCCTTGCATTACGCCCTGCAAATCATCAGAGCAATGTTGGATTAATTGACTGACAAATGGTAATAATTAGAATGCTAGAATACTCCTGTATAAGAAAATGAAATAAAAGCAGTCTGCTTAACCAGTGGTCTTATAAATTATGTTTTCTTTCATTACACCATCCTCAGTATCTAATCTAGAATTTAAATCAAATTCTAATGGGAGCAGGATGCTCTCACAGATATTGCCAAGTGGCTTTATATTACAATATTGCCACCATACACTGATTTCTAACAGTGCGTCTCCAGGAAACCCTGCTGTGGAAGAAGCATTGAGCACCAGGGGCAGGGTCCCCTGGTTGCCTGCTATAAGAGGAAGAGCTGGGCAATGGTCCTGGCTAGCCTGCGTAAGCAGTTTCTCTCTCTGCTTCATTCCAGTGGATTTTTACTTAATGATGTTGTTGTACCATGTGACAGTCAAGTCAAATCAAGTCACAGTTTTTCCTCCAATAAGTGACCATCTTCCCCAGCCATTCACTACAGTTTAATAGTAATTATTCAGATTTTAAACTTTCTAGGCTGCTAGCAGTTGTAGAGTTCAGCCTGTTTCTACACTTGTGAAGGAAATGCTTGTTTCTAGCATCCAAAAGGATCCGTATTTTTTCCAGTCAAATAGACAAACAAAAAATCATATTCAGCACTTTTGCCTCCCTATCCCAGATTTCTCTCCCCCGTCCTTTTAAATCTTTGCCAACTTTGAGACAAAAGCCATTTTCACCAGCAGACTGGAAACCGGACACATTTTACAAAGCAATCTCTGTAGAAGTCTCTGCAACTTTCAAGCTGGTATGTCAGAAGCTTCGTGAGCTTGTTTAAAAGTAAATGAGATTTCTGCTCTGGCCAGAGCTAATTTTCTTTATCACAAGAATTCCAGTATTTACACTATGTATTTTACTACATGAAAGTTGTGGGGCTTTCCCCGTATTTCTCTCTAAAGGGTAACAAAAGTACTTAATAGAATTCTTTCTTGTAGGACAGAAACAAGACAGTTGAAAATGATGAACACATGTTTATATTCATCAATCATTTATTACCCTTTTATATGACAGGTTTAGTAAATTTCTGGGAGACTTGAAAGTAAGGCCAAACCCTTTGCTCAGCATCCATCCTGAACAGCTGGTTGGGATGTGAAGCAAATGCAAGTGGGGACGGGAGCAGCAAGCTTATACACCCAGTTATCCCTTTGCAAGGAACAGGGGAAGATTGGCGCCAGGGAACATAATGTTGCCCCTGCGTACGTTCATCGAATCCTGAAATCTTCGAGCATTCTCAGCATCAGATCACTGAACGCACAGGCTCTACTGATGCTTTGCATATCTATTTCCTCCAGCATTTCAGAACACAGATGGGTGTTACTGGAGTAAAAGGACAGCTGGTTTGCACTAAAAACCATAGCTGTTGCAGCTTGGCAGCTCAGCATAGGCCGTACAGCTTGAGCTGGGTGCAGCACAAATCCCACTTTGTAATTGTTTATATATACAGATGATTGTTTATATATATATATGCACACTACATATACACACACATAGTATTACCTGCTTACTATGATCCACGCCATAAGGGAAATACAGCTTTGGGCATATATTTACAGGGACAAACATTCTGACTGCATATTCAGTCTAAACCTTTCGGTTCACTTGCTTTATATCAGCTAATCAATAGCATTGATGTGATTGCTTTGCTTGACAGAGGGCACATTCAAGAGCATTGCCTACAGCACACTCACTTTGTTAAATACCTTTCTATATTTTGCTTCTTATATATTCACCAATTAGGGTTAATCATGTTACCAGTTCAAAAAGGGTAGGTAAAGGACCCCAGACACACCATATCTTTTTGAAGTTGCAGTCGCCTCTGTGTCCTTTTCTGATTTTCTTTCACACTGCTGTCCAGATTTGCAAATTTGGATGTTCCTTCCTGTAAGGGAATTAAAAGGCAATTAATGGAAGAGCTCAGTGGTAAGCTGGCAACTACGTTTGTGTAAAATAATTGCAAATACATTTAACCAGGCAAGCTAGGTCAGCAAAAATATTTGCTGTGCAGGTATATGCATGTATACATACAAGTGCTAATTTTCTGGGACTCATACACTGATTGGGAATTTTGGACAAAATCGCACAAGATGACCATAAAGGAATTTTTCTGCAAAATAGCTCTACTCCAGCTAAAGCTAGGTGCTGCTGAAAATCTCCTGAGAGTTTAAACCAGAGAAGCAATATATTTCAGGTGTCCAGATGCTTCTCTGAACTCTATCCTGACACTCTTGACCTCAGAATTTCTGTTTAATTTCCTAATCGGGACTGCTACATGTAAATATCTCTATCTTATGTAATGCTTCGTTGTTTTTCTTATGCCACAACATAGAGATCCAGCAACTACGCTCTGTGGCTTATTGACTAATCCAAAACCACGCAGGAAATGGAAGTAATGGGTTTTCATCTCCACAATTCAAGCTTTCCTATGAATGGATGAGCTTTTTCACAACAGATCTGTAGCCTTTATTTCCCTGGATCCATATGGGTGCTGGGAGTTACTGTTATTTTTTCCAGTGGCCGGTTACATGGGTCATGAATCAATATCAATGTCTTTTAAAAAGACACAAAACAACAGCCTGCACTTGTAAAGATCCTCTCATTACAACGTTTACTTCTCCCAGTCGCAGTTAATGGACAGATCACTCAAACTCTGTATTTCTTTCCTTGGCTGAAAAACAGGACCAAATGAAAAAGGAGTGTTGTCTCAATATCTTCAAGATACTGAAAGGTAAACTCGATATTCTCTAACAGCAGCCGGCGGGCAGGCACAGAAGCTGAAAATGCAGCTTGCAGCAGAGCTGTTGTTTGGGGAGGAGAGAACACAGTGCTCCCTCTCTGTGCTGGCCAACCTGTTTCATATGGTATTTTGTCCGCTCTGCACTTAAATTTGCAGGATGGATAGGCAAGGTCAAACACGGCTTCCCTAGAGAGACTATTTATAGTGAAAGAAAACAAAGACTTTAAGGATTCAGTGGACATTAATCCTCCAATCATTACAAAATGGTCCAAGACAAGAAGTAGGAGAGAGGTTCTAGCTATTCTGTGGAATTTTTCTCCTCTCACTGCTCTCAAAATGTTTTGCAAATCTACTTACAGCAGCTGGAGAGAGTGATTTGTTGGGAGCCAGAAGGTCTGGGCTTGGATTAAGTTGTTGTTTTGTCTTTTTAATATGTAGTTAAATAAGCTATTCTGAACACACATTTCCCCTCTATGCTTATTATTGTCTCACCTGCTTTAAAATTTAGCTACAGATGTTGATAAATGGATGATAAAACCAGACAGGTTTGAATGTGCTCACCCATCATTCCTGAGCAAAACACAGTGTTTTGGATACCAAGGCAAAGGGGTAAGGTACAAATGCCAGATAGACTGGACAGAGCTGCCAAAAGCTAAACTGGTTAGCCAGTTTATAGAAACTTTTTTATGTAAACA
This sequence comes from Mycteria americana, assembly GCF_035582795.1. Taxonomy (NCBI): domain Eukaryota; kingdom Metazoa; phylum Chordata; class Aves; order Ciconiiformes; family Ciconiidae; genus Mycteria; species Mycteria americana. The sequence goes on from NC_134371.1 coordinate 37,116,757, forward strand.
GAAAAAACTGCCACAAACATTCCTTAGTTTCTACAGAATATAACCTTTTCCTCCATTCTTCCTCACTCCTTTCAAGCTCCTGAGCTTGTTGGGGTTCACCCAGGAGAACGCACAAGTCAAACTGTTTCAGACAGAGCCTGCTTTGTTGTCCATCTGGCCACACACAGAGCAGGAAGCCTGTTCCTTCGAAATTCCCAGCCCTGTTTTCTAGTTCCAAGAAAGGTATGGGATAGTTGGATAAACATCTTTGTTTAATTCCTCAGCTGAAGCTAAGTGGCATTGTTCCAGTGAAGTCAAAAGCACTACAGTGGTGCAGCCCAGTTGAGAATCTCATTTGGAGCTGCTCTGCACTCAGCAGTGGAAACCTGGGCCTTTCCAGGTCTGCTCAGAGGGTGCACAAGCTAGCGGTTCATCTCTCTATACAGAGCAGTATAAAGCCAAAGTGCTAATTTGTAACTCATCTCAGTAAAATTACACTGTGCAGCACCTTGTCACTCTGGTTGTGGCTCCAGCGCTATCACAGGTACAGCACGATGCACCCAGCTATTCTTGAGCTAGACATCACCATATCCAAGGGAGCATTACCAGTTACCTAACTACAGCAGTGTGACATTCAACTTGAGGGGCTCCAAGGGTTCCTGACCTGCTATCTTGTGAACAAGTCCACACAGAATCTGTGCTGCTGCAGCCTGCTGTTTGTGGGTATCCAAGCTCAACAGGCTAATGCTACTGTAGGTTCTTTCAGGAAGAAAGAAATCACCTCTCAGCCCAGCAGAAAAGCACAGGTTTTACAGACCTATCTTCCCTGAAGCATCGCATCCAGTAGTTCAGGGAGAGATAAGCTTTGCCAGCTGATTAGACAAAGGGCTAACCTCAGCTTTGACTGAGACCACAAGCCTTGCAACTCAAGCTAATTCTCACCTTCATTAGCAGCTCCCTACTTGTCAAATAATTGTCATGGTCTGAGAAGATATCAGACAGCTCTTCGAACATCAGCATTATGTCCCTGTACAGGAAAAGATTAAATCATTTAGGTTATTAGTAAGCACTCTAAATCAGATCAGATTACTATTCAGCTTTTTTCTCATGAATCGTTAACAGCTGGGCACATAAAAGATAACACCACCAAAATGTATCCAGTGAGATGTTGCACATCTACTAGGAGCCTTCCTGGGATCTTCTGGTGCTCCCAGTAAAGTCAGCATCACATTTGACAGCTGTTATTTGACAGCATCACAAAGAAATGCCATAGGTATGCAGACCCTGAGCAGGGTTTTCAATCACGCTGCAGGGTATGAGATTCTTGTAAGAAAGTGGATAAATGGGTGCAAAGGAAAGAACAATAGCTGTGAGAGGTATCTTAAGTACTTCATTTTTGCCCTGTTCCATGCACTCTGGAAAGCTAGAAGCGTTTAAGTGTACGAGTCCCTTTGTATTACCCAACACTATAAACACAAAATGGCAATATTTTGATCAGGAACATGGGACAGTGGAAGGAAAGACCCACCTCTCTCTAGGGGAAATGCAGAAGTATACAGTGTGGCAGAGTGACATTTTTCTTTGTTTATCAAAGGCAAAGGGAAGAAATCTATTCTTCCCAAACTGAATGAGCATAACACCATCTGTCCTACACAGAGATTTCTGGTGTCTGTTTGGCATGCAGTAAATATGCCAGTTGCACAAAAAGGTATTCCCCTGTAAGAAATATTGTCTTCAATACAGATTTGGATTTTGTAGTTTGGGGATATATTTTAAGGAAATGTCAGGACCAGGAGAGGATTACTGAGGGTTTGTAGCAACCTGGACCTCCTCCAACTTCACAGGAGAGAATACAACAGGCAAGTACAATGGTGCCTTTTTGCTGACCTTCCAAGAGCAGTGTGCATGAGCTGGGCGAGTAGCTAGTCCCATAGTTTTCAAAATAGGTTGCAAAAGATCCAATATGCTATAAAGGACAGAAGACACCAAGTATCCCTGAGGGCAGGTTGTCCCCTCAATATGAAAGAGGAGCTCACAGCAGTCAGACGCAAAAAAAAAAAGGTCTGAGCCTCACAGGAATGAGAGGTTCTTCTAAGAGAACAGATGTCCATGAAGGAGCCGAATAGGAAGACTGAGAAGAACAAGATGAAAAGAAAGAGCACTGAGCTTTTTGCCTTTGTTTGGGGCTAGCCACAGGAGCGGAGGGGGAAGCTTACTTTGGAACACACGCCCAGGTCTTCTTTAGCCGATAGATGGAGTTGGACTGCAGTGCTGAAATGATGGCCCTCAAGGAGGAAAAATTCTTCAGGATCCTACATTCCTGTGAAAGGAGCGGTTAGAAATACAGGAGCATTAAATGTCAGCATTACAAATACGTTAGTGCTCTTCTGTTTGACTGGTGTCATGCTTGCTACACATTCTCACTGCTAAGCAGGCAGCTGTACAAATATTGAGCATCAAAAATATCACTTCCCCTCCATCCACCAAACACTTCATGGGCTTTGGCACTTATATCTTGTTTTCCTCACTTTCATGTATTTGTGGTGATGTTGCAGTGTTAGAGCTTCCAGTTCTAGTAAAAATAAAAGTGGACCTGAGTCCATGAAGCCAGGCTAAAAAGCACAAATGTTACACTTCTTAAAAAGCTCTTTATAGTTACCAATCCCTTTTACCCTTTAGGGGAAAAAACAGGCTTTGCCTCTTTGTATGTGGTATTTAAAATGTAAACCCTCAATCATCTAAGTGTCAATTAAAAATAAAGACATGCAAAGGAATAACCTGTTATTCAAGTATGTGCACCGTGTTAGAGAAAAACCTTCCCAGCTTTTCCAGAGTTGGCATCAAATCCTAACAGAGAGACTGGTTCACAGACATTTCTTATGCAGCTTCTCTGTGGCAAAAGCCTTGACGGAAAAGGATGCTGAAAAACTTAATTCTCAAAAAAATAGCACAGATTCCTGGTAAAGCAGATAGAAGCAAGGAGGATGGGGAAGTCTGGCCTGTGACTCTTCAAGGAACTCCTGTAAATCTGTTGGTGGCTCGTGAACTAGAGCATGGGCACCACCGACTTAAGAAACTCTTGCAAATACAAGCTCTCACAAACAGGTGTCTGTGCATGCAAATTAAGCAGACAAAACACATGCCAATTTGACTGTTGCATGTAGATGAGAATGTATTCAAACTACAATTCCGCTTATGCAAATTTTTATGGGGCTGATTATTACACTAATAATGCTGATTATGTAAAGGATCCTTACAGTGAAAATAGACATAATTTATTTCCTTTGTAGGACTGAACAAATGTAAAGCAACCTTAGCATAAACAAAAGTCAGACCTTAATATATCAGCAACTCTGTTCATGAGTTGCATTAAAATTGACTGAACAACCAAGGCAAGTACATTTACTCCCATTTATTTACCTGAAAAAAATATCTCTGTGCAACTTAGGAGGCTACATTTAAAGTGTGGCTTAAGAAGACTGATTGAGCAGACAGCACTTGAAGCAGGTTGGCAGTTAGGCTAGATAAAGACCAAGTTCAAGATCATGTGGTAGGACACGCAAGACCTGAAAGCTATTCTTACATGGTTTGGGGCCAAAGAAGCCACATAACAGCTCTTCTGCAGAGAATGAGACCCTTCTTTCTTTATGTTCAACTTGAAATTCAGGCTGGGGAGACCACGGATTTAGAGGCACAAATTCTCAGCATTTCTTTTTTTCAAATACAACAGGAGTTTGGACTGGAAGATTCAATTTGGAACCGTCTTGACTTAATTGCATGTTGCATAATTTAAAGCACATTAGGAATTCAATATTGGATTTTGTGTTCTCAATGATTTAACTGACTGCAGGCTAAACTTTAGCAAGCTTCCATTTGTATATAAGAAGAATTTTTGAGACTGGTTTGAATAACTTTGTTTCATGCTGTGTCCTTCACAAAGGGAAAACCAGAGAGAATCCCATGCAGAAGCAACTTTGATTTTAAAAAATTAAGCATAACAGGATATTCATTATTTCATTTTTACTTTTTATTTTTAAAGAAAATATTGTGTGAGTGAAATTGGCTGCTCCTGCTCAGGAACCTTAGATCTAGGTGGAGTAGAGAGGGCTGGCAGTTAGAAAAAGTATTCAGTTTATCTTGCAAACCAAGAAACTGGATCCAAAAATCACAAACAGATAACAAACGTGGAACTCCATGCTGCTAAGTTACAGAGTTAGTTGTCAGTGAATAACTGCACTTCAATGAGTGGATTATTTTCTGATTCAGGCCTCTAACTATTCAAAACACTCATTTGCATGCACAAAGCAAGCAACTTTCTTCAGAAGTGGGCAGCTAAGTATATATGCAACTAGCTGTTCTACACGTGCAATTATTTTGTGGAGCGTGCACATGCATTTTTCATGTGCTTAGCTAAGACTGGAGTATTTAATTATGTGTATGAATTAAGTAAAGGGAGAAGTACTGAATCAACAGAGGTGGAGAACAAAGTTCTCCATCCACAGAACAAGTATGATGAGAGTGGCGCCTGTCCTGGCTTCCACAGGCCTCCCTGCTGCCCCATGATGATCAGGAAGCTGCTTCATACTTGCTCACCCAGACGGCAGACCAGTCTGCCCCGTAAGGGCCCCTTTAGCTGGTTCCCTCTGCAACTTAAAGATCTGCACACAGAAAATAGGCATCAAACTTCCTAATCCATTCACACGGGCTATAAAGCAGCCATCAGATGATAACAAAAATGAACCAATGTAAGTGCCAAAAGAGAGGTGAAAGACTACTTCCCCATACCAGTTTCCTGAACCATGCAGTTGCCAGAGCTTAGGTGCCAGGACTAACAATACTGCCTCTGGAAGCACAGAAGTGCATTGTCAAGGTTGGAAAGCCTCTGTTTGGCTTGAGCTTTTTATGACTGCTTATTTTGTATAGCTCGGAAAAAATCCATGTGATTCTTAAAACAAAAGTCAGTGCAAGTCCATATGAAAGTGCTTTAATGTTCCCTTTAAAAGAGAGATCTAGTTTAGTGCCAGCTGCCCAGTGCTCTGAAGGGGAGTTAAAAAGATTACAATAAAATATTAAAGATAAAATCTAATAAATTAGCAAACTAGAGTTATGTAAAGGAGGCATGCAAAACCCTTTCATGCAAAGATTAAGGAACACCTAATCTGCTACAAGACAAAGGAATGGAAGCAAAGAGTAAAAATGTGTTAAAGAAACATGTGAGACAATGATAAAGCAGAAAGGTAAGAAGATGAGGAGACTAATACCCTATTGTAACTCTACTTATTTCTTCTGGTCACTGCTTGCACCTCTCAACCCCTCCAAACCAGCTATTTTGTGTACCTAATGTAAACTGTGAATAACTCAGTAGGCAAACGACTTTTCAGCCTCAAGAATTTTTCAAAACAGAAGACTACAAACAAGAATTTCATTTTTTCCATGTTAAAGAGGCTAGTACTTCCTAGAATTAAGTTAGCTTTGTCTGCACTTACTTAAAACCTTGTATTTACTTTATGTTCATATATATGCACACATATATATAAATGTATGAAAACACAAACAGTTGTGCTGTCTTCCACCATATCTGTTTTCAACTCCCATGGTGTTCATAGATGCAGGAGAAGGAGCATGATGCTCATTGACTGAACATGAATGGCCAAAGGCAGGTAAGCGCAAAGCTTATTCTGACTGCCAGTCCTACTCCATTCTTGTTAAACTTTCCTCTGAAAACAAGTCTAACCTTTGGATGATATCAACCATCACTTCACTTTTTTCACTGATATGAGCAGTATTTTCTTCCTAGGGAAGTGAACTGGCTGAATTTATACTTATCTTACCATAAATGTTACATTATCAAGTACATGGCACTCCCCATCTGCAAGACACAGTATCTGCCTCACCCATTAATTAGCACTCCCAACCCTGTGAAGAGATAAGCATCAACCCCATTTCCATGGTGGGGAAGAAACTAAGGAGAGGAAGGGCAATACTTCATTTGCTATTACAAAGAAAGTCAGTCAAAAATAGAAAGAATTAGAGCTAAGATGTTCACTGGCCTGGAACCAATGCATACAACCCCTCTCTCCCCTCCCAACTCCCTCACTCCAAGGCACCCGCACAAGAAACATTAAACAGTCTAGAAAAAATGCTTTACATGTGCAATATGAATCCACTTCTCAATGATCTTGGCTCTTTGCTGTGTTTTGAGTTCTTTGCTCCTCAGGATAGTGCTGACAACACATTTGGTAACCGCATTGAACTGAGAGATGGTGGCTCTGATGGTAGGTGCCAGGTGCTTGTTTTCTTTCTTATCCCTTCGAGACCAGATGCATCCCAAACAGTGGTAGGGCACCACTTTCTTGAAGAGTTTCTAGAGTGAAATAGAGGTGTGTAAGTCAGCAGGATTCTCCTAGATCTCTATCATCCACAAGAAGAAATGCATGTTTACAGTACAAATTGGATCTAAATCTAATATGGTATTAAAAGGTAAATATTTGTTTTCTCTTAGTTTGAAATATACACTTTGGCATACTCTTTATAGGCTTGATGCCTTAAAAGAACTGTCAGCTATAAAGTCCTGGGAAAATAAGAGACACCTTTATATCAGTTTCATAACCAAGGGGAAATTTTTTTTATATAATGATATTTTGAAGGAGATTGATACAGACAAACCAAATATCAGAGCACTACCGTTAAAGAGTACCTATACATCTTTAGGCCAGGTAGCAATACAGTCAAAATGTGCTATTTCTCAGGTGTCAAATATTAAACTTTGCAAAAAAGGCTACACAGTATACATTCACACTTTTTAAAACAAAACAAAACAAAAACCTTCAGAATGACTGAAGGAAAAAGCCCAATGAACGAAGCAAGTTTGGATAACCAAGCAGAGCTGTGTTCTGTGTCCCAACAACAGACCTGTTCTGTAACACTGTACTTACATTGACATAACTTTAAAAAAAATTTTAGAAGCCCAACACTATTTCACCTAGCATTTCAAGTAGTACGTATACTCTACATACTGCATCCATGTATGTCAACTGTTCTGCCACAAGGTCTTCTTGGAAAAAAGAGAATTCTTCTGGACTGCTGATCTCCAGTTCCTCTTCATCATCTAGGTTACAGGGGGAAGTGTTATGGAACCCATCTGTCCAGGATGGAAAACACGACTTAGTAAATTTATACAGCAAACAGTGAATCAAAGGGTCCTGCCTGATGTACTGGCCCCACTGTGCTGCACATTTCAGTGAGAAAGATGATGAGCAGAAGATTAAATTGGCAAAGAAAAGGTGGAAGAAAAAGAAATCTCCCATGCATGGAAATAAAAGAAGATACCGTATTTTCTTGGCACCATTTGTGCCTTCACAGGACTACATGGACTATATTGAAGAGAATTTATTCCAGCATCCCTCACCTTCCCTCTCTGGGAATTTTTCCCAGAAAAGGGAATACAGTGAGCACCTACAACATTCAGCTGAATGCTTCCTCTAAATTTGCACTGGGCAGCAGTGAAGAGGTGAGAGTGGAGAGCTGTCCTCGATCGAGGGACCCGATCCAGTGCAGAAGGGAAGGGGTTTCACAGGTGTTCCCATGTCACCTTTTGGCTTCCACAGGTTGGGAACAAAGCCACATTAAACCACAAAGAAATATGCCCCTGTTTCCCATGGTAGAGGAAGTCAAACAGAAAATCCCTGAAAATAAATCCTCTTCCTAATCCCTTTTACTGTAAGGCAACAGTAACTCCAAAAGAAGGGAGGAAAAAAAAAAAGAGGGCTTGTTGAAGACTAACAACGAAAGTACTGAGTTTACTACTAGTAAGATTTCATTAACGAAAACAAGCAGAGCATTTCAGAGTATGTTATGCAATACTTCATATCCAATTAAAGCAGAACAGACATTAAAGCAACAAAAGCAGATAAAGTGATACTTCATCATTGTTTTTCAAAATACTTCATTTTTCCTTTATTCATTAATTAGCAAAATCTAATCATTAATGTAAACTGCTACAGTTTTGATGTAACAAATTGTAACTACAGGCTCTATCAGATTTCCATCTGTACGTTCCAATTGCACAATTTATTGACAGAGCTAAATGCAATAAATTGAGACCTCTGTTCCAGCGTTATTTTTCTGTGGCTGTTTTGTAACAATACACATAATTAAATGGACTTCTATTGAACTGTTACAAGAGTCACCTTTTTTCTCTCTCTTTTTGGCTACGTAACTCCTCATTTTCCTTTCAGCTCTTGAAATTCAACTGAAAATCCTCATCACTGAGTTGCAACCCTGCTCAAAAGCTCACAGCGCCCTTAAAATCAGATCCTGGAGTGCAACGCAAGGTTTTCCTTTTCTTTTTTCATGCCTCTTTTTCTCCTTTCTCTCTCACCTTCATAAATGTGTAACCAGTCTTCTCCCTACTCCCCAAGAAGCTGGGATCCTCTTGTACTCAAGTATCTCATCATCTTCAAATCGCTCTGATCCATTTAGCCCCCTCAAAGCCCAACTGCCCTCTTGACTTCACTGAGAGCAAACACGTGCCCCTTCTGAATTTGTAGTCTCTGACTCACCTTGCTTTCTATTGCTCAAGCTGCAAGCTCTGAGGCCCGGGAACAGCTTTTATCTATGTACCTGGCACTGCAATCTAATCTACTGGCATGGCTGATGGCAGCACTGAATGGAGATCTGATTACACAAATCAAACTGTAGGATTAGGACCCAAATTTGTAAAGTCATAGCACAATACGAATGCTTTAGAACAATAATTATCAGCAAGTCTTGACTGCAGACAACACATTAAGAGTTCTGAAAGAAATCTCTGAAATGAACAAAAATGGAGCTCTGATAAAGTACGTGACAACTCTAAAACTCTTCTCTGCAGACCCTGCAGATTAACTGTGTTCTCCTCCTCTTATTTTATTCTAATTAACAGCCTCTATTTTGTCACAATTTGGAAAATGTTATCATTCAACTTGACCCATCTATAACTCAGAAAAGAAGCTTTTCAACTGTTACTTGAGGAAACAAATACAGAAGCAGGGCTGCTGGGAACTTCTGCTCACTTTGAACAACAGATGAACCCAAATATAGCTCTCGTGAGCTTTCTTTGACCTGTGGAAACCATACCCAGGAAAGGACATCAATAGGCACATATTAGCAATCTTGTTCACTTACTTGCGTTCAGTAAGGAAAACGCCTGGGCTCTGTGCGGTACTCCTTTTTATGTATGTGTTAATGACTGATTTAATTTTGCATTTCACAGTATTATGCATTGACATGGTATTTCTGGAACATCTGGCAGACATGATTTTTATGGGATGAAATGGTTTTTTCCCTGTCATTTCCTTTATCCTTTATTACATGAATTATTCCCTCTCGCCCTTCTACCAAAGCTGGAAGTTGATTCTAGTTCTCATTCACACACTACATGAGCTCCTATGACTTTTCAGCTTATGCCACAGGAAGCTTTCTGACCAGGATAAGGGTATGTGTCAGGCTTGACGCTGCACACAGCATATTTGTGTTACTACAGTTCACCATTGTTTCAGTAGATTGTGACCCCCATTAACGTAAGTTTTTCCTCTGTCCTTGGATACCAGCAGCCGGCCACTCAAATAGGAAAAAACAGCCACAGACACTTCCTTTGACATGATGGTAACTAGGAAGAAAAGCTTCATGACAACAAGGCTTGTGACTCAAGCTGTATTTTGTCACAGCTCTGTATTTTGCTTTTTGTTGGTTTGAGCTTTTCTTGGGGCGGGGGGGGGGGGTTGAAATGAGAAGACCACCTAAATAGCAGGTGTGTGTTATAACTCAGTGACATGGGAAATGCACTGACAATTAACCACTTAGCTGCTGCAGCAATCTCAAAGCTTTGGCTAAATATTAGAGAAGTGCTGGATTTCCCAATCTACCCCAGAATGAACAGGCATAGGCACCTATACTGTACGACTATTTCATCCCGCACAGAACCTGCGCCTCATACAGAGATTATTTTTTTAAAAAGAAACAAGAAAAAAAGTCACTGGTGAGCCTCACAATATTGTCAATTAGCATGAGAGCTGACAAAATGTACTCCACATAAATCCCTGTGGTACTATACAGTCTGGGAGAACAGAAAGACAGAAGGGAAAGGTAACTTACCATCATTTTCCACTTCTTGGTTCTGGAACTGCTCCAAGAGGTTCTGCGCCCTCCTCTCCGGGTCAGAGCCAGGTATATTCTTCTTCAGGTAATCCAGCAACTTCAGCAAACACAGGTAGCTGGGCGGCTCTCGGAAATCCTCAGAGCACTGATCGAGCCAGGCTCGTAAGATTGATGCTATTGCACTAAAAGCAAATACAGAGAACACACTGGTTGTATACAGCATGTATTGATGCAATTGTATGTGTCTGTATCTAATATAACAATAAAAACAGACACATTCATATCCCACATGAAGGCAGTATGAAGACTTTCTGAGAAAGGAATTTAACTTGTTCTTTTATGCATGGAATCTTTAAGATTTCGCTCAGATTTTGCCAGGTACTTCAGTGAAGTTGCTCCTGATTTGCACTCCTACGAGTGGATTCAGTTGTAGCCCCAAAATGCAAACTAATAAAGAATCTCCATTTAAGCTATATTGAGACCCTTCTATTGAATTCAGGATACCAAATGATGATAGATAAAGCAATTAAGACAACAGAATAGAATGGACTATTTCAGTTGGAAGGGATCATCTAGTCCAACTACCTGACCAATTCAGGACTGACCAAAAGTTAAAGCATGTTGTTAAGGGCATTGTCCAAATGCCTCTTAAACACTGACAGGCTTGGGGTATTGACCACCTCTCTAGGAAGCCTGTTCCAGTGTTTGACCACCCTCTTGGCAAAGAAATATTTCCTAACATCCAGTCTAAACATCCAGTCCTGGCACATTTCTAACAGTCCATTTCATCCAGTCCTGGCCATTTTCTAACATCCAGTCGTGGCACAGCTCTGAACCATTCCCACACGTCCTATCACTGGATACCAGGGAGAAGAGATCAGCACCTCCTTCTCCACATCCCCTCCTCAGGAAGCTGTAGAGAGCAATGAGGTCGCCCCTCAGCCTCCTTTTCTCCAAGCTAGACAAGACCAAAGTCCTTAGCCGCTCCTCATAGGACATGCCTTCCAGCCCCGTTACCAGCTTTGTTGCCCTCCTCTGGATGCATCCAAGGACCTTGACATCCTTCTTAAATGGTGGGACCCAGAACTGCACACAGTACTCAAGGTGAGGCCGCACCAACACTGAATACAGTGGGATAACCACCTCTCTTGACTGGCTGGCCATGCTGTGTTTGATGCCCCCCAGGATGCGGTTTGCCCTCTTGGCTGCCAGGGCACACTGCTGGCTCCTCTTGAGCCATCCAGCACCCCCAGATCCCTTTCTGCAGGGCTGCTCTCCAGCCACTCCTCTCCCAGTTTATACTTGTGCCTGGTGTTACTCTGTCCTAGGTGCAGAATCCAGCATTTGGACTTGTTAAACTTCATCCTATTAATCATAGCCCAATGCTCCAATCAATCTAGATCCCTCTGCAGGGCCTCTTGTCCCTCAAGAGAGTCAACAGCACTTCCCAGTTGGGTATCATCAGCAAACTTGCTACTGGTGCATTCAACTCCTGCATCCAGACCATTGATAAAAATACTGAACAGCACTAAGCCCTAGGATTGAGCCCTGAGGAACATGGCTGGTGACTGGTCGCCAGCCAGATGCAGCCCTATTCACTGCAACCCTTTGAGCTCTGCCCTTCAGCCCATTCTTCACCCAGTGCACCGTGTACTTGCTCATCTTGCAGTTGGACAACTTGGCCAGAAGGATGCTGTGAGGGACAGTATCAAAAGCCTTACTAAGAACCAGAAAAACTACATCCACTGCTTTCCCTTCATCCACTAGGTGGGTGACCTTATCATAGAAGGATATCAAATTACTTAAACAGGATTTTCCTTTTGTGAACCCATATTGACTGTGCCTGATGATTGCATTATTCTTTAAATGCCTTTCAATAGTACCCAGTATAATCTTCTCCCTAACTTTTCCAGGGGCTGAGGTTAGACTCACAGGTCTGTAGTTCCCTGGGTCTTCCCTCACACCCTTTTTGCAGATTGAAATAACGTTGGCTAGCTTCCAGTCAGCAGGGACCTCCTCAGAATCCCAAGACCTTTGGTAGATGATCGAGAGGGGTCCCACCGTAACATCCACTAGCTCCTTCAGTACTCTGGGGTGAATCCCGTCAGGCCCCATGGACTTGCAAACATTCAGCTGACACAGCTAGTCCCTTACAATTTCAGTGTCCACAAATGGAAGATCACTGTTCCCACACTCATGATCCTCCGACTCAGGGGACCAGGCAGCCCAAGGTCTACCAGTATTATTAAAGACTGAGGCAAAAAACGCATTGAAAGCCTCTGCTTTTTCTTCATCCCTATTAGTCAGATGACCATCTTCAACCAGTATCGGTCCAATGTTTTCTTTAGACCTCCTCTTGCTATTAACATACTTTAAAAAGCCCTTCTTGTTATGTGAAACAGCACTGGCTGGTTTCAACTCTAATTGAGCTTTGGCATTTTGCATCTTCTCCCTGCATAAACGAACCACAGCTCTGTAATCTTCCTGCAAAGCCTAACCTCACTTCCAGAGATCATACAGTTTCTTTTTCCTCTTGAGGTCCATGAGGAGTTCCCTGTTCAGCCAAGCTCGTCTTCTGCCCCACTCGCTTGACTTAGGACACAGTGGAATTGCCTGCTCCTGTGCTTCTAAAATGCAGTTCTCAAAGACTGACCAGCACTTGTGGACTCCTAAGCCCTCAAAAGCAGATTCCCAGGGTACTCTGCTAAATAGCTCCCTGAATAACTTAAAGTTTGCTCTCTTCAAATCCAGGGTAGCAACTCTGCTGTCCTTTTTCTCTCATTACGCCAAAAATTTTAAACTCAACCATTTCATGATCACTGTGGCCAAGACAGCCACCTACCATCACAACCCCCATGAGTCCTCCTCTATTCACAAACAGCAAGTCTAGGAGGGCATCTTTCCTAGTTGGATCACTGAGTACCTGTGACAAGAAGTTATCTCCTACAGACTTCAAGAATTTTCAAGACATGCTCATCACAGCACTATGATATTCCCAGTTGATGTCTGGGAAGTTGAAATCTCCCATAAGGACAAGGGCTACCCATCCAGACGTTTCTCCTAATTGTCTATAGAAAAACCCATCAGTGCTTACATCCTGGCTGGGCGATCAGTAGTAGACACCCACTACAACATCTCCTTTGTTTTCCATCCCCCTAATCCTTACCCAGAGGCTCTCAAACCCATCATCACTAACTGTAAGGGCTGTGCAATCAGACCTCTCCCTTACATATAGTGCAACACCTCCACCTCGCCTGCCCTGCCTACCTCTCCTCAACAGCCTGTAGCCCTCCATCCCAGCACTCCAATCGTGGGACTCATTCCACCAAGTCTCACTAATACCAATGATATTGTAGCTCTGGGAGATGACCAATGCTTCCAGTTCATCCTGTCTGTTTCTCATACCGTGTGCGTTGGTGTACAAGCATTTCAGATATGCTCCTGAGCCCTCCGTGCTCCTAGGAGCAGTGTAAATGTTTCCACTAGGATTGCCACCCTCTGGCAATGCCATGCCAACCCTTGGCTTACCTACTGCAATCCTATTGGTATCCCCCTTTCCCCCATCAATTCTAGTTTAAAGCCCTCTCAATCAGCCCCACCAGCTTACGCCCAAAGACCCATTTTCCCCATTGGGACAGATGGATCCTGTCAGGCCTCAATATACCTTGTCTCTTCAAAGGCTCTTCCATGGTTTAAAAACCCCAAGTTTTGGCAGAGGCACCAATCCTGGAGCCACGTATTGATATCCTGGGCTAGCCTGTTTCTTCTGAAGTCTCCCCCCATTACCGGAAGGCTTGAGAAAAACACTACCTATGCTCCTGAATTTTTTAGCATTCTTCCCAAGGCTCTGAACTCTCTTTTGATTGACCTCAGACTTTTTGTTGCAACATCATTTGTACCCACATGAAAGACCAGAAATGGATAGTAGTCTGAAGGTTGAACTAGGCTCTTCAGTCTTGTGGTGACATCCCTAATTCAGGCCCCAGGGAGGCAGCAAACTTCCCTGAAAAGAGGGTCCATTCTGCAAATGGGTGCTTCCGTTCTGCACAGGAGGGAATCGCCAATGACCATAACTTGCCATTGTTTCTTCTCAGTGCTGGTCTTAATGCAGATCTTGTTGCAAAGGGTCAGTGTCTCTGATCTTAAGACTGATTGCACAGGTTCCTCCTCTTTCTCATTACCGTACCCAGGGCCTTGGACCTGTTCTGTAAGGGTATCGTAGAGGGTAACTTAAAGGGTAAGGAGGTGTTTCTCTTACTGCTCTGTGCTGTAACCTTCTTCCACCCCTCCTTATTCCTTGTGACACTGCCTTCCTCCTGGCACAAAGCAGATCCAGGACCCGCCTCCGTAGTGGCCATACTGAGTTGGCTTCTATGCATCACAAGTGGCAGAGTGCAGCTCCATTGACCAATCTCCCTCTCAAACTCTCGAATACTCCTCAGTCTGCCCACCTCCTCCTGCAGCTCAGCCACCAAGCAAAGCAGTTCATCAATCTGGTCACATCTCCTGCGGTCTTGCTTGCAGTCACTTTCCACCTCTAGGAATATCACTTCACTTTCCACCTCTAGGAATATCACTTCATACATCCCACAGCTGGAAACCTGGGTGATCGCATCCTTGAACAGGAGCTCTGTCTCTGTGGCTGCATTTGTTCTACCAGGTGCTAGAAGCTCAGGAGAAGCAGGGGATACTGCTTTTTGCTGGGTGGTCACCATGCTGCCACATGCCTGACCGCTGGGAAATACGTATACTCCGGTGTCCGTTGCAATCAGCTGGGCTGATTGTTTTCACCTGCTTAAATCTCCCACGCTGCCAGGTGCAGGCTCCGTGCCTTGCTGTCTCATCCAGTCAGCGGGTCTGGGGTCAGTTGCTGGGGGAACACCGCCTGTTCAGTCAAGCCTCTACTTGTCCAACGTGTATCTCTCCTTGTGTGTCCCGCCATTGCTTGCTGCCGCCACTGCTGGTGCTCCTCACGCTACTCCGGCATCCATTGCAATCAATAATAATAGAAATAGCCCTCTCCCAAGTATATAAAGCCAGCACCTCAGATAAAACCAAATCATTTTCTATTACTGGCATTCATTGTGATCCTGCTTCCCTGTATTGCACTGTTTGTCAAGCTAGCAAAGCAAGACTTGCAAATTACCTTGGAGTTACGCTTTGTTTAATCAGGTGAAGTATCTTTGCTTAGCTGTACCGTGACCACGTTTGAATAACTACCAAACATTACGCACACAATCAAAAGCAGAACATAATTTCTTAATTCCTTCATGTGCCAGTGGGAAAAGCTGTGGCCCGGCAGGGCTGCAATGTTTGCTCCATTACCACTCCCAGGGATGTTGTGGGAAAATAGCAGGGAGGAAACAAGGTATTTGTGGCTCCTTCAGGGTAGCAGCTTCCCAGTGGAAGTGCTAAATCAAACGCTTCCTTTGGTGCCCTTCCTCTCATCAATCGCTGCTGTGGAGTCTGGGGACTAAACTGAACTTGCATATTCCTCCACACCATATTACTCATTATTTGCTGTCTTAGTAGAAAGACTGCCCATTCATGAAACCTTGGGTTCTGCAAAAAAGCAGTCTAAGCCTGAACCTAACCCCCATGAGCACACAGAGTTAGTGAGATTGCCTCATTTATGAAGATAAAACCCTAATTGTGCACGTGCAGCATGGGCAGCACTATGCTTCCAGTGCCCAGTATCAAGCTTGAAGCGCCAAGATAGCTGAACCCAGAAGACAGATTGGTCTTGCTAATCTTAGGATGAAATGCGTAACAAAAATATATCAGCAAAATCTTGATTTTACCCTTAGCCCAAAGACAAGGAGGGGCTGTCAAATTGTACCATGCAAAAAGGTATCTCGATCATGCTGGCAGTGCAAGGAAAGGATGCTTAAGGAGTTATAGGACCATTGGATCTCGTTCAGGAAAGTTATCCTGGACCTTCTTAAACACATGCAGTTAGCTAAAAAGACACTAACTGCAGAGAACTGCCCACAGGCAATCCTTCTACAGACTGAGGGGGATGGGGGGAAACCAGAGCTGGTGAATCAAGGTGGTTTCCACCCTGCCTGAAACGGAGGGAAGTAATCTGTTTATCTGCTTTTCCTGGTTTACGTAGGTTTTAATCCACACTCACCTATTAGATTGGAACTTAGATACTGCACAAATGTATGCTTATGGCAGTTTCTTTAAAGCCTGTCTTTGCAGGGATTTTCCATCATTTCAACTTGATTTTGTAAGAAAATAAGACTTATAATTTATGCTATGGTTTTCCAGAATAACTTACAATGTTGTTGACAGATCTCAACTAAGCGTGGAAAAACTGGAAGAAGTCTGGAAAAATAACCAAATTTCTTCAAGTTATAAGAAAATTCAAGCCTGGATAAAAAATAATGATCAACTTATTTTTTTCTGCTGCAGAAAAGACTGAGATCTTTGGTTCTTCATAGCAATGTGCTGGTAAATCAGCATATATATTTCAGTGCACCAGTTAGCACACATCACATATTACAGGCTGGGAAGACACAGATGGCATATCAAAAAACTTTTTAAAGATAATTTTGTTCACCTGAGCTGACAGAGACATTAGGGAAAAGGACTTTTGTGTGCAGTCACATAACATGACACACTGGCCTTGGCCGCTGTCTCGTGATCACCTACTGTGGTGTTCAGAGTAGGACATAACACGAGAGACATAACAAGCCCCTTGTTCCAGAATGAAAGGCACAATAAACGTCTAAACTTCCTGAGAAAAGGAAATCCTGAAGATTTCCTCTGCAACACTGAAACCATCCCTGTATTTCAGATCTCTTCTAGCCAGTAGCCATAAATGCTGTGGCAGGCGTGAGAGGTGACTTACAGGTATTGCTGTCATGGAAAGTGGGGAAAGATGTTTAGGAGACAAGAAACAAAGTTTTGTATGGAAGCAGATCTCATGAGCTCCACTGCCATCAGAAAAACAGCTGAGATGACCAAGTGACAGCAGCCCTGGTTTGCAGCAGGTCCTATTCAGTTCTGCAAATGCTTAGGACTGTGTTGTGTAGTTAGGTGTGAGAGCTTAGCCCTCCAATGACCATATTTTACACATCTACAGAAACCTTCCCTGATACCTATTCCAATAACCCCATTTCACAAGACCCTCATGCAATAACAGTATCCCATACTCCCAATGATTTTCCATTAAGAGGAGAAGGGCCATGCTCTCAGTAAAAACCTCTAACCACAAGTATCCAGTTAGAGACACCAACATGTCAGCTCAAAGAGCATCTGTGCTCTGTGCTCATGACAATCAGGCACTTGGCTTTTAAAGTTCAAATCCTCAAAAACACAGATGTAGTGGCTCTGGGTCTATCGTGTTAATAGCTGCCAAATGGAAAGGGACAAGCATGCCAGGAGGATCTCTCTTTCCTCAATTTATGAGATCATGAGAGGAGTTCAAATATGAACATAAATTTCACATGTAGTCAAGGAGAAACCCAAAAGCCAACCCAGAAAGCTCTTGTATCAGAGCTGCGTACAAATACTGGCACGTTTATTCTGCCAGTACAGGGAAACTACAGCAGTATCTGGTTAACTCAGCTGCTCAGTGGCATTCAAAATAAACCAATAGTTAAGAAAGAGGAAAGATAATTTCTCCCACTCTCCTTGTCTCATCTTAACCATATTGGTTTTTCCTCAAAACTCAATTAACTTTAAATCCCATACAGATATCATTTTACAAGTCCTATCCATTTGTCTGTTGTTTCTTCTCTTTCTTTCCCTGATAGTGTGGCAACTTTGAATTTCTAATTAGAGTATTTGGAAATCTTTCAGTAATACTGTTTGGTTAGGCTTGCTGATAGGAGGAACTCTGGAATTACAATTTTAGAGCTACAAAAAGTATTTACAACCAAAAATGAACGTGCAAACACATTCTGGATTTCAGGTTTCATTGCAAACACGAAACACACAATGTGCAGCTTGGAAGATTCTCTTCACATTTGAAAACTGTTTTGGACCGAATTTTCACAACTCTGCTCAGAC
The DNA here is from genome assembly GCF_035582795.1 of Mycteria americana. Classification (NCBI taxonomy): domain Eukaryota; kingdom Metazoa; phylum Chordata; class Aves; order Ciconiiformes; family Ciconiidae; genus Mycteria; species Mycteria americana. The sequence continues at coordinate 37,134,892 of NC_134371.1, forward strand.
AAGCTTCCACCGTACATGCAACAAGTATGGCCATCACAATTTAGACCAGCGGTGGCCAAACTTTTTATCTGGAGCTTCAGAACCATTTTTCTCAGTCAGGACAGGTGTCCCACAACAGCCAGTGCTCCACGACCACCATGGCAAAGCCGACAGTGCCAGCCCAGCTCCACATCCCAAGGCGCAAGAAATGCCACAACAGACAGATGCCCACAGTGATGCTCCCAAACTCTCGTTCCACCCTCCCCTCTCCTCACATTTTTGATTGTCCTCTCTAGCCCCACACATACCCAAAATGCTGCATCACAGCAGTGCTTACAGTCACAAACACCGCTGTCCTATGTCCACAATATTTTAATTTCTTTTCCACTACAGGCAGGGGAACACTGTGCCTTGCTCCATGCCCTAATTGTGTATTTCCTCCTGCTCTGTGCCCCTTTTCCCCATTCACATCACAAACTCACCACCAAAAACTAGGTTGGGTATTCTTTTCTTATGGGTATTTACCAGTTCAGCAATAATTTGGAAGAGCGAGCCTCTCCACAGGATAAGTTCTTATACTAATATCGTTCACACACTCTTTATACTAAGCTCAGTTTCCAGAGGCTTGGTTGATGGCCACTTTCATAAGCTGAAGAATAAACAGAGTTTAAGACAGACCCCGTCTCCCAGAGCAGGGTGAAGAGTTCACAGCTGTTACAGACACTGATTTTTGCTAGCAAAATAATTTCAGTCAAGAGGGGAAATAGGAAAGAGAAAAAAGGTACACTGTGCCCTACTGACCTCCTATCGCCTGACTGTCTAATTGGTGTGTCAGGGAGGGAAGCTTTCTGAAAACAGGCTGGAGAATTGCCCTTATCTTGCAGTAGCTTTACATTTGCTGCCCTTGAGAAGAAACTCCCTGTACTCAATAGACCCAGAGACAGATAGGAACGGGAGCCTTCCAAGATCTCAGACAGGAAAGAAACATCACAGACTACATTTTTCATGGGTTGATTATGAGCTATAAATTTTTCCTTTCCTGCCTATAAGAAAAAATTTTTTAATGTTTAACTCCTGTCCTGTCAACCACAGACTCTGGGCTCTGTTCAGCAATGCTTTCAAGTTTCACACCTATCAGAAAGTCTTCTGATTTCCATACCAGCTTTGCTTGAAGCCCATCTCTGAAGGTTTCAGTCTCCAAAATCTGTCTACTGTTAGGTGGAAGAAGTGTATCGGATTCTGTCGTTCATGGGAACACGGAACTACTCATCCACTCCCATTTGCCCATGAGCTACCACAAAACGTGATGAGACTGTGGCAGCTCCAAGTCTAATATCCCTGTTAAGCTGAGCTAGCAGGGCACAGAGGAGGTGGCAAATGAGGCCTTCATATCACATAGCCACAAGTGATTCAATAAGTTACACGGAAATTCTGTGTAGCCTTTTCTCAACTGGGAACAGCTATAACACTGGTCCTGAAGAGGTCCGCATAGGAATTAAAGAGATCATTTCTTGCCCAAAAGGCAAAAGCAGTGTTTTCTTTCCCACCACAATTATTTCTAAAGAATGAGTAGAAGGGATTCTCAACAATTAAGGAGAATAAGGAGAACCTCAGTTGCAAAAAGCGATTAAATGACTGATTTCTTATGAAATTAGACAGGAACATGCACAAAACTATCTGTAATTTGCCAAATGCATACTTAAGACCATCAATGGAATAATCTTTACAGAGGGCTATTCCCTCTCCTCCACCGTCCATGCAATAGCTTTCAGGCTTGCTCACACAGACTAAATTAAGCCAGCTGTATTTTCTGAGTTTTGCTTATTAAATAACAACATGGGCAGTTAAATCTCAGCTCTGAATCAGGGGTAAAATGTATGTAAACCGCAAGCAAAGGGTGATGTAAGGGTAGCTTCTCACACCCAGTCCATTTATAAATAACATGCTGATGACTTCCAGCAAATGATCTGCTCTTCTTTTGATTTGGGAAGAACTGGTTGAATAGTGTATGGGGAGGCTTTTGCTGGGATGCGTGTAAAGTGACTAAGGGAATAGCTCTGCTAGTTGTTCTTTGTTTTAATTGAGATGCCAATCATTATTTTTCTTCGCTCTTCTAATTACTCTTTTTTGCTTGGTTCTGGTTGTTTTCATAACTCTCCCACTCTTCCATTGCTTATACTGCCCTGTGTTTGACTCCCCTTCTCATGTAACCACAGTGGTTTCTGCTGTTGTTTTAGCTTAATTGGCTTTACTGGAATGAATGCTGATTGTTGCTCTCCCAAATGCATCTTAACTGCTTCCCACCATGGATTTCCCAGGCATCAGAAACTTCCAGCCAATTTTCTTCCATTTGTCTCACATTCCTTTGGTGTCTGTTCTCCTGAAGTACAATGTTTCAGGACCAGTTTTATTTCTGCAGTACTGTAACTGTGCACATTGTTTTCCAGCAGGACTGTTAACTTCAGTAGGAAACAAAAGACAAGTTTTCTGTCAGGAAGGTCTAAATGCATAAGAAGCCATGGGACAATGGTTGTTTATCACTGTGAGAAACTCCAAATGCTGCAGTATTACATTGAAGGCTTTGGTATTTGCTATTTTAATGCAGAAGAGGAGGGGTAAACATGCAAGACATGCCATGTGGTAACTGAATAGTTCCTTAATTTTCTTTATTTGAACTGTTTTACCCAATTGCTGTGGAATGAAACAAGGAGATTTCAGTTTATCTTTGAGTTGCTTTGTCTGCAGTTTTCAAGTAGCGCCACATTCCAAGTTTTAATAACAAATAAATTCCACATTTTGATAATAAAGCAGATGCAACTAGGAGCTGACATTCAAGACAACAAAAAAAGCCCCAAGTATTTTGATTCATTTCTGTGGCCTGTCATTCATCTGAGGGAGAGCACCACCACTCTACTCCAAATCAGCAAACCGAAGCCAGTAGCAGAAGGAAACCACAACCTTACACTCCAAGAGGAGGCTTGAAAGGACTTTTACTGTTACTCAAGCTCATTTAGGATTTAGAAGCCTCAGGATTCAGCAGTGGCGGGGCTTGGGACTGCAGAAGAGGAGAGTTTGAGGGCTTAAAGCTATCTTACTTTTTGTACTACATAAACTGTTTCTGCTTCTCATTTAGCTGGTCCCACTACAGTAAGAATCCTCCTTTTTACAGCACTGGACATGTAAGTATACAATGTAGCCAGGAAAAAAAAAAAGATAACTAAAATCCCCATTGAAACCTCATACTGCAACCAGTTTTCCGATTCTACTGCTTTCTCTTTAGTATCCTTGAGAAATATAACCTAAACTGGCATTTATAAAAGCTCTTAAACTTTCTTTGGTTTCATCAGGAGAGATGTAAATGTAGGGATCGGAACACGGGTCACTGTTTACGGCACAGCATTTCCTTTTCATCGCCTTTGCCCTGGCTGTGGAGTATCTTACTAGCTACAAACGCAAGAGTTATTTCTACATACAGAGGGAGACAGCACACTTTTTCCTCTCTCCATTATATTTACCAACATGCCTAATGGGTATCTTTAAAGAAAACATACCAATGTTAGACCTCTGGAAAACAAACAAACAAAAAATCATGGTCCAAGTCCATGGACCAATATGGCAACATTGTCTGCCTCTTGAAAAACCTCTTCCACAGGTAATCTCAGGTTCATACTACTATATCTTTGAGTGAGGTCTTCAAGTAGCTAGATTTAGTTAACATTAAATTAGTTTTCCCTGAAGTCAAACATTGCAGGCAAGCCTGAACCGCCAGGCTGGACATTTTTCTGTGTGTGCTGAACAGGAATTAAATCACTTCTGGGAACTTCACTGACAGAAATCTTTTAAACTTATAGCAACAAGCTCAGCACCTTTTATCCATGAAGTGTGATGTGCTGCATCAGCTCTCCAGGTCTCACACGCCTAGCAAGTCACGTCAGTGACATGGCCCCAGCTCTGCTTCAGACCCTCGCATTACTCAGAGGCACCTCAGTATACAGTGAAGCTATTGACTTCCAAAAGGTACAAGCAGCTATGATATTTTATACTGCAAAGCCTTTATGGTTCTTTCTCTGTCCTCAGCCTGCTCCAGCCATGTCTTTAATGCTTATATTCTGGGAAAGAAGTGTTCTGCTCCTTTAATACATCACCTCTTTAAATTCCTAAGTCTGTGGTTTGGGTATAGTTGTCTGCCAGCAGTGGATTGCCCAGAGATCAAAATTAACACCATCTTTCAGTAGGGGGAGGGAAGTAGGGCACAAGTTATTTCACAGATCGTTCTGCGTAGAAAACTCAGCCTTTTAACAGTGAGTTAAAAATTAACTGAGGAACTCTCCTGCTCTGAATAGAGATCACAGCGATCAGCTCATATCACCAAAAGCATTGTTCCTAACTATCTTGTAGGCAATACACACAACCATTTCAGTAGAACTGAAGTCCTCAAACAGCATTAGTTCTTTGGCTTGCTGATCCCCTTCCAAGAATATGTAAAGGTGCTTGAGATCTCTTGGACGTGACTATATCATTGAAGTTTCCCATGTCTCCTCTCTGGGAAGGTGTGTAGAGTCTTCACATCAGACACAAGAAAAAGTACTTTATTTCTTTTTGCTCTACTTTCTTTCCTTGGTTGCTTTTTGTCAGGTGACATGTACCAAACGACACATTTGAACTATATAACCTCACTTAAAAAACAAAACCATAATTGAATTATAGTACAAATTCTCTACAGACCATGTAAGGTATACTATCATATGGATCTTTACTTCTTAATGCTACTCATCATACTGATAATTTTTATTTATGTTTAGCATATGTATAGTTTTATTCTGAATGGACATATCTTGGTGTGTTATATCTACTCTTTTCTTTTTGAAAGTCAACAGAAGTCCTAAGCTAAAAAACATGTAGTGAACACAGAAAACTCCAAAGACAACGACCACCTAGCTAAGATGAGGAGGCAACTCTGTCGCACCTCAACACAAAAACATGCAAAACTAAGAAACAGCACCAGGCAATCTTGTTTATATGATGCAAGGAAGAGCAAAAAGCATTGTTTATAGCAGGAGACAGAGGGTCAAGTAAGTTACTCCTTACAATTCTCTTATCAGACAATTGAGAGGCATGGCATCATATTTCTGGAAACACAGGCTGAAGTCCGTCTAACTCAGAGATTTGACTGGAATATCTGACCTTTTCTGGACTTTATTCTTCTGTTACTTGCGATCATGAACTTTCTGACTGACTGAAAGTAGCGAGAACTGTGGAAAGGAAGCTACTGAACATGAAAAGCTAAGGTGGGTCCTGATACTAAAAAAAAAAACAAAAAAAAAAAAGAAAAAAGCTTAGAGTCATGCGTGGCAGGTTTTTTTAAGCTCACAAAACTTTTGATGGTGTTCAGAGCTTACTCATAACTCTGAGGTCCAAACCGTCTGTGTATTTTTAAAGTGACAAAATCAAAGTACCTTTGTTTAAACTGTGTATTACTGAATGAAGTTTAAAAGAAAAGGGCAATAATAATAAAAAGCCCAAAAGATATTTTGTATTAGATGTAATTAAGTCAGATCCATGTTGAAAAATAATAATTTTTTTGATCACTCCAGCAGCCCAAAAATGATAGGAATGATGCTTAAGTGAACAGGAGAAAATCCCCTTGGCAGAACGGATCCTTAGAAGGCATGTTTCCGAACACAGCTGAAGTGATCTTGGGTCAGTAACAACTATATGTCACTGCAACAAGTGTGAGAAGTAACTGCTGGCTCAGACCCAGAATTTGGAAAAAACAAGGGTAGGTTTATAGCTCCCACAAGTCTCTCAAACGAGGCTGTGCCACAAGTGCACTCAAGCCCTAGTGTAGGACTTGCAGGTTCTGAGCTACATGAACACTGGGTGGAATGCTAAAATAATAATAATAATAAAATATTTACGTACATAAGGCATTTTCCTTCTCAAATCATGTCACAACTCTACACTACAATACAAAAAGCACAGAGAATTTCAACATAGAAATTAGTAACCTGTGGGCTTACAGTACACCACATACAACATAATATTCCTCCCATACGTACCTAAGATTTTGCAAAAACCCCTCTCTTCTTTAAAGCTCCATGAGACATGTGAAGAGCCATAAATTCTTCTCCTGCAGTTGTTTTTAACTTCTGTAGCTTGTTTTGTGTCAAACCAGTGGAAATGCTTTAAATTGCATCCCCATTTCTAATGCCCCAAATGGATTTTTAAAGCATTTGAACTGTCACAACAGGAGTCTTATGAATGCAGATCTCTGGCCACAGACCACGGGCTTCCCCACAAGATATTTTTCCTCTGAGAAACACAGAGTTAATGGCAAGAAATAACATGGCTCTACTGCTTCTTCCTCTTATTTCTCCAAGTCATGTAAAACTGAGATCACAATTATATCATGTTTCTGTTCTGCGAGAAAAGAGGGTAAATGCAATTATATTGGAATTATCCCAGACAAGAGAAAACCTGAACTACTAGAACTACGTGTTTCACAACAGGACTACAAAACCAACCTCTTTTCCAGATACCATTAATCATATCTAAGAGACAAGTAGCCAGAGCAACTGAGAGCAATAGAAATTTTTAAGGCAGGAAAGCGAATACACATTTGCACAGGATCTGTTAAAACACGTACACCCGACAAATTACTTTGTTGACAACTTCATTGTTGAGCTTTCTATAAATAAGTAGCTGGGTAACAGGTATCAAATTCAGACATAAAAGGTATCTTACAAGGGCCAAAGGATTAAAATCAGCTGTGCCGACTATATTCATGAAAATTATGTCAGATAAACTCATCAGAAGTTGTGCTACCGCAGGAACAGGACCACAGACTCCATCCATTTGTCAGTCCCTGGCTGTGCAAAGGCATTACATGACAATTACATGCCAAGAGAGAAGACAGCATTGATGCAGCAGGATGCAATTAGGCAGGGGGTATGTGATAAACTATGTGTATGTCAGTAGGAAAACTCCATTAAAAAAAAAATACATGCTCCTACTAAATGCTATTTCACTTGCATGCTCATCTCTAGGTGTAACAAAAAGTTGATGCATTTTTCCCAAAGCCTGAGTGACACTAACATAAAGATTACTGTCACCCCTTTTTTCTCCATCTCATAATCAAGCTCCTTTGGGTCCATGAAAAGGTGGTGGTGGGGATTAATCCCAACATGATTTATAGTGGTGAAATTATCTTCCTCATCCCCAATATAAATCCTTAATCTATTTTGCAGGAAGGGTACTGCTTTAGCTCCTATTTTATGGCTGGACTGACTGAGATAGGGGGAGGTCAAATGGTCTGCCCAAAGCTGGAAGAGCTCATTTTGAATGGGAGTGTGGGAGTATGGTGGTTGCCTATTATTGCCTCTACCCACTACATAATACTGCCTTCTTGGTGCTTGTGACCAAGTTTTAACTACCAGCTGTTCTTTGGTGAGTTCTCATGGCAAACAGGGGAAAAAAACCACATTGATAGCTCTCTGTTACACCAGCCAGGAGAACTGAGCTCCCATGTCAAGTCTCATGGGGCAAGAGGAAAAGCCCAAATCATCAGAGCTTGTAGCTTTCTGTCCTTGCTAAGTGCTAAAAAAAAAAAAAAATTAACAAGTGATAACATTTTGTTTCTAACTAAAGCCTTTGAGAATCCTGTATCATTTACAGACATTAATTAAGGTCTACATTTCTTCTGCAGTCAAGCAAGCATAATTCCTTGTGTTTTCAGAGACAGCTATTGAAACACTCAGCCAAGAAGCTTGTACCAATTTATCTCTGGTGGCTAAATGAAACAGTTTCCGCATGGATGACAGAAGGCAAAGCGACCCCACTGTCTAACCACTCCATTCAGACAATGGAGGACAGGAAGTTGTTCAGTATCTTAATGGCACATTTCTGTACTGGGGATATTTGAACCATTTTAAGCCAGACTTGAAACCCCCATGTCCCAACACACAGACCATCAGAAAAGCATGGAGGTAAGCAGTGGGAAGAGCAGGACCAATATTGTAGATTAGAATGTGATTTGAATCAACAGTCTGAATCCCAGGAATGAAAAAACTGCAGTGTATTTCTCAGTCTTGATTGGACTGTGTATATCATGACAGAAAAGTTCAACATTTTTCTTCCATCTCAAAACAAAAGGAAACTAAAGGTGGCTTCTTCAATTACACCTTGATAAATCAATGCGCTGATAAAAAAATCTAAGGTTTTCTTAACTAGTGGAAGCTGAGATAAATTAATAGTAAAACAATCTTCAGTAATGCTGACAAGAATCAAGCATGACCACATACTGTAATCAAATATAATGATGCAGCTACTTTGTACTGCCACGATGCATGCAAACCACACATCATACAGATGTCAAAGTACAAATGCAAACTACAATGACGTAAGGCACATTTTACACCCAATGTCTAAAGATAAAAGTTTCATATGATGCCAGGAGGATAACCAAACCACTTTTTTCCCCATTTAAACTGCATTTCAAAACAGCTTTGCTATTTATCTCGCATATTAGGATGACTTCAGAATTTAAATTTCACTCTAAAAGCAATGCTGTAAATCATAGGGGCACTAATGGAAAAGATACATGCATACACACAGTGCCTGAAACAACCTCAGCTTTGGTGTGCAGACACTGTTGTAATGCACAATAAAATCAGTCATAAGCAATAACCAGTTACTGCTATAGATAAGGCAGGGGAAACAAACACTCCTTGTTTGTTTAATCAACAAAATGTTGGCCTAGATGTGTTCATCTCATGTTTAATTCTGCGACAATTTCTCCGAGGGAAAGATCTCTGGGTTATATTATTGGATACATTACAAGACAGTTGATATTTGGCCTTTACACAAACTTGTTTGAGCAAGCAAACAGTGTTGTGAATTTTCAAAGGAAACAACAGCTATGCTGCCCACATCCTCCTCCAATACCGAATTCTGACTAGGGCTCGCTGTACAGTGCAAAACCACACTTACATCCTGAGTACTGTTTTGGATTCGGAGGAATTCTGGCTTCCAACTTCTTCACAGCTCGAGGTCTCCAGGTTTCCATACCTGAAAAATGAGATGAGTGTTTAGAGGAACCTCTACTGAATAAAAGCAAAATCCCAAATAGCATAATTCAAATACAATTATCATAAACAACTAAAAAGTGTTTCTAGCTCAAACTACAAATATGGAAACTAAAAGTTGGGCAAAATTAAGGAGCTTGAAGATTATTTTATTTAGAAGGAAAAAGTTCCAAAAGAGACAGCCAGTATCTTCCAAACCAATTTGTTAATTTATATGAAGCAGCCTGCACACAGGAGGAATCAACCAAAACAGTTTCTTTGCTCACAGCTCCAAGACCCTTTCTGCCTGTTTTCACTCCATCCTTTCCCAGAGCAATATTCCAGTGTGCAATGAGACTGTAACACAACCACTTTCTCCAATATAGTTTGTTTGTCTAGTATTTGTCATTCCTTATAACTCCAAGTGTGATTTTACACAAAGTTTTCCAGGTGGCAAGTGCCCACTTGTGCCAAAACTACTGACACAGTTGTCAAGAGTGGGAATGGCCCATGGCACTGTGAAAATGCCACTGGGAAAGAGGAAATCATAGGCACAACTCTAAGAGCGCAGAGCAAAATCTCTTACCTACATAGGCAACGCATGTGCCTTGAAGGCAGGATTATGCACTTCATTTTCAATGGGAGTGCCTATTGTTTCAGATATACAGCTCCATAAAGAATTCCATGGTTCCTTACAGGCAGCTTCAATGAAGGCAGACAATTACTCACAGTCCAGAATAAGACAAGCTGATTTTACACATTCTGTGCTCAACTAATTGTGTCAGGCACCTGCAATTAATCTGAATAGTTAGGAGAACAAGTGCATCTTTAAGTGTTTGTGCCACAACATCCTAGTAACCTTAGATAGAGAAAATACGGTGGGCTGTTGGTTTGCATCCAGAAGGTTCACGTCAGAGCTGTAACAAATTAATCCAAAATGTTTCAAAGGATAACAATAAGAGGTGGTAGTTTCGTGCTCCTCTAAAGTATCAGTCTGAGGCTTCATACGTAAGAATCCCAGATCCGTACAGAAAGTCAATTAGTCTATAACTGAATTCAAGCTCACTCTCACCAGCAGATCTGCTAGATTGTAAAGAACATGTTTTAGCACCACCATTCACCACTCTCATATTGATATTCTGCCCTACCATGGCTCACAATCTCAGAACTCCACAATGCTTTAAAATAAGAACTTAAGTTTCAACAATCTTATGACAAGCGCTTAATGTTGGACAATTCCACTGTGGATGGGGAAGCTGCGGCAGAGAGAGATCGAGGGTTTGCATACATTCCAGTGCACTGCAAAGTAAACCCAAACTAATAAAGGCAAACAAGTAATCCCTCCAATAGGAGCAGCATAGCCGCAGTCGTAAGGAGGTCAGCTTGAGCTTACTTAGCCTTGAGAGTACTGCGGTAAGACCACTTGCATTATCTGAAACAGCTCATTTAAAACCAGATCTTGCATCTCTGACTACATTGCAGGTAGACATAACAAACAATTATTTGCTCCAGTTGTTACCACATATCTGTGACAAAGCTGAGAACAAAATCATGACTTCTTGACCCCAGTAGCTTAGTCTGACCAATACACTGTCTCTCATTCAACCTGAGTTCCCACATCAGTGGTGAAGACTTCAGAAATCTCAGCATTTTATCTGTCCAGAAAAAAAAAAAAAAAAAAGGCATAACACATGCATAAAAACTTGCAGACTTATGTTTTAAAGGGTCCAAATTCTTCTTAATTATCCTGAAACAATCCTGGTGGTCCTATAAGACAGCAGAAGTATGACAGTAGGTTTTAAGGACTTAAAAATGGAAAGGGTCCTTAGAGATTGAGGTAGATACAGGATAACCCATTACGCTGTTGTCATTTGACAGAGCTAATCCAAACCTCTAAAGAAAAATATGTTTAGCTAAACTGACAATGGGGTAAGATCCACTTCTAAACATGCTGAATAGAATAACACCTCGATCCCTCGGTGGTCACAGTGAATCACAACAGGAGCCTTCACAGAGGAGCCACTGCTTGATACAAGAATAGCTGTCAATCTTTTTCTGAAAATTTTGGTGCCTCAATGGCCTCTGTGCTTTCTCCTGTATTCTCCCAAGCAATTTCACACCCTGCCCATGCTCCTTTTATTGGGACCAGCACAACTGAAGCTGTAAAATTGAATAGATACCTTTTTTCTGACTCTCAGCTATGCCCAAATTCACCACTTAATCCTACCTGGCCTCTCTCAGCTCTCAGTCATACCCTAAATGCTCATTACTAGCATTTGCAATTCAAAGTGAATGCAATTAACTTTTTGAGGTACTTCCCACTGCTTTACTGCAAGGATGGAATAAATCAGAGAAGCCTTAAGAACAATACTGCCAAACACCTCGGTGAATTCCATCACTTTACTAAGCTGAAGTGTAAATGTTAACCTTTTTTTATTTAATTTGACTCTATTGGTTTCAATATTTGCTCTTGCAGACCTGTAGATTGTCCTGGATTTCCAAATAACACTGGGTAACATATCATCTCACCAAAAAGATACAAAAAGAGCATAGTGGGGATATTTAGAGAACTATGCTGATGCCTTCTCAGTGGATATTGACCAGGACAGAATCAAGACATGCTGCTGATATAATGACATTACACGCTATGATGGCTGCTCCTGTCCTGTTGCTAAAGGGAGAGAATTTCACTGCCATCTGCTAGGTAAGATGACTAAAATACATCTTAGCCAATAGACAAAAGACATTTTTCCCCGAGCTGGGAGAAATATGCAAAGAAAGCTTCAGTTTTTGAATAAAAATTAAATTTTTATATTTATTTTTCAAAACTTGCCATTAATTCTTAGAGCAAAAATTATTGAGATGACTCACAATATCATTGTCCTAGTATTGTATGAAATATAAAATATGTATTTGCAGAACATTTGCATTTAAATCCCACTAGAGATACACATGCTGATTTTTATAATATAAATCCATAACACAGTAATAAAGAGCAGGCAATTTTCTGTACAAAACTGGAGAAGTATATAACTCTTTGTTATATTGCCAGATGTAAACCTCTGCCTATCTCTCAACACAAGAGCTCTGCATGAACAACAGGCCATTAAATACGGGTTAGGAGGAGTTAATGATACATCTGATGTAAAGAACAGCGTTTCTGCAGACTTCCACTGCTCTGTTCTCACCAGCTTCTGGACAAAGAGCCATTCACTACCCAGCCTTGTACGAATGCTTTGCATACAAAAAGAGACATGAGAAACAAAAGGATCCTGTAGCCCACAGAACTTTTCAGCCTTGCGTGGCGTTTGGAAAGTTATAGACTCCACTCAAAGGGACTGACTAAGCAAATGAGACCAGAATGTAATGGGTAGTACTGAATATTAAAATACTGAAAAATAGAGTAGAAAATGCACCCCTGCATCTCTGTTAAGAAGGAGAGGGAAGAAGACAAAGGAAAATACTCTTTGAATTACTCAGAAATAATAAGGAAAGGTGGTTCTCTGCAAAAGCCCCAAACAAATCCCTAAATAAGGCTTATAAGCATCAAAACAAGTGACTGGAAGCATAGATACACAGCAAGAACTGTAAGGTGTTTTGAATTATACACACATAGAATCATGGAAATGAAGTTGCTTCTTCAGTTGAGTAGACAAACCACCTGGTGTACAGGAAAACAACAGAGGAAAGAATAGATGCTACAGCAACTACAGTGAGCCAAGTGCTATATAAAGCTGCTGTCCTAAAAGCGTAGTCTGCTATGAAGGACCCATTTCTTCAATGTCCCTTCTCTGCCCTTCTTTTCTTCTCCATTTACCCTCTATCGAGCCATCCTCCAGCAGAAGAAATGAACTGAAAATGTAAAACTAATTTGTTATTTACTGTCATTATTCAGCTCTGGCTCTTCTATCAAACAGTATCCATTCCCTTCTCTGTAAACTCCTTGAAATAGGGACCGGGTGCTACTTTATATGTGACTGTGCCAAGCACAGCGTGGCCCCACTTTTAAGCGCTGTTGCAAGGAACATGATTACCAGGACAAAATAAAATACATAAGAGAGGAACTTGACCTGGTTCTGCTTTCATCTGGACAGCTAAACATCTTTGGCTTCCATCACACTTGTGAGTATTTAATTCCACAGCGCACCCAGCAACACTGGGGATACCGAAGGATCTCTGTGGAGGCATCATGCTGTATCCCCACACCCAGGGACAGGAGGAGCTGGTCTCCTTTTCCTCTCTCCAGGAACTTCCATCGAGGGTTTTCACATCAAAATCCCAACAAGATTTTTTCTTTTAAATCTCCCTACCCACTTCTACCAAACAAAGAGAAAATATCAGAACGTATAGTGTTAAAGACTTGGCACGTTTTCAAAGCTGTCTGCTGCATTTAGATGCCAAACTTCCATGAATACTAAAGGGATGCGGATGTCCAATTACTCTTAAATAGCTCTGAAAATACAAGTCATCCCCCTCACTTTTCAACATACCAGCTTATGCCCAAGATTTTGTTTAGTTTGACTTCTACTCTGTGTGAAAAGAAAACCTTTATAGGCTGAATCCAGCCAAAAGAATGAATAGGGCTCCAGTCTCGAATTTAATAAAAAGCAAAAGCTTAATTTGAAGTCCTGGAGGAAAAAAAAAAAACCCACCAACAAAAAACCCCACAAAACCCACAAACAAAACAAAACCAAACACAAACAACAAACAAAAAAACCCCCAAACAACCCAGTTTTATTTGCAATCTCCAAGAAGTGTTAAAATTTACACAGAGAGCAAATAGCACATCTCTGATTTTACTAAAGACAGAAGTTATCAAAGGGCCCAATTTAAAATCCATTACAATAAGTAGCATAGCACTGAAAATCCAATAAGTATCTTCTGACTGAAACATGGGGAACTGCATTGGTCTTAAAATAGTCTAAATTGTACATTAACAATTTAAACCTTTTCATATGCCTTGTTCAATACTTTCTGTGACTCCACTCACTGCACTGGATGTATCGTAGGGCAGAAACTTCCTTTAGAAACATTCCTCTCTGCCCCGTTGGTTTGTGCATTTCTGTGATGACAATACCAGAATGGGCTGTGGGAGTCAGAAACACCGCAAGGACTAGCACCGTGCAACAGTGCGATTCCTGCTGTGACATAACTGAAGCCATGTGTGTTTGGCTTTGGGAGGACTTTCCGACATCATGTGAAGAGGAGTAAAGGCAGTGTAAGCAAGATGCGTGTCCCTTTAGTCCATCTCTCTCCCACACTGTGAGAGACAAAACTACCAACTCCTCCGCAGCCATGCAGGAAATGAAGATTACAGTGTGCAGCCCAGAAAGGCCTCCTAGGAGCTACCGATGGCTGCAGAGCCTCACACGCTCACCGGGCAGATCACAGCTTATTTTAACAGAGTAAGGCCCAAGCCAGGAAAAAGGTTTTGCCCAGAAGATTTCACAAAACCTCACTGTAGCACGGACTGATTTAACAAAAGCACACATTATTCTGAATTATTCAAACCTTTTAAAGTTCATTTTCTCTGCCCTAAGACTTCAGTTCCTCTTAAGTACAGCATCTGCTTTTTTATTTGTCTCGGTCACTCAGGGAAGAGCATCTTGCCTTTTTCAGACAGGATAAACATTTCATGCCTCGAATTCAGTTAATGCTTTCACTGCTTGGACAGGATACTGTGCAGACAACATCAAATGACCAACAGGTATCCCCACACACTTAGGGTACAATATATCCAGATTTCCCAGGACACTTTTCCAAGAGTTCCAGGATTCTCTTTGTCTAATCTGGATTTGTGTATGTCTAATGCATACATCAGACAATTCTGCAGCAATCACAGTGAGGGCTGTATCCACAGCAAATCCAACATAAACTGAATGCACTGGACTTGAGGGTGATCCAGCTTCCACATATACTTTTTGGAGGAAGTTTGTCAATGTGTACGTTCCTACAAAAAATATGTCCTACAACACGGAGATGCAGATGCTGTTCCCTCCTGCTCTATGTCAAGGAGCTGCTCACCTGTAAAAAGTTGGAAGGGCCTTTTTTGATCTGGCCACACCACTGTTCTCCCTTGGACCAAACAATAAGAGCTCAGCATTACCATTCACTGTTGTTCCCTTACTCTACAGTCCTGCTCTATCACCAAGAATAAGAAACAGGGCTCAAGCTCTTCACATGAAACTAAAATTGACAACTAATGCCAAAGTCTTACTTGTTTTTTTTAAGAGATTGCTGTTTTCATTACTTTTTTACTTCACTGGAAAACAAAATACAAGTACTTACACAGATTATGCACTGATACCCATTTTAGTCTCTGTACTGTTGTTATTAACAAGTACCACTAACAAGAAAGTTGCAAAAATGCAGACTCTTTGCTACTTATTGTACACTAATGTGGACATGAAAACTAAGCTGGTTAAATTAAATTACTATCAATTTCTTTTTTTATTTTTCCTTATAATGTCTGCTTTTCTTCACAAGTCCATATTCCACAGCTGCATGTAAATCATTCTAACTAGTATTGCTTAAGTTTCATCTATATTTTGTCCCAAGCCATAAAATTCTAGATTATCCACAATATTCGAAAAGCCAAGAGAAACATCCATGGATTCTTAAACACTACACTCCTAAGATTTGTGAGAGGGGAAGGAAGTGGTGACCTCCTAGGATTTCCGGTGGATTCTATCATTTATTATAAAAGGCTGTGGATATTGTTGACAAGGTCAGGCAGCCTACATGCCCTTCCTCTGAAGGAGATGTTATAACTTGCTCCGAGAGGTACAAAAGCCAGTAAGATCAGAATCGGGCTCAGAAAAGAAAGTTCTGTTCTATGGAGACTTTTCCCCTGTGCTTTCTTGCCCTCTTCTGACATTTTTGCCTCTTTAAAGCAGCATCAGAGGAAGAAGGCAGGGCTGGCTGACTTAGACTCATGTATGCTCCTGACTTGCTGCTGCTCTAAACTGGACTACCCAAACTTACTTACCTGAGATAATGCTATAAATATAATTTAGGCTATTTGTTTGAAGCAAAACTGCAGTATGCAAACTTCCCTTATTCTCCCATCCTGCCCTCAAAGCCAACCGCAAGAGGATGTCCCTCCTTAAAGCAGGGCTTCTACCATGCCAGCACATTACCAAAAACCAACAGGGCAGGAACTCAACCTCTTTAGGACCACAAGGACACAGCAGTGCACAAGTCTGGCCCAAGATCCTTCCCCTCAATCAGCAGCCAATGATGCAGTGAATAACAAGCATATCATCTTTAGAAGAGGACACCTATTTTCCTGGTCATTCATGTGTGAATGCTCAAATGAAATTCCTTATAAACAGGCTATGTACACATTTCAAAGCTGAGTTAGTCCTGTCTGCTTAATTTCTTTTCCAATCAAGGCTGGTTTTCTTTCCTCTGATACACTCCTGAGAAAAGGTAAGAAAGACTTGTAAGTCAGACTTGCCACTTCTTTTGTGCTGCAATCCACTTGTAATATTACAGACGTAATTCCCAGATATGAAAATATTAAGAACTTAATTGCAGAGTTAACTGAGCTAAATTGCACCAGCTATACAATTTACAGAAGTCTTTACTGCATCGAGCTGGCATTTTCACAGGAGCCCAAAGAGTTTAGGTGTCTCATGACCAATGATTCTCAGAGAATGAGTAATTACTTTCTTCAGGCTGTTTTTAAAATCCTGTCATTAATACCTACATTAAAGAAAACAATACAGAAATAGAAACTAAAGCCCATGATGGTAAACTTCATAAAGATCTTGAGTTCTTCCCCCTCTCAAATTTCTGATCTTTGAGTATCTGATTTTATAACTTCAATGTTTCACTAGTTTTGTACATTTCTATTTTTAGGTTGCTATGATCCTTTTCGCTAGGGGAAAGTATGGAAAGAAAACAGAACCATTTATCTAGAGGACTCTACAAACTTCAGTGCAAAAGCAAGATTCCCAAAAGACTTTTTCATCATCCTTATAACAGTGCAGCCTAACAGAGTTTGAACATTTTAATGGCTAGTGATGAAACATCACAAAACAATCAGAACCGTAACAAGGCTAATTGACTGTAGGATGGACTGCTGTTTCAATGGATTATCCCTTTGGCCTCAACCCCAATTTTAAAATGTTTCAATCCTCAATTACAGAGACACTTAATTACTTCAGTAGTCATTGAAGGGCTGAATTGACAATTCTGGAGAGCAATACCCCTATTAAGTGCAAAGGGGGAAAAGCACAAGCAGGGACACCGCAGCTGAATGTGCCTGCCCCATGCCTCGGTTCATCCAGACCTCTAGCAGCACCCACAGCTTGCCTTCTTGGGCAGAACCACCTGGAGCACCCATTGAATCCAGCCGGGTGAGGTGACCAAGAGGAAAAGATCCAGACACTTGCACAGAAAATAATCACCTGTCCCATACAAGGGTTATACACACAAAGTCCTCTGCGCAGAAGCACACAGGACAAAACAGCCCAATAGCTACAAGACGCCTTTCCTAGTCCTGCTCAGGAGCTTTGCACCAACCAAAGAGCCAGCCCACCACCGAGGACCCAAGGCAGCCTCCCAGCACCAAGAACTTTTCTCCAAAAACATCACTTGGGTGATCACCCAGCTTAACAGATTTGATAGTAGATTCTAAACTTGCTTGTCAGATACATGGGATCTTTTATAATTATTCAAATTTAAAAAGTGCAATACATGAATTGCTCTTTGCATAAGTCTTCTGTCTCCTGAGGACAGCAAAAAAACAACCAGATGTGTCTCTGTGAGTTAAACCCTTACTCTCTCTTTGCCTCAGTATGCTCCTCCTAAGTATCTGCATCATACTCTATTCCTCTCACTGTTCTTTTTTATCATCCGTTGACCGTAGAGGGTCTTCAGGGTGGGGGCTGTTGCAAACAATTCTAGGCATGCTTGTACAGTGATTTGTAAAATGAGGTCACAGTCTCAGGTGGGACATTTATTTGCATTACTGAAGTACCTCAGTAAGAGAGAAATAAGAATGGGAACTGCTAAAAATCACAACTATGTTGAACAGGGTGGGGAATGCACATGAAGATGCTTTCTGGGCATTTAAACAGGACATATGAGTGTACTTTAAGGCAAAATATGTTGTCTTAAGAGAGCATAAGAGCCTTTAATTGAAAAGCGAGGTGAGTATCATCAGGTTTAGAGCCACCTTTGACTGACTGATTCACATTATTTGAGCTACTCACAAGTTCTCATTGATGAAAGAAATCAGAATCAGAAAACAGAAAGAAAATTTCCCCAGATACATGTCAATTAATATATAAGAACCCTGAAAGAGCAGTCTGGCAACCCACCAACACAGAGCAACAAAAACTGCACTGTTAGGGGAATGATATTTAAAATAGCCATTTTGGGCAAAGCATCCTTGCAAAGGCTACTATTTAATTTATTCCAACTTTTTCTGTTAAAAATGTATCTTTATGAAAGTAAGTAAAATAAATCATACATGAAACATTACTGGCTGAAAGTGACAATGTGTATGCATACAACTATTGGTTTCTCCTACAAATTTGTGGCTCTTTGGCAATTTACATGCTTAGGAAGCAAGAGATTCTCATGACACACTGTCACTTGGCAAGTCAACTCCTCTTTAAATTTACTAGAATCCACACAAACTTGGTGTCCTTTCATATATTATTCTTCAAAGATATGTATGTCCAAACCATAGAATCCAAAACTGAGGGTATAGAAAGAATTACCTATTCAAAAGAAGGAATTCCTCAACTTTTTTATATTCTTGTATATATGCACTGACAATTTTTATTGCTCCTCATGTTCTATGTCAGAATTGGTATGGACTGAGAGGTAAAGCTCACAGTAGTAAATCTAACTGTACGGTCTGCTCCCCAGGATGGCTGCTGTTTCCTCATCTGACTTCTTATGTGGCTATGAAGTTACTGCACTTGAGCAACCACAGCTATTATTACAATCACAGCAGGCCTGGCAGCTAAGCATTTCAACATCATTATTAATTGAGCCACATAACATTCCTACAAAGCAAGTAGTATTATACTCCTTTTCAGATACAAAAGAAAAGCACAGATAACTTATCCATGCCTTGTTCCTTATCTACCTAGTGGGAGAGCCAAAATTAAAACCTAGGACTTCTTATACTACTCCTCTGTTCCAGTTACTACATGCCAGAATAACCGTTTCTGTACATCACTTGATTTTGAAAATGCAATAAATATGATACTCCTAAAATAAGATGACCTGTGACCCAGTCATGTCTCCATTAGAATTTAGGGTGAGAAAACTAATGTTGCGTGTTCTAGCATTTATACAGATATAGCAGAAGTGATTTAACAGTCTTACCACAAAAGCTATTCTTATAACATTAAGTGGTTCTTGTGCTGTCTGCAAAAATTTATGACTGCATGCTCATGTGAAGTAATAGAAGCTTGTACAATCCCCATTTCAAATCAGCAGCCCCCAAACAGGAGAGTTAGGTCTGAAAATATCAGTATCCAGCAAAATGTAGGAATCTATTCTAGGTATGACTTTGCAGCCCATGCATTCTGGTTCTTTGGCAGGAGGAAAGCTATATTAATTTTCTTGTGTTGGTCCCAGTTTGATTCCTTAGCAGTCAGACATGGCACACTTTCCCTACCTGGTGACTATGCTTTAATGAGACTTGGGATGTGGGCAGCATGCATTTACACATTTTATATTTATGCTGAAATTCTGAATTTTGCAGTATTCTTGACATCTGTCCATTGGGTTAAGTCCATGTCCACTAAAACTAATGGAAGAAATTCCTGACAACATCCCCCTATCATGTAAATGATGGCTCAGTTTCCATTATATACTGGCTTTTACCTGTCAAGGAGAAGTTCCAGTACTTCCTTAGTAGAGGCAAAGGCCCTGTATGTTGAGAGAAAGATACTGATGTAGGTAAAATCATTATCCCCAAAAGCTGTCAGAAGGTTCTCCACAAGTTTCTCCAGAGTTCCAGCTTTTATTGTCCTGATTTTGCATGTTTCATACTGGCTGACAGTATGTTCTGGAGGTAACTGGTCCCCTTCAACCTACAAAGTTGAAACAAAAACAAAGCACAAAAATCAGATAGAAGCCAGATCCCTGACACAGCTTTCACAATGAAACACAGATTGAACTCCATCTTTTCACAGGAATAGTCCATCTTTAGTTACTAAATGATTTTGTCAATTTTGGCTCTCCAAATACCAAATGCTGTATCAAATAACGGAGGTTTTTAGTAAGTTTATCTTTAAGATATTTCTCTGACCTGCTCCACAAAATATTTTATAGTCTGACTGCTATCAAGTTATCTTATGATCCCATCATATATTATTATCTAAAAGAAAATCCATTACCCACAAAGAATAATATTACTGGAGGGAACAGGGGTAATTCAGTGTCTCACTTCTAAATAAACATGAAAACTGACCACAACTTTAGCATCAGCACTTGTGATTCCCTTGCTGAAAATACCAACTTTGGGTTGCCACACATAACCTAAGGTCATGAACACATTTGGATATGAAACATTTCATGATACTTTTGCAAAGAGGGTATCAAAGTCATTTTGCGAACATGCCATTATAACATTTCAGTTTTCTCTTACAGTTTCCGTTTGGCACAATACTTGTCAACAAATCTAGGGTTTGGTGTTGGGGGCGTGTGTTTTTTAAACAGCATTTGTTTTCAATGCTTACAGCCTGCTTTAAGTCTGAAATAACTAGAAACGTTCCCTTAAATTCTGCCACTACTTAGAGGACAGTTCAGAAAATTATTTTTGTGATTAGTTTAAATACTTATTTGTTAAATACGTGTGATAAAAAGCTTTAAAAATGGGATTATAAAAAAAACGTCAACAAGAGCAATCTAACAGAAAATTTATTCTACCTTTTGGGTTGGCTATCTCTGGGAAGGAATGTTCAGACCACTAACATAAGGCAGGCCGAACTCTACAGAGGCAGCATGGGGAAGCATACAGTTCCTCTTCCGTTGCTGCTGCTTAACCGATTGACATACTGCATCCTCAGCTTGAGGAAAATGTGCTGTGACACACCTGCTCTTTTAGCTTGATCGCAGTTATATGACATGCATCATCACTATTTAATCGCTATAATCACATATCACCAGCACTAATAAAACTCCAGTAACAAAAGTAATTTTCCTTAAGAGAAAGAAATGGTTTGAGTGCATTCGAGTGTCTGCAACCATGACTGAAAAGAAAAACCCTGTCAAAAATCCCCAGACATCACTATGATTTATGTAAATAAACTATTGGAAGGTCATCTGAATGAATGAAATGTCTTTCTGAAGTATAGAGTTACTTTTATTCACATTTACTGAGTTTAGAAAGTATTTTAAGGCAAGCCTTATACCTAGCTAGAATTAATGGCATTATGCAAAGGCAAAATCAGGCCATCATGAAATATTTCAAGACTGTGAAAAAAAAAATCCTAAATCTTTTTAGGTTAGATTATATATATCAGTAGAAAAATACTACAGGAAATAAACTTGTACTGGGCATGAACACACAACTAGTCTTTGCATCGTCAATTCTCCTGCAATCTCAGGATAAAAACTAAGGAGTTCAACCCATTTTCATTGCAGCATTATTCCGCTGCAGATTTCCTCCTTACGTAAGCACTCACAGCAAACTTTCAACTGGGACTGCTGTGATGGTTCTCTTCCAAATCACAACCTTCCCCTCCTGGGCAACAGCTTCTGCTGTATCATGATACCAGATAGTAACAGTATATCATTAGGTCAGATTTCCCAGCCTTACAGTAATATTTTATAATTTAACAGCTCTTCTGGGTTTTGAATATTGAGTCAGTATTTGTACAGGTTGAGACACTCCCCTAAGTAACAATACAATCCATATTTTGGGTTTCTCCATGGTTCCTTGACAACGCATCTCAAATTCACCCTGACGAAACACAACCAGGACTGAATATGAAGTTCAGACACACAGCCAGAAACTGGCCATGAAACTCCAGAAACTGCATACTACTGCATACTTTGCTCCAGAAACTGCATACTAAGGTATGAGCTAGAAACAACAAGGCTAACAATATTCCAATGTTAACACAACACCTTTGTACTAGATTGAGGACATGAAGGCAGCATGTTAATGGCTTACAGTCACTACTGACTCTGGCTCGGTATACTGACAAAACAAAAAGAAAAAAAATTAATCTAGTCATAACATAATTAGGAATGGATAACCCACCCACTTCATATTCACATGACTACCTTCCATTGCTTTTGAATTATTTATAATAAATACCCCTTTTTGTTTTAAACAATCATAGAATCGTTTAGGTTGGGAAAGACCTTTAAGATCATCGAGTCCAACCGTAAACCTAACACTGCCAAGTCCACCACTAATCCATGTCCCTAAGCACCATATCTACATGCCTTTCAAATACCTCCAGGGATGATGACTCGACGACTTCCCTGGACAGCCTGTTCTGATGCTTGACAACCCTTTTGGTGAAGAAATTTTTCCTAATAGCCAGTCTAAACCTCCCCTAGCGCAACTTGAGGCCGTTTCTTCTCATCCTATGGCTTGTTACGTGGGAGAAGAGACTGACACCCACCTCGCTACAACCTCCTTTCAGGTAGTTGTAGACAGCGATAACGTCTCCCCTCAGCCTCCTTTTCTCCAGGCTAAACAACCCCAGTTCCCTCAGCCGCTCCTCATAAGACTTCTGCTCCAGACCCTTCACCAGCTTCGTTGCCCTTCTCTGGACATGCTCAAGCACCTCAAGGTCTCTCTTGTAGTGAGGGGCCCAAAACTGAACACAGTATTCAAGGCGCAGCCTCACCAGCACTGAGTACAGGGGGACGATCACTTCCCTATGGCCACACTATTTCTGTACAATATAGATGTCTTCAATATTATTCTAAAGCTCTGCTACTCTTGCACAAGGACATCTCATTTTCCAGCTTAACGAGGTCCAACATTAAAATATAACCTGCTGTCTGTATTAAAAAAACCAGACTAGACAGGGAAAGAAAAAATAGGAATAATAGCAGTACTCCACAATGTTCTGGACTTTCTAACAAGAAGTGGGCCCAGGCACATTTTTTTGGCAGAAAAGTGCCTCTGTCTGTAGGATGCCCTGGAAGAGCCAGGAGCATTTTGTAGGATCAAGACACAAGGACCTGCCAATGAACTGTAAAGAGTGTAGACACAGTAGGTAAGCAGAGGTCCTAGGAAACTTGCAGCCACATCTCAACTGCAAAATGGCACCATTTCATATTGAGTTTAAGCCACTGAAAGAAGCCATTCCCAGAGACCCTTTTCTGCCCATTCGCTACAGCAAACTGGACTGGAAAAGTGGTCCAGCTAAAACAGAGCCCTTCATTTCACTTGGTGGAGTCAGGTTTAACCCAGACAAGTTGCGCAACCTTGTTCACCCCACGACTGCAGAAACACACAGGCTGACACAGAGAAAACAAGTTTGGGTGCAAGATGTAAGACAATTTCTGGGAGTACTGCAGCTTTACATCTCTTCAAACAGACTGCGAAATTACATACTCGGTAACTTGGTCTTGTGTCATGAACCCATTAATGCCTTTTATAAATAGATAAGGCAATGAACAGTACTACTGCACCAAACCCCACTGTTACCCCAATGCAACCCCACAGGGAATGAACAAGATTACACCAGAGTAACTTGCAAAATTTTGTTCCACGGATCTTATAGCTGTTTTAAAGGTGTATAATTTGTTATATATTTGACTTAAAGGTGTATATAGAATTATATATGACACTGTCATTACAGAAACACTAAAAGGATATGTTGTTACTGCCACTATACATCTCCTCCATGAAAATTTTCCCTAAGCAAAACTTGCTCAGAAAAAAAATAAAATTAAATTTTCTCGCTGACTTTTAATCTTACAATTAAAATATACTTTTGAAAATAACTAGTTACACAATACAACTGCCTTCAAACAGGGAAGAAAGTCTACACCACTGTATTTAACTCTTAATTTTCTCTCCAGCAGTTTCCCCCACTCCACAATGTATTGACTTCAGGCCATATTCTACTCAGTATGTGTAAAAACCTCTCATTCACTGATGTGACTGTGTACCAAACAAGGGCAGAATCTGCTTCCAAGACTGATACGTGCACAAAATTTTCCGTTAATTGCAACACTACAACTTCCCCAAGACATCATGTTGGGAGAATGTTAAAAAAAAAAAACAAACCAAAAAACCCCCAAAACCCAAAAAAGCAAAGCAAAACAAAAAACAACCCCAAACCCTGAAAATCTAAAACTGAGTTTGTCAGCAAAACATTAAACTGCTAGAAATCATTGTAAGAGACTTTTTAGGCATTGTTTGTATTTGTATTATTTTAGCAATTGTGCCTGTAAGTTTAAAAGGAAAAAGGACTTGGCAGGCAAGCTCAATAACAGACTTTCAGAATAAGACATTGTGGGCTGAGTTAGCATGCTAACAGGAAACTACTCAGTCTGGATTTAATCAAGAGGCCATCTCTTCACTGACATAACCAGGCTACCCAAAAGCAAAAGAGTTTTCATGTTTGCTTTTGTGCTGTCTGCTCAGAAAAATACTGTATCTACTGCTATCAAAAGATGTTCGTAAAGCTCTTTGCAAGTTTTGCAGTGGTGCACAGTGATCATTGTTATGTGGTACCAATTAAAGCCACTGGAAGTTTTGCAGTGTTTTGTGCATCGAAACAACAAAAAAGGCTCTCCAGCTCCTTCCGTTCATCTCCTTCAACAACATGTCCAGCAGTCAAACAAAGATGCTAGACCCCAACATCTCAGGGCTTCAGTAAGGTTTTCTTGGTCCTCTACAAGGCTAAAAATAAACATATATGGCATTTTCTAGTCTGATTTATTTTATGTTTTTTAAACAGTCTCTCTTTGATTTTTCAGGCAATGGATTATGGCCTTGATAATCTGCAAGTGTAACTGATGAGAAAATAGATTCCTACCAGATAGACAGCGTCTTTCAAAAGCAAACGTAGAAAGATTGAACTGAGGTATATTCTTGCAAGTCCTTATTTTTTGAGGTTGCGCGGGTACTAATCTAGTGTAATTCGAACATCTTTACTAATCCTCTGCAATGCTGTACCTTCAGAGGTGGCCACTCTTCAGGAGATCATCTTACAGCTATAACAGCACAAAACATTACCCACGTATACTGGGTAATGTTTCAGTTCTTACTGAAACAGGAGAGCTCCATGCAGACTAAAAAACATGCAGGCTAAAAAGTTCCTTCAAACACAAACCAGCCCCAAAACCAGCTGCAGATGCCCAGTACTGAAGGAGCTATAATTTGGTTCCAAGCTGGTTACAATTAAGGTCCTGACCTTGCCCCATACAGCCTGGCTCCTGAACCCACACACAATCTCACTGACTCACCAAGGCATTTTGAAAGTGCAAGATAGCCACACGCACAATTCCAGGATGAGGAAGAGATACAAGTATCAGCATAATATCCAACAAACATCTTCTTTCTGCAACAGCCCCCAATACAGGGCTTGAATAAGCAAGTCATAAGTTATGAGCAGCTTGTTACCAGCATAGCTTGTCACTAGGTGTGTAAAAGCAACAATTCTTTGAGAGACACCGTGTGCAACCTTCAATACCACAATCTCCATTTCCTATCAGTCCTTCTCTGCAAGAACTGGCCAAGATACGCTGACCTCTTGACATTCTGCCTACTGATGACAGGAAAATAAAGTAAAACCTCCACATGCCCCAAAGTTGCCAGGTATTTCACTCAGCTTGACAGCCAAAATACAGATCTGGATCCCACAGCCTCATGGGCCAAAGGTACAAACGCTACCTGTAAACCTTCAATAGGATTATAAATTAATTATAAACTCCACCGTCTCCTAAATTAATGATACATCCTAGCAAGAGGGAGTAAAGACTCAAGGTAAAAAAATAGTCCAAATTCTGAACAGTACAAAAATAGGCTGCTACCCAAATAACGACATACAGAATTGTAGTCATTATTTCAGAATTATCACTGGAAACAATTGCTTTTACCCAACAAAACACTGATCTGCAGTTTTTTTCCAATTCAAATATTATCTGTTGAGATTCTGAAAGTGAGAATCGTGGAATGAAATCAATGTAATTGTTTTTCATTAGGCAGAGTGGAAAAAAATATCAAAAGAAAACAACTGGGATGAACAATAAGTAAATGAGATATCAAATGTTCTTCAGACTTAGTAATTTAAAACGTTACCACTTTACTAAAGACTTGTTTTATTTAGAAATTCTGCAAAACTATTTTCAAGAGCACCTAACTAACTAGTGTCTCTTAAACGCCATTTTTACTGGTTTTGACAGATTTTTAAATGCTTTTGACTTTCCTTGAAACTTACAGCTTTTCCAGATGGGGAGTTTTCCACTCTACCTATTTTTAACAGCTTACTGCACAGACACCCTATGCTGGAATAAAACTGCCTGAAGTGCAGTAACATATAAGTTAACAAAAAATAAGGCACTCTAATCAAGAATGACTGTTATTTCACTGTTTGCCTAAATGTGAATCAGCTTTAATCTTCTGAAAGTAGGAATAAGATGCTTTTTGTGATTTTGCCCTTACTTTTTTTGATATTGCTTTCTTACACACAGGCTCTCCAGCATAAGCCTTTAATATCTACACTCATCCTTGGGGGGGGGGGGTAGGGGGAAGGGGAAAAAAAAAATAAAATCATGGGATGATTAAGCTTCAAAAGCTCCAGAAATACAAGCATCCACAACACCAGTCTGAGAGAAGAAAAATCTAAGGCATCCTTCACTTAACATGCAGTCACACATCACTTAAAAGAAAGTAGCAAGACAGATGAAACAGAGTTGTTTGAAGAACAACTGGATTCCATGGCAAAAACACACAGAACTTAATAAGATGTCTTCAAGATGTCTTCAAGTAAGACTCCTACTCACTTTATTCAAGTATTTTTGTAAAGAACAACTTGCAAAGGTATTAACAGCTTATTTGACCTAGCTTTTCCTTCCAACAAAGATCTTAATGAACTTTATAATTGAGCCTGCTCCCCTTAAAAAGGAAGAAAGTAAGATTGTCCCATATGTATATTGACAGATAAAATCCACAGCAGCTGACAATCATGCTGAACTGACTCAAACTTGCACACATTGTGCTGACTCCCCCCGTCCACAACACATGACCATTAGAAAAAAAACCCAACCCTGTGAAAAGTGGTAATTTTGCACTAACAATACCACATAACAATGCACATTAGAAAGAGCAGTGACCGGACTAAGCTTATCAAATGAAGTCACAAGCATCTCAAGTGTTGTTAGGGTAGGCCCCCGGGTACACATCCATGTTTCCTCTTGCAATCAGTTCTGCAATGCTGGCAGTACTTAAGAGCCTTGCATCCCAGTGCTCTCTTCTCTGTCCTTGTCCTCCACTCTGCAGAACTGTCAGCCTGGAAAACAGCTTGCATGAGATAAGACTTTGAATTTGAAGCAGAATTTCCAGTCTAGGAAACCGTGGCTTGAAATGCAGATTTTGGGTGGCCAGAGGTGGGATCTCTTGCAGCCTGCAGACTCCAGGCAGCATAGATGCTTGCCTTTGCAAGAGCGGCTGCTTTTATCATACAGTGCACTTGGAAATAAAATTACTATGGAGCTCTCCACAAAGTGCTCTTCACTTCGCTAACTCCCATTTCCTCATTTTGCATGCTGCTGCAAATCAGAATTCTGCATGTTGACTGCACCAAACTCAGAAGCCAAAATAACTTTATGAGCTCTTTCCTATGATCTGACAGC
Organism: Mycteria americana; assembly: GCF_035582795.1. NCBI lineage: Eukaryota > Metazoa > Chordata > Aves > Ciconiiformes > Ciconiidae > Mycteria > Mycteria americana. Next base: position 37,162,737 of record NC_134371.1, read on the forward strand.
TAGGGATATTCCTGGATTTCCAAAGCTCCACCCTTTTCCTTTCCTTTCTTACCACATAAATAACCTTTCTTGGCAGCAACCCAGAGTTTCCAGGACCAATTAATTCCATGATCATTATACAAAAGGCATTCTCATTTTCTCCTATCCTTAGAGCTCACAGCCTGGCTGGTATCTGTCTGAAGAGCTGGCAAACAGTAACAAAAGCTGTGGGTCAGATTTAGAGGTAAAAAAAAAAAAAAAAAAAAGAAAAGAAAAAAAAGCCTCTTACACAAACGCTGTTGCTCAGTTAGAACCCTTTCACTCAGGCACCTTGCAGCTACTTTAAGCCACTCTGGGGAAAATAAGAAACAACATGCATACCATGACGCTGAGCTGTGCATTCTCACACCTTCTGAAGTTATGCAAATTTAGACTCATTTGGATATCAGTGAACTATGTGGGACTAGCTCTAAATGAATCAAAGCAAAAGTAAAGAAGCCTAATTTACACATCACCTCTCACTGCATGCATCTAAAGGAGTTTAAGCCAGTGATTAAGAAATTCAATCTTCAAAGAGGTCTACATTAAAATGGCATTGTCCAGCTCTTACAAATGGCGGAACTTATTCAGCCATGAGAACATATAAACTACTCCTCTGAATTTGGCCCACTTCTTAGAAGCATCTGTGCAGCAAAGGAATGTAGCCATATTTATTATTCAGTGAGAATCAAGTCCTCTGAGAGGTTCACTATGCAGCATACAAGCTTTTTAGAGACCCAAAATTGCCCTAACAACTTAGCCCCAAATCTCTGTCTCTAGCTGTCTTGTATGATTTATGCACTTACCTCCTCATTGCTTCCTACCTACAAAAAGTTCCTTCTCATCCTCTCACCTCTCTTGCTAGAAGAACTTTTAACAAGATCAAGACAAACCCTCCCACCCTCTTCTTTTGTCTGACTTAATCTTCATTGAGTTAACTGAACCTGAAACATCAGATTATTTAAACTCTTTTCATTTTTGTTTGTCGTGTTTCCCAGTTGTACAGTTCACCACAATCTTGTTCTCTCTTAAGCATGCCAGGGACATATTATTTTCATAATAAGTCAGTATGTATAAATATTCCTTGTCTTGGTTTTGATCAGACATTGAAGCTTAGCAAGTTCCTAATTTAAAATAGAAAAGCAAGAAAAAGAAACCAGTAAGTCAGGTAAGACTCTTAGTCATGTGCATCTTACATTGTTTGAGGAATAGCTGTCATCAAATGACATTTACTAGAAACACTTCTAACCCAGCAAACAAATGTCCCCCATGTTAAATATCTTTCCAAAGCCCTCCTGTATTAAAGGAGAAATATTTCTGTAAAACTTAGCATCCTCCTCTCTTCAGTGCATAGGAACACCAAAACGTCCAATCGCCAAACTGAGCAGTAAATACATACTCAAAATAATAAACCACTAAGCGAATAGGGCACGGGAATGAAGGCAAGGAAACAGGTTTTATAGCCCATTTGGGCAGTAAAATCAGGCCATTTTGTAAAATATTTTGACTTCTGGAGACAGAGGAAGTGTTACATAGTGTCTCTATGAGGGAAGAGCTCTACAGAGAGTCTTGGGACTTGCATAAAACAGTCACTGATTAACTGTCAAAACTAATAAAAGTTTTTACAGGTATAGATTATAGAATGTCCCTAAGAGAGGGAAATAGAAAGCTGGGGCAGTTCCCCTGTGCCCCAGAAACAGTAAATAGTAATTAACTGTTTCTGCTAACAAACTTTAACTTCTCTTCCTCCCTCCCCACACTCTCACTGCTTCCAGTCTGTCCTGCAAATTTGTAGGTGCCAAAGCCTGCTTACAGTTCCCAGACTGAGTTACTTACTAGGAACCATAGAGGAGAAAGGAAGGGGTGTTGAGCGGGAAAAATAGTACAAAAGGTAGCAGACAGCTCAAATATTTCACTTGACTCTGAAACAGCTTTCAGTAACCATGACTATAGATTACAGTGATAGGTATACTGTGCCTTCTGTCTGAGGAATACTCAGAGGTTCAAGCTCACAGCACAGCAAACATTGTATTTACATACAGAATGCAAGTCTCAATTATGATTATCTGAAAACACAGCGTAATCAAGCAGGATGTTTCTACTGTTCACCACCCCAGAAGTTAATATCATCCATATCTATAAAATGTTAGACAAATCAGATTACACAGCCAAATACGCGTTTGGCCACCACTAAGTCTAGCCAGAACTAATAGCCAACCTTTGCAAGAAATGCAACTATTTTATCTGCTCACAAATTTTAACTAATTTCAAAAATTTTAGCTGCACAAAGCAGAACATCAGTTAACTGCAGATGGTAGGGAGTTTGGCTCTTCAGATGACAGTCTTGCGGGAAGAAGAGTCCCTCCTGGGAGGTCTTCAAAGGTGGCTCAAGAGACTCTTAGCACTCTGGAAATTCAAGCCATGGTAATATTAGCCCTGGTAGAGCCATACGCAAGACTTCTGTGTGCCTCAGTTTTTCCAGCTATGGAAGGGCAGATTAACACTGACCTCCTCTATAAAGTACCTCAGAGTCCATAGATGACAAGTACTCTATAAAACTAAGCAATATCATTTCTACACTGAGTCCATATGGCAGATGTAGAAGACCACCAAACCAGCCCAGTTTTGTTGCAACAAGCAGACTGCAGAAGCTAAAAATTGCAACTGAAAACATGACAAAATGATGCATTCAGCTTAAAAAGCCAGATCCCAGCCCAGTTCTTTGTAGGTCTACTGAGAGCTTGAAAACAAACTGCCTCTTATTGAAATGAAAACTTCTCCCGAGTTCCTCCTCACCCATTTTACCATCTTTGGAGGAGTCACCTGCCAGTGTCATGCAATACCAGTAAGTCTAGATCTTAATAAAGGGTTGAGACACTAGAGTGGTCAACAGAAGAGACCTTCACATGGCCTTAGCTTTCGCACTGTTACCGAGCGATTGCAGAATACTGTCATGAGCCAACAACTAAGGGTACAGCAAGCAAGGAGTAGTACAAACCCAGGTGTGAACAAATACTTTGAAAAAAGAATACTGTCAAAAATCATTGTGATATTTTTGTTAAATGACATGATACACTGATATGCATCGTAAGCAGCCAGGTTGAATACACATAATGGAATTCACTTATTAGTGTGTAAGCCTCCTACAGAAGAGCTAACTAAACTCTGAAAATGTGGCATAAATGGCTAAGGCCATCAAATTCCCAACTTTAAGAGCATTTCTAACAAACATGAACACACACAGGTAATAACCTACCTTCCTTACTTCAATAAATTAGGCAGCTTAGGCTAAATTAGTGACCTAAAAGCACATATTAGCCCCTTTGTGTCCTTCCAGGACTCCTTTTGTATGCAAATATTAAAGAACTTTATACAAGGCAGACTGTATAAGCTAGTAGAAGTCAGGTTACCTGATTCAAGGACATGTGACAACACTGCAGCCTCTACACAGAATACTTTCTCCTATTTTAAACTAATCTAGATTTCAAAGGCCTACAGCATTGGACCTTTCTCCCCATGTCACCCACATCAATATCCTTCCAGATATAAAAACTACAGCTGCTAAAGTCATTGTCCAAGCCCATAAATAAAATAGTCTGCCTTGAAATTGAAAGCCTTGTCCTTCAAGTCTTTGTATGTAACCCTGTTCCAAGCCTCTTCTCGTGGTCTCATCTACCTCAATGCTTATGCCGCAATTACTGTATGACTGCAATTTTAATATTGAGTCCCCTCCCATCTCCCTAATTCCCTATTTTATTGTTATATGACCCTTGATTATTTTGACATAAGGCTAGACATCACAGGATTATTTCCAGTACAACTGAATTTTGATGCCACTTAATACTGCTATGATATCAGCCCAATGACATCACCTCCACACATAAGTTGAAAATTCTCAGTTACCCTCATAAGCTACCTGGATGTTAAAGATGACAACAATTCTATGTCTACCCTAAGAAATATCAGAGGAAAGCTATTATACAAATTTCGTTTGTGAAACACTGGTCAGTGAAGCCATTTGTCATCCTCCTTTCATGAAAAATGCTAAAAAAAAAATGTTGTCATTCCTATACTTGGCATTTATTAAAAAAAGAGAAGAGATGACTGATATTACCACTAACACAAATTTAATATGGCAAGAGTCACACCATTTTATGAAAATTATAGGTCAACATGAAAAAATTGTATTTTGACCATTCAGAAATGTAAAGACCATTTTTCACCAGTACCTATGTTGTTGGTAGTCAAAAACTGTGATAATTCTCCTGTGAAAAGTCACTATTTTTTCCCCCTCCGGGAATGTAATGTAATTTAATTGTAGAGCTCATCATCACTTTCTGCTCAGTCAGTAGAAACAAAGAACATCCTGTATGAGACAGCAAGCAACACTGCTGAACTCAAAATGGATTTAAGGATGCCACAAGTAATAATTCTGTTGCATAATAGTAGCATGAATGCACATTACATAACCCAAAATGGTTTTATTCATCCTGATTGTATTGTTGGCTTTCCTTTCACACTGTAAAGCTTGCTCAAACAGTACACAGAAATTAAAATTATACTGACTCAGGAAATCAGTGTAAACTGCTACTGCACTTGGTGTAAACAACAAGGCAAGAGTGATAGATTTTAATAGTATGAATAGCTGGAAAATAAAACTGTAGGTGTGGGGAGATTAAATACATGCTGACAGAGGAGAAAATATTTAGCAGAAGACTGATGCAGATTTTAAAATAAACTGAACTTGAAACATAAGGTATTTCTGTGGAAGAAAAAATATTCAGGAAATGTTGTTACATGTTCCATAATAATTAATGTGAGCAATCTCTATTGCCAAGCTTTTTTAATCTTTTCTAAAAGAAATAGGTTAGCAGTAAGGAAACCATGTTTATGACCACAGCATGAATACACACCTAAACTGCATTATAAACTTCATTTCAATGGCTGTGCTTTTTACTACCCTTTGTTTTGAAATGAAGAGACCTCTCCAGGGTGGGGCCTGAGTAGAAAAAGCAGTAATAGTAAGTTAATGTTACCTAATATTAAGAGTTACCAGCTTGAACATTTATTTAAGTGCTGAAAGAGTCCAAAAATATTAGTTCAATCATTAGTTCAGGCCAAACTGCATTTTTACTACATTATCTAAGGGGATCAGATTATGGAAGCTCTTAGGATTCTTCTCTTGTACACATACACGCACATATAGAGAAAGAGAGTGTCTATGTATGACTACATGCGTGTCTGTATGTACCATATTTGTGATAGCAACATCCTTGTGCCAATTCTATAGGTATCTTCTCTGTGACAAATTCTGCATTTTGTATGACAAACTGCATAAGCATATGGCAACTAAACATATTGCATACCTACACAAATTACTGCCTTCTTGTAACTACAGCACCCGGCCATTAACCCATCTGTTCTGACACAGCAGAAAGCAGCACGGGTTGCATGAGCTGGCGCTGAACCCGCTGCAGACATTTGTATTTCAGTTTAAGAATACTATGTTGTAGTTGAACTTAAATCCTTAGGCAATGGACACAAATCAAAACACACACATAATTATGTGGAAGTATTGAGTCAGAATGCAAAATAAGTATAGCTTACAAGTAAGGGGGAAAGAAAGAGCAAAAATGTCAGGCTGTAAGATAAAACAGAAATCGTCCACATTTACTGTCTGGTTTTTTTTTTTTTTTTTTTTGGTTGTTGTTTAATTATCCATCAGGAGTTAATAACATACCTCTGTTTTTCTCTGTCCTGTTCTAACTCTATGGCCACCTGATGTTTTCCGAACAAGATGACTGTTTTTGCACAAAGAAGAATGCAAGCCTCGTGGTTTAAGTAAGTGTGCAAGAGTTCATTCACATTTTGTATGCTACAGGGAGCCAGCAGACCGAAAGCACAGCCAGAATCAATCTGAAGCACTCAATGGGAGGAATGCAAAAGCGTAAGATCTGACTTCCAAATGAAATATGTTATTGTTACTTATGAAACATTTCCAACAGCAGCACAATGGCTGCCATGTCAAAACATAGGACACCATTCCTGCCCTAAAGGGTTTCTACTCTAAAAATATAAAATGTATCACAGGTAGAGCCAGAGATTACTACAAACCAAGCAAACAGACAAAAGGATGCGTAGGCATATCGTCATAATAATTTTCTTGTTGTATTTGTGTGTAATATTTAAACTGGCTTCCAAATGCAGCTCAGGAGCATTTAGTTAACTAATCTCTTTTGCACTGAAGACAACAGTTAACCCTGAAGGGTGTAGCAACTTGTCATTTGCATCCCAACACCAACAAAGCTTTGAAATGTTACCAACCTCACCTAGTAAGCTTTATCCAGGTCAATACTATAAACAACTGAAGGACATTCTGCACTTAATTCGAGTCAAAACAGAAACTCAATATGATTCAATGCATGCAAGCTTTTATGCAAGTTTACGTGGGGCATAGGAGGAAATAAACCCCTAGATAACTCTTTAACATGTGATGGCCTATTTCTGCTTTAGGATATATAGATACTCAGAAATTTAGATCATTTATTTTTAATAGTCAGGAGGAGTCACTGAGATCGGGAAGTCTAAGCTACTACATGAGATATATCACAAGTCTCCAGCTGAAGCCCAATAGCTATGATACTTTGAACACATCTCAAAGCATTCAGTCATTCCATATCGTTCAATCATTCTGAGACCTTTCAATAGAAAATGCCACTTTATAATAAAAACATGTTGTTTTACTTGCACAAAGAGCCCATGGACTCCCTAGAAAGGAAGAAACAGCGATTGACTGGGAGAAAGGTTGAGCCTTCATAAGGAGAAAGGCAACTGTACAAAGCAGCTGAGGGGGTAGGAGGGGAAAAGAAAATAATCCTTTAAACTGCTTTCAGAACAAAAAGGTGGGAAGAACATAAGAGGAAAATAGATGAAAGAATAGAATATAATAACAGGATCACTACGCAAAAGCATTTTAAATGCCTACACCTTATTAGTGCCATTGTGGCCCAGTGGCAGCGTTGCCAGCTGTAGTCCACAGGCCATGAGCTGGAGACCCACGCAGCACTCGAAGCCACTGCAACCCACTGTGATACAGCAACCCACTCCACAGGGGAGGCACTGCTCTGCATGCTGCGTGGCACACTCCTGGGGTCCTGCTAGAAGGTTTTAGGAAGAAGGAGATAAACCCTGGTGTCTCATCCAACACCCTTTCTCTTCACAGAAGGGATTAGAAGAGCCAAGCCTCTGCATCCGTAAGCAGAAGAATATATTGCTCTCTAACATTTCAATGGTAAAGATTGTACAACAGAGTCACAGGGCATATCAGGAGGATCTTGCTCTGCTACAGAACTTTTCTTGCATGTCTGGCACAGTAGAAGAGTTTTCTCTCTCATAGGTTTGAAGGCTATATAGTTGTATTAAAGCACAGGAGTTTGCCTCTACACTCCTTGGATCACTAAATCTCAAAATTAATAGTAAGTATATTACAGGTGAGAAAATTAAACCCCCAGAAGATAAGTTGGTCAGTTCAAGGCCCAGGGTGAGTCATTAGCAAATGAATACTGAGCACAGGACTCCTGACTTGCTGTGCCTTTCTAAATCCGGTATCACAATTGTCCACAAATTGGTACGACAGTGCCATTACACGTAATAATTCATGTGCTCAATATCACATACTGCAAACAGTTTATTCTCAGTGAAGATTTCACATTATTTCTAATTCATGGGAGACAAGTGGAGCAGCAGCAGCTAAGGGACCACTATCACAAGTTTCAGTGGTGTTTGCAGTTTGCAATAACTTCTGCACTGATGCAGGACTGAGATACACAGAAATGATTGCAAAAATTTGGACATAAATTGGTATTTGGACACAAATTGGTGGCAAAGAGAGGCAAGTAAAAGCTCCATCGAACTGTAACCCAGTAACTTGACAGAGCAAAAGTTTAATGACTGCTACCATGCAAGATGGCAGAAAGCTTCACACCTAAGGTAGAGGCTGCCAAAGTTTCATTTTGATTGCCAAAGCTGTTAAAGGGCAGCTACACTCTGATGGGCAACAGATGGCTTATGCAACTAAATGTAGAGAAATGTAAGAGGCCAGCAAAAAAAGTCTGTTGAAAGTACTACTCTCAAAGGTCACACTGTGGCACACAGATCAGAGAAAAGATCTGAAGGGTTAGAGTAGGCAGAACATTAAATCTTTCAGCATAACGCTTGGAAGCAGCAACAAAAAGCAAACAATTCTGCAAAGTATAAATAAAGGGTACCAAAGCAAGTCAAAGGACATTATTCTTCCACCGCATAAAAGGTCTGATGAGGCCACATGTAGAGTGCCATACTCTGTTCTAGCTGCCTTATTTTTAAAGCGGCTATTAAGAAGTTGAATGGGGTAAAGCAAAGGGCAACCCACACGATTCCTACATTTGCAGTCTAAAACAGCAAGGATGCAAACTTTTGTTTTACTCATAAAAAAAAAAAGCAGAATCTGAGCACCCGGAGTTCCCATTGACCAGGAGGAGGCTGCAGGACTGCTGGAAAACAGGCCCACAACAAAATCCCATACTATGTTGCAATATGGCCCTGACATATTCTGGACATAAAAGTTCTCATGATTCTTTTTATGAGTGCCTGTGTTCAATTTTATTCTGCCTCGTTAAATATTTGCTGCAAACAAATTGAAACCAGAACTTTATCAACAGCAACACATAATAATTGTCATTTTAAACTAAACTAGAGGTTTTTTCCTCTGACAATGGCCAGATGCTATAGAGGAAGGTGAAGAAATAACACCCATAACATACAGAATAATGAGTCTAAAGGTAAAGACTCTTCTTAACTGCAGGAATTGTTTGTTTTATACCTAAATCACAAAATATTAAGTGTCTTGTGTTTTAATTATCGTATAGTATTCACGCATTTGTTCTCATTATTTATATAAATGTCTAATCCTTTCTGAATCCTTCTAGACTTAGTTGGACTCAATTACTTTGTCCAGCGGCGAGTCCTTCAGGTTAATTGCATGCAATGTAAAATTACACATTTCTGCTCCCCCTCCCCCCCCCCCCCCCCCGCTTTCAAACCCACTAAACACTCCCTGGAGATAAAGCGTCCCTTCTCCACTCGCTGTTTTAAAAGCCTTCGCTGTATCCTCCTATTCATTGCCAGTATCGAGCCTCAAACCTGTGAGGATTTAACAAATGCGCTTATCATTAAACCTGCACATCAACCCTAGTTGCACTAAGACGCAAATTTAACAGTCCTCACCTTCTCAGTGTCTCCAAATGCCAGCAATCCTTTCCCATCTGTGGATCTCTTTTCTAGTTCTCTTATCTTTGAGATGAGGGAACAAGCATCAGGAACGAGTGAGGTGCTACTGTAATCTCCTTAGTAGTATTTTCTAAGCTTCACTTCATTCCCTGCTACAGCTTAATATTTGAGCTTGCTTTCACAACTGCTGTTGCACGGTGGGTGAATGCTTCCACAGAACTCTGGACTCTCAGAAGTCCAGGTCTTCTCCTCAAGTGGTTTTAATTAATTCACTTCTGGTCCTAAATTGTTTCAATGTGCTGCTGTGCACTGTTAAGCAGCTGCTCCTTGCAGCATATATGCCACATGTGGAGAAGATATCCATGTGATAACACTATGAAGCCACTAAATAAATATTACCATGCAACTTTGATAGCTAATCCATCTCCCCCAGAACTTTTTCTAACATTTCAACCTCTTCAGCAACCTCAAAAAATAGCCTTTTTGAAGTCACATAGACCCAGAAACACTTTTTTCTCCTCTCTTTCCTACCTCCCCAGATAAAGGGGAATTCTACCAACTCCCAGGCAACAGCACTGCTTCTGAGTTTTAAGCCCCACCCAAATCATACTTTTGTGCTCTGTTACATTACAACATATTTCACATAGTCTGTCTGGTGAAAATCTGTGGCCAAGCTTTGAAAGTCATTTGGATGAAAGATGCTGTAAGAACTCAAGATCATTGTCATTTTACTTGGATATGTTTTTACTTTCCTTCTGGTCCTTAAATTACTGGTGGCATGGTGCTGAACTGAACTATAGGTGCTAGCATGAGTTCATTTTGGTCTAGGGTAAAGTGATTTCCTTAAACAGTAAATGGATTTCTATGTCCAAAATGGAATTCCTCACTATAGCTTTAAAACTTTATTTAAAACAAACAAAAAACAAAACAAAACCCCACAACCAAAAAACACCCCACATTCTCATACATCTCAATAAAATTCTTATTCCAGAAGGTGTAAAAACATAACACAGACTTTATATTTCAGCCCTAAATGCTGGCGTACCACCCATGAAGAACTACAAGTCACGTCTCAAAAGCTTGTATGGCCACTGAACATGAAAAGAGAATATTTTGGGGGTGAATCAAGGGCAAAAGAAGTTCTGGGAGACTGCAGGGGCAAACCACGATGACTCCCTGGAGAAAACTACTGGTCAGCTGCTCAGCCCTTAAGGAACGAGGTCTAGATGTATATGTGTTAACTATGAGGAGATACAGAAAAGTATGCAAATAAAACATATCAAAATACCATCCCAGGGTTCAAAGAATGGTCTATCAGTGCTGTCCACATCCACTGGACAAAAGCAGTTTTGCTGCTGTCTGAGCAATCCACTAAGAATATAACATTTCAAATGCAAGAGAGAAGCTTTGTTTTTCTGGTGTTAAAAAAAAAAAAAAAAGAAAAGGTCTTATGCTAAGAATGTTTTATAATCTCTGATACGATCTTAATGGGGTGATAAACAACACTAAGACATTACACACATTTTGCCTCTGGTTTACAAGAAACTACACACCAGCTACACAAAGACAAGAAAGAACAGGATTCACACTGAGTTAGCATTCATTTACCCCTTTCACACAAGGTAACCCCATTTTCTTCAAGGGCCTAGGCCATGATCTGTCACTTTGTGCTTGTATCTTCACACAGCTGTACTCCCTTACAGTGCTGGCTATAGGAAGCTATATATTTAGAAAATAGATTCTTACAGTAGTAGTAAAAGATGCAAGTTCAAAGCATGCATTTACACACTGTCACTAAGCATATTTTTAATTAGCTTTACCAAGGCTAAATTTAAATCCAAGTGTGACTAACATGCTCGCAATGCTTCAGCCTGTTTCTTAAATGAAAACATCAAAACCCAAACTGTAAAACTAATGGTTTCTCCAGGGCTATTCTCTTTACAGCATCTCAGTCCAGTTCATACGCTGCTTCTCCCAGGCTTTCCGATGACACATAGCCACATTCCTTGCCAACACTTCTTTAACCCAAGAAGTGACCTAAATCTTCTAGCATTCAGAAAGAAAATGCCAGTTTCTTTGCAGAGCGAGCTGATATTTTGTTATTCCTTCCACTTATTTCTTCTTGAAAAAAGCAAGGTAACATTCAGTGGTGTTAGCAGCAAGACAGTTAAGATGCTACAATTCAGGGAGAACCTCTACCATGCAAGAAGTATAGTTTAAAAAGACAGGCATTCTGGCTATCGGATGAATTCCCAGTGGAGATCAATTACAGTACAGGATGTCATTACATTCCTACATGTCACAGGTAAATTGACAGTATGCCAAAAGCCAGTTTTCGTACATAAGCAGGCTGGCTGTGAGATTTCTGAAATGCAGTCACACACAACCAGTGCAAAAACAGAACGGTGCAGTCCCCACCAACATTTGCTCAAGAAGCCTCCCTTACCTCTTGCTATTCCACTTAAAACGATCATTAGCAAGAGATGCCTCTGCACAGCCCTATAGGAAGGGAGGCTGCCTGTGTCTCTCTCCCTAGTTCCATGTGGCCTTGCAGGAGTATCCTACAGCCTTAACTCAGTGTTAATAACACCGCAAGATTAAAGCACTGCCATCCTGTCACCCTTTGACAGCTTGGAATGGGAAGTTTTAAACTCAACTGAGAGCATGACACTGTGCTACAAAGCCAGTTACCCTTCTAATTATGCATTTTGTATTTGGAACTGGGAAAGTAAAAGACAGTAATCTTTCAGGCTTCCATTTTAAAACTCATAATAAGCTCAGGTTTCATTTTTGAGTGTCTGTTCCATGCACAGCCTTTAGTCAGCTGATGACCACATTGAAGAGTGCTACTTGGGATATCCCTGGAGCAGAGATCTCTGGCTGAACCAGGAAGCAAGGAGAAAAATATTCCATAAGAAGTCATTACTAAGTGCTACGATGCTATGCCCACAACTGAAGGAAAGGACAGGAGGAAAGAGCCTACTCAAAACCAAAAGGCAAGCTGAACAAGATGCCAAGGATTTCTCTTTGATAACTATGTACGTGTCTACAGGTAAAATCATTTGGTTCCCTCTGAAATCTCCTATATATCTTCTTTGTGGGTCTCCAGCAGTTGACGGGCATCTTCCACCACGCAGAATCAATGTCAGCACACACCATCTTTCTTTATTCTCCATCTCCAAGACAGTTCCTTGGAGAAGATGGCATTCGGAGCAGACAATAGTGCAACCCGGTTTCTGTAGGGAGCCTGTCAGCTCCTTGGGAACTGCTTTTCTCCTTCTGCCAAACAGACGGTCAGAACTACACACTGGCCTTGGTCTGGGCGGTCAGGACAGGCTGCAGGAACCTGATTCCAAAGAGTGTGATTTAGCCAAAAGGGACCAACATATGGTATAAATGAAGAGACAAAACAGCAAGCTGCAGCAAGGACAAAGATCAGCCAAGTTCTTGCCTGCTGCTTGCACAGGAAACTACACTTGACCAGAACATCTGGGACCCAAGAGTAAGATAAAAAAGAAATCACAGAGCTGGCTCAGAAGGGCATATGGGAAGGCAGGAGCAGACTCAGAGAAAATTTGAGGTTTTTCATGTTCCAAAAATGTTGATGGTTCCAGGCATCATTTAAATCTCAACCCATATTTAGGAAGTCAGTGTTGGAAAGAAAAAAATCCAAACTAAAACTTCTTTTCTGACATATTGTTCGAGTCAAAGAGAAGATTATGTCCTAGGTCCTAACTGGGATACAGATTAGTTAGACGTTTTTGTAATGTTTTTCTGACTGAACTCTCCAACACAAGCTTCCTGCCAACGTATGTGACTGTAGAGGTGTTTAGAAGCCAAACTTGTGGTCATATGCAGCGTGTGGTGTGAGACAGCCATTCAAAATTCATTTTTAAAACACCACAAAATTCTCAGAAAAGGTAGTTATCAAATAATGTCAGTCTTAAGAAAACACAAAAATATTTAATGATAGATTTGGTACTTTTCAGCTTTTCCCCTTTCAGAATTTTGAAGGTATTTAAAGCACCCTTCTACAGTAGTTTATAGTTTTGGAAGAACATGTTCTGCTATACACCCAATGTTATAGCATTAAAGACACCTTGAGACAAGTAATGTTTTGAATCAATCTCTGCCTGAACAAACCCCAGAGCCAGAAGTTCAGCTGTGGCCAAAAAAAGAAAGCAGAAAGAAAAAAGCACATATCTAAAATCCGCTCTAGACATGTAACCAATGGCTAACTAAACCAGGCAGCACTGGCCATGAGGGAGCATAGTATTTCTCTGTTATCTGGATATTTAATACTTAAAGGGAGAGCAGTCTGTGCCATCCATCAGTAAAGCAAGAAACTTGATGCTTGAGGACTGGCTCTGAAAGCTTAGCAATCATTTCAGATGTGGAGATACAGTCTCTGTAGGCCTCCTCTGGTGCACAGAGGCTTGGGGGAACTCCCATTCCTGGCTGCATTTCCTGTGACCTGCCCCAATAAAAACTCCAGAGGCAGAGTGCAGGTCTCTTCCTCACTCCTTCCCAGATAAAGGACTCCAATAGAAAAAACATGTGCAAGCATTAGGGAGCCCCTTCCTGTCTCAAAGACTCATTCCTCTCTGCTTCCCTCAGATTCCTCGAGGGCTGGACACCGGTCACACACCCATCCCTAACCCCTGGAAGGGTGAGATAAAGCACTCCAGCTGCTTAACAGGGAGGTCTACAAAAGTCACTTCACAGCATTTTAACAACTCTTGTTTGCTTTTCATTTTGTAATCTTCTTGTCCATCTGCCCATGCCACACCCATGCCTTTCACCGCTCATTTTCTGCAGCACTGCATCTGCTCTATTCTTCTTACACCACTGTTCTCTCTCCTCCAGTTCCACACCAACATTTTCCAACACCTCTCTGCTACTTTTCTGCATCCACTTCTCCATATTCTGTTTCCCAGGGTGTATGTAGACATCTGCACAAACACGGCACTCTCTTCATCCATCTCCCCCTCCTCCCCCCGCTGTACTCCTCACTCCCACCTGCCCTTCTCTTGCTGCCTCTAGAACAACAACTTCAAATCTAAAATTTGACAGCGACCTCCTCTTTGCATACTGGTCTCTCCAGCAGCAGGAGACACCAGCACCACTGTCTACCTTGAATTAACCAAGGCTTTACAGCCACACCTTTTCTTCATCAGCCTGGATAAGACTATGGGGGACTTTTACCACAAAGTAGCTGCTCCCAAATGTTCCCCTCTGCAGTCTCTCTTCTCCAGACTCTCCTCTCGTCTTCATCTCTTACATACAAACAGCTCTGCCCAATCAACTTCCCTCTCTCTGATTATACACCTGTATCTCTCTTTTTCTCCTCACAAACTCCCACATTTTTCCCTCAAAAATGCAACTTCCATATCAATGATCTACCCCAATCCTCTCCTTCGCTGCACACTTTCTTGCTCTTATATTTCCTCTTGGCTTAGGAACATACAATTGGAGGATGCTGTGTTCTGTTATCAAAGGAAATTACCTTATAATCCTCTTCACCAATTGATCCAGCTCCAGTGTTGATGCCGTTGGGTTCTTTGCTTCCTTCATCTTGCTGGAATGCCAACTCCACTATTTCATTGCTCTGATGATTTGAACCTTTCTTCTAATTTCTAACAATTTATACACCAGTCTATAGCTGATGTGAATGGTTCTTTTCCCTCCCTTGTGCTTACTTCATGTTTTGTTATAGGTATTAATCATATACTCCCGAAATCTTGATTTTGTTAACCTAAGCTATAGTCTTCAGATTATAATCAGACATATTCATCATTTTCTTGATGATGCCAAAAGTCCTCTCGTCTCCTTTCCAGTTTAAATCAACTTTCTCAAAAATGACCAGATTTACAGACTGTGAGCCAGGACACTCTACAAGGGGGTTCATGCTTCCCATTCTGCTGGCAATAATCTAAAACAACTGAGCATCACATTTGCTTTTTCTGTTTTGCATCATGCTGGTGGCTCACATATCCTGTGATTGACTAATACACCCCAAGTTGGAAGGGACAAAACCAAAAAATATCATCCTATAGCAGAAATTATTTCAATTCGTTCACAAACATGCCTTTGCATTTTGTGCTACTTAATTTCAACCCACTTCAGTTACAGCAATCCTGAATGTCAGCCTCTAGGGTATTTCCATCCTCCAGGTGTTTTCTTACTCTGCCAGACCATCAGATTTTGTCAGCATGCTTCTGCTTTTATGTCACTGACCCTAATGAACACATGACAGCAGTTCAGTCGCAGGACTGACGCATGTAGAGCTCCCGTAGGCTCTGGTCTCCAGACCAACAGTCCCTCAACAGTCTCTTTCAGCTTGAGCTGCAGCAGCAGCTCTTCTTTAACAGGTCCTTCACCTACCTTATAATTCATCAATCTCTCCAGAGATTAATTTTTAGAGTGATTTCAAGAGTAGACTTTCAAACAAACAGATTAAACCCACAGCCTTTTTAAATCCAGAAGATCAGTTACCTTTGCAAGACAAATATCTCCTACCTACCTCCCCCACCCCAAATACAGGCACCACTGCTGTTCCCCAGTCATACAATGTCATTTCTGACTTGACAGATGAATTAAAACTCCCTGCTGCTTGACTATAATTTCATACACCAGTTCCTTTGTAGTTCTGGGCTGGACACTACCAGCTGCCCAATGTGGGCACACATCAAGCTCTTAGGCAAAGACAAAACATAAAGACATGTGAAAGTCCCATGTGCCATCATTACCATCAACCTCCAGGTTCACCTTTGTCATCTTTATAGAAAATAGGCAAAATTTTCTTCAATTTTTTGGTTTATATGTAGGTTAACTTTAATCCCTATCTCATTCTCTCTGTGAAGCAGACTTATTTTTTTGTTGTTCTTATATGGCTGACAAACCTTTCACTGTTTGTTTTCATTTGCTTTGTAAGGCTTGACTTTTGGCAACTCTTATTTTAACTCTTAGCTAAACATTTTAACTAACAGCTTTCTCTGCTGACAAGAGCTTTTCTCTGTTTGTCAAAACCTAATTCCTAAAAAAAAAAAAAAAAAAAATCTTTTTCAGATTATTATTCCTGCACCCTTTTCTGAAAGTTTTTTTCCCCTTATTCAAACTAGAAGTCAAGGTAGTTTTGACTCACAAACTTCCAAGTTCACACATTCAACTATCTGAACTTCCTACTCTACTTGACTTCACAGATACTTCCCATTTTCCAAGTGTGCCACTGTAAAGCTAAGCATCTCACAGACCTACTCTACTTACCTTTCTACAAAATTTAATCATTTCCTGAAAACCAATTTAAGGCAAACCCCACTGACACAGCATCACCTCCTACTGGATCAGTCATATTTGATGAAGGCATCAGCTGGCAATAGTATCTACTGCCCTGGTTCAATTCCTGTCAGTTGCCAAGAACATTCACCCATCTGGGTAGCCTTAAACCACCCCCTCACTTGCCACTTTGCTATTTATATGGTCATTCATTTTCTTCCTGCCTTATTGTCTCACACCATTCATTCTTTTCTCTTTCCATCACTCTAAGGCCCGTTCTGCTAGCCCCTAGCCCTGGTGCATTTTCAGTGTATGCATCCACTGGCATCTGGCACAAACTCAACAACCAGGCCAACTATCTTCACTAGAAAGGCCCTTTTTTTTTTTCCCTTCCCCTCTTTCTTCAACTTTGTCCACTCCACAGTCAAGCAATTTCAGTATTTCAATTTAATATCATTCAGCTCACATCTTCAGTCCCAGCTCCTGAACTTCTCCAGCTCTTGTTCCTCTTTGCAAAGGACCCCTTGAACAACTCTCATTTCTACCATTTGACAAGTGCAGAAGTTTCTTTCCTGTGGTCCTCCTCTGATCCTTTCACTTGTCCAGTGGATCCAATCCCACCTCATACTGCTTTCTCTTGTACCTTTTGCCTCCTGTAGTCCCATCACTCTCCTAGTCAAAAATCTCTTTCAGTCTCTCACCTCTTAAACATTCCCCCCATCTCTCCACTTACTTCTCTACCTGCTGCTTTTTCCTTTCTCTTTCAACTAACTGTTTACTTTTCAGTTTACTATTTACAATAAATCACTGCCTAGAGTTCACCTTTACCAATGCCATTCATATTCCATCATCATACTGCTCCTGGCAACAGAAATTCAGGTGTTCAGCAGCTGATCTACTTTTACAGCCACTGCTTTACTGTTCTTATCTGCTTCTGGCTACAGTATGATTCAGCTTGTCTCTGTTTCATTTCATGGGTACCTGGCTTTCAGTTCAAGATCAAAAAACCCTATAGAACTCTCAACTTTTCACCTGTCTTTTCTGCTTTGTTGTCTTTTCTTCATGGACAATAGCACCATCCTGTTTGACACACAGGGTGCCAGCCTCCCTATGGGCTGTCTTTACATTCTCAGAGGTAAGTTGAGTCTCATTTTTCAGGTTCTTTCTGTGTCACAGTTTTAAAATACAACCTTCTCTTTCTAGCCACATCATTAAAATTCCTTGCTACACTCTCAAACCTTCTATTCCAATTACCAATATGCCTTTTTCTCTAGCCTGATGTAATGCCATTCAAAATGATGCTGAATGTCCACTCAAAAGCCTGCTGCAGAAAGCATTCTCCTGATCCCCTCTTTTGAGCGTGCCGTCCATCTATACAAATCTCCATCCTTCTCTCTCACACAGAAATTAGGCCACATATCTCAGTTTCCATGGCCTTCATGGCTTGTTCCCAATCTCCACATCATCTTTCTCAAGATCCTGGAGACTTCTTAAGGTCTATCCTGGAAACACCAAAACCCACTTCATTTTCAAATAATGCATTCATGCTTTCTCTTGTTGAACCTATCGTGTTTGGGAGGTATTCTCTCCCAACATCTCCAGAAGTTACATTTGACTTTTGAAGTTTTCTTAAGACTCTCCATTGCCTTGATGTCTACAAATAACTTGAGAAAAATCACTGTTGCAAAATTGATACCACTGCCTCAGATACCAACCATCAGCTGAGACAACATACATGTATAGACAAGCCTCATTTGATGTTTAGTCTGCAAGTTCTTTTTAGTCAGGATAGTGCTTTTGTGCGTCTATCACAATACTGAGCTACTACGAGGGCTTTTAATATTTCATGATACTGTAGTGCCTAAAGTCTTAAGCTTCACTAAATATTTAGTGACTAAGTATTTAGTGACAAAACCAGTAGCTATTATTGGCATCCTTTGATGTCTAATGTTAAACTTAAAGCTAAGAAATTTGGTGTTTATACAAAAGCTTACACTTTTGAAATGTATGGAACTGCTGATGACTGTGTAAGGCACAGCCTGCTTGTCTTTTTCTTTTATTAATTGTAGAAGTTTGAAACACAAGACAGACATTTCTGTATTTAAACAGGCAAGTGTTTACAGTACTTAAGCTGTAATCTTATGAGTGGCTTTTAAACAGACCATTCTCTCATAACAGAGCCCATCATTCAAGAACCCTGGATGGGTTCTTAGGATAGACAATTTTAAGAAAGGTTTATTAGACTTCTTGAAACAGAAAAGATCTAGGTTCATTCACTTACTGGTACCTTTACAAGAACGTATTTAAGCAAGTTTTCAAGCTTCTCTGTAATTAAAGGAATTGGTAATAAATCCCAACACACTCAGAATAAATAAGACCTTTTATATTGCTTTCAACACAGGTTCCATGTGTTTCAGTTAGATCTGCATTTCTGTCAGACACATCAAATAATTTACCATCTAACGCTTTTCAGCTGAAAAGCCTCCAAATCACTTTACAAATGCAGCATCACTAAGAACTAACCACTCTGGAACTGCTGGATCAAACCCCTGCTCTGATACCACACAATATTTAATAGCCACATGCAACATTGAGGTTTTAAAAGACTTGGGCTTTTCGAGTCACAAGGAACTTGACCTGCAGCAATAAACCACAAGAAGTTCAGTGCCTCGGAGAAGGTCAAACTGCTAAGTAGACCTTTACAGGACACAAACTGACACTGAAAAAGTAACTTTTTTTAAAAAGTAAACCCACACATACATATAATCAGTAACAGAGTTACTGTATTTGTTACAATGAAGGCTCAATACTTGCTGATGTACAAATAGGTTGTTCCCATACTCTTCAGTTGACCTTGAGTCTTCAACCTAAGCCTGACTTAGAGCACCATAAAAAAAAATTGACACCAAATTGGTAAATCCAACAGCTTATTAATTTAGTGCTATGAATTTCAAATCATAGAAAAAAAATTATCATAAAAGCCTATAAGCTCCAGATAAAAAAAACCTATATATATATATATCACCTGATGACAATTATAAAAGAGATAATTATGCTTTTCAAGGCAGAACTGTTGGGTGCGGGGATGGCTATTCATAAATAATGTTCTGGGTTAGAGGCTATTTATTGACTTCAGGACCACAGTAAAGCCATTAATAAAACAAGATCACAAAAAGAGCTTAAAATATTTTATGTTCTGAAGCGCTTAAGGGAAAAAAATAGCCCATATGTTTAAAAATATTTTAAAATAATATGCATGAGATTTTTTTGCTTGTGAAAGACACCAGCCTGGAAGCTGAAGTCACCAATTTATGCCCGGAACAGGTGCAGACTTCTGACACACTGCCTTCTTCCTCACAAACAAGGCTTGATTCTGACCTGAAAAAACTAACACTAGCCACAGAAAGCCAGAAGTCACTTCCATGACCTTGTCCTCCTATTAAGATCGGCACCATCAGTTGTGGTGATGATCTCAGAAACACATATGCACTCTTCTTTCAAGAATATGACCAAGACCTGGCAAACTCCTTCTACATACAAGGAACAACACAGCCGAAACAGGATAAAATTCTACTTTTCTAAAGCACGTTTATGGGACACAAACACATTCAAAATGATCTCCACCTCTTACACAAAACCACCAGCTGGGAAATTTACAGGAGCTCAAAAATACTTTCTAATATTTTTCCTGGTAAAAACAAGAGGCAGAGATGGGAAATCTGCCATTCAAAGGAAGCAGATTTGAAATTATC
This sequence comes from Mycteria americana, assembly GCF_035582795.1. Classification (NCBI taxonomy): domain Eukaryota; kingdom Metazoa; phylum Chordata; class Aves; order Ciconiiformes; family Ciconiidae; genus Mycteria; species Mycteria americana. The sequence continues at coordinate 37,183,049 of NC_134371.1, forward strand.
TGTTCTGATTAGAACTCTATGTACTTCTTGGAAGCATGGGAAGGGGAGATTCTAAGCACTATCTGTATGCAGGACAGAATTTGCTTATCTTTCTTGACTGTGGTTTCAGCACTGCTGTATTGCCTTATGTCATGGAACTTCACAAGAAAATTATTTGATATAAATCTCAGGGCAGTTTTAAAAGTCTTTAAAATACCAACCTGGACACTACATCAAACCAAGCTCTTATATTATCGCCTTTGATCCCAAAGTAAACATAACAAAATAATATTAAAGTTTTAGCCACCTCCTGAAGATCTGGCTCAAACTGCCACAGCTGCACTGATTCCAATGAAGTGAGGACATTTTATATCAGCTGGGGACTTGGCCTGACAAAGGTGAAGGCACTCAGCAGCATGCCAAATTGAGTGCATGTGCATTTAAGCTCATTTTACTTACCACTAAAGCCTTCATGCTTTGAAATACACCTTTGAAAAACAGTACAGAGCTGTAATTCTTGCAGAAATGCAGACAATTAATTTCTCATCTGGCTGAGAAAGCCATATGAAAGTAGGACCCAAACCTACATTCACTTAAGTTTTGAGGAAGTTTCTGCTAACTTTTGAGAGACCTTCAGTAGTCAAAATACTGTGACTATTTGTTTGGGAGACCCAAGATAGGTTCCTAACAGCAGAAACAAGCCATAGCCCAATCTGAAATAACTGTTAAATGTTCAACTTCTCAGGCCATAAGCTAAGATCCTTGTTTCTGCACTAAGTATCATCTGATCCGTGGCCACAACTGGTCAAATCTTTTTTACACATCAAGAAAAGAGGAAGAATCAACAAAAGGAGAGAGTTATTTCAGATGACCCAGGGAGACAACTTCAGTGTTTTGGTTTATTTAAATAGTGAGACCAGTCAGTGCTAAAATTTAACATCATAATGATTTGTGTGGAATTCAGCTCCCTGGAGTAGGCTCCAAAGTCCATGAGCAGCCTTCCAAAATGCCACCGCGCCAGCTTTACTTACCCCTAGCCATCTTGCTCCTTTGTTGGCAGCCTGCTGAATCTGCACTCTTTTCAGGGTGACATGGTAAACAGCTCCCTCTTCTACCTCTTCACCCCAGTCCTGAATTGTGCTCTGCCAGGAAAAGGGGAAAGAAAAAAAAGTATGAGAGAAAGGAACATTTTCCCTCTTCTGCTAACCACAGTCTATGCCAGGTGCTCTACTGCTTCAAGCAGAGCTGAGGGCAGAAGATGGGCTGCACAAAGTAAATACAACAATCAAAGCAATACAGGACACTTTTAGATTGAGGGAACACTGGAGATATTCTTGGCAAGCTGTCCTTTCCTGTGGTATCAAGATACCCTGACTTTCCATTTAACTATTTTTCCTAGACTAGCACATATTTTAAATAGTTGTATAAAGTCTTTTCTAAGGAAATAGTTTGGTTTTGATTAGCAGTCTTCTCTTCCCTCTCCCTCCCCCCTTTTCTAAAGCAATTAATCTCTTTGGCCTTTCATTTAAGGAAGGAATTGCGCTTTTTAAAACTGTTGAATTACTTAGGCAGACAGCCTTTAAACTTTGAAGCTAACAAGCATTTAAAATACAGCAACCCTTTATTTCTTTTGACAGGAGGGATCTAAAGCGCTTGTGGTTTGCTTTTCCAAAACCTATTATTTCAAGCTACAGAAAACTTTACAGAGTCGAGGCTTTAAAACTCACAAATAATAGAAAGCGGATGAAAAAAAAAAAAAAGTGCAACATCTTCCAAACTTTAACGGAACATGTGCTGCAATGACTCCTCATTTCCTACATTATTAACCGTACAAAAGAGCGCAAGCTGCTGCAACGCGGACAGAAAACATGCATCTGAATTTCTCCAAAGGGCAACTAACTTCCCTCTCTGGAGCACTCTCTTCATCCTCTCCGTGTCAGGCACACACACACAGCTACTCGTGAAGATAAGCATCAGTCGGCAGCGAGGAAGAACAGAGAGGCGGTAACGCACAGCGTTTCCAGCGAGGCTCCGGGAAGCAGCGGGCAGCGCGCCCGGCCACCCCGGCTCCCCGCGGACACCGGCACCCCGCGGGCAGGGGAAGGGGGGAACGGGACACCCGGTTACCATTTTAGCTTTCCACAGCAATTTCATTCTCGATGCCTTCTTGGGCGCCTCGACGGGGCACGCCGCCGCTGCCGCCGCCGCTCCGCCCTGTTAGCGGCCGCCGCCGCGGGCCGGGCCGGGCCGAGCCGTGCGGCCCCTCGGCTCCGCGGCGCGGGAGGCGGGAGGGCGGGCGGCCGCGCCAGGCCCCGCCTCGGCCCGGGCCCGGCCCCGGCCCCGCCGAGGGGCTTCCTGTTTATCGTGGGCAGCCCCGGCCGAAAAGTTGCGGCGGATTCAGTCGCCCCTGCCCCGAGCCGCGCCGGGACCGGCAGCGGGGCTGCAGCTCCCCGGGGGACGCCGCCTGAAGCGGGGCGTTCATCCACCCCCGCCCCGGTGTCCCTGCAAGAGGGACAAGGTGCAGCGCGTCCTGCTGGGCTTCCAGCGGGGACGGGGCACGAAGGAAACGCCTCCTCCCAGCCTCCGCCAGCCATCGCCCGGGTGTAGCCGCGCACCGGCGCCCTGTCACGGCAGAAGGGAGCGGCGGCGCCCGGTGCCTGCGGGCAGCCGCGGGGCAGGTGCGGAGAGCAGAGGGCCGCGGGACCGGGCGCCCAGCCGCCTTGGGGGCTCCCTGCCCGCTGCTGACGGGTTTTGAACTGTTCTAAATTAAAAAACAAAAACAAAACAAAACGCAACAATGCACAAAGGCAGGAATTTTAAGCCAGGCTTAGTTTTAAAAACTTATTTCTACAAGTTTGAAAGTGAGGAAATTAAACGTTATAGCAAACCCCAACACCACTGCTAGCGGCGGCACTCTACGTTGTCGTAGTCCTGCTCTGCAGAGGCGTGAGGAGCCTGCCCAGCACTCGCCCACCGGGCAATTCAGGTGGCTCAGACAGGAGCAGAGAGAGGGCCTTCCTCCTCCTCCTCCTCCTCCTGCCCACACCAGCCAGGCTCTGCCAGGGCAGGCAGCCCCCACCATGCTGGCTGGGGGGCAGCCGCAGGCTCCCACAGCCCTCTGCAACCCCATCCTGTGACCATCAGTAGAAAACCTCCTCCTGACAGGGAGATGCAAAGAGTAGGGACAGGGGATGTGCAGATGTGTAGCAGCAGATAAGAAACCGGTGATAAACAGTGGAGTCATGAGGAGCAAAGAGCAGAGACGTGGGCTGTGCAGCCAGAGATGTGGAGAGGAACAGGACTGAGTTCCTGGTTTGGGGAGATGGGAAACTAGAAGCATGGGGAAAGCATTCCTACCCATTTGACCTGTACAGCTGGCATTAGGAAACAAATCCTGACTATTTTCACCTGTCTCACCTCACAAGAATGACTCTTCCTATGCAAGAAGAAAAGTTGCTCATACTGGTTCTGTAATCAATAGATTATAGTCTACCATATTTCCCACCTACCTCTTTATATAGACTAAAACCACAATATCCTTATTTTTCTTCTGTGGGAGTCCCTTGCTCACAGACAAGCCTGTATGAACCATGACCATCTTCTCCGTACAAGCACTAGCTGCAGACATCAGCATGCTAACACAAAGATCTCAAACCACCTTAAAAACACTAACTTAAGTTGCCTCTTGAGCTGTCTTTAGTTACCTGGTTTTTTGGACTTACAAATGAAAGCAGAGAGGAGTTGAGTGCACAAATTACTGTACAAGTCAGTGAAAGCAGTAAGAATTGAACCAGAGAGTTCAGGTCTCCTGAACCTCAGCACTAACAGCCAGTATATTAACATATTTATACACAAGTGTTACTACCAATTATCTCAGGAGCAGTGCTGGTTCAGAGATACTATTATCACTTGCAGCTGTTAACATGAGGAAGCATATGAGAGCAAGGAACATTATTTTAAGCTACAAAACCAAGACTGAGCTGTGTTGTCACAGGTGACCTGATCTGATTATTTGCCAGGCTGTGCATTTAGTTTATTTATGTAATACTGAAGTGATCCAGAATATGCTGAAGCAGATACAGAATTTAATAATCTGACTAAAATGTATTGTAGCATACAAATCAAAGTCTAGCTTTTCCAAAGTCCCTTGGCTTCTCCTGTAAAACTGCACAGAGCATTTTGAATGCTTTAGATTTTGCGAACCGGTTTTCCACATTATAATTTTTAGGTGCAAAAAACGGAGTCTGCATTGAATTCATGTAGCTAGCCCAGCAGGCATGCAAGCAGTTTCAGAACAAACTGCTATTGAACAGGATAAACACATGTTAGCATATGAAAATGGATATCCAGCTCAAGGAATATAACACCAAAGCCAAATAATTATTCTGTATTGAAATAAAAGCTTTATCGTGATATGATGTTCTGGTGCCACAATAAGTGCACTAGTGCCACTATCATTACTTTGGATGGCAGTCACCAAAAACCGGCAGTTATTTCTAACTATTTCTTTAATAGTAAGAAAATGGCAGTGAGTTAGTACAGTGGGAAGGAGCACACGTATTTGACTCAATTTAGCTTCTGTTGAATCACACATTTTAGACTGGGTCCTTAGGGAACACCTTCTTATGGAGAGACAAGCTCAGGACTTTTCTTTCAAGGTAGGGCACAAGCCCTCTCACGGATGATGTTTCTGAATCCTCTTGGTCACTGACAAGTGACAGAGAGAAGCTTGGTCAGGAAGGAGTGCCAGATGAACTCATCCAGTTTAGCAAGTAGCAAAAAGCTACCCTTTTTATTAATTAGATTTGCCATTAGTCATGCTTAGAGTTAGAGTAGACTATTTCCAGATTATTTTTAGTGAGATATGGTGCCCAGACTTTGTAACATTAGACACAGATACACCTTTCCAAAAAAACCCACAAAATGAAATCACAGTGAAAGGTTATGGGACAGACAGTAATCACGCATATAATTCTGTAGTATATCAAATTGCATCCCACTTTTGTAGCAGTATTTTGAATTCACACGTTGTCTTTCATCCTAACAGACTGCAAGGACTGCACAAACAAGATACTGTATAAACTGCACCACTGGTGCGTGGTCACACCTGGGCTGCTGAACAAGAACTGCAACACAATGGCATGCAGGGCAATTAAGGGGAGAAAGAAATTTTGGCCAAGGTGATGAGGTCTATATGGCAATAGATACATGTATTTTATAAGAACAGAGAGTTACCAACACTCTTCCAGATTTGAAGTGTCATACAGTCTAAATCACACCAAATTCTAATCTTTACCTCTAGATCCCAGCTCTGTCAATGTGCACCTGAGATGGCAAATTGTTGTTATCTGGGTTTTGCCAGCATCATCCACCCGCTCTTGTCATGGGTGCTAAATGCACTTGTGAAGGTAGATATACTTAAGAGGCAGCTATTTCCCAGCTCAACAGATTTCTGAGTGAGCCCTGAAGACAATACATTTACAATGGGATATTTGGTTCTGTAGTGTCCTCAGTCAGCTGATCTGGGAGGGAAGTATCAGAATTAGCTTGAAGGAAAAATTCATTTTCTATGCTAAGAGTTATTGCTCTTTAAGGATGAGGCAAAAAAACCCCCAATATTAAAATAGCTTGTCTTTTGTAGAACCTCCAGTATTTACTTGATTGAAATCTTAATCTAGTTATTTTGTTTACTTATCCCTTAAACTAGGTCACATGATTAAGCTTCTAGAAACTGTTTCCATTAATTAGTTTAGCTGCAAGGGGAAAACTGCAAGATGGCCAGGACAACACACAGTGCAACTTAGGCTGGCAAATTAATTTAATCTTTCTTTAGCCCCTACCTAGTATGCCAGTTCAGAAAAGCAGGTAACCGGTAGCTTTACTTTAGCATGAGCTTAAAACACTCACATCAAATAAACTAAATTCTTAAGATTCTTTGATGAACTGGAGCCTAGACCCTGAAATCAGTGAATCGCAGGTTCAAACCTCCATGGGACCAAGTCTTCTCCCCACAAGAATTACATCAAACATTGCATTGCAAAAAGCCCAGCAATCACATTTTCAACAGATTTTCAGTGAAAAACTGTTTATCCAAGTCCTCTGCCAATTCTAATATTTGCAGTTTTCTAGTTCCTTGGAAGTCTCGAGTCTATCGATAACTGTCTCACTTGGGAAAAGGACATTTGTAGGTTGGGGTGGTATCTTCATTAAAGCAGCTGACAGGGGATGGGATACTGTTTTCCAACATAGTGTGCCTTTCTTATGCCACAGTATTTGCTTCTCTCCAGCTAAACAAAGAGGTCAGTTTAACTATATTACCTCTTTTGACAGACCTTGTCCATATTTATATTATCAGATCTCATAGCTACAATGACGTTGTTACATGGTATACAAGAAATTTCTCTCGGACTGGTAGAATCTTTCAAAGTGAATGAAACATACTGTACTGACTACAAATTTAACAGAAGGACCCATTTTAACTCCAACTCCTGTCATTAACTTTTACCAAAACATGCATGTCTGTGTATGTATACATAACATATGTATTTATTTGGTCTTTTAGAGAGAAAGGATTATGCTTAGTCTAGGCTCCTAAAAATCTGCCTTATGTCCAAACACTGATTATTTAATACTGGAAAGGAGGGAAAGCATATGTAACATTTAACTTCCATTTAGTCGCATTCTAAGACCATTATGTAGTGTTCAACCACTTATTTGACACCAAGATACAGGCTCAGAATGCACAGGAAGACAAAGCAGGCTCTGATTAACCTAAAAGATGTTCTGTAAAGATTTCAAGGACCAAAGGAAGCATGAAAAAAGAATAAGAACAGTCTGCAACTCAGTCTAGTAGAACTGCTGTTTTGCTCTTTCAACAGACTTTAATCACAAAACCGATCTATACCAATGAACCACACTCATGGTGAATGTTATGCTAAATATTTGGTTCTTTCCAAATCATGTTCACATGCAATAACTACATTCCTGCCATAATCAAGCCCTGCGCCTGCTCTTTCTACTGAATCAGAATTGTTCCTCTAATACGTCTGAGTGTGTATTCCCTCCCCCTCTCAACAAGAAAGAAATACAAATCCACTTGTCAATGCAACCTTACACTTCTCACAGTGAAATGTTATGTAAGAAAATGCTTTGGGGTCTGGAAAGTTCTCAAACTGCAGATCATTGACCACTTACAGCCAACAAGAACTCGCCGACTGTCCACAGAGAAATAAGTTAGTCACAGAGTGATGATTTTTCCTTGTTTTCAGCTGTTGCTACAGCTGGCATGCAGACGCTTTCATGAGAAGACAAAGCAAAAGACCTATAAACCAGCTGGAAATAAAGAACAGCTAGTCTTACTGCCTCTGCTAGGGGCCTAACAGAAGGAGAAGAGGAAACAGAAGTCAGAGATACCCAAATAAGGAAAATATTCAGGAGAGTGAAGGAAAAGGACAAAGTAACCAGGTGATGTAAGAATCACCCCAGACAACTTCTCCATGAGAGAAAGGCATCACACAGCCTAAAAGGAAAGAAGCCAGGTACCAGAGATCTGCATGCAAATTAGTTTCACTGGGAAAGGGTGCTCAGTGGGAGATGGGAAAGAGAAACACACAACTGTCTCATTTTTTTTTCCAAAAAAGGGAAAACGCTCCTTGCATTACAAAAAAATGTAAGTTAGGCCATGGTTTCAAGATGTTCCTTTCAATGGTAGTGCCAGCTCAAGCAGTTTCCACTCCCTGGTGCTTGATTGTGCCAGGGGCTAGAATTGTTTGCATGTTGGATATGGTAGACATTTCCTAGTAACCATGCATTAAACATTTTTCCAATATTACCTTTTTTCTTTTTTTTTTTCTTTTAAGAAGTAATGGCTACCACATCAAGGGTACTACCTATACACGTGCAACTGTTAACTGGAAGAGAGGATTCCACAAGACTATCTGTTCATCCTGTAGAAAATACGAGAATCTATCATACAAAATAAAGCCTGTCCAAAGAGACACCCCTACATGGATGATGCATTAGAAGTACATGCCTACAAAAGGAAATAAATACTGTTTCTATTAAGACTATCTCATTAATTATTATTCATCTGGTTTCTTTATAACCACATTTAGTTCTTGCTTTCCATTTATGGCACATGCCCTCAATTTGATAACTAACAGGTGCTGCAGACTTGTCTTGAGGCTGAAGCTATTTAAAAAAAAAAAAATCACATGCAGATGAGCCACAAAAGCTACAGAATGCAGAGACTGTAGAAATGCAAACACAAATAATTGTTATATTGTGTTTTAATGACTATCGACTCTGACCTGTAGCTTGGCTGCAGAGAGCTCTTTACCACAGTTACCATATGAAAATTACCTGGTAGTATTCCTTCACATTGTGCACACCTGAGTTCCTGCTTTCCACTCAATTACACAGTTAGTTTGTCAGGGAGTGCTTTAGATCTGCTTAACAGTTTGTGCTCTACAATCTCACCTACACTGAAAGTCCATTACAACACAAAGCACCTCACCGGCACATACCTCATGCAGTCATTTCCATCAGTACAGGGACAATACTTTGCATATACTGTGTGCTGATGTAGAGGGTTACAGAGGTGAGTCATGTCCTCCATCCTCCTCATTTGAAAATAAATTAACTTGGATATTTATGTTCTTTAAATGAATGAGATGCACTGTCAGTACATGTCAGCCAGTAAAAAAATTGTTGAGATCAAAAATTAAATTTGAATTTCAAACCACTAACTAATCAAAGCAAAAGAAACGTTACATTACACACCCTATGCCTGATCTTCCACTGTCTGCAACCTTTCCAATCCTTACTTCTGTGCAAAAAGGGAAAAACAATATTCCCCACTCACTCTGAACAGCATTGAAAGATGTCACAATGCAGTAACAGCTCAGTAAAGAACCAGATACACAAGTTCATCATAATCTGTCTTCGTTGACACTAGAACTAAATAGAAGCCTTCAAGTAATTGGAAATATTAACCAACTTCATTGTAAAATGCCAGAGGAAATGCAGCAGAGCTCCCATAGATAAAACTAAATTAATGATTCATAAGGCTGCATAATAAACAATGCTAAGTAAAAAAATTATGTAGTTAAGGAAGCACATCCAGCCTTTCCTTGACCTCTCATTTTACATGTGATTGCAATCAGATAGGCATGCACTTTTTCACAAACTATGCTGTCCAATAGGATACGGCATGCTTTTGTATAATCTCAGATCTAGGTGGCATATCCCCTTCAGGAACAGCAAGTCCTTAGACTTCCATTTGTTAAGACTTCAAAGCAATGCTGCTTGCAAAACCATGGTCACATCACTGGTAAACAGCACCACCTGCAACATCACATAGAGAAATAACGGTGTATTTTACTCCCTGTCCCCTGAGCCTTTTGACTCAAAAGGAGTGTAAGTAGTGCCAGTGTACCTTGGAGTCTGGTCTCATCCCCCTACCCAGTCTGCAGAAACCTCTCTTGGTTCTTTGGAAATTACCTGTAGGAGTAGAGACAGCAGATCCTAGGAACCTGAGTCTCAGTCACACATATCGCAAAACACACAGAAACTTTCCTTAGGCCATAAGCGCTTTACAAGGTCTTCCGTTCCTTTTCCAGCCCCATGTGTCCCTGCTGCTTCAAAGCAATATCTTTTTCTAGTTTCGTGCTGTCTAGCTACTCAGGTGTTCACAGCAAATCCTCTTGACTACACCCTTCACAAGCTTTGAAGGAAGAAACAAAACCCTGAAGTGCTTGCTGAGTTCATGGTTTTCTAAGGCTCGTAACTCAGTCAAATCAAAGCCAAAACTAAGGCAGTTCACAGTTATGGCTATTTCAATGCCAAATTTTAGCACACAGGCCTCAGCCACTCATGCTGCAGAGCTGTTCAAAAGAAGGCAGCAAAAAGTCTTTATGGAGGGGAAAAATAGTTTTCCACTCTCCTCATACTCACACATGGATGAAATGTTTTTGCTCAAACTTTCCAAAAAATTCACCTTTGAGCAGAGTCCAAGGGCTTCATTTGAACAATTCTAAAACTTTCTGCAAAGAATAAATAATTTAATCGCATAAAAAGACATTGCTCAATTACAAATTTGACTGTGGGTAATTCTCCTGACATCAATTCCATTTCTCCCAATTCACATTGTCATGAGACCAGAATCAACTCCACTGCCTACGCAGAACTAATAAAAATTATTACTCCCTTCTCCAACAAAAAGTTATGGAATACTGAAAAGAGAAGGCTAATATATCCAGCAAGTATTATATACCTATGAGTACAGTGACAAAAATAACAGTGCCATAAAAGTGCAGACCAAAATGCCTAAACCTTTAAGCTTCATACCAAAATCTTCATGTCACAAGATGCATGAAAAACAGCAGAAAGGGAGAGCTTCAGAAAGCATTTGAGGTTGAAGAGGACAATGGCTCCCCATCAGTCTTTCCTGGCCACAGTCAAACAGAGCTGGCCTTGGCATACAGCAGAGCTCCAGGACAACCTGGTGACTTCAGCCAGATGGAGATTTGGATCCTGCGGCAGACCCTGCACCAGCACAGCCCACATCTTGCTCAGCTGATAGTTTAGGCATGGAATTATACCTGAACTGCCTATGAGTTGCATGAGTTTACTACCCTTTCATGATAATTCAATCATGTCTCCAAAAAAAAAAAAAAAAAAAGGTAAATACAATGTCACATGGTAATGTCACTCAGTAATTTCTTTGTAAAGAAGATGGTACAAAACAGCTATAACAGATTAAGGGTTTAGGCCTGAAGAGGTAGCGACCAAAGCATTCAAATACTGCACAGTGCTTGAAACAAGGCTATCTTGGGAGATACGGGCGTATTAATGAAGTGAAAGTTGCTTATGCTGTTGAGATCGCTGTTTGTTCCTTTATCTTATTAGTGCTTCATAGAGGAATAGGCAAGCACACTTTAAAGGAGAAGGCAGGGAGGTGAATCTCACCAATTTCTTCTTTTTTCAAGGAAAGGACTGATTTTCCCATCTTTTACACACACACTTCCATTTAGTAACATCAGTATTGTAACCACCAAGTTTTCTGCCACAGCTCCTAGAGAGCATCATAAAATAAGTCCAACAAACATGAGAAAAAAAAAAAAATCTTACAGACATTGTGATATAAATGGGCTATTTTGTTTGCATCAGCTGAATTAAGAAAAAGAAAACCACTTTCCTGATTTGTGAATCAAATGGCTCTCATATACACGTGTCACTCAAAAGATTGCCTCCTCTGTGTTTCAGATCTTTTTTTTGCACCTAAATAAGGTTTAATAATTAAATTGGTCATGGCACAAACATGTATTGGGTTGATTTAGCAAAATTCTAATTTTCCCTAATTGCTCTCTCATCTCCATAAACAGGCTAATTCTCCATAAGAAGCTTCTTTCTTTCAATCCATTTACAAATTTGTTATTTATATTATTGGCTAGTTGGTACTCGATCCTCCCCTTTATTCCCAAATTACTTGCCATAGTTCATGTTCTTTTCTACCAAGGTTCAGTTTCTAGAACAAGAAATTTAACTATTTGATTAAAATGAGCTCTCAGAACTTCCCATTCCCTCAAACATAACTTTTCCCCACAAACTTAACTTTCTTTTTCCTTTCTGCTCTGTTTCGTTTTGCTTTGGTTACAGATATACTGCACATATGCCTTTTATGGCCCTGTTACAGTATGCTTAAACAGTATAAATCTCTGTTGACTATGAGGATTTTCATCTCCTTAATTTTCACTCTAGAGTCTTTTTCATTTTTCCTCTTAAAAAAGAAATATTTCCTTCCCTAGAAGTCTGTATCACTCTGGTATCCTTTAATCCAAGCACTCCCCAGAGGACTCTGGGCTTAATAATTATGTTGGAGTGTCTATTATTTAGGATACTGGGAGTACTTCCCACTCTATCTGGGGCCTCCCATTCCTCTGAACAGACCTTTGCCAGCTAGCTCTGTATTTATATCTAACTAGTTCAAAGCCTAAGGACTTTGTCCCTCCCACCCATTGAGTTATAATCAGATGGCATGTCTTAAGTTTGACTCATTCACTTCATGCATACATAGTTTCCAGAAAGAGTAAATGAAAAGTTTAAATTTAAATGCTGTTCCCACACCAAATCCTAGTAATCACATCAACGGCATTGTATATGTTAGAGATCACAATTCAAATGTCCAAAAGTAACTCCATAGCTTAGACTTAAAACATGAGGAAAATCTGCATAAAGCAATCTTGTGAATTGTGAACCCCAAAACAAAGTTTGGCATTTCTGAACATTGTGTACAAACACAACACTCTTAACCTCTAAGAGGTCATTAAAATAACAGGGATAAATTAATCATAAATCCTTGTATTACTATCATAGTTTATCTTATTTGCTTTTTTATTCTAAATGACCCATATTAAACTTGAAAACCATGTCCCCCTTTATTGTGGGACATATTTCAAAATACTCAGAAATTCCTAGACCCGTTTTAAGAAGCCTGCTGAATGCCAGTCATATAAGACAGCTCTTCTGGATGCTGAAGACTGTTGAACACCATGGACAGATTTCTCAGCCAGATCTAAAATTCTTGCAAGCTTTCATGTAAGATGGGCGCTCTGTGCGATTCTCTGGTCTCAGATCACAATGCTGTTAATCCAAGCCAAAAAAGGATTCCCACTAGCGTAACAGAAAACAGAACATAGGCTTCAATTCAGCTCAGAGTGAAGACATGAGAAAGAATCTCACTTTCCATTTGGTTTGGGCTACTGACCCTACCTTTTTCCCAGTGCTCAAGCAACAGTAAGCCAGAGTTGTCATCTTTTTTCTTCTCTTCATTGGGTTAAAAGGGAAATAATTGAAGCGAAGCAAGAATTCAGCTTATCTGTGGGTCACTTGTCTTCTTTAATGCTACATTCATTCATTCTGATTTCTCCAAATCCTACAAGGATTTTATTACCCTCTCATAGCCCTGCTACAGAGCCATGTAGGCACCATTAAGTCAGACTCCTACTCCACAGCTTTCTTTTAAGGTCTGTTTAGATTTGCAGGGAGGAGCAAAGAAGAGAATTGTAAACAAATATGTAACAAAGAACTTTAGAAATATATATACTGGTCCATCTGCAACCACATAATGCTTTTTCATCATATATGCCTCTTGAACAATTAAAATTTCAGGGCTGTACTAACTACCACAGCTTTGAACACAGAAATCTCTAAATTAGAAAGGATACCTTTTGAGTGCAGTACAATAAAATCCAGGTTTGGGGAGGCTGGGGTTTGGGTTTTTTGAATTGTTTTCTGTTTGTTTGTTTTTACCTCTTCCATCTCTAAAATACCCCATAGTCAGATACAACAGTCTCTACACCAGTGACTTGCCTTCTGCAGGCTGTGTGGACACTTCACATGTTGCTCAGGTGAGTTGCTCCTTCGTCTTCTACCAAATCTCCGAAGAAACAGGTCTTTGAAGGAGAAATTCAGTAACTGTTTGAAAACAACAGAAAGGCAGTTTTGAAATGCAGATAGCAATACATTTACTTTCTGTTTCTTTATTACTTAATACTTTATTACTTAACGTCCATTATGTTTCTCTCTCATGTGAAACACAACATTTGAATAAGATCATTAGCCAGATAAGGAAGACACTTAGTCATGTTCGTTAGATGCAGTGCCAGCCACTCACAACTAATGGCACGGTGACATACACCCAAGCCCCCTTCTTAGCTCACTTAAATTTCTGCTTTCTCTGACGTTAGAGTAAGTACTGCTATTGCAGTGGCCTAAACCAATAACCTAGACAGCACATCTACTTCTCCCTCTTGACTACACTGCATATGTAAGTGCAGTGCTAAGACTTCCTCGATCAGGGCACCTTTAGATTAAGAAAATGGGTACTAAACATGTTTCTGGAAGTGACCTATTTTGCTAGGGGAGGCAAAAATGCTTTTACCAGCATAAGTCAGCTCCAACCTTTTTTCCCTTTATGCTGTTATGACTCTTGTTTTCCACCTATTGCAAACTCTGAGTTTTCCAAAGCCCATATTCCTACCCTCCAGATCAGTCAAAATGCAGCATTAAGACTTTCTTTCACATTCAGTTATTTAATATTCACTGTTAAGATCCCTCAGAATCTGATCTCTCTTCTGACTCTCCTCACTTTCATCTCTTAGAAGCTTCTCACCTCTGCTAATGTTTCTTCTCACAGATCAATGCATGCCAGAAGCTCCCAATGGTAAAGTTCACTGCTAGGCTTTTTCTTTTATATGCTACCAATATACACTTGGTAACCATTTCAAACTGATAAACCCAGCTTTGAGATGCACCTTTATTCTGATGCCAAAAAATGTATCTGCAGTTTACAACAGCAACATAAAGATCCTGTAGGACACAAGCAATATTCCCTTTACTAACAGAAGTTTAAATGATTTACAGCCTGCAACTGATGCGTATCACTAGTGATCTATAAATACTTGCTCTCTCTGGTATTTATCTTCATACTTTGCGCTACATCCTTCCCATTGTTCGCTCTACCCATGTTCTGCCTTTTCATTTTCATTACATTCTTTGAGACAGACTTCTGCCCATTTGCAAATGTTCCAGGACAAGATGATATAGACCTGAGCTGTGACCTTTAGGCACTATTACAATGCAAAACCAGATTATACGATGGATCCATAGAGTCCAATATCCAACAGTCATGCCAACTGATGCCACTCTGATGTAGATTAATAGAGTACAACCCACTTGAACAAATTTAGGTCAATACTTACTAAAAATTCTGTGAACTTTTGGGAGCAGTATGCCCCAGCATCCACAGCTAAAGAGAAAGCCCTCTTACTACTTGTGCTCTTACTACTTGGCTGCCACTGTAGTCCATATATCACTTCCTTGAAGAAGTGCTGCTAGTGACTTCAGTGGATTCACTTGCAAGGGAAAGGTGACAGGATTAGAACCACAGGCTGTAAACACTTCAGTACCCTCTGGGATTACGTTGGTTTATTATTATTGGTGCTTTGTGCTCAGACAGCAAAGACATTCATTTAAGGATACTAGTTTCTATTTCCAGCTCTATTACACCTATTTTTATTTTAACTTATTTAAAGACAACATTATCAACCCAGAAACAAAAGACAGGAAGGAGATGGAAGTCCACAATGCTTGAGACTCTAGACAATGACAGGAAACAGCCCGTGTTTTGACAGTTCCCCCAATTCTCTTCCAGATGATCTTTACTGAAGAATTAGACAAAGTCCAAAAAGCAAAATAAAAACATAAACAAAACTCTGTGAAGGGGAAATTCTCTTGTATGCAGATACCAGCAGAGCAGAAAATTTTAGAGAGAATCCAGGTCTAGAACATTATGTTAGAAAAAATTTGTCTATATAAAAGCAGGAATGGAACAGCGACAAGACAGTAACAAGATATAACAAGACCAAATGATTCCGTGTTCCACTTGGAGAAATCCCATTGTCTGCCTCCAAGCAAAATTACAAACAAACAAACAAAAAACATCATTTAGTGTGTTTTGTGATGGGTATATTAACAAGATATTTGGCTTAGGTATTTTCAAAGTACCCACCACAGTGACAGTTGAACATAGTACATGAATGTTTTAGGTATATGAAGCCTCACATCCAATCCACTTTTGAGATCTCCACAAGCTCAGACAAGAAATGTCCTTTGGCCTTCTTAATAACTAATACATGAACATAAAAACCCAGCTGTATTGGTTGCGCAGTTCTGAACAAGCATCCAGCTTACTGGCAACGGAGCATTACTTAGCAAACTCAAACCCTATCCACTGTATTGGGATGACATTACTAAAGACATATTTTGAAGTTTTTACATGGACAAAGATCTAGCTGAAGTCAAACATACTTTCTGCTCAGTAAAAACCAAGTAAGAACTTCAAACTTGGCCAAGATTGAACACTGTAACACAAAAGTTCAAGCAAAAGCCAACTGTTTTGTCCTCCAGAGATCAGTTGGAAACACACCAATAAACAGGATGGAAGATACTCTTTTCAAGGGAATATCGAAAACAGCAAATTAATTGTGCAATGTGTTACCGTGCTCAGGGAGATGAACTGGATTGGAAATCAAAACCTAGACCAGATAATAATTATGCAGTTATATTAAAAACACTAAAACACACACAAAAAAGCCAAAGGAATATTAAATTCTTTCACTTTGGGTTATAAGCTGAACACTTTTGGAGGAACTTTTGGATGGAGGAACTTTTCCTATAAGAAGTCATTCCATAGTTCTCCACAACTGAACTGTCAGGAGCTATATATGCACTACATAGACAATTTGTCAATCTTGGTACAGCCACAGCTGCCTTCCACATTACAGGGATTTTGCAGCATCCTCAAAGAATGAGCTAAAACATACAATCTTTCATCCACAAATAATTTCTTACCTGAAACTGCCTTGCTAGAGAGAACTATTCAAAGTGCAAGGCAATTATTTAGTAATACTGCCAGCAAGAATAGCAGAAAGTGTCAAATACAATAAAGGAGTTTATAAAGTGGTCACCAGCACACTGAGGACTGGAATAAACCACCCGATGAATTTCCCATCCAGCACCAGACAGCATCAGGTGGCAGTACGGTTCAGTCATTACGGATTTATCCTGGATTAAACCTGCAAGCAAGAAGTGAAATGACTCTGTATCTTCCTCTTCCCCCAAATATGTGTCAATTATTCTTTATGGCTTGTTTTTTTAACCTTTCTTTTGCAAGGCAAAAAGAAAGCAAAGAAGCCATAACCTTATTATCTTGGGGGTTTTTTTTTAATAATACAAAATTTAAGCCTACTGCAAACCATGACCAGACATGCATTTATCACCATAACGTGGCATGATGTGTCAGTCGATAATTTGGTGCCCACTTAAGAGAAGGAATTCTGCTTATTTTTTGTTCCACTAGCTAGTCCAAAACCAAGTGCAAAGTTGCACAATCCCTCCAACTTTGTTGGAGAAGCAATAGTCAGAACCAAGATTCACAGAAGAGGGAAGGAAAAAAAAAATCCCAGTCCTCTTTTCTGGATAAGTGGTTATATGTTAAAAAAGCAAGAGTTCGGCAGAGAAAAACACTGCTCTCTTGCTTTCCCAGGCAGGTTTCTTGCTCTTCCAAGTGGACTCCAGACTTCATGTATTTCTTTCCCTCCCTCCCTCCCCCAACCCTTGATGATAGTATTTGGCAGGAACTTTTAATTAAAAAGAAAATCCAGACTGCCTTTGTGCTACCCCAGCAAACCTCTCTGGGGAAATGATGTTCTTTGCTCAGCAATTCCTGTTCAGCACAGAGTGCCAACACGAGGAAAACAGCTGGAGTGACTTCCTAGTCTCCATTCAGGCCTGGCGGCCTAGGAACAAATCCTTACAAAAAGAATTAGAGGCTGAAACCAACAAAGAATCATTGACAAAGAAACGCATGATGACTTTCCTAAGATGTTATTTTCAGCTCATTTTTTAAAATTAATACATTCAGTCTCTCACAATAACATAGAACTTATTAACAACCTGATCCAACTACCACCAAAGCTGTGGAAAAGCTTCATATCAAGTGGCAACCAGAACAACAACTTTAACGAAGAAAGCAGATCTGTTGTAAAGACTATGCAGGAATGACCTGGGTAATGGGCTTGACCAGCACTTGCTACAACAGTCTGAACCTGGACACAGCCTCCAGCAATAACAAATAGTAACAGTAATGCAAAGCAACGGATATACGTTCCATATCATCACGCGATGAATGCGCTCAGGCTCAATGGAGAAAACACATTTTCTAGGCCAGGCATGTGTCCCAGTACAAGTGATGCAGGCAGCAATCTTGCCATACGTTATGATTTTCTCTCATTTTGTATTTTCCTTGAAGAACCTCCTGTTTAGTCCCTGAAAAGTCTTGCCTTTCATTTAGATACAAATAATTTTCTATATTCCAACACCTCAATATGGCTCCCCCAATAACTCCTTTAACAGCTAAAAAATGAAGATAATGCAAACAGTATTACTTTTTAAGTCTGGTAGTTATGTCATTCTCATATTGGGGAGGGAGGAGCTTGCCAGATGGGATTGATAATTATGTGGCTGTAATCCTAACAGCTGTCATTCAGACACATAAGGATATTGTCCAGTTTAATCTGAACACCAAGAGATTTACTTTAAATCCTTTTCCCCTCTGTAGAAAAGCAATACTAACTATGCAGCTATCACCACATCTCCCCAGGCTTCAAGATTATTTTGATGGACATTATTTTTTTCCTGAGAAACACAATGTCTATTTACATGTGTAGGGAAAGCCAACATTTAATCCAAGGATTACAGCCATGAAGTCCTGCTATTCTAAATCAGACTGCTCCTTGGGCTTTAATGTGAAAATCCATATATTACTTGCTAACTTCCTTTCATTTAAATCTCAAAATGCAAAGCATCTGAGATCATAGCTGAGTTCTGGAAGAGACCCAACAGTTAAATCTCCAGGGAAGCCAGGCAAGGCTGATAATTGGGTTCAGACAAGGATATATATTTGTTTTTTACTACACTGATACTGGATAACACTCCAGCCTCGCATTTTCCCTTTTTTTCAGCTTTGTTCCTTTCTTCCTTTTAAGGAAAGGGGACTTTTTTAATTGCCTCTCATCACTAATCACACCTAGATAATACTAACTAACTAACCCTTTACAATAGTCTGGCTACTAATGGCTTAGTGAGGGTGGAAAGAAGAGAGGAGAGAGCAGCGTTATACTTCTAAGGTGATAGACTTTACAATTTGAAGGTCTGTCCTTTTCCTGAGCCCATGTCATCACAACACTCACACCACTTGCATCTGAATGACAGGATGGGTCCACTTCCTTCTCTCCCCACCTCTTTTTCTTAAATTACCATGGATTTCCTTCACTGTAACCTTGTTGCCAGCTCTCAGACTACTCAGTGGACAAATGACAAATTCCTCTGGTTCAGTCTGCAGTAGAGGGATGAGGAAAGCAGTTCTTCCAACAGTATTTAGAAGAGGAGAATGGAAACAAATATTCCAAAGTAATGTTCAACCGATTATACAAATGTCGATTAACATAAAACTACATTAAAACAAAGTGCCCTGCATGTTAACATACAGGGCATATAACTTCCCTGTTCCTACATGTTTAATCAAAAGACTTAAGAAAAAAAGTCATGACGTGTATCACATTCAAGTTACAACTAGTTTCAGGATCAGAATACAGTGCTAGCCATCTCCCATAACAGTCATATGGCAACAAATCTTTTACCTGTGCTAACCTGTCCTCCATAATCTTTGTTGGTCTCCTATGCTTGTACAAGAATGGAGTACAACACCCAGATCAAATGCAGATATTAAACAGGTATGCTAAAAAAGAGAATCCACAGCAAAACTTAATTAGTCTCCATGGGAGACAGATGCCAGGGGGACTATGGAGTCCCTCTTCAGTACTTTATTATGCTTATTGTGCTTGTGAAAATGTTTCTTATCTAGGTCACTGTTTTACCTTTTCCTGCTCAATTATTCGAGGAATTGTTTTACAGCCTCCTTTGATCTAGGTATTCAGGCCAGCAACACTACAGCACAGAGTGGGGTAAATGGTATCTTAAACAATATTTAGAGAAGACCATAGAGGAATTTTTCGGGTTTATCACGTTTCCACTGCAAAGAAAGATGCCATTAAAACTGAGAGAGCACCTACACAACAGTAGCTCAAGAAGGCCCCCAAGATAAGCAACTACTGACCTGTGTGGGCCTTCCCTGAGGCACAGCAATCAGTATTTTTTTGCCACATATAATCTACCCAAATACCTGAAATTTATTGAACAAGGAATTGAGAGGATTTGACAACTGCAAACTGACTCTTCATTAGACTTGAAGCTAGAAAGGCATTATGTACGTGTTGAAGAAGAAACTCTAAGTCCAGAGGTTTATAAGTTAGTAGCAAGTCATAAAACTCCTAACCACAGCAGCCAGAACCTGATGAGATGTTGGGAAGGATCAGCCTTACTCTGAGGGCTTAACTGGCGAACTCTGTAAAACAACACTGAAGGAATTAGATCAGCATACTCTTTCTTTTTCGGCTTGATTTCCCTTGTGTTCCTGCAATCACTTTGCCTGCCACCCTCCCCCTTAAACCAGTGGATTCAAGCCAGGCTGAACAGAAATTTAAACTGCTGTATGGTTGATGGAAATCTTCTACAGCTGGAAAGGAGGAAAGGCCCTTCTAGCATCTCATTGATAAAAAATGAGCCAATCTTGGGAAATACTTCATTCTGAGCACACATCTTCTTAGAATCAGAATCAATCATAAAACACAAACTAGAGGAAAACCAGGCTTCATTAGTTCTGGCCTCCAACCATTCTCTGGTTGTGATAGTGCCTGAAAACACACAGTAGGCCACATTCGATGGATCTCAGAAAACCTCATATGTGGAGTTTTGGAACAGATACAGAGAAACTCAGAGACTTGGATTATCTTGAAACCCCATAATGCAGACCTGAAACAAACCAATTTTGTGAGCAAAAGAATGAATGAAGCCTAGCTTCCGATCAATCTGTGACCTAAGTCCTTTCATCCCTACCTTCACATAACCCAACTCCCTTACAAACACCCTAATCCTACCCTGCTTCCCACGTAGTCCAGGCAAAAACCAACATATGTTGTAGCTGGTCTCCTCCCCGCTCCCACTGACTACCCAACCAGCATGTGTACATGCCAACTGGCCCTCTAGAAGAAAGCCGAGGATAAAACTTTTGGAGCCCCAACTGGAAGCCTTTCTCACAGTGGGGTCATGAAAAAAGTTCTCTATCCAAGTGTTGATTTTTATGACACTTGCATTACTACCTGGGAAACCTCTACTGCTTTGCTAAGTCGAGCCGATATGCACGAAGTGATTCAAGATTCAGTTGAAATACAGGCTAAAAGAAGGCATATTTGCATAAACCCCACTTGCTTAGGCCAATAAATAAAATTGCTTTGAGATTAGAGAGAATTTGAAAACATCCTTGCAAAATGAGACAAAGTTTTGGAGCAAAGTAAAATTAGGAAACCTTTAAGAAGAGATGGTTTGATTCTACAATTGTAGCCAAAAAAAAAAAAAAAAACGAGCATCTTAGGCATGAAAGGGATTTTATACAATATTGACTAAAACAGATGAAGACAATATAAGATACAGTTGATTCTGGAAACAACCAAAAGTCAAAACAAAGACCTTCGCAAAGCTTTTGCAGAACTAGAATTCAGGCTCCCCCAGGAGAAGGGAGCTGCAGACTCTGAGACTGGATGACTCACAGCAGTTTACAGTCCCACACAAACATACAGTTCATTGGTGATTTCCATTTATGCTACTGTAGTGAACTATAAAAGCTCTGGTAACTCAGAAGTGGATACATATCCTGTTTGGTCATTTTTACTTACAGGGGCAATAGTTTCAACAGAAGAGCATGCAAGACAGCTTAGGGCAGTAGCTGTACCTGGCTTCCCAGATAAACTTACTTGCTATCATAAATGGAAATTTTTACTTTTAACTTGAGTTTTAGCACAAAGTCAGAGCATTACATATTCCTTGATTGACTTGTATGAAGAAAGAGTAATAAGAAAGATGGTGGCAGACGGATGCCCTGTAAGCTGTGCAATGACAGAGAGGAGCATGGGAAAGGTGCTACCAGGAAAGAAGTTGGAAACTAAAGAAAAAAACCTCCTAGCAGTTTGAATCTTCTTGTACACAAATTTGTTGCTTTGAATACATTTTTTATAAACAAGTGAATTGAGTTAAAAAAAAAAGAAGTATGGTTCTAATGATTTTTTCTTCCTAATGAGAAAAGTCTGTAGGAACCTAAAATACTGGCAAGCTGCTTGGGTCAAAACGGGACCAGTACAACAGGAAGGTAATATAATTGATTACTGAAGATTGGGAGTCAGGGCTTTGTCAGTGCCTCGCATAATTTTTGGAAACTTGCACAATTTTAGGAAGAGTTTCCTGTGTTTACCTATGTTTAAGACATGGATAACACATAGAACTGGTCCAAAATTTTCAGATGTTAAGGTTTTTTTGTCAGAAAATGGGTCATCTATTGAGTCAATGTGGTTCATGAGAAATACCTTGGGTTTGAAACATCCTTCCCCTAAAACTGAGAGACTTTCCAGCAGAATTCTCCCTAGACTCCTACCATCTTTGTCCCTGGCCAGAGGCTCACTAGTCCTCACGACTCCGGAAACTGTAAATTGCTGAAATTAATTTGTGTTCATGGAATTAATATAAATGTGAATGGCAATTTAAAAAAAAAATTTAAAAACCCTGCAGGATCCAGGCGACTTCTCATTTATGTCCAATGTGAGAACTAGTTTGTTTGAACCAAAATCAAGTTTTGAAATAAAACTAAGACTTTCTGATTTTTCAGACACATCTTTCTTTCCTCACACAGGACAGCATGAGACTTCAGTTACTTCACAGCATGTTATGGTCCTTCCTCCACCGTACCTTCCCTCTTCCAAAACAGACAAAATAAGTATGTCATCCCAGAGATCCTTCTGTCTACAAGAAGGTAACCATTCAGCTGTGGCCATGTCCCCACAAACGAAGAAATCTCTTTATGGGTTTCCCATTCATGCTCACCAAGTAAATACACTTGTGTCTTACACATATTATGATGGAATCCATACAGCAAAACCAAGATCTAATCCTGTGTTAGACACTTTATAAATAAGTACACCAGGACTCTTCCTGCCCCAAGGAGTTTGAGTTCCACATCTGTAGAGCACTTTGAAGCCATCAGACTGAAGGTACTATGGAGATATTAAATTATTTTTAAAATATTAAAAGCAACTAAACCAGCAGGTTTTCTTCCACGTAAAGGAACTATGCTTTGCTATCACAACGTAAGCCGTATGTTGGGTGGAAATACAGGTTTTCCATGACTCAGTATGACATCTGGCCCAAAACAGAGAACAGTTACATTCTTCCTGTGCAGAGTTCTATTTATTTTCTATTCATAATTTGAAAACAAGTTTTATCATCCTGTATTTTTACTTTACTTCTATTGTTTAAAAACAGAATTTTAATTGTATTTATTTAGTGGCAAAAAAAATACAGATATCTAGAATGCCCCTTCTCCTGCTAAATTCAGAGGGAGAAGGGAAAAAAAACAATCACCCTAGAAGAAAAGAAAATTATCACCTGTACAGGAGTGCTACAAAGAGTATGGGTAAAAAAATGCCCTTCTCAAAAAACTTGGATTGGAGAATACAAGAGGTAAACACAACTTTTTTTAAATGCATCTAACCTGTATTCAGGGCAATAATAGAAACTACAATTGTGGAAAGTGAAACAATGAGTTACAGTACTACAGAGCAAAAAACTCCCCATGTCCGGTGCACGGCAAGTGATACAACACACCGTGCAAGCTGAGAAACTCAGAGGCAGCAAAATATTTCATCTGTGGCATTCCAGCCTGGTATCAAAATGGAGACACGGCTTTTTATAAATTCAGTTATCAAGCACTTGTACATAAAATAGAGAGAGATAGAAGAGGTCAATTAGGTAGCAGCCACAGCTGTCAAACTTTAACCCTTAACCTATATATATATATATCTATAAACACGCATAAAAATATATAAAACTCAAGGATCAAAGCACCAACACCAAACACACACAAGCCATTCTGCACTGTCTTTGCAAGTGCTATTAAGAATTACCCAAGGTATTCTTAAGATCTGATGAGAAATCCAGACGCAGCCCTGCTAAAGCATTTGAAAACCTAAAGAAAAAGAAAATCGCAGTTCTTTAAGCATTTCCTATATCACAGTAAGATTTTTCTCCCACTCGGGGATATAAAAGCCCTTTGCAAAAGGCATGACTATACCAGATGTACATTTTTCTCAATCAAATCTGTTTCAATTTCTCTTTTAGAAGGATATGGTTTTACACTACATCCTTCATACTGAGGTGCATCAAAGGGTTGTATGGAACAATGAATTACCTTCAATTATGATCTGACTTTGTAGGCAAACCATATGAGCACAAAGGACCCGCTGTTAACTCCAGAAGAGTTTGGGACAATGCAACTTGTTTTTTGTAACTTTTAGCACTTTTGTTACATCCTTTATCAAGTCTCCTCACATTTCACAGACTTTGACTTAATTGAACATCTCACAATTCTCTAAGAAGCAAGGATGAAATGTTACGAGGATTAATATTACAGAGCAGGAACTGAACCATTGGTAGTTAAAATACTGGGAGGGACTGTCTCCATGCAAGAGCTAGGAATAAATCCTAGAAATGTTGACTTGCGGTTCTTTGCTCTAGCCAGTAGTTTCGGTCGGCACTCCTGTCCCCCTAAGATCTTCATAGTGCTACCTGAACAGCAATTAAGAGCTAACAGTTGAAGAAATGTTGATTTAAAATTTTATTTTTTAGGCTACTGTTCCATGTACACTATGCAGTGCAGTATCAGAGGGAGGTCTAAGCCCAAATGCTAACTTGGGACCTGAATTCATGCCTCCTAAGGCCAGAGTCCTCCACCCTGAGAGGTTTTATCCACCTTGCTAATGTATCAGCCAGACACAGCGAGGTAGGCAGCAAAGATCAGAGCCTCCTTTCCTGCAGAGCTTCTGCCAACCACAAATCTTGAAAGCAGTGGGGTATAATCAGGAGAGCACTTTGGTGTCACTTAGAAAGGCAAAAGCATGCAGCTCCTCCCCTTGGCTAGCATTTCCGGAAAATAATTGCTCACAAGGAAAGAGTCCTTGAGGAACATTCCCAAAAGACCATGTCCTTTGGGAATGTGGTGAATGGACTATAGGAAATCAGCAGCCCATCTCTCCCAGCACACCCAACACTGTGATGACATCCAGCCCTCCTGTTTGCGCTGGGAGAGGGGTAATGTGTTTACAGCACATTGACTGTCTTTTCACCACACATTCAGCCATCAGCCACATACACAGCTATTGTATAGGACAGAGCGATTCCTCTATATCCTCTCGCAGGGCATTGTAAACATGCTCTCCTGAGTCAGCAGAGCAATACCTGGAAAGAATTAGTCTGTTATTTTGTACATAAGCAGCAACACAAAATGAAAACCCAAAAAATCCAAATATAATGAACTGTGTAAAGAAAAGTGTTCATTAAAAGCAAACACACAAGTATATATATATAGGAAAAAAATATATCTTGCTTTCACCTATACAGTCTGACTCCATTCAAAGGCAACACTGCAAGAAGCAGGACCAGTAAGCTTCACACACAAATTCAACATTGATATGAATAAGAATCACATCTGCAGTACACTGGTTAGAATGACAACCAAATGGGCTGCCGGACCCTCAGCTTCTGCACAGGACCAGCCCACTGATGGTGCTGTGTAATTCAGTGAGTTACAGGCGAGTCTGGGATTCTCCAGTGTCTGAAACTGGTCTTTGTTTTGCAGATGTGATGCTGATCTAGACAGAGTTCTTTGATCTGTTTCTATAAGGGCCAACTCTAGGGGGATGTGAGAAGGCTACCAATAATGTTTACATCTGGCTTATGCTGCAGCACATCTGGCTTGTAATGGGAACAGCTGGCACACACAAGCATTGGGGCACTGGAAGAAACTGCTGTTCTGGGGAAAGTCAGTCTTGCTACTGACGCAAAGCTGGAAAAATCTGGATTCTTTTCCTGGATCAGTCAGTAATTCACCTGTACCGTTGTTTCTTGTTCTATATACTGAACACAAAGGGTTCTGATTCTGTTACACTAAATACTACTGGTACAGTGACTTCATAGATTTAGCTAGCTCAGAGAAATGTGCAGTTTGTTTCATTTGTATTTATAAAAGTGGTTTAGAAGTCCTGAAACAAGGGTCATGTAGCAGAACAGAGCATCAATACTCTGAAAATAATCTTTAGTTGAATTCAGAATAAAGAAAAAATAACAAGACATTCCGCACCTGTAAGCTTATCCATCTAAAAGACTAGCAAGCATTAAACCTCCTAGAGTGTCTGAAATATCTGGACAGAAATATCAAAACAGGGGCTTTGAGGTATTCAATACAACCAGAAGCAGGGAGGACCAGACTGCAGATCCATAAGGTTTAATTTGAATAGATAACTTCACTGCTTATCTAATCTACATCTGCAATCTGAACCTTTTGAGGTTTGCCCACCACCACTAAACATGACACCAAGCTGAGAACACAGGAAACCTCAACCAATTTAGTCAAGAAATCACGTACGCAACAAAATGAGGTCATGCAATTCTTGCAGTTTAACACTGGCAAAAGGGAGAAGGGAGTAGAGAAGGAAGAGGGAGGAAGTCCGCTATCCCGTAAATGCAAGGTACTCCATAGTCAGTGATATTCTCACATTTTTCTGTTTGTTTTCGTCCACTTTCCTGTTCTACTTTTCGCCCTCCTCACAAGCTAATCAACAGTGCAACTAACATGAAAACACGAAACTCAAACTTCCCATTGTCTTAAAAACATCAATTATACCAGGAAACACCTCATTCGCTCCTAAATGATTCTGATGAAAAACAGCTTAAATTGTGCAATGCACACATCTAGAAAGAGGATATTCTTTCATATTGCAGCTTTTACTGGACCTTGAGATGACAAACAGAATTTAGGTAGTTTACATGAGTTTTAACCAGACTAAATAAGAGACTTCAGTGCTGTGCACAGAAATAGCTCCCGCTATTCAATCAGCAAGCATGTAGAGCTGCCCTACACGTATCAAAGGAGTCCGAGTGAATTGCCATCATCCATACTGAATACATCACTTTATCCAACCATGACATAAAAGAAAAAAGCTGGCTTTTCTCATAAAAAGGAAAATAGCAATACCCTGAAATCACATGTCTTCTAGGCAGCTTCCCAAGCACACTTTGTTTTCATTGACTAAAATAATGCCTAACAATAGGAATTGAAAGCAGATTTTCCTACACTGTAAAGTAAGTCTTATTCTATTAGAGACCAGCAGATCTTAAATTGTGTTATTTAGCTAACACTCATCTCTGCATAGTGAAAGCACATAGGACATCTAAATAGGGAAATATTAGTGACTCTTTCTCCACTCTTCTACTGTTTTAATGACTATATTAGAGAAGGAACTGGCCCAAAACAACACTCTGAGCCCCACCAAACCATTTGGAAATGTACACCACATAGTCCTATTTATTGGTTCTATGATGACTGTTCTTGTAAATAACCCCAAAAGTCACAAGGGCCATAGAGGCTGTTTGGGGTGCTCAGGCTCAAAGCCCACAGTTAAAACAACCCCAGGCATCTCTGGGTATTCCCAAAGAACACCAAATTCTGGCCTCCTCTTTCTTCTTGTTGACATACAGCCAGCGTTTTTCTGTCTGTTTGATCTGAGTCACCAGGCAGCTAGTTTGGAAGGAGGCGTTGATAGGTGTAATCCTCCTTTATTGGATTAGCTATTTTGATTTGCCTGGTTTATACCATTAACAGAGTGGAGTCACAACTCAAACGGGTTTTATGCCAGTGCAATTCCATTTATTTCAAAAGAAGGGCCCTAAATTAGACACGTGGAAGTGAGATCAGAATTGGACCGAATATTGGTGCAGTATTCTACATGTACACAGCTCATAGTTCATACAAAAATAAAAATGAACATTCCTGCCTGTCTTATGACACTTATGCAAGTAGTGGGTAAAACTTTCTCTGGCCCTATGCTTCTGGAAACCATCCTAGCTCTACTGATCTTCACTGAAGCAAATCCATATACACATTAATCATTTGACCCTAAATCTCAAATTATTTTCTGAACTGATATTTTCTAAGAATGAAATATGGCTCTTTGAGTCCCAAGAATCATCTTCACTTTAAATGGAAGGAAGATGAAGCGGCATAGTACTAACAGTCATTCAGTAGCTGTTTCCAATCTTTTTTTGTTAAGTTTCTTCTTTCTACTTGCTTCATGCGTTTCATGCAAATTGCAGCCAGCTTTGTAGACCTGCTTCATTTTTCACTCCTGTAAAAACTGATAGCTAAATAGAACCAAACTCAGCAGTATCATTCTGCCTTAAAAAAAGACAAGGTCCCTTCTCCTTCCATCTCTAAACTTATGTTTTGGTCTTTCACATTTTCTACCTACAAACACAGGCTCTTGGCAAGTTCGCTGGCTTTTTCATAGGTCAAGAGGAAATCTGTCTAATTGTTTGACAAACAAAGCATACTGATAACAGTTTATAAAGCAGTATGGAAGAATTTCTTAACCTAGAATCTGTACCGTGACCACACTCAATAGAATGGGAATTTTTTTAAATAATCAAAAAGCAAGAAAAATCCTGGGTTACTTCATCTATAATTTTTCCTTATACTTTTTGCTGTCCTAAAATTTAAACTGGTCACTCTGCCTATGACATTTAAGTATTCCTTATTTGCCATTCACCTTACAGGTTGCTTGCTGCTATGGGACAAATCTGCATTTCAACACAAGAGATTGCAGCATCTCTCATGCCTCAAATATGACTAATGAGGAGACTGCCCAATTTTAATGTCCAATGGGAGCAATACCCAGTCTAAGAGCCATCAGGAGGAGAGAACCCACGTTTCAGGAAGAGGCGAGTAGGAAGAGTGTAGGAAAACCACTGAAATGAAGAGACAGGTATCAGGAGGAGGATGAATGCGATTCACTAATTTACCCGAACGGATGTGACGGTGTGTATCTCAAGGTTATGCAAAGACCATGAAATATTAAGGAATACTGCTGGCTTTCCCTGCTTTATGGCACTTACAGCTTATTCTTGACTCAACAGTTTCCTGCTTTGTTCAAGATGGACAATATTCTGAAGCCAGCAAGTATTTGTCTTTCATTTTCTCTGGTTTTACCTCTGCCCAATCCAGACAATTGCAATCTTTTTTTTTTAAATAACATTCTTGCCTTCTCTTCAATATTGATCGGAAACAATCTGACAGGTGGAGTTTTTCATCAGTTAACAATGAAATATATTTTTTTCATTTTTATGATCTAGTTAGTTACACTTTTTAAGCCTCTGAATATAATCAAACAGGGCCAGATTTTTCCCATATGCAAGCACAGGAGTAACCTACTATAACACACAGACTATATAAAAAAATTGGCAAACCACTAACCAAACTTTCATCAATTCATCCTTACATAACAACTGGGAAACGAACAAACAAACAACACCTCGCCCCCCCCCCCCCCCCCAAACCAAACAAACACACACCACTACCAATCTCTGTCCAGTGAAATTCACACTCTTTTCAGAATATTTGCCGCATGGCCAGAAATTGGGATACTGATAACTAACGTGTTAAGTTTCCACTCTGCCTTTAATGCCAATAGCACATATTATTCAGCAGTCTCCAGTTAAAGGGCTGTGTGCAAATTCATGAAAACTGTTATATGAGACTCAATTGCTGCAATTTTGTTTTATATTGCCTAGGAGAATGCATACACAAGGACAGTATTTTTCTAGCACAAAAGAAAGACATGTATATGTTTTGAGCTTCACAAACTGAAGACACAACAGCCTTTATGGAGATTGTTATACAGGAAAATAAAGCAAATCTCTCTCATTTACTGTACCCACATGGTTCCCTGAAACCTGAGCACATGAATGTCTGGTTCTAATCATTCACCTGTGTCAGAGTGTGCAAACCATACCTTATCCAGGAAAGGATGAGCAAAACCCAAAGAAATGTATCGGTATTACTTGCCTACAAATAGAGCCAACAGAGTAAAAGTCAGAGGGCAAATATAGATATGAACTTCCCCTTCCCGCTAGTGGGCTGGAAGAAGTCATGAGCAAAAATGCTTGACTGAGTCCTGAAAAAGGGGACAAGAAAGTCCCAGGACAGTCACCCTGCAGATCCTGAAAAGGACTTTTGAGCAGTGCTGTGATTCCAGGAAGACACTGAAAGAATCATCTCTGTGAAAAGAGGAGAAACGAAAGGTAAATCAGAAGATGATCCACAGCAGGATACCGTGGATCAGCATTATTTAGAAAACAGCTTGTTTCTTTTGAAAGCTAAAGGACTCCAAAAGCCTTGGAGAGGAGTATGATGTGGCCAGGAAGACAAAGTTATAAAAGAGAGGTCTGACTGGAAAACCCAGAGCAGCAGGTGGCATATGACAAGTGTGTAATACCAAGCTTCCCACTGCAGGATGAGGCACCTTCTACATCCACGTGCAAACCTCACTGACACAGATGGCATCCTTCCTCTCACCTGTGTCTGCAAAAACAAGAAGCAGGTTCAGTATCCTCACTGCAATAAAATACACCGTTTCCTCTTTCCAACAGAAAAGTGATACCAACTGTTACTTTCACAAGCTAGACCTCCACCGAAGTCAGTCAAAACTACATTTTCTTTTAGAGGAAAAGCAAGGTAGCGAATTACGCTGGTGCTTTAGATTACCAGGTTGTTTGCACTGCTGCAGATGAAACCAAGACAAAAGGGAAAACGTGATGGCAAAACACAATCAGTGATGTGGAAGAGGAAACCTGTGGGTATAAGCCACCCAAACAACAATGCACAACTAATGCAGAATTACCTTGGACACCTTAATGTTCTCACATCATCTCATGGATACAGTGTAAAAACTTTGTCCTACCTGAAAGAGAGACATACAAACATATACAAAATACAGACGATCTCACTCTTGGATAGCAATGCTCATACTTAACCCTTGAGATAGGAACCCAGCTAACAAAACCAGATTACTGCTGAAGAACCTCAGTGCTTTTCACTTTTTCAAAGTTTGAAAACTTTCAAAGTTTGAAAGATTTGGTGTTGGAAGGCAGATGAGCCCTTTCTTTCAGTAAAAGGGGCCTAACTTTCGCACCAGCCTCATGACATGCTGAAGGTTGGCAATGATACCAGTGCAAATCTTGGATCCTAATTTGTTTGGGGTGTACACAAAGAAATATGGCATTTATAGCTGCCATTGATGTATCTTTTTTCTAACCTCTATTTACATTTTTTTCATCCGACCACATATTGATCTAAATTCATATCCATAAGAGTAACAGCAGGTACCAATTTGACTAGTTTCATACAATGTTAACCATCACCCTCAGCAGCCAGTACCCTCCCTCACAGAATAACTAAATCATCTTTGGCAGCTGTAACTGTTTTAGTCCTGTACCCTGCAAAGATTTATACATCTGCTTAACTTTATCCATGTAAACAGTCCCAGTGACATTAACAAGAGCCCTCACATTTATTAATTTAAACTTTGTAGAATCAGGGCATTGCCTAGAATTCTCACAAGCAAATAAAATCCAAGTCTGAAATAAATATGATTATAATTTCTTCACTTTGTGTTTTCAGGTGCCCATTTTTCATGACACCTTCTCAAGTGGCCTTAGATTCAAACATGTGTCTCCAAGCCCAGAAAATCTTTCAAGGGCTCTTTTAGATGTCTGCCTGTCTGTGAGTGAAAGCCATCAAAAGGAACAGCATGACTCTGACAAGAAAACTCCTGAATATCAGTTATGGCTATTTGCCTCAACAGTTTTATAATCACGCTAAATAGCGATCTACATAGACTATTTAAACTAAATGAACCAGAGGGTAAGTGGCTCATGGGCCAGTCTAGTATATTGTGTATCTATTTTTGTTAATCTTGGTCTAATTCAACAGCAAAATTCTATTTAATGGCCACATTCAGGTCACCAGCACCTACCTACCTAATAAAAAACAGTAATATATCAATATTGTTAGCGCCACGGATTCTGGAGAGAACAAACACTGAAATTCAAGGAGTGCTAGAGATGTCAGTTAAGACTGTCTGGTCTTCCTGATTCACACTCATGCAGTTTCTAGTTGTAACTCTTATCCTTGGCCATTTATTCTACTGCCTGTTGTAGCTGCTACAACTAACAGCATATGAGCTAAAAGATCACCTGCCCTTTGTTGCAGTCTCCAGGATCCATCCACAACATGCAAAAGATTTTCCCTGGCTTGATGCCAAGGTGAGGGGACCTAATTCTCACTTCCTCTAACATAGCAAAAATAGAAATCACGTAGCTGAAATGCAAAAATACCTAGTATCACTTAATGGCCCTCTGCATGTAACAGTCCCAGGCATAACACCTCCGTGGACATGCCATTCGGCTCTCATTAGCTTACATTTTCAAACACATTCAACTTAACTTCTGCAGCATAAAGTTTACCCCATCTAAAGTTCACAAACATAGTAGGTGAATTTCTGGTATAAAGAACAATTCTGTAGTGAGTTGATCTGTGTAGTGCTGTAGTACCCAACAAATAAACATCATCTTCAACAAGAATCAGCAAAGTTTCCATTATTTTTATATTTTCAGATTTCCTAAGCACTTCAGGCAATTCATGCTGAGACCTTCTGACTCAACTGATATAAAATAGGCCTTTTTCTCCTCCTTTTTTTTTTACTGCTTCTGTAGGGTTATTAGCCTAAAATCCTAAAGAAACAAAGCATATGCAATCCTGCTGTCTTTCTGCCCCCTTCCTGCTCCATCCTGTGTGATTTCTGAACTCATTGACTCACTTGAACCCATCAAACCCAGCTGAGAAACGAACAGATGTCACCAACGTGCTGGGTTCCTACTAACTTGTGGAAAATCAGCAGACAAATAGAGATGGAAGAAAGTGCCCCCACTAAGGAAAATTTGTCAGCGTAACTCGTCTGCTACCTGCTCAGCTAGCTGCCCATCAGCTGATCAGGACCCGCATGGTTTGAAGCTGGTTGCAGCCAGCCCCCTTTCCTGCCCAGCTAGCAGAGGGCCAGGAGGCTGCTACAGAGAGGAACAGTTCAGAGGTGGTATTAGGGGTGAGATTATAACTGATGACAAAAAAAACCCCAGCAGTAATTTTCAGGCAAATAGGTGGGGATAAATAAGACAGGCTTAAGGCACAGAACTCTGTAGTACCTTATAGACTTCAGGAGGCCTGCTGCCCATCAAACACAGTTTCATATCGAGTTCTCCAAGATTACAGATAGTTTGGGTATACGAGAATGCTCTGCAGTTAATTTTCATGATCACCATTAGCTGATCTACATGCCAATATAAAGGAAGTGGAAGGCAAGCTGCGGTTCATTACGCTGTTCGTTATCAGAGGCATCATAAATTTATCAGTGGATGGAAGATTTAAAACTAACCAAACTTTGTGTTTTTAAATTCCACTCTGAATAGACAGACAAGGGAAAAATACTTATTTTTAGACATAAAGATAGAGAAAGGGAAACAAACAAACAAAAAGTAGTGGAGCCCTGGAAAACTCTCTGGAAGCGAGGTGATAATTTAAATCACTTTGAGGCTGGACAAGACAGGTGAGGAAAGTTTGGTGGAACAGTTTTGTGAAGGTCTGACATTCACATGAGCTCGAGCAGGAAGTGCTCAACACTCGGGACCTAAATCCTCGTTAATCTTTACGGCCCAGTGGCAGAATGCAAAATACCAGGGCTCCGCTCTGGAGCTGTGAGCCAGCGTTCCTGCAGTACTAGATATCCCAAACTCACATGTCAAATGAACTTGAGATTGTTGAGTGTGGAGACAAGTTACACCACAACAGCTCAGGTTTAAATTGTCCATGTGGATGTGTTTATTAGCAGTATTGGAGAGCATTGTGCTTCTTCCTTCACTTCTTTTTTTAAAATCTTAGGACTGCACAAGAACATCAAGTCTCCGGCTGTTTAAGGACCATGTGACTCCTCTGTACTTTGAACTCAGATAAACTTCTTACTGAATGAAGTCATGTGTAAAATGCTTTCCAACAGAGATTATTTTGAACCAAGCTGTACTAAGAAACGCAACAGAATTTCAACACTCATATTTCAGCAGTAAAAAAAATGAACCATTCTTGGAATGAGTGCAGCCCTTTGCGAGGAAGCACCAGATCCCCTCCCATAAACAGAACTATACTTGTACTATACTATGGAAATAGATCATGTTTTAGTTTGGGGAATAAAAAAAAATCATCATACTTCCATATAATCACACGTCAGAAAAAATAGCTTTTGCCTAATCAATGAGTGCAACTTTGCTTCCAAAATACATCTTAATAAATCTCAGTATCCCAAGTTTTAATCAGTAAAACCAGTATCAGCTCCAAACTGGCCACATTGGGATGGATCAGAATTTCTGTATGTTTTTTAGTCTGAAGAGATACTAGGTTTTAGCTAATATTTGGATTTAAAAAAGCACAGGCATGATCATTACGCTTTTTTTCCCTAAGAGCAGAACATATGGCTTGTATCCTGGCTAACTTCCAACCTGAGTAATTACATACTGACCACATAAGTTTCCCTGCAGTTTTAACTGGATAAAGCATTCCTCTCCAGTTCCTCCTGTGAACATTTATACCTTGTCGTGGAGCACTATTAAACAGCTACTGCCCTTTGCCCCAAAGATGCCTGCATTTCAGCAATAAGTGAAACAATTTCTTAAAATTGTAATTATATCCCTGTCCCCTCCAAATATAGTTGGGAGGCACAGGGATATAATTATAATTTTAAATATAATTTGGGGGGAAGTGGATCTGTTTCATTCCTTAACACGTGTTTTGAGTTCCTAATCATATCCATTAGGCATGATCTTCTATATCAGGATGATGTTTTCATGCAATGAAACTGATAGCTGAGGATGGTATTTTTCCTAACAACTTCAAGTGTTAAAAGACCTACCCTTAGGTCCATACAGCATATTTAAAATCAAGCATTTCTTCTGAAGATGTGGAACAGTCTATGGGCTCAGGAAGGGCTGGATGTTGAAAAAGATTAATATCAGAGAAGATATGAGCAAGCTTTCTGCTCAAAAACGTGGGACAACCAGACAAAGCAAAAGAACAGTTTGGATATCTTGCTTTTATACCAGGGCATTGACTATTTTGATTGGTGTGTTGTGTTTAAAGGATAAAGAGAATGAAACTGAATGAGCTATACATCACCATACAACACTGCAGTCCACCATGTATCTTGAAGATGTCAAAGCACTTTACAACTGATTAGTGACAATTAGGAGGTACTGGAGACAAGCATTAGGAGAGCCATCTTATAATGAACTAATGAACCAAACTAGGTATCTCATCAGGCAAAATTCTTCCTCCCCCCCAATCAGGATTGCACACACTGAAATCAAGACAAAAATTACCAAGATGGAGAAGTCATTTTGAGTACCTTCATTTTTTATCTCCCAGCCTGAAACCATCTGAATTCCAAATTTCAGGCTTCTATAAACTATTAACTTCATCTAAAGTCTGCAGCATTTACTACCTCTGCAGATCCATCAGGATCACTGTGACAAATTAGGCACCCTGAAAGTCACAAGCCACTTTAACAATTTCCCCTGTACAGGATCTAAGTGACACTAAGCAGCAGAAATACCGGGAAAAGAGCCATTTAGACCAGTCTATATTTTAACCACTTGGTCAGATTTATAAACTACTTTGAAGATGACAAATACTGCTGAGCTCTTCAGTATTACTAAATAAAATTGTGCATTGGAACGGATTTTTTTCTGCAAGATTGCTGAATGGTGAGTGCTTCTATTAGCTGCTTAATCCACAGGGATGTATACATACACACGCATCCATATGTACGTGCATATATACATCAGTTTAAGAGATCTTGTGTAACACATTTGCACCTTTTTTCCTACTTTTGAAAAAAACCATGAAAAAAAAGGAAGAGAAAACAACTTTCTGCTTTCTCATAAACCAGAAATGGGTGCATTCTGAGAACATGGTGAGTGGTCAGCTTTCTTCCATTTTGCTCGGCTTGCATTTTTTGTAAACATCCTTCCTCTTTGCACCTCCAAAATGATCGGTTGCAGCATCGACATACATGGCAAAGGAGAAGCCTCTGCCATTTATATTCACAGATTCATTGGGATTCTGCTCCCCGGTCCTCTGCTCGTCAGAGCTGGCAGAGGATTCAGACCAGTGGGAAGGCTGGAGCCCACAGAGGCAGAGCGAGCAGCCCTTGTCATTGCAAGCCCCAGCAGGCTCATGGGGACAGCACTGGCAAGGGAGCCAAAGGCTGGTGCAGCAAACCAGAAATGAGCTCAGGTTGTGGGAACACTATTCCAATTAATCCATCAAACTGGGTAGTTTGGGATTTGACTCCTATTCTGTAAGGATGCGACACCACTAATTGAGAAGACTGAGTATTTGCTGGGTTTCGATCAGGCCAAAACACCAACCAACCAAACAAACAAAGGCAAGTTTTAGAGGGAGATGTAAAATTTTAGGTCTCTCTAGTGGCATCCCTTTAAACACGCTGAAACAGAGTTCAAGCCATTGCCTCGATCAACAAGCATAAAATGCGATACATCTCTGGTGTGCAACATTGCCATCATGTGGCCACTCCAGCTCTGCAAAAATATCAGCAGGGACAGAAGGAATTGGAACCTTGCCCCAGATTTGCAGCTTTTAAAATTGTCTTTAATAATATTGGCAACCTACAGCAGAACTGGAGGGGTGGTGACAACTCCCTCATAACGTCCCTCTACAAAGAAAAACACTCCCTTCTTCAGACCTGCTCTTTTTTCTGGTAGGTAGCGAATGCATTTTTCATTTTCTGAGACACACCTCTGCCACGATTATGTTGCAATGCACAGTATAGAGTACAACTGAACATCAAAAATGTACAGAAACATCAAAAACGACAAGTGGAGCATTCTCGATGTCAGGAAGCTGATCTTTAGAAGTAATCTAAATGAGAACAGCACAATGGCCTGGATCAGGAAAGAGCTCCAACACAGGAAAATACATGGAAGTTGGCATAGAGTCAGGAGTGGAAAACAAAGCAAATGAATCAAATTAGTAATTTAAGAAGAAAATTAAATGCTGACAGTCAGAGGGCAAAACAGCGTGGAATGCAGAAGCAAGCTGTAATAAAATATGCAGATGGAAAAGTTGTACATAGTCGGAAAAGTAGTAACAGAATTAAACTGGATCCAGTCATGTTGAGTGGCTCAATTAGAGCAGCAGTGAAGAAAAACAATTATCTGCCTCAGCACTTGAGCCAAAATTTGTTCATCTACATAAAACTTGTGTTTGCACTCATCTGGAACCCTGCCCAAGCAAAGCAGGCATGATTTAGCTTACTCATGAAATGGCCCACTGCTTCGCTTGAATTACAGCCTCAGTGAGGGACACGCACAAACTCCTTAAAGAAGGGACAACGTTGTTGCCTGCGTAGGAGAGCAGAAGCACAACAGGAGCTTTCTGCCCAGCTGGCACAACAGACAGATACACACAGAAATAACAATCACCTGGAAACAAATTTTGTAACATATTCGTTAGAACAACATCCATCTTTCAGCTATAAAAACCTTGTACCAAACCAGCACTAAAGAAACAAAGGAAACTTAATAAGATAGGAAACATTGACAGACAAAGAACAGAAGCTTAACTACCACAGGTGGCTGGCCATACAAAAGAAAATCCTGTTCATATTCTCGTCTCCTAGCACTTGGCACCTGTAAACACCTCAAGGAGCCCGCCCGCTGTCACCATTGCAACTGGAGCAAAGTTACCGCACTTGGGAAAGATACTTCTACAGCTGAACTGCCAAAATCAGGGACGAAATAGTAACTTTCTTCTTCACCACCTAATTTTTAAAAGAAAGCTTGCTATAGTCACTAAAGTGGAAACTCTGAACCAATCCTAAAAAGCCAGTGAAGGAAATCAGTAAGTCTTTACTATTACCCTGAGCTGGAGCTGCTGAGATGGTAATGATACCTTTTTTTGTGTGTTGGTATTTACTTGTTTGTTTTGCCAGATTGTGTAAAGCTCATCTGCTAATCAGTTCTTGAAAAGTATGGCTGTTTTTCTTATACAGTTTCTCCTGTTTAGGGTAAGAGGGCAGAAGCCAAAGAAATATTTTTGACTTGTGTTTTTAGCAAAAAGGCTAGTTTGTGAAAACTAAAAATGCTCGCAGGCTGCAAGAGAGCTTTGTTCTCTGTGTCATCAACCAAGTTTCTATGTCCTGCTACAAGTTTCAGTACATTTTTTAAGAAACTACCCTCTATTATTTTTGCAGTTTAAACGCAAAACAAATTGAAGGGTTACATTAAAATGTTACTTTCCTTTTTCATTCAGGACCGTCAGCTGTATAGCACATAAACAGGGAGATTTTCCAACAGAACATGAATCCAGAAGAGAAGACAATTTTCCGAGAATATTTGACAAATCAGGGGACTGTGGTAAAGCCCTATTGCTGGCAGAGACAGAACCGCTTCTGTGCTAAGTGTCCCTACCACATACGGACTGGTGAAGAAGCCAGAGTCCCTTACACGGAATTTCACAAGATCTTTGGCTTCCCATACAGATCAACAGCAACTCTCCAAAACAAACACCTTCTCTTCTATGAACTGAGGAGTTTCTCAGGCACAGTAGTCCAAAAAGGCCATGCTACAAACTGTACTGACCAAGACAACCATCCAGAATCTATGCTGTTTGAGGTGGGTGGTTATCTAGATGCAGTCACAGATGCCTACAATAACATCGGATGCATCATCCTCTATTCAAATTACTCTCCTTGTAATGAGGCTTACCACTGCTGCATAAGTAAAATCTACAACTTCTTGCTGAAGTATCCAGAAATCACGCTCTGCATCTATTTCTCTCAGCTTTATCACACTGAGGACGGTTTCCCCACTGCTGCGTGGAACCGCGAAGCTTTGAGGAGCCTCTCCAGCCTGTGGCCTCTGGTGACCCTGCAGAGACTGCCTGGGGGGGCATGGCATTACCTCCTCTGCAATTTTGTGTATGGCATCCCAGGGGCAACCCTTTATCACCCAACTTCACCGTCAAGAACCTTAGCAGATCGACAAAATCCACATCAAATTAACAACTTAACAGGAATGAAACCGTATT
This sequence comes from Mycteria americana, assembly GCF_035582795.1. Taxonomy (NCBI): domain Eukaryota; kingdom Metazoa; phylum Chordata; class Aves; order Ciconiiformes; family Ciconiidae; genus Mycteria; species Mycteria americana. The sequence goes on from NC_134371.1 coordinate 37,221,852, forward strand.
TTAGGAAAGCCTTTCCACATGCAATGCAGGGAAAGCCTGCTGTGCAGCAGAACTTAAAGGCCTTTTCTTCTCCTAGCCCGGCCTCCCAACAGCCTTTACAAGTGATGAAAGGCAGTCTGCTACCACCGATGTCTCAAAGCCACCTGGTGCTTTTCCCAGGCATGCTTCTGCCCTTTCGGAGGGAACATCTATACCCCAGACCTAAAAATATTGTAAGACATTTAAAAATGCCAAAGGAATAATTCAATGAAACTCATAATTCTGAATCTTTCCAAGCAGCCGACACCTACTCGGAAGATGATGCAAATCTTACCGCTTTCAGGCTGTAAAACTGAGATCACAGATGGCAAAAAAACCCCACCAGTAAAGTCACCTCCTACAAAAGTTAACCCACAGAATAACTGTTGATCTCAAATAACTGGTTATGAAGATAACATGCTTTTATTTTAGTCCTATACCTTTCAAATATAAACCCATAGCAGTAAACCCAAAACCTCGGTATCTTCTGATTACCTCCTGCAATTAATTGATTTGTTGCCCTCAAGCCAATTTCTACCAGAAAAATGTAAACAGTCCAAAAGCTACGACCACAACTACAGCCTGATTGTAGCTTCCCAGCTGAGGCAACTTTGGTGGAACACATGACATAGCCTAAATTCCTCTATCAAGAAGGTGGTTCTGCAGGTAAGGCAGAATGAGGTTTTCGCACTAGCTGTTTCCTTAATAATAGGGGGGGTTATATACACATACATATGTGTATGTGCGTATATCTTTTTTTTTTCCCAGCGCTCCTGCCTTCCATTAAGAGGAACCTCACAAAGCTGTGTCATTGTCTAATTAGTAAGAAATATCTAATAGGATAACATAGATAATACAGATCTACACAGTTCAAGTGCAACTTGAAAAAGAAAAAAAAAGTTCCTATCATTTAGAGCAGTGTTTTCACTTTGTGATTCAATATATGTTATTACACTAAAGGTTTTAAAGAATGGGGCAACTGAAGTCAAGAATGTGTTGGTCTCCAGCAAAGAGGGATTCCTTCCCAGGTAATGTCAGTTGTGAATAAACACACTGGCTAATTTTGTAGAAGTCAGTGCTTCTGCTCCTTTTTTACTCTTTTTGTGGTCACAGCTATTATGTATCTAAGTTAAAAAAAAAAAAAAAGAGGCTTAAACCACCCTTCACTTTGGCAGAGGTGATCCCGCTTGGAAACTCAAACGTTTTTCTGAGTCTCTTATGGCGTAATAGAGGCAGAAACGTGCGAGAATCCACCAGATCCCTTACTTGTACAATGCCTAGGAGCTTTTTTAGAAAAGCTTTCTTGAATTAGATCATACTCGTTCTGCGCTTTCTGATAAAATGTTAACTAACACGACCACAAGAAGGCGTCTGTGCTGTAGCATCGGGATCGTTACTTATTTTGCCAAGAAACGTAACGCCAATGCTATTTTTTAACTCTTGTAGTAACGAAGTGGTGTTTGAGCTTCCACTACCGCCAAGGTCAGAGCCAAACCCCGTACATCAACCACAGGGCACGCATCATATTGGCACTGCGTTGTGCGACCCCCACTTCGTGCCCCCGACAGGCCAGTAAGAGGGCAGCAGGGCCCCGACTTGCGCGTACACGTCTGAAAACGGGACCAAGGTTGATCCTGCGCGCCATCGCGTGCTGCCCGCGGCTCCGCGGGGCGGGCTCGCTGCCGGGTCTGCCAGGAGGCCGCGCACCCTTCCCGAGGGCGGCGGCCCCGCCGGAGGCGAGGGCTGGCTGTGCCAACCGCCGGCTCAGGCGGTAACGCCCGCACGCGTAACCATGGCGACCGACCGCGCCCCCCTCGGGGGACTACGCAGCTAGGAGCCGACCAATGGCAGCTGGCCCCCCGCGTTCCACGCCCTCCTCTCCTTCTTGCGCCCCCTCGCGCCGCGGGCGGGCGGCCTCCCCTCAGCGCGCCTGCGCAGAGCGCGCGCCCCGGCTCGCGCGTGCGCCCGGGAGCAAGCGGGCGGGGGCGGCTCGGCGGCGGGCGCCTGCGCGGAGCGGCGGGCGGCGGCGAGCGGGGTGACCATGGCGAAGCACACGGTGTCGTCGGCGCGGTTCCGCCGGGTGGATGTGGACGAATACGACGAGAACAAGTTCGTGGATGAGGAGGAAGGAGGCGACGGGCAAGCGGGGCCCGATGAGGGCGAGGTGGACTCGTGCCTGCGGCAATATCCTTCCGCCGCCGGGCGGGAAAAAGTCCCGTCAGGAGCGGCCGCGGCGGGGGGTGCGGGGCGGGCGGGGAGCGGGCGTGGCATCCGCCGCCGCCGCCGGGGCTGCCTTTTATGGGAACGTCCGTGCCCGGCGCTCCCGCCGAGGGCGGAAAGGGGCTGACGGGGGTCCGGGGCTGGCAGGAGGAAGGCGGCCCCGCTTCCTCTCCCTCACGGCAGAGGCGGTGGTGTCCCGGGGCTGCGGTATCTGGGAGGTGTCTTATGGTGGGCGAGAGGAATGGAGGAAGGGGGTTTCCTGTGGTGGAAAGGAGAGCTCCGTGTGCCCGCTGCCACTGCCGGCTTCCCCGGCTAGCTGGCTCGTGGAGGAGCTCCCACCGGCCGCTGCTAGGTCGTTGTCCCGGCGGCTGTTGGACGTGGATGGGCCGAGCTGAGGCCTATTCTTAAGGGCTGCAAATTGCAGAAGTGATGGAGAATAATTTCTTTTACTTGAATCCTCATTCAATGAAGGGCCTAAGAAGTATTCTCCAATACTGAACTGTACAGCTTCTTGTTGGTGTTGCTCCTTCCTCAAATGGCCTAATAATTACTACCTTACACTGTAATCAGTGCTATCTGTTGAGGGAATCGTTGCATCCACTGAACCTTAAGTATTTTCAGTCATGCACAAGTCAGCTACAACTATCACTGTCCTGGAGCTGGTTCTGTTGCTTTCCAAATACTTGGTGTCTGGTCCTTAATTGTTTGGCACAGGGAACATGATGGCTGCACTACAGGCGGCTCTGAAGAACCCTCCTATCAACACAAAGAACCAGGCAGTGAAGGTGAAATAGTAACTAACTCACTCATGGGTTACTCCTTAAAAATCCTTTCCTGTTTCTATAACCCCTACCCCACCAACCCTGCTAGGTGTGCTTTGAGGAAGCCAAGAAAGCTGGTTTTTAGGATATTCCCCAATGTCAAAACATCCATGACCTCTGCTGTTTTAATCTTCTTCAAAATACCACAGCTTGGACATCATCCATCCACATACCTTTAACTTGGTGCTGGATCAGCTCCTGATCAGGAGCACCTGGTGTTCTCCTACATGCCTTGGTTGTGTATTGTGTGCCCTCACTAACTCCACACATCACCAGGTGCCTGTGCCTGATCCAGACCTGGCAGTACATAGAGGTAGTCAGCACTGAATGATCAAGGAACCACAACTGCAGTGGTCACCCCGACTAAGGAAACTCTGCTAGCACAGCCAGACTGTGAACCTACAAAAAAGGAAGAACTGATGGTTATCGCATCCAATCAAAATTAAGCCATTAAAACCTCAGAACATGCAAGCACTCCCCCTGTGACAGAATACAGGAGCCTGCTGCGTGCATGTATTTCTGAATCTCCCCAGAATAAGCCTTGAATGGCTCATGATTGCGGTGGCGAGAGGAACAGGCAGATAAGACGTGGAACTGCCCAGATGGTGAGCGCCTGCAGAGGTTGGTTCTCCCTGATTGAGGAGAGTCCCACAGGCACATTTCTGTGCTGCTCACCAGGCCACCAGTGGAGATTTTTTCACCTAGCCCCAGCCCTTTCCTGAGGGTTTTCACAGCGTTTTGAGATCCAGCTGTTTGTTACAGGTAGTGCTGTATAAAAGACTGAACAGCTTTGTCCTCACATTAGTGACTTATTTCCATTAGATCTGTATTGATGTATTTAAGAATACACTTTGAAGGCAGTGGAATTGAAGAGGGCAAAGTGACTGAATTTTAATGTTTGGCTTAATTTTTAGTTGATCTCGTGGAACTTTTATGGTTTTACTTATAGTTCTTCATGGGAGGTCTCGCTAAGCCAAGCAGCTATGGGATATTAAATTGAACAAGAAAACTAACATCCATAATTTCTGAAGAAGGGAGCTGCTTGAAGTATTTGTATAATGGAATTATTCAAAAGTCCAACAAACCCAAGACCTTTTTCTTTCATCCTCCCTCAGTTAGTGATGGATGAACAGGAAGAGCTGCTTTTTGCTGATTACATGGCTAATCTGCTGCTGTAATCATGCCACACACATTCCTGGGCCTGAAATGACATCCAGATCAACTTGCAAATGGTTATTCATGCAAAATATTAATGCTGCCAGTTTGCATCCTGTGTGCCTGGGACAAAAGTTGACTGTATTGAAAATATGTGGCTTCAAGCTGTCACCTCTTCCAGGCTGGCCAATGGCATTTCCTTGGAATATAATAGTTGTATCTCATTAAACAGTACAAAGGCATGGAAAAGGCTCTGGTGACAAGGGAGGCCAGTCAAGTACTTAATTCTTATAATTCTTTTGGAATTTGCCAGACCTTGAGTTTTGATATGAATATTTTTTATCCCTAACCTCATTTAATAGGTGGAGAATTGCAAACACAAGCAGAGCAGCAGAAAACCTAGAGCAGGACAAACACATTAAACTCTTTCATGCTGTTTATCATTGAAAGGACATAGCTGTTATACATCGTTATCACAAGCTTTGTGCTCAAACTGCCCTATTCAAATAGACTTTAGAATTGTTTATAAAAATCTAGTTTTGTTTGTTGGAGAGATGAGTAATATTTGAACTCACCTTATATGAGAGTGAATGTATCTCTGTCTTCCTTATTTGTTGATAGGATCGTGCAGAAAGTATCGTCCTGAAGGTCCTCATCTCTTTCAAAGCCAACGATATTGAGAAGGCGGTGCAGTCACTGGACAAGAACGGTGTCGACCTGCTAATGAAGTACATCTACAAAGGCTTTGAGAGCCCCTCTGACAACAGCAGTGCTGTGCTGCTGCAGTGGCACGAGAAGGTGCGTTTATAGGGTGCGCTCTTGCCTGGGTTATCTGTGGTAGCAGGTTCTTGGGTCTGAGGCACGCTCACCAAGCCTGGTGAGAACCGCCTTTCTGTCTGGTAAAACTGAAATGCTGTATTTCACGCTGTGAGGAGGGTATGGTCGTGCAAGCTTATGTGCCTACTTCTTCTGATTCCTTGGGTAAAGATTCTACAGTTAAAATTTGATTTTCTGTTAGACTGAGGCAAACAAAGTGGTTCAGTCCAGTGATTCAAGCAGATGGAAGTAGTATTTCCATCCTAGAGGGAAGCAAAATTTGCAACATGATTATGCAGGGAAATAAAATCTTGTTAAATAACTGTCTTTAAAGCAAATGCGATCATCCTTTCTTGGCACCCTGAGTGTGAGAGTTCCGTTTCTAATATAAAGAGTGGGGAGATGCTCATTTGAAGTTAGGAAGCCTTTCTGATCAGCAGTTGTTTCAGCCTGTAGCTACCTTGACCTGGTGTTAATTACCATGTTTCTCTTCTCAGGCCCTGGCTGCTGGAGGAGTAGGGTCCATTGTCCGCGTTTTGACTGCCAGGAAAACGGTTTAAATCCAGCAGCAAGTGGTTGTCTGCCATCCACAGCTTGGGAAATGCTGGTACAAAACCCAACCAACCAAATGCCATTGCTGCCCTGTGAGCAGCGCCTGTCTCTCAGCTTGCCTTCTTGCTGCTTCTTTCATACCTGACAAATAATGCATATCGTGATCTCTTTTTTGTTAAATTCTGGAAAATTATGAAGGTGCAATTTTATTTCTAACAGGAATATTTGGTACTTGCAAACATTTCAGTGACACGTGTAATGACATGTACAACTTCATGTTTAGGATGATTTGCATTTGTGTATAATTATGGCAGATCTGGACCTGACTTTCCGAGCAAATGCTGAGGGACGTAGGGCAATGTCTTAATTCTTTTTGCTAGCCAGGCAGTGTTTTGATGTAAGATCTGTATTTGAGAAGTGGGGCAGCTATTAATATAGGTAACTGGACCATGTTTTCTTTGGTCAACCTCTGAACCTACAGCCGTGAATAGGACAGAAAGCAAAGGCTCCCTTCCGACCCCGATTATCATTCCAGAGAGCTGAGTATTTTCCTTAACCTCGCATCTCACGGCCTGTTCAGGTTCCTTGTGATCAGTCAAATGCTGGGTCTGCAGCAGGGAAAGTCACAATGAGATGAAGTTGTCTGCCATGCAGTTTGGATGGTAGAATTTAACAGGTTGATGGTCCATTTATGCTGGAGCCCAGCCCAGTGAACTGTTTTTATTTTGGGGAGCAGAGATCCTGAAAAGAAGAAAAAAAAGCAGCTTTCACACACCAAATCACCTTTCAGCAACTTGAAAGTGATTAGATTTTGTCAAGCACAACGAAGTGGCTGCCTGGGATAATCTGAGAATCACATAATGGTATCCACGCCATCCTTGCAAAGCTCCCATATTTTGTTTTCTAGATGTATAGGGTCTTAAAGGATACCAGACAGTTCACTTTCCTGTTGCGTTGTGCCACAGTGTGTTAGCTAGTGGGCAAATTGGGTTCCAAAATAAAGAGGAGTACTTTTAAAAAGAATTAGGAAAGCCCAGCGCATCCCAGACCACAGATCACCATTGAAGGTTTAGGGCCAGGACTGAAATACATGTGTTTTACATTCACCATTTTACTGCAGTTCAGTTGTGTAAAACTGTTGGGGAACTTGTGAAATCTTTGCTGTTTTTTGATATCTGCTTTTTTTGTAATAATAATAAAGACCAGACAATAAATTGTCACTGAATATTTACTTGGTGTCTGAAATGCCTTGGAGTTTCAGCAGGCTGCTATTCCAGGATGGGCAACGGTAAAAAAGCAAGCCCTAAAACTTCTCCCTCCCCATTATTTTTCTTGATAGGCTTGCTTTCTAGCACTTATTTGTACCTGTATGTAATGGCAATACCTGTGCAGCTTCATCCAACTAGAAAATCTGAGATTATTTCAGTGAGATATTTAAACAAGAAGAAATGTTCCAAACCAGAACTACTAGATGTCTCTGCTTATGCTAAAATTATAGCCAGAGAGCGAGATCATCACAACCATTAATGTTAGATGCTTTCTCAAGAACAAAAGAAGGAAAAAGATAATGGCCTAGCAGGGTGGTTGTGTGGAGCAAAACTCCCAATTTCACAGTGGGGCTTTTGTTGTCTCTCTGCCTGCCTCAGCTCCAAGACGTGAAACATTTAATCGTTGGTTTTAATAATAATTTAAGGACAGATACAGTCCTGGGCTTGTACTGTGGGTGGGATGACTGTGTGTGCCTATGTCATCAGTAATGGCACATGTACTCAGCTTGAACTTCTGAAGGGCCTGAGCATACAGAAATCTGGCGTTGAGCACTCCGACATCTGAAGGACATCCATTTGTTACCCAGGTCATCGCTTTGGAAAAGCAGAGCTAGTGCCTTCAGATGGCTCAAACCAAAGCGTTCCTGATGCACCATGTTCACTCAGCAATCAGTAAGATGACAGCTTCAGTAATAACCTTGTTTCCTTCCATCCCATCTCCTCCCCTCTCCGTTTTGCCAGGACAGTCCCAAGACCTGCACAGCCACAGCTGCCGTGTGTTGCCAACACAGGCAGGCATGGGCAGCCAGCCCTGCATCACAGCTGGAGCAGCTGTGCCTTTCCAAGCAGGGCAGCAGGGCCTTGTCACCCAGCCTGTTCCGCTCTCCTGCGAGGAGCACAGCACCCCATGTCCTTGAGGTCTCAACGCAGACAGGAACCAGCATGGTTATCCCCCAACCGTTTGGCGCCCTCCCTCCCTCCCTTCCTTCCTTCCTAGGATCCTTTTTCTTGCTTAACTTCTTCAGAACATAGGCACAACAACAGGAGGCACTGGCCATGCAAAGTGGAAGACCTGGCCTTGCTGCAAAGACCACGGAAAACATGCAGATTTCAACCATACATACATACATAAGTTTCATCTTCCTGGCCACATGCAACGATGGCTCTGTCCTTACAGCTCTCGCAGGGACTGTGTTTGGCTTCTCTGTTTCCTTCCATTCGTCCAAATTTGGTTAAGACACCAATCGATCCTCATTTAAAAAAAAAAAAAAAAAAAAGAATAAAAAGCTGTAATCCCAGATAAGTGAAAAATATTTTCCAAAACAACTGATGTCAAAGCAGGTCAGCTACCTCTAGGTGGCATTAGATAAACAAAGGCAACAAGAAGAGTGATCTTAGAGGTTCTCCAGTTTCCCCTTGTGCCAGGCTATGATGTATTTAGAAACATTTACAGAATGTATACATCTTCTGCATCTGCGTCCAGGGATGTGCTAAAAGACATGCACCGATGTGGAGGTAGTAGTGCATGATTTGCAGGAAGGTATCTCTTCTGTTAACTGATTGATAGGAAGGTTAAAAAGTAAGTCTAGTTTAAAAAAAAATTTACCTTTTTCCTCCAAATCCTGCCTTGCTTGCTTTCGTGGACCATACAAATACCACAACACAGAGCAAGACCCTGCTGTGCCGAACGGCGACCTGTGTCTAGATGCTGCATTCACCTTAGGCAGGGGCTGCCCAGAGTCCAGAGCAGCATTAAATCCTCAGGCACCAGCTCTGTGGGAGGAGGCACGCGGTCCCGCTGCCCGCTGGCAAAGCAGAACCTGAGCTTGGTATCCCCAGCAAGCACATGGCAGAGGCCACCGAGTGTTCCTGGCACAGCCAAAACCCACCAGCATGGTGTTAACAAGACCTCCAGCAGTGAAGCCCAGTAATGGGACCAGCCCATAAGATGGAGAAGAGCTCACACAGGGAGTCAGCTCCAGCTAGCGGCCATCTCGGAGCAGTTGGGGCTGGTGGAGGCCATCCTCAGCTCCTGGCCCTGAACCTCACTCGTCCCCGCTCACCCTGGCAGAGTGGCCGTTTGCACACACCCACGCAGAAGGGGTGTTTTAATCCTTTGAGTAATATGGCGCAACAAGTTTCTAAGAGGAAAACAGAGAAAGATGGGCAGGGAGGAAAAAAATCCCTAAACAATTCCATTTTGCAAAACACATTTCCCTTCCTATTATGAGAAGGAAGCCTTCAATGAAAAATACTCTGTGTGCAGATCGGACCTACTCGACAGGGGACAGCATTTGCAGAGCTCTGCTAGGAAGGCTCAGTGCTTCTGAGGCTCTCTTGCAAATCTCCCACCACTGTCTTTGGCTTTGGCCGGAGCATGTGGCAATGGCACCTTATGAGTCACATCCTGCTTTTGTAACAGCTGAGAGAAACTGCTGTCCTCCTGCTGCCGGGAGCTGCAGCCCCTGCCAAGCCCTGGGCTCCGAGTCATCTGTCACTTGGCCAAAGACTTCCCCCGGGCTCCTGCCTTGCTCCCTGCCACCATTTAGGGAGTGAGCCAAAAAATCAGGTCCTGCGCAGAGAGAGAGCTCAGACCTGCCTTCCAGGGAAGGAGCTGGACACGCTCAGTCTTCTCTGCTCCTCCTGAGTCTCCCAAACAAGATCGATCCCCTCAGTCTTTCCTCATATGTAATGTTTTCTAGTGCTCAGATCAGTCTTTTTTTGGATCTCTTCTCTCCAGAAATGGTGATAAACTCTTGTGTACTGTTGCTGTACAAACTTAAAAATTACTGCTGCACCTTAGCTGGAGTTTGGGCGTTTCTATGTATGTCTTACCTGTCTCTTGGCAATCTGCATTTGTGCCGGATTCCAAGAATGTCCTATGAGAGACATCACCATCTCTGTTACTCACTTCCTCTTGGATGTTATTGTAGAAGAAACAAGTTTGCCTACAAATCAACTTGGTAAGAGAAAGGGGAACAAGAGTCTCACTCTTACTAGAACGGGGTGTGTTTATTGCAGCTTTGAAATTGCTTGAATATTATATTAAAAGTAACCAAGCAGAAGGATAGCTGCTGTGAGCATTTGCTGTGCTTGCATCTGTCAGATCCCATCTTTCTGTGAAACGCAAGAAAAAAACCCCAACACTTGTCACAGGGGTGATCTTGTATTCTCCTCTAGCTCCTGCTGGACCAGTTTTGGGACAAACCTGACCCAGCAGTGCACCGATTCAGATAATTAAACGAGCAGAAAATTATCCCTACAATAAGGTGAACCATTTCCTGCTAGGTGGGGTTTCCCATTCTTCACAGGAATGAGAAAAGGCATCTCAGAGGGGCGTTTTCACAATCACCATGTTGTTTTTACCACCCCTCTCCTTCAGCATCATTTCAGTTGGTTGCATTTCCCTCTGCTTTTCTGGAAATCAAGAGACTCCTCCATGCTCCCGTAGGAAGCCCACGCGAGCCGCCTGGGTGCAGAGGGATGCTGAGGGCACGCTTACAACTGGAGAACTAAAGACAGCCCCAGGTTCAGGGATGTGCTCGGTCCTACTTTTGATTAAAATCCAAGTCCTTGCTGATCAGCAGCTCAGTTTTCTTCCCAAGCAGAAGTCAAACAAAATTCTCCTCCACAGTCTCCCTCCTGTTGTTGGCGGAGACAAAATTCTCCTCCCTACATAATTTGCTGGGGAAGCTTGAGTAAATGCAGAAGGGCCAAGTCCTGCTGACATAATTTTAAGCTCTTAGAAAATATGCATCGCATCGCTGGTAGATGAGGCAGAGGCAAAGTACTTCCAAAACTACTTAGAAACCACGTGTGGAGCACCCAGCTCCAAACGTTCTGAATCAGCAGGTCAGATCCCTGCCGTCACTGCCTTCGCTGCTGTCACGTGCTCAGCATCCCCCTGTCCTCCCAGCAGTGCTCCAGAGCCAGGTAATGCTCCGTTGGCCATAAAACACCTCAACAGAAGTGGTGTTGGACTGAGCATGAGTTACCACCACTGCTGGGGCTCAGCGCGGCATGGCCACTGCTCCCTGAAGCCCCATCCTTGGGCAGCTCTGCATGCCCCCAGCAGCAGAGCTCCTCACTGGGGCAATGCAGTGGGGGACAGGCAGGGCAAAAGGTTTCCCAGGCTCTGCCTCGGGCTGTACTTCGCCTTCCTGCTTGGGTGCGCAGACAGGCAGGGTAGCCCCAGCCCAGCTGCAGGCAGCTGTGCCTGCCAGGAGATGCCTGCAGGAACCATTTAGCAACTACCTCCATTGATGACCACGCTTCGGAGGGCACAAGGGGCTCAGCTGCAGTGCTTGCCCTGTGGCTTTGCAACTCTAAATTTGACCTGGTCAGCCACCCAGCTGACAAAATCCATGGCTTTTCATTAAAAACCTGGAGAAGCAAAACCCGAAGAGGTAAGGAGTGTCTGCCTGAGAGGACCGGGTGTGCAGCTCAGCGTGGCAGCTCAGCATGGAAACCCGCTGTGGCGGAGGCAGCCTCTGCCCCACTTCCCCATCCCGGGGCCACGTTTCACTGACGTGAGCGAGGCCACTTCCTGCCAGGTTTGCAACACGGGCAGCGGGGAAGGCAGAAGGGAGCTAGAGGGAGGCCAAGCAGCTCCTCAAGGAAGGACGAAGAGAGGGGCGAGACCCACGACGTGGCCAAGGACCCTGTGTCCCGCTCCCGCCGCGCCATGTCCCTGGTGGAGACAATCCGGCTGTGGCAAGAAGGGGTGTGTGCGGCAGACGGGAAGGAGTGGAGGGTAGCCCTGGATGCCTTCACTGCCGTCCAGAACCCCCCTGCCAAAATCTGCTTTAACATCGGCTGCATCTACCTTGTTCTGGGGAAGCTGGCTGAGGCAGAGCAGGTAAGGTACAGCGCTTACAGTCACCGCCCTGCTCTCAGGCTCTGGCGAGTTTGCACGCAGACCTGCCAGACAGATGGACATGGTGGGAAAAGGAGGAATTAAGGGCCATGGTCTGACTAAGGGAAGGATTTGGGGCCTTTTAAATCTGGGATGAAGCGTGACACCCCTGGGCTGTTCCTGCTGAACCTGTTTTCTTAGTGAATCAGAGGCAAAGCAGCAGCAGCAGAAGTGCACAGCTTGCTACCCACACTTTCTCCCTCCCAGAGGTGACCACAGGGCACTAAGCTGCCAAGCGAGCAGTGGCAGATGGTTCCAGCTCAAAAAAATTAGGAGCCTGGTACAGGCTCCATCACCCAGTGCCCAACACTGTAGGGAGCCGTAGCCCACAGAGCCCGGCTTAGGCCCCTTGGCTAAAGCAGGACAGGTATAACTGCTCTATGCCCTCAGTTTTTTAAAGGTCTTCCCTTTTCACCCCGCTCCTACCTCCATGCAGGCATTCACCCGGAGCATCGGCTGCGACAAGCACCTGGCAGTGGCTTATTTCCAGCGAGGGACTGTGTTTTACCAGAGGCAGAAGTGAGTGGAAGGCTTTAACATTTTGCTTTTGCCACTTGCGGAGATGCCAGCCTTTGGCTGAGGACAGTCCCAGGCGGGTTGGTACCCCAGAGGCCAAATTGCAACCCCTCGAGGCTCCTGTTCATCAACAGTGCAGTCTTGGGATTAACACCAACCTTGGACCACTTGTCCTTCCCCTGGGGTGTCCAAAAACACTACGAGGAGATAGGATAGACCAGCTAAACTTAAACAAGTTTAAGTAAAGATTTAGAGGCACCTGTGAGGGGTACCAGGCAGCCAGAGTGCCACCACGAGGTAGTGACACCTTTGTCCTCTGCTCCACAGCCATGAAAAGGCCATCGAGGATTTCAAAGAGGCACTGGCCCAGCTGCGAGGCAACCAGCTCATCGACTACAAGATCCTGGGGCTGCGGTACAGGCTCTTTGCGTGTGAGGTGAGAAAGACTTGACCAGCAGTTTTGATCCCAAAGGATTGTTCACCGTCTCAAAAAATCTAAGGAGAAGACAGCCAACCTCTCTTCATGCCTTGGAAAAAAGCAAGCAAGCTGGTGCAGCGCTCTGTGCGGTGCCACCACCCTGCTCTCCTCTCCTTCACCGCACTCCTGGCAAGGGTCCAGCTGCTCTAAGAGCTCATTTCCTTGCTCCCATCCCTCCGGCAGATACTCTATAACATTGCGCTGGTGTATGCCACAATGGAGGACTGGAAGAAAGCTGAGGAGCACCTGACACTGGCCATGAGCATGAAGAGTGAGCCCCAGCACAACAAGATTGACAGGGCGATGGAAGCCATCCTGGTAAGGAGGAGCAGGTCTTACAGCTGTCGTGTTTGCTCAGAGCAGCCCCACAGGGAAGAGGGAGAAAAATCCCAGTGACAGAGAAACAACCTTTTAGCTACGGCTTTAGCAGAGCAGGAGGAAAACGCAGTGGGCTGAGCAAAATGTAGGTGTCGTACTGAGACGCAAGTTGGTGGGAAGAGCTTTGGGTCACTGTGGAGGCAGGGATGGGAAGACCAGGTTAAATAGACCATGTCAGGGCTGGGGTCGGGCTGTCACAGTCATGTTTTGACTTTATGGAGTGAGACCTTAACCCCAGAGGTTGAAGGAAGGGGACATTAAGCAGTCCCTGCTCTTCACCTCTGAAGAGCACTATGACTTCTCTGTGCTACAGAAGCAGAAGCTCTGCGAGCTGGTGGCCATTCCTGCGGGGAAGCTGTTTAGACCAAACGAAAAGCAAGTGGCTCAGCTGGAGAAGAAGGACTACCTGGGAAAAGCTATGGTAAAAAAGAAATATCTTATTTATTGATGCCAAGCCTGTGGGCTGAAGACAGCTGCTGATTACCCTCTCAACACCCATCTGAGATGCTATCTGCTGCCTGGTGGGCAGCCAGAGATATGCAACTGGTCCATGACTCAGGGATCCCCCCGGGCGTGGAGGGAGGGATGGCATGTAGGGGTCTCATGAGAAACAGGGGGTCTGCAGGAATAGAGGAGCTAAAAGCATGTTTCTGCAGAGCATGGCCTATTTTCAATTTCTCTCTTTAGTGAGACATGAGGGATGGTCAGTCAGCAACGAGCTGGAAAGGTCCCACTGGAGCTTCAACTTGAGCCAAGATTTTTTCAGGGAGGGGAAAAGAAGCTATTTAAAATCTGACACCCACAAATGACCTCCAGTTCTTCCCCTGCTCCATTTGAAAGGGGCTTTTCAGTTCAGATAAGCGAGCAAGCTTTTCTCCCGTGAGTTTGCAAAATCCAAGCCCTGGAATGCCACCCTTGGGCTCAGGGCCTGGGAGACAGTGCTGTGCTGGAAAGTGACCCATTGGCTGTGCAGGCACTGGGGAAATGGTTGACCAAGACCCAGGCAGCTCCTTGGGTGTCAGGGGATCCCCAGAAACTTGCACACAAATATTTATGAACTTTCTAAACAATGTTTAAAGTTGCCTATAGGAGGTAAGGGCTTGAGTTGGACTCTTTCACTCCCTTCAACATTTGTGATTAAAATATAAAGGGAAGCTTTTAGGTTACAGTGACTGTAACTGCATTAATGGTGAGGCTAAGAGCTGAGACCTTGCTGCAGCTGAGAGGTGAGTTTTGGTGCCAGAAGCACACCGCCTGTGGTCAAAGATGCTTAGCCTAAAATCACAGCCCCTCTTGAACCTGAAGCATCCTGAGGAGCTTGGCTTGGCCAACAGCAAAGGAGGAGGGTGGACATCAGAGGTCTGAGAGAGGTCTATGAGCACCAAGTCACTGTCTGTCTTTGGCTCTAGGTGGTGGCTTCCGTGGTGGACAAGGACGATTTTTCAGGATTTGCTCCACTCCAGCCACAGGTAAGGCACCACCGATGAACAGCGTCCTTGGCAAAAGTTCAGGAGGACATGGGGATGGGTATCATCCCTGAGCATGCCGAGGGCTCTGGCTCACAGTGGGGAGCAAACAGCAGCATCGCCACCATGAACTTTCTGCTACTGCTGTGGGGAGGAGGCGGACACTGCCCCCACATCTCAGCTGCTCTCCATCATGGGAGAGCACAGCCCAAACCCGCCTACGTTTGTGGTTGAGGTTAACCCAGTTCCCTGAACAGGGAAGTAGCAGCCTGGCAGCACATGCTCTGCCCCCGCCGTTGCTGCAGGGTGATGGCTTTCGGCAGGGAGCAGTCTCAGACCCTCCCCATAAGATTCATTGGGTTCATCTGTCTCAGCTCAAGCCATCAGAGAAGCAAGAGCAGTTTTGCTTCCATTCTCCATCCTCCTCCCAGTTCCTGAAGCCTTCACATTTTCATTGCATTTTCCTGATGATGTAGCAGCATCTTTCCATCTCTAAAGGCACCTGAGAGTTTTTACAGGAGCTTTTCAAGAGGATACAGGGAAGTGCCGCTGCTGCAGCCTACAGCACTGTTACAGAAGATAAAATACAATCTTCTCAATGCAGCCAAGTGTTGACAACTCACTGCAGGAGTCAGGACTATTTCAAGTAGCTTCTTCAGATGGTTGATAAATCCACCAGAGACCTTAAATTATTTAGGCAGGAGAGACCACAAAAGCACGACGGCAGCTGGGGATTTTACAAGCACAATAATGTGAATATATGGGGAAGCCCAACTTACTGCTTAAACCAGCTGATCTCAAATCCGTGATCTCAGCCCTCCGTGAGCTGAAACCAAAATCACAAGTGAAAACAGGATGATGCCTCTGAAAACCAACCGCAGGTGGAAGAATTTGGAAACTGCTCGTTTGAAGGAGCAAAGCCTGTGGTATTCCTCACAGCACAAAAGGCAATTGTTTTACACATCAGGGTGGCAGAGAGCCGAAAATCTACTGCAGCCAGCTGCAAAAGCAGCAAAAGACTCCCTTTAGGTTCAAATCACCTGACCTGACACCAGTACGAGGAAGAAGGAACCATGTAGGGGTGATGGCAGGCGTGGTAGAAGGCTGCAGGATGTTTCTGCAAAGCAACTGAAATCTTCCAGATTACTCATAATTTTCTTTTTGTCTTCTTGTTGGCAGGCCTCTGGTCCTCCACCCAGGCCCAAGACCCCGGAAATCCTCAGGTAAGTTGGATGAAGGATGGACAATGCTGCTAACCTGTGCAGCCAGGTCCAACCCCATCCTGCACCATCACAGCTGAGCATCTAACCAGCACCCAAAACTCGGGGGGGGCAGGGAAGGGATCGTAGAAACAAGGAGACAGAGGTCTGGGTTCCCCCTACAAAGTAAAACAATGATGTCACCCACCTTCCTGACCTGGCCGCTGCTCCCGCACCCAGGGCCCTCAAAGGGCAGCCGCACCGCGTCCTCTACGAGTTCAGCCCTGAGACCACCGAGGAGCTGCAGGTCCTGCCGGGAAACATTGTCTTTGTCCTGAAGAAAGAGAAGGACAACTGGGCTACGGTGATGTTCAACGGAAAGGTACCAGGGGCATGCTTGCCAGGAGGGGGTGGACAATGGGGTGGACGCTGTGAGGTTCTGCAGAGGACTTGGAGAGCAAAGCCTTGCTGTCAGCAACTAAATGAGTTTCTGACTTCAGTCCCTTATGTCCACCCTGGCTTAGGCCTCAGGGTTCAGTGAAACCCACTCAACCTGCAGCAACTAACCTTCAAGCCTCAGGGACTCTCCTGGATTCAGGGCAGGGCAAGGACAAGCTCAGCTGCATCCTCCTTGCCTTCAGCGGGTTGCCTCCTTGCCAAGGAATCCCCACTTGTCTCTCCTTCCCCCGCAGAAAGGGATCGTCCCCTGCAACTACCTTGAGCCCGTGGAGCTCCAGAACAAGATGCACATCCAGGTGAGGAAGCCCAGGAGAAGATGGTGTCTTGGGGAGGGCAGATCCCCACATATTCACCCACCACCTGTTCTGGGCCTTCCAGCAACAACTCCCTCCCTCGTAATGCTGGGGTTGGTTCTTCTGGATCATGGTTACTGTAACATGAGCCCAGAGACCTGCAAAATCTGGGCAGATGCTGTGTTGATGGCCCCTCTGCGTGGTGGTTAGCAATGCTGGGGAGATGAAGGGGTAGTGAAGGGACCCCTCCCCAGTTCAAAACCCCAAACAGTGGGTTGGAGGGGGGGGTTCCACGAGGCAGCAGCGCTGCAGCTCCCTTAGGAAGAGTGGGATTGACAGCACTACCTTCTTCCCATCCGGCACAGGAAGAAATCCCTCTTGAAGCCGAGATCCCAGAGCCACCCAGCTCCACTGCTCCAGAAAAGCCGCGGCGGCCAGCACCAGGTTAGTGAGGGGAGCTGAAGGGATGGGGGTGCTTTAGGGGCAAAACCCTGGCAGCAGGTTTGAGACGGTTTCCTTGGTGCCATGTCCTCACGCTTTGAGACCAGAGCTGGGGTTCATCTCCATCTTGTTCCCGGGCCCATTTGCAGTCAAGGATGGAGAGGCATTAAGGATGGAGGAGGATGGAGAGGCAGAGATGGCAACTGCAGTGCTGAGGACAGAGTAAAATAGAGCACATGGGTCCCCGAGGAAAGCAACTCCCTCCGTGCTCTTAATTAGCACAGCAACTAATGGGAAAAAGGGCCTGGGGATAGGAATGGGGCAAGTGACCCAGCTTGTCCAAGTCTTGGAGTAGGAGGTTCCTTGCAGGCTTCTCCTAAGAGCAGGGCACCCACGATGGTTTTACTGCTGCTGTGAGCTGGGCTAGGTTTGAAGGAGCTGTGGTTGCCCCAGGAAGGGGATTCCTGGCTGATCCTACCCAGTGTCCCAGGCCTGGGGCAGGACTGGTAGCACCAGGGCCACCACACTGCCCCCAGCACAGTTGGTTCAGGGTGCTTGGAAGCCAAAACAGGGCGCTGTCACCTACAGTCATGCTGCTGCAGGAGTGTTCAGGTGCACGGTCCAAAATAGCGGTTTAAAGCTGGGGAGCGCATGTGTTTCAGCAAGCTGAAATGAAGAGCTGGGAGGAAGCATTGTGAGTTGCTCTCTCTAGAAAACATGACACGGTACTTGGAGGTAGGAGCCTATGGCTGAGCTGTGAACTCCACAGCACTGCAGGAAAATCCCATTTGGGGTAGAAAATATCACCATCCCATACGAATGTTAACCTGCTGTAGTTTATTCTGGCTATCGACGGCCAACCTGTCAAAAAAAATAGGAGTACGTGGACAAGCAGTTGCCAAGCCCCCTGCTCTGAGGTGGGCCTGAGCCAGTCAATGGCGGGGAAAGGTGGACCAAAAGACTACTAATGACAGGACAGGGTTTGTGTCCCAAGCAGAGCAGCCTCATAGGCAGTCCAGTGGTAAAGTTGATAGAGAAGATGCCTGTGGCTCATGGGAGTTAAGGGCAAACATCTCGGGGACCCAACAACCTCAAAGAGCATCCTTGTGGCACCAAAAGCCATCGCAGATCGAGCAGTGGGACTGCATTTAAGAGCGTAGCTCTGTCTCTTTCCCATAACGAGCAGTTATGTCAAAGCATTGACAAAATGTAGAGCAGATCCTTGTGAAGGGACTTCAACAAACCTGCATTGAATCACCCTACCTGGAGGTCTGAATTTAGCTTTACAACCCCAGTGAAGGACAAGGATTGCATCCTGTTTTCAGTGTGGACCTGGAGAGATCAGAAGAGCAAAGACACGAAAACCAGCAGATCATGGGGGTTTTTTTTTTGTTGTTGTTGTTGTGTGTTTTGAGGGGTCTTTTTGGTTGTTTGTTTTTGGTTTGTTTTTTTTTTTTTTTTAAATCCAGCCAGGAAAGACAACCCACCCCTAAAGCTTCTGTCCTCAAAAGAGGGAAGGCACAGAGCCCAAACCTCTGCTTGGTGGTTATATCTAAATCTTACAGATGAATCCCATCACAGGTGATGCTGCATCCATTCAAGGGACCACCATTGGCTCCAGGGTTGGTTGCTGCAGATAATGATGGGTGTCAAGGAAAAGGGCTGCAGGAGATATGAATGCCTATTTAGGTGCAGAGCAGCAATACTTACCCTGTCCCACTTGCTGAGCCATCTCTTTCTTCCTCCACAGACTACGTTCCTGCTACTGCGACGCAGCTGAGAGAAGCCAAGGTAACATCTCGTGAATGTAGATCCCGAGGTCCATATTACAAACCTGTATTTATTGCACATTGAAAGGTGCTGCAATGCCTGGCAAGCACCACAGCCCTGAAAGTGTTTCAGGTTTTCATCATTCAGGAGCTTCTCCAAAGCATAACAAGAGGCCTAAGGGCCAGCAGGTCAGCAGGACCCAACTGGGTGATGAGGGCTGCTTTTTGGGAGGTCTCCTGCAGGCATGCTCCCCACTGGACCTGTGGCTGTTGGCAGAGCCCTTGTACAACTCATGTGGCACTTGATAAGGGAGAAATAGGAGCGAGCTTGGCTGTAACACACATGGCTCCTGGGTAGGGTCAGTGCATCAGAAGGTCACTGGGGAGAGAGATAGGAAAACACGACAATCCCAACTCAAAAATAGAATGAGGGGGTTGGGGGGTGGACAAACCTCGAATTTGGTCACCTGAAAGCCACAATTTTGTTGCTAAGTGCCTAATCTATTACTGCTCTCTCCCTGGACAAGCCCAGGGCTGCCAACCAGCCACACGTCCAACCAAAGCTTGGGCAGCATGACTGCTGACTTGCCCCGAGGGAAGTGCCAAAGGCTACACATGCTAGCAGAGATGTCTCCCTGACCAGCAGCCAGCTGATGCCCCACAGCTCAGATTTGACTGAGGCGACCACAGTTTCCATGTCCTAGTCCTTCTCCCTGCCCTCACCAAGTTACACCAGCTCTCACATCCAGTTTACTGCCCGCAGGAGGCCGAAGCAGCTGTCTCCAGCCTCCACATCCTCAAAGTGCATTACAAATACACAGTCGCCCTGCAAGTCAAGCCAGGCCTCTCCTACATAGAGCTCCTGCACCTGGTTTGCAAGAAATTGGAACTCCAGCCTGAGCACATGCAGCTGAGGTGAGGTGCTGCCCACTGCAGGCAGCATAAGCCATGTTTTCAGGGCTCCCACCCTTACCCAGTGTCCTCCGTGTGCCCAGGTACAAGCCTGCGGAGAGCCAAGCGCTGGTGACTCTGAGCATGGAGAGCCTGGAGGCGGCTTGGAGCCAAAGCAAGGACAACTGTCTGACAGTCTGGTGCGACATCACGGAGGTCAGTGACAGCTAGCAGTGGCAGCCACCTCTTCTGCCCACTCCTGGCAAGGAACCTCAGCAGACGTTGCCTTTGCTTTCCTTGCCACGAGCACAGGCTTGTGGCTTTCAAAGCAAGCCAGCGACCTCTTGAAAGGCAGAGGAGCAAAGAGCAGGTGAAGAGGGAAAAGCAGAGCTTGTCTCTCTTACCCTGGTACAAAGAAAAAGGAGATGCCAAAAGGTGTCCTTACCAGTTTATTTCCTGCCTTAGGGAGAGGGGTTTTTACCGGACAGCAAACCAGAGCAGTCGCTGCAGGAGGCAACCCCGGAGGAGATGGGACCAACCCAAGTTGTAGCGCAATACAATTATGAAGCCACCCAGCCTGAAGACCTAGAGTTTCAGGCAGGAGATGTGATACTTGTTTTATCCAAAGGTAATTGTGTTCCTTCTGCAACAGGGGAGGGGAGGGGAGGGACCTCCCAGCTCTGGTAAGAGCATGGGTCTGACCCTGAGATGCCAGCGCCTGCCGCAGCTGCTGTTCAGTGGAAGTTGTGGGTTCCCAACATCTGCCAGCCAGGCCAAAGACTCTCAAATATTTGGTCAGATGCTGGATGCACGTTCTTCAGTGGAGCCTACAAGCTTCACTAGGGACTTTGATCTCTTTTCCCAAATCCTCCACTCCTCTAAAGCAAACTGTTCCATGCTGGGGACCTGTAGAGCAACAGCCTTCACTGATAGCAAACTTCTCCTGCAAGTTGCAGTTTGCCACCTTTAGATGGTAAACAGGCTGCTCAGATTTCTGTCGCAGGGCACTTCTGAGAAAGCTTGCATTGAATGCAAACACTTTATAAGACAGGTTAGAAAAGAAGCTTGCAGAGATTGCATGAGCATGAGGTGGCAGGTGGAATCCAGGGGAAAGGACAACCTAAGGACACTTATGAGATTTGCTTTCCTTCGCATCACTAAGAGCTGCGGCACCAAGCTTCTAGTTTCCAGATTCACAGGGCAAATTTGCTCCATCCCCATGAAGGGGAAAAAAAAAAAATCCAACCTACTGAGGTGTTTCCAGCCTCTGCTTTGCATGCTCCTGACTAACCACAGGGTTTTCACAGCTTACCGGCCAATTCTCTAGAGCCACAAGACAAGCAGGACCCAACATCTGCAAGACTGCTTTCCACAAGTGCCTTCTTCCACCGCAACTGCCTTGTGTGCTGTAGCAGCAGCAGAGCTCCTCCAGCTCCACCACTGGCTTCCCACCCCGGTGTCAGTGTTATACACACTTCTTCCAACATATTTTCATCACACCCCTGTTTCTGCCACCCCCTTCCCCAAACAGTTTCAAGATGGGAGAGTTTCACTTGAGCTGTGTTTAACTTTACTGTCCGCAGTTTATTTTTTAAAGGAGATGCCTCATTTGGCTGCTGCCCCACAATGGGAGAACACTCTTACTCCCATTCCCCTCACCTGGCACCTTTTCCTGGCTGCTTTTCTTTTTAAGGATACAATCTTCCATTAGCCTCAAGTCTTTAATATTAGTCTTTAGTGCTTCTATGAGAATTGAGGCTTAAATACAGACTTAAATCTCAGCAAGATCTAGTACCTGTTTTTGAGGTGGATCTTTTAAAGTCTGTGCAGAATGCACAAGAGGGAGGACAAATTATGATACTTTGCTCTATGTAGCTCTATCACTAATTTGTACTAGCTGGCAGGCTTTGGCAGTGGTACCCAAGTGACCACAGTTCCCCCCCCTCCACCACTGTACAGGTGAGTTTTTTGCACCATACAACATTGGTGACTCCCCCCTTCACTGCTGAGCTAAGTATTTCCCATTAAATAGTTGGTTCTCACCTCATGTGGTTCCCCACAGCAAGAGTTTTCAGAGCTCTTAAGCTTTCCTCAACCCAGGGTAGCAGAGGCTTTTGGGTTTTCTTTTGGGGGTTGGGTTTTTTTTTTTTTTTTGATACAAACATGGAACAGCAGGTGAAAATACACTTTAGTTGGCATCTTGAAGAGGACAGCCTGTCTCAGATAATTTCCTTGCTCTCCACACTCACATTGTTTCCACTGTCTTTTATTCAAGGCAGTTTCTAAGCCCCTTGGTCTCTATTTTGATCTACTTTTCCCACCTTCGCTTGGCAATGCATTCTTTCTTACCTTACAACTTTACTCTCTACCTCATTCCTCCTCAGCCCCTTTCCTCCACATTCCTCTCTCCACCAGGCTTTAGCATGGCTAAAAGGTTTATCAGCAGAAAACCTTAAAATGGTGATCTTGGGCCTGTCTGTAGCACGTGGAGGTTATTATGCTCCTGTATATCCCTAGGGTGACAAAAATTGTGTCGATTTTATCTTCCAGTGAATGAAGACTGGTTAGAAGGCCAGTGTAATGGGAAGATAGGCATCTTCCCATCCGCTTTTGTTCAAAAGTCTAACACTAAAGACCCAGAGATGTGACTTCAGAAGAGCTTAAAGTTGTGGATGTAGAAAGAAATTAAGAATTCAACTGTTGCAATTAAGAAGTGTCCATATTAATCACTGCATCTGAAAATGAGCTTTAAATATTATTGCTACTTGTATTAAAAGCTTTATTTTATTTTAGCTTTTGTGTTGTTCTCTAAAACAGGTACTTATTAAAAAGTTGCTAACTGTCTTTCTGTTAGGAATACATTGTCCTAAAAACTGTGCTTACCAAGAGACTTGCTCTGTCCCACCTGCCCTATCCTTAACAAAGAAAGCTTTTATACAGACATGCCAGCAGCTGGGAAAACCCATGAGAGGGTGTAAGTGCTACTTGCATTTACAGCCCTGCCAACAGATCCAGAAGAGGAACTGGCGTTCAGGAAGCTACAGACCAGGAAAGGCTGAACTTCCGACAGCATTTGCTTCCTCAAAACATTACTGCCAACCCTAAGAGCTTGGGAGACACCAGGCAGCCTCACCTTGCTCCAATTAACAATTCACTTCAAAACCACAGTGACTTTAAAGCCCCCTACCAATAAAAGTATACACATTTTTTTTCACCTTTGGGAGCTGTATCTCCAAGCTTTTTCTCATCAGGCAGAAGAGACTAACTTAGAAAGACACTACCTGGAGTCTCAGCAGGTCATATAGCAGTGAAGTTGTCCCCTTTATAAAAGCCTACACAACTTTAATGCCCTTTTCCCTATCCAAGAGGTTTGCCCCCCTCTGGCCTTGCCACTACTTTTACAGTATTTCACCTTCCCTGGCTGCTGAGAGCTGGTCCTTCTGGCATTTTAAAATTATCTACCCTGCCCCGTCCTCAAAACATGCAAGCTGCAGATACAGCCAGCCACCTACAGTGTTGGGAGCACTTTGCTTCAAAGGGGCTAAGGGCAGCCGTCTCCCCACTTTGGATCCCATCACGCAAGTTCTGGACAACCCCACTGTTACAATAACCTAAATATCATATTCCTTTTTAAAGGAACTTATTCTGAAGAGTTGCCTGGATACAATGGACACCTGTCATTTCAAAACCAGAACATCTCTGTAGTTTTCTTTGACACATTTGGAAATATGCTGTTTAAACACTAGCTGCAAACAGCCAACATCCCAATCTGCAGGCAGAAGGATCTGTGTCCTCCTACTCCGGCTGCCTGTGCTCTACCAGGTTTAGTCTGCAACTGAAGAAGAGCTTTGCAAGCTACTCCCATCTCAGATTTTTGGTTCAGTATGTAAAATGCATTGCACACAGGCAGCACAAACCACCATCCAATTATCTGCACTGAGCCCAAGCCAGAACCTCTGCGATTTATTTATTCTCTTTCAAATAGAAAAAAAAAAAATCAACTTCAAACCTTATTCTGACTTCTCCAGAAAAATAATGCATTTTTAAAAGCCTGCAGCCAAGTTACACAGGAAATAAATGCTACACACAGACCTGGATGGAGAGAACATGGTTTAATTAAAGGCAAAGCTGATTTCAGCAGCTGCAGTTCTTGCACAGACAGACAAAAAACACAAAAAAAGCTTACGACACAAACCAGTTTCTGTTGGGGGCCCCTTCCCTCGCTCCCCCAGGCATCGGAGGGCGGGAGGGGAGTCCCAGCCAAGAGTCAGACGCATTCCCGAGGCCAGATGCTCATGCACAAGTGGAACGGTGCGGCTGGGACCCTGGCACTGCCGGGAGTGAGATGGCAAACCTGGTTAGCTTGTCTAGGGTGCAAGAGTCAGTGACGGTTCAAACACTGGAATGTCGCAGCTGCCTGGGTGCACAGCTTGATACACAAACCGGGAGGGCTGGAGGGAAGTACAGAGGGGTTTGGTTCATATTACCACTGGGTGGGAACTTTTACTTGTTGGACTTTTTAAAGGAAATACATCTTTGAAATGCAACAAAGAACAGTGATGCTGTTAAGGTGGAGATCGTGGGGGAGCTGCTCATACCCCCAGAGGGGTATTGTGTCTCCTCCGTCTTCCCTTTTTGTATTCTTTGGGGCTGCCCAGACTCCAGTGTCACTTCAGCTCCTGCATGTGCTTTGCTCTGCAGCTGACTTCCAGCTCAGAGATCCTGAACCATCACACAAACCCCTACTGCTAAACACAGCAAATGGACATTGAGATTGTTTCCGTAACTTCCCTGGGAAGCCTAACAAAAATGCTGTCATTTTCTTTAACGAAGCTTCCAGTCTTTCTTCCCCCTAATAAATAGCAAATAAAACATTTTCCTTTTCCCTTCTGCACCTTTTCATCTATGAACAGCATTATGCTTTCTTCAATGTGTGGGTTATACACGTATGTCCATGGGTGCCTTGAATTTCATTCTGGAACTGAACGTTTGGGGCTGCAGCTGGGGGCAGGGGGCGCGGGGGGACGGGTTTCTGCAGAGCTGATGTGTGCCTGTGGGGGTGCATACACTCTGCACTGTCCAGGCCGACTGTCAGCTTTACCCAGCCCTGCTGGACCCCTGATTATATTCTGCGAGATGCTGCATGTTGGTAATGAAACTACTAGCGTCCAGCGAAGATGGGAGGATGGAGAGAGAAAGGAAAAAAAAAAAACAAAAAAACAAAAAAACCAAAAACCATTGAAAGCTTTCTACCTACCTATTAAAATGAGTCAGGCTGTGAATGCACAGACTAGCCTGCCCTTTGTGGGGCTAGCCACTATGCTACAGTAAAATGTACAGGAATCAAACATTAATTTAAAACCCCATAGCAGTTAACTTGCTTGTCCAGCAGAGTGCTGCAATGCCCCACATCACCGATTATAGCTCAAACACCTACTGAGAGGAGGGCATTTCATGCTGGAGTCTCTCTAACCCACCCACGGGCTGGCCAAAGCCTTGGGTGAAAGGTGAAGTGGTGTCAAGCGCCAGACTCTCCTTCATGAAACTCCTTCGCTAGCCCAGGAGATAGAGCCCCACCTTGCCACCAACCACCTCTGACTGGAGCAGCAACTGGGGCTTTCATTGCTACACACTGACTACGAAGCACGTCTGTGTACGGAAGAATTCAGTGTGATCTTACTACTGAGATAGTAATAAAGATGTTTAGGAGTAATTTCAACTACATTCTCAGTCAGCAAAGCAATCATTAATGGATTCCTATTTTATCTCTCCAAAGAGAGGAAAAGGATTGAGAAGTTCTCATTGGCTTCTCCCATCTGCCCTTCATTCTCAGCTTTTACTTCCCATGTGGCTGGGGACATGCACGATGGAGAAGGTGAGAGGCGGTGATATCAGGTTACTGAGTGAGACAAACAGCAGTTCCTCTCTCCCTCCAGAGGGCCCAGGGATGGGAGAGTTGCTGATGTTGTTTTCTTGCACTGCAGACATTTTGTGCACACTCAGTGGGTTGGTGGAGCACTTACGCCCTCCTGACAGCAAGGAACAGAAGAGAGGGCTGCCACCTGCACAGGACTGTGTGGGCCAGTCCTGCAAACCCAACATGCCATGGTTTATGGAGCCTTCGTTTGCAAGGGTTGCCACCTCTGTCTCAATGCGGCGGGTTCATGGTGCCTTGTCCGCGTTGCTGCTTCTGCTTCTGCTGCATTAACAGCTGCTCCAGGGCTGAGGGTCCAGGGTGCATCATGGAACTGGACCAGATGGACTAAAAACAAACAGCCAACACTAGCACCTCCTTGCGTTAGACAGCCCCCCTCTTTATTTCTATATTCTCCCTCTTCTCTTTATCACTCATACCTGGCTTATCATGGAAGTTATCCAGACTTCAAAGAACACCTTCTAAAGAGAGGCTCCCTGGAAGAAGCTTATCCTCCTCCAGAATCCTCATTACCACAAAAATTCATCCCACATTAACGATTACTAATTTTAGACTAGTCAAAGCAAATGTTATAATTTCTTCCAGTTCTACCAGCCTGGTCTTGATCCACAAAATATTCTAGAACAGCAAGAACTGGAAAACTGTGACATCTTCCAACACTGGTCACACCTCCCACGTTACCTGCATAAGTGAATCTGCAGGAAAAACCTTCGGTTTCTGACACTAAACTCTGATGCTTGCAATAGGCTAACACCCATCACCAGATCTTCTGGCCCCATAGACAAGCACCCATTCCTCAGCACAGTTTCAGTCAAACATACCTTCAGGCTCTCCATAAGCACAGCTGAGGAGTCCTCCATAGCAGGAGGGCCTTGGGCTGCCCAGGTGCCACTGGGAGTGCTGGACTGGTGCCAGCTGCTCTCTGAAGATGACGATGTTGCTGGGAGATAGTCCAGACCAAACCCTCCCATTGCTAAAACAGGAGAAAGACAAGTTCAAAGCAAAACCACTGCAAAAACCATGCCATCAGCAGGCTTCACACAAGCACTTGCCTGGCTTGTCTGTTTTCCAGCGGTCTGCAACTCTCCTGTCTCTGTTGTCTGGAGTCCCAATAGGTCCAAAGTTGGAGAAGGGAACAGAATTGTGGTTATGGGTTGGAGGGGAGCTTGGCAAGCTGCTGGGGTTGGAGGAGTGAGGAGACTGGCTGGCTGGTGTCGAATGATCTAGTGATTACAAGGCAAGAGGAAAAAGGTCAACAGAAACAGCAGGAGCCTCCCAATTTCAAATTTCTTAGTGCTGCTGCAAATTCTGCCATCACCCACTTTTCTCCAACGCTGAAGGTCAGTTTTTATTCCCTCCATTACATGAGCGTAATGCAAATTCCTAAGTTCTGAGTGAAAATTTTTGTGCATATACAAGAACAGAATGACTGTGTTTAATGCATACATGTGTTTATCAGAAAAACAAAAAACCAGGAAACCTCAAGAGGGCTGGCTAGCCGAAGTGAGTTTTCCCCATGTTTCCTGAAGAACTTTTCTCAAACTAAAAAAAAAAAAAAATCTGTCTCCAAGCTTGACAAACCAATTAAAAAAAAATGAAATTAGACCTTGAGGATTTTGCAAGTTTACAACTTGAATTACCAAGTCTGTGAACGTTTTACACTTCTATGAGTCAAAGCAATTCAGACCAGAACCCAATACTGAGCAAAAAAGGAGAGCAAGCATGGAAAAGCCTATCTGCAGGCCGGTTAGAACGATGCCTGAAGACAACACAGCATAGCAGGGTGGCAGGATACTATGCAGTCTTGAATGAAGAGGTCAAGGGAGAGGAAGCTGAAACCATGCGAGCCATAAATCCTGCTAGAATAAAAGCACTTTGCAACTCCTTCCATTTCACCCACAACCCCCCTTCCATTTCCTGGTTGGCTGCAAAAGTCTCAGTGCAACCAAAAATCTCATCCAATGCAGATGTTATTTAAAATCCACTCATTTCTTAGATTCAACTAATTCCTACCCTCACGCTCTTCTGGATTTTTAGTGAGAATCAAATCATGACAGAGTAGTTATGTTTTATGCCTTTAAAATTATTACTAAGGAAACAGTTCGTTTAGGTAGGCTGCTTGACAGTAAAACAAACAAACAAACCCCACTGTCATATTTTCCTCCGCACTCTTCAGTCATAGAGTTTCTTTCTCTTTCAAATATCTATATTATGAAATCCAGTTCTTCCTGCTTTTTCCAAAGAAGCAACACTGAAAGTATACGGATGTTTGAGTTGAAGCCCTACTCCCAAATGCTTGTCAGGAATCTAAGTTAGAGATTTCAAGATTTAACACCTCCTACAACTTTTTATCCTGCTCAACTACTTCAATTACAATCCAGGTTCTTATGCTATATTAATTACAGAATCCCCTCATATTTCTGAGGATATGTAAAGAAAAACAGACAGAAACCTTCAGACACCTTGTCAAGCAGGCATTTTTTTTAATTTCCAGTTACATTTAACTTACAGTAGGTTCAGAATGAACTCAAATCCTCTTAAATCACTAGACACAAGAAAAACCCATACCAGGATTACCTGAGCTGGCTGGAAGGGATGGAGACCACGGAGTCCCTTCAAAGAGAGAATATAGTGAAGTCTCCTGATGGGCAACTGAAGGGGTGACTTCTGTTTTTGTGCTGGTATTCATGTTTTTCCCATATACCTCATTGAACATGCTGTTATTTGGATATCTTTCCTGCAAAAAAATGAATGTAAGAGTTTGGGTATTGGATTTATTTCAAACACTGAGACTGTACAAAGGAAACAATTATAGATCAAAATATTTTCCTAACTCCTTTTTCACTCCCCACTTCTTTGACCATTTTATTTAACATGAAGTCCATCACATTCTGAATCAGGACAGATTTCTCCTGGCTGGACTGCAAACCCTTCACAAAATCTTCAAATTCCCAGTACTTACAAAAATTCTATCAAGACCTTGCTCAGTTCTCCGGAAGAGAATGAGTAATCCATTGCTCAGGAAATAAAAACCTACACACCATAAGACTTTGAGATGCACCTTTTCAGTCAACTTCACAATTCTACTAACAGTAAAGGGCCCATGAACTCAGCAAGATTCAACAGTACGTCTGCAGGACTATAGCTAGGATGAATTTGGGAAGACAACTAATAAAGGCAAAGATAATCTTGCTGATATAGACTGAAATTAGGCACCCATATGGATTTCTTTCAAATTTTCCATTGGTTTGAACTAAAGGATACCCCCATATTTCTGTCATGTTACCTAGTTTAACAGCAAGGTCAAAGAGCAAAGGGCTACAGGCTCTAGTCCTCCCTTACCTGATTAAGAGAAAAGCCACTGAGAGACAGGAAAGATGACGACTGAGACATCAATTCTGATGGTTTTTCCAGCAGGGACTTCTTCAGAAATCAAAAAGGGAAAAAGAGCAGTTAGTGTTCAGCGTAGTGAGCAGGAGGAAAGTATGCTATCAGAAACTGCCAAGGTGTTTTTGGTCACATTTAAAACCTTCCTTGTATTTTAGCTCCAGCACCTTGGAGGACAGGGGGAGCAAACTAACAAATGCAGAAAATCAGTAGTTTCCCTACTAACTGTAATTAATGTCTAAAAATCAACAATCACAACAGCTGAGAGTCTCAGGCAAACCCCACTGCCAGAACAGCTTTTCAAATCCAAAGTGTAATACTCTGTCTGATATATCTAAAGGGGTGATTCCTGCCCAAAAACCCCTATGGTTGTGTAAAACCTTGTACAAATGAGACAGGATCCTCCCCAGTGACTAGAAGACTCCTTCAAACATGATTACACTCTTGTATGCTGCTACTGACAGAATATTTGTCAATTTTGAGAGCATCCCTGCTTTACAGACATTCTTAAGACAGCAAGAGCAGCCAAGTGCTGTGAATTTTTTAACTGGGTTAAAAAGTCCAAGTTTCATTTAATGCTCTCTCATTTTCATTATAAATGACAGTAGAGAGGAAGAAAAAAACCACCCAGTGTTTAAAACAGAGGTTCCAAAACTCCCCTGTGGTTCCATGTTAAGATATTATGGACCTTTTCCATCCTCTACGCTGCCCCCTCTCATACAGCTGTTATTTCCAGCATAATATTTCTCAGCTTTCTCTTCAGTTCTTACTACGATTAAGCAGTGAAAAATAGTGTCTCTGAAACAAGCCTATTTAGGGAAGAAATAGGATCGGTTATCATTGATACAGAAATCAAAGAAAAATTATAAAGCTCAGCTGGTGGACAAACACACACCACCAAATTTAGGATCAGGATCACCAAGCCATAGAATTAGTGAAGCCATAAGTAAAACTGTGTGTGATCCAAAATGAAAGCTGTAGTCTTGCTCCAAATAAAAGCCCTCTTGCACTCATACCAGCTCAGCATGTCAGATGTTTTTAAATTTATTGTTCAAACAACAGAAACCTGAACTAGCGTCCCTCTCTTTAACACAGTCTCAGTATCTCGAATATCTTTGCTTTTATCCTGTAAACCTAAAACAAATAGCCTCATTTTCTTGGCAGCTCCTAGCTTGTAGATTTTCCAAGTGACAACTCATTACTTTGAAAGCACATTTTAAAAAGGCAGACAAAATTCACACCCTGCATATCCACACAGCTTGCACAGAGAAGAATTTCGTTCCATTTGTCAGCAGACAGCAACAGTAGGAGCTTCAAAGAAAGCTGCTGAAGAAGCAGCTATTAGTTTCTTAGCAAAGGTATCTAATGAGACAGAAATGGGTGTCTATTTTGCTACTGGCTCCTTGGGATGGCATATAAAATAACTGAGGAATAGACTTAATCAGAGATTTTGAGTAGAGTCACAAATAACTCTTCTTTGTTACTGCTACTAATCTGAAATACTAGTATTTAATGAACAAACTTGTAGCCATACTAGAAAGGTGTACTGCATGTTCACAGGCAATTTATAAATTCAGCAGCTCTAAGACCCTCCAGCTAGTGAACTAGGAAGGTTTTAACACATAAATGTAGGGGGAAAAAAAAGCATCTCTCAGTCTGTCAAAAAAGACTGTATTTCTATAGGAGTTACTGATTATTTATCTAGCTGCTTGCAATTTTCTTCCACAGCCATCTTGCTGTTTCACAATCTCTTCTGCATTTAGTAGGGCAGCTTCCCCCTGCCTTCATGGAATTTTTATATGCAGATTATAATAAGCCACACTTGTTCTGATGACTTCCCACAGCTGAATCTGTGCTCCCCCTTGCCCTTAGTAATAAGTCCATACAACTGCAGAAGAGCGAGTGCATGAAATGATGCATCAACATCTCTCCTGTAGACTGTATTTACAAAAAACCCCCGCTTTTATTCTGATTTCTGAACAAATCAGCAGGCCTGGATCCGGCCCAAGAGCTATACCGTGGGCCTTCAGGTGGTCTGAGTTCTAGCATGAAGACTAGCTCAAGGGTGAGGCAGGGAAGTGGACAGGAGGGATGGGGGGGGAGAAAGGAATTTCACATTCTTATCATTTCACAGAAGAAAGAGATGCTAGTTAAGAGTGAGAAGCAGCAGTATTACATCAAATACATACAAAGAGGCTTCGTCCAGGAAGAGAGGCGAGAGGCCCCAGTAGAGCTGGGTAAAGATCAGGAGGATTAGAGAAAATCAGCTCTTCCTCCTCCTCCAAGGCAGCCAGACTCTTTAACAGGTCCGGAGGAAGCAGAGGGGAGCTCTTGGGGTCCTAGTGACAGAAATGAGCACAGTGAGACAACAGAAGGCAGAAAGGAGAACAGCAAGAGACGGCGAGGAGAGGCTAAGCCACAGCAGGATGAGAGAAAATAGCAAGAGAAAGGCAGAAGGCGGCATGCAGAAGTGCGAGGTGAGAAGGTGCAGCAGAAGGTGCAGCAGAAGCGTGTCGAGATACACAGAGGGAAACTGCTGAGCAGAAAACATAACTAGCCACATGGCCTAACATGGACGGGGAACAAGCACTGCACCATCAAAATGATGGGCAGCTAGTTTTAATTAGTGGAGCATGTACTTCCCGTTGCATCCATGCCAAATACTGAACCTGTTTTCACATTCAAGGACAAGGAACACAAAATCTTACAATTATTCTTCTATAGCTGACCTGTGAGTAATTTAGGTTTCAAGTAAAATTAAGTTTGCATCTTCTTCCCTCCTCTATTTGTAGAGCTTAAATCTCACGAGACTTATTTCCACTGCTAATGACTGCTACACCAACGTACAGCTGAGCAGACCAATGGGCCAAAAAACCCTGCAAAGTGCTGGTCAAACCTGACATACTGACTTTTGTGAGGGATGCTTAAAACACAAGCACCACAGGCATAGCTTCTGTCCGTACTGCACTGTGCTTGCACCATGGTGAGGTTTTCCTTTTAGGGATGAGAACAAGGCTTTGACCCTGTCTCCATCTAAAAAACACAATCCGACATCAGGGTAGAGGCAGACTCCTATATATTGTCTGGCTTTTCTTTCTGAAGGATAAGCCAAGTGATCTCAGCTGACCTCCTGAAAATCCTGAGTGCATTTACAGAGGCGCATCTGACCAATGGTTTGAGGAGGCCTCTGTTTAAGTTTCCTTACAAACATCACCAAAAGCACTCACAGACAACTCCAGGGATGTTAATAACTAACAAAGATTGCAGGTTTTATCAACAGCAACATGAATCACAACTGCATGAACAGAAGCAAAGTATTCCATTAGTGCAACCAAGAGCTAAGGAAGTTGTTCAGTGTTCTCACTGCGTGCTGGGATTTGCAGAAAAACAAAAAAAAATAGTCCAAGACAAGACTGCTCCTACCATCCTCAATTTCCAGCCTCAATCTGACTATTGCAGCCTTAGCCATTCAACACACTCTCAAGATACTATATGGGTGTTAAGAGTTCATCCAAAGGGTAATAATTCAACTGCAATTATCTGGATGGCTTTTATGGTTTTCATCAGTTACCAGACAAGAATTTTCCCCCAAACTATCAGCTGCCCTGTTTCTCAACCTGGCAGACACAGTGCAGAGATCAATGACACATCTACACTGAACAAGACTTATACCTACTTGAAACCAAATCTTCCAGAGCTGGATCCTACACACAGCCAACTAAAATGGTTGAATTCATCACTGTTTGCTGGAATCCCACTTACTGATACCCAGCTCCCTACTAAATAAGCTGACATTGACCTACTTGGGGCTACAGGGCATTCCTGAAACAGGGAAACTCCTAGAGTTGTCAGGAATATCAGAGCCTGATTGGTTTTCACCACTTATAGCATGGATCTTTACCTCAAAGGTCATCCTGGAGACAGCATCCTGCTCTGGGCGGAAGACTCCTTGCCGTTTTCCCCTGCGGTCCACGTTAGACTGCTGTGCCATCACCCTATTGTCAGCCATGCCATAGGAAGAGTCCCAGTAATATTCTGGCACCTTGACTTCTGAGGGGTTCTGGTTATATGGCTCCATTGGGAAAGGCTTCATTTTTTTCTCCAGAGGTTGCTGTTGCATCACGGGAGGCTGTAATGACTGTTCAAATAATTTTAGAGGGTCCTGGGCCTGCAGGTAATAGGACTGCTTTACGGGCATGATCTTCCCCAGTGAGCCTTGGACTTGAGGTGGGTTCCAGAGCTGCTTTGACGAGTCTGTCTGCGGATACTGAGGCAGAGACACATGATTTCACCAATTAATTGTGGGAACAATTAATGTTAACTGAATGCCTAACTCCATTCAAACTGTCAGCCTGGCTCACTTGTGATAGACATTCCACAAACATTCAGATTTCCTATGTTATTCACCAAAATGCACAGTCTGAATAGGCATCTAATACTCCCTAGTCAAGCTTTACGCCAGCAGCAAGTATAATCCTTACTCTAATCCAGTACCTTATAAACACCTTTATACTAAGGTACTGAGCCAGCATTTTGCTGCCCAGAACACCAGGAGGGTCCCACCATCAAATCCAGACATGCCAGAAGGGAAATTTTCTCCAGCACGATGTGAGCGTAAAACTAAGAGCTATGAGGGAAGTGACACTGCAACCCAGTTAGCCAAAAGGAGAGTGCGGGTGAAGGTTCAGACTCAGTACTCATTACTCACACAAGAAAACTAGAAAGACCCAAGACAGAAATACCTTATCAGAAATATCAGCTTCATACCCTGTCTACAAACAGAAACACACAGAAAACAGATGACCACCTTCCCATTTCAGTAGATACCTTCCTCTTAGTTAGAATCATATGTTCATACCCACTAAACTTCAGCTTTTTTTCAAATTTGCCTAGAAGTTCACAGATCAAAATTCCACAAAGGTCTTTAATGACAGTTTTCCAGGAACATAAGTCTTGAATGTTGCCATTTATTTTTAAACAAAACTTAGCACATTGCATTAGTCCAGGTTACCTGCTGGAATCCAGAGTGGTGTGGCGGGCTCTTCCCGAGGCCCTGCACAGCTTTTGTAGGGGACTGTTGCTGCTGTTGCTGGGCCAGAGCTTGGACCTGTAACTGGCTTGCGGACTGTGCTGTTGCCTGAGCTGGTAAAGATGAGAGGGGTTGCTGGGAAGGAGGTGGTGTTTGCTGAGGTCCCTGGGTCATTGGCCCTGGTCCAGAGGGCCGTTGCTGGCTGTAAGGAATGTGGGACTGTTTCCCACCTTGCACCTGGTTTCCTGCAGGCGAGTGAGCTGTGGGCTGGAGGAAGGTTCCTGGGACAGAAACACCACCTGGGAAGGTGTACCCTGTGCTCATGGAGAAAGCCACAGGAGGGGGGACAACATAGGTTGGAGGTGGAAACCCTGGAAAAGATAAAAACACACTTTTAATCACAATTTGGCAGAGCAGATAGCTCCCTCCAGAAAACATTTAGTGGTTGGGTTTTTTTCTTCCTATTTTGCTCATTTAGACCATGAAGACAGGAAACACCAAGTACAGTTTGCATGCGTGCGGGCACGTCCTTTCTCACCTTTGCAAGGGGATTCAGAGTTTGCTCTCGAGTGTTCTTGCAATATTCCAGGCACTGGTAACACTCAGCCAGGGCAGTATGTGGGAGAGTCACAGGTTTCCTGCTGCCCACCTCAATCTCCCCACCACCACCACCTTTTCCTTCACCATTGTGGGGTTTTTGATGCTTTAACCCCAAAGTTCCCACCTCCTCAAACATCCATTTTCAGGGACTAAACTTCTGGAGCAATGGACAGAAGCAATCAATAAGTCTACTGCCTCCTCCCAGAGGATCAACAGTCTCAGGATCAATTTAGATACAGACAGATGGTAAGCAAACAAATCCTCATATCCGCAGGATCAATTTCTTTCCTGTAGTTCACACTGAAAAGCCAGGTTTGGAAGGCAAGCTTTAATTCTGTGCCTCACAGACCAGATTTTATGCTGACTTTGGGACAGGGATCTGTCTCATATTGAGCAACTACACACAACAGCTGCAGGGAAGATACAGCTTCCAGATATTTTGTGAGCAAATGTGGACAGCAAGGTATGACAGGAACGCTCCACAACAAAACAGGAACATGCAATGAGGCAACAACAGCAAGTAAGATCACACAAATTACAGCTTGAAACATAAGCACCACTACAAAAGAAACTGAGCTTTAAAGAAGAAAGCAGTGTGACTGATCTTTTGTAATGGAGTCCTATGCACAGAGAATGCTTCCTCCTGAGCTAGCAGAAGACTTTGTCATGTTTTGACTAACTACAGAAACAGCCTACTGTGAAGTTTCTTGATCTTGCACCCACTAACCAAGAAGGAAGGTGGCAGATTTCATGACAGACCTTGATTCCAAAGCATAAGGAATCTTATTTATCTCATTTCAGTTCTGCTATGCCCCTTCTTTACTACTTTGTAAGATTCTCAATGTGAGAATGCATGTTCATTAAAACAGCTCCTACCTTCAGAAGCTGTAACCACCACTATTACAGGATTTTCTTTGCAGTCAACAGTAAATCACACTTCAAAAGAACGACACAAATTACCTGGCCGGCTAGGAAGGGGAGGGAAGGCTCCTGGGTGATGAATGGGGATGAACTGAGAACTGCTAGCCTGACTTGGAGTCTGAGTTACAGGTGTTTTTCTGGCTTCAGACACCGGAGTCTTCCTCATCTCTGTCTGGGATTTCACCTAATGCAAAAGAAAGTAAGAAGAAATTAGATAA
The DNA here is from genome assembly GCF_035582795.1 of Mycteria americana. Lineage (NCBI taxonomy): Eukaryota > Metazoa > Chordata > Aves > Ciconiiformes > Ciconiidae > Mycteria > Mycteria americana. The sequence goes on from NC_134371.1 coordinate 37,257,597, forward strand.
CTTTTCCTGTAATTACCCACATCATGTCTCAAGCCAAAAATGAATTCCCAGATTGTCTGAGAGATTATTTTATTTTCCCTAAGTAATTGGGAGAGGTTTGGAACAAAGGAACCCAGTTCCCTCCTCACTGACCTCAGGCAGGTTACCCTGCCTGTCCTTAGGCACTCCTTGCCTCACAAAAGCACTCTAAGGATATCTACCCAGAAGACTGCAACAGGCTCCTTCCCTTGTGAGAGAGTGGGAAGCGGACATAATAATATCCTCAGACCGTACAAAGAACTTACCATGCTGCTCACCTGCAGTGCCTTAAAAACAAAACAAAGTGCAGATGCTATTATGCTTCTCCTAGGGCACTGCTTCAACCTAACTCATGCTACTTACCTGCAGCACCTTAAAAAACAAACCCTACCACGTTCTTCCTAGGGAACTGTTTCAGCCTAATCCATACGGTGATGTATATGCACACACTCTTGCATACTATGAAATTCTTTTGACCGAGAGCGTACAAGACAAATATCAGAAGTGCTTAACCTCTTTCAGTTTACTGTGTAACTGCTGTATGTTCTGTTAAAAGAGCTGCACCAGTTAAAGGCAGAGAGAAGAATGTAATGTAATGTTTACCTGATTCTGAGTCTGCTGCGGTCTGGGTCTTCCTGGAGAGGAAGACAGAGGGGAAGACTACTTTCCCTTTCTGTTCAGCTCGGCAGAACTGCCTGGAATGCAAGATGGAGCAGGCAGGAAAAAGACAGCAAGCAAGGAACCCGGGCAATACAGAAAGGGCCCAGGAGCAGACCTGATGCCAAGCCTCAAAGGTGGTTGAAAGAAAGGGTTTTATCAGGGACCAAATTAAAAAAATTCAAACCAAACAAACCAAAACTGTGGGGGGTTTATTTCAACATTTAGCACTGCTGAGTAGAAAGGAGTTAGAGGGTAGGTCTTTTCTGCCAAAATACAGTAGTAAAGGGATAGATGCATTCAAACGCTTTCTTAAGTTCTTTTTCAAATAATTCTGAATTTCCCCATTTAGAAGTTATGGGAGTGTAGTTTATTTTTGCGTTTAATTAAAAAAGTAGATTGTAAGACTGGGAGGTTTGGGTGTATTTTTGATCTCCCTCTAGAAAAAGTCAGGAGGGAACTCCACCTCAAGGTTCTGGCTGATGCTAAGTACCATGAATGATGCAGCCCGTGCTCATGCCACATCTATTCACTGCCCACCTTTGCCCTTCATCACATTCTGTATATTCAACTTTTATCGTGCTGTCACTTTTTTCTCCACAATGAGACAAACATTTTTATAACCCATACTGAGAGCTATGCATTCTTTTATAGAAACGCTGGAGAATTCAAAGACACTTTTCCTGCTGTGGAATTTCAAAACATGAGCTCTAGTCCCTCAAACTCAAAGCTGCTATAACACATTTCCAAAGGTGGCTTCCAAAAGACTCTCCCCCCCCCGCCCCGTGTGATTTATAGTTAATTTTAAAAAGCTAAATAACTAAAATTGATTAATCAAGACAGACAAATTTCAGTTGCTTCCCTGCTTCTACTTATACCTCACCTCAAAAGTGTCAATGCTACCAAATATCTACTCCCCCAGTGGCCCTGAGGGTTCCTACACAGTGCTTGAGAGAAGCACCGTTTCATCACAGTGGCCTCTTAAGAGTACGTTACACCTTGAGCAAGTCTGCATGCAACCTGCCTCGGCACCTGATGTTATTTTCCCTAAAGAGCAGAGATTCAACTTATGCCACACTTTCATGATCCTATCTGAGCATGGAAGTTTTCCACTTATCTGCCAAACAGGACTAATTACTTTTCTGTAACATTCTTAACATTTTTGCTAAGTAGGAGCTGCAACATATGCAGCATTTAGGCTGGGGAAGGCAGTGAGCTATGGAGAAGATAAAAGCCTGAAATATCAAGGAAGGCCAACGCAGAGCGCTAACAGACCACCAGTCAGTGCAAAACCTACACTGGTTTCTCCTCAGTCAGGGGGAAGCAAACCTTCCCCATCTTCTGGAGCAGGTCTGGATAAATAAGTCCACCAAGCTATATAAAACAAAAGGCACTTCATTGTAATCATTGCCATAACAAATATAGCTGATGGAACTAAAAAGTCAAAATTAATTTCTATTCAACAAGAGGTGAAGAGTGATCAACCACATCAGAACAGATTCCACTACAGTTGGATTTGAAATAAGTTTTTCCTGCATTTATTATCCCTTAAGACTAAGACAAGCAAATTTCTGATAAATCAGCTGGGTTAGAATTAAAATACCTTCCCTATCCAAAAACTACACATACTTCTCAGAAGATCCGGTGGGTTTTATCGGCCTCAAGTCCTTATTTTGCAAGACAGGGGCATGAACACCGAAACAGGGAGTTGCGCTCAGGCCTGCAACCACATTCCAGATGTATTCAACAAATAAGAAACCTGCTATTCTAACTCACCTACCTAAGTTGTTTTTCAGATACCAGACCCTTGTTCAATGACTCATGAACAATTGCCACATGGTTTCTGTAGGCTACTCCCCTTTACCCCCCTTGGTAGGACCCCCTGCAAAATCAACTGCATAACACTGCCAGTTCAGACCTTCTATTTCATAATGATGATGATTAACAGCAAATAATCAGGAGGAGAACAAGAAGAATGATCCAAGGGTCCTAACACCACAAGCCGGAAAGACTGAAAGACCTGGTTTGTCTAGCCTAGGGAAAAAAAGACCTCAATTACACAGGCCTTCAGAGCAGTTGCAAAGAGGAAGACTTAAGTTATTCTGCAGACCTGTCCTGGGAAGCAGTAATAGGCTTACACAGAGGCAAGGGAGATGAAGTGCATTAGGAAATAATTTCCATTTGCAAGAACGGTGAAGAACTGACACAGTTTCTCTAGGAATAGGGTCTATATCACTATCATTAAATGCCTCCAGACGTCATCAGGGAATGACTGAGATGCAGCCAAACAATCCAGGTACAGATCAGATCAACCCTGAAACTCTACACCCTTTATTTACTACAACTCAATGGAAGTCAGACCAGTAAATTCACTATCTACTTATGAGGTGAGCATTTTTTTTACATAATGCTCACAGAAATAGAGGAAAAAAGCATGCCTCAAAAATATGACAGAGAAGAGCAGCTGATATGAAAACCAACAATTTTGAGCAAGCGTCTGAGCACAAAATTACGGTTTAAGTGCAGTGTGGCTTTCCTTACTTCCACAGAGGGCCACCTGACTGCATGCACAGTACAGAGGATCTTATTCCACATAAACAACTGGGTGCTTTTGTGATGTGTTTAATTTACTGAATTAGTCACAAGTCAACTGAACTGAATGCAGAGTACCCAGTTCCTTCCCAACAGACCAAGAGCATGACTAAGACCTGGCCATGCAAACTGCCTTGGTAGCCTGAATAATTTGTGGAACAACAGGTAGAAGTCTGTTTAAGACAGTTAGTATAGCAAAATCACCTTTCATTGCTCCCTACCTTTTCCTCCCCAACAAATTGAGACAGCATCAAGTAAAAGGGCAGAGACCCAAAGATCACTAATACCTGGTCTTTGAGATAGATGTGTTTCTATCTTTTTGTGCATTAGCTGTACCTGCAGGGCCCACAGTGAGACCTCGACTCTACTGTACTCTATACAAGCAGCGACAGCCCTGACACAAACATCGTACTGCCTAAGACGCAGTATCCCTTTGATCTAAAGGCTTACCTGAACTGCCACGTTCTGCTTTCCTGCTTCCTGCATCTTATCCAAGCCGCATTTCTTGGTCTCATTCTTTCTTTTATTGTTATCCTTCTTTCCATCATTCTTATTGGCTACTATTCCTTTGCTATAGTCCCGTCTTTCCCTCCCTACATCTTTAAGGGGATAGATTCGCCCTTGCTCTCTGTTAATTTCCCGTGGCTTAATGTTCTCTTTGAATGTGACCATTGGTTTTTCTCCTGCATCAGAGTTGTTGTTCAGGCTTCTGCCAGAGGACAGAACTGATTTGAGTCCAGGGCTCCCATCTGTACATAGTGGCTCTGCAATAGATGTTTCTTGCAAGGCGAGACTCTCTTTGGCTTCACTAGGGTCCTCTAGTAATAATTCCGGGATTTCCGTCAAAAACAACAGCTTTCCTACCTCATTTTCACACTGAATCAACCTGAAAAAGACAGAAAGGTATTGAAAAGCAAGTAGGAATAGTTTTTCACAAGGTAACCCACTTCCCCAAATTATAAAAGCAGAAAGTCAGCATATCCACCATGCATGTCTTCACCCCAACAACAAGATGTTACATCATATCTCCCAGCTAAGAGCATTCTCTAGCATGACATAAGCTCCCATACTAACCCTCTTGCTACCACTTCAAACACTGTTTCCACTTAGCTATGCTGCCATATCACTAAAAAGGACTCATAAAACATGATGCTTTACTCCAAATACATTCCCTATCATAATTAGCCTACGAAGCAATGGCATGCTGACCCACAGGACATTATCAGCACTGTCAGCATCTTGCATTCACATATCTAACTGCTGTGTCAAACAGTGGGGAAAAAAAAAAGCTCAACTCTGGCACCTGCATTACCTAAGCTTACAGCAGCAACTGAAACACACGGATGCTACTTGCAATTACCTTGGCTGGTTATCAGCAATCCATTTGCCTGTGAAGATCAGACGCTGTTGCCGTATTCGACGTTGTTGCCCTTCCTTATCTCCTGTAATTGCCTGGTGGCCTTTGGAAAAATCCAAGTTCCTAGTATTGACATAGGAGAGGGAATAATATTAATTACACAATTACCCTCTGCAACATCCTATTTCTTCAGAAATACAACTGGTTAGCATTACTCTATTATAAGCTGTGAAATTTCACCAGACCCTATTCAAAACATGACTGTTACAGCTGTCTGATTTACAGATGCAATTCTCTTCTCGTAACATGCATCTACTTTAACGAGGTTTGATGTTGTGTTTTTTTAAAAAAAAAAAACCACAAATAAACCCCTCCCAAACCCAAACAAAAACAAAAAAACCCCCACCCCCCAAAACCCAAAAAACCAAACCAAACAACAGCAAAAAAATCCCCAAAACAAACAAACAAACAAAAACCAAAAAACCCCCCAAAACCCCCCAAAAATCAAAACAAACAAAAAACCACCCCAAAATACAAAAGGCCAAAAGCTCATCTGTGTGATAATCAAAATCACAAAAATAGTAGTTGAGTGAATACATCTAATATTTAGTCAGCATTTGTGCATGATGTTAGGTACAGGGAGACAGCTAAAAACAAAGTAAAAAAATTGGCAAAGTAAAAACACACCAAGCAGTTTTCATGTAAAAGTATCCCTTTCCTCACTTCTTATATTTTTCCCTTTCAATTTACTAGTCTGAAGGCTACAGAAGAAAACCAAGAAAGTCAGGAGCGATAGTGTAAGCTCATGACTTTCCCCAGAGTTTTACTACATTGCCTATTACAGTTGTTTTGCAAAGATACCTACATCAATCCATACATTAGTAAGTACTCATAAATAAGATATTGTACAGAACAGGTCAACGTCTATCAAAAGTAGTCATCAGCAAGAGTACAGTTTCCTTCAGCTGTCACCCACCTGAACGAGGGCCTCAGAGCCAGGAATCCTTGCAACTCAAATTCTTCTGGAAGGGGGGTTGCTGGTGAATAGACAGTAAACAGCATAAGGAAAGCATGAATGCATTGAGTACAATATCATAAGCAGATAACTCAGCAAGGTCACTATACATAATAAAGCATTTTATTAACGTGCTCATCTGTGCTGGTCCACCCTGCAACCTGAGTTGCTCAGGAATGATAAAGCAGAGCAAACTGCTCGGCATGAGAAAGCAGCATTTGCAAAGTATTCATATGCACTAATATTAGAATACAACTTGCTCCCTTATTTGCTCTTCAACTGCAATTCCCCACAACATCAGGAAAACTGTGCATCTTTCCCAGTTCTTTACAGCACAGACTAAAAGCATCCTTACCATTATTATTGGATAGATCTTCTTCATGAGGCTGGAAGCTGTTTAGAAGAGAAATCAGCCACGGCCATATGCTACAAACCAGAATACAAACAAACTGTAAGTGAAAACTACAAAACATGGAATGTACCCACCTTACTAAGAAAACATTGAACTCTGTTACAGTCACAGCTTCCACTAATCCTTTGATTCCCAAGAAAAGTTAGTTTCTCCCAAGTGTCAGGGAAAAGACCACTTTCTTGAAGAACTTAAATTTTTTTTAAAAGTCAGACTAAAGTTACCAAGGAAGCCAGACTCTTGCACCACAGCATTCATTATCCAGCAAGTCAGAAAGCCTACTATGAATTTAACCAGACAAAACTATTGTATGAGCAAAAGTTCAGAGCACCTGCTTGCAATTCATGTTTTCCAGTCCAGAGCTGACTGTAAATTAATCAGGTGGGAAGCAAAACACTTTATCAAGATAAAGCTGTGCAGAAGTACTTCAGTTCTGTGAACATTAACACTGTAGTGTATCACTGAGTTACCAGAAAGGTAAGAAGGCCTATGCAAGGGTTGCACTGAGTAAGACCATTAAACTAGAGGTTAACTGGCAGTCTCCCTGCCTTGCACTGGCAATACCGGTACAAGCAATGACTGGAAATTCTTTACAAAGGCCCTGGAGCAAATAATTTAAGAATCACAACGATAACTGCATAGGTGGTTAACATTTAACTGCCACCAACAGGCTGCTTTCTCCCATTTTTTAAAAGCTCCAACCCAAAAGTCTAAGCATCCTTCTGCTTTAGTGATGGGCATCAAGTCCATAGAGGCAACAGAAAACTATTTTAAGAAGGTGACCACTGTGCTCAGTGCTAGTGAAATGAATCTCCATCTTCCCTCAGCACAGGCTTTCAGCCATCATCCAGCACCTGGACTGGAGAATTCAACATGCACCCAAAAGCCTGAGGTCAGCTGCTTTCCTGCATTACCGGAGGGACTCGAAACATTAGTGTAGAGAATAAGCATAAATATAAACTAAGCAATAGCTCCTTCCCATGACTGACAAGGAACAGGAGGAGGGGAAAAAAGGGAGAGTGCAAGTCTGTTGCAACCTAAAGTAAACTGCAAACTTCCCGTACAACATTTGAAATAATGAGATTTCATAATAAGAGATCTCCAAAGAAGAGTTATGTAGTGATACACGTAAAAATCTAGACCTAATGTGACTTCCACAGAGCAGGTTTGGAAAACTCATTTCCAAAGAGCACACACTAGTACTGATGTAGTAATTTCTGTCCTCAGTTCTTGCCTTCAGATTCATCTACTTTTCTAGGTAAACATGTTTCCTTCCTATTTCAGATGCTCATTCAGTTTGGGGTAGGATTACTTATCCACAGGAAAATGATAAGCATAGGAGTGGGGACAACTGAAAGTTTGAAAACGAATAAGGATTATTTATTGAACCAAGAGCACAATTAAGTACAAATTCAGAGTAAGGAAGACTTTTCAATATAAAACAGACATCGGGTTATTAAACAGAGGCCAATAAAGGCGTGCGCATGCACGTGTGTGTGTTTGTGTAGTCTGCAAAGAATGACTTTCATTAGGATCTTCCAATAGAAATAAAAAGAAAACTCTCACCCTTACAAATAATGGGTAAGAACAGTAATCTCAACTTTTTAGACCCAACAAATGTAATGGCTACTAATTAATGCCCATTTTGACAACTCTTAGCAGTACTTAACTTTCTTTTCAAGTTCACCTGTGCATTTTACAGCTGTTTGCTGCCCACTTTACAACTCCTTTGTATGATGAGTACCTCAGAACATCATGTTATCACACCACAGATTTAAAAACCAGGTATGTTCTTTAAAGGCAGCCTGATAGTTTTATGGGCAGAAGGACCAACTCTGGCTAACTCAAAATATACATTCACACCTGAAGATTCATTTTGCTACTCTATAAAGTACTGCCTGCATCTCCTCTCTGCAAGGACTACTTGATACCAAGTAGTAATCTTCCCTATTAAAATACTGGTATAAAGTCTTCCTTCATAATATGCATACAGTAATACTTATTACCATCTCAAAACAATTTATGAACTCTTATTTTCCTTAATCTTGCCTTTGGAACTCTGGAATTGAAGTTCCCACAGCTCTAGGTCTTTAGGTTTTGCACACATTTGAGCGAGTCTTATTACTCATTTAGCAAACCGAGGTTATAGGGACCCCTGCTCCCCATACATCAATGTACAGAAAATGCAAGCCTTGGCTAGAATCGCATCTTACACCACACACTGCCAAGAGAGAGCTGAAACCACTGTGGCACATCACACAAGATCAGCTAAGCAAACTGGTTTCACACTGTTTTCCTTATAGTGGCCATCTTTGGCAAAATACTCATCCAGCTGTGTCAGTAACAATCACTCCGATATGAAGAAACATCTTGCAGGTCAGAAACACTTTATTGAATTGCTATAACTCATGAAAAGTTAACAGGCTATAAAAAAAGTTGTTGAGTTTTGAACTATTTCTGCCTCTAATCTCATAAATTTAGGCTTAAGAGAAAAATCAGAGCAGCAGTCCAGAACAGTAATGCCTGTGCTGACATTTAAAGACCCCCTCTACTAAATTCAATCTAATTCCTGGATGACGAGCCAGGAAAACTGGATTCCAGCACTGCCCAAGAGATGGCTTAATGCATGAAATTAAAGCAAGTATTCTCCTGCCACCTACCTCAATAAATCTGAGAAATCATTACAAGAGATTAGACTAAGGGTACACTCAGCAGTTATGCTCAAGTCAGACATTATAAAGTAGATCCCTCTGATCTTAAAAGAAAAAAAGTTACATGCAAACCTAAAGCCAATTAAAAAAGTGAATTTGCTCATGTAGCCCACAAGTCTCATGTTTTGTTTTATGAACTTTTTAGCACATACATTCTCTATCATTTTGATGTCTGTTAATGAGTTACACAATCACTTTTCCCATTACTAATTGGTTTATCATCAGTTATTACTACTTCATGCAACTAAATGTATCAAAAGAAAGATCAACACTCACTACCGTCTTTCATCAACCACTGCCTCCTGGAAAACACTGGGCCTAAGTTTCAGCCAGTCCATTGAAACCTTCACAGCTGGAAGAGGATATGCAGCCTCAGAGTCCTCCTGGTAGTCATTTTGTAAAGGACACTTGCACAGAACTCCAAGAAAGGACACTAGAAACAGAGCAGAGTAAAAAACCAACCAAATAAACAAACCACAAAACAAAAACCCAAATGATGCAGGAATGACACTTTAAAGTTGACCAAATAACCTCATCAAACACATCCCACCCCTAAAACCCTATTCTTAAGGGCTAGTTCTTTAAAACAAAGCAGCCCAATTACTTAATCTTAAAAAAAAAAAAAAATAATCTATCAGCAGATCAGAACACCTTTTTTTCAGTAAAGTTTTCTACCACGAAGCAGAATCTTGGTGGTTTTTTCTCCCCTCTCCTTTTTAAGTGTCATGGCGAATCATTTTGGTAAGTTAACAAAATCCGGTAAGACAAGCCCATTACAATAATTCATTTATTTCTTAGAAATGACCAACTCAACTATCTATCTGCATTTTATCCATTTTCCCAGGTCAGCAGGCACACAAGTCCACCAGAGCTAGCTCTGCAGGCATGCACCCAGCACAGACCCATCAGGGCACACAGCTGAGAAACAGTAACCACACCAGTGTGACCATGGTGCTTTCAGAATCAACTCCAGACTGGAATCTGGAGAAATTCAGCTATTCAGAGATGTAGGTGTTTATGGGGCAAGATCAGGTTAAGCAAATCAGCATTATGTGGCTAGAGTCTAAAATGCTCTGCACTCCTACTTATCTCCTTGTTGATATTATCAAGAGCACAGAAGCAGTTGAGGTCCTAGTTCAGTCAGCTTCAACTTCAGTCCTGTTGAATCAGAATTAGCTCCATTCAAAGCAACTCAAACTGCATTGCAGCCAACTGCGGAGCAGCCCCACAAGCAGGGTACTACCCACTGCCAAGCTGGATCCAACTTTGTACCCAAGTTAAAATGTTCTTTCAGAACCAGGGAAAAGATGCAGAGTTCTGTAAAGCTTCAAACAGAGTAAGTCCAGGGCACATAAAGCCAGTGTTAGTCAGCACTGCTAGACATAAACGGTCCTGTGCAACTATCTCCTCTCTTAACTTTCTCCCATAACATCTATTCTCATCACCTCACATAACCATTAAGCTAGATGCTGACAGCAAATTACTAATGGATTCCACATAAAAACGAAAGAGAAATACAAAAATCAATTACTTTTCATACTTACTGAAGAGAGCCAGTAACTGTGTCCAGCAGAGCTGCTCATCCTGGCTGTAGCTGTGCTGCTCCGTTTCATTGCTGAAGTCTCGCAGGTGATGTAGTTGAAACAGATTGATAACAGTAATATGTACTAACTGCTGAGAATTGAAGGCCTTCTGGAATAACAACCTCTGCAACAAAGACGCATGTATGATGTATGTATTTTTATATGGTAAAGCACACACTTGAACAGATTAGTAGTTGCTACTTCACTGCTTGACTAATACTTCTGCCCTTAAGGCAACATTCATTCTAGATTTTATTTTCAGGTCATCCCTATTAGCACAGCACTGGGCTTCCCAGGAGGACATAGGCAGATGCCTACTGTTGAGCCCAAGGTTTTTGCTCATACACCAACTCATATGCACAACAAATCAACATCCCCTTGGATATGGTTCTCTTTCAGAGCAAGTGCAACTTTAATGTTGCAATGACAGCATTGCAATGCAACTGCAAGAACTGCAGAGGCATGTATACCCACTGTATTTTTCAGTCTTTCAAAGAAACAGCACAGAGAAGGTGACATTTAAAAAAACCAAAACACCCCAGGAAAATTTAACTACTGCACGGTTATGTATTAAAAGACTAATTCCACATCTAACTTCATGGGTCATGGAATGCCATGGTGGACTAAAATAGCGTGAGCTATTTACAAATGCATTTCAGTAACTATGCTGTAAAAGACACTTCTCAAAACAGGAAAAGAAACTTTAATGGGTTTTTTTGAGCATTGTGAAAAAAAAGGAAATATCCTAAACCAGAACCAACTTATCTTCAGACACAACAGTCAGGGAGGCAAGTGGATTAACCAGCATAAGCATCAGGAAAAGGTTTGAGCTCCACATTCAACCTTGATTTTTAGTTAAGGGCATGAAGCACTCTACAGCTGACAACTCAAACTGGCAGAGCTGTCAGCAGCAGAATTGTGGGCCTGACTGAACACTCCTAACCCTACAACTGCTCTCCTCATTCAGAGTTAAAATCAGCCACAAAGTTAAAGTGATTATCCACTATACAGCCAATTTCACATCCACATTCAACCCATTTAAGTCAGAAGAGTTGCCCTCTAGTAAATTAAGCCTTATGTTGCATAATATAAACAAAAAAGTAATCTAAGCAACAAAGCAGGGCTCAATTAGCTCTATTTTAACACCCTGGATCAGTTCAGAAGAATAAGACTGTTCCACATGCCTGAGCCATGCTCATAATTATTGATTATAAGCACTGTGGAAAAAGTAGTACTTGTTCAACAGCCAACATCACACACAAAGAAATACAATTATTTAATTTTGAAACAACATTAACTCCCACCGTTCAAGCAGATCACATTCAAAGCTAATACAATTCACAACAAGTTTTGCGGGTTTTTTAAATTTATTTTAAGGACAGTTTGGACCTAGCTGTAGCAGCCTAATTCAATGCAAAAATACAAAAAGACACTGTAAAGAACATTTGTAATTCTTCATATTGCTAAGACCACCTTTCCCTTTCTTAATTTGGAAAAACATCAACTGCTCTATTGAACATATCCATGCTACCTGCTCATTTTCCACAAATTAAGATGCTGAAGCACAGCAGTTTCCAAAAGGCACCTAACAGTTAATACGATGTCCTCTTTGAAACTGTACTACCTTGTACAAATACCTCACAAAATTCTCTTTGTTTCAGTCTTTGCTATATTGTCCAACTTCATGAGATGGCTATATTAATGGGTACTCCTGGATTTTCCAGAGGGAACATGTTCTGAATAGTTCTAGTCCACACACAAATTAAGGTTGTACTGGAACACTTTTTAAAGGCAAACCGCTGATAGGCGAGGCAAGTTGTCTGAGGAAGAGTATAAACAGCCTTAATAACCAGTGGGAGTGAATGAACGCTATCCAAAAATGAAGCGCTCAAAATTCCTCAGGCAACTGAGTCAAGACTTCCCAGATTAATCAAGTGCTTTTCACAGGTATCCAAGAATCATTCAGGTTAAAGAGCAGAGAATCAACGGTGGTCATTGATTTCTCCTGTATCTCCACCAATAACGCACCACATGTCAAATGGGAAAAATCCCTACCATTTGCAGAAGTCAACAGAACTATCCAGTGTTAGTTGCGATGCAAACCTTTCATAACTGGCCGTAACAGCTTCCTGGCATGTGAGGAAGTTATTACTGGACTGTAATTTCAGAATTCAGCTGCTAAAAATACTCTCCTCAATACACTAATTAATATTCTGTTAGAACTAACCTTGAACTGTTCTTCCAGCTTTTCTCGAAGAGGGCTCAGTTTCTCCAAGCTCTTACTCAGGTACACATGGCCATGGAATTTAATAAATGCCTTGATGAAGTCAGACACACTCCATCGAGTCTTCACCTCATCACGACTACATTCAGAAAAGAAATATCTGACTTCAGCCTTTGCAATTAGACACAGCTACACATAACATTACGTACTTTGAAGTTCAAGAAAGGAGGAATGTCCATGCAAAACTACTTTTTCACATTAACACAATACACTTATTTCCTGCATTCACTATTCACACTCTGGAGCATCCCAGACACAAACTCTTCTTTGTTCCACACACATGTAAGGATGCTCTGACTGGACGGGGGTCGAGGAACTTCTGTTGCTACTACCAAATATGAATAACTTCTGGCAAGGGAGGTACCTTTGGAAGAAGCCTCCTCTATCTTATCCGACTGGAAATAAATTATGCTTAGTCTTACCTTTCCAGTGCTTTAGAAAGTGCTTTTTGTAGGTTAGTGGACGCAGCTGGGAAAGGAAACTTCACAGCAATGCTTCTGCAGTAGTAGAAAATTGTGGTCAAGTGGTCTCCTTTGGAGGAAGCTAGAATAGCCAACTGATTATAAGGCTGACCTAAGGAGAAAAAGACAAGTAGTCCAACAAGTTGGCATGGACTGAAGCCTGCTAGATTTCAGCCTAAGTATGGTCACCTTAAAAGGGAGCATGAAGCCTAAAATCTTCAGCATACAAGGTTCAGATTCATCTGCTGACCCTTTTATTCCAGCTTCATATCAGTACCACTCAAATAAAAAAAGCTTCCAAATTCGCAGTACATTTTTTCTTGTTTGTTGGTGGTGGGGTTTTTTGGTGTCTTTTTTTTTTTCTTTAAACACATGCTTTAAAACTGGACAAGAAATATGGTGTAAAAAGCTAGGTACCTGAACTAAAGAAGCTCTTAACTTGCATGAGCAACTTGAAAAGTCCAATTTTAGCTACTAAACTTTACAAAATGCCATGTGAACAAGCAATAAAAGAAAAAAGTGCTGCTGCTAGGCAAGTTTTCATTCATTAATTGTACTTTATAACATATGAATGTGACAGTATAATGTAGCAGTAGTGAAGCCTTGAAGTGAAGCTGTGCATTAACTTTTTTTTTTTTTTTTAAATCTTCACAAAAAGGAGACAAGTGACACAGATCAGGCAAACAGGTACTATCTAAATGATTTGCCGAAGGATCAGGCTTTGTTGCATGATTATTTTGGGTACTTGGGGAGGAAGTTTATATAAAAATCCCAAGTTTCCAACTGCCACACAAGGAAAGCAATAGCCCAAATCTTCTTGTGGAATTATGAACCTAAAAGGTATCCCAGACTCACCATTAGAAGGGACAAGCTGAGCTGCATGTCTGTAGTAAGACTCTGCCTGGCTGGTCTGATTCCTATAGCGAGCTAACAACAAAAAAAAACAAGTTGAGACAAAAAAATTCAACTCTCCCATACTTACTTTAATACAACCCAGTTTACCTGATGAGCATTTTACTATTATTTTAGAAATAAGCATCAGAAGAATATACAATTACACCAAGCAGCATGAAGATTCAAAACGTTGAATTTTAAGGTGGTTGGTTTTTCCTCAGATCCTATTGTCACAGCTTACCAGTTCTTATTTAGAAAGATGATGTGCCAACAGCATCACATCCAGACAGCTAGAAATATTTTTCATACTTCTTTGCACAATCAGCAACTAGATCTCTTTTAGGTTATTACAAAAGCAATTGCAGATTCCTGTGAAAAGAGAACTTTCTACAACACATAGTTCTACTCTAATCAACAAAGAAATAAACCTGTTGAACTTAATGTAAAAGAGAAACGTTGTTTATGAAAGGCTGGATTTCTACCTGTTGCCTTTGTACACAAGAATTAAAAGTAATGTTCTGAAAGGGAGAAGTATGCTAGCCTGCTGCAACAAGCTTTTGTAATAGTTACCTGTTTCAACATTTCACTATGCCTACCAGCTATAACATGATTAGTATGCTAGAAGACAGATTCTAGCAAATCACTAGAAAGCTAGTGATTAACTGTCTCCATGAATCAATGTGTAACACATATTAGAAAAGTCTAACAGCATTGCTTTCCAGACCTTTCCCCCTGCAGCAACCACTAAATATACAATCAGCTACTAGCTACTAATTTGGAGCACACTCGGTCAGTTGCCCAGGATATGTACAGATCCCTCTTTGTGAAGGCTGAACACAGGTAGAACTCAGTGTCCCACCTCTTTTTCTTTCAAAAACTCACCAATATCTCCAAGGTGGACAAGGCAGTGCTGGCAGATGTAAGAGCAGGAGCTAGATTGCGGCTTCACTATGGCGCTGGTGTGCGTCTGTTTATTGCTAATGATTCCCAGCTGGGAAGACTTTACACGACATGGCAAGTCTACATTAAAAACTGTGCACAATTCCTGTAATAACTAGAAAAACAAGTCTAGTTTAGTAGCAGCTAGAGACAGTAATCAGAAAAGTATTGAAACAACAGACAAAGCTAGCAGGTCATCGCTCAGAGGCACAGATTAGCTAAACATATTTGAAATGAACAAGCCTAGGTTACTGAAAGTGAGACTTTAAATTACATTCTCCATATGGAAGTCATTGAGCTCCATGCTGCATTATTCTGTCCAGAAACATGAAGAGAAGTTTTACTTCTCTTCTGTAAGAAAGAGCTGTGCATCCCAAACCAGTAAGCAACTCAATTTCTATGATACTTAAATTACCAAGTGTGCATCAGTGGAGATTGACTATCAGCAGTCTAAAAATGTTGCTGCTTTTTTTTTTTCTTTTTAAACAGGCCACTCTTAAGAGGAACACAGTCTTTTTTATACCTAGATGAAGTGACACCATTCTCTGAAAATAAGAGAAAGGAATGCCACTCATCCGAAGAAGCAGCTTGTTCCAACGTAAGAAACAGCACTACCCTGGCTTATACTTTAGAGAGAAGCTGGAACAAAACCAAGTTTGTAGGCAACGCAAGGCTATAGTGGCCAACAGTTCAGTGGCTGAGTTGTCAGTAAATATTTGTGCTAAGCTAACAGTGAGACTCTTTCAAAGAACAAGGCATCAGCTACTTGATCAAATATCTCAAAAGCTGATTGAAGGAAAACCTGAACTTTGGCATTCTATTTAGTGCTTTTGAAGTTTTTTCTAATGGACTCCAGCAAATACTCTGGACAGTAACAGTAACCACATAGTGATGAAAAGCGTTTGTTCTACTGTGTTACAGGGTTAAAAATGCAAGTAAGAATTGACAGACTTTCTCCCAGCTGGGAACACACTCAGCCTCCAAATAAAAAAGACCTTCAGCAGGGTTCCACTTCCAGATAAAGGCATATAGAAAGCCCAGGGCTGACAGAGATGTGCACTCTGTCAACGGCTAAACATGCAATACAGTGCTTTTGCTTGCTGCAGAAAAAGGTTTGTGTTACACCTCCCTCCCCTTTTGCTCTGTCTTTTATACAGTAGATAAAAATCCCCACATGAGAGGGATCTCACAGGTGAAAGCTGGATAAAAGAGAGAAACTTGACATCTTCCAATATGCTGAATTAGGAGAATTCATGCTCTCTTTCAAAGATGTCATTTACACAAGCCTCACAGTTGGAGAGCAGCTATTTTGCCTGAGCAAAATCTTTACAGACTAAAAATGGGACGATTAACATCACAGCAAACAGAGAAAGACAACCCAGTCTGAGGTGTCATACACAAGAGCAGCAAAATTCCCTGGTACACTGCAGGGAAGAACAAGCCTTTTACAAGACAAACTGTGTAGATCGTAGAAAACCCTTGGCAACCGTGCCACTGCCTGTCAAACTGGCTGCTTCAAATAAGAAGCTTTCCAAAGAACAATGCTCAAGGGGAAGGGGGGGGGGGGGTGCGGGAATATAATCACACAGATTCTGGAAAAAAACTGAGTTGCCTTGCAGATGTTCAGAATCAAACTAGGAACTGACACAATAAGAATGACCTGCTGTGCATGTTGTAACCTGAAGACGGTGCAAACTAGCCACGACAAAGTCTAGTTAGACCACTACTTGAGATAGAGGATTCAGCAGTGACAATGTTGCTGAAACATACAAATGAGAGGAAAAAAGGAAAGAAAGGCAAGTTAACTTTAAGGCCATTATCACACACTGACTCTTATTGTCCATAATCTACAAGCTGAAATCTAACATTGCAAAGAGAGTACAGGCAAAACACTGGCAATAAGGAATAAATACATGAACAGGAATCACGCCCCTTTTGCAATTAACTGAAAACCTTGCAAAAGATATTTAGCTCAAGAGCCCTCACCAATACAGCTTTGCTTAAGGGGAAGAAAAGCTCCTGTAACTGAGGTTAGCAATTCTAAATAATTGTTGACAAAAATATAGAACTAAGACTGAAAATGTGCTTGTAAGCCTGGGAGTCCTGATCAAAAAAACAGCAAGACATTATATGTTGTAAATGCTACATAATACTCTTGGGGACAACCACCCTACTTAAATGCACAACCGTGGTAGGCACTAAGTTAGGTATTATACAGAAAAAAGCTGTATTCAAACATGTATGTAGTATGTACATAGTTCTTGGAAAACATTAACTCAATGCTCACCATCAGCATTAGGAGTTACAAGGAAGGGACATAGAACAAACCACAAAGCATTAAGGCATCACACACATCCTCACTGCATCTGCATTTTGGAATTCTGCATGTATTTCTGTTCTTGAATAACTGGAGCCAAGAACAAAACTGATTATCTTTGCTTATCCTTTGCTATATAGGGGAATACTCACATTTTTCAAAATGAAAAGGAATTATGACAATGGCCCACAAATTCATACATAGTAATGAGAAGGTGAATAGAATTTTTTAGAGAAATGGCAGAAAAAAAGAACTAAGAGTACAATGAAATTATCAGTTAACATGTTTGTTGGGGGTGGGGTTTTTTTGTGTCATTTCTCTTAGACATTACAATTAAAACACAGAATTCTTCACCACAGATCACTGCAGAGACCAGAGTAAATGGCTTTAAGAGGGACTGGAGAGTCAATGAAGGCTAGACATCCTAATAGCTAGATGATTCAGATACAAACTAGCTCAAGAAGGCAACAAATGTACAGCCAGAAAGCCAGAGACTAGAGCAAGGAAGTATCATTCTACATTCTCCTGTCCCTTAATGCTCACTCTGAACAGTCACAGCAGAGTTCTGTAAGAGACAAAATATGGGGCTAAATCGACCTTTGACCTTACCCAAAGATGTGGGTTTTAGGCTTTAAAGCAGATTCTATGGAAGGGAACTTAAATTGTTGCTATATTTTATGGGACATCAAAACAACTACCAGATTCGCAGAAGTTTGAGATCAGCTAGGGGCCACAGCTGATCGAAAGCACATCCCCAGCTTTGTAAACATGTTCTACTGAGAGCATCAGTGTTAGCAAGGTAACCTGCTTCCTCCAGAACAGCCATAGTTTCCTACACTAAGGGAAAAGAACAGATTTTTACCCACCTAAAACTGATCCTCCCACCCTTCCTCAAAGAGATTAATACTAGTTCTTCATGCTGGTTTGATATCAGAGCTCATCTCTCATGAGCAGTTGCTGGAGCAGCATAGGAGATTTGACAGCCAAAGCTTTGTAAAGGACCCGCATGTAAGCGGGATAAGGTTGAAGCACACTTGCTTCCAGACTATGTAAATATACCACAGCCAACATATTTTTTGCAACTCACCTGTGTGTAGAAGCCACTAGCTGCCTCTAAGAACAGAGAGAGGTTCGCCTGAACTTCGCTTCGATTTGGATTTGCTCTATTTTTCGCCTGACCCTGTAGCGTCGTGATCTGATTTTTAAAGGCATGATTCCAACTGAAAACAAAAGAAGTGTTTTCCTTTTTTACTTTGGAAGTGCGTTATGCAGATAGCATAAGCAACAGGAAAGAACTATTTAATTACATAGCATCAGACATGAAAATGAAGTATATTCAAATTCAGACAACATTCAGATTAGAAATAATGTTAAATGCAGAAGAATTACCTTTCCCTTCTCATAACTAGAGAAACCAATCCTGATATTGTACAGGTAACACTGACTGTAACAGCATTAATATTTGCTTGTAATTGTTTTGTTTTAGGCAGCATAGCTCTCTTCTGAAAACAGGATGTGGGGTATAGAAATTTGAGTTAAAAATAATTCAGCATCTGGAGGCATGGACAGCACAACTCAGCCAGCCTACTCATCTTGATTCCCTCAGAGTGCTAGAACCACCACATGCTTCTCAACTAAACCTGTTACAACCCATGTCTGCATCTTAAATAACAGGGAATGAACTCAGGGCACGGAGAAAACCCAGCAGGATCTTCCCCTGATTCCCTGATGCCATGAGCACCCCGGTACAGTTCTCTCCTGATATTCCTCCCTGTGCCCAGCCCTACCTGGGAGGACTTAAAGTAAGGATCTTTGGCAGCTACTCAGCTCCTGTTAGACCTTGCTCCTTTGAGCAAGGTGATTGCCTCAGGCAAATTCCCTCCTTTCTGGAAACTCCAGACTTCAGCCCTTCCCTGACAGCACAGATCACTGATGTTTCTTAGCTCTCTCCCTTCCATCTGGCTCACCAAAACCCACTCCTGCATGACATGGCTGCTACTAATTGTCAGAGGTAAAATACTAACCTATTGAATGCTCATCAACTCTGCAGTGCATTCTCATGTTTCACCCATAGCACAGCTCTCCTTTTAAAGGAAATAATACAACCATTTCATAGGATACAATCGCTTTTCTGGAAGTCTCAGGGTTTCCTGCTCATCAGCCCGGATTACATATATACATACAAATTTATTGAGGTACTTACAGGTCCTGCTCAACTTTTTTATCTAAAGCATATTCCAAATCGGTCACTAGCATTTTCTGATATAAGTCCTGTAGAGCCTGTCTGGACGTCCAGACTTCTGCTGGACCCAGCTTCGAATCTGAGCAACAAAAACAAAACACAGACACAACAGTTTTTGTAATACTCAAACTTATGGAGTTACTCCAACTGATTTTTCACTCACCTACCAAAGGAAAGAACATAGCACAGTGCAAGGTTTCCAATGCCAAACACCCGCTTTTATCACAATTCATCAGAACAGTGAAATCCAAGAACTACAGAGGGACTGGGGATTAACCGATCACTGATTAACTGATCGGTCTCCTACAACACCAGAACTAGATATGAGCAAAGTCAGAAGCTGGCAAGTTAAAAAACCCCAAAACAGACAGAAGGAGGTGATTCTCCGTAAATCATTAAGCTGCAGAACTTCTTGCCACTGGATGAATTTAGAAAAATTTCCAGAGTAGCCTGAAAAAATTAGCAGAAAAGAAATCCATCAAGGGATGCTAAACAGGACAGTTCCTGGAGCCAACGCTGTTGGTATTTAGGAGAACATTGTGGGCAAGTACTACTGCACGCTTGCCATTTTCTAACTCTTTGGTAGCTATCTGCTTTCCATCACCAAGGGTGAATGCAAACACTGCTTCCTGCTACCACGGAGTCCAATTTCCCATGCCTTGTAAAATCACCTGAGCTGGGGCTGCAGGAGCACAAGGGATGGGCCTCACCCCAGGGAAACCATTCTGCTGATGGTGTAGCCACTCCTGCTGGGTTAGATGGATCCAGGCAGTTATACTGTTCCTATGGGGACTACACCAACCTGCTACCTGTACTACACCAAGGTGGTAAGCATAGCTGAGCATAGGTTCATTATGCAAGCTGTGTGTACTGCATGGCTGATACATTAACATTAACCATTTCCATTTTCCATAAATATATACAGCTTAAAACACAGCTTATAGCATTTCGTAGCATCTATGAGTTGCACTTTCATAACACACAAGGTAGCATTCAGACCAACATTTCCATCGCCCAGGTTTCTCAAAACCAGACAGATCCTTCTCCCCTTGCTAATCCCAAGTACAGCAGTTCCTGTGACAGGTTGGACAGCAGTCTCTTTCTCTTCCCCAAAGGGAGAACACTATGGGAAAGGACTAAGGGCATGATCTCTACCTCCAAATGCTCTAAAGCACCCAAAGTCAACTTTAATAATACATGTATTTTAGGTACAGGAAAGAGGGGCACAGTTGCTAAAATGCTATTTATTTATATACAGAGGACAAACCTTTAATATACTTTCCAGAGAATTCTTAGGAACAATAAGCATAAGGAACACACAAAAGGAAAACAAAACCAGGAATCAAGTATTAGCAGTTAGATCAACTGCATAATAAAGCAATTACCTGTCATGTCAGCCTTCAGGACTTCTGCCTGCCTGTAAGAAAGCAATAAAACAATAAATTAGGAACAGACCGATCAAAATAATTGAATTATGCTAAAGCACATTCATGCAACAGTGAGTAGAGAAAGTGGGGCCAGCTCCGTAGAGGCTGCCTACAACCTACACTGCTATAGTTTACCCCATGAAGTATGGATTTGAGCTACTGTTGTTCAACAGTATGACTTCTTCTAATTCATACCGCAACAAAAGTCAACCATTCACTTTTCCCTGCTTAGTTTACACCTCTTTCAGAGAAAATATAAACTAAAAAACCCTTACACTATATTTTAAGCTTTACCTGGCAGCAGTGTCCTGCCAACATTAGTGATATCTGCTTACCTGTAACTGGGAATTTGATAATAACTTTAAGTTGTCACATGTGAAATGCAGTAGCCAACACAGAGCAAAGCAAACTCCCATCGGTGCTTGTCAGCACGTTGCTACAGCCCTCCTGCCCCTCCGTGCTGCACTAGCTTTCCTTAAGGAGAGGCGATAAAAAGACTATAGCTTCCCCAACTACCTCTCTCCCTTGCACTGCCTCCCTAAAGTCATGGTTTGATCAGGTTTTCAAGAAAAAAAAAAACAACAGAACATACAGAAAGAATGGCAACTATGGGTGACCAACTACCACACCTTCACTGAACATCCTCTGCAAATCCCCACTGCTGGTGGAGGCTGGCAAACAGTTTCTCAAATAAAGGAACATCAGGACACAGTCCTCATTAAATAAATATTTATGAATGGTCATCAATGGCTGGATGGCGCAGCAATCGAGTTGCTACAGTTAAGCACTGCCAGCAGTACATAAAACTTCAAGGGGCAGCACTACTGGCCTGTCTGACCGACACAGAATTAACACAGGGCAGGCAAAGGCAGAAGGGACATAAGGCTGCCTGGTTTGGCTGGGTTTTGGTGGAACATGTCCCTTTCCTTTTGCTACACTCAAATGTTTGCATATATTTGCAAAGAGTGCAAGCTTTCCATACCAGACATGGAATCCTCCTAGCATACAAAATACCCACTTCCACCTGCCTCCCTCAGCAAAAAGCTAGATAGAAGTCGCACTGTGACTAACATGAAAGTCAGATGCCAGCTTGGGAAAGAATGGAGAGCCAGGAGAAAGCATCACCTAATCCCTAAAGAGGCTTCAGAAACAAGCATATACTCTCTCTTGTCAAAGTGAAGTTGTGGTAACTGTAAAAATAGTTTTTCAGGTTGTTCTGGGTTCTACCTACTGGCCACAAATTATAGGGAAGGTTTTGAGATCCACATCAGGATTAAAAAGATATCATAATAGTGCCAGTACTTCACTAGGAAGATGTATATTGGCAAGTCCCTTCACCAAATTTCTATTTATTAAATGCAAGAATTGTCTGTAGCAACTCACCATAGTCACCACAGTGTACCATCCAAGAAGCAATGGGATGCTCCAAGGGCTTCAATTAAGTTGAGAATATCTTAACTGGTCCCAGAAGTAAATGTGTACGTTCCTCACCTGCTTCACAAATTTAATCTATTTAAAATAACTTTTTTAGTTTATTTCTTTCCAGAAGGAGTTAATACATTTTTTTAACTCCTAACAACAGGGTATTCTGGAAGAAGAGATATCCTATTATTACTGACAGGCAAGCAAGGAAAAACTTAGATATTGTGTCACGAGAAAGCTGAAAGCCCAAGAAACATGTCTGCCTCATCCACATGGAGGTAACGAAAGGCACCTCAGCAATGCCCTTCCTGTTGCTTTCCCGACGGGAAAGAGCAGATCTTTTCCCCCACACAGCTAAGAGGAGCTGACAAGGGATGGCAATCTCCTCTGCGTGCTGCACCTCAGGAGCCTCTGCGACGCTGACCTGCAAGTCTAGTCAAGCACAAAGCTGAGCAAATTCTGAGATGCTATGACTTGGCAGCTAGAAATGCCACTTCTCAGAAGGAAAAGCTGACTTGCTCAGGTGCAGAAGTCTCTTTTTTGAACGGCCAGCCAAGTTAATATAGTTTGGCTCACACTTTAAACACCTGCCAGTTGTGCAAACTTTTTCTCTGAGCTGAGAACATGATCTGCGCTGCCAAAGTCATGAATCCTACTGAGAGGCTCAGCCCGAGCAGGACACACAGTACTGCTCCAGCAAACACGAGCCCAGAATTCTCCTCCAGGCAAAAAGGCTCTGCCCTTTAAAAGCCAAGAACTGCTCCTCTGAAAATTACTTGTGCAGAACTACCTTCCACTGTGTTAAAGTACTAATCTTTTAAGGGGGAAATACAAATAGCACCATTGTAAAGGCTTTCTTTTCATAAAGTTTTGACCAGCTGTTTCCTGGAGAATTTAGATGAAGAGAGCCTCAACCCCTACATCAGTGCAACTTCTGACAGATGCTCTGTAAATGCATAGCCCTAACAATATGGCTGGACCTGAACTTTTACAAAAAAGATTTTTTTTTTCAGAACACCTTTTTTGGAAGACAATACTAATGGGCTTACAGAATGAGAGCCTTTAGCGCCAATCTCTTCACTAGCCATAAAGCAAACTGCCTCTTATATTTTACAAGCTTGCAACAAGCTAAGGGGATTATCACTATAATTTTTAATAAAATGTATAGAAGTTATTTCAATACTTCCTAGAGGCCAAAGGAATTAGTAAAGTAACATTGGCATGCTCTGTTTGTCATTTCCACCTAAAACCAACTTTTATTTAAAACAGCTGCATCTACCATGGCTAAGCCAGGATAAGAGAGAGCAGCCTGGGTACCAAACTTCTTCTGCATCAGTGCCAAAATATTAGCACCTTGAGGGAAACGATGCATTGCTGTTCCTTGAACAGACTTTACTGAAGAGCCTTTGCTGGTGTTCAGAGACTCCTAGTGGGCACAAATCATAGCTCACTGATAATGGCAAGAGTTTCTGACAGTGCAAATGGCTCCTTTACTGTCAAGCATCTTTTAACAAGTCTTCTTGTCCATATATTTTCTTGCACCGCCTCATGTTGAATTTGCATTAGAATGACTCATTCTGGTGCAAAAACACATTACCTGCCAGCAAACTTGGTACAACTTGCTTACACATTTTATCATTTCAAGAATATTCTCAAGTACCTCCTTGCCCAGTTGGCCTCGGCAGTTCAGTTTTCAAGTCAAGTTTCCCTGAGTTTGTTGGTCCAAAGCCAAATAAGCACAAACCATAGCTCAAAAACTGTATTTCAAGTATCTCTGTTAGATGATATATCATCTTGATATATTGTGATAGCTATTCTTCATAATTTCCTAACCAAATATAAATTCAGCCCACGCTTTAGTTCCACTCGAAACTCAAATACAGAAGCCTTCCACTCAATTCAGTGAGATAGTCTGACAGCTAAAGGAATTTTCATTTTATTCAAATACTTGAAAAGGTTCAAAACTTTAAAAGACAGTAGTCAGGACTTTCTTTTGAAGTTCTGAAGACATAACATATATTAAAATTTAAGTACCCACAGATAGCAAAGGAAACTTTTCTTCTCTTAAGAACCCGGCAGTATATAAAAAGTCTAGTTTTGCTGTAACTGAGGGAAACTCAGGCACTACATTTAGCCTGGAATGAACCACTGGATTTAGCAAAAGATAAGACAAGACAGATGCATTTCTTTTTTCCATTTTCAAGTTTTTACCATTCTTGATCGATTAAGTTTTCCCGAAGCAGAAAAAGAAAACAAGTTGTTCCCCTTAAGCTGGTAAAACACTACAGAAAGGAAACCCCACAAATATAAGGATGTGTCTCCCATACACATTTTCAAATGTTTAAACCATCACATTGAGAGGCTGAAAGGTACATCAAAAGATCATGTAGTCCCACTTACACTTTTACGCTAGGACAAGTTTGCTTAATTTGCTCTTAAAATCCTACAAAAAAGACCATACAACCTCCCTAGTTAACTATTCTATTGCTCAGTCATAGTCTGAAAGTTTTTTCTGAAACACGAACCTAAGGCCTCTCTGCTGCAAACCAAGTCCTCCCCACAGCACACCCAGCTGCCACACAGAGCTGCTGATCACTGCCTTTGTGTAACAGCCACTTGGAAAACCAACTCATGCATACTCTGAACCATCAGTTCTCTCTTGTAAGCTAAAATGTCAACCTTCATAAATTAAGTTTCCTAATCCTTATTGCCACCTGACTTCGAACTCCATTTATGTATCACTAAACAAATGGATCTATTTTACTGTTGCCCCCAAAACAGCTCATCGCTGTTTCAAAATATATTCTTCAGTTCTGTTATAATTCAAAGCACGCATAATAACAAATTTTCAGTTCTGCATACACTACACTGCATCTGAAAGAGGGCAATATCAGTTCTACAGAAAAGAGGGCAATATCAGTTCTACAGAAGGACAGTTTTGCTAACAAGCTTCATTATCAAGCACAGAAAAGCAAATAAAATTAAGCCCAAGTTTTCAAAGCAGCAGTCTTGTGTTACCCAGCTAACACCCGCTATTTCTTAAAGTCCAACTGGTCAAAGTCAAGCTGCACTTACACCACACTCCTCTCATTTACACAGCGGATGAGCCAGGCAAGATCTGCTATGGCACGACAAGTCCTACAAAAAACATGGAAAAACCCCAACCTCACAAAAAAACATCACTGAATGCAAGGCTCTGCTTTCCACCATGCCCAAAGGGGAACTCCACTCGGTTTTCCCCTGGCAGCCCTGAAGCATCAGCAGCTGTATCAGTTCCCTTATCAAATCTCAGTAACACAAACCCCCTGAGAAGGAATTGAGGATTTTCAGTACTAAAATGGGTAATGAGTCCAGGCAGCTGGGCAATAAAAGCAATCAGAATCCAATAACTTGTTCTGTGAATACACTACAAACTAAAAACCATATTAAATGGTCTGGGTAGTTTCACTCCAAGCAGGAATTTACAGTCCTGCACTTCCGTGTTCCCCAGAGCTACGTGCAGAAATTGTACTGCAATGAAAAGTGCCCGCAGCCTAGCAAGCCTTAGCAGGAGGTGACTGATCCAAAGGCTCATCAAGGGCCCTGCCAGAAAGTTTTCCTTCTTCTGAAAGGGAATAAGAACATACAGAATAGAACATATATAGAATAAATGTAGGAAATCCCTGATCTTAGGTAGGGAAGGTAAATTTTCTATGCTAGCGTACTAAAAAAAGTCAAATACACTTAACACACTTAAAACAAGTTGTTATTTTTTAATCATTCCAATACATTGTAAGGCTCACATTCAGAAGGAACTCCAAAGCAACACCCAGCAACTACTATTTTAGATATTCCTCAAAATAATAGTTAACTTCAACTAGAATGTATAATGCTTTAATACCTCAGTGGGTTTTTTGTTTGTATTTAAGTACACTTGATTCAGGGCAGGGGAAAGCAGTAGAAAGCACTAACAGCACGGCCACTGAATATTCTACAGCAGATTTAGGGGAGAGTTGGGTTGCTCAGAAGCATCTAAACATTGTACCCAAGACAGCATTCACATCTGAAGTTCAGTGGTGAGCAAAAATTAGTCTGATATAAGTGGTTGACAGTTTTATGGGAAATAAGCATTCTTCCTTCCATTCCTAAAAGTAACCACTAACAATTGCTAAAATATAAAGCTTTATTAGCAGTTTTTAGAGACTCACTGGGCAGTAATCCTTTACAGCTGGTACGGTTCACTAAAGGTTGGATTTTGAAAGATATAGAAATAACTATGACTTCCTTGAACTATTTTGTAGACAGCAACTGTATCTAACTACCACCTGTCAAAGGAAAATATTTTTATAGCAGTCTTAGCATTGTGCACAAACCTTGATTTTTATACCTGAATAAGAGTAGCAAGGAACTTGTGGATAAACTTCATCTTTGATATTTCCTTCAGCTATTAATTCGACATCATCTGAATATAATGGGCTTCAGACTGCAGTTCCACTTAACAGCCTGACACATCTTTACCTGAAAGGGTAACTGGATGGAGTCAGGATTTTGCTGTGGTATAGGGAGTCTGATACAGATTTTACTTATTTGTGTATAGACTTTACCTACTCACTTGTGCATCAGATATGTACTGTTTAACAACTTTTTTTAAGCAGCTTTATCTTTATGGAACAAGTTCTTAATGTTCCAAACTTGCAAGTGTTGCCACCTAATTTAAATGACAATAGTTTTCATAAAGTGCTGGAATCACTTGCTTCAGGAGCAGGCAGGTTTTGGTCAGCTCTTATTGACATATCAAGAGATCTTCAGGCTGTGAGTCATTGAGTTAAATGCTCCATGTGCCTTTTACACTGAAAGGACAGTCTTCACAGATATAGCAATGAAAAACACCTTCAACAGTACCACCTTATTGTCAATTTTACGTGATAACTAGTTTAAAGCTTATTATTCCTGTTACAGGCAGCTGAAGTCAGGGTACAGCTAACGTCTTTGACCAGTGGCTTTATCAGATTATAGCCATAGATCAAAGCCACGCAAACAATTAATTCCGCATCAGTGTAACTGTGCAAGTAAAAAAACCACCTCTGCAAGCAGATGCTAAAGCAAGGCAACCAACACCTGAAACCAAACCCTATCCACAGGGAATCCTGCTCTATTGCCTTCTTGCTCCCACCTCAGCTGAGAGGGATGGTGAGAAATGGGGACACAGAATAGGATTTTTTTTTTTTAATCCCATCTTCCCCCTTTCTCCTAGTCCAGGATCTATTAGAAGCAAGTCATAATAATAATCCTCAAAAAACAACCACCAAAAGCAACTCTTTCCAAGTTTGATCAGAACTGACAATCCTCCTCCCTGGATAAAAGTACCCTCGCAGTCAGCTTCACTCAAACTCATTTTTTCCCCTCCAGTTTCACAGAAGTCAGTTCCTTTGTCATAAGATTTGAAAAAGACATGCCCAACAGGTAAAAGCTACCCCAAGGGAATTTTGTATGTGCTTACTCTCTGATTTAACCTACAGGGAGGGAAATACAAGTCTCCTACCCTGCTCAGGCTTCTAGCGTTCAACTGTCTCCACCAAAGTCTCCACTATCCCTCTCGTTACAGCCTAGAGCTCATATCAAGCACGGGAGCAAGTCTGAGCCTTGTTAGAAGAGCAGTGCTGCAAACATGAGTTACATGCCTCAGAAATGGGATCTGGTCCATAGGCAGTTGTTCAGGATAAGCAATATGCCTGTGTCTATTCCATAGAGTTCTAAAATTAAATCAGGAGAGTAACCTGCAAACTAAATACCCAACAATCTTTATTTTTCAATTCAAACAAAAATAGCTTGGAATAAATGCACAGTGTTACAACTAGCTCACGAAAGCTCAGCCGTGTTTTCCATAGTCACTGGTTTGCAAAGATATTTTTAAAATATTGACTATGCTGTTCTTTAACTTTCCATCTTGACCTACTAGTTATCTGGAATTTTACTGGAGTCATAAAGGGAGAAAACTAACCTCTAAACGGACATTGCTGATGAAAGAAAAGCACAAAAACTCCAGTCACCTTTACCTTGTTTAACTTCCCAGAGCTAACAGTGTAGCTCCATAGGCAACCCTGACAGTGTTTTCATTATAGAAAAATTAAGAGCAAATTACCAAAGGATTCAAAACAATTTAATAACCATTAAAAAAGGCATGGCTAGGAAATAACGAATGGATGCTTAATATGTGTGGCACTTCAAGACATGCATATCTTTTCATATGTTAAGGAATACCTTTAAACAAGTTTCTAATAGCAAACAGTCAACAAACAAATACTTTTATGGAATACTCTGCTTATCAGCATCCATACAGTCACACATTTACTGCACTGCACTAACACATTTACAGCTTTGCAGCTGACCTGAGAACAAGTCAAAGGCAAAAGGTTTAAGATAGAATACATAATCTATCTGTACATCTCCTTAATCTTTATAATATCCATTGGACAAGCTAGTTTTTCAAAACTAAAGCAATCTTAAAGGTGTGAGGGCACAAAAACTTCTTCAAGATTGGCTTCCAATCCACTGAACCATTGACAGCCTGCTCCCTTAAAAAGATACAGATCTCCGAGAGAAAAATCGTAAAGTTCTGCTCACTCACTACCCACAATAAGGAACTTTTGATAAGCACACAGAAGGATTACTAGTTCTTATGAATACAGTGCTCAATGGGATGTGAGAGGTTTGCATCTGAACTACCTTACTTCCCATGGTAATTCCCACAAGGTTTTGAGACTGAGCAAGGAAAAGCAATAGAACTACTTTCTGAACAAAAAAACAGAACAAAAAACCCCAATAAATTATGCCCTTGTAATATTACTATCTTTTGCTCTTTCAAATCCACCCTGATTAGAGTGCACACTATATCAGGTTTCAGTTGTGATAAATATATAGTAACACCAGTACTCATTTGTTATTTTACAGTTCCTGACTTGGTAAAATCTTCAGTTGTGTTAAGGGCTGGAAATGGCAGACAATAGATGTTAAAATAAGTGAACTTTATTTAACTTTTTAACAGCTTTTGCATTATGAAAACCATGTCCAGAATTATGGAAAATGCAGAAATCTGAGCAGCAAGATCAGCTTCAGATGGATATCATTGAATCAGTTTCAGAAAGTTATGGTATGAAGAGGGTAATACGTGCAGCCCTCTAAGTCCTGACTTTCAGGTCTAGCAGTCTCCTGCTGCCGCTAGCCTCCACTAATAGCTCGGGATATAAAACCAAGATATCTTGCCGATTTTCGGTGTCTTCTGTGGACCCCCTTCCTCTCAATCCCCGCCTCTGAAATTACCCCTCGCCCAGTGGCAAACGCTGATCCTTATGCTCAGGAACACTGAGAAAGACTCACATTAACACAGGAGGTAATGACCATTGAAGAGGAGTCAGTTATTGGGAATTCAAGATACAGCAAGCTCCTTCCTTGCTAAGCAGCAGATGGAGAAAGAGCAAAATACATTAGATGTCACCATCAGAGGTGGCAAAAATAAAGCACGAGTAACCCCTCATACTGTGCTTGTAGCAAGTCAACTACGATAGGTACAGTGGAGTTCAACATTTTGAACATGTGCTCTCCAATCACTAATACTGAGATCTATGCCCAAATAGTCAAGACCTTCA
This sequence comes from Mycteria americana, assembly GCF_035582795.1. Taxonomy (NCBI): domain Eukaryota; kingdom Metazoa; phylum Chordata; class Aves; order Ciconiiformes; family Ciconiidae; genus Mycteria; species Mycteria americana. Next base: position 37,287,550 of record NC_134371.1, read on the forward strand.
AAAACATAAGGCCTAAAGCAAGATTACTGATATTTACAATTATTCATTGTGGTCATTCAACAACTGTATGAAGCTGGGTTTTGCCCAACCCCAGTCATTTTATAAACTCACAATTATGTAAACATCACACAAAATACATATCTATGCACAAACATGACATACACAGAAGTTTTAAAATAGCTTTTCATAATTAAGAGATTTTTCAGTGTGAAAGGACACTGCATGGTTTAGACAAACTATTACAAATAACACTCAGATTACATCTGAGTATGATCCTAATTGCAAGCTGCATCTTAGAAATTCTTTTCAATTCTCCATCTTGAAACTAAATGCAAGCCACACTCTGAAAGCACAGCAACGGCAAAGTCAGGGAGAATTATATCATCCATTTATGATAATTAAATGGGTACTCAGTGCATCATTACCAATAGTTTACAGGAGTCTCATTAGCTGCTCCCCATTCTCTATCAGAAACACACAGGCAATGCTGTTTTGAAACATACTTGCTTTTCAACTAGAGAATATTTGAAGAATTATTTTCCCCAAAAAAGTACGGAAATAAGAGAAAGTAAGCGGCGAAATCCTCTATCACCATAGGTTTAATGCAGCTCTATCACACAGTAATTTCTAATAAAAAAAAAAGGATGCCTGATCATTAAATTCTCACTTCAAACCACACAACCAGCAATATTTACTACATATTTCAAAAAAGCATAAACATGACACAAGGTACCAAGGATACCCGTTTGAGCTGCATGGAACTATGGGAAGGAAAGCTTGTTAATGAACCTCAGATTCAACTTCTGGTTTGTCAACACACAACTCTCCCACAGTCCTCTGCTGTTGGTTCTCCTAAGTTCAGGAGCAGCTCATCCAGATGGGCTGTCAGCTACAAAACCCGAGAGTTCACCACCAAAACACATGTACTCCTGGAATACGTAAAAGTTACTCTCTTATCTGCGTTCAGCTGAAGGAGAAACCTATGACCAGTCCAACCAGCTCAGATCTAGCAAATTTTATTAGCTCAGGAGTGAAGCAGCATGGATACGCTACTAGGAGAACTGCCCCTGTCTACAAAGGCTGCGGCTTGAAACTTTTGAGCCCTGTCGAACACGAACAGGCCCTGAGTAAAACCAACCTGGCTGAAGTAGTGCAGCTCGCTCAGCCAAATTCAGCTGACCTCTGCAGCTCTGCTCAGAGCAGGTCCAAAATGCCTCCAAAGGGAGCTGCTGCTGCAGCCGTTGCCCTGCGGAGTGCTCTCAGGTATTGCCAGTTAACCAGTAACTTACCTTTCCCATTTTAAAAACTAATGAATTGGTTAGGAGAAAGCATCTGAGCAAATCTTTAACTTCCAAGGTTAATCCTGCTTTTGGGGATTAAATGTTTCTATAAAAATAATTTTATTTCAAATTTAAATCACAATACCTTAAGACAGAGTCCTTCTAGTTCTGTATCTAGAAAAGTTCACATGACGTTCAGCCAACTACAAATCAGTATCTGCTTTACAAATCGTGTCTGGAAAAATTTTTGGGTTTAGCGGATCTTTACTGAACATAAACTCCATAGAAAACAAAAACCTGAATGTTTTCCAGACTGCAGTCTCCCTTTCAATAGTCAGACATGACCTGTTCATTACACTCATTTTACCTTCTGCAACAGCTGAGGAACAGGCTCCATAGCAATGGACTATCACATCCAGCCTGAAGATCAAATCTTAAGGCTGGAAAGGACCTTAAAAAGGTTATGTAGCCCATTCCCTCACCCTGATGTTATTCCTGACAAACATTTGCGTTGCTTGTTTTTGAAATCCTCCAGAGGCAGACACCTCCATACCCCAAAGCAGCCTAACCCAGCCACCTTGCTAAACCGTTTCCACATGGCACTACACCTTGCCTTAAAGAATCGCGGTATGCCTTGGGTTCACCCACTCTGGCTCCTTCCTCTCACCAAATCCCTCAAACATCACCAGCCTTGCTCAATCCACTGCTGCCTTCATAAGGTGGTGAAGAGGCAAGGACTGTCCTCACCTGGTTAGACTGAGAAGACTTTCTTAAGATTTTCTCAATCTTTGCCACATATTAAGCAAGGAGGGATGATGCCAGGAAAAGATTCAGCATGTGACTACACCATTACCTGTTATTAGCTGAACACTTATGCATTACTCAGGTTGCACAAGCCAACTCAGCCCTGGCATTTCACTTTGCAATCACAATAGCTTGGATCCTGTCATCAAATGTTTTTCATAGAATACCAGCATGTCCAAAACAAATTTTAAAATGGAATAATTTTGGCACTGTATTTCAGCATTTGACAATAAAGCATGGAAACTATGCAAATCATGCTGCTCTAACCCCAAAAACTGAAATCCATATGTTCAACAGCATTTTCAACCACACAAAATTTCCTGCAGCTGAGTCCTTAGCGGCCCAAAGATCTTCATGTCTTTCTGATCTGTCATTCCTAAAGACAAGACACTCTTGGGCCACATCACTTAATACTCCAGCATAGCAGTTTCTAGTTTCGTAGTCCTCAAAGAATTATTTCAGGAATTAACAGAATCAGTTACACACAATAGAAAATACAATTTTGGAACCATCTTTAATGCAAAACATGTAGAATTTTACCTGATTTTGAGAGACTGTCCCAAAATTCTGAGTAGATAACAAGGTTACAGGTAGACACATCACTATTTTTAGTGCTCACTTCTGCCTAGCCGTCTATGATGGAAGCTACCAAAATAGTCTGTAGTTGCACAAGCAGCATCAGCAAGTGTTTGACATCTTCATTAGAAAGATACTGGAAATATCTTTCTGGATAGTTTCAAGCTTTAGAGGTTATTTTAGTCTTTGATATCAAAACCAGGAGAAGATGAGTACTTCAGCTGAAGCTGGACTGCACACCTGGCAAGTCACAATACCCTACAACTGTCTTCACCCCAAGCCCCGTAACTCCTACAGTTTACCTCCAAACAAAATAAATCTCTAAAATGAAATAGTATGGGTACGTTCAAACTGGGTGGAAAAACTGCCAGAATTTCATGCCCTAGCACAATCTATGTGACATGCTCCTAAATTAACGCCTTCTGTATTAATTCAAATGAATGTTGACAATGCATATTAGGCAGTTTATCACTTCTTTTCTAGTTAAAGATTTCACATATATGTTCAACTTTGCGCATATTGATGGTATTAAGACAAACTGAAACACTTTCTAGATTTTTATTGCAAGTTTACTTTCCATCTTTTAATCATTTAAGTTATAAACATTAACCCATACAGAAAAGTAGCCTTCCTTGAATCTCATCTTTTTCTTCATATTGAAATAACATTTCCTCTATTTTACTAGCAACTGCTGGATGTTGAAGCTCCAAAAGTTGCTACAGTTTTCACGTGTTTATACACTCTTGGTGGTTTTAGGTTTTTCTTTAATATTAAAAAATGTGGCTTGAATCCTTTGGACACTATTCTTATTACCATTCATGAAAAACAGACCCACTAGTAGATTGGCTTTTTCCAAGGAATAGCTGGCTAGATCAAGCCTCTAGGCTCAGAAGTTTTGTCATGGCATTGTCCTCAACAAGTATTTACACTAATTCAAGACAGACAGCTAGCATCTATTTAACGACAAAAGTCTTGTCCCATCCTTCTTTCTTCCCCTGTTCATAGGTACAGATAATAAATAAAAATAGAAATGCTAAGCATTAGGCTAGTCTGGAAAAACTACCCTAAAGACCTCTCTTAATGGCTCAAGTGTACCTCAAATTAAGAGCACAAATGCTCAAAGGCACTGACTGCAGAAGGAACTGAAGCTGGAGTCTGTCAAAGGTTCCTTGCTGGCTACAAGAAACCCTGGTTTAAAAAAAGATTATCATACAGTCGCAGCTGTTTGACACATAGCAATATCCACGTGCTTTCTTCAAATCACTGTGAGACCAAGACAGGACACAGCAAAGCAAATACCAGGAGACTTTCATTGCAACAGGAAGTACAGTAGCAGAATTTACAGGATTATCATAAAACAAAGGGGAAGAAATAGTCTTCCCAACAGATTTATCAAAAATTCATTTCTTTCTATTCCTGACACCTGTAGGGAAGTCAAACTGATAAATAACGTAGCACAGACCACTGGGGAGTCCAGGGGGCCCTAGAACAGGCTAACTCCAAACAAACTGCCCTTTGCTGTAGCCTGATCAAATAGGAAAAACTATCAAGGCCTCAATTAAATCATGGCACTGAGAAACACCAAAGTCAGTCTTGAATAAAGACTTTTGATGCCCAAAAGATCTGTTTTATTGTGTCCAAACAAAAAGTGTAATCTCTGCCTAAGGTTCTTTAAAGTAATTAAAGAAATTTTCCCCAAGTTCATTTGGCAGAATCAATCACTGGAAATACATTCAGAATTAATTTCTTAATTCCCAAGAGCTAGAGAGCAGCTCTCCAAGATAACTCAGCCATATGACAAATGGGGCCTGCAGACTCAAAACAGACAATGATTCAGAGGGTGGGAGGGAGGAAATAAAATAAAAATCAGCTTACACATACCAATATTAGATGAAGCAGAAAACTGTTCAATAAGGCTGAGCACTAGAGGATACTTTCAACAACATAGACAATGAATGAAATTAATATATGAGAAAGACTGCTGACGTATTAGAGACATCATAAGTACTTTCAGAAAAATGACATTTATTTTCCCTAAAGGTGGAAGAGAAAATTAACTCTAGCAGGACTCCTAAGTACCTCAAGGGTATCTCTGATTTGAGTCCCATCAGTGAAATTCAGTCTGTCGCCCACGGCTGTGTAACAATCCCAAGAGACTCCTCAGCCTTCTGGTTCCTTATGATAATCCCTTGAGTGCAGAAGCCAGTGTCAATAATCCGAGAAAAGTCCTACTGGAATACAGAAAGGAGAGAAAGCAGGCCTAACGTTACTCAAAAAGCTCTTATTTCACCCCAACTCACAGCATTACATTGATCTGAATAGGTAGCTGCTGATTCATCTCAGATGAAATGAAATACACAATATCAAAACACTGCTTAAGCCATTTCCCCCTCATTTGGTTGTCTAGGAAGTCCCCAAGCTTACGATCAGAAGTTCTTCTTAAATTCAAATGGGAAGAAAAGCAGTGGCCAGACAAGTCTAGAAACATGGCCTAAAGGCAGGACTTGGAGCATGGCTGCACAAGTGGAAGCTGGCAATGAAACCAGTACAACTGTAAAGCTACATTCAACAAAATACTGCATGCAACAACACGAGCGTTCAAGAGGCACATACAAAAAAAAACCACCTGCCCTCCCTCCTGGATGAAATAGTGAGAAACTGCAGCCCACGAGTCAGCTCCACAATTCTTTGTTTCACTCCACAATAAACATTGTTAGCCCTCTGTTCTTTGCACTGCAGTGAGATGGAGAAATAGAGTTAAGATGCCATACCCCTACCTGAGCACAGGAAAACTTATGCTTTACCAAACACCACTGAAATCTATGACCTCTCTAGTAATATATTAAAAAGTACAGGACCAAAGTATGCAATTCTACTAATGATTTTAAGGAAATAAATCTGTGGTTTTATTCCCCTGCTTGACAGCAGCTGCACAGCTTTCAAGTGAGATGAGGACAAGCCTCAAGTTCAAAGTAACAAAAGCAATAACTAATGTCCTCCCACATATACTTCTTAAACATTATAGCTGCATTCCTTAACTGCTCTTCCACCATTCCTTATTCAGAGCAGTCTGCTCTTACTAGTGAATCTCTGCTGCTGTTGTGAAGATCCAATGGCAGTGATGAAGGACTCTTAAAACTCTACAATCCCCAGCAGCTCCTCAGCCAACAAAATCAGACGCTACAGCAAACTATCCTCTCCTCCCTCCCCAGCCACCATGCACTTGAACTGCAATTACTCCTTTTCCATACTTATTTTTGCTGGCTAAGGAGGGCAGGGAAGATGCCAAGGCACCTATCCATCAAGTCACTGTCTTCTCCCATCAACCCATGTGATCCTAAGCAGTGACTGCAGACAGCCTTTTCTTCTCAAGTGGGAAGTGCCAAGACATCTGAAAATGCGTGTGATAGCCAATGTGGCAAATGGAAAAGCAGGGCAGCTTCACATTCCACATAGACCGATTTAAATAAAACTTTAAGTTGCTTGAGCTAAAAGTTAGTGATACGGTTCAGTGCCCAGATCAGTTTATTCTGAGGCAAAAACATCTCACTGGAGTAGGCTAGGGTTACTTGTTATGAAACTGCTACATGGAAGATACACTTTCAGGACAGAAGTAGCAGATTTTATGAGTAGCTTGAACATCATGGCATACTTTATATTGAGTACTTAAATAAAATAGCTAAGCATTCATCAGGCAAAATTTAACAGGCAAATGTGTCTTCTTACTGCACTGAAATGAAGAAACTCAGCAAAAACCCTCCAAAACCCTGTCTTCAGAGAAGGGGGCAGCCTTCTGAAAATGCTTTGCTGCAGCTTATGTGCCCCCAACAAAACTTCAGATAAGCATCACCTTGTTTCACTGCCACAACAGAACTTTCTCATTTTCAATAAAGATCAAACTATGTAGGCATTTGCAGGTTAGAACAAGAACTAATTGCTACAAGAATCATCCCTGCCATCAAAAATAAATATATATAGCTGTAACTTTACTTACACTAACCTACACTTCTAGGTCACTGGAACACTGTTTTGCAAATAACCTCAAGCACAGCAAAAAGCACAGCAACAGCATCCACCATAACCTGTGTTCTACAGCAAGAAAAATAAGGGGAGACTCTCATGAAAACTGGGGTTTGAAAAACCAGGCTGAAAACAGGGGTACTATTTGTGACAGTGATACCAGCTACATTCTATATATATTATATAGAGAGATATATATTCTCTATATAGCTACAGCTTTATTCTAGGAAATGGGGCATTATTTACTAGTGTTATGGGTCAGTAAGCACTTTAATGATCATGAGCACTACCATTAGAAGAAGCAGTCCCACCTTGCCCTTACTATTAGTGCCTCATTTCTGCTGCACACAACCTCATCCCTTTTGTCAGCACATATGTGGTAACATGATGAATGGGATCAGGAAACCAACTCGGACTAAACTCCGTGGGTAAAAAACAAAACAAAAGCCATTTGAACATAGTGTAGTTCCCCAGTCCAGTTCACTGAAGACCTCGCCATAAACTTACACCATCAAATCAGGTCTGAGGGCAAGAGGAAGAGTGAGAAACTTCTGTCAGGAGCAGTTCAAGTTTAAAACACACCCTTTGTCTATATGGCCAAGTTTTTGCCAAGTACTAAGCAAGTAAGGTCAAGTTCTCTTATTATTGCAGCCCTCTTCCCTCTGGCACACATTCATACATAGTCACCTTCCTGCCAGTGCCTCCAGCAGAAAAACGTGCCCACCACCTGCTAAACTGCACAGGCATTCAAATCCTCGCTGTTAACTCCATACAGAGGAGCAAACTCAAACTCCATGCATAGAAAAGCACACGCCACGGCTGACGTGTAGCACGGCATGTGCTGATTCACACCAGCTGAGCTCTGCCTGCTTCTCTCTCAATAGGCACACTCATTTGGATCATTCTTCTAACCAGCTAACTTCCATAAAGTCAATGGCAACAACCGACTCCAAAACTTCTATCCCTCTGTAGAAGACTGCTAAAATTTGTTAAAGCCATTTGAGAAACAGGAGAAAAAAGCGATAAGCAGTACATTCGCACAAGCCTTGTTTCCTTAGGAATCTAGGCTTGAAAAAAAAGTATCAGAGTTATGATAGCACACCTAGCCAACTTGCGACTTTAGCACAAGTTGTCCCTGGGTAGCAGGAGGATGCTCAATAATCCAAATCTCCATGACAGGAGGAAGGGAGCAAGTAAGAGCTGCTGGGCTACCACTGCCTGGCTGATCCAGATACCATGCTGTACCAGCTGGGGTTGGTGGGAACCTGCCCAGAGATCTGAGGGGTACGGTGTGTGTCTTGGGGCTCTCAGCAATATGAATTTCTTTCAGCAGAAAGCTCAGAGAGGAATTGCTTAACACTTTTAAAATTGTAATTCTTTTTACTTCATAGGTCACCACAAAAAGCTCGTTCATCAGTAGTAAGTAGTAATCATAATCAATCTTATTTGCCTTTTTAAACCATTACCCTCACCCTTGAAGATGGGTAAGAAGTGTTGCTCATACTAAATACTGGCAGCAATTCTAGGTATCAAATGCTAGAAACACCTGGTATGGAGGAAAAAGAGAGAAAAGAAGAAGGAATGCTTTCCCTTTATGTTCCCCCCCAAAAAACACTGTGCTAAGAGGTGCCTCCTGAAAGGCCAACACAGTGTTTGATCTCTCCACTACTCCTCCCCTGTTTAAAATTCAACAGTAAACAATGTATGAAAGTAGCATTAATCATTTCGGAACATAAAAAAGCTGGAGGAAATACTTTCCAAGACTGACTGCTCTTGTTCAGATATCAAGACAAATCAAGAAAGATGCAGATCAACTGGAGCACAGTCAGTGGAGGCCTCCAGGGTGGTTGGGGCTGGAGCACTTGCGTTCGGGGCTGGAGGAGAGGCTGTGGGAACAGGGCTTGGCCAGCCTAGGGCAGGGAAGGCTTTGGGGCACCCACAGCAACCACGTGCCTGTGGGGAAGGGATTGAGAAGATGGAGCCAGGCTCTCTGCAGGGGCATGTGGCGGGAGGATGAGAGACAATGGGCATAAGTTAAAATAAGAGAGGTTCAGACTGGATGTAAAGAAAATCTTTTCCACCACAAGGACAGTCAAGGAGTAGCACAGGCTGCCCCAAAAAGCTGAGCTGTCTCCATCCTCAGAGGTTTTCAAGACCTGAGTGGATCAAGCCCTGAGCAACCTGGTCTGACCCCAGAGCTGCCCCTGCTTTGAGCAGGAGGTTGGACAGGGAACTCCCGAGGTCCTCTCCAGGCCAAGTTACCTTGTGATCCTATGAACTCCAGGCAGCACGCTGCAGGCACACATTACAAGATTCTCTATTAACAATGTAGTTACATTTACTAACTTTTTCCTCCATATACCCTCAAATAATTAAATAACTTACTCTGCCTGTCCTGTTGAGATTCATTCTGGGTTTCAAACACTATTCTGGTTTGTGCCTTTCCAGCACTGACAAACATCAACTCTACATCATCCTGATCAGGAATTGGTACCAGAACATACTCACACACACAGATGGCAGCACTAAATTACCTCTGCTCTACCCTCCTCCATTAACAGTGAAGAAACACTGCAAGAGGTGTGTCATGGACTGGCAGACAGCAAAGGAGCAACCATGAAGAGACACAGCAGATGCAGAAGTTAATGGAGCTGCTGATGAGTCTTTGAAAAGAGAGCCACAATTTAGATTATTAAAGCAGTCAAACCTTCAATGAAGTTGGTTATAGCCTCATCATAAGACTACAGGAAACTACCTACTGGTTTGTCAGCACTAGAATTTCTAAGCAGTGTTCAAGCCCTGTAATTCAAGCACTTTTTATTCTATGTTTACAGAGTGCTAAAAGCCACAATTTACCAGGGTAATGGCACACTTAACTAGTAACTAGAGTTCACATCTTTGTGAAATGCAATTGAGACAGTCATATCTCAGTCAAACTGCTAAACTTTTGAATCCAAATTAACTACGTTTTGAACATTAACATATAAAATTGGCAATGAAGATAATTTCCTTAAAGTGAACAAACATGGACTAAAGCTCAATACTGTCTTATAAGAAGGCTGCACTTGGAAGTTTCTGTGGTATTATGTTAGAAGTCCTATCGGTAGTGATATTTTGCTTAAAAATGACTACTTGTGTGCCTAGTAGGATACATGAAATGTTTACTGTAAGATGATCACCTCACAAAATTAATTTGATTTATGGGGAGTACTTGTAGATTCCCAAAGCAGCACAAATGGCATGGGTACAAATTTTTAGCCAGATGAGACAAATACGTTCACCTGAACAGAGATGTGAACCGTGCCTCTTCTTCCTAAGAGCTCTTTGAAAGAACCTTCTGAAAGGTCTACTCACCTGACCAGATGTAATGCAAAACAATTACCCCAGAGAAGTATCTAGGAAACTAGATGGGACACAAGACACTCCAGTACTCTTGAAAGGTGACCTTGAAAAGGATAAGACAACTAGGAAAGCAAAAACCCCAACTCTTTCTTACAGCTTACAAAGATGACTTAAAAACACACTCTCCTGCAACTCTTGAAAGACTCAGTAGATAAAGTCTGACCTTCTTTGTTCATTCTGCAAGACTTCTGTAGGAGTGTCAGGTGTTTCTTAGCTCTTGCACTTTGAAGAAGTACAATCTTTTAAGGACAGCATTTTAAAACAGTTGATTCATATACGTTTATACATAAAGTGAGAGACTGGTAGTGGAGGAGTTAAGGCAGTCCAGCTAAAAGTCCCTGCTCATTTTTTCAGCGTCTTGATTCTTGCAGAGTCATTATTTCACTACTTATTCAACCGTTACGTGGTCACTTTAGAAATTCAGCTCTCCTCTGTCTAAACTTCAAATACAGAGAAAGATTTCTCACAAAAACTTTTCTGTCCCTGCTTAGTTTTAAGACAACGAAGACTAGCAGAGACTAATTGCTCCACATCTTCATTTGGCACAATGTTTTGTTAAGCTGCCCTTTCATATCATTATACTTTTGTCTGTCTATTCCTTCATCATTACACTTGGATTGAGCTTGTAATGCTACAGTAAGGAGGAGGATGCCCTCCTCCTTAAGGCAAAGGACTAACAAAACTGGCTCTGAGAGTTTGAGGCTCTATTCACAGTCCTCTTTATGAGCTTGGGCTGCAGTAATCCGCGGCTCAATTTCTGCTCTATGCAAATCAAACAATTTAAATATACACTCTGTGGATGTAAAAAGCATTTCACAGCTTTTAAGGAAACCATCCCAAAGCTTACCTTCTACACAGAGGAACAAACCCAAATGTTCTTTAAAGGGAGAAGGTGAAGATCACTGACTACTTTTCAAGTGCTTGAAAAGTCTGGGCGGGGGAGTGTCCTGTTTTGGTTTGTTGTTGTTTTTGGTTTTTTGTTTTTTTTTTTTTGGGGGGGGGGGGGGTGGGGGGGTGGAGGGGTGGTGTTTGTTGTTGTTTTGGTTTTTGGGCTTTTTTTAGGAGGAGATAAGGTTCTTGGTGACAAAGGCAGGAGTCATTAGTTGTAATACATTAGCACCCAATGCTTTAGTCCAGTTGTATTAGGCACAATACAAAGCAGGCAGGAAAAAGTGATGAAGGCCCAGGATGAGCTATGGTGTTGGAGAAACAAAGCTAGGAGAAATAGGTGATTACTGCCCACATGCTTGCAGACAAGGAAATCTCCAGCTTGGTGTAGCAGAATACAGAATGTTAAGAAAGAGTCCGGTGGTGCAGGAAGGTGACTGGGGCAGGACAAGCATGACTTCAGCAGTACTGCCTTGTAACGACACAAGGCAGCTGAAGACTCGTAGTCACGGGGAGGGAGGGGGGAGCAAGAGGTTACAACATCATTAAGACATATACTAAAATACAAAAGCAAGTCTTTTACTGGTAGAGGAGAGCTAATAATAAGGCATTTAAGAGCTTTTTCCATCATGTAACAGGAAAGAAAGAAGTTTCTAAGACAACACAGGTTAGCAGCCTGGAAGAGAAAAAGGCCCATAAACTTGCTATTAGTGAAAAAGATTACTTTTTTTTTCTTTTTTTTTGAAAAGATAAACTTGAGACAGGACCTGGACTACCAGAAGGAGGCAGACAGAGATACATGACCAGATGAGGAGCAAGAGGATAATCTGGAGAATCAGTAAGGGGAGACAGCTGAAGTATTTCAGAACCCTGGATAGAAAGTGTTTTGGAAATGTAAAAACCTCCTTGAATTCACTCCTTAGAATCGTTCCCAAGCCCTGAACTCTTCAGAAAGAACGTGCATGCCCTTTTGGCATATCTACACCTTTTCCATGAGATGCTCTGGAAGGGTTGTGGGGGGGACAACATGTCATGGACCACACGGTATTTAGCATTTTACAGCTACTGAAAAGCCATTTGTATTTCGCAATGGTCCTTTCCAAAATCACTACAGAAAGAGTGTTTAATATGCAAAAGATAAGTTCACCCATAAGCCTATCAAAGTTCTGCTCATATCAACGTGCAGCATCTAGCGCTCTCAACTTCAGGGACTCAGGATCGTTTCCGTTTAGCGAAGCGTTTCAAAGAAGCACAACCCCGGCAGACTCGCTTCTCTCCCAAACCCTCAGCTGACCGTCCTCAAAACCGATCAACTGTACAAGCCGCGACAGAGGACTTTCAGCAGGCCATGGGCTGGCTGGCAAGGGCTGAGACACAACTCCTGCTACTGCCATTCTCCCAGAGGACCTCACGGGGCTGCAAGTACAGATTTCGCTTCACTGCTGGGGTCAAACTTCGCAGTCGCTCCGCAGCGGCGGGTTATCACGGCACCTATTTGAAAGGGGCTGGAGAATTCCGGAAGGGAAGCCAGTGGGCTCCCCTGCCCTCCCCGCGGCTACAAGGCACCGGATTGACCTTGCTGGGGAGCCCTCGACGCGCCGGGCCGCCCTCTGCTAAGCGGCGGCCCGGGCCGCCCGCCTGCGGGTACGCGGCTCCATCCCACCTCGGCCCCCGCTCCCCGCCAGCGCTGCGGGGCTCGGTAACGTGGCGGCCGGGTTCCCCCCACCCCCCGGTCACATCCCCCTCACAGCCCCAAGCTCCTCGCTGCCGCTATGGGGATTCCCCACGCCTGAGGAGACCCCGTCCCCCCGCTCCCCGCCGCCTCCAGGGCCGTTAGCCATGGCTTCGCCTCAGGGCAGGCGGCGACCCCCCCGGTTCCCGGCCGGCTCTCACCGGAGATACTGCGCACACAGCAGGCTCATCCTCCGCCGCTCGCCGCCCCGTCCCGCCGCGGGTCTCACAGCCCGGGCCGGCCCGCCGCCCCCGCGCCGCCACCGCTGCTGCTGCCACTGCCGTCTCCGGCCGCCGCCGCCATCTTCCCGTGCAGGGCCTGCCGCCGCGGGGGAGGGGCGGCAGGAAGGAAGGGGCGGGGGTGTCCCCGCTCTGCGCTCCGGCCGGGCAGAGAGACCGCCCGCGCCCCGCCGGCCCTGGCAGCGCCGGTCCCAGCAACCTCAGCGGCCCCGGCAGGCTCCGGTGGCAGCCACCGCCGCTCACTCGCTCGCCCTCCCGCCGCCCCGCTGAGGCGCCCTGACCCTCCCGCCGTGACGGCCGCGCTTCCGGGCTCGGCCCCGCCCCCACCGACACTTCCGGCGGCGCCACCGGCAAACCCTTCCCCCGCGCCTTCCCCCCCCGCCGACCCGCGGCGGTGCCCGCCGATTGGCTCGCCCGCTGCCATAGCAACTGAGGGGGCAGCGGGGCGTCGTCACGGCAACCGCGGCGCCTTCCCGCCCGCCGGGGCCGGGGCCGGGGCCGGGGCCGGGGCCGGGCCCGGGCCTGGGCCTGCAGCCGCGGCGTTTAAACGGCCTCTCCCGCCCCGGGCCCCTCGCAACGGCACCTCGTTTTATCAGATCCCCCTCCACGGAGTTCGCGGAGGCGAGAGCGTCGGCTCGCCGAGACGCGGTGGCCCACGGCGCTGTGGGGGAGCCCCTGTCCCTCAGCACGAGGGCGGTGGCAGCAGCCTCGCTCTTTCTGACAGAAAAGGTTTTAGCGGGAGCAACGCTGGTAGGCCTGGACTTCCCACATAAATCAGGCTGCCCGTTCCCTGCCTGCTTGCCTGCCCACACCCAGGGATTCCCAGGGTTCGGCTGCTCAGGTGTCTGGTCCCGAAGGTCACCCCGAAATGTTCCAAACAGCCCTCATCTCAGATTTCCTCCATTACCCAAAACCACTGGCAGCACCAGCCCCAGCGCCTGGGAGGCAGCAAGCTCAGGCACGGCCCCAGAGTCGGCACTGCAGCCAGCAAGTCTCGGCTTGGAGCCGGGACACGGGCGCGTTAGGCGGTAACCGTGCTCCTCAGTACGGCAGTCTCTCACATCTAAACATTTACACTATTTACACCATGTGGTGCTGCCTCCTGTGCCGGCTTAGGGACTCGTTTTATGCTCAAACTTGTCTTTTTGGGTAGGAAAAGTCCCACTGAGTTCAGTGGCCATTCGAGCGCAGGGGCCTGAAGACATGAGGCAGATGACAGTTCAGGATCAGATGAGCACCGAGGAGGCTGGCTAATGCAAATTGTGTTATTTGAGCATGTAAGTGACCCTGAGGACAAAATGAAAGATCGTGCTTCAAAAATAAATCCCTCACATTTTTTCAGGTTGAAACGAGAACGTGTTTAGGGAAATTATTTTCAGGGCCCCGCATGTTTAAACAGAAGCCTCTCAAGGCTGCAAGAATCGGTTTCCTGGTTTCAGTGCAATCAGGGCTGGGCAGCGAGCCATGACGCCAGACCTCCTGTCAAATGCTGCACAGCGCCTCGGGCAGGCACCGCAGCAGGGCTCGGGGCTCTGCCTCCATCCCTGCAGGCTCTCAGCTGCAGAGCAGGAGCAAACTGGTTCAGTGCTGGGCAAACTGGGACTGCCTCTGCCTGCCCGGAGCCTGTCTTGGGCTAAAACAGGCAGGTTAAGTCTGCGCAGCTGCCACAGGGACTCTATGAGATTGTATTTCTTGTATCAGTGCACAAATGCAGCTCTTCTAAGCTGCAGCTCTCATGGCACGTTGTCCAGAACTCTCCCTGGACCCTTCACATTGCCAGTGTGATCTGGAGCCTCGTCCCCTGGTTCCTGAGCTGGCACGCTTAGGGCACCCCACGTGGGGAAACCCACCAGGCAGCATGTACTACTGTGCGGATACCTCGAGCTTGCCTTACTTTTCATGTATTTTTCCGTCCATTCGTTCTCCTTATGGAGGAGTTGAATAAGCCCAGTTTTGAAAGCAGATGCACCTTAAGCCGGTACTGATTCCCCTTCCACCAGCATCTCACGTCTACCCCCTGTTTGCAGCCGGATCCTTCACCAGTCCCATGTTTGCAGTATCCCACAGCAGCAGAGTGGTGCTGTGAGAGCAGCTTACATTGGCTTCAGCAGCAAAAGCCAAGACCTTACAGGCTCCCTGTGAGCCTCCCTGCCTCCCGAGGAGCTGACTTGGGATTTTCCTGTCAGTTTTCTCCATCACTTTTCTCCCAGGGGCTGTTCCAGGGACTCCCGAGCAGAGAATCCCAAGTCTTCAGCCTCCCCAAGTCTTCAGCCTTGGCCAAACAAACAGTTGCTTTTCCACCTTTTTCTGCTTTTTTTGCCGGAGAGGATCCCCTGCCAGAGGCTTCCTCCCAGGCAGAATGATATCATACAGCCTGTAAGGTAGCCACCAAACTGCAAAGAGCACTCTGGCACATCCTCCGCTTCATGCCCCCCTGGCAGCAATGTTATTGCTTAAAATAAAATGCTTAAAATAAAATTAATGTTAACCTGCACTGTTATTGCTTAAAACAAAATGTAATTCTTTGTTTTTCAGTCCACTTTAGCACCGTGCTGGACCTTAGACAAGGTCACTGGAGTGCAGGCTGTTGTTCTCTGCAACTGTGAGTGCACTTCTGAGCTCAACAGGTTGGATCTGTGCAAACAGGGGTTTCCAGGGCTGACTTGCCCTGACCTCTGCATTTGCATGTGGATAGGAGAGGGGAAATTTGAAGGCAGAAGCTTGATTTTGGACATTATGGCTGGGAAGGGGGTGGCACATTCTGGCTTTCTGCAGTATCTCTTTGGCTGACGAACACAGGTCTCATCCAGGAGGCCACAAAGTGCTCCCTCGAGGTGTCATGCTCATGCCACATCAGGCAGAAGCAAGGAGTGGGCAGCGTTGACTCAGCGGCTGTCTCGTTTGGTCTTGTCTGTACAATCCACCTCCAAAGCCACCCCAAAAGACCCGAGAGGTTTCCATGGGGCAGAATGGATTTCGGAGTCTTGGACAGTGGGGAATAGGCAGCCCTGTGTATTTTCAAGAGAATCTGATGTGTGTTGTTGCCGGTGTTATTTAACCCGTTTAATGCCAATATAAATTGCCAGGTGGAGCCATACCTCAGAGCAGCTATATGAGAGAAGCTATGGCCCGTCAGGGCAACCTGCCCAGTCACAAAGCCTCCCTTCACCTTTTCTCACTCCTCTTGAATATCTTCCAGCCACAGAAGCAAAGGATGTCAGACCCTGCGCAGGTTTTTCTCTGTTGTTCAGGGCTTTTCCTCTGGATTGTGGAGTCTTTCGCTTCCCTATGAGTTTCTGCGCTGTTGGAACAGATCTGTCCATTAGGACAATGTGTCCATGAGTTTCTCTCCCTGGCCCACTCTTCTTGCCTCTTGGAGAGCTCTTCCATATCCCTGTGCATCTGAATTTGGCCTCAGTTTCTCCCACATGGCATTTTTGAAGACTTGATGTTCCTCCTGATTGCTCTGCTCTGTTTCTTACAAAATTCTACTCCAAACCTTTTGGTGCACACAGCAAGGGGGCTAATTTCCTTCCATTTAAGGGGGAGCCACAAGTCAATCTCCCCTTAGTTTTGTTCCAAGAGATTTGTGATTAAAGTCTTATCTTCAAAGAAGCAGATTTCTTGTAGAGGTCAAGACATATTATCGTTTTTATCATTAAAGGGTCAATAACTGTGGCCTACCATTTTATTAACTACAGAGCATCAGGAAGGATTTGATCCCCAGATGAGGACGGCAGACCAGAGACCCTGTGAACCCAATGAATAAACCTGGCCCTCCAATGGCAATGCAGCCAAAATGCCCAGGAGCAAAGCTGCTCTGCTCTCCGGAGGGAAAGTCTCATAATCCCAAATGTGAATCTGTTTGACAGCCTTCGACAGCCTCTGTTACTGTAGGAGCTTAGCATTTCACAGACCTTTGGCACGTTTATCCTCGAAACACTGATCCAGCCTGCTCTAAGAGGAGAGTGAGTGACCATCCCCACTTAACAGATAGTCAGAGGAGCAGAAGAGATTTCCTCAAGGTTGTTTAAGACAAGAATGGAGAGGTGGACCAAAACGGAGCCCAATCCCATCCTTCTTCATTAACACTAAAATCTTTAATTGTCCAGGAATATCCTGCGAGCGTTGCGGAGTCCAAGGCCTCCCTTTTGTGTGCGTAAACTCTACCCCTGTTTTCATGTACAGATGTGGCTGCTGGACAGCCCTCTGTCTCAGTTCCAAACCTTGGCTTTTAGGTCTTTGAGACATCACATTTTCCTGCTGCTCAGGGTCAAAACCTGGGATCAAGGAAAGATGAGAGTACAGCTCAACAACTCAATGATAAGATGCCAGATTCTCTGCAGGTTTGGTGATTGTTTCAGTCTAAATGTTGTGAATGTGAGAAATTAGCACTCAAAAGCAATTGAAGAACTTGAAGGAAGAAACAAAGTATGAAGATACTTAAACAATCTTAATGTTGCCCTGTATTCATCCCTCTCAGTAATTACGTTACGGTGATTAAAACGTATTTGTTGTCATCCCAGATTATACTACTTAGATTTTTAATTGTTAGTGACGAAAGCCTCATCTTACCCTAATTATAACCTCATTTCTCCAAATATAGCCTATAGGCAAAACTTCAGGAATTTTGACTGTATAGAGGTTTGCCAAGTCTTCTTTATTCCCTTGTGAATATCACTCGGAACAAAGAAAAAATTGTAAAATAGCCTGCATCTCTTAAAGAAATCCCTTTTAATCCTTATAATTCATAAAGTATCTAATGGATTTACTTTTAATTCTTTGAGAGTAAGTGCTGCGCATTCTGGAAAGAAGCACCCTTTCACACTAAATAAAAGCTAAATCCCTCTTGAAAGGGAAAGAGAAAGCAGCTGTTTCCGGGGACCCATGCCGAGTGCCTCCGCCTCGCACCCCCATCCTGCATAACCCAGCTCAGATCGTGACTGTGCAGATCGATCCATCCTGCACAGCTGAGCTGTAGCCTCAGTCAGAATTAGAGACATTAAAATGCCTACGGAGCTAATTGCATCTGTGGCCAATGCTCAACTGCTGAATATGAGCAAGAGAGAAATCTGTTACCGAGCTGATCTTCCCAAGGCAGTATCTTGAAAAGTCAGTCCAGTGTCCTAGAAACGCTGCACAACACTTGGGATCGGTTTGCAGAGGCCAACATGCCAGGGTGTTAGGTCCACAACCTCAACACATCCCCAGAAGCCCACAGGAGCTTTATCCCACAGCACCCTTTGGCAGCTTCTTCCAGGATATGATGAACCATGCCCTGAGAAAAGCTCTTGAGCTGGAAGAGGCAGCCACTGGTTGGTCCCTGGCCATGCTCCCCAGGCTATTAATGAATTTTCAGACCTCTGTTATAAGTCATCTTTTTTGCCAGCTGAACAGCCCTGCTCACTCCTTCCTTGTTTGAATGTCTGCTCCTACCTTGGGTCATCAGAAATGGAAGGTTTTTCCCTTCGGGCCAGGCTGTCCCATCCAACGTAGCCTCAGACCTGGTCGCCACAGGTTCGGCAGCTTCCTCCAGCTCAACCAGACTCATGCCACAGCAGCTACCCCCAAGCCTTGTCCGTGTGCTTCCACTTACTGCCCTGTGCAGTTGCTCCATGATCAACTGGTTCACCTTGGCTGGTCCAGCCTGGCCCAATCTGCCAGTTCAGTCTGGCATGTGGGGAGCAGAACTGAGCCCCCTTGTTAGCTCGAGACAGCAAAGGCTATTGGAGAAAAGGGCAATCCCCCAACAGGAATTGCCCTTTTCTCCAATAGATTTGGGTTGTTTTAAAGAGTTTGCAAACTGTCCATTTAAAAGCCTTAAGCTGGAAGGTTTCCCTTCCTCCTACCAAGCCCAAGGGCAGAGACAATGTGAAACCGAGTGCCAGGAGGACCAAGGAGCCCCCATCCCTCACCCCAGCGAACACAGGCATGGTCTTCCTGCCTTCTGCCACATGGCCCCACTGCTCATGGGGCCTGGCTGTCCGGAAGGTGAAGAGTCAGACAGATCTACGTGCAGAAATACCCTTGGTGTGAACCACAGGCAATGCTTCAGGTGTGCTTAACAGGTCTAGTCTCGCTTCTCAAGTCCCACAGGCAACGATTTTGCAGTACTGCTACAAGCTCCCTGTGTCAGGATAGGCAAGTCGCTGTGTTTCTCCATGCTATCTTCTTCCTCAGAGAATAAAACGAAGCTAATTATCCTTCTGCCCTCTGTCTGTCCTGCTGTACCAGCTCCGCAGATGGCAGATGGCTGCTTGCCACCGTGGGCTGGGTTGGAGCACAAATCAGCTGGGGGTCTCGGGGCGCTCCAGCACTGCACGGCAATCACAGCGAGGCTGGCGGGGAGCATCTGGCTCCTGTGGCTGGGGCTATTGTCTTCACCAGTGGGAAATTTGCACCCACATGTTCAGGGAAAGCAACAAGGAAAAGAAAAAAAAGGCTGGGTTGGAAAACATTGGGGGAAAAAAGGTGAAATAACCTCCTCCCGCACACATAGTTTGTGTTGGAGGTGAGGAACCTCTCCCCGTGCACGCAGCTCCCTCTGCACCCCGTTTCTACCAGGTGCTTGGCTCTGGGTGCACATCCTGGTGGGCTGTGCTTCAGGCTGGCTGATCCAGTGCACAGCCTGGCAGGTGTCACTCCCGCGCCAAAACCCACCGCCGCTCCCAAACCGGCAGCGTTGCTAAGTGACAGCTGATTTACCACATCACTTACCCACCCTGGCATGCAGCAGGAAAGCAAAGGAAGAGGTATGGGCAGTGCTGGCCAGACCTCATCCCTGCCACGGCCAGGCAGCACGCAACCCACATCTGGACAGGCCACCTTAACCTTTCACTATCTGATGTTTAAGGTCAAACCGCAGCATGAAATGGAGCAGGCAGAGAGATTTAGACATGCACGCCAGGAGCTGGCAGGCCCGGTGGGTTGAGGTGGGGATCACCAGGCAGCAGGAGAGCTCGGCCACATGCAGTTTTCTCCATTTGTGCTTTCTCCTGCAATAGCAGCACCTGATGCTCCTTCGGCTGCAGGTGGTGCAACCTACGGAAGGCTGAAGGGAAAAGATGCTTCCCTGAAAAATATTCTATGCAAAATCAGTGGGGAATGGGTGTAGAATTAATAAAAAAAGGGTTTTCAAGTGTCTCACCTGAGCTTCAGTCTCTTCTGTGTGAAAGGAGTCAGTGAAGGAGTCTTCTTGTAAAGGGCAAACCCCCACATTTCACGTCCGTGCAGAGTTGTACCACCCCAGGGGAAGGGGGTAGGACACCATGTTAGGTGGGAACATGCAGGAGAGAAGCACCATGTTCCCTATTGACAAGACCTCTGGCAGCTCTGGGCGTGAGCCAAACCAGTAGTGTCACAATGCCGTTCCCATCTGAAACCCGCACTGATGTACAAGTGGGGTGAGCTGAGGAGCTCTGGGCCCATCACCAGGGGAGATGGCTGAGCTCAGAGGAGCCCAAGGTCAGCTTTTGTGCAGGAACTGTGGCAGCTTGCAGCTTGCTCCATTGCTTTACATGAGCAGTGATTGCTTCCTCTGGTAGAGACACTGAAGCATCCACAATGGAAAACAAGCACCGTTATCCCCATCTTGCCAGCATGGAAACCAGCTTATCCAGAAACATCTCATAGTTCAGCACCAAAACCACGGCAATTCAAGTCTCCCTGGTTTCCAAGGGAAAAGAGGTTTCTGTCCCTCAGTATATTAGACTCCAGCTTTTGAACCTGTTGGCTAATTTTTAACAAAATTGGAGAACAAGTTTTGTGAAAACAGAGAGAGAGAGAGGACGAGAGGACACAGAGGACTGGTCGGTCAGCACACACATGTGACCGAGAGAGGCTTGAAGAACATCCTCTTTCTCTGCTGTCACCTCAAGGCTTATAAATGCTAATTAAAGCCTGTGCTTTAAAGCCAGAGTTATACTGAGCACAGTACCAGTGTTAAACTGCGGAGAGCCACAATTTTTCCTAAAGCAGCGAATCTCTCCCTTTTAGGGTAAGCTCAGAGGAGCAGCACAAAAAAATCCCAACATAACCCCCAAAATCTCATCCTATTGAATCACCAAATGTCCGTACAGACCTAGTAAGAAGGTAGAGCACCGCTTTCCAAGAAAACATAAAAATGCACCATACCTTTCCTGAGTTGACGTTATTTGTTCATTTATTTATCGCCATTTTCCCACGCAGCTGATGGAAACAGACAGATCTGCTTCCCCTGGCCTTTGTAAGCCGAGCAAGCAAATGTGACAGCAATGTTTTTAGGACACCGTTAGACCTTTGCATGGATTAGGGGCCATTGTGCGCATCTAATTTGATGGCTGACCTCATTCAGACTTGCACCCAGGTCATGCTGCTACCGAGCTAGTTTTCAGCAGGGGTCAGGGGAAGCAGCTGCGGGGGCAGCACCTCTACCACCCCGGCAGGGCAGTGGTTGGGCTGCTGTTCTTGATCGCACCTCATCCCCTGGCTCAGCCCATCCTGCAGCTGATCTGCCACATCCATGTCGTCTACCAGCCTGTTGTCGTGGGGTTTGTTTGGCTCTGAGAATAACTCTGACAGTGAACCTCTGAGAACCCAAATCTTTTTGTGTTTGCAGCAGCAAGCTCCCCACCTAGATTTCTGCTGGTGAGAAAACAAGATTCCCTGAAAGATTTTTGCCTGTAGACAGACATTTACACCCTTAACACCATTTTATTCTCCTACTTGAGGGTATTTTCCTGCTATTTTTTTTTTAATTTTTATGTTTTCCTGGCTTTAAGAACCTCTGGCTAATGCATGTAAACAGCTTTCTGCTTTCCATGCTGCATGTGCTGTATGGGTGGGGTTTTTAATGGTTTGTTTAAATTCTGGCAGCTCTGCCTGCTTCCCTTCTGATCCCCATCCTGCAGCCTTCAACCTGCAGATCCTATTCAAAGGGGGCTGTGAGCTCTCAAACACCAGTGGGTTTTGAGCTAGCTTGTCGCCAAAGAGGAGACCCCTTTAATATATCCCACATCTCCCTGGGGATCTGGATGGAGTCGAAGGGGAGAGGCAGGGAGCAAGGGGCAGAGCACACTGGCTCTCTCAGCATCCCTCTCCCTCAATGCCAGCTTAGTCTGAATTAAAAGTCAACATAAAAATATAACCCCGGGGTGTGATACCACACCCTTGTGTGGCGAGAGAGAGACCACCACTTGCTATCAATGCGTGCTCCCAAGGGTATGACTGCAGCCAGGGCCTTCACAACTGGGATTTAAGGGTTCCCTGAGCAAATGGACTCAGTATCTTCTTGGGTTTGTTCCCTGGGTGTCTTACTTCTTCCTATCACTTGGGGATAGGACCGATGAGTATCCCAGCACCTGGCTGAGCTGGCAGGGCAAAAGTTTTCAAGCAAAGGACTGGAAATAATTTGTCTTAGCAGGACAGCGAGAAATACACCCCACTGCTGCGGGCAGGGCTGAAAACCACCACCCTGGGAAGGCAGAGGGGAGATAACCGTGGCTGCGAAGCCCTGAAGTTGGTACCTCTTAAGGACAGAGGGAGGGGGACAGGCGAAGGAAGAGAAAGGGAAACCCATTGATGGCAAATAACTCCCTGCTGGTAGGAAAGACTGCGTGTAGGAGCTGGAGAGATGCGACAGGCCAGAGACAGCCTTTGGGAGGTGGCTGAAGGAAGCTGCCCGCAGCTCTGCCTGCAGTGGCTGTGAGCAGAGAGGGCTCTGCTGGCTCTTTCTCGGGGAGAGGAGCTTCTTTAGCAGAGAACAACAATGCTGCAATCATACAAATGAGAAATGAAGACAATTAGTCAGTCAGTCAGTCTGGTACTGGTTTACCTTGCTGTAAAGACTGGTTTTCGGCACAGCCACAGCATCTATGTGATCTTCACTTCCTTCAGACAGTGAAATGGAGGTGCTGGGTGAAGCTGAAGCCTCCCAAGCCAGTTTTCCCATGGGGCCCCAGAAAAGGTTGTTGCAGTGATGCTGCACTGGGGCTGAGGCAGCTGGGAAGCCCATGTGGGTCCTAGGCTGGGGCTGCGGGTGCTGGGGCTGTGGTCTCCAGGGTCATCTGAGCAGGACTGAGGGGCCACGCAGAGTGTGGCTGCTCTTGAACACTGAGTCGTGTGGGCGGGTGGGTGTGTGTTACACCTCCTCAGCCCTGGGGATGCCAAAGCGTCACCGCTGCTTGGGGGGGGGGGGCACAGCCCCTGTGTGTGTGCGTATGGGCATGCAGGTATCTGCCACCTCTCCTCAGCCCTGTTCGGAGGAGGGAGATGCATCTCTGCGTATGTGTGTGTGTGTGTGTGTGCGCACGTGTGCATGTGTGTGTATGCATGCATGCGTGTGTATGCATATACAGGGGGTGTGCATGTGGATGTATGCATATACAGGGGGCATATGCATGTGTGGCGGTGATCGCATGTCGCTGCAAATGTGTGTGCACATACTCGTGCCTGTGGAGATGGATGTGGGCATGTGGGGGTGTGTTCGTGTGCACACGTGTATGTGTATACATATATATATATCTCTATGTGTGTACGTACCCAGGTGTCGGACCGCAGCCCCCAGCCCCTGGGCAGGGGGTGCACCGCCTGCCTGCGTGTGTGTGTGTGTGTGTCTGTGCCATATCTGCGTGTGCCCGCCCAGCCGCCCGCCCGTACCCGCGGGGGTGTGCGTGCCCCAGGCTGTGCGTGGCGGGGGGCGGCGCCGGCCCCGGCCCCGGCCCCGCTCCCGCAGCCGCGGCGCCGCCCCCGCTCCCGCCCCGGCCCCGCTCCCTCCCTCCTTCCTTCCCTCCCTCCCTCCCTCCCTCCTCCCCTCCCTCCCGCCGCCGCCGCAGCCGCACCGAGACACAAAAAGCGGCTGGGGCAGGGCTGGGCTGGGCTGGGCAGGGCCGGGCAGGGCCGCGCCGGCACCATGACGGAGACCACCAAGACCCACGTTATCCTGCTGGCCTGCGGCAGCTTCAACCCCATCACCAAGGGCCACATCCAGATGTTCGGTCAGTCCCGCCGGGACCCCCGGCAGCGGGGCGGGGAGCGGGGGGGGGGGTCGGGGCTGCACCCCGGGGGTGCGGGGGTGTGAGGGAGCATTTTGGGGGGTGCAGCCCCGTTCCCGGGGTACCGCAGCGGGGGGGGGCAGGAGCCGCGGTGCCGCCCCGGCCGGGCGCTGTCCGCGGCGGGCGGTGCTGAAAGCGCCGCGGGCGGGGGCCGAGCCGGGCCTCGACCGCCGGCCACACCGAGAGCCAACAGCAGAAAGGCTGACATCCAGCCTTGGGTTATGTTTCCCTTAAGATACCGAGGTTCCCCCCGTCTGCACTCACCTTGTCACGGTCCCGCCCCCACAAAACCCCCGGGGTCGGTCCTGGCAAGGGCTCCCGGCGGTATTTGTAAGCTGCCGCTTGCCCGTTGGGTCTGCAAGTCTGTGGTCGCTGCAGCAGTTCTATATCCTCTCTGACCGGGGAGAGAGGGAGGGAGGGACCGGGCCAAGCAGCTGAAGCCAGGTATGGCAGAAGTGAACAAAAATATAGGCAGTTAATTGAAATATTAGAATACCCAACCTTTAGACTGATAATAGGTCAAAGGAATTGGAAATGTTCGTGTGAGATGATTGATATTACTGAGCATCCGTGAGATGATGCAAATGATGGGGATGCTAGAATCACTGCTACAGCCTGTTCAGGGAAGACAAGAGGGAGGGAGGGAGGGAGAGAGGGATGGAGGAAGGGCAGTCTCTGTCAAAGACAGTCTGACATGCCGTAAATACCAATGGTTTGGGTAAAGCTCGAAATGCCTGGAGATCCGTACACAAACAGTGACTTACCTGGGGTGGGGAGGAGTCCTGTGAGGGTGAAGTGTCCACTGCAGACCACCAAAAAAAAATGGGAGTAGAAAGATCAGCTCCTCTAATATCCCTTCTTGGAGTGCAGAGAGAGGAACCATCCTTGATGTCTGATAGGAGATTTCAGGCTGGGGAGCAGATGCTGAAGGTCTCGTGCTACAGCTGGAGAAGCATCCCTGGGGTTTCTAAGAGCTGTACATAAGTTTCTAAGTGCAAAAATAATTGAAATCAGCTTGGGTATTTCTGCGTCAGACCTTGTTTTCGTAAATCATAATGAGTTGGGCAGCAGGCTAGAAAATGATGGTTTTCTAGATGCAAATGATCATGTTGTTATTCCATTTCAGAAGTAACAGCAAAATGTAGTCCTGAGCACCAATATACCTTAAACTTCAAAAAAATCCTGTTCTCTAAGCTAAAAACAATTGCGAACAGCAAGGAACAAGAGGAACTATTTAAAAATAAAAACAATAATTAAATGAAATTACAGGGACTTGGTTGATAGAAGCGACTATTGATAAAACAGATTTCTGTAATTCACATTGTTTGGTCCTAGATGATATTTTGATTAGGAAAAATAATACTAAAAATATCAATGTGGCCCATATTCAGTGAACTAAAAACCAGTAACAAGATATAATTTAGAAAATAAGGATCAGTGAGATATTGGTATGCAGTGAGTGTTTTTAGTAGACTCCCAATGAGATATTTTTTTTGCTCAGTACTGTTCAGTATCTTTATCACTGACCTGGAAGAAAATAAATAATCCCTGCCGGTAAAAAGTGCCAATGACCCCAAAGTGGGTAGAGTAGCAATTAATAATGGTAACAAGCCACTTTTGCTTCCCGACTCAGATTGTTTGATAAAAAGAGCTTGTTCAAACAGCAAAGTCAAATGCAAAATCCTATGTCCAGCAAGGAAGAGCGCATGTCAAATATAAACAACAGGCAAATGTCTTCTGCCAAACAGCGACTGTGTCAAGGACTGAGGAGTGATTGTACATAGCCCGCTGAATACAAACTCTGTGTGACGCTGTAAATAAAGCAGCAAATGCAATCCTTGTAGACACAAGCAGGGGAATATCAAGCAGAAGAAGAAAGGTTTTATTATTTTCATGTACAGCATTAGCAAAACCCTTCTTGGAGGAACAGTGACAAGAATTACTTTAGCTCCAGAAACCAGGCTTTGTGGCAAGAGTCTAGAGAGGCTCTGTCTAGATCCATCCTTAAAGATGTTAAGGAGCAACTTGATCATGGCCTTTAAGTATCTGCTTGGGGGAGGGATATGTGATATGTGATGGAAGGGGGCTCCTTTATTCAGTAGAATAAGGACTGGTGAGATGCCAGGAGCAGGTTTGGATACCACACAACTTCAAACTACAAATATGGTGTGTGGTTTTGAGTGAAGGTAATCACGTAGTAGGAAAAAGTACTTGGGTACCTGATGGATTCTCCATCACCTGAAGGCTGTAAATCAAGACTTAGACTTCTTTCAGGAAGACCTGTTTTAGCTCAAAGAGGATGGCTTGATGTGGAAATTTTCTATGTATGTGTCCTGTAGAGATGCTGGAATATAAGTCTTGAGATACCTGATAGGGACAAACGAGTCTCCCATGAGGAAAGGACACAGAATTTAGCTTCTAAATCCCTGTTCATTTTTGTTTGAGGAACACTTCCCCACAAGTCTAAAAGAATAATCATGTGAAGCCATGGGAATCTGAACCAAAATCTGTGTTACTCGTTTAGCTTTGTGCTATATGAGTCCAACCAAAATAGTACTCCATCCTGTAAATGTTGCATTTCAAACAGCTGAATTTGTGCAAAAATATTGTCTTTATCTTTCAGACAAATATTTGGGCTTCATGAGCCTGATAGGAGGATTTTTGCTTAACATAAAGAGATACAATTTATCTATTTAACACATGGCACTAATTAAGCCAAAAGGAAGTATAAGATTTCCACTGGTATGCCACTGTAGACATACCATTGTACGCCAACCACAATTTTTCTCAGTCTGGATCTTACCATGTTTTATTCAGGCCAAAATACAATCTTTTCCTGTAGGATTTTTGCCTGAATAGGAGATGGGTTAATTATTTGGAATTAGCTTCTAGTGGGGGAAAGGTTCCCACTAGGTTATTTTTTCCACCAGTCATGTGAATTTAAGACTCAATATCATCATTATCCTTGGATTTCCAGAAAGCTGGGATTCTTGTTACAATGCCAGACCTGCAACTGCAACCAACCATTGACCCTCATGTCTGTGCAGAGCTGAACTTCCTGCAATAGGGCTCCCTCCGTCCTCTGCCCAGTTACAAGGCTGGGTCACTAGGGCTCACCAAATGAGGTTGATTCATGTCTCTATATATAAAATGAATACCATACATATAAATTAATAATTAACATAAGATATATAACATATAATAAAAAGTAGGTGAGATACAGTGCTGCACAGCCATCCATACCAAGGGGTTGAGACAAACACCCACATAGCCTTGAAAACACCAAGTTATTTGTGGTATCAGATGAGCTTTGAGATATATGTATGTTCTGAGTCACAATTTTGAGTTGTATTTTCTAGCTTTATGTGGCTATGAGAAACAGTTTAGGATACTAATGTTGGGGGGAAAAAAGGCGGGAGGAGGGAAGAGGGCAGAGGTTGTTTCTGAAACTTGGCATGAACATTGGTGGCCTTTAGCCTCAAATGAAAATCCATTTATATCCTGAGGAGACATGGAGAAGAAAAAGCAGATCACATGCAAAAAGTCTTAATAATTGGAGAAAAATAAGATTCAGAACAAAGTCCTGCATTAAAGCCACATGAAAATCCCACTACTGTTTGGTGCCAGGGAGCCCAGCTGCTTACCTTGGCTGGCACGGCCAGCAGACACCCAAACTCAAACCAATTCACTTTAATTTCCCGCTGACACTCAGAGAAACACTGAGCATGGGGTAGATGCTTAACCCTCCTCCTCTGCAGCTGGCTCAGGAGGGGAACCTCCAAGATGTCCCCGTGCTGGCTCCAGCATCTCAGTGCCAAACTGCTGGGGATATATGAAGCGGCACGGCACTGCTGGCCGTGGGATTTGCTGCCTAAAGGACATCTCCCTCCACCTTGGCCTCACCACTGTTCGCCTACAGCTTCCTTCCCATGCAAGCAATGCCACCCAAAGGATGAAAGCCAATGAACCAATGTCAAAAGCAAAATCTAATCTGTGCAGCCCTGCTAACGCACCGAAGCCTGTGCTGGTGCTCTTCCAGCTGACGAGCTTGTGCTTGCTTTGATAATTAAATCATTTCCCCACCTTGTCCCAGCTCAGGGAACCCCAACACAACAGCGTCCTCCTCCTCCTGCCTGGGGTTCAGAGCATGAAAATGAAAGGGCAACCCTGCAGAGCAAGGTAGAAAGTGTATTTTTCAGTCAAAAAAACCCATGGTTCACTTTGAAGGTCGTCTTGGGTAAAATACTGGGATTAAAGGCATCACTGTGCAAGGTCAGAGGCTCCAGGTTTTGTGTGTTTCTCTCTCCTGGTGTTTCAGGATTGGAGAGGGAGACAACAAACTTCCAGAGTTGGAGGCAAAAGATTTTGATGAGTGAGTTTCTTCGTAGCTCTGTGGGAGAAAGGGCTTGTCCTGTCCTGTGGATATGGGAGAATCAGAGAGTTGTTCTGATGATTTCTGCAAACTGAAACTTGAGTGGTTTGGTGGAGGGAGATGGTATCAGGTCGATCAAGATGCAGTGTTCTGATATTGATTTTCTTCTATTTTCTTTTTATTCAATTTTCTTAAATTGTAGAAGAAAAGGCCTCTCTGTAAATGCCCACATTCCTCATTTTGGCACATTAGACATTTTCTCTTGCCTTTTTAAGTTCTGAAATTCCTCACAACCCATCCTTCCACGTGCAAACTTCTGGCTTCAAGGAAACGGCCTTCTCACCAAACACGGTTTTATTTCTGCCAAGCTCTAAGAGCAGCCTGACACAGCTTCATGTCTGGGGCTTGGGTCACCTATCAAACCCAACCCTTTCTGACATATATCCATCCCCCTGTCCACCTCTGCTCATCAGCCTTTGATTAGCAGAGCTTTACTGGCGATCTCCCTGCCCTTGCAGAGGAAGGTTTCAAGCTTTCCTTTCCCTCTCCTGGCCACCCGGTGCCCGTGAGGTCCAGCGACGTGGACGCTGGGGCGGTGGGGATGCTCAGGGCTGGGCTTACAGGCAGCAGTTTGGGTAACCTCCAAGGAAAGGGTTGGGATGTTGTTATTTCACTCCATAACAGGCACCTGGCTTTTTTTACAACTATTCTTTTTGGCACTATCAAGTGTTTGACAGCAAATAGGCAATTTTAATCAAATCTGTAGTGTCTCAGATGTGGCCTTCTCATAGGGAATCTCAGTGCCTTAGATGGTTTAAACCTGTTTGGCCATCAAGTTTCCCACCCACTTCATTTCAAACACTGCCAAGACCTGGACTTGCACAGAAAAACATAGCTCATAGATAGGGTGAATCCTGAAATACAGCACATCTCCACTATTTTTCCCTTCCCCGCCCTTTTTGTCTAATTAGAATTAAATTTTCCCTATATCCTATGTGCATCTGTTATTGAAGAGAGTTTATATCCCAACCAACAGCTGGGTAAAAAATGTTTCTGATGGAAAACAATGAAAGAGTACTCCGCTATCAGAAGTAAAACTCTCTGTTGCATGGCTTCTTAAGAAAATTTGAGCAATTAAAAATCCCAGCAGGCTGCACTTTGATTATTCAAGGCAGCTCTTCTAGAGGAGCAGCACTGAGGTCTGCTGCATCATGCAAAAAGAGTTTTGAAATAAAGGTGTGGAGTTTTGTAAGCAAAGAGGGAGGAAGAGGCAAGAGCTGAGGCTTTTGTTTATGGTGTGTCATTTTAATATCCTGAATTTCAAGAATCACTTTTTCTTATTTTGTTGAGGTGACTGAACTGCAGAGCAGTTTAATGAGAGCATCGCTGCCTGGGATGGAGCTGGGAGAAATGCGTGAGCAGAATGACAGCTCTCCCTTTCCCCTTTTGCTTAAATGCAAATATATCTGCAAATGACCAGAAGCAAAATTCTGCCTTCCCCCCCTGCATCTAGCAAAAGCTCATCAGGAGCTTGAGAGAGGCTTTGCCTCTGCTCTCTGCAACATGAGTAAGAAGTCAAAGCCTCTGCAAGGCTGCCTCATGTTTCCATTTCATCTCAGGGCTGAAACCTGAATGCATAATTAGCTGGAGCGATCGATGGCGTAAGAGGTGGGTAATGGGACTCCAGGAGGATGTGACGGACAGGGAGGGCCTGATTCAGCCCCGGCTTTGCTCCGCATGGTGTTGGCAGGGCTCGGGGAGCCAGGCAGCGCAGGCAGAGTGGCAGCGGGAGGGATCCAACCCAGGGCAGAGCCAGGACAGACGTTACTTATAATACCCTGGGTGATTTATTGGACATGGGGAGTTGCAGCATCTGTGCTCACCTCTCAGCAGCTTTTTAAGTTAATTCCACTACTTCCACTGACATCCAAGCCACTGAAATCACAGCAAAGAGCTGAAATCTTTCATAGGTAGAAGGGGTCTAGGAGGGCAAGACATGCCCAGCCCAGCCAAGTACTCCCAGCTCAAAGCAGTGGCAGAGGGTGAAGCCGTTCAGCCCAGCCTTGTGCCATGGAGGGTGAGTCACCGACACGACTCCACTTCCAGCACTTGCCCAAAACATGCCGAAACTGCAGTTTCTTGGATGACGTGCTGGGAGGACAGAGCAGCACCGGCAGGACCACAGCACCCATGGCTCTTTTGGGTGCCATGATATATCGGTTAATGTCACATTCCCATCACTGCACCCCATACAGACTCTTTTTTTCATGGCCTTTATCACTGGCTTCCTGCATCTCAAGCATCTCATCTCCTCTTTATAACCCACAGAGAGGAGGAGTTTTCCCAAGCACCAGATTAAACTCCATCAATAACTACTCAGGGATTCTTTTAAAATATTTATAAGCTCTTAAATATTTAGCAGTATTTATTACGGTCTGTGAGACATTACATTGTCTCTATGACAATGCCACCTCCCAAAGTGTGCCACGTACCTTCTCTTACTTCCACCAACTATAAACAAACCCAGCAGTGAGAAATCCAGTCCTACAACCTCATTCAAGAAAGAAACAGGGGCTCCGCTTCTATTTAAAAACTGTTTGTGCTTGCTAAGATGCTCGCAACTCCCGCATCGTCTTCTCTGATACTTTTTAATAGCAGCCCGTGCGATGCCGAGGGTATCAATTAGCTGAATGCTAAATCCCAGCAGTGGCAGTCCACATCTCTCGTGTGACCCTGGGCAAGTCACTTAATCTCTCTTGACTGGTACAATGTGGGGGACTCACATCTTGGCTTTCCCTGCCAGGCTGCTGTGGGTTTGTGTCGAGTACTGCAGTGATGGGGGACACAGGTAGGAGCTGCTTGTGATGAGGCTGATCTTTGTGCATCTGAGCAGCAGCTGGCCCAAAATAGACATCCTCACCCCTCCATGCTCTGGCCTCCAAAATCCTTTCTGGCAGCAAGGCAGGGACTGCGAGGGGTTCCCCAAGCAAAGGAAGAAGGCACAGAGATGTATCGGAGGCAGGTCCGAGCCCGTGTCCCACCACTTGTGGCGGGGGGGCAAGGGGCAAGCAGAAACAGTCTGGCAGCACAGGTAACCCTAGCTCTAGGCCTAACCCTAACCCAGCCCCTAGCTGGGACCAGGGAGATGGAACAGCCCAAAGCACCTATAGAAAGACCCGACAACCTCTAAGACAGAGAAAACAGCCTAAGATGGAGATAAAGTCCAGAAGTGCCCTGGTTTTGAGACGAGCACGTCCTCCTCCTCTCTGGCATTTATAATGCCTGAATGCAAGCATTCCCATGGTGCCACTGGTGCCCAGCCAAGCAGGGCTGGATTTTCGAGGTGCCCTGCATGGAGAAAGCTGGGAAAAGTCTGCAGTGCCCATCATGGCTCTGAAAAGAAACCAGGGCCAGGGCACAGCTCTCGTCCCCAAAAAGTAGCATTGCTCGTACATGTTGATGGTGTGCAGTCACGCCTGGAGAAGACAACCTAATTCGGGAGCGTGTTTTATTTCTCTCCCTTTCTGGCATCAAATAGTTTCCTTTGGTAAGCTTGAGCTGCTGGATGTAGCTTGGTCATGCCAGCAGAAAACTGCTAAATCCATGTTTTGGGAATAGAAAAACCTAGTCTTTAGAAATACATATTTTCAAGAGCCACTATAGGGCTCATCCCAGGAGGAGATGAACTGGGATACATCTGTTTTGGATCTGGAGTAGAAGGAGGCAAACGCAGAGGAGCTCCCCATGGGTGGAGAGCCCGTCTCCGAGCCAGGCAAGGAAGGACTTGCTCAGCCCTTGCTCCACAGAGGCTTCTACTTTCATTGAAAATCCAACAGTCCTAATTGAGCTTAAGCCTTTCCTAAGGAGATCACATTTTCCTTGGGCTTGTTGTCAAGGGAAGTAAGAAAATCCAGTTTTCCCAGCGAGACCTCGTGAGCTGGATTGGGGATGCTGAAAGGCATAGCTTTGCTTCTGGTGCCTTTGCTTTGTGCAAAGTCATTGTCGATGCTTCTTTTGGAGGAAAGGGGGGCTTGGGAATAGATCTGCAAAGAGAGAAGGTTTCACTGAGCCGCGCAGCCAGGCGAGACAGGGCTGTGGTAATGGGAACGTGACATCCCTTCGGTGTCACCATGAGGCTGAAGTCCTCCCTCGGCTGCCTCCACCACCCCATGCTGTCACCAGCATCCCCCCAGCCTTTCTGCATCCCTGTAGGTGGGACATTTTCTGCCTGCACAGCCCTGGTTTAGCCAACGCAGATCCCTGCCAGGGTCAGCATCTTCGGATGCTTTGCCAGCCAAGACAAGCCATGGGTCAGAGTCATGGCGTGGGGGTCAGCCCCATGTAGAGGCAACCCATGGCCAGCAAAGAACTCCTGGGCAAATGCTCCCCATCTCTGCTGTGTGGGGATTCGGGGACCGTAAATCCTCCACTCCTGGTAGGATTGTGATCCTGCTGTGCGTCAGCCTGAAGGACCAGCACTACACACGCCGGGGCGTACAAAGCACTACCTTTGATGTGCTACAACGGCTTGGAAATGAAAACAAACAGAGTGCTTGCACAGGGAAATTAAAGCAGCAGAAAACAAGCATGGAAATCTGTTGGGGTTTCCCCCCCCCCCATTTAAAAAAAAAAAAAGGCACTGGGTAACACTGATTTCCCAGCCTGTGGCTGGCTGAGATGGGGACGGGGACCTCTCCAGGGACGAACACTGAGGTACCTGTCCTACTTCAGCTGAGCCACCCACATTCTGTTGGAAGCAAAATAAGACCATGGCAGGATAACGAAAATATTCACCAGGTGCCTTTTGCTGCTACCTTTGTCCTGTTTGACTATTATTTGTGGGCCCAGGGCAATAAAAATCATTTCAAAACAGGGCAGTCAAGACTGTACGGAATACCCTTCCCTTTGCTTGCCAAACAATTTATTTTTGCTCCTGATATTTAAACTGTCATTGGAGCCAAGATACAGCCACAGAATACCAGCTCTGGGCCAGATTTGCGCCGCAAATTTGATGTCGCTTTACTGCAGGCGGCGCGTTTACATCACTTTACACCAGCGGGAGAGCTGTTAGCCTCTAAAACCCTATAGGTGAGGCAGATTTCAGCTGAAATCTCTCTGACCGCTTTCTGCCCAGTCCAGCTGCAGTGATGTTCACTCCCCTGGTTTGTACTTAAATAAATCTGGTGCTTGGAGGGCCATTTTACATCGAGCGCTGCCAAATGCACATTTTGGCACATTTATCTCTAAACAAATGAAGAAAATACTATGCTGGAAGAGGAAAACTCGCTCCCCTCCACCATGCACCATGTTATAGCATGCACAGCCCTTGCTGACTTATGGGGTGGCTGGCTAATGCACCAGCCAGGGAAAGTTATACGACCGCTCACTTTTCACTTCATTGCTGTGTGTACAGACACTTGTCTTACCTAGAGATGCTTAGTCCTTCTCTGAAGGCTTCAAAACAAGGTATTTCAGTGCTGTCCTCTGGCAGGGAGCTCAAAAAATGTCATTCTTTATGTGAAGTCATCTTCTTCATCCATTTTTATCTGTTAAGAGTTGCTTTTACCAGGTTAGATACTTCCCCTCACCTCACCAGCCCCAAGACCTCTAAGAGGCCCAGGTAGCAGCTCTGGGTATTAAATACCAGGTGGAGGGTGGTCCACCTTGGCAGGACTCAGCTGCCATCCTTCAGGTGAGACGCAGCAAGGTGCTGAGCACATTCCTCCTCTCCCTGTGATACCAGGATGGAGATCTCTGGGCAATAAATTATATCACTTCTCCTTAGAAGTGATGAGAGTGACAGCACTGTGCTAATCACCTGCCTGGCAGAAAAGTAGGTCCAGTCCCTACCTGGAGGAGCTGGTGGCAGCTTCAACTCAAGCAGCAGCTCCCTGTACTTGTCCTCATGTTGCTCACCTGATGGGCATTGCCTGCTCCCACCTGCTCCTCCACAGCAGGGTGGGATGCTCCAGGGGGGAAAAGCGTTTTGGCCTGGGTTGCTTTGCCAGGCTCTTCCTCAGGTGCTTCTTCTCAAGCTCTGGGACCTGGAGGGTTTCTTCCCGGGCTCCTGTGTGACTTCTCACATGCACCGCCCCTTGCAATACTCCAGTTCTGAAAAAAGAGGGAAAAATAGGATGCCTTCAATTTAAATTTCAGTGATATAGAATAGGCTGTTCCTCTACCCAGGTCACCTGGGACCTGCCAGGTCCCCCTGCCCAGGCCCCATCTTGTTGGGTCTCCAGCAAATGCTCTGCTATTTCTAGGTCAGCTCAGTGTGACTCAGTCTTAAACCTTTTTTTGTTTGTTTGTTTGTTTGTTTTAAACATCTAATTTCACTTTTCTGCCATGAAGCCATGAGTGGTCAACAGATGGTGATAACATGAATCTCATTAGTCATCACTCAGGTTGCTCTTGGAGCTGGACATTGGTGGGGTGCCTCGGTGGGCCAGGAGGTGGGAGGGTCAGGTGCTGCAGCATCATTTCTCTGTGGTCATCCATAGCCTCTGCTTCCACCACGAGTTTCCAGGTATTTGGTGGCCAATGCTTTTTTGTGCCTATGAAAAGCCATTAAAACAAATGTGCAGCAACAACTGAAGACATTTAGCATGGAAGTCCCTTCCAAATTTCTTACTTCTACAATGCCTGGATGCAGCTATGGACTAGCGGGGTGTGTGTGTGGGGGGGAAGTGTAACAGAGCAATTAGCTTGGAGATTGAAATCATTAAACATTAGGGGGTTTAATGGGATATTTCTACCAACGAAAAGTGTCCTGGGAATCTGATGGAGACTATCTAAGGGGCACTGAGCTCGAGGCAGGACAGGCTGTTTGGGTCAGTGGGACACACTGGGATCTCCTAGGCTTGCCTTGGGAAGGGTCAATCCCACGATGAAGAACCACGCTCTGCTCCCTCCTCCTGCTTCTTCCCAAAAGAGAAACTTATCTTGAAGAGCAGTCAGGGCTTGTTATTCTAGTAGAAAAGTTGTATTATCCCTCTGGGACGTCTAGGAAATGGAGGTGCTGATGGTTTCCCCAGCTCCGGCCAAGGTGCAGCTGTAGGCAATGGGTAAGTGAACATGCTGGTTGGGGCAGAGGAAGTGGCCCTGGGGCAGGTGGGAGAGAAGAGCTGGGCTCTGAGATGAGTACATCTCTGATGAATACATTCCTGATTTGGCATTCAGAGTTATATATATTTTTTTATTATTATTTTTTTTATATATATATATATATATGTACACACACACCACTCAATTAGACTAAGTGCTGGCTCCTTGCCCAAGTTGGGCTCAGGGTAGGAAGCAACATTTAGGTCCTGCAAGTGCTGCTAGCTCGAGAATAAAACAAAGTGTGCTGGCGTATCTGGGTCACTCTCCCCTGCAGGAGAAGGTATTTTAGACAGCAGGAAAGTGCCTGCCTTGCCCTCGGCACCTTGTGGCCACGTCCCGCCTCCCATCCAAGGATGTCAGAGGCCAAATTGCTCGAAATGAAAATGAGACACCTGGGAAATGGTTTTGCCTTCTCCATCACTCGTGGCTGTGCACCCTCCTCTGCCCTAGCTCTCGGGGAAGAGCGATTAAGACTGTGCAAAAACTTTTTGCCTCCCTGCTACCTTGTGTGTGTTTTTGGACGGCTGGTGCAGAGCATGAGCGGGCTGTAACTTCAATCCTCTGTGGAGAGAAGGGCATAAATCAGAGCTGGCCGGTGGCATTCCTCCATAAAAAAAAAAAAAAAGGGGGAAAAAGGAAGTCTTAGTAGTGCGGATGAACCAGATACAAAGGCAAAGCAAATAAAATTTGAAATTACACCTTGAAAAATTGAACATGAAGAATATTTGATTTCATTAACATCAATTTAGGTGATGGAGCAGTGCCAGAGGAGCCGAAACGCTGAGATTAAATACACTCAGTGAGAACCGCCAAAAAGAAACACCTCTTAAATAAGCACTGATTTCCTATTGGGGAAGCAGGATGCTATTTTTTCATTCAATCTAGACAAACTCATCACTTACCATTTTTGTAGCCCTGGACTGTATCCTCTGATTGGTCTTTCCCCACCGTGATCTTTCAGGAAAGCAGTAGAGCCAAAAATACTTGAAGTGCATTTGCAGAGGAGGCGAGCAAAGCTGGGCTGGGGCAGCGGGGAGGTCTCACCAGTGCTTGGGAAGGGCCCAAGTGTCACCCCTGTCCTGTCCTTCCCCAACATAGCAAGGCTAAGGTCAACCACCAGCCGCCGCAGAGGGACTGTGCTGGGAGGCATGGAGCCAGGGAGCCGCGGCTGAAAGCTCTCCACCGCACAAGCATGCTGCCAGTGGGTTAATGCACGTCTTGGCAGGCTCCATTGCTGGTAGTTTATTTATGTCAACCATGTTTTAAAGCCATGCAAGGCTGTCTGGAGCATTAAGGACAATTTACACCGGAAAAGAAATAAGCTTTTCTCTTCCAAGCCAACATCCTTGCATTGGTGGTGCAGGCTATAAAGTGCTCGTAGAAAGTGAAAATACTGGAAGGTGTTTTCTGGGGTCCAGTGCGGTCTCTGGACATGACAAGTGTTCAACAGGCAAGAAACAGGCTGGGAAAAGGCTGGGAAGCCATGATAAAAGGCTGAGTCCAACGACAAAGAATGGGCCAGAAACCCAACAAACCGTCAGAGAAGCAGGAATGAGATTCCCGAGACCGCTGGCTTTTCAGACCAAAATCTACTCTTTCCTGGGCAAAAAATCTTTGCACAAGTAGGGAGGGAAGGTTGGGAGCTGCGCAGACAGCTGACTGTAAGGAATATAGACAAGAAGAGGAATGCAAAGCTACTGCAGTGTCTTTGGGGTTAGCCATGGCTGCCAGGAGACCACAAATGCGGTCTCCACAAGCAGCATATTTTGCATGAAAGACACAACAAATTTTGTTTAAAAAAGGTGTTTTCTGAGAGCATGGACTTGGAGTTTTAGAGGAAGCACCACAACATCAGAGCCGTCACAGCAGTTCAAAGTGATGACCCACCGAACCCAGCATCCCATTTCCAGAAACCCAGAAGAACGACCAGTGCCGTGCTTGGGTGTGGAGCTCCTCACCTTAGCCTCCCGCTGTGCACAGCCCTGCTTTCTTTGGGTTGGAAGAATACCCAAAGGCAGAAGGAGACCCAGAGGCAGAAGCAGACCCAAAGGCAGAAGGAGACTCACCCTCTTTGTCCTTTCCTCACCAGCCATAACCTCCGTCCCCTCTCCCCTCCCTTGCTGCCCAAATCCTAGTTGCTCCTCACGTGGAGCCACGTCACTGATCACCCACCATTTTGAGATGCTGAGACCCACATCTCCTCCTGCGCATGCCAGGAGCACACATAGTGGCAGGAGGCACCATGACCTCAGCCTGGGGGAGGGCGAACCACTGACAGCCCCGGCGTCTCTTAGAAAAGCTAAAGCAGTTTTGTCTTGCTTTGTACAGAGGATGAGACTCAAGTCTCGGATGAGCTAACGCGTTCAGACAGGCTTGGCTACGGCTGCCTGTCACCCTCTTCATTTAGCCACTGAAGAGTAAGTCACCCTGAGAAAATTCAGTCTGTAAAAAAAAAAAAGCAAGCTTTAAATGCAGCATTGTGATTGCAGCATGGATGCATCTAGACGCCACAAACTAATGCTGCGATCTTGTGCCACCCTGAAGCCATGGTGCCGCCCATCCTAAGTCTTCTGCCACCATCCCGGCAGCGGAGGTGGCTGCTCCCGCCACGATGCCAGCCCTGCTAGTGGCACAGCTCCTCTCCAAATGGGATTTGAGACATCATTTAAGAAAACACAATCTTTTTAAAGGCTTTTGCTTTGAAGTGGATGGCTGTGAAGGTCTGGCTTAGCTGATGGTTACACAAACAAGGAAGCCAGCAGAGTTGTGAACAAGTAGGCAGAGCTGCCTGATGGACACAGCCCTGCAAGCAAACAGACGTGCTCTGTCCCAAAACCAAGTGAGAATGGACCAGTTTGTGACTTGAAGACACACTCTGCCAGTCATAGGCAAGGCAGAACCAAAGGCAGGTCTTCCCGTTCCCAGCTCAGCCCCCCGTTCACTACACTGTACTGCTGCTTCATAGCCCACGTGTTGGCCCGCATCCTTACCTTGCAGACATTTACTTGCAGAGATTTACTAGTAAATAAATATTTTTTTCAATGCATATTTATGTTCTGTTTGGTATTTCTGAGGTAGACAACAAGTTCTTGAAAGTGCAGATCCCAACTTTTATATATATATATATATATTTCGGAGAGCAGCATCATTTTTACAGGTGTCTTTAAATAATACTGTGCAGGTTAAAAAATAAATGAACAATTTTGATGGCGACACAGATAGCAGCAACATCCATCCCCTCCCAACAGCACACCTCTCCGTGAGTGCCGTGAGGCCAGCGGCACATCAGCATCCCATAGGATCTATCCTACTGAAGCTATCGGCCTTGCTGTAGAAAAAGGCAAATACTTTTTCCGCCTGCAGTCACAAGAATTATATGGGTTTGCCTGGGTTTCCAATCCTTTGCATGCATTCGTAGGAGACAAGCTGTTTTCTGCAGGAAAAGGTGTTTTATTAAGGCAGGTAGTGGTGGAGGCTCGGCGTGAGCTCCTGAGAGCCGGAGCTGAGATGACATGCCATCAGCATGGGTCACATCCCCTGAAGACGCAGGCTCAGTTCCAGGCTGTTTAAGTACACACCTCAAGAAGTTGAGAGCCAGGCGAAATCATTGGCTTTTGCCACCAAAAACTCAAGGCAAATTAATGCCATCAGCCGTCTTTGTGAATGTGAAGCAGACGTTACGTGCAAGGAGTTCATCTCTTCTTAAGAGTGAACTTTATAAAGGCGCCATGTGCAAAGAGGAAGGATGGAGTGGAGATGAACGGATCAGTGTTTTAAT
Source organism: Mycteria americana (assembly GCF_035582795.1). Classification (NCBI taxonomy): domain Eukaryota; kingdom Metazoa; phylum Chordata; class Aves; order Ciconiiformes; family Ciconiidae; genus Mycteria; species Mycteria americana. The sequence goes on from NC_134371.1 coordinate 37,326,775, forward strand.
CTTCTTTTGGCAAGGAAAATCAAGTCACGGCGAAGAAGGGAATAATGAGAGAATGTGTTAATTTAAAACTCAATGGCATTTTGTGTTTGGGAATTTTCTTTTTTTTTGTAATTTGCGTTTTATATTGCATTACGATGTAAAGGTAGACACAGGTCTGTTGATCTCTGCTCCTCAGCACACCCAAAGCCCTGGCTCTCCTGTGTGGCAGCATGCATTGGGGAGGCTCTGCTTTGGCTTTTTCAAAAATCAGCGCTCAGGATTTTTTCCCTGCATGGTGGCAACCAGCTCCAAGTGTTTCAGTTGTCTTCTTGCATGCGCGTCCAAGGCAGTCAGGATAGCCTTCCCACAAACCTCCTCTGCTTCTAGGCTCATCCAAAAACATTTCTTCACTCCTTTTAATTCCACTGCCAACATCATGGCTCAATTCTTTCTTTTTTTTTTTTTTTGTTATAAAAATCTCTTGATGCTGTTTTCTGTAACTTATACCCTATGCGGTCTTTTTTTTTTTTTCAATCTAGAACAGGTCCCAGGACAAGGTTTGTGTGAAAGATGCCAGAAAAAGCAGAATGAGGAAAAAAATAGCTTCTTTTTTTTCTCTCCTTCTTGATTGATTAACCTTGAAGGCACTGATGGGAAAGCCAGTAGCATCAATGAAGGCGAGCACAGAGCATTGGAGAGGGAGAAGTGCTGCTGGTACCCCTGATTCCTCTTTTTAAAACACAGAATGGAGAAGAAAGAGGAATTTTTTGCACATTTGGCTTTCTGGACAAGTGGTTATGGAGGGCTGTTGTGGTGGGCTGCAAAGGGAATCCCACCACCTGTGGAGTTTTGTGCTTTAATTTATTATGCTGGTTCAACCTCAAACCCCCTTGCCCATGCAAAGAAACCACCAAGAATATTGTATTTTTCTGTGTGTGCTCCCCCATAGGGTGCTTCACCGGGTACCACCTGGAGCACAGGTAGCCATAGTCACGCAGAGGGCTGGGTTCAGTCCCCTTACTGCCCTGGTGAAACCCACTGGTGGATGGAGATGCTCCCACACAGTTCCCAGTGGATAAATAACCAGAAAAGATGAAAAAATATGGTTCAAACCAAACTTCTGGTGTTAACCCCTTTGAGCTCAGGATTTTGAGGGCAGGGAGGGAAACTTTCACTACATCTAATTCAGGCAATAGAATTTTACTCCCTGCACCGATCGAATGATTTAAGCCTGTTTTTCTCTCTCTCTGGGGGCTGTCACGCCCAGGGCACAAGAGCTGGGAAGGAAGCCAGGGAAAGGATTTTGGGTGAGTCTGAGGAAGAGGTTTTACTGAGGCTGGCAAATCTCCCACAGGTTGTCATGGGGGCCTGGAGCTGCTCAGCACCCTTGGGGGGGAGAAGTCCATGGAAATTATAGTTCTGTAACTGACTTTTAACTGACCCAATAGCTGAACAATATTCCCTAGCAGAAAGTTCAAAATTTGGAGGAAAAAAAATCATTTCACCCAAGCGGTTCTTCAGTGAAATCCCTACCTCCCTGCCCTGCTCAGCCCCTCTCGCCTCCCTCGACATACAAGTTCTCCTCATCCAGGCCAAGCCATTGCAAGGGAGCTCTAAAATAATTTTGGAGTTGAATTTTTGCCCTGAAGCAGAGCAGGAGCAAGGGCACAGGAGCTGAAGAGATGCACCGCCAGGAGAATGGTCCTTTCCTAAACAGCACAAGCCCATCCACACCACCCAGAGAGGATCATTTGACCGGGAAACATGCAGGAAAAACGTACCCATCAATGTACCCGATGTACATCATGATGGAAAAGCCCCTTTCTGCACATCTGGACCCGCCAAGCTGTGCTCTCACCTGCCGTCGTGTGGCCCAGGGCTCAGCTGCCGCTCCCACGTTCTTGAACCCAACCCGCGTTACCCTCATGGTGCCGGCAGGCATGAAAAGCCCGTGGCTAATTTTCAACCAGCAGCAGGACAACGAGGTGTTTCTGTTGCCACTAAAAGACCAGGAGCCCCAGTTCAGCGCAGCAGCTCTAGAAGATGCAGCAGGATTCCCCGTCCGCTCGTGTTCCTCTCTGCACCCACCATGGCTGTGCTTGCATCTGGCAAACACTGACTGTTCTCCTTCCCTTCTTTTTCCCTATTTCTCTTTAGGAAAGTTTCTTTTGGAGGGGAAACAGGAATGTGGCTTCTTTGGCAATGATGGGTTTGTAGGGTGGGTCACCTGCCCCAACAGCCAATGTGATGTTGAGCAGCTGGGTTGGGGAAACATCTCCCCAGGTGGCAGGAGCTAGCTTTGCTGCTTATTTCCAAGGAATAACGCAGCTATACCACCAAGGGAAGCAGGAGCCATCCCATGCAGGCTGGAGAGCTTAGCATCAGCTTTAGTGGGTGCCAGCTAGGGCTGGGTGCAGGTGGCGGGGGGAGGAAGGCTCCCTGCAAATATGTCCCCGCTGCTGCCACACAGGAGGGCACCAGCCCTTCAGGCAGGGCTGCTCCCTGTCCCTGGGGAAATGCTGGCGACTGGAGCAGGGTGTCTGTAGGATACAATGCACAGTGACATCTCGGGATGGCTGACGGATCCCAAAGTCACCTCAGCTTCAGAAATGCTCGTTTTCTTTGCAATAGCAAAATATTTTCTAGATCGTCCACTTGCAAAAAAAAAAAAAAGCGCTTTCTAATGACTCATCAATATAATCTCCCTTTTTGCTTTTACCTTTTCTATCTTTTTTCTTTCTACTGTCTCTATAGCTCAATAGCTGGGGTGGGCACTGCTGCGCTGTGCACTCTCCAACCACCCTCCCCATGCTCGGCAGAGGAGGCAGGGCCAGCCCGGCCATGGCCACCACCACCACCACTGACCTGCCCCGCACTCGCACCTCCCAGCCTCTTCCTCCTCGCTTTCTGCTGGGCTGCAACCCCATAGCGGTGCCGCGGTTCATGCACAGGCGTGGTGTGCCTGGGGGACAAGGCCGTTGCAATGCACCCAGCGGGAGAGCTCAAGTAAAGGGGGTGGGTTATACAGCTGCAAAAGCTTGGGGGGCAGGAGCTATTGCTGCTGCGGCGTGAAAAAATGGGACTTTGCATCTCCAGCACCGGTGAGAAACCCTCTTTGCTTCTTTGAGAGCATCTTCAGAGAAGCATCGGAGCACGAATGTGTGTGCTCTGGGGTGTGTGTGTGGGGAGCTCGGACATGGCGTAGGAGCCCATGGGAGTTTAGCAACTCTTCACCAGCATTTTTATCCTTAAATGTCAGCTTTTAGAAATACCAGCCTGAGACTGTGCATCAGGCTGGAGGGACTCTGGCAAGTCTCTTGGCATGGTGGGACACGGGCAACACGTGGTGTTGACACAGGGAGGGAACGGTGTAAGAGCTGTGCAGCTGCTGAGGGACCGGCTGGGGCGTGGGTGATGGGTGCCATGGGAAGGGGACCCGGGGAAAGCTCCAGGGACGCCGTGGCTGACATTTAATAGCACGCGTCGGGAGGGAGCAGTGACAATTTGAAGAAGAAAGGGCTGAAGGTGAGGGAGCCAGGTGCGTCAGTGGATAACAGCATCGCTGTGGCAGAGCTGTGACGAAGATGGGTGCAACCCTATGAGGCATCAGCAAAGAGGTTTCTAGAAGGGAAGGACATAATCGCCATTGCTCAAAGCCCGGGGCAGCCCTGCCTGCAGGCAGGGAGGTAAAGCAGGATGGGTGGCTGCATCAGGACCAGCCCAAGGAAAGAAGTGAAAAACGGCAGTGTGAGAAGTGCCCAAAAGCAAGTGAGACCTTGGGGATCGGCTGGCAGCCGTGGCAGGGACCATGCCGTGACCAAACCTGCCATTGCTCTTGCAGTGGAGCTGCCATTCCCCGACAGGATGGCTCCATCTGTCTGTCTGAGACCACATGGGGTAGACCCCAGGAGCCCATATGCAGGGCATTTGAACCCCCCTCTCCCCGTGCATGCAGGAAGGCCTCTCCCCCATCCCGCTGCAATGACATGCTCTCAGACCAATATTTCCTCTCCTCTGCCAGGGCTTTGTCCCACAGCAGCAGCTCCCAGCAGCTGCTGTCTGTGAGCTGGATGAAGCAGGGAGCGAGCAGGGCTTGAGCAAGCAGGATACAAACAAGGTTGGAGCAAGCAGAGAGAAAGCAGGACTGGAGAAGCAGGAAGCGAGCAGGGCTTAAGCCAGCAGGGTTCAAGCAAGCAGGGAGCAAACAGGGTTAGAGCTAGAGGTGGTGAGCTCACCAGCAGCATCCCAGCGCTTTCCAGCAGAGAGGAGCAGATGGGGACGAGTGTCTCAGATCCGGTGCGGTGCTCCTCTGGTGAAACCCTTCAGCATTTCCAAAACAGCAGCACGTGAGGTGTGGGTCTTGCAGTGGGGGTGGCAGGGATCCATCCGTGCTAAGCACCTGTGCATGCAGCCCTGTGTGTGATGGCAATTCTTATTTAGGCTGTCAACCAACAGCACATCTTAAAATCACGGACTCAGACTGGTTTGGGTTGGAAGGGACCTTCAAAGATCATCTAGTCCAAATCCCCCCTGCCATGGGCAGGGACGTCTTTCATAAGTTTGCTCAAAGCCCCGTGCAACTCGACCTTCAAGACTTCCAATGGTGGAGCATCCACGACTTCTCTGGGCAACCTGTTCCAGTGTCCCACCACCCTCATTGTAAAAAAGATGTCTTCCTTCTATTTACCCTAGATCTACCCTCTTTTAGTTTAAAACTCTTGCCCCTTGTCCTGTCACTAAAGGCCCTGGTAAAAGGTCTCCATTTTTCTTATAAGCCAACTTTATATATTGAAAAGCCACAATAAGGTCTCCCCAGAGCTTTCTCTTCTCCAGGCTGAACAACCCCAACTCTTTCAACCTTTCTCCATAGCAGAGGTGTTCCAGCCCTCTGACCGTTTCCGTGGCCTCCTCTGGACCTGCTCTAACAGGTCCATGTCTGTCTTATACTGGGGACCCCAGAGCTGGATGCAGTGCTCCAGGTCTCAGCAGAGCGGAGTAGAGGGGGAGCATCACCTCCCTCAACCTGCTGGCCACACTGCCAGTGATGCACCCAGGACACGATTGGCTTTCTGAGCTGCAAGCGCACATTGCCGGCTCATGTCCACTTTGTCACCCACCAGTATCCCCTTCTCAGCAGGGCTGCTGTCAATCCATCCATCCCCCAGTCTGTATTGATAGCCTCCTGCAGGGAGTTATGGCGAGCTGCCGACTCATGAGGCAGCAAAAAGTTTTCTGCTCATAAAACCATGGGGTTGTCCTCACAGCCCAGCAGTGACAAAAGCAGTGGGTTCTGTTATTATCCTAGTTTTTTTAATCTTGCCCACATCTAACAGGTCCCTGTCAGAAGTGATGCTCGAGGTTAGGAGAGCTGTCAGTCACCTTCTAGCTGCTAAGAAAGCTTTCAGCTGGTAGTCGGCAGCAAACTGTAGCAGGCGAGGAAGGGAGAAGTCATGGGGAGAGAAAGGGTGGACATAGTTTATGGGCAGAGAAAAATAGAAAGGAAAGGAAGCTGGTTCATTCACTGTCTGCAGGCAGTGAATGAACCAGCTTCATGCATCACCTCATGAGCTCAGTCTGGCTCCTCCAGAGCTGCCGAAAGAGCCCGTCTCTGCTGAGCAGCTCTCGTCGGTGGTGCAGGCTCTCAGCTGCCCCTCTGGTGCCCTGGTGAGGTGGTTGAAGGTGATTTGGGGTCTGAATGTGGTTTAGCTTTTGCTAAAGACCTGCCTTCTTCCACCAAATCCTTCTTCCCACAAGGTTTGGGCCCCTCAGGAAGGTCTATGCTCAGCATCATCAAGGATGGCACCAAATGAGATGGGCAGTAAAGACAAAGCCAGCCCTTCCCTTCGTTGCCTTCCCCACCCAGTGCTGCCCAAGCTGGGATGAGCCGCTTCACGGGCATTGGGCAAAGCCGGTGGGTGGCAGTGGGGTGCTGTGGGACTCAGTGGGTCCAGCTGAATCTCCCTGCACCCTTTTCCTTGTCCTCCTCCTTCAGAGCGAGCCCGGGATTATCTGCACAAGACTGGACGCTTCATCGTCATCGGTGGCATTGTCTCGCCCGTGCACGACTCCTATGGGAAGACGGTGGGTGGTCCCCATTTTCCCTTTCTGCCTCCTACGTGCGATGGTATCTCTGAAGCCAGGGGCGAGCACTGGGTAGTGCTACCTGCACCTGTGGTCCTTTCATGCACCTCCTCTGCCCAGGGCAGCTCCTGACCATGTGAAAGTCTCCGAGAGGAGGGAGAGGACGAAACCACTCACTCTTTAGATAAAAACTGCAGCGAGACTCTACAACCAGCTGAAGTACTAGATGGCAAAGGCAAATGTTCTCACCCAAAACAGTGGTGGTCATCTTGTTGGGTTGGGGGTTTTTTTTGTTTGTTTGAATAATTTCAAAGCCAATTTTATTGTGGGGATGGCAACAATGCAAACAGAGACTTTTAAAAGCTCTTTCTGGGGTGGGAGGAAATCCAAATTAGGAGAGGAGAGAGTTTCCTCCTCTCCTGAAAGCTGGAGAAATTTCATCAAGAAGCCACCATCCGTGGATCTGGCCCCACTGCAGTGCAGGGCTGAGAGTGGTGGTGCTGAGCAAATCTCACCACCAGTGCGTAACCGGGGCTGAAGCAAGGCAGGGACTCCTCCCCTCCAGCAAACAGGAGCTTAAATAATTTTTTGTGGGCAGGAATGAATCCTCCTGGCCTGTCTCATCTGAGCGAGTCCAATGCTCTGTCCCTGGGAAGGTTTGCAAGCCCAGGCTGGCCAGGGCATGATGCTTGCCTCCCGGAAGTGTTCCTCCATCACTCTCTCTTGCAGGGTCTGGTCTCAAGCCGGCACCGCCTGACCATGTGCCAACTGGCTGTCCAGTCCTCCGACTGGATCAGGTGAGTGGCAGAGCCCGCACTCACCACAGCACTGGCAGCCCCCGGCAGTCCCCCGCCACCCCACCGTGGTGGCAAAGTCCCACATGCAAAGAGGAGATGCCACCAGCTGTTAGAGCTCCAGGAGGGACTTTCTCCTCTTCCAGCCAAAGCTTGATTAAAAACCAGAGCCCTTCCTCTCCTAGTCCAGCAGAGAACCAAGGACGAGTGTTACACCACCCTTCAAGGGAGCCCTTTGGCTTCAGGGGGTCTTGCAAGCCCCCTAGTGAGCCTGTGGTGTCTGGGTGAGGCCCAAAGTCACCCAGCCCATCCCAGCCTTGTGCCGTGGCACCTTCCCTTTCTACACCTGCAGCACCAGCCCATAGACTCTCCCCTTCTGAGCATTGCCATGTGGTGTCTGATGGCTGAGGTGGGACCAGAAGCATCTCCGGGCTGTCCTCAGGAAACAGGGTTGTAACATGTGTAGTTACATCCAAGCCAAATGAAAGCTGGTTAGTTGGGTACCAAGAGTGGAAAGGTGTCCAGGCACACGTTCAGGTCCCCAAAGCTATTAGGGAGAGTTTGATGGAAGGGCTGGAGGAAGGACACGGTGCATGGCAGAGCTGGGGGAGTGATGGTGGCTGCTCATGGCACTGCTTGGCCAGGCCGGTGGAGAGGAGGTAGCATGGCCAGGAGGTCCAGGCAGTGGCCTTCAGCCAACACTGTTGCCTTGCTGTACTTGCCGCAGGGTGGACCCCTGGGAGTGCTACCAGGACACCTGGCAGACGACCTGCAGCGTGCTGGAGCACCACCGTGACCTGATGAAGGTGAGGCAGCCCCCGCGCCGTGGGTGCACCAGGGGTGAGGGTGTGGGGATAGCGCAGGAGGGGGGTTGCTCTTGCACCAGCACGTGGACATCAACAACCAAAACATGGCTGGGACAGACAGAGAGAAGACTTGCAGGAACGTGCCTGAAACCCTGACCTGGAAGAGGTGTGAGATACCTTGTCACAGCTGCTTTGAGCTCCTTGCCCTGATTGTGAAAGCAAATTGAGCCCTCCAGCTGGAGCCAGCAGCCGTCCCAGTCCCATGCACACCAGGAGGGGAGCAGGGGTGAAGGCAGAGTGAAGTCAGGGGTGGGCAAAAGCTAAATCATTAATGCCGACCACTTGCTCCACCTTGAGGGGGAAGGAGAGGTGGACAGGCAGCCCCGCTCACCAGCGGAGCTGAAACTGCTGTATGAACTCACAGCGTGACTCGGCAGGAAAATTCAGCATCTGGGAAGCCCCTGGGGAGCACAAAACCCAGGAGGAAAAGTCACTCCAAAGCCCAGGAGGGCCTGAGAGCTGAGGAGGAAGGCGACTGCCCTCGGGTGACCACAGGGACGGGGAAAGCGGGGCTGCTGCCAACACTTGGATATAGTGAGCAAACCAAGGACAGGAAATGGATAAAACAGCATCATACAAAGTCATGGGCAGCCCAGACAGGAGGCACAGAAGTAGCATTAACCAGCCCGGGGGGATGTCCAGTGCATCCAGGGACCGTGGTGTCAAAGCCAGGGAGCCCCTGCAGATGCCCTCCTTCTCCTGCAGGGACCAGTGGAGAAGAAGAGGGCACGTTTGCTCCTGGCTTTGCACCACTGATTCATTAGCTGCTGTACTTCTATTTATTCATCAGAATTTATAAGCATCTCCAGGCGATGGGGGCGATGCCTGCCTGCAGGCAGCACAGCCGCAGTCTTGCCAGCCTCATGGGTCCACACAAAAAGTTAATCCCACCATCCCCAGCCTTAAACCACGAGTCATTATCCACAGGGTCCTGCGAGCCCCAGGCCCTTCCGGTAAAGTCGGATGGGACTGGGGATCCTAAAGTGAGCTTGGATGTACCTGTCACTAAAGATGACCTTCAACCTGGGGTGCAGAGGCTCGATACGGGGGTCATAAAGGTTTTGGGAGGTAGCTGGGGTGAAGGCACCGTTCCAGCTACATCTCTCCCTCATTGCAGAGAGTGACTGGCTGCATTCTCTCCAACGTCAACACCCCCTCCATCACCCCCGTGATCGGCCAGCCCCAGAATGAGTCCTCGCAGACCATCTACCAGAACAACAACAACGTGTCCAACAAGCCCACCGCGGGTAGGTGGCAGCAGGTTAGGGAAGAGGGGGATGACCACCCACCCCTCACCTCCTAGCCAAGGCTGCTGAGTGCTAGGAACGGCACTCTATCATCTTATTTTTGGGTCAGGTCGCTCATCAGGCTCCATGCACCAAGCCCAGGGTCGGGTGGGAATGCAATGGTGGAGTTAGCATCCAGCACAGCAAGGGGAACCAAGAATGGCTTAAAATGGGTGTGAAATCTCACTAGTCTTTAGCTGGATGATGTTCAGACAGTGAGAGCAGCTAAGAGAAAGGCTACCTGGTACCCGTGGGGTGTGTGCAAGGGACAAACTGGCAGGAGAGGTGACGCAGCTGGATCCCCATGAAGCAGCGGGATGGGGGACACGGAGGTACTAGCTGGGGAAAAGAGGGGGGATTACTTAAATCCCATAAAAACAAACATAATCTGATTTTTTTTCTTAGTGATTTTAGCTGTCCAGCTGGTCTCTTCAAGGCACAGTGTAGCACTGTCAGGAGTTAAGATCACGAGAGGCGGCGGTGGGGAGATGCTGAGAGCAGTTCCCACACCTGGGCATAGGAGTATCTTGCAGGATCAGGGTGGCCGAAGCATTCGTGCAGATCAGTCTGCCAGGGCATCATTGTCTCTCTGGTTAATTTTTCTTCTTCACCTTTAGCAAAGATCCTGGGGAAGGTGGGAGAAAGCCTGAGCCGGATTTGCTGCGTTCGCCCACCCATGGAGCGCTTCACCTTTGTGGGTAGGTAGAGGAAAAAGCCCCAGCATTGCCTTGGCTTCGGCACCAGCCCCCAGCCTTCCTACCAGCCCCCTCTCCCAGGCCGAGCACCAGCAGCTCTCTTTTGCTTCCCTTCCCCAGATGAGAATGCCAACTTGGGGACGGTGATGAGATACGAGGAGATCGGTGAGTACGCAGCCCCCTCCGATCGCTCTGGCTCTGCCGGGCCGGCACTACGCAGTTCGGGAGTGGCTGCACAACAGATCTGGTGGTGAGCGAAGGATGCTGGACCATCATCCTGTCCCAGTGCTGTCTGTCAGGGCTCAGGGGTAAAACAGGAGCAGCACTAAACTGCCCTGAGCCCATTCCTGTTGGTAGACAAGCAGCCTAAAATAAGGGAGCAAGCTGCAGACACCCAGCTCCCAGAGCTGGCATGGACCCACTGTGGCATCGTGCCTCGAAAGCCACCCCAAGCACCATGAAAGCTGCCCTCCGGCAGTGGTGTCACCCACATCCTCACGTTGCCCATGGCCCTAACGAGCTTTGCACTCAGCAGTGGGAGGGATTTTGGCCACCCAAGCAGCCATCGTGCTCTTTTCTCTAAAGCCCATTAGGGCTTTTAGACCCACCAGGCTGCCATGCACTTGGCACTGCCATACATCACCCAGGGCTCTGCATGAAGAGCGTGGCCCACCGACGACTTGCTGGTGTTTTTGAGACCCATTTCATGGGCTAGCTCACACACAGACTGGCGCAACACCCATCCTTAGCACCAGCACCATGCAGAGTCCAAAGGCTTTGGCCACCTGGAAATGCCAACCAGGGAGGCACCTTCCCATGCAGCCACTTCTTCCCACCCCTCCAGGCGGGTTTATGGCTTTCTTCTGGTATTTGTGCAAATAAATTAATCCTTACGGGCCTGTCAGAGCAGAAAGCTCCTTCCAGCAGCACAACTTTCTTGCTGCACTTACTGAGCAGCAAAGCCACCCCTCAGAGCAAACTGTCAGCAAGCACCAGCCCCAGCCAGGGACAGAAAGGGAGGACATGGAAGTCCTCCAAGGTGTGCAAGGAAAACCTCTGGTGCTTCATGATCAGCTTTGCTAAAGCAAACATGGCCATGCCCAGGGCTCTGAGCAGCCCCCCGTGGCTGGAGCCCCTGCAGCAGGTCACAAAGTGATTGTGGGTGCCCATAGCATGGAGAAATGACTCCCTTCCCTGGGGATACCCCACCTCCAGGGCTGGAGCACAGCTGTAGTTGAACAGCACGTAGCAATGCTGACAACCCAGCAATATGGGAGAGGAGCTGAAAGAAAGTAGAGTGGGGGTTATTTGATGTTTGGCACCAGCAGGGATGCAAGAAGGACCACGGGATCTTTAGCGGGACTTGTTTTGGTGGGGGATGTCTGTACAGAAGAGGATCCCCCTGAGCAGTGCAATGGGATGGCGGGGGGGGGCAGTGCCTGCTCAGCCCTGATTGCTCCCACCTCTGAGCTTCTCTGCTTCTTTTCTTCAGAGCTTCGCATCTTACTGCTCTGTGGCAGTGACCTGCTGGAGTCCTTCTGCATTCCCGGTCTCTGGAACGAGGCAGACGTGAGTCACCACCACTGAGCACCCCTCTGTGCTCCTCTTCCCCAGGCTCCCTTCCTCCTCCTCCTCCTCCTCTGCTTCCCACACCCAGCGCTCCTGGGAGCCACCCAGGTCCCTTGGGGTGGCAGGAGTCATGCCCACCATCCCCACTGCCTCCCCCATCCCAACCCTGACCCCCGCCTGCCCTACACACAGGCAGCCTGAGGCACAGGGTCTTCTGCTCAGAGTCCCCAACCCTATCCAGCCCCCCCTTCCACAGACACAAGCCCTGTTCCCACTCACTGTTCATGCAGAGGACGTCACCCGGGGTGCAGGGTAAGCCTGTCCCAAGGGATTTCCAAAGGCTGTGCTCCTACTCCTTGTCCCTTGGAAGGAGCCAGCATCAAGTAGATGCCAGTCCCATGACAGTGAGTTGTGGAGGCAGGAAATAAGATATTTACAAAAGTTGGCCAGACATTAGAAATTAAACACATTTACAGCCAAATCAACAACTTTCACTTAATAAAAGGCTTTTCCTGCAATGTGGGCTACCCAAGTACCCATCTTTACAAAGACCAAGAAGTAAAACCAGCTTGACTGCTCAGCCAGATGATGCCTAACAGCAACTCACAGCTGACATGAGTCCGTCTCAGCACCTTCACTGCCACAAATCAAATGGATGGAATCTGCTGCCCACCTCTCTGTGCTTCCCCCCCCCCCCGCCCCCCAATTAGTGAAGGACTGCAGCAGGACACCCAGCACCCTGGACACTGTGGTCCCTCCCTGAAAAAGCCATATTTTCATGGGAGGACACCAGCCCTAGACAGAGGGGCTGGGTTACCAACCCGCACACTGCTCCTGGCAGTCAGAGCAGTGCTGGCTATGGGAGCTCGCCTGGCTCTTCGCTGAAATCGGGCAGTCAACACAACCTCCCCCCCTCCTTAAGCCTCTCAACCATTTCTAAAATCAGTTACCACATCTCCAATCCTAAGTTTTCTAAAACAATTTAGCTGGCAGATATCTCCTCTGAAAGGCTGCAAAACCTGAGATGAGGCAAGTCTTGAAGTCCAGCACAAAAGATGCAAAAATTGGATGTCAAAGCACAGGCAGAGGAGGCATTCTACACCAGCACCACCTCATGGGCTCCTGCTGCCTGAATTAGCTGACTCAGAGCTCATTTGGATGAGCCTGGTTTGTCTCACTCAAGACAGGTGTGAACAGTGGGAGCCATCCTCACGCAGTGGCAAACTTGGCCACCAGCCTTGACACAAACAACATTGGAAGAACAACCCTACAAGACCTCTGTCAGGATGTTGTGGTTTAGCCCCAGTCAGCAATTAAGCACCACGCAGCCGCTCGCTCATCCCCCGCCCTGCTGTGAGATGGGGGAGAGAACTGGAAGAGCAAAAGTAAGAAAACTCATAGGTTCAGATAAGAACAGTTTAATAATTGGGGGGGGGGTAATGAAAAGGAAAACAACAAGAGAGCGAGAGAGGAACAAAACCCAGGAAAAAACAAGTGATACAACCACTCACCACCCGCCAACTGATGCCCAGCCAGTCCCCGAGCAGTGATTGCTGCCCCCTGGCCAACTCCCCCCAGTTTACATACTGAGCATGATGCCATACAGTATGGAATAGCCCTTTGGCCAGTTTGGATCAACTGTCTTGGCTGTGCCCCCTCCCAGCTTCTTGTGCACCTGGCAGAGCATGGGAAGCTGGAAGTCCTTGACCAGTGTAAACACCACTTAGCAACAACTAAAACATCAGTGTGTTATCGATATTATTCTCATAGTAAACCCAAAACAGCACTGTACCAGCTACTAGGAAGAAAATTAACTCTATCCCAGCCGAAACCAGGACATAGGACCAACACATCCATCCTGCTCATAAAGCCTTCCAGCGAGGCAGACGTCACGTCCTCCTCGGACAATCTCTTCTGCTGCCACCCTCCTTCTGTGAGGAGCGGCTGAGGGAGCTGGGACTGTTTAGCCTGGAGAAAAGGAGGCTGAGGGGAGACCTTATTGCTCTCTACAACTGCCTGAAAGGAGGTTGTAGAGAGGCGGGGGTCGGTCTCTTCTCCCAGGTAACAAGTGATAGGATGAGAGGAAATGGCCTCAAGTTGTGCCAGGGGAGGTTTAGACTGGATATTAGGAAATTTTACTTCACTGAAAGGGTTATCAAGCATTGGAACAGGCTGCCCAGGGAAGTGGTTGAGTTGCCATCCCTGGAAGTATTTAAAAGACGTTTGGATGAGGTGCTTAGGGACATGGTATAGTGGTGGTCTTGGCAGTGTTAGGTTTACGGTTGGTCTCGATGATCTTAAAGGTCTTTTCCAACCTATACGATTCTGTGATTCTACCATGACAAGTCCTCCCTAAAGCCTAACCTCAACGCCTAGTAATGGGATTTAACCCTGTGCCTTTTTATTTCATCCACTGCAGACTACTCACCATGCCTTGATAATTCCAAGTTTCTGCCAAAGGCTGTTGAGATAGCCTCAAATTCACTTTCTGTCTCCATCCAGACCATGGCCCAGCTTTCATGGTGCAGGGGGGTTGGCAGGCAGTGGCAGGTTTTGTGTGGGGTGGTTATAAAACTCACCCCGTGTTGGGCTGCTCCTAGATGGAGGTGATCGTCGGGGAGTTCGGGATCGTGGTGGTGCCCCGGGATGGAGCAGACCCCGACCGGATTATGAACCACTCCTCCATACTCCGCAAGTACAAAGTAAGTGGATGCACACATGGCCAGGGAAGGCTGTTAGAGGACCTGCAGCCTCTCTTTACCTAGGGGAGCGCTTCTACCACAGGGCACAAAACATCTGGATGCCAGATGCTCTCAGCTGCTAGGTGGGATGAGCAATGGGGCCACCATGCAGCAGCCCCCGGAGGCCAGTAGGAAGGGGGGCTGGTGGGGCAGACGCCCACTTTTAAGCCATCCCTTCACTCCTCTCTTCCTCCTTGCCCTGCAGAACAACATCCTGGTGGTGAAGGATGACTTGAACCACCCCATGTCTGTCGTCAGCTCCACCAAAAGCAGGTGGGTGATGAGGGGGACTCCTGCTATGGGGCAGGGAGATGGGTGACCCCAGCCAGCCCCTCCATTTGAAGGGGAACCTGACCCACCCAAGTGGGCTCTGACTCCTTTCTCTCCCCCCACACCCCCAGACTGGCCCTGCAGCATGGAGATGGACACGTTGTGGATTACCTCTGCCAGCCTGTCATTGACTACATCCTCAAGAGCCAGCTCTACATCAATGCCTCCGGCTAAGTGCCAGAGGCCTTGCAGCGAGACAGCCCTCGTGTCCCGCCTGCCTACAGCTCTCTGTCACTGTTTTCTCTCTCTCTCAGTCCGTGTCTCCATCTGTCTCCCCACCCCCTGGCCTCCTGCCGATGTCTGCCTCTCACCCCCGGCACCAACGCTCCATCGTGCAACAATGTCCAGGGAACTGCAGCATGGCCCCAAGGGGAATGGTTTAGTCTCTTTTTTCAGGGAACCACCCTCCCCCTCATACATGGGGAAGGAGGGGGGACCAGTAAATGAGCGAAGTGCTCGGTGTGCTTGAGGGGAGGCAGGTCCAGCACCGTCCTCCCAGCATGGCACTGGGAAATGGTCCCTGCAGTCCGTCCTCCCAGCATGCTCAGAGCAGGGGCTTCCTCTTCTGCATCATCTTACGGTACTTAAGCTCAGTAAATGTAGGCGGACTTTTTTTTCTTAAATAGTTTCAGCACGAGCCCTTTGGACCTCTTGACACGATGACAAACGAATCCTGGTTGGCAGCAGGCAGTTGTAACCCACCTGGCTCAGTGCCCCATGAAAGGTAGACCTCCTCAGGCCAGCAGTAGGACAACTCAGCTAACAAAATCCTCCTGCTGGCTATGAAAAATCACGGAGAGGGTATTTCTGAAGGGGAGCAGAGGCCTTGGCAAGAACTGTTGCCAAAGCATTACTAGGGGGAACATCATGTCTCACCTTTGCTTGTCTGCAAGTGAACCCAAGCACCCCAGTCCACCCCCTAGGCAAACGGAGTTGGGGTGATGCTCTACTCTGACCCAGTGTTGGAGGGGGCAGCCCACAGCAGCTAGAAAGGCACCTGTCATTTATGAAGCCAAGAAACAAGGGAGGAAGAAGCAAATGGTGACCCAAAGCCTCTCGTGAGAATTTGCCCCAAACCTGGCTGAGCTTTGTAGGGGCTGGGTCCGTCCCCATCCTCTAGCCTCCAGATCTCCATTTCTGTCTGTAAATTTCCCCCTTCTCCCTCCACTCCTACCCTCTTCCTCTCCTTGAAGAGTTTATTAAATGCATGATACTTTCCCCCTCCCAAACCAGCTGTGGCTACTTTGCACATCCCTTGGGACAAGCCAGGCTCCTGCTCTCCTGCCTGTGACATGCCCCCAAATGCCAGGGATGGAGCCTAGTGGAGATGCTCACATTAAAAGCAGGGCAGGTAACGCAGAGCAAAAGAAAATTATTTAAGTCCTGCAGAGAAGAGGGTTGCTGAAGCACGCCGTTGTCCTGCTGAGCATCCCTAGGGTGCAAGGACCCTGCACAGCCCCTGGGAAAGGTCACAGCCACAAGGAGGAAGGTACAGTCCTGCTTTACGCCTCACCTTTTCCTCTCCCTTTGCTCCATCTAACCTTGTATCGCTTTGGGTTTAGCCCTGCTGCCTATAGCTCCTGGACATCTGCCCACTCCCCACAAATTTGGGCTAACTAGGCTCAGGCTAGAACCCCCAACCAAGGCATGACCGCTGCCCACGCTGGCTTTGTGGCTTTCCTAGGGCAGTGCTGTGACTTGGTCCCCAGCAAGGGACAGTGTTGCGTTGAGACACCTGAAGGCTGAGAGTCCTCCAGGGTGTTTCAGGGAAAGATCTGAAATTACCTTTTTTTTTTTTAACCTAAAACATCTACCAAGGGTCACAAGCTGCTCTCATGGAAGCTCCAAAGATGAGATATTGCTCTAAATTTGGTGACCTGCTGGATGCTGCTGGCATCTCTAACAGCAAGCAACTTTGGACAAAAAGTAGCCTACAGCCACAGGCTCCTTGCAGCAGGCAGGGTTTTACGAGCACTAGCTAACAACTTCTCAAGGATGGCACAGCCCTTCCCAGAAGGGAAAACAAGAGAGACAGAAGTGATGTGACTTGCCCAAAGGCCAGAAGAGGTCTTTCCTTGCCAGGGATTTCCCTCTGCATGGAGAGGCTTGTTTGGGAACTGTCATAAATTTGGCAGCTGAATCCATCAGCGCCAGCTCTGGTACCTCCAGGTGCTTGCATACGTATCCGTGGGGTGAGGAGATATGGAGACGCCAAAGCAGAGAGGGTGACGAGAGCATGCGGGACTCGGAGTGCAGGGACGCCTCTTCTCCAGGGATGTCTTCAGCCAGTTCAAGCTGCTCACCAACACCCTACTGAGCTTCCTTAGCTAACACGCTGGGCAGGTGCCCGTGGTGGGACACCTCATCCATGAGACACCCAACGTACGTAAGCCAGTAGCTAGACTCCTCTCCACCCACTGTTCTCATGTGTTCAGTTTTTCAGTCTCTCCTCCCTCTCCACCCCAACACAGAAGTTTTCAGACTGCAGCCTCCTCTCCTTGCCAGATGTCACCCATGTTTCTTAGCTCCAGGCTGGAGAAGAAAGAGCAACGGTAGCAACCAGCCTCCAAAACACACACACACACATATATAGAGAGAGGGATTTTAACCTCCTGGAGGAGCGATGCCTTTTTGAAGGGGGAGGAATGAAAGTGGGGAAACTGAGGAAAACACAAAGGGAGATAAAACAAAGGAGATGGAGAAGGAAGGCAGGCGGCACGTCCAAGAGCCATCTCAGATCCTCCTTCCCTCCCTCAGGTACATGAGATGGGACTCATGGGAAGCCAGCTGGGTTCCCATCCCATTGCGGTTAGGGCGGCATGCCTTAGAGACGTAGCGTTGTGGTACGGATGAGGAGTATATTCTGTCTTACTAGTCTTACCTGCGCCTTCGTATATCCGTTCAGTAAAACTCACAGTACAGGGGGGTGGGATGGGGGGTTTGTAACAGGGTCATTCAGCTCTGGGACTGGTTTGGAAAATGTCTTTGGGTGGGTATGGAAAAAAAAAAATCATCCCTGAAGATCCATGTGACCGTCGGGGAGGTGAGGACCAGGGTTTCCAGGGTGCAGGAGAGGGGTGGGAAGAAGCTTGTGGGTTTTGGTCTTTGAAGATCCACTCTCAAACAGTGCAATTTGCTGAAAGAGAAATGAACTTCAAATGCCTTTTGGAAAAAAAAAATAATAGGGGGGAGGGAAAGGGGTTGAAGTTGCCATGCCACTGATTTCACCTTTGTCAAAAGTTTTGGAGCCTAATTTTTTTTTTTCTTCTGTTGCTATATGAAAAAAAAACAGTCATTGACAAAAAAAAACTTTATCAGCAAAATGTTTAAATTATGTAATAAACAAAACAAAACAAAGATGTTACTGGTGTCGTTTCAAAACAGCCCCAAGACCGAGTCAGCACGAAAAGCACAAGCAGCTGCACTGCTGGGAGAGCTGATGGCCAAGCTCACCCAAAACAGGGAGCTAGAGAAAGTAAACCAGTAGGCAAGATACAGCCAAAAGTATTCAATATTTATTGACCTCCTCCCTTTCAAAAAACCCAACTCATGGAAAAGTAAAGTCGGGTCCATAATACCTGTCCCTATGCTGTACAACGGGAGAAGGAAAACATGCCAGAGGCAAGAATACATCTCGCTTAAATAAAAGTATAAGGCAGACATATTACTTGGTATATCCTTATCAAGCAAAAGCATGGGTGCTGCTTTATCAGAGAATTAGAGCTAACGAGGGGTGAGGATGGCCCCCAAAGTGTCCTCCATCCAGGACCTCCTCTTTCACCACCACACAGGTCAGGGGGCTTCAGCAGAGTTGACTTCCAGGACCTGCTAGCTCTTTTTTCCTCTGCAATGGCATCTAAAGGAAGCTGGGTCCAGTGTCAGAATGGAGCTGGATCCCCAGGAAAGCCACGGGTGGGTGAAGGGACCACGGTAGTCTTCAGCTCCTCCAAGCTCTGCTCAGATGTACAGTGGGAAACCGTGCGGGCAACTACTTGAACCTCTGAGAAACATCCAGCACCACATGGGAGGGAGGGATGGATGGAGGCGGGAACAGGCAGCACCAAACCAGAGGTGGAGACACATTCAAGACATCATCAACATTTTTAAATGGATCAAATCAGGGCACTGGCACTCCAGCAGGATGGGACTGGGCTCCCAGACATGAGAGCTTGTGGCTGCAGACCCCTGGAGAAAGCCCCCATTCCTGTGACAAGTGCTGCAGGGTCCTGGGTGCTTGTGCAGAGGGGGCACCACCTTGCCTCTCCCAGGCTCTGGGAGACCTAGGAAACTGCCTGGTACCAAACTGGCCGGTCTTGGAAGGAAAGGTTGTGCTTGAGTGTGTAAGGGGATGGTAGGGAGACCTGTGCTTGCCCAGGAGGAGCTCTGACAAGAAAGCCATCCCTCAGGGGCTTTGGGACTCAAAAAGAAGTGCGGGAGAAAGAAAGGGGGTCCTGTCCTCCTGGCTGAAGGGAGCAGGTGGAGCAGGAAAGACTTTCCATTTTGAGGAGCCCCAGCAGTTCTCTCCTCTGCTAACCTGCTAGCCTGGGATCCCCTTCTTTCTCCATCCAGCACATCACCCTGAGCTCAAAGGCAGCTGGCACATTTTTTTTCCCTTTAGCAAAACAGTAACCACCTCACTGGGAAGCACCGTGGAGGACCTGCAGCTTTATGAAAAGGGTCATCAGTGCCATCTGATACCAAATCTCCAAGCCACAGCAAAACCACACCAGCACCACTCCCAGCAAGGTGAGGACTGGGCAGGCTTGGAGAAGAAAGCCACATGAAGCATCACTGATGCCATGGCTCAAAACTCATCTCCCCGAGCTGCCACTTCACGCTGCTCGCTCCCTGCCTCCTGAGCTACCGAAGGTGAGGAAGACCTCGCAGAGAACATGAGGAGGAGGTGGTGGTGGCAGTGTCAAAAGTAAAGACAGACACTCTAGTCCTTCTGTGTGTGACAGACCAGGAGAGGGGATCCACAGGGGATGGAGAACCTCTTAGCTGTGAACTTCAGGCTCCGAACTGTGCAGACTCCCAAGGTTGACACCAAGCAACCCCCACCTGAACTTCAGAGAAACATTGTAGGAACGGGCTGTTCTTCAGCCAGTAGCACCTTCACTCAACCAGCTGTCTCCTTCCTCCTGTGACTGAGGGACGGACCACTTCGAAAAATCAGGGACTCTCCAGGGCCAGCATGACGATACAAACTTCAGCTGCCATGCTGAACTTGAGGGTAAGGATCAGTTCAACACAATCAAATGTAGCCGGTCCTGCTGGGTTTGGGGAGGGCAGCTGGGCCAGGCTCTCCTGCCTTCACAGCCTGGCAGGCGCTGCAGCCTTTCCAGAGCTCGCTCATGGCAATTCAATGGCTTTTGTGTTGTAGCAGCCCGGAGGAAGACTCCTCTGGATATCCTCCAGGTTCTGAATATCTGCCAGGATCTCGTCAATGCTGCTCTCCAGCGTCTGCATCCGGGCCTTCTGCAGCGCGGCTGTCTGCTCCAGCTCTGACATCTCATCCTTCAGCTGGTTGCTTCTGGTTTTGGCTTTGCTAAAGTTCATCTCGAGCTGCTTCAGGCCACCCTCATCCACGGCACCAGGCTGGTCTGTTGGACGGGAGGAAAACAAGAAAGAGGGAACCGTGGATGGAGGCCAAGGACTAGATCTTTCTAGATACATCAAGCAGCTCCAGCCTGCTGCCCAGCCTGTTACAGGCATCATCTGAGGCAGCTTCCCACACAACTCCCAGAACCCCTGCCTAGACCCCATCAGGGACCTGTCTCCCTCCACGCCCTACAGCAGCAGCGCAAAACCTACTCATCAGACGCAGCAGCTCTTCCAGGGCACTCAATGTCTCCTGCACGACCACCCCTGCCCGGCCAGCCTTGGCGTGGACTCTCTGAGCTTCCTGAGCTGTCTGAAGAAGGCAAGGTGGCAGCTGTAAGGCCAAGTCTCACCCAAACGTCAACAGGGAATGGGGCAAGGTGCAGGAGACAGGGACCCACCTCCTGTATCACAGCAGCATCCGCCTCAACCTCCGAGAGCTTCCTCTCAAATTCGCCATCCACTTCCTTGGCCTCGCGCTGCAGGGTGGCCACTGCCTTCTCTAGGGCGAGGACGCCATCGGCCGTCTTGTTGGCTTCCACCTTCAGCCGTGTGATCTCCTAGGGAAGGCAAACGGACTTTCAGAGGGGCAGAGCACGGCTGAAATTGGTCTGAATAGACCAGGGCATGGAGCTGGTGGAAACTGGTTCCTTCCACAGGGACCGAAATTTTCACAGGCTGTCCTGCATCCTTCATGTGCTCCCACCAGTTGATCCAGAGAGTCGTTTCTGTGATTACAGCTCAACCCCTCCTGCAAACATCAGCAAATCCCTTGGGAATTACAACATACAGTCTGGGAGTCAAACCCACCAACACCAAGTCTGGGAGCTCACAAGCCTGCCAGCAACTGAGACTGTTGAAGTGAAAAATCCCCTTGGTCACCAAAAGGTGGCTACAGAGGGATGCCACAGAGATCCTCACGGGACAAACGTGCCTGCAGAGATCCCCATGCACCCACTCATCTACAGCCAACTCTTATCTCAGCAGGATCCACTACTGACAAACATCAGCCAAAAAGTCAGCACATCAGGTCCAAAAGTCAACGCATCAGTTCCACCATGAAGACCTGTTGGAGCTGCCAACCATCTCTTCTTCCATGGTTTTCCCTTCCAAATCCTTTTCTGCCAGCGATAGCACTAGGGCTTGCCCTCACCTGCTGGATCCCCACGGTGATCTCCTTCGCTTCCTGTGCTGCACTGCTGGCTGCCTTGGATTCGGAAGTGGCACTGCCCAGGATCACTTCAGCTCGGTCTGTTTTATCCCTGGCACTTGCGACCATGCTGCTGATAATTGGTAGCCTCCTCATGGCATCTTCGGCTTCCCTTTTCTTGTCATCTGCTTGCAGGTTAAACTCTGAAAGAAACGCATGTGGAAATGAAGCTGTGCTACCTTTGTGAGATCCCACAAGGGAGGGGAAAGAAAGGGTTTTAGGACATTACCCCGGAGGCTCTTCAGGATCTGCTCCACCTCATAGAAGGTGGTGTTGCCAGCACTCATGGCTTGCAGGGCTGTGCTCCTGGCGAGGTTGGCTCGGGACAGCAGCTGCATCAGCATCTGTGACAGGCCAAAGGGACACAACGGGCAGATGAAGGACAAAGTATGGGAGCATTGGACAGTCCCTCAACCAGCTCCAGCCATCATGAGTCATCTTAGCTCTAGTCTTTCCAGGAGCAGGTCTTCAACCTGCCTCACATGGAGGAGGTGTGCTGGTAAGACCCTGCACCAGCAGCTCTGTGCACATGGTGGAGTCTCCCACCAGCTCCAGAAGACCAACCCCAAGTGGCCATGTTTCTGAGGAAGGTGAACAGACTAGGACAGCACGTAGTAGTGGTGGTGCCACGGGCATCCCACTGGGCCTGCAGGTCATGCTGAAGATGACTCAAGGCTCAGTCCCCCAGCCAACCTCTTACCGCTCTCTCGCCCTCTCCCCTCTGCAGCAGCTGCTTGATTTCTTCTTCCCATCGCCCCGTGCGGCTCTGCAGCTGCCTGTACTGTGCCATGTAGGTGTCCACCAGGCTCAGGAGAGCACTGGCATCCTGCTTCAGCTGGGTTGCCTCCCCCTGAAACAGAGATGCGATGACTGCCTGGGGGTCCCAGCATCTCCCCAGGAAACACAGCAAGCAGCGACGGATGCTCGTCTCTTGCTCCTTGTGCTGTGGCCAGCTATGGGGGCAAAAAGGTGGGAAGATGCATATCCGATGGCTCCCCAATGGAGACAGAGCCCTGGGAAAGGCTGAGCTGATGGCAGGGAGGGTGTAGGGGAGAGTGAAAGGGGATCTCCTGGTCCCAGAGGCACAAAGCCCTCACCTCAAAGGAGCCAAAGTTGGTCTTCGTCAAGCGCGACAGGGAGTTGAGGAGCACCAGGCTGCCTTGATAAGTCTTGTCTGCCTCAGAGGCCATACCGTCAGCGTCAGCCTTCAGGCCTCCAGCCAGCAGCTTCAGCTCCTCGTACCTGCACAGATGTGAGGTTGAAGAGCACAGTATCAGCCAAGCTGCCAAACCCCACCACAGCATTAATACTGCCTCCTACATTGACTTGTTCATGCTCCCCGAGCCCTCTCCAGGGCCCCGTACAGATTTATCATGATGAGAAAGCTAATTGCAAACATCCCCTGCATCCCGGCCCCTCTGCCAAGCAGGGCATCCGCTGGCTCCTTGCTTGTGCTCCAAAATCCACAAGTGTTTCACACCATCTGAACCCTCACAGGCTCTGCAGTGGCTCTGCTAATCGCTGTCCTACCACTGGATGTTTCCTCCTGCACATCCCCATTCAGCTCCTTAACTTTGTTCGGGGCCATTTCTTGCACCCCACCAGTGGTGTGCAAAGTCCCAGCACCGTGGTGGGCTCCAGAGAGGCACCATCCCGACCAGACAATGTGGGGCTAAATCTACCTTTGGGCTAAACCCAGCCCAGATTTGCAACTGGGTGCAGAGTTGCCCTTAGGAGCCTGTTCATACATACAGCATTAAACCCCTTCCCCCAGGTGTGGGCAGGCCGCTGGGGAACATCATGGTCTGTGGGGTGGGAAGCTGATGCTCTGCAGAGCTGCCAGCCTTCAATCTCCATCGCTCAGACATGCCAGCAACCGAAGTCCAGGCAAGTCCCTGCCTGCCCTGCCTCCAGCCGCACATTTCTGCAATTCAGCTGGGAAGGCAAGGAAGGGGGCACAGACGCTTGGCTACCCCCCTCCTCCCTCCCACGTCCCCCCACAACATGCAGGTGAACGCAGCCTCCACTCACTTCCCGAGCAGCCCTCGCAGGGAGCCGGAGGCAGCTGCCTCTCCGCCAGCGGCCACGCGCACCAGCTCCAGCGCTTGCTGCGCGTCCTCCTGCGCTGCCTTCGCGGCTTGCTCAACACTGTCGGCGACTTGTGCATGGCTGCAAAGCACGGGGGAGGGGTCGTGAGAAAGGTTTACCACCCGAGTTTTCTCCACCGACTTCCTTTATGATTGTATTCAGCGATGCTGGATCACACCCTCTCAGGAAATGCAGCGTGTTTGAGAAGGAGACCCATATTTTGCTTGTCCCTCCTGCACCTCCCAAGGGTAGAGGAGCACCAGTGGGGAGGCAGATGCTGGACACCCATGGGCCAAACTCTGACCCCAAAGATGTTTCTAAAACACACCCAACACCACCCTCAAAGGCAACTGAGGACAGCTCTGTAGGGCAGCAAAGCCAGCCCAGCAGCCACATCTTCCCCTGCTCCAGGATGTGGCACAGAGGATGTGGCAGCTGCAGCCTGGGGGTGATGCAAGGACCCCCAGAAGGACTTTCTGGGTGCCCAGCAGGATCTCAGTCCCCCTCCCCTCTCTCTCGGCCGATGGCAGGAACAACTCACCTGTTGGCCAGTCTCAGAGCCTCCTGGGCCAGCATCAAGAACTGATTTGAGCCCCCGGGAAGGTTTGAAACGGGAATGGTCTGAGGAGGGACGAAGAGAGGCATGAGTGCTCTTCCCTGCCCTCCATCTGATTCAGCAGTGAAAGAGGTAACTGCAGCACATTAAACCTCCACAGCCCCCCAAAGGCCCCTGTCAGCACCTCTCCAGGTCCCAGCCCTACAGAAAGGACCACCAGAATATCTTCTGGACTCACAAAACAAATGTAATAACTGGAATACATTACATTCTTGCTTTCTCCATGGATTTTTTTTCAGCCCTGGGCTAGAATAGGAGCACTTTGCACGAGGGTGCTCTTACCACCCGACGCAGAGCAGCTCCGCTACGGTCCAGGTCCAGCCTGGCTCTCTCCAGCAGCCGCCGAGTGTCCTGCACCTGCCTCTCGTACTGGCTCCCGAGAGACTTCAGCCTCTCCACCGTTGCCTTGATCTCATCCAAGCGGCTCTGGGAGCTGGACCCTTGCCCCTTCATCCTGGCCACATGGCTTTCCAGAGACCTGTCAGAGGCTGGTGAGAAGGAAAGTGGAAGGCTGAAGAGAAACTCACCGCTGAGCAAAAAGGCACAGGCAGCAAAAACCTCCCCTGATACAGCACAGATGACCCCATCTGAGGGCAGTGGGCGAGTGGTACCTTGCAGGCTCAGGGCTTCCCCGAGGATGGTCCGCAGCATCTCCTCAGCCAACTGCATCCTCCCCTCCAGCTCCTGGCTCTCAGCCCCACCGCTGGCTTGCACCTCTGAGAACAGCAGCTCCAGGTCCTCCAGCTGCTGCAGGTACAGGTCCATCTGCAACCACAGCAGACCAGGCCATCAGCCAGTGGGACACCAGACCCACGGTGGAAAGACCAGGGTGGGAACCAGGTCCACAGTCTGGCCAGAGGATGGAGAGCAAAGTGAGTGCTTATTTTTGGATGGGGCACAGCGGGCCAGCAGCTCTAGGTCATCATTTTTTTATCGGTTGAATCAGGTACAAACCCAAAGTTCAGGCGCAGCCTGCAAAATCACTTCTCACTTGCACCAGGAGAAGATGCTCGAGGAGGCCAGGAGGAGATGCTTGGGGGTAAGTGTATTGCTGCACCCTTGCTGCTCAGTGGCCCCGGGGCCGACACAGATGCTCACCTGGGCTTTCACTTGGCCATAGCAAGCTGGGCACTCGCTCTCTTTGCAGCTGGGACCCTCGAAGCCAGGCTTGCAGATGCAGCTCCCATTGCTCTCGCACTTCAGGGGCTCGGCACTGGCCCCTGTCACAGAGTCACAGGCACAAGCTGCAGGTTGGAGTGGCACAGGTTCAAGGGAGCCTGTCCCAACCCCAAGTCTCAGCACATCCTTCCATCTACCCTCTCCCGCTGCTTTCCTCCCACTGTTTAGCCCCGTGCTCTGGTTCCTGCTCTCCGCTCCCACTTTCGAGCCTCGGCTTTTGCAGCATCCCCCTTCCCATCAAGCCACTCTGTACTCCGGCATGGATTTTCTTACTCATCCCCAGCTCAAACAGTGCCCGGCTCTCACCTCTGCACTTGTCGGCAGGATCAGGGGCCAGGGGGTTCCCGAAGAACCCGTCTTTGCAGCGGTCACAGTAGAAGCCAGCAGTATTGTAGATGCACTTGAGGCACTCGCCCGTTTGGCGGTCACAGTTCCCCACGGCATTGGGCTCCACGTTACCGTTGCACTGGCACAGCTGGCAGGGCTGGGAAGCCGCTGGGTCTCCAAAATAGCCATCAGCACAGTACTCACAGTTGTCCCCTGGGAAAAGAGGGATAGGGCTAAGCACACTCTCTTGCCCGGAAGGCAGAGGCTGCCTTGCTCCCTCTCTGCCCCACAGAAACGGGGACATTCTGTCCCATTGGGCTGGCGTAACAGCATCTCCACTCTCCTCACCACCACAGCCAAGATACAATGCTCCGGGCCGGCTCTCGAAAGCTAGGTGCAACAACCAACCACGGGCAAGTTGCTTCCTATTTGTTTTTTTCCTATTTTTCTATTCTGCTCCCTCCCCACCCATCCTTTTTCCATCCACGTTATCTGTTTACATGAGAACCTTTCCCAGGGCAGGGCAATTCGTGTTTAGATAGCCCTTGGGGCTGAAACACCCCATTACAGGCAGGAGCGGCAGTGCCGTAGGCAAGCCATGCTGAGAAGACAGGCTGATCCACCAGGCTCCGAGCATCCTAGCCTGCTGATGCCTGCATCTCCCTGTACAGGAGGTTGAAACTCCAGGGAAAGGCTGAGCAGAAGCAACCTGGAGGAGGGCATTACCAGCAGTTCCAGGAGGGCAGCGGTCACAGACGACCTCACCACCTAGCACCACTGAGCAGCCTTGACCGTTGCTGCAGGGGCATGCCCTGCAGCCATGTGGCTGCCAGGGGTCTCGGTAGAAGCCGAAGGGGCAGCTGACACTATTGCCCACGTTTTCATCTCCCGAGTAGCATTCACCTGAAGGAGGAAGGAAAGGGCTTAGGGCAGTTTGCTCTTACCCCCAGTGGGACACCCTCCACCACTCCACCTCCTGGCTACCCCTCGCTGGTGGCCATGCCACCCACTGTAGCACAAGCACCCGTGGTCCAGCATCCTCCACTGGAGCCCTCACAATCCCCACACTTGCCCATATGTGCTTCATTTCTCTGCCCATCAGTCCATCACCATGTGGGAAGGACTGTGCCTTGCTCCTGCAACAGGAGCCCAGCAAGACCCCACGGACGACTCCATCCCACAGCATGGAGTCTTGCCATCACCACCCAAAGGTGGCTGGATCTCATTTTTCAGAGCTCGTATAACTCCCGAGGAGCCACACATTGCCTTTTGTGCCTCCCGATCAATGCTCAGATATTTAGAAATTCAATTCCAATTCAGACTTGGAAAATAGCGACTTTACCTGGCAACACTGTGGGCTATTTTAACAAGACAGGTAGTAAAACATGTTTACATCACTGATATCTACTGACACCACAATTACTTTTAAAATAAAAAGTCAGAAGAAAATTTTTTAATGCTATCCAAGCAGTAGGAGATATTTTTTTTTCTCTCCAACGAGCATCATCTAAGCCCGATTTGATCCCAACACATCTTTCCTGTATTTTTGGCTGCGGCACTTCTAGGCTTTGCAGAGTTTTATCCGTGATGCTCTCTGCACTTCAGCCCTCCAAGCCAGGGATCTCGCCCCACTCAGTGCCCCCCATGCTCCCCTATAGCTCAATTCTCAGGATGCAGGCAGCCGTGGCTTTTCTTACCGGTGTCAGGGTCACAAATTCCTCCCCCCTGGCAACTGCACGGCACGCAGATGCTGAACGGCCCCAGGCCAGGGGCATCTCTGCGGTAGCCAGGGGCACACCTCTCGCAGAACTGCCCCCAGTAGCCTGCTGGGCACTCACAGTGCTCCACCCAGGGAGCGAGGACTCCGGCGACGGGCTGTGCCGACACCAGGGTGACGTTGTCAATGTAGCCGGTACCTGGAGGGAGATACAGCCTGTCACCCATGGGGGCCAGCAGCTCCACCTGCAAGTCCCCTGCACCCGGGACCTGCACAGGTCACACGTTTCATTACAGTGCCCGCAGGCAGATGGACCAGAGCCACAGCTTCGCTGTTCCCACTGTTGCCATCCTGCTTAATCTCTCCATAATTTAATTTTTCCCATCTTAGGACAAACACATATTTGTTTTTTAATACCTTTTAGGAAAGATGTCTCCAGCTGGAGGCTTGGCGTCTCCAGCAACAAGGAGAAGCCAACCTTGTGCTAGCAAGCTCTCCCCCCACTTACTGTACTCCCCAAAGGTGGCTCGGATCCAGAGAGCTGTCAGGTTTCCCAGCAGCCTGCGATATTCAAAGTGATTCAGCCTCGGGCTCCACTTGCTGCTCGGGTGCTCGTCCAATCTGCCCGTGGGAGTTGGGAGAAGTGGAACCGGTTTCAAGAAAATGAGATGCCTCATCAAGAAAATGCAGCAGCCCTCACCCATCTCCCTCCTGAGCTCAAGGCTTTGGGGAACAACCTCCACCCATGTGACTGACCCCGAGCAAAGTACCCAGCCCAACCTCAAGCCAGATTTTCTACTGCCCCTCTCACAGAGTAACCTCCTCATCCAGGAGAGAAGCACTTGAGATGCATCCAGCCCAAAGCAGGCAACTATTTGCCACCTCCAAGGGATCGCAGCTGAATCCAGAAGCTCCTTGATGCCGCAGCTTTTCTTGCTTACCCTGCCCCAAATGCCCCAGCATCCCCCTTTACCTGAACATATACGTCTGGCTGACGCCGCAGGGCAGGTCCTTCCCCTGGGGCAAGAAGGGGGCAGAGACTCTCAGGCCATCTCCTTCCAGGACCACGTCGTGCGGAGATGGCTGGCGTCCCCCTCGGTCCAGGCGGTAATCGAAGGAGAGCATCTGGCCATAGCTCAGCTGCTGGTTCCCGAGGAATTTCGCTGCAAAGGGAAGGAAGGGAGAAAATTAAAGGCTTAAAATCTTGCCTTCCTCCTAAAGGCTCGGTTCGTGGGATCAGACCAAGCAAAGGGGACACCTTTACCTCTCCCCCTCACCAATCCTGCACCTACCGGGCGCCATGAAGTATATCGGCTCCGATCTCCTTGCTGCTATGAAGACATCCTGATGGCGTGGGGACCACTGGAGCTGGGCTGGGGAGCCACTTTCGTGGACACCTCGCCAGCCTTCAGCACCTGGAGCACCAACAAGGAGCAGTCAGCAGGGACAGGGAAGGGACTGGACTCCAGCATCTTTCTGGAGCTGTGTCTTATCAAAACCTCCGGCTTCCTACCCCTTGACTTCCAAGGGGACAGCACAGATATCCCTGTGCTGATACATCTGAAAATAAGCCAGGCTGGGCATGGGGCTTTCCTCCCAAGTGGCAGGAAAGACATGATGAAGCAAGCCTACATTCCCCCTGACCCTTGCACCCTACTTCTGCCTACGATCAAGCCATCCCACGCATCAAAGCACAGGGACTCCCAGGAGGGCTGTGAACCAGGCAGCTCCTCCAGCACGTCAAAGAGAAAGGATGGCAAACACCCCCAGGAGCCACAGGGATGTTCTGCTTGGGCTTCACCTTGCTGGAAGGTGGAGGTGATGTTGTAGACGCTGTGGTTGTCTGCACTGACACACGCTGCCGAGTGCCCGTAGCAAAAGCAGGGGGAGCATCCTGCGGGATTTCTGGCATCCAAGTTATAGAAGTTCCGCTTGCACCTGGGACAATGCAAGGTGACAACATTCAAGTCCATTTTCTCCTGTTCCTGGTTGATACAACCAGCCCTCAAATGACAGCCATCGCCATGGTTCGAGGTCACCGCCAGGCTGGGATGGCAAGACAGGCATGAGGGCACTGCCAGGGATGTAACTGCCAGGGAGATGGAGGACATGCCACGTAGCGGACCAGCAAGTCCTCCTGACACCCACCTCTCGCACCGCTCTCCAGTAACGCTCGCCTTGCAGACACAGCGGCCGGAGAGGCAGCCCCCTGTGCTGCCAGCTGGGTCACACTCGCACCGCAGGCTCCTGCAACAGGGACAGCAGGAACCTCCACCTGGATTTCCAGCTCAGCCTGGGAGGTCAGTGCCCCCAGCTGTTACACAAGACAGAGGAGAACCCCCCCATCTACCAGTCCCATGCTGGAAGGGGAAAAATAATCAGCAGAGCCACCTCTCTGAGTAATCCAGCTGCAACAGTACGGATGCCAGACTGAGATGGCGCCCAGTGCTACTGCCCCAGGACACCCCAGAGCACCAGCTCGCAACCATCCCAGGTGCCTCTCTTCAGCAAGACCTACCTACAAAAGCAAAGCAAAGCTCTGCTGAGCTTAATAGACCCTGGCTAAGCTTAATAGACCCTGGCTGAGCTCCAACAGGCAGCAACACCCCAGGGAGGCTCAGGCAGGAGGCCAGGCACAGCAGCACAGCTGCAGGCAGCCAGCCCTCACCCCCACCCTTTGCTTGCTGGGGCACCTGAAGGAGCAACAGCAGGGTGAAGCAAGGAAGAAGACACAGCGCTGAGGAAGCCGAACCAGAAACACTTCGAAAGGTGCTTAAACGGGGCTCCGTGCAAAGGAAGGACGCGTTTGCATGGGGGCAGTCCTTGCAAGTGGCACCGACACCAGGCAGATCCACATGTGGGCAGGTTTTATTTTACATGGCTAGCCTGGCTGGTGCCTGTTTGGCATTATCTGCTTAATAAAGCAATTGCTTTGCTCTGGTTTTGATGCTATTGTGTGGCAGCAAGCTCTGCGGACTGGAAGGAAGGTCCAGCCCTGCTCGAGCCTGCTCTCCCCCACTGAGATTAGCTTAGGGCTGTTGGTGTGC
Source organism: Mycteria americana (assembly GCF_035582795.1). Lineage (NCBI taxonomy): Eukaryota > Metazoa > Chordata > Aves > Ciconiiformes > Ciconiidae > Mycteria > Mycteria americana. Next base: position 37,356,901 of record NC_134371.1, read on the forward strand.
TGCCACGAAACAAACTGCCTCTGCACCACGTCGTTTCAGCCCGTACGGGCTCTTTACAGCAGCTGGGAGAGCTCTGGAGGCTGTCCCCTCCAGCTGTCCCTATGCCACCGATGGTCACCAACACTTACTGCCCGTTCCTCTGGCACCCGGCATCAGAGAGGGACTCGAAGCCTGGCTGGCACTGGTCACACTTCTCGCCCATCACGCCAGGTTTGCAGCTGCACCGGCCGTTGCTGTCACACTGCGGGCCAAGGGCGCCTGCGGAAAGAGGGGAAAGAGAGGTTTGGATGAGTACCTCCCCGCGCCCTTCCAGTGATGCTGCTGGCAGGACAGGGGAGCAAGGCACCACACCGTCATTGCAGCAGCAACGCAACCTCAGCAACGGGTCCCACCCTGAGGTCCCAGCACAGGGCTGAGACACCAGGTCTGGCTGTTAAAGCTGCTCCAGCCTCCCCAGCTGATGCAGGAGACTTGGAGGAGATAAATCCCAGAAGGCATTGAACAGATGCCCAGCACAAGGATTTTCTTCCCTGCTACAAAGGTCATTGCGAAGGACAAGATGGACTCCAGGGCACACAAACCAAGCAGAGAATTAGTTCTTTGCCGGACCCTCTGCTAGTAGACATCTGTGCAACTTGATTTCGGTGCCACCACAGGGACCTTATGGGGCTGAGGGCCATGGTAGGTTCTTTCATTTCTGACCTACCGCTGTGCACATGCAGGCAGCAAGGGGAGAGGATGCCAGAGCCATGGGCAGCCGTCCTGCCGCTGGGCCCTCCCTGCACGCCAGCGCAGGGGGCACCCACGGGGATATTCACCCTCCTATCACCTCAAAGCCTATTGCTCTGTTCTCTTGCTATCTGTTTCTTTATGTTCAGGTGGTGCTTCTAGTGATCTTCCTGCATCAACAGAGACCAACAGGCATTTCAATACCTACAGCACCTCGGTGCAAGAGGTGCAAGCTACCTACTGCAGAGCAAGCCAAAACCTGATGAGGATGAAGGAGCCATCACATCTACTGTGTAACCACCACAAGACTCACAGAAAACACCCCAGAGCTAGAAATCCCATCTCATAGCGCTGCAGCCTGCAAAAAGCCACTGGAGAAGCTGGAGAGGCTGAAGCCTCCTGTCTGTCCCCAAGTGCTGCAACACTTTGCACTGTGTCCCCTCCCGACGCACAACGCTGTGAACTTGAGAATTATCCTTTTGCTTTTACGATGCAATTAAAAGCCTTTGCGGAGCCCGCCAAACATTGCAACACCCAGGAGACATCAGCCTGAGTCACAAAGCTGATGAAAGCTGCCGCTCCCCATGTTGGGGTTTGGCTACCGTCCTCAAGATAAGGATGGCAGCCGGGAGGGGCAAGAAGCTCCCCACAGGGCACCTCCCAGCCAGCGTCAGTGGGTTCATGGCCACCTGCCAAATTCAGAGCAGAGCGGAGCAGGGTCCCTTTCAGCAAGGCAGGGATTGTTGATGGAGATGCCGGAGGGAAGGGATGCCATCCAGAGGGACCTTGACAGGCTGGAGGAGTGGGCCCATGTGAACCTCATGAAGTTCAATAAGGTCAACTGCAAGGTCCTGCACTTGGGTCAGGGCAATCCCCAATATCAGTACAGACTGGGGGATAGATGGATGGATGGAAAGCAGCTCTGCGAAGAAGGACTTGGGGGTACTGGTGGATGAAGAGTTGCACATGAGCCAGCAATGTGGGCTCGCAGCCCAGAAAGCCAATCACATCCTGGGTGCATCACTGGCAGCATGGCCAGCAGGCCGAGGGAGATGATGCTCCCCCTCTACTCTGCTCTTTTGAGACCCCACCTGGAGCACTGCATCCAGCTCTGGGGTCCCCAGCACAAGACAGACATAGACCTGTTAGAGTAGGTCCAGAGGAGGCCATGAAAATGGTCAGAGGGCTGGAACACCTCTGCTCAGGAGAAAAGCTGAGAGAGTTGGGCTTGTTCAGCCTGGAGAAGAGAAGGCTCTGGGGAGACCTTATTGAAGCCTTTCAATATATAAAGGGGGCTCAATATAGAAAGGCAAGCTCTGCAAAGGCTTTTAATTGCATCATAAAAGCAAAAGGATAATTCCCGAGTGTTGTGCCTCAGGAGGGGATGTGGTACGAAGACAGAGAGACTTTTTACCAGGACCTGTAGTGACAGAACAAGGGGCAAAGGTATTAAACTGAAAGAGAGGAGGTTTAGATTGGACATAAGGAAGAAATTATTTATGATGAGAGTGGTGGGACACTGGAACAGTTCACCCAGAGAAGTTGTGGATGCCCCATCACTGGAAGTGTTCAAGGTCAGGCTGGATGGGACTTTGAGCAAACTGATCTAGTGAAAGATGTCCCTACCCATGGCAGGGGGGTTGGACTAGATGATCTTTGAAGGTCTCTCCCAACCCATTCTGTGAGTCTGTGATTATTTGGAGGGGCAGGTGGGTTCTGAAGCCTGACTGCAGCCTGGAGCTGCTAAGGGGTTCGAAACGGCCAGCACCAAGTGGTGAAGCACCCAGGAGGAGGGCTCCTATGACTTACAGTGCAGCAACACAGCACTGGGCTCTGGCACCCCTCCAGATAATCCCACCTGGAGCCAAGCTGGCCCCACTCGCTCCTCCTGCAATGCTCTGGTCTGGTGTGTAGGGACCCAGAGCCTGACCTAGCCCACATGCTCAGCAGGGCCAAGGGCCACATAGGGCAGCAGGTGCTTTAAGCCCCACTACACCCCTGACCCAACCCCATTCCCTCCCAGCGGGCGGCCACGTACCCTGGGGGTGGCAGCGGCAGGGCAGGCAGCAGTCGTCCTTCCGCTGGCGGAAGAAGCCCTCCTTGCAGCGCTCGCAGTGGGCACCCTCCGTGTTGCCCAGGCAGCTGAGGCAGCGGTACCCGTTCCCCGTCTCCCTCAGGAGGTGCCAGTCGAAGATGCACTGCCGGGACATCCCATTGCAGTCGCAGACTGGGGAGAGAAGAGAGACATCTCAAATGATGCTTAGACATGAGGGCACCAGCTACGAAGCTGTAAGCCCACCCTGATGCCCAAGGAACAAGCCCAGGCGACGCAAACCTCCCCTTCTTACTCTGCTAATATCAAGCCCCATCCCCACATCTCTGCACTTGTCCCCACGCGTTTGTGTCCATCAGCCACCCACGTGCCACCAATGCCCGCACCGTGCTCCACATCCCCGCACTTTGGAGCGATGCCCGGTTTCACTGCCAACACAGCTCAGGATGGACAAACTCTGCAAGCCAAGCAGCCCCACTCCACAGCACAGCATGGCCAGGGATGTTCACCATCCTTTCAGAGGCCTTCCAGCACAACAAAGTCTTTGAGTAAGCAGAGATGGTAAACAAAGCCCCAAACCTTGTCCTGATATAAAAGCATGGGGAACTTTACTGGTGACTTCAGGGAAAAGGGAAAGATGCCATGACAGATGCCAGGAAGGACAGGCTTGAGATTTTGCATCCCACTAAAGCCAGGACAAACGGGACCTATGGAGAGCAGAATGGCAGACATGCTTGCTCCAGCACTCTTCTTCATGGCCTTGCCCAGATCATCTCCTGAAGCCACCTCTCATCTACTTGCCAAGCCCTCAGCAGCCAGTACTAGAGTGTTTAAGCCTGAGGACATTTATTTCAGACAAGTTCCTCAGTGCTACCAAGGAGAGCAGACACAGTTGAGAGAATAGTTGGCAAAGACAGGCAGGAGAAAGAAACACCCTGAGGGAAAAAGCCGGGTCCTCAGGGGTGCAGAGCCTGCTGACAAGGTGCTCCAAACCACCCCGATGCTGCCATGGGATCCTCAACCTCTCTCCGAGAAAATTCTCACTGCTGACCTTGTGGGACACGAAAGGCGGTCCCCAGCTGCCCATCCCAGCTCAGGTCACCTCTGACAGCACAGGGAGGTGGAGGAAATCCAAGAGCAAGCAGAAATCTGCAGCGTGGATGTGGACAGCAAATTGTGCTTGATACACGTGGAGGCTCCTCCTTCCCAGTGCTCTTCTGGCACAGCTTAGCCTGAGGATACAAGGTCCCTGTCCTCCGCATCTGTGATTCCCAGGACCAGGCAAAGCCTCCTGTGCTCACCGCCCAAACACGCAACACCCAGCGCTCACACCTGGGCACTGCCCGCCACCCTCGCACACACCCATTAACACCCGCATACCAGACGAAGGCACTCAGCAAGCAGCAGCCAAGCCTGCCAAGAAGAGAGATGACCTCATGCGCCAGCAAACAGGGAGAGAGATTTTTCCAGCTCCAGCAAACACGGTTCTTCCCTTGCAGCCTGGCTGCCAGGAGACCAAGACCCAGCTGCAGAAGGTCTTCTGCCACCCCACCCTGCTGGGAGGGGACCTGCGGATGCAGAAGTCCTGCCTCTTAGAGTATGAGAAACCATCCAGAGCCTCAGTGGACATCACCAGTGACCAAGGGCAGGGACAATACAAACAACCCACCGAAAGCAGCAGCGCAGGACTTTCTAAAGGTATTTGTGCTCACCTTCACAGTGGGACTGCTAGGGGTCAATCCCACCCCTCATCCCTCCACACTAAAGCTGTTAAACTCCACCCACACATCACCCTATGCCTATGTAATCTGGAGGATTTACTGGGTTGCTAAATTACAGGCATGAGCACCATTCCCCCAGGGAACGAAAACCTTTTTTCAGGTCTTGCTCTAAGGCTGCAGCACGTTCAGAGCCAGCTGTCCAGCCCTGGCACTGATTCAGGTCTCGCTAATCTGAAGCCATTTAACATGCTGTTGCAGATTAGGGCCACCACCTCACCTGTGTAGCTATTCCTGTTGCTGGTCGTCTCCTGGAAACCTGAGAGCTCAGGCAGGTTAATCTCTACCAGGAGTGAGGCACTGGAGCTGCTAACGAGATGGAGCATGCCAGAGCTGCTAGGAGATGAGGACTAACTGAGGACAGGATCCTTTTTGTATCCAGGTGCCCTGAGGCTCTGCCCTGAGATCATCCATTTCTCAGGCAGCTGTGGAGAAGAGCAGGCTCCGCAGAGGAGAAGCTTTGCAGCTGGATTTCTTACGCACTATGTCAGGATGAAGGAGGTCCGAGGCATGCATCCAGCAGGACATCATTCCCCCAACTCCCACCCAGCAGCATAAGGCATGAAAAACATCTGTTTGTTATGCTGAGACAAATTCCCACATCAGAAAGGCTCAGAGAAAGACGCAGGCAGCTTTGGACCTCTTAAACTGTCGTCTTAAATTCACAAATCCAGAAAATTAGGTTGGCCCTGGGTCTGCGAGGAGCAGATCTGATGGCTCCGTACATACGAGCTGGACTGCAAAGACTACTCCTTTCATCAAGGGATCAACAGAGCTTTGCATGCAATGAAGCCTCCACGACAACACAAGCCATTCCCCGCTCCGTGCTTTTGGGAGAGTGACCCAGAAGGCTGTCCCATCTGCTATGCGAAGTGCTGGGTTTCCCCATCACCTGACTCCACAGCTTTCTCGCTGCAGGAAAACCTGCCTGTGTCTCCTGGGGCTCCATCAGCAGGGAGAGACGGCACACTGGGAGCCGAAACGTGCCATTTGCTGTCTTCTCCTTTCCAACACACCGAGTTAGACACCTCATTGGCACAGTGGAGCGCTGACCTCCACATCCCAACTCTTCCCCAAACCCTGGGAGATCCCTTCAGCCATCACGTGCAGGCATACACTACAAAGGCAAACGCACACTTGCTCGGGCAAGGCTCTGCACAGTTCAGAGGACAAGCACCCCGACCTCTGCCGCTCGACCAGATCATACGTGAACCCAACTTGACTCAAGCAGCTCATTTGCAAGCAAAAAGGGATTACATAGGAACCTCGTAAGCCCCACGGACTCGCACAAAATACAAACACCACACATCCAGCAAGCTGGATCCTGTACGCTTCCAGCTCTTCCTCGGGCATGAGGAACATTTTGGTTACAGCAGCGGCGGGCAGATAAGCCACCCGCTCCCTGGGCAATGCTTGCGCTCACGCCCAAATACCACCCAAGTAGCAAGGCTTTATACAGAAAGCAATAAAGTAATTGCGCATAAATAAGTTATTTAAAGGGGATGCCAGTAAAAAAACAAAGTCTAAATGCTCATGGGATATTAAACCCCAGAGGAAATGTAAGGAGAAGCACCTACAGGTCCATTTTAATCCCAAAGGCAGGAGGGGAGAGCACCCTAGCAGGGTGCTGCAGCACCCAGCCGACTCCGAGTTACCAGCATTCTCCGGCACTGGGGCAGGGCCGCGAGCAAAGCTGCCGGCAGGATTGCACATCAGCGCAAAAGCAGGAACAGCCAGCCTTCCCAAAGCCTCACCTTCTCCTCTGTTGGTGCTCAGGGCTGCAGGCAGGAGAGATGCCACGAGGCAGCACAGGGCCAGGAGCCAGCACCCAGCCATTTCTCGTGCCGGGGAGCACAAGGTGCCTGCTCCGGCAGGCAACAGCGAGGCTCGCGACCGGCTGCCTATTGCTTTTTTCGGGTGGTTTTTATCGGCTGCTCCACCTGAGTCACTCCCAACAGGAAGAGCGCGTGTGCCGTGGGCTGACTCACCCCGAGCAAGGAGAGCCCAGCCCAGGGAGCGCAGACAGGCACCCGCCTGCAGCTGCCCCACGCCATCCAGAGAGAGGCATTGACGGGTTGCAGCACCCCAAGGACCTCCTGCCTGCACCCTCCTAGGGGTGCTGGCTCACGGGGAAAAAATAAAATGTAGCTGCAGCCCCTGCGGACTCCCCTCCTGCCCATCCTGCTCACCCAGCTCCATCCCACCCACTGTCGCTGCCTACACAGGCAGGGCACTGGTGCTGGGGGAGAGCCACGCTGCCTGGGCACGAAGGCGGCTTGCAGGGAGCTAAATGAAACATGATGAGCTCACAGGAAGCCTGGGGAGGGTGGATGGGGACTGCCGGCTCACAAGCCAGGTCCAGCCAACCAACATGCAAGAGCAGGGCTCAAAACCAGCCAGAAGAGGTGACTAGCGGGACTCACAGCCAAGGGCTGCTGGGGATGCAAAAAGACCCTAAGGACAGCTTGGACATGTACTCAGAAAGGAGATCTATCAAGATTTACAAGACAAGCAGCAGGTCCAGGAAATCCCCAGACCTAGAAATGGAGCAGAGGCCAGGAATCATCACACACATTCGTCTGCTTTTGCTCTTGAGATAGAAAATGAGGTTAGATGGGTCCTTGGCCTGACCTAGTACAACCACTTGTATGCTAGAAAAAGGATGAGAAGTGCAGACAGAGAGGGGAAAGGCTTGCCTGAGGCTGCTGATGGAGCCGGGATGAGGATCTCAGGCTTCACAGCCTCAGGTCCATTAGCATTTTGGTCTCATGGGTAGCCAATGAGCCACACAAGACATGAAGGCCAATTCCACCTTGTTTCTTGCCTTTGCCTTGGAGGAGAACATGACCACTTCTACAGGGGAAGAGAGAAATCTGGAGTCAGGTCCTCCTAGTCCTGCATACATCAGGATGAGATGCCGGCACATCCACCTGACCTGGAAAAGCAGCCCACCAGAGGATCAGAAGGAAGGATGGGCCCTTGTGCTGCACCACAGCATCTTCCCTTGCTTACTGCCAGGGGACTTCTATTGTCACAAGTGACTGTGAGTGGTCCATGAGCACCTTTACATAGAATGAAGACACCTAACAAATTTGCCCCCAGTCTAAGACGTAAGTTGCCTTTCAGGTCAACTTCTGCATACAACCTGAAACTCAACCCAACAAATAACTGTGCTGACGTGCTGCTCATTTCAGAGCTAACAAACCCAGAGTGATTAACATTTAGGTCCTCATCCGAGCCTCTTATGCCGTCCAACAGCCTCCAGACACTCATGCACCTGGAACTGACTCAGAGGGCTTTCCTCTGCGGGTCCTGGTGATCTCACAGGCGCAACCAGCCCAAATTCACCACATCTTTGCATCTCCCTTTGCCAGGCTTACCTGCCTCTGCTGATTGAGTCAACTATCTTTTATAAACAGGCTGTTTCCTTTTAATTTCACACACTGGATCTTAATATAGTTCACAACAAGAAACCTAGTTTCACGAACGTGCTGGTGCCATGTTGGGTTTTGACACCCAAGGTTGTCTTATCTGATTCTTTTTTTAATTATTATTTTTTTACGTAGCGAAACAAAACCACTTATGGTGTTCCCACTGCTTTGGCAGTTCTTAGGGATCTCCTTATTCCTCTAACAAAACACACTTAATCCCTTCTGCTCTAAAGTACATCACTTGCCCCAAACACTTCTTCTGCGTCCTTCCTACCCACTAACACCCCTCTGCTTGGGAAACTCATCTCCTCTAGCAGTGTTGTCAGTACAGCGGTTCCCTTGGACCTTGCCCAGCCCAAGTCCTTGGCTGATTTTTCTCTTGGAAGATCAGCTCTTGCCATCATGAAGCTTTTCCTTTAGCTGGCTCCTCCATGTTATCCCTTCTGTCTCACCGTTATCACCTCACCTCTTACTTCATTTCTGCAAACAAGGCGCTGACACAGTGCTCTCTCCAGTCATTTCTGCATATTTACTTAGGTTACTCTTACCTCGTCATCTTCCACCATCCTTCAAGATCACTTCTGAAAACCACATGAATGCACACGAAGCTAACAAAAAATATATTGTTTGGGGCCCTGATTTTCTAAACGCACCAAATCTGGAACAAACTGATGCCCACCACCCTCCACAGAGCAAATGTTGCCCATTGCAACCCATTGCTACAGCAGCACCGTTTAGAAAAGGTCTCATATAAACACGGTTAATAGAAATGTTACCTTTTAGAGCGAGCAGAAGCGTAAGCGATGGGAGGCATGAAGAACAGCGGCACTCATCAGACATGGCAATGAAGCAGCATTTCTTCACTGGAGAGCCTGGGTCTTAATCTGCAATGTAAGAAGTGTCTTTTCTGAAGATGTCCTGCACTCATTCTTCGTAACAGGGCTAAGAAAGCTGCTACAGCAGGGAGACCACCGCAGTGGCTGGGAAGTTTATCAGTCCTTGAGGACATGGCCATGGCAGAATTAACCACTCCAAAGACAGTCTGGATCCACATAAGCAGCTGAATTTTGCTGATAGTTGCCGGTGGTAAGTGATGGATGTGTGAAAGCCCTGAAGCAATAGTTCTATTGATGCAACCAAGGAGAAAACCCATTTTGGTGGCTCATGACAGACAAACAATGCTAAGATAAAGGCAAGAACTACCCAGTGGCTAGCAGGGCACACCTAACCTTCTGTATGTCCTTGCAGCCCAGCTTGTCCCTGGCACCCCCAAGCCTCCCTCCGCAAGGGACCTTCTGAGCTGCAACATCCTCCTGCAACTGTGGTCCTAGGCTGCTTCTGCGGGCAGCCTTGCTTCTCCTTCAGCAGTTGTTGAGAAGCGGCTTATCTCAAGCTATTTTCTGTTTCCTTGCCCACTGTCCTTCCCACTGCTGCCACACACACACGTCCACTCAGCACCAGCTTCTTCGAGCCTGAGGAGTTTCTCCTCCAGTCCGGCAGCAGACCTTTATTCTGCCACCCGGGACTTCCTCGGCATGGAAAATCAGGGATCCTGCCGTGCTGGTATCACCAAACACACAGCGCAGTGATAAAGCCTAGACTTTGGTCTCTCCTCTACCAGCTGGGTGCCCTAGGCTTCTCAAAGCAGGCTTAGGGCCAGCACAACGAGCCACCTTCCCCGTGCCGGCATAGAGGTGGTTCCCTGATACAGCACTATGCCCAGACAGAGAATCTGTTTTATAACCCAGGATTTAAAGCATGGTGATATTATCGGTTGATCCTTTAAGAAAAAAACCATAATATATATATATATATACACACACACATATCTCCTCCTTGCTCAGGAACACGTGGACTTCCTTCAGGATACATGGCCTTCTGGCACATTTGGTTTTACAGCTGGTTTTGGTGGGTCTAGAGGCACAGTTAGAGCCCTAGGGGCAATCCTTGCTCAGCAGTGGCAAAACTCCTCCTGTTAGTCAGGGCTACCTGGAGCAGAGGAGATCATTCAGGCAGAGGCTCTGCCTGGATGGGCAGCAGCAGGCAGGGGAGCAGGCAGGGGAGCAGGCAGGGGAGCAGGCAGGCAACGGGACACCAGGGGTCACGGCGGCATCGGTGGTGAGCAAGCAGGGCAGGGCAGCAGCGGCACAGCAAGGAAGTGCCGTCATGTCTGGCCTTGCCTCGCCCGTGCCCTGCCCGTACCAGCGAGCGGGTGAGACAGACAGACGCGCAGATATGAGGGAAGAAAGCAGTGCCGTCCCACCACGTTCCCCTCTCCACGCCCGTGCCCTGCAGCAAGGGCTGCTGGGCTTCGCTGGGGACCTCAGTGGGATTTTTTTTTTTTTTCCCACAGCATCCCTGATGTTTCTTGGATAGGAGCACACTGAAGCCTTAGATACTTTCTAGGCTAACTAGAAAGACTAACACTAACCAAAACACGGTCCAAGATGTCATGGCTGTAGATGAGGAGCAGAGGACACCACGAGCTCGGCATGACAGCTGTATGTCCTCTCCTCCTTCCTCAGATCATCAGATCCACATGGACATGCTAGAGCTGTCCTCCAGGCGGCTGCTCCCAGCACTTACTAACTCCTGAGAGTACCTCGCCCTCCCCCCAAAAGAGAGAGAGAACCTGGCTCAGCAGCACCACGAGGTCAGGTCCTCTGAACTTCAGCCTCCCCAGAGCAGCCCATGAAGCCCCCAACCTCCATGAAGCCCAAGGCCCCCTCCTCAAGCAGCTCTCTCCCACTCTGCTGGGTCAAGCATCCCAATGATTTTTACGCAGCTGCAAAGACCCTGGCTGATAACCAGTGCCACTCTGGCCAAGTCCTTCCCATTGCCACCTGCTTGCCCACTGGCAGCCTCTCACTTCTCCAGAGGGCACGAGAGATGATGGGGCTGGAACTTGCACAAATGAGAAAAGCCACTGGAAATCAGAAGATAAAAAAAAGCCACCAAAGCATGGCTTGGTCACTCCTCAGCAAGGTCCCTCCTCTTCCACCTTGAGGTCAAGCTCAGCCCACGCTGAGCAGAAACACCCTCCTCAGATATTCTCTACCTGGACTTCAAAACATCAATAAACCACTTCTTCAGCGAGCTGGAAGCAGCACTTCTCATGCTCCCTGTGGCAGACAGCAACACATGTTGCCCTCAAAAAACTCCTAGAGATTTTGGCTGTTCCAGACCGGTGTGATACAAGTGTTTCAGAGACTCAGCATAAATCTACCGAAGCTTCACCTTAATTTGGGATTTTGCCCAGGGTTTACAGGGCAAGCACTGATGCTGTGTGACCTGAAGATAAAAAGCACAGACTTACTTCCTAAACTGAACATTTTAGCACAAAAATGGTAAGAGGCTCCATGTCAAGCTACAGCCCACGCAAGGTCAGCACTCACTGTCCCACCACCCGATTCCTTGCTCCCTGACTGCTACCTACAATCCAGCTGAAACATCAGATTTTACCAACCAGGATTTGCTCAACAGCAATGTTGGCCAAAAAAAAAAAAAAAAAAAGGGTATTTTAGAAATTGCATTAGTGGCAATTATATCCGAAGAACAAAAAGCTGAAGCTAGACAAACTGAAACCAAAAAAATAATGAACTTACCAATTGAGAAGGGATTAGCTCTGATGCAAGTTAATGAGACATGCATTTTCTCTGCTGAGAAAAAAAAAAAAGAAATCCAGTCTGCAGCTGTAAGATGGGTGCGATTGCAGAACTGTCCAGTCTGTTATCACAGTAATCTGTCCTGACATTAAAAACTTGCTTAATTCAGGAATAAAATTTATCCCAGGCTCTGGCAGACAGGACCCACAGAGCAACACAGAGTACCCAGGTTTATGGCAGTTCCTGGTAGAGAAATTTCAGCTTCTTTATTTAGGGTTTTTGTTTTTCTTCCTAGGAACCCCATCCTTTTCCACATGTTCAGCGGAAAGCAGAAAGGATTTTACCCTTATATTGTAAAGAAACACCCCCCAATCCCCCAGGGCTTTCCAGGACAGTGCAGCTCCAATAGCATCAGCACCAACAACATAATCTTATTTTTTAAGTCCTGGAAAACCAGCAGCATAAAATTCATTGTAGTCATGGCAATGGAGCAGTGGACACAGGGAGAAACCATAATCACTATGGCCATCTGCAGCCCACCACATGAATTTCCAAATTACTGTTCCGTTTCTCCCATTCCAATCCAGCTCATCTGACTAATTAAGCAAGAGGCAAATCTTACAATGGAGACACATTCCCATCACCTCCCCCCCCCAAGCAATACTCAAAAGAATGCCAAGGTATAAGGGGGTTACAAATATTCCGATTTTATTATAAATAAGAAATACTGTTTTATACATAAAAACTGCAAGTGTTGCATTTTGTTCACTGCCCCAGACAGCAAGACCACAGATTAAGGCAAAAAGCTGGAGTGAAGGCACATACTGAGGGGGCCACAGTCAGGAATAAGGTGATGAAGGGACTCACACATTGCCTGTGACATCCAGCACTCCACCAGCAGCTGTTGCATCATCACATTACGTAAAGAAATAACTGGACTTATACAATGAATAATGGCTGTAATGCAGTAGTGATTAAGAGATTGCTTATAAAGATTTTTTTTTTATTTAAAAATAAAATTCTGTTAAAAACAGCTTAAGAAAAAAAAAAAAAAGAGAAGAAAGCAGGAAACCTTAGGCCTGAGGTCAGCCAGGGCATGCGCGCATCTTCGCATCTGCTCTTCTCACAGCCTTGGCAGAGAGGTGACGCGGTTACAGCCAGCCATCTGACCAGAGCAGCCGGCCAAGACACTGACCTCAACATCCCATGTGCGTGGGCGAGCACAAGTAAGCTCTCCTCCAGGTATTAGATGTTTGCAGGCAGGGGGAAATCCCAAGCTGGCAAATTGTAAGAATCTTTAAGAGAAGGGGTACAAGAGCAACGTGGGGTTTGCTGGGAACACCCCCTGCCCAGCAGCGCCATTCCTGAGGGTGCACCAAGCCTCATGCCTCGCACAGTGGTATCAAGATGTCCCCAAATCCTCGCACAGTGGTACCAAGATGTCCCCGAGACCACCTCAACACTGGGTCCGGTCTCCCGACAGCGCTACAGCTCCTCACAGCCCAGCTGCAAAGCCACAGCCCCTGCTCTCCTCCTGGCACAACATCCCCAGGCACAAGGGACACAAAATGGGGTGCTGTGAACACCACGCATCAGGGCTGGCTTTGGAGGGAGGGCTAGGAAAGCATCCACCCAACGGGCAAAGTGGTTATTGCTGATGCCCATACAGGTGCTGAGGATACGGGAGAGGGAAGAAAGGGGAGCCCAGCTAAGAGAAACACTGAGCTCTAAGGGAATAATATGGAGAGAAGCAATATATGGTGCACGCGCCCTGATGGCTATAGGGGAAAGCACATAGAGGAGGCCAGGCTGTGCCACTCTGGAAATATGGCTGAATATATTTACACACACGTACGCACACACGAGAGACTTCCTCACACTATAATCATGATAAAAAAACGGAAAAAAAAAAATCACATTCACACAAAAAATATAAATTTGAAATAATTAATAGCACCAGTGTGTGTCAGATAATAATTTCTTCCCCGCTACGCAAACATACGAAGTTGCATAGTGTTTAAGGATAGATATATACTGGATCTCAAGGAGGGGGTGAGGGGGGATGCCAGGCTGGAGACAAGGAGGAAGCCGCAGAGGATGCTCTCGTCTCAGAGGAGGGCCAGAGGAGGAGCAAGGGGCTTCCCACTGCTCCCACCCAGTACCAGTAAGCAGCTGGGAGGCCCTACCTGGGGAGGGAGCCTGCCAGGGAGGTGGCAGCAGCAGTGTGAAATGCAGAATTGCCACCCGAGCCCGGCCTGAAGTCCCTGTGCTGCGGTAGCTTTACGGTGACCGGGAGACCGGAAGGCAAAAAGAAAGGAGGGCACTGGTAAACTCCAGCTCATTCTGCCAGGTTAAAAACAGGCAAAAGGCAAGAGCAATACCAGGAGAATAAAAATGCCACTGTCCTCCTCCAGGAAGAAGATGGGGAGAAAGACCTTTTCCACTTGCACGCCCCCCCTTCCTTCCCTCCCCCCCCACCCCCCCAAGACATTCAGCATGAAGGCCAGTGCAGCTGTCAGAGCTCTCTGGATGGCAGCTCTCCTCTTCAGCAAGACTTTTCCGGCTTGAACAAACTAATCTGACAATCAGACATTTGTAGCCTAAAAAAAAGATCCTCTGGCCATTTGATAGCAACACCTACAAATGGGAATGCAGGTCATGGCTTCCACACTCCCCAGCCTGGACTACCGGGCAGGTAGCTGCTTACAGACCAGACCCAAAACTTCTCCACAGACCAGGAGCGGGGCTGGCAAGACCTACCACTCCACCAGCATTCCACCTTTCCAAAGAGCTCCTCTCAGAGGCTGCGTTTTTCTCCAAGTGATGCATCATCACAGAAAGCATTTCAGAAAGAGGCTTCGGCTATTTTGTCAAAGGCTACCAATGCTGTCGATTGGCCACTAGTTATCGATAAAAAAAAAATAAATTCACAGGGTTAGAAGTTGGGAAGAGGGATCTGAATGAGTGCAGCTATACTGGCCATTACAGTAATACTTTGGTAGCCATCCCCTTCCTTCATAGGGACAGAGAGCTCCAGGACCAAGGATTTTACAGTCAAGGGAAGAAGAGAGGAGAGAAAGTAGGGTTAGTTTTGCCTTGCTGTATACAGCTCACATGGTTATTTCTGAACCACAGTATAAAGAGTCCAGAGCATCTCTCATCCTTGCACTAATCAAAGGGAAACTGTCTGAGAAAGAGGCAAAAGCGGAGTGCTCAGGAAGACAATTTATATAAAAAAACCCCTTTGATGCCCAAAGACGGATATTTAATTTGCTTCTCTTAAAAAAAAAAAAAACACCTTTCAACTTATCCTGATTTGAAAAGAAAACAGTGGCTGTGAGCAGCAAAGAGTTGGGGATTTGAAGAAGGTAATGTGTGTTAAGGCACTCCATAGCCAAACCACCGCTCCACGGCTCACCAGGGGTATACCCTCCACCCCCAGCACACCCTTAGGGTTTCTCAATGGACGGGGTGTTAAAACAGCCAGACGGCAAGGTCTTCTTGATGTCTTCCAGGTTGCTAATGTCCTTCAGGATCTCTTCAATGTCCCTGTTGTAGGCCTGTATTGCATCATCTTGCTTCCTGGCTTCTCTCTCAAGGAAAGACACTTTCTGGTCCAGGTCGCTATCTTTCATCTGGTCTTTGGCACTGTTCAGGGTACCCTCAATCTCATTCAGTTTGTTCAAGTCCACTGTCTCCAGTTGCCCTGTAAAGCCAGAAGCAAACAGTGAAGTCCATTAAAAAAAAAAAAACCCTTTGACACACTGGTCTTGGGTGCTTACATAGCTGAGCCCATACCCAGACTGAGATGTGCATCAGGCCATCTCTGTATTAGAAACAGCATTTAAAACAGGACCAACCAAATGCGTTCCACCTTCACTGCCTCAACAACAGTCCTCAGCTCACAGAAAAGCAGTACTGAACATTGCACAACAAGCTTTGAGGCCACCCCAGGGGGAAAAAAAAAAACAAACAAAACCATTGCTGAAGACACACAAACCCCATTTCTAGAACACATTTCTGAAGACACGCAAACCCCATTTGATTCATGGCACAGCACCGGCAGGGAAGGCAGCATACCACGCCAGCTACCAGCACTGCAATGTCAGGCAGCAGGAAAACACTCAAAGGCGTAAGGCACATTAAGGACAGTCTTACCTAATTGATCCAGCAGGTCATTAATGATGGCAAGCAAGCTGTTCACGGAGTTCTTTGCTTTTCTTGCATTGTCTTCTGCCTCCTGGGCAGCCTGTGAGGCCTGCAGGGTATAAAAAATGAGAGCACAAAAAGGCTGTAGGGATTACGAAACTGTTGCCTCTCCTTCTCACAGGTCTGCCCAAGCAGTTAGTCACACACATCCCTGGCTCCTCTCCCCAGAGTAACACCCCTGTGCTGAGATCTTTATCACAGTGCTGTCGAAGACTGACAAACTTCAAATAATCAGTTTTCTGATTATTTCAGGATGGGGATCCCTGATAACAGAGAATGACTTTGCAGGAAAAGTCAGAACAGACTCAACAGGGCTACAGTCCAGTTTCAGTTAAAACAAAAGGAAAGTGTCGCATTAAGAAAATCGGCTCTCAAATTCCAGCAGGAAACCTATGCTAATGCCACCAGAGAAGCTCCTTTGCTCGTCTCATGTTTTCAATCCCACTTAAAACTTGGAAGAGATTGAATACTGGTCGGACCCAGTGCTGTCTTTGCAAGAGGACAGCAGGAGGAAAGCCTGCATCACCAGGACAGCAGGGAGAAGGCACCTTCTTGCCACTGCTGCCACCTGCCAGCTTTACTTACCATGCCTGCCATCATCATATCCTGCTCAGCATCATCCTGCTTCCGCTTCAGCTCTTTTTCTGCATCCTGTAGTTGCTTCATCATATCATCCACTTCTCTGGCAAGCCCCATCACATCAGCGAAAGTCTTGTCAGCTTCGGCTTTGGTAGCAGCAGCACTCTACAGCCAACAAGTGGAACAGGATGGAAAAAGGTGGTGAAGGTGCAGAACTTCCTTCAATGGTTTTCGTCAAAATGCACCAATTTCCTATCATGCCACATTTTGCATCCCCTAGTGGGGAATACAGCAGAAAGCACGCAGGACTCGCCAGGAAATACTGGAACAGAGGAGGTTACACAGTCACACACCAATATCACGGGGGTGGCTCCAGAACTGCAAAGGACTCACCTTCTGAACAGAACCAGCTATTTTCTCAGCATCATCTGCTTTAGCCTTGGCTTCACGGGCATCAGCAGCAGCATTGCCAAGCGCCAGCTCTGCTTGGCGTGTCTTATTGTTGGCTTCAGCAATGGTCTGGGTAATGGCAGGAATTTTTTTCAGTGCCTCCTCAGCTGCTGTCTTGTTATCATTCACCCGCTTATCAAAATCTAAGAAAGGGCAAAACAGATTCTTATCACTTGCTCCAGAAGAGCCTTGGGATGCTTCTTTGACCAAGCTACCCAGGCTTTGCCACCTTGACATTAGAGGCATGAAGAGCAAACTGGGGTGTGGGGGGATATATGCTTGTAGCTCTCCCTATTACACACCTTCTGACACTAGATAAAGAAGTTAAACAAAAAGGAGATTTCTAGTCACTGAAAACATTTCTATTTTTTTTTCTTTAAAGAAAAAAAGAGCCAAAAGAACACGTCCAACACTCAGGTCCTGGCAACAGCATGGACCATTTAGCCAAGATACCCTACAGCCAAGTGACTTGTCACACAGGAATTGAAGGATTCACTGCAAGTGCTTTCTCTTTACCTTTCAGGTTGCTGAGAATGGTATTAGCCTCCTGTAGCGTGCCACTGCCCTTCCGAGCAGCTTCTTCAGCCAGGGCTTTTGCTGCATCTGCTCGAGCCAAGAGCTGGTCTGCAGTCTAAGGAGACATGACATGTATCAACATATTCTTACCTTTTGAAGGACAACCATCCAGGTGTACCAAAAAACATCGCTCAGCCTGAAACACCAAAGCCATACAGAACAGCATTCATCCCTTAGTGGCAATGCTTCCTCTGAAACCAGGTGAATTTAGGTACTTTTGGAATACTGTTCTAAATACAAATATGACAATACACCTGGCAAACATCCCCTATTCTCCCATATAGCCTCAATGCCATTGCTTTTACCAGCTTTTTGCATCTCCTTTCCGGGACCATTCTTCAGTATTCTTGTAAGTAACAAGCAGTGCTAAGAGAAGACTGAGTAAGACCAAATCTTTCATATCTGGCCAGTTACTTGTTTTTCTTTGGTTTTTTCCAGGGAACAAAAGCCTGCACAAAACAACTGACCTGCTGCTCTGTCTTCCCTTTCTCCAAGAGGTTCTTTACTTCTAGCTCCTTTCCTTTCATGTCTTCTCTCAAGTCCTCATAATCTTTCAGCTTCCTGGCAATTAGCTGATCTAACTCCTCCGCCTCCTTCTTGATCTTATTTGCTTCATTCTGCAGGTGGAAGTCAGAAACAAATGCAGATTCCTGAATGTTAAAGAATTTCTGAACAGGTGGCAAAACATGGTATAGTTTCAAACCGTTGAACAGGTAAAGCTATGATGGGTTCCTGTCTCTTACAACTACAGTTGTAGCTTTGCCTTCAAAGCTCTGAATACCACGAGGGTCAGTGCAACAAAGGACAGAGGTTGCAAACAGTTTCATGTGCAAAAAACCCTACTGCACTACAGTAAGCACAGGAGAGGGAGCAGCTCTGCAGACTTCAAGGGGAACTGAAATTTTTGCATTTCTCTGTTCAAGCCAAGATGTTTGGCAAAAAACATTTCACTCGGTTTTTTTGTCCTTCAGAGATTGGAGGAGGTAGGGGTTTACATACGTAGCTTCCTGCATGCAAGTCTCATGCATAAAAGCTGAAATGCACAAGTCTGGATTATGCCTAGGTGGACAAAAATTCCACAGACTGTTCTTATGCAGAGCAACATTAGCAGAGCACATGCAAGGTATGTCCGTGACCTAGCACACTGCTATAATGCTTGTCTTCACTGATCCTTAGAAAACGCTGCGCATGATGCTTCCCGCACGTACCTCTAGCCCCGTGGAATCCACGGTAGGCAGACTGGTGAGATTAGCATAGATCTGCAGGGCTTTGTTTCCAGCTTCCTCTGCCTCCGCAAGCACCTTGTTGGCCTGTTCCTCTAGGTCTCGAGAAATGTTCCTTGCTTGATTATACCTAAAAAACCCCAAGGAGCCAGTTACACTACAATTTTTTTGTAGAACTGAACTTACTAAGAGAGTAGAGAGACTAAGAAATTGAAAGACAACTCCCATAAAACACGAAGTGTACAACGCTACAGAAGGCGCCTCAGTTTTAAGCACTGCTCTAAAGCCAGGAAATAAAAACAATTTTCTGTTACTGACTCACTTCTGATTGAGCTCATCAATGTCATTTGCAGTTTGGTTTTCTCCAGCCAGGCTCTTCAGCAGCAGTTGATATGCTTCTGTGGAAGTATCATTTGCTGCCTTGGCTATGCGAACAATCTCATCAGCTTCTTTTTTGTGTCTGGACAAGATTACAGAAGAAAAATAATGCCATTAGAATTGTGACCCAGTGGTTTCTATCCTCAATTCCAGATTTTATTCTCTCTTCCAGATTTTATTCTCTCTTACTTTTCCTTCCTTCACCCAGATTTGCATATGGAAGATGCTGAAACATTTGCAATGGAAGATACTATTTGGGACCATCTCTGCAACCAAGGCATCGCTCCAGCAGTGCCCACGAGATCAGCTGAAAGGCACCGCTATGGTTGTACATGTCCCTCGTTCACGTGTCTAGTGTTTGCCCTCAATGATACACAGCCATGCACCCACAGTGCCAGTCTCTTACTCAGCAAAGGGCTTGTGTTTCCAATCAAGCAAATTAAATTTTGCTCCCCCCTTGTCGGGAAGAGCAAGGCCCTGATGTGGGCTGTGAGGAGCGTGTCTTGCCACAGCCTACCTTTCAGCCAGTTTACGGGCCTCTTCTGCTAATAGAGTCATGTTGTTAGGGTCCCCGCTTGACTCCGGAGGTGTAATGGACTGGAAAAACAAACAAACAAAAAAATTCTTAAAGCTCTTTTTTCATCTTTTATTCATCTCTGCTTTAAATATTTATTGTCACGATCTAAATGCTTAGAGATGTGTCTAACCTACTTCTCTTTTTTTTTTTTTTTTTTTTTTAATTAAGCCCATGCAGTTTCCACCACTGGTTATCCCTTAAAAACAAAGGTGCTAACGTTTATTTAGGGGTTCTTACGTTGGCTTCTTTGAGCAGGGCCTAAGATACAATCTATAACAGACACTGATCATCTTCCTGTATTTATTTCGCACTATCTTGGATAGGGGAGAAGATATTTCCATAGCAAATTTGCTATGAGAGAGAGAATGAGCAGAGAAAAACACCAGAGGGCACAGAAAGGCAAGGCTCTCTCTTCTCCTAACCATATCGGATCTTGGCAGCACACTCACCACGTTGTCAGCTGCCATCTTTGCCTTCTCAAGCATATTGGAAGCTAAGGTGATCAGGTCCTCGGTGCCCTCCACCCGCACCCGGGCTTGCTCCGCCAGGTTCTCTGTCTCCTGCACTGTGCCCTGGATGTTCCTCAGCCTGTTGAGCTGACTCACTAGTGTGCTGTTGATGTCTTTGAGACGATCCATGAGGCCCTGATCTACATCTGAAACATACGATATAAAAGACAAGAAGCAAAATTAATTACAGCAGGAAGAGGCAGTAAGCTACTGCTCCAGCTCAAGCAACACGCTGGTAGGTTAATTCCCTATGGAAAGGGGACCAGCAAAGCCGTTTCATAAGTCAGTCAGCTTGAGATCAAAGTCATCATCAGCATGTGCACCAAGTATGAAAAATAAAAGTCATTAACTACTAATAAGACAATCCTGCTGGGTGTTGGAACAGACTTTGATGGGTGATTTTGTGTTCAGAATCATGTTTCACCTCTATCATTGACTTAAAGACAACAGAGCTGCTCCTCAAGAGGTATGAGACATCTGCTTTGTGAATTCTCTTTAGCTTAACTCCTAGAAGGTAAGCAGAGATGGAGGAATAGTGGGGCTGTACGTTATTGCCCACTTTGGGCAATGGTGGCTATTTCTGAGCCAGTCAGAGTCTCCATATGGAACAGCTAGAAGATGGGCAGAATAGCAAACCCACCCCAAACCAAAGGAATAACAAAAGCTGGCAGGATAGAGCCTTGGTTCTCCAATCTGTAGGACCTATAAGCCCCCCAAACTTCCCCAAATTTTTGGACCACCAGGTAACTCCCCACAACAGCGTCTTAATAATGGACCCATAAGAGCACAGATATGTGCCTCATGACCAGGGGCAATTACTTTTGAAAAGGTGAGAACATTATTAAGAGATGAAGTACAAGCAGAAGCCTGCAGGCCTCCAAAATTAAATTTTTTCCCAAATACATTGCCTTGACCTTGCAGCACATCTTAAGTATTGAGCATGAATATTTGACACATTTCAAAAACATACTACAAACTACATATCAAGTAGGAAAACACAAGTAAGTGCTACAGGTGTGCACAGATTTTCGCAAGGGTAGTTTTTGTTGCATTTAACTTGCCTCTTAGTTAGGGAAGAGCAACGAAGCTGGTGAAGGGTCTAGAGCATAAGTCTTATGAGAAGCAGCTGAGGGAACTGGGGTTGTTTAGCCTGGAGAAAAGGAGGCTCAAGGGAGACCTTATCGCTCTCTACAACTACCTGAAAGGAGGTTGTAGAGAGGTGGGTGTCAGTCTCTTCTCCCAAGTAACAAGCCATAGGACAAGAGGAAATGGCCTCAAGTTGCACCAGGGGAAGTTTAGATTGGATATTAGGAAAAATTTCTTCACCCAAAGGGTTGTCAAGCACTGGAACAGGCTGCCCAGGGAAGTGGTTGAGTCACCATCCCTGGTGGTATTCAAACGGCATGTAGATGTGGTGCTTCAGGACATAGTTTAGTGGTGGACTTGGCAGGGCTAGGTTAACAGTTTGACCTATGATCTTAAGGGTCTTTTCCAACTTAAATGATTCTATGGTTCTAAGAGGTGGAAAGAAAGATGAAAAATACCACCACAAAACCCAATCCATTCCCTCACCTTTCTCCAATCCCCACCCTCCTACCCCTTTATGTGGGACTATTAGCTAGGCATGGATGCCAAGCAGGCAGCATAAAGCTACCTCAGCTAAAACTGAGAAGAGCTTCAGTAATCATTCCCACTGGCAGGAATCTTCCCAAGCAAACAAAAGCATTAGATGCACGTTAGCTTTTTCCCAGCTTCATGCAAAGGGGACAGATTTTTCCAAAGTGGTCTGAAATCACTGAACCAACTCCCAGGGGAACATCTTTTACTGCAAAGTCAGTAGTCTTCTTCAAGTTGCTCTTCTCCAAAACACACAGCTTACACATTAAAAAGACCCTAAGGACAAACCACTGTCACATGGCTTAACATCCTGCTCACAGACATCCTATGGTAGAGGTGACAGTAAAAGAATCAATTTGAAGCAGAGTCTAACAGGAAAAATAGCTACAGGCCACCACAACAGCACTTTTCAGAACATTATACACTTTATGGTGGGATAATTAAGCTTGCCAGAAGGATTCCAAAGCCTTAATTCTGATTGCTGATGATAACCCAACAAGAACTGCTTTATCCCAAGATGTCTGAGCAGATTTATAAGCATAATAAATAAGTATATTGGAAAGTGTTCTGCTTGTTTAACAAGTAAAAACCTCCTTTGCATCTGGAGAAGGGGGTAACACATAAAACACTTGCATCTGTACAGAGCTTGTACAGAGCTAGAGGCAAATCTTTACTTTGCATATAAAGAGACCACTGGGAGAACGACAGGAATAAAAGCCCAGCTACCGTTGTTTTGATAACAACATACACTGTCTCAGAGCTATCTGAAATAGCTGTCTGTCCTGACACACAGCATAGGCTTGAAATAAAACACACCGTGTCCAAAGGGAACAGGAATATCAAGCAAAGAGCTCATTTCATGTTGGTCCATGTCTGATCAGGTCAACTCACCTTTGCTTTTTTGTGCTTCCTGGAGCAATTCCATAACATCTCTTTCTGCCTGCTTCAACCTCTCTTCAAAGGCTTGATCAGTTACAGTTTCTTCTCCCGTACCCAGATTTGCTATAAGATTTTCCAGCTCCTGCAACCTCTCTCGTTGCTCCGCCACCTACACAAGAGGGACAGAGCACAGCTATCACACAGAGCAAAGCACCCTGAACCTCTCTGCTTTCAGCAAGCAGCCAGCCAGCCATGGGCCTAAAAGCCGCTGCACAAGCGGGCACATGCCACTGTCTCCAGTGGTACCAACAGTGGCATTTGTGGCCTTACCTTATCTTTCACTAATCTGTAACAGGCCGGACACTCTTGGCAGCCCGGCCACGAGCGGTTGTAGAAATAGTTCTCTTCACACTGGTCACAGCGGCTCCCCACAAAGCCTTCCTTGCACTCGCAGCGACCGTTCTCCCGACACTGCAGGGAGCGTGAACCCTCAGGATCACAGTCACAGGCTGCAGGGAAGTTGAACCTCAGTCAGACTGGAGGAGAGGCAGAAATACCCACAGGGCAAGAGCATACTCTCAATACCCTAAAACGTCTGCAAGAGCAACGGGGAGCAAACCCACAGCTGGAGCCCCGCTCCTGATCAGGGCGCTTCTACGCACAGCAGGGCACTCTGCCTAGCTGGACACAACATTCTTTGCATGTGTTTGCAGTGTTGCTATTGCCTCTCCCACAAAGCATTATAATTTTCTACCCCATTTCATTGTAACCAACTGCAGTTAATTTTTCTGCTTTTTACAACCAGGGATATTGAGGAGGAAAGTTTGGATCATCCTGTATTTCAAGCATGTTTACAAAATCTGTTGCTCCTCAAGACAGAATCTGTATATTCAGGCCATTTGCAGAGTAGCTGTACAGAGATTTAACATTAGGAAACAGGACTGTTGCAGGACAAGATTCAGATAATGTATTTACACTGAAGAGAAGTGGGTATCTAATATGTTGGAGTTCCTCCTACTCCCAATTAAAAAAAGAGAAAAAAAAGAAAAAGGGGATATGTTATTGTACAGAGACCAAATTTCTCCATGCAGGATGTGGACATAAAAATGCCAACTTCTGCTGTGATGAAGAGCGAGGTGAGAAAGTACCTTCCCAGAGACAGGAGGAAAGCAAAGGTAAGACTGGCTGTGCAACGTCCTTCCCACCTGCCTCGCTCCAGCCTCTCACTTACGTTTACAGCCTTCGGAGCCAAAGCCAAAATGGTTGACTTCACATCTGTCACAACGCTGGCCAGCGACACCAGGCTGGCACTCGCACTGCCCGGTTCGGATGTCACACTGGCCGTTGGTGGAGCCCAGCGCGTGGCAGTTGCACCTGGGGGAGGCAGCCACATGTCAGGCAGTGACACAGAAGGGAGGCACAGGTGAAGTGTCTCTCTGAAGGAGCCCTAACGAGCACAGCTCGATTCTATTTGCCAAAAGTCACTTTTCTTGCTGTGCAGATGCAGGAGGCGAGGCACTGAGCCTTTGAACCATGCAAGGTCACTTGGTGCCTGCACTAAAAAAGGAACCCACAAGCCCCTGCTACCAACAATCACACAGTCACATGGCACTTTTCTATTTAAAACCCTGATTTAAAGCTATTTATAAAGCTATTTATAAGTCAGGCTTTTTGTACAGCCTTTGTAGCTGCTCCTTGACTGCTGCTCTTCCTATCCATAGCAGCATCAAGGCATACCAGTTACTTGTGACAAACATCACATTCCTGCCCAAGGTGAGCACAGACCCCCCAAAACCAGGCTCTTTGCCCTGAGCCAAGGCAAACATCACCTCTCACAGCCACGTCCGCTCTGAAGGTTGAAGAAGCCAGGCTCACAGGCACTGCAGTCCCTCCCGGTGACGTGAGACAGGCACTCGCACTGCCCGGTCACTTGATTGCAACTTGTCTGCTGATTCACGGTGCCGTAGGGATTGCAGTGACAAGCTGCAAAAATAAAGGGTGGAGAAATATGCAGAAAGTTAGAAGGCCCTTGTGGTGTTGGTACTCTGCTAGCCAGTCTCTAAATGGGCCTGGATCCAAAACACGCGGCAGCCCAGCCCCTGCATCGCACAATGCTTTTGCTTCGATGGCAGTAAGCGCCCACAAACACAAGCATTTTAGCAAGCTAGAATCACCAAACCAGGATAAAGCCACGCATTGCTGCTGACAGGCACAAACAACAGCCTGACGTTGTGTCCTAACAACACATCAGGAAATGGCAGCTCCTGGGGACAAAACCATTTTTCAATGCAAGAGGAACCAGCTCTCACCTTTGCACTTGTCAGCAGGATCGGGGGCCAGGGGGTTCCCAAAGAAGCCATCTTTGCAGCGGTCGCAGTAGAAGCCGGCGGTGTTGTAGATGCATTTGAGGCACTCGCCTGTCTGGCGGTCGCAGTTCCCCACGGCATTGGGATCGATGTTGTCGTTGCACTGGCAGAGGCGGCAAGGCCTCACAGCACCATTTTCGCCCAGCGGGTCTCCAAAATAGGCATCGTCACATAGCTCACACCTCTTGCCTGGGACGCGACAGAAACACACGTGCTACAGCAGAAAGTTCTTTGCTGACGTCTCACTGGGACCCCCTTTGCAGTCTCTTCTGGAAAGTAAACTCTCCAACTTCCTCCCCTTTCATCTTTCTGTTGTGGCCAGAAAGGTGCACGAAAGCACACACAAATCCCTCTCCATCTCTAAATTTAAGCTGCTTTTTCACTGGAACTTTGCATTATGAATTATTTCGGCTCCTCTTTTCCCTCCTATCCCTTTAAGCCAAACCTATTTGTTGTAATCTGTTGTTAATTTAAGAGTCCAAGCAGGTAGAGCTCCGTGGGTCATCACTGTTCCAGGAAGCCCCACTGCCAACGAGATCTGCCAAACCTCCACAGGCAGCTACTGAAGCATCCAACTCAGCAGCTCCCTACACTTACTGCAGATTTGACCTCCCCAGCCAGCTATAAGCTCTGTTTCTTAGGCACTTCTTGCACACACAAACCCTCTTTTCCCTCACATCCCAAGAAGGTGGTGGGATACAGGAGGAGCTCTTGTACGATCACACAGCTACAAGTAAAGATGAGCTTGTACTGAAATCTGAGCTGCAGGGAACCTGGACCCCTGGACCCTGCTTTGGTTCACGAAGCAACGACACCCATGGGAACTCCCACAAGCTGCCTTTGTGCTTGGTCAGGGGCTTTTCTAAGCATTTATAGGTATTCTGTACTTTGGACTCTGCCATGCCAAGCATAAAAATCAGCAGAGAAGCATGAAGGCTGCCAACCATCCTAAGGCTTCCTTGCTGTTTGCAGGCAGAACAAAAGGCTCTGCTTAACAACTCAGGTACATGCTCAGACTTCGCAGTTTATCGCTAAGAAGAAAAGATCTGTACCTGTTCATGTATTTCTCTTTAAAACTGCTGAGCACAAATTTGGTCTTGTATTTGTTGGGAAGTGTTTGAGTCACTGCAGCCTTCCTGCTTTTCCTAGGGAGGGCACTGGCCCTTCCCTGCAAGCATCCTGCAGTGCCTCTCTGGCTGGCAAACTGCATCTTCTAATTTTATTTCAGTCTGACCTGCCTCCCTGGCTCTTTTAAATCTATCCTATTTTCTGCCCAACACTGTGCAATTAACAGAGCTCTATTAGAAGCTAGCACGGCTCACCGACATAGCATAGAAATGTTCAGACTTTGCACAGATTAAGCCTTTGTTTCCCTTTTGTTCTCAAGAGACAGGCACAAAGAACATGGGTAGCCCTGAGCCTTGCACAGGACAGGAAATAGGGCTGAGGAAGGGAGAAGCATTTGAACCAAAAGACGCAGCAGCTTTCAGCGCTGCTTACTGCAGGTCAGAGCCCCAGAACTGGCAGGAGACACATTTCCACAGGCACATGGGGTGTTAAAAAGAAAAACAACCAAAAAAACCCAAAAAACAAAAACCCCCAAACAAAACAACAAAAAACCCCACTTTTCATGTAGGAACACACCTGTAGTGCCAGCCTGGCAGCTGGTGCACACAACCTCCTTCGTGCGGGGCACGATGGCACAGCTTGAGCTGCCTGGGCACGGGCAGGGCTGGCAGTCTGAGGCCGTGCCTGCTGTTGCATCTCCGTAATACCCATCGCTGCACTTCTCACAGTGAGACCCCGCTGTGTTATCCCTGCAACTGCACACTCCTGGAATAGAGAGGGACATGGCTTTTGCTTCATCGTCCAACCCAGAAAGAAGAACCACCCTCTTGCTGCTCCATTTTATCAGCCCTCTTACCTGTCTCGGGCTCGCATGTCTCACTGTGCCCATTGCAAGTGCAAGGCACGCAGGGGCTGTAGGGCCCGAGGCTCGGCGTGTCTCGCCGGTATCCAGAGGAGCAGCGCTCACAAAACTGCCCCTCGTATCCTGCCGGACAAGAGCAGCTCTCCACCCAGGCCACGGGCACGCCTGGTCCAGGGCGAGCACTTGTGATGGTAACATCATCCAGGTGGCCAGCACCTAGAAAGCATAGAGAGAGCAAACACTTCGTAACCACAAAGGCTCTCATCACCACTTCATGAAACACACATCTGAATGGTACAAGAGACAGACAGGTGGATGCTTGCAGTTAGTAAGGTGAATCAAGAAGCAAAATCCTCCAGGAAGGTTTAGACAGATGAGAAGAGATGCAATATAGCTCACAAAGGGCACATGCAGGGCAGCAAAGTTGAGAATAACAACACAAAGGAGGATGCTGAGAACAGCACGTGAGCAAGTACAGTCAGTTAAAATAAGTTACATTTTGCGTGCATATGGTTTCAATTTCCAAATCAAATACCAAAATCAATTCCTGTCTCCCTAGGGAGGACAGACTATCTGTTTAATACACCATCTCTAACACAGTGTCTGCAAACCATGCCTTGGGGCAAACTCTTCAGCTACCCCTCTCAGGCCATTCCTTTGTCTGGCATTTGAAAGCTCCCCCTCTCCACCCAGCCCCTTCCCTGGAGCAGAACTGAGCATGGACACAACATAGCTGGTTTTTAACTTATAGCAGTGTGTTTGTACCAGCACAGCAGCTCCAGAGCACTGAGCAGAGCCTCAGCTCCCGCCTATTAGCAGCACAGCACTCAGGGGATGGTTTGCTCCACACCTTTCCTCCCCTCCATTTCACAACCTCACATTCCTCTTTACGAGCCACCTCTACTGAAAACACTTGCAGCTTTCCCACCTTCCCCAAATGCAAATTCATCCTTTGCACCTTTCTGCAAAAATTCTTCTTCACGTGACGATACCCAATATATACCCAGTATTTTTGCTCCTAATTTGTGTCCGATTTTTATAAACCGTTATTGCAGGGAACTTTCAATCAAGTTCAGCACAGACAGCACTTTCAAGACCTCATCCTTCCCATTTTTCATGCCAAGGCAAGACCAGGAAACAGAGGGGATGTAACCATTCCCAGTGTAGCAGAAACTGAGGCCAAATGTTGTAAACTCCCTACATCTCTCCTACCATGTCCTTCAGGACTCTGTGCTATGTATTTCTACCAATCTGGAAGACATTGGCTGTGCAACACAGCAAAACCCCCACATTTAGAAGCAAAGAATCAGCAGGTGATGGGTGCTCAGCTTCCAGACTCTCAAAGGCAGCACCTTTCTCCCTCAACTGCTCTCCAGGAGGTCCAGGAGAAGCTGTTACACAGGAAGACCAGGTGAAAAGCAATCGGCATGGGCTTTGCTAAATAACCTGCCACAGCTATTTATGACCAGGCCTGACAATAAGGCAACCCAGCACTAGACGAATAGGTCTGCCCAGCAACTTACTTCTCTCGCTGTATGTCCCACGGATCTTGATGGAAGTCAAGTTGTGGAGAAGCTTCTGGAAGTCAAATGCCGTAAGAGCAGGCCTCCATGGGTAATCTGTAGCCTCATGAAGCCTATGGAGAAAAGCCATGCACCATCAGCAAAGCTTTCAGATGCTAACAGCTGTGCCCTTTTAAAGCACCCTTTCCAACAGCGGTATGCTATTGCAACATAGTTCGCATACACTTATGCAATGCTGCTAGACAGCAAGCTTCAAATTAACCTGATAAGACCGCTCTTCTGAGCTAAAATTAATGCTGTTTGTTTTCTCAAGAGCCCAGAGGCCAGGGGCACCATAGGCTAGGTCCCAGCTGCTCCCACCACGCCTGGAGAGTCCTCTCACCTGAAGGTGTAGATCAGCGCGTTCTCGCTGGGGTAGGGGTTGCCCTGGGCAATGAGCGGCACTGACACTCTCAGCCCAGCCCCTTCCAGCACCAGGTCCTCTGCGGAGAGGCGCGTGTCCCGTCTGTCCACACGGAAGGAGAAGGTCAGGTTTTGCCCGTAACTCAAAACCTGGTTGCCCAAGAACTTGCCTGAAAGGGGAAGAAATCCTTACAGTTATGGGACAGAACAAAAAGGGCACAAGTAGCACAGTCTCACTTCTCAAATGACCTACGTGGTGCAACAAAATACACAGGGAAGTAGCTGTCCGAGATAACAGAGATATCCTGGGTCTCCGCACTCCACTGGAGTAAGACTTCCGAGCCATCGCGCTGCTCAGCATGCCACTCATCCTCTCCTGAAGAATCAAATGTGCAAGAATTAACGCCCTTTGAAGACGTAGCTTTGCACACACTTCTTGTGTCATACTGCGCATTGCTCATATACAAGTAATCTATACTGGCACTAACAGACTTTAGAAAGTAGCTGTGCAGAAGAACGTAGATAGCAACATCATCTTTCCAATTTAAGCCCCTGACTTGAACCCTCTGAACTTTGAACCCTATGACAACTACTTGTTCAAAGTCTTCTTTTCTAAAGAGCTTAAGCAGGGATGGGAAAACCTGCAGTCCCCTACGACTTGATGTGAGTTTCAGCCTTCATACAAACTGTTTAATTAAAATTCCACTGGAGAAAAGATGTTCTTTTCAGACTATGCAGCATGAAAACATCCGTACGCAGGAAAGAGACTGTATGAAAAGAGATTTCTCCTGAGCTTACAGACCCATCAGAAACACAACTGTGTTTTATTCAGAGCCACGTAAACCCCGAATCTGAAGTGGTTATAGTCCTCTCAATCAGAAACTCCTGATTTGGTTCTAAAATTAAGAAAAGGCCCCCTTGTCAGCATCTCTCTCAAGCTACAAAAGGTTTACATTTACAATTCCTGCTTGCACCTGCATGGTGTACATTAGCGTGCCCGAGGCCAGAGCTGTGAATTCATTCCTTCCTAGCTGAACAAACAACCTGCTGACTGGGAAGCTCCCAGTAACTTCAGCAGTAACTCAGCACTTCCAAAAAAGGGATTCTGGACCTGCCTGCCCCAGGTTTGCGATCTTTCACAGGGAGGAAGAAGCAGGGTTTTGGTTTTTTTTTTTGTTTTTGTTTGTTTGTTTTAATCGCTTCTGACTTGAGTCTACAGCCCAAACCAAGATACAAAGGACAGCTCAATTTTACCAAACTGGAAGCTGGAGGTGATGCTGTAGATACTGTAGCCAATGGCGTTGGTGCAGACTGAAGAGTGTCCAAAACAGAAGCAGGGCATACAGCCCCTTGGATTGGAGGAATCCAG
Organism: Mycteria americana; assembly: GCF_035582795.1. Classification (NCBI taxonomy): domain Eukaryota; kingdom Metazoa; phylum Chordata; class Aves; order Ciconiiformes; family Ciconiidae; genus Mycteria; species Mycteria americana. Next base: position 37,387,084 of record NC_134371.1, read on the forward strand.
ATGGAAAAATCCAGGCTTGCATCTAAAGATGTGAAGGAAAGAGAATTAATTTCCCTGATGCTTAGCTCAGGCCATTGCTTGAATGTTTCTCATTCTTGAAACAAAGCCACAGGAAGAGAAACTCACCTCTCGCAGTGGAAGCCTTCAACATTGTCCTTGCACGTACACCGTCCCGTCTCAACATTGCATTCTCCTGTGCTGCCAGCCAGATTGCAAGAACAGGGCCTGAAAGAGCCAGGAGAGAGGATAACTCATTAAGAGCCACAGAGAGAAAGCTTTAAAAAGGCACCTAGTTTTTCTTTTAGAGAGCAGCAGTCCCCCTTACCGGCACCCGGCTTCAGAGAGGGAATGGAAACCTGGCTGGCACCGGTCACACTTCTCACCCATCACACCGGGTTTGCAGCTGCACTGGCCGTAGCTGTCACACTGCGTGCTGAGGGAGCCTGTGGGGAGAGCAGGGACAGGCACCTCAGCAGACCCACCCAGCTCTATTAGCCTGCAATTTTTTCAACTTTACAAAATGGGCAAGAAACATGGGAAAAGAAAGTGGGAAGCGTAGCTTCAAGCCAATGAGTGACAGCTTACCTAAAGACTGCCTCTAGTTCACAGGGATTTTTCCCCTAGCAGCTCTAGAGAGATGAATCATTATCTAGTCTTCCAAACTATATTCAACTTTAAGTATTCCTACCAACCAACCTTTTTATATATAAATATAATTTTAACTTCAAATTGCATTCTCGTCCTTATTCCTGTTTCATCCTCAATGTTACCTTTGCATGCCTCTCATTCCATGCCTGTTTTACCCTGCAAGGCACCATTTCCGAGATTTTATTCCCCGAATCCCTTGTGTTCTCCCTAATCACCATCTCATCTCCCCTTTGCCAGGGGATATCCTGACCTCTCCCTTTCACGCTCCGATTTCCTCCCTTGCTTCCCAAGTTGGATTTAAAGACTAAACTGCCTCCTCGGAACAAGGCTGCATGTGCCACTATTAACCCTAACAAACTCTTCAGCAAAACTTTCATTTTTGGCAGGACGTCTTCCTCAATACTGCTCTGTTCAAGCAGACTTGCACAAAAAGCAGCAGCAGGTTTCTTTAATCTGCAGCGGACAAAATGCTTTCTCCCAAGCACTGGTGTAGCTAGCAGCCTAGGAGCTGTCAGCACTGTAAGAGTTAACTACCAGGAGAAAATTATTTTAATATACAGAAACAGTTGCTTCTTTCCACTTCAATCCACACCAGAAGATTAGAGCAAAGTGAAGAGTTGTAAGATGATTAGGCTGGACAGGACAGAACAACTCACAAAACCTTTACCATATACAGCCAAAGTTCAAATCCCCTTTGCAGTCCCACTTATGATTATTTAGGAAAAAACAGTACTTGGATGAAAAATAGCAATCTAAAGCAATCCAGGGGCTTCAAAGATGCCCTGGGTGCCAGTGTGCCACGGGACACAAGCTGATGGCTAAGTTATAAAGCCCTTTGAAATTTGTCCTTAAAGACCTGAGAAGTCACCCCCCTGCCTCTTCTCGACCATCTCAGCCGACACCAACCCTCATCCCTCTTAAAATAAGGTCCGACACAAGGACCTGGGAGAGCAGACGGAGGAAGAAAGAGGCCTTTCTTGGTCAAAAATTTCACAACTGTACAACTCTCTGACCAAATTAGACTGGAGACGTACCCTGGCAGACCTCTCGCTGGCTGCTTTTAGGGCATGCTGCAAGCAATTACTTATTCCAGCTACTCTATTTTGGAACCTCACATCATATCTTACTATCTGTTACCCTTTTGTCTCCTTCCCCCTTATGTGCTGTGGGCTGGTGTAGTTCTGGGATCACTCCATATGGGTCAAGCAGTTCTCTTGACGACAAAAGATTTGTCCTCCTGCCAGAATTTTTTCCATTTTTTGGTTTTTGGGTGTTTTGTTTGTTTGTTTTCGGTTTTTTTTGTTTGTTTGTTTTGTTGTTTTTTTTTTTTTTTAAAGGAGTTTAAGTACATATTTTGTATTTACTTTGTTTTTCCTCACCCCCACCCCCTTTTGTGTTTAAGGTTTCACTGGTTTGTATTTATAGTGCTTGGATGCTCAGTAGGAGAAACTGATACAGCCGAAGTTCGCTACAATTCTTCAGTATGAACAACTTCCAGAAATATCCACTCACATCATCTTGTTTATTAAGAATTTAAATGAGCTCTTTAGTACTGTGAGTGTCCAGGGTAACACATATGCGGGGGGGGGGGGGGGGAAGGGGACACAGGACACAACACGACACACCAAACAAAAAAAAAACCAAAATAAAAATCTATTTCAGAACACATTTGAAGGAGTAAATGCTGCAGAGATGAACCATCTGCCCCTGCCACCCCAACCCCAATTAGATCCAAGGATAATTTAAACCAAAATACAACCCAAAAAACATTCCCTACATGGGGGAAAAAAGAAAGAAAACAAAAACAAATAACCCCCCCCTCTTTTTACCCTGTAGTTTGCAATTAGCTGCATAACAGAGAAGAGCTAGCTTTTGTGCATGGAAGTTTGCAAGCAGAAAAGTTAGCTGCCACTACTTACCGACTGGGTTGCAGCTGCACGGCAGACATCCTTCCTCGCTCCCCAGGCGATAGAAGCTCTCCCTGCACCTTTCGCAGTGGGCACCATCGGTGTTATCCGAGCAGCCCCTGCAGCGGCCCCCATGGCCCGTTGAGCGGTACAACTCAGGGTCAAAGTAACACTCCTGAGACCTCCCATTGCAGTCACAAGCTGCAAAGACAAGGGTACTATCAGTGAAGAGCACATGCAGCCATCCGACCCTGACAGTCACAAAACCTGCTACGTAAAGCTCGATATTAAGTTGTAGGGGAGCTGGAGTAGGAGCCTTTAACCTTCCCAAGACCCGTGCACAGACCCTCTGAGGCATTTGTGCATCAATGAGAAGAAAAAGGGGGAAGCATGTTTTTGTGGTGGTTGAATGTGGGGAGGGTGGAAGCAAGGCTGTAACGATGAAACAGGCTCCTCGAGACCACACTCATCTACATCCAGAAGAAAACCAGCGTTTTCTAACCTACTCCTTTCCACATTGGGCTGCCATTTGCAGCTGAAATGCCACCCTCCCACACAGCAACACCGATCTCAATCATGCAAACAAGCACGAGAAGGTAACAGCAAGGCTGACTCAATGCTGTAAGGAGAGTTTCTCCCCCAGATTACAAATCCCCTCTGTCTAGGGAGCACAGGAGACCTGGGTTTCACCGGCCTGTTGAGGGAAGCCGCAGGTCTTGACCAGACAGCTGGGACCAATCAACACACACGGAGGTCAGACAGGAAGAAAGCTTTTCTGTCCAAGAAAGCTTCCCCATAAAGTAAACTACCAGGAGCTGTGGTCTGCGACACAAAACCAAGCAAAATCAATTAGTGTTCCACATTTGCAGTCCAGAACTGTTGCAACAGCCTCAAAATCGGATGAAATAGTCAACAAGTAACTGTAAAAACCAATAACCCAAATACAAGAGAAAGTCAGCGGATGCTAAATGAGGAGCTTTTTAAAAGGCAATTATACTCCAGCATACCATACTCATTTTTTTTCTTTGGGTCCCATAAAGTACAAGCCTGCACATTTTTGTGGCACACCTCTTTCCTAAACGTCGCTCCCATCCTTCTCCAGAAAGGAGATGCCCCTTTCTAGGGTTCTACCAGAAAGCTCCTACAGGATAGGAGTGGAATGACCAGCAGTCCCATGAAATCTCCGCTGAAAAACACCAGAACTGTGCTTAACACTGGTTAACTGCAACTGAGACAACTTAAAACTGTGCAGGGCCAGCTTCTGAATGCCAGCAGAGGCAGGGGACCCAACCCCCGAGAGATTTTCCCCTCAAGTGTGGCCACACGTACGCAAGCATTCATTGGCACTCTCTGCTGTCGCTCTCCTCCACGGACGGTCATTGAAGAAAGGAAGACATTTTTCACAGTCGACCCCGAAGGTATTGTGTTTGCAGTTGCAGACCAGCTTCCCAAGCTCATTCTTCACACACTCGCTCGCGTGCCCATTACATTTGCATCTGGTTAACAAGACACAAGGAAGAGGTATTTAAACTCCAGGGATCCAGGTCACTCACAGAGCAATCCCAAAAACAAAGCCCAGATCTGAAAATCTGAGATGAGACAAATTCAAAGGTAGATGGTCACAACAAAATTGAGAACACAACTGCTGTTGTTCAGCCTGGAGAAGAGGAGGCTCCAGGGAGACCTTATTGAGATCTTTCAACACCTAAAGGGGGTTTACAAGAAAGATGGAGAGATACTTTTTACCAGGGCCTGTAGTGACAGGACAAGGGGCAATGATTTCAAACTGAAAAAGGGTAGGTTTAGATTGGACATAAGGAAGGAATGTTTTACAATGAAAGTAGTGAGACACTGGAACAGGTTGCCCAGAGAAGTTGTGGATGCCCCATCACTGGAAATGTTCAAGGTCCAGCTGGACGGGGCTTTGAGCAACCTGACCTAGTGAAAGATGTCCCTGCCTATGGTCGGGGGGGGGGGGGGCGGGGCGGGGGGGGGTATGGACTGGATGATCTTTGAAGGTCCTTTTCCAACCCAAGCCATTCTATGAAACAAACAGGTGTAGCATGCTCAAGGTAGGCATTTAGAAACACAAGAACGCTAACCAATTCCACAGTCTGTCACTAAAACAGAATAAGCTGAGTAGGAAAAACAAAGATTTTGTTGGCTTTAGGTTAGTATGTTCTCCACAGCTCCTCTCACATGAGAGTCCAGGAAAAGGCATACATGCTGGCCATGTGCTTGTATCACTAAGAAATTAAATGGCATAAAGGTGACTAATACAGAAGCCCAGGGACCTCCACAGACTGGTGGTGCAGCCAATGCAAATCCCCATGTTGTCAAATCCCAGTCTCAGGACTGCTCTCTGCAAACAGTCCAAAACACTGCACTTGTCTCAGCTCTGTTTATGAAAACATTTTATCGTCAACAACTTAAGATTTAAGCATTCCACAATACACTTTGGCAAAAGGAACAGACAACCACGGTATTGTACAATGCTTCGGATCTTCATAGGTGGTAGCTCCCAAAACATATGTAAAGCAGAGACATTGAGATTTTCTACTTACTGTTATTCTAGGCTACAGATATAGGCAGAAAACAATGAATAACACATTAAAAACCACACAAAGCGCAGGGGAGAAAAAAGTTGGGAGTTTTTTCTTTTGTTTTACATTTTTGTCACACTTTTCATCCTCTGCCCTCCCAAATCACTTAACATTTGATCTAATCAAGGAAAAAAAAAAAATATTTGACCTCTGTCTGCCCTGAAATTATAGCCACAAGAGGTTATACACAGTATTTGCAAGCTTCATAAGATTCAATCTACTGCATTTTTGGTTGAGGACAGTCAATAAAGACCAAAGCCTAATTGTACCATGTGAGCATAATCAAAACCTTTAAAGCACTCTAGTAATCCTGACCAAAAGCTTTATGTAAGTACAGAGGTTTATTGTCTACTCACCTACCACCCACAGCAAAATCAGAAATCGCATAGTAGTAAGACTTGAGAACTTTTGGGTCATTGAAAACTTCATCTCCAAATGTGTTCAGACGATTGAGGGTCACTCTAATATCTGTAGCCGTCACCCATTCCTAGAGCAGACAGAAATCCCATCAGATTAAACATCAAACATCCCCCTCAAGAGCATACCAGTGCTGTGTCATTAGCAGTTGTATTTACAAAGTCACTCATCAATCAGCAAGTTCCTTCCTCATCATTTTCCCCTTCGCACCTCGGAAGCTCACATGTCCGTGCCCAAGAAGCCTTACACCACATCCTCTTGGTTCAAATGTGTTTTCCGGACCCTGCTCCTCTCTGGGTACACTTTCCAATGCCTCTTCACATCTTGACTGCTCTCAGCTAGGAAGCAGTGGGTAACCTCTCCAGCAAAAAGTGCAGTGCAGGCAATTATGCGAGCTTACTAATTATACATATCTATCTGACTTCAGTTTTCCTGCAAAATTAGACAGTGCCAATGGGAAAAGCTTTAGGGTACACTTGCCTGCAGACACATCCCACCAAACAAAAAAGGCACAGGCAGACAGATGAATGAGGCTGGGGGAGGTTGAGGAAGTAAAACAGACAGGCAGATCTGACTTACAACACCAGAGCTTTTCATAATATTTACACAGCATCTTCAACACACTACCCTACCCTCCTCCAGCAACAGCCAGCAAATGTAGCCTGTCCCCAGATTTCACATCACCTTCAGCCAGTGACTGTTGTTAGTACCTCCTTGTTTTTATTACAGCTTTTGCAATGCCATTTTCCTTCCAACACCATAAAAACAGGAAAAACATCCTTGTATGTACAACTGCACTTCAGCTGCATTGCTGCTTAGCCAGTACAATAAGATTTGCTGAATTACAAACACTAGCATAAACACACAGAAATGCTGAGCACAAAATACACATTTACTTCAGTTCCGAAAAGCAACACCAGAGGTTTGTACATATTTTAGGAAACTGGGAGTCAGGTCTCTTTCTTACATAGAGAAGTTTATCAGAAAATTATACACCATATCACTAACTTGAAATCTCTCCATTCACCTTAACGATTAGACCCTATTCTCTGCAAGGGCTAGCTACACCAACAAGGTGGGCAAACTGGTTCTTTTCCATTTCAGGAGTTCTTCTCCCATTCCCATTAATCTTTATTTTTGTTTGCAGAAGCAAGCCCCACCAGATTCTCCTTTCCTGCCCACTGGCTGGGGACTGTGTCTCAGTCTGCTCCTGCCACGCTAAGAGGAAAGGGAAGAAGTGACAATCACAGCTCTGAAAGGAAGGAGATGAGCCCCAATGGGGCAAACCCCACAGCTTTAGCTCCTCGTTGCAAAATAAGCTGGATAAGCCATCAAGCAGCATACAGGAAGTGGCAAGTAAACTGGACAAACTGGTGCTCCCAGTATGCTCCTGACCACTGTCCAACTGGCGTTGTGAATGGTAACAACAAAAAAAACCCCAACTGAATCCAAGCCGCTTGTAAGAGAAACCAAATACCGTGGATAAAATCAAGCTCCCCGGCCCCAGCACACATGTAAAAGAACAGGTTAGGGTTTCCAATAACCCTTTATTTGTTTAGAAGAATCTCACATTTCTTAAATTTTTGTATTCAAAATATAAATGCAGATGCCTCAAGTATTCATTTGACTTGGGCTTTACCTTCCTTTGCCCTCATATCTGAAACAACAGCAAAATGCCCACAGCTGCTTTCTAAGCAGGCAGATTTGCATTCATCCTCTAAAGACTTCCATGATGCCTAATGACAAATCATCCTTAATGCCACCGATTTTTGTTTTTGTACTGCAAACTTACTAACAATAGAGTCAAGAGTTCAATTTGTCCTTCAAAAGCATCTCTTTGGATTGTCCATCCCAGCTTACCTGTGCAAGGGCCTTTCAGTATGAATAAGGGCTGTAGTGCAGCCAACAGTCAGCACAAAGCCACCATCCACAACAAATAAACAGACTCAACTCAGACCACCCGACTTAGTCCCGTTCACATACCTGTAGCACAGGGCTGTTATCAAAGTTATAGGCACTGGGACGCCCCTCCAGTGTTGAGAACGCCACGTTGCCCCCCGTGAGAGGGGAGATGTCACTGAACTCATCCGTGCAGAGCGCCTGCTGCTCATCCTCCCCAGTCCGAATAAAGCCCCGATTGACTTTGTGATATGTGCTCTCACAGGAGCCGCTGTAATACTGGTAGGGCACCCACGGGCCATCTTCCCTGGTGCGTTTGTAGATCGCAAAGCTCTCCGGCCTACTGGTGTGAAACTTCAGACGCACGTATGTGATGTCAAAGGCCTTTCCTGCGGATGAGAGAAGACAGACACGAGAAAGACTCAAACAACTTAAAACAAAAAGAATGGGAAGAGCTGCACTGGAGTTCTCTCTTTAGAAGAAAGATCTCCTCTAGTACCATCCAGCAGGATGAGCAGCGTCCAGTAGCACCAGAAGTACCTCCTCTAGTCGTATGTACTGCATCTCCCGGCAAAGACAAGGTGAAGGAACCGAAGGCAGAAGTCAAGGGCAGGCTGAGTAGATAAATAAACAGACCTACAGACTTCTGTGCAACCAAACACACATCTCACAAGCAGCAATTCTCTTCTGCAGACATCACCAACAGTGTCCTTACCCCAACAGATGACATATTACATCAGAGCCACAAGAAGTTTGCGTGGCCAGGTCCACACAGGTCCAGGTCCATCTTAACCATGCCATTTAGTAATATTTCTTCCAAATACATGTATGGGAGAAACAGTATTAACCAGAGAGCTCAGAGTCACACTGTAGAGCCAGTTTTGTACCTCTGCTTCCTCCTTAAATAGACAATATCTCAAACACTACTATTCATTAAGCCTTTCCTCCAGCAGTGAACTACTGAGTACACCCTCTTCTACTCATTCCCTGGGAAAGACAAAACAAGGTTTAAGTTTCCCAGACCATATGATTAAAGTCACCAAGACACTTTTTGGATTGAAGTGCAACGATTTACAAGCTAATCATGTTCTCCCTCTCCTGGGGGGATAAATGTAAACCCACCTCCCTGCCCTCTATTCATCTCCTAACAGGTTTGTGGCAATCAGCAGATCATCCTCCCTCATGGATTCTTCTCCAGTGACTTGAGCATCTACCCCCATGCACGTAAACCAACTGCACAGGGGATTCATACCCCTGAGAAAACCCATTAGTGGAAAAGGGCTGCAGCACGCTTCAGCCACCTTCCTCCACCATCCCTGCCAGCCGAGGGGCACATTCCCAGGAGGAGGCGTACAGCTGCACACCAGCTGTTCTTGTTCTTGCTTCACCTTGTATGATCAGGACACCCCGGCATGCGTAGGGAACTCACTAAAACAACGTGAGGTTTGTCTGGAACAAAACCTCGGGCATTTAGTCCTTGCCATGCTCTTTTATGCTCCCACCACCTCCAAGGAAAACACTGCTCTAAGCAGAGGTTGCAGCCGTCACTGGTCCCTTTGTTGACCAAAAAAAAAAAGCTACTAGAAGAGTTTCAACTGATTGAGAAACAGGTTTTCTCGGCCTGTAGAAGTCGCACAGATTTAATCTCAACTTGTAAAATGAATTAACTCCACTGTGTTAAATTTTAATGTGAGGCTTTGCACCTGCTGAAGAGTGGCTCACTTCACAAGTTGAAGTAGACCAGACGGCACCAGGCAACAAGAACAGCCTGCCTCTCAAAGCACACACACAAGACCTGATTGCAATGAATCAGGTCATGAACCACAGTTCTCACTCACACGCCACCCCCAGTTACACCGGAACCAGCCTGCATTAGGCACGTCACGCCCAAAGCCCAGCCGGCGCAAGGGAGGAACCTTTGTCCTTTCTGGCTGCTGGAAACACCAAAATAGCAGAAGCATGGCAAAGGGTCCAGAAATCAACATACCAGAAAAAAACTAAAGGAAAAATCAAGACATACAGCACCTGAAAGACTTACACCTGCATGTCCCAAGGATAAAAAAAAAAAAAGAGGCCAATCTTGTGTTTAAAGCCAAAGAAATCTGCCGATACCCCAACCTACCAAAAAGTACTACCTGTGTGTGACATGCAAGACAGCTAAGGTGTTGTACAGATACAAACTCCCCAATACTTCCAACAAAACACCCTTTACTTACATCATGTGTGAGGTTACAGATGACCTAAGCACAAGACTGGAAACCAGACATTGTCTGCAGCTCTTACTCAATACTAGCTCAGCTTTGGTTTGGGGTCAAGTTCTTTAATGAGATCTTCTTACGCACAGAAGACAAGTGAGAAGCAATCACACTATTAATGCCAAACTGCTTCCACCAGGGCTAGAAACTCCAAAGGATCAACACTTAACATTGTAACACAGCTTAGGCTTACCCTCCCCTTGCTACCCAATACAACAGAAGTTTAATCCTGTTTCCGTTTATTTGGAAGTATGTTTCATATGAATTTCAATGCAAGGCAAGAAGCAGCTATCAGGTATACAAATCAGTCCCTCACAGGTTTCCCATTTCTCCTGCTGCATAGTGTCTTCTCAAGAGAGCTCCTCAGTGAAGGCAAAGTATGATTCGGAGTTGAAGAGCATGCACATGCAGAAACTCAAGGTGAGCACAACAGACACAAGCCAATAGGCCAGACATGCACAAGTATCTTTTTCAGGCCCATGGTAAACAAACCCAGGATATACTCCCCATCTTTTCCAGATAAAAGCAAGGAGCCCCAGAGGCAAATGCCTCCTCATTCTTCTGCAGGAAGACCCTAGTATGTGTGTTGACCTGCAACTTGCCAGTCCGAGAACTTCACCAACACCTTGGATGCGCAGCAATTAAAACACAGACCTACTATCGTGGTTTTATCACTAATAAAACTGTCGTCATCATCAGCTTAATGAGAAAGTTTTCTTTGAGCTCATGCACTGAAGTAAAACAAAATATGAGGCTCAAAGTCATTGCCCTGCTGAGATTTCTTTGGGTAATTTTCATCACGAGTGAAAATAGTGAAGACATCAGGCAAGAACAGCCATTCCAGGAGTCAAGGGGGGGGGGGGGGGGGGGGGGGGAAGTCAGAGCCAACAGCAGGAAGATCATTCAATTAAATCATATCAATTGAATTGTCAAGAATACTCTGATACTTCGACTTGGGTTAGTTTTCTTCTACTAGTACCACATTCCTCTAGCGTGAAGCAAAAACCCTGCGTTGAGGCTTCATCAAGATGATTTCGGGGAGGAAACACTTTGAAAGAATCCTGGGAATGAAGAGGGGGCCAGGCATGTGCTCTCACTCCACAAATACACAACTTTCTGCTCTAGCAGAAAGGCCAGGTCACAGCCTGCACGTCCCGAAAAAGAACTTTTTTTTTTCCTCTCCACTATAACTGGATTACGGTCCCTGTTCCCTGACAAGGTCTCCTACAGCTCCTTGCAAAAATTCCAGCTCAGCTAAAGGCACAACACATGCAAACTGCACTCTGGGCAGCGCAAAAGCATTTTCCATAGAAATCCCTTGTGCTAAATGGAAAGGACCCTCCCTTTTTTATCTTCAATTTTACACCGTGGGCTAAAGAAAATGCATTCAAAACCCTCCCGACCAACCAACTCAGGTGAAAAGACATTTATTTCAGCTGACAGCGTAACTACTTGAGAAATCCTGTTAATGGCATTAAACAGGAATGCAGTTAATGCACACAGAGTGGCTGTGAGCTAGCGCCATATCAGCTTGCCATGGGTAAATACTGCTGGAACAATAGAGTTTACCCAAGACCAGCTGACACAGTGTTGAAACACGTTTCCTCCCTGTTCATACTGAATGTAAAAGCTGTGCGTAGCAGCCTGGCAGCTAACAGGGCTCTTCAAGGTTGCAGAGCCTTTTTCTAGCAAAGATAAGCCACCTAGGTTGCTTTCAATTCTTGCAGGGATAAATAAATATATACTGCTATTACAGTGAGAAACGGCAACAGCAATAACCAGGCGAAAGGCAGTTTTAAACATTTAATTTGGAAGACAAAATGTCATTGTTCTCCTGTTCCTAGAAGCTGGTAATTATTTTGATCTCAGTTTGGCTTAGAAGTGTCTGATAGCATCAAGTATCAGACAGTATTTCCCTCTGTGTACTGAGAAGTGGCAGTTTATTTTGCAGGAAGAACTCCAGATGTTTGTTATAAAAGTTCATTAGTAGAAAGACGACTGCAATTAGTGACCACTGCAACCTGACATGCCTTTAAAGCATTCAGAGCTCAAAATCATGAGCTCCACGTTTTAAAACTGCATCTTTTCTGAGGCATGAAGCTGTTCAACAGCAAAAGACAAGGTGAAAAAATAACCAGCCCCTTTTGATAATCCAGGCTGATGTACAAAACCCCATATCATCACTCTCTAAAGTAAGCAAGCACACACATAAGCCTTCAAGACAGTATTGCAATTACAGATTCAAACAAGTGAGCAAGTCTGGGTGCCTGCAGAGGCAGCAGCAGCAGCATTGGAAACATTCAGTGTTGTTCAATGCAGGGGACACTTCCCCCAACAACCTGCTCACATTGTGGGGCTGACCACAGCTGCCAGACATCATCAGCAATTAAAGCCCTCCTTCAGCAGGGTTATTGCCCCATTCTGTATCCCAAGGTCCACCAGGAAATGTGCCATGCTGAAAACCATAAAGATAGACTGGAAAAATGTAAGCAAAATGCTATTTAGATCTTTAGAAACTCCTCCCTTTCCCCCCAAGTTAGGAATTCATCCCTACACACAAAAGGCCTCCTTGTATTCAGACCCCTCAGAACGGATGGATAATTTACATCAGGAAAATGTCTCGCCAGCTGGCACTCTGACTACAAGCACTGAATTGTGAGCAGATGCCTGGATGAGATAAGCCCAGTCGACACTCGCCTCCTTCATTATCGGTCCACCCGCATCCCCTGCATGTGGGAACGAAACCATGCTACCTCTTCTGCACCTCTCTGCAATCCCTTCATGCATCCTCCCAGCAGTGAGCTTTAAAATACATCCACTGAGTTTTGCTGCCTGGGGGGGGGGGATATCCACCTGAGAAGATTGTATTGGGCAAAGAACCAAGCCTTTGCAGATTTGTTTTCAGCAAAATTCACTGAGCAGTAATGAAATGGTTAAACTTTGCTCTGTTTCTCTTTTGGTTGGCTCCTGTTTCCAGGCAGCTTTTTTCACACAGGTACCTGCTGACAACCTATTTCTAAGTAAAGGTTAAAAGACTTTAAAACAAAACAGTAAAAAAATACCAGCATATTTATTACTTGTTTATTGGATTTCATTTCGATTTTGCAGTGACGAGACAGAGTGCAAGAAACTACCGTTGGCATTTCTTTTTGCTCTTATCTGACCTGTTTCCCCATCGTTCCCAGGAAGCAAGGCTAGCTTTCCCAGTTTACTAGACTGGAACACGCCCCAGGCCATTTGCCCATCTTGTCCTTACTCCTACCTCAACTCTGCTGTTGTTGAACCTTTAACTCTACCCACCATCCAGTGCAATGCTGGGCCAGCTCTGAGCAGACAGACTTACTCTGCTGCTCCAAGACAAACAGCCATCTGCTCCCCTCTAACAAATAAAGAGCTACCAGCCATTGCAGGAGGCAGCACCTCCCACTCTTACGCTATCACCACATGCAAAGGATAGCATAGATACTGGAACCTCACACAACCAGAGAATTGCATGGGATAGAAACATTGATGTCAGTAGACAGAGGCCAGCAGGTTCGCAAGATCTCATTCAAGACCGATCACTGCTTCTTGAGTCAACCAACCACTCCAAGTTCTCAGCTACTGCAGTATTTTGTTCAGCCTCCCATGCTAGAAACCCTCCTGGAGACTTCCTCCTTCTTAGGGCACAGGGGCTGCAGATGAGAGGGGGATATTTAAGGAGAATGAGTTATCCCATCCCGTGGAATGGGACAGGATTTTCCAGCATGCAGATGGGCAACAAGAGCAGGACAATGTTTACAAGGAGAGAAGGAGAGCGAGAAACATCCTGAGCAACTTGCTCTTTTGGAATAAAAAAGTTTTATTAAACAACAACAGTCCAACACCTGCAAAACACATAAGCGGTAAGTTATGTTGCTTGCATCACATGCACATGAAAAAGCCAAACTTATGACAGAAAGCAAGAAGTTATTATAGTTCTAGAGCAAATGTCCATTACAACTACACCCTAGCTTTTCTGGGAAAATTTGTGGAGGAGGAGGAGGAAGATGAGAGCATTGGTATTGCACAAGCAAATGGAACATCCAGGGTCTGAAAAAAGAAAATGCAGGATTCTCATTGTCTGATGATCTTCACTGGGGAAATAACTCTACACAGGAGCACAGATGACAGCTCTCAAATGCCGAGTGGTGGCCCTTATGGGAACACAAACTGGTAATAATAAACCTTAGGTTTATTTGCTTGTCCTTACCTAAAGAGTCTAGAGATTCAGGTATATACGTCATGACTAAGAAACATCTGAAGGATTTTAACACAACCTCATCATAAACCACACTCCACCAAACCAAGGATTTTGGCATGCAGAGCTCCACTAGAGATGGGCACCTGGATTTTAAGAAAGCCTGATGGAGATATAAACATGGGTTGCTTTTTCTAGGCACCCGTACTAAGACAGGGACGGAGGAAGGAAATGGGTTCGGGACACTGGGGGAATGAGCGCAGCCTTGAACACGCTGGAACGAAGGTGAACTCCCACCACCCCATTAGATCATGCATTCTTCCAACGCTCCCGAACAAAGGCACCATTGACTTGTGCGCGTGGGCGGCTCTGGACAGCAAAAAGGCTGCCCAGTAAATTATTGCATGATAATCCAACATCGATAAGTCATCGAGACTGCTTGTTCTAGTCATGTTTCCACAGAGGGGACGAGAGGAAACTTATTTTCCCCTTCATGGGCTGAAGACAGTCTCATAAGAAATGCATTTTTTCATTTGATCGCTCTTAAGTCAGTGTAAAAGTCAGAAAATGTTGTCTAATAATTCAGTACAGCTTGCTGCCTTATTTGTACAGCTTTGATGCAAAGATGTTAAGTCCGTTTCCCAAAACAGCCAGCTGTGTTTATTCACTAGGGACTGGAAAGATCCCATGTACAACACAAAAGTCCTATCTGCACAGGAAGCTTCAAAGTCCTTTTTCAGCACAAATGATAAAAGCTCATTTTAAAGAGGCACTTTACACTTGGCAAGCACAGCCAGATCACAGATGATCAAGGACGCCATAGGCCATTTTGGGAAGGGCTCCATTTCATTCACATATCCAGACTGCAAAGCTACCTCCTGCTACCGCTGTCAGCACAAAGATGAGCGGGATCTGGGTTACGGTAGGTTGGGATCCTTGGAAAGTTCATCTGTTTGTATCAAGTGTCCAGAAACTGCTCTGTGACCCATACACAACAGGTATGGGTAAAACTGAGTCACTCCCCAAGCTGAAGGAGCAAAGAAAAGTGGGGGGTTACTCCCCTTCCTCCCCCAAAAATGGGGGTGTACCCAAGGAAAAAAAATACATTGCTCTGAAAAATTTACTTATCCAGAGAAGACAAAAAAGCTGTCTTTTTGCCCTTTATTCCCAGCAGGAGAATGCAGGGCAACTACCAAGAAACCATCATTTCATCACTGATAGTCCGTAACAACACCACCAACAGTGACTTCGGTAACAACCACCCTTTAAATGTGGCAATTTCCACCCATTCCAACTCACTGTGGGACCTTGGTGCCCCAGCAAGGTTAAGTTTTCCCAAGGGTTTTCCTCATGTTGGAGATACAGCTATCATCCAGTAATAAACAAAGCAAGCAACCACCACCACCACAGCCCCCAGAAGGTCAGAGCTGGCAGCAGCAGCAGGCCAGAGGAGATTTGCTGAATTGTTTTCAATTGAATTGTACAATGCAATACTTCTCATCCTTGGCAACACGGCAAGACATCTTATGCACGTTTCTTGAGTAAGAAAGCATCTCCAAAGGAATCACAACAACAAAGCAACAAATCTTAACCACCTTCAAGTCATTCTCATAGCATTCAACTTAAAGTGACAAAACAAAGAGCATTTTAATTTCCCCTCAGATTATTTTAATTTGACAGTAGGAGGTGTAGGAGGGAATATTCCTGATGTTCAGCTCCAACTGTATCTTTTCAGAGGTGAAGATGTGGGGATGGAAGAATGACTGGGAAAAAAAGACTAAAAATTACTTTCAAACTCCAAAGCAAAAGTTTAAATAGCTAAACAAAAATGAAGTTGCAGCTTCCTCAAATATGGTATTTGGCCAATTGGCAAACACACGGCTTCTTGTAATAAGAAAACAAGTTTATTGGATTGTAGTGCAGTACCTTGCAAACAAATTTAAATATCAGATAATCTGGTGAGAATTACAAAACCATTTATTTAAAGGACAACTAGATTTTACTAACTTGCGACCAAAAAAAGAAAAACAATTTCAAAGAAAAAGCATTTTGCAAATGGGATAGTTAGTGCAGGAATGTTAACAGTCTTTCCTGAGATCTGTTTTCCTTCTGCATGCCCTCCCAGGAGCCTCACCCTCCAGCAGCTTGATGCCCTTCCCTTGCACGCTTTCAACTAGCACACCTAAAGTCAAAGCATATACAATGCTTCAGTTTAAGATGTTCAGCAAACCCGAATGACCAGAGTCAAAAACATCCCAGCCAAAGGCAGCATGAAAGTTATTTTGGATGGTGTCCGTGTGTGTGGGTGAGATGCCAGGCGCCCCTTGCTCCAGCCCCAGCACTCCTGGAGGGGAAGTACACCAGCTCCCACTGGAGTACTGCCTCTAAACCCAGTTCAACGGCTCCGCCACTCATGATAATCAGCCACTACTGTCTATTAAATAATATTTTGAAGCCTTTTCCCCTGCCTGTTGAAAGGCAGTGCTTTCCCCACTCACTCCCCTCCTCCTCCACATGTGCTCATAGCCCACAACAGCTCTAACGCCTGGCTTTGGTCCTATCTGAATTAGGTATCAAAAACACACAGCTCATGTTGTTGAGTCTAATTAAGAACAAATTAAGTGATACAACTATATACGAGTGCTCTGAGCAGCAGCAAGTTCAGCAGCTCTGGGAGCAAGACGACCTTCCAGACTAGCTGCCACACCGCTGGCTGTACAGCCATGAAGAGGCCAGAAATGTTCCTTACACAAAACACTGAATTCTCTGGAATTTTGATGGTTTAATCTCCCTCCCGCCCCTGCCCTTCCACCTCCCACTCACCAGCCACAGATTTTTTTCAGGCACAGGCCACAATTAACACCGCAGCTATTTGGAAATAATACTGTTGCTATTAGCATCCATCACCTGGCCCCAATGCAGACAAGACAGCTTTCTTTCCTCCAGAAATATTTAAGGAGTTTTGCATGCTTCAATAAACATTTAAGAAAACTTTTAGCATATTTGAATCACACTATTTAATGTTGCACAGATTTTGCATGCCTCCTGCCTCCCCATCTCCCACTGAGAAATCTCCCCCTCCTCCCGACTGACTCCCACTATGGATTTTAAGTAGCAGTTTACATGCCTTCATGCTATCTTTTAATGCATTTTCAGTCAATTACAGGCTTATGCACAAGCTACCATTATTAATGAAACACAAATTACAGCAATATCCATACGGACCATTTTCAACCACCCACACACACACCAGTTTTACTTTCTCAGCCTATTAAGCCAGGGAAGGAATTGGGATAAACAGACTCGACAAAACCATTGCTGGAGCGAGGCCATTTCCAAAACAAAGCTTGCCACTGAGTTATGTTTCAAATATGTTTTGGAAAGTCAGAAGCAAAGCTCTTCCAAATTTTTCTTGAAGCAGAGAGGGAATTGCACTCCAGTTCTCAACTCACAAGTAACAGCCAGCATGTGCCTTCAACTCTGCCTCTGGAGAATAAACTGCACAAACTGCAAACACTCCTGGAAGTTGCAAAGGTGTATTAAACGCACAATCACGCAAAGTTCATGTTCATCCACACATTCTGTCTAGAGACAGATGAAGGACAAGAAACTGCTAAAAGCAGTACCTATTTCTAAGGAAAGCGAGTTTAGCAGAAAACCACATATACTTGAGAAGGTAGCATGGCTTAGCATGACTGGTCTCCCACAGAAGTGACTCCATAAGATTATTTTGGAACACCACAAACAAAGAAAATAAAACTGGATACTCTCTGCTAACCCTTCAAAGATAATATTAACTCCAGGCTTCTCAATACTTCCAGCTGCAAAATCTGAAGCCCTTGGTTTAATTCACAGACTAGAATGGAGCCAAATCTGCTGTCCATCAGGCTCCAAATCACCTCAACGTATCCACACCAAATCTAGATTTGGAAAGTTACCTGTAGATCAAAACTCCTTCCACCCAGGCTAAAGGCTGCCCATCCAAGAACAGATAAAACTCTGAAAAGGCAAAAAAATAGATGCATGCATAGTCTTTCCTTACCATTTTGTATAACGGGGATTTCCAGACTGAGACAGCATTACTTTGTTGCTCCTTTGTAAAGGAAGGATTTAAAATAAGGTACCAACACAGTTGCTAAAATGGGACCGAACACCACCTGGGATACCACTGAGAGAATATAACATCAAATGCTTTTCCTACAAAGCATGTTTTCCTACAAGGGCCCCAGTGGAAACAAAACAATTAAATGTTAATGTGCTTAAACCTTCCACAGGGACTTCTAATTTGTTGAGCTTATCTACTGGTCTTGAAACACTGGCCATACAGTACCATATAAAGCCAAATGTTAGTGCCTGGTTCCCAGTGGCAGGAATGCAACTGAACCCTAATAATTCTGGGTGTGCAATTAATTCACCTTGTTAGCAGCAGAGAAGCAAGACAGTTGTGCTCTGAAGAACAGAGTCTGATGGAAAAGACAAAAAATTATGCAAAGAAATACATTTCATTCCCAGATGGTCAGAGGTCATGGTGCTTAAGAACTCAGACCTGCATTTAAGTTAAAAAAGCATGGATTAGGAACAGCTGCAGAAACACTTACAGAGCAAAGTCCAAACAAGGCAAAAGAAAACCCACTCACTCCACAAAAAGTAGGTTCATCAGCCCCTGGACTAGTGCAGAGGACATTTCCAGCGAGGTCACCACGGAAGAGGACCCCTGAGAGCAGCCTTCTAGCAAGCATCTAAGAAACATCTTGCACATCAGAAGACAAACATCCCATCCCCAAGCTCCATGTTGAGAGGCAAATGCTACAACTTGTTAGATCACACCACATCCTCCCCAGTTGCACACAGGTTCTTTGGCAGCATAAGATTTCCTTAAGTAACAGCACTGCCTAAAAGAGGGTGACTGCACAGAAAATCCATTTAATCATCTGCACTGAATGCCAAACAATGAGATTTTCTTCAGGCATGCTACACCACTGTGAAGCCTAAATGAACTCTACCAGGAGGTATTTTTCTCAGGAGAGACACTATTAAAAATTCATTTTCTGATTAGTACTGCTAAGGCAGTGACATTCCTTTAAAAATACTGAATACCTAGTTGATGAAAAAGACTTTTTTGAAGTTAGAAGATAACTCTCGTAACTCAATTAGTAACATAAAAAAACTACATATTAAAACTTCTGGTAATTTCTTGACCATGAAGTAGGGGTCAAGATATTTCTTCCTCCCTCTGTTTTCAGGGTCTTTAGTACGTATACTGACTCTTTTGACAGTATTTTTGGGGGGAACAGAGAAGAAACAGCCACTTAAACTCATCTGTAAAGCTGCTGCCTTTGTGAAGTAAAGTCTCAAACAACACAGCACTCTCAAGCCTTTGTTTTCACTAAATCCTTATGTTTAGTGATAGGTCAAACGCAAACCAACCTACCTGTGACTTCTTCAATCTACAGACACCCCAAGAGAGCTGAAGCGCATCATGCTCTGCAATCTACCATTGAGTTACAGCAACAAGGGCTTGGCTTCTCCAAGAGCTCAGATTTTCAAGACGCCATAGTATCCCCATATCTCTGTTGCCTAGATAGGCACCTCATTCAGAGGCCAAGGGAAGCTACCACCATGCAACCCCAAATGTTAATCTTCACAGATATGACTGTTACCAATACGTCAAGGTGCCTGTAAAAGACCAAAATTTTGACAAAGCGCGGACAGCTCAAGGAAAACCAAAGCTACTTCAGCTGGAAAACAGAATCATTTGAGAAACCCACAGAGCCTAGCTAAGATTTCATTTTCCACAGGAAGTATGCAGGCCACCTTCATCGAAACATTATAAAGCCCTCAAACTCTGCTCCACCTCATCCAGAAGGACATGCTTCCCACCTCTGCCCTCTTAAAACCTGTCATCACTCCTTCTAAACAAGGATCCAGCTAAAGCAATCAATACATTTATCACTTCAAGAAAGGTGCGTATAACTCAGTGCAACAGAAATGCAGAAAAACCCAAAAGACACCAAATGGTACAAATTCTAGAGGCTTGCTTCCATGATGGCCTGATCAGATAATTATTTTTAAAAGTCTACCATTTCCCAGTAAATTTCTGGTATCAAATGAAGATTAGTGCTTATCCTTAAAGCAATTAATAGGGCCTGTCATAGGCAAAAATCCCCCTAATTTTAAACCCTCAATAGCAGCACACATCAGGCATAGTGACAGCAACTATCTTCTTCTGGCATAATGCTTATCATGCCAGGTCTCCACTTTAAAAACTTAAAATTTAGAGACAAAACATTTTATCAAAGGAGATTCAGCAGTCACATGAGCCTCTGAATGGAGAAAATAAGTCAAACCCAGGATCTGGCCACATTAAGGAAACACTGCAAACGTGTTGGAGCAGTGGGGAAGGATCTTCATTCATCAGAAACACATGCAACACCAACACTGCCTTCTACCTTGAAACCAACTCGAACTTTTCCTTATAGAACTTCACAATAAATTTAAAGTGAAAAACCTTGCTCTATAGTGTTTTTAGTTTGAAAATAAGAGTTGCTAAAGAGTAAAAGCTTACCAAGGACTTCAACGTTGGTCTTCAACACAAGACATTCTGTTACCGTAGAGCACAGATGAACACAAGACAGGTAGAAAGACAATAACATCTGTTGAGATCTGCTTGGGTGAAGGGAGCCATTTAAAGCCAGTTCACCCAGAATCCCATACAATTCCTGATATTGCTAAAACAAGAAGGAGGGACAGAAGGAGCCCTGTGAGCAGAGGAATTAATAACACATGGCTTCCTATACACGAGCCTCTTGGTTAAGTTTTAGAGGGAAGTCTTGCATCTTCTGAACTCCTTGACAAGGACATCTTCGGAGTCACATCTGAATGCAGAAGCCAAAAACTGCGACAGGTGAAGATGTATGTTTGAAACCTGGTTCCCTCTTGGTCGATTTTTTCCATGACACTAACAAAAACTGTCCTTATTGTGGAGAGCTTCCTCCTTCCACCCATCCAAGCAGAAGAAGAGCAAAGGGTTCAGAAACTATGTGGGACATGATGGGGCACAGACCAAATTCTTAGGTGAGTTTTACTCCCAAAGGACAATGCATTCCAGGAAGAGAAACAACTGCCTCTTGTTTGCAAAAAGGAAATTAACAGCCATGCCTTCTGAGTCACTGCAAAAAATTCCATGAGCCTCTCATGACACTATCAGAAAAAAAGTTTTAACATACAAAGTTAATGGAGAAATATCAGATGTAACAGCCTCCCTCTGAATGAGCAAATGGACAGTGACAACCTTCTTGGATGTCTCACTCCTCCAAAGACTTGGAGAGCAGTTTTAGTAGATGGTTTCATTACCAGTTCCTACTCCCAAAAAAGAACAACACTTGAAGTACTTCAAATGCATGGACAAGTTGCACACACACTCAGGTTTCCTTTCACCAAGGTCTGATGACCCTGTATTTTGCTGTAGATTATTTGCATTACTATAAAAATCTTATTTTATCTGATAAAGCCCCTTTATGAAATATATATTCTGTTTCCTTTAAAGTCAGAAAAAAAAGTAATTTTTAAGCTCATTCAACATTTCCACTACCAGCATGCTAACTCAGACACTTGCTGAATTTTCTTAACACAAGAAAAAATGCTCAAGTCCACACAGTATAGTTTCATTTCAGGTCTCCTTATACAAGCCAATGCAAAGAAAAGCACTGCTGTAAAAAAAGCTATCAACCCATTATTAGGTACACCAGATTTCACACAGATGCCAAGGAGAGCACCTTAAATCAACACCAACAATAGCATAATCACTTCCAGATCACGCTACGATACTTCAGCAAGAAGTTATTTGCACTTATCTCAATTCCTCTTTGGAAAGCTAAGGATAGCAGTAAGAAAGTTAATTTTCAGTCGATTAAAAGCCAGCAACGTACATTTCTTTTAACAAGCGTATAAAGAAATCCAGATCTGTGCTGTTGATTTCTGAAACAGTGATGATGGTGGGGGAAGAGGTACAATCCTGGACAAGGAGTTGATAGGGCTGACAACTTAGGGGGGAGGACTTTCCTGGAATAGCTGATTTTGCTGAGGATAAGGGAGCAGCTTTCCCTATACTTCAAAGTGCAGTACTACGCTGGTAAAATACTGCTAGAGTAAGCGGAGCTTACTTTGGGTGAAACCTGGGAAAATATCTTCAGGGAGTTTTAGGATGCATTCATGCTTAGCCTCCTACCTCTCACTTCAGCTGCACGAGCGCTATTTCCCTCCTCTTCCCAGTCTTCCTTTATCTAGACCCTCTAAGTACTGAAGGTAAGTAAATGTGAGCAGGGGAAAAAAGAAGAAAAAAAAACCACGAAACACCAAAGTTGGAGAGAGTGCAGCTAAAAATTTCTACACAAAGTATTTTTTACCCACACAAAGGTCACTGCTAAAGAAATAGTCACTACACAGCTCAGATACTGCTTCATTTTCTCAAGTATGACTAAGTTGATCACCCAAGCAGGTCTGGTTACTTTTTATTTTAATTTAGGTTGTAGAAAGACAGGGTAGTTGGACAGATAAGCTTTTTAAGGGCATTTCAATCTCCCAGGAACATTAAGTACACAAATTATTCACCGCTTCATTAACCAAGTGACCAGATAGTAATGGCCTTCAAATTTAAACCACATTGCCTAACATGAGCATATCCTCCCCCAGATTCGCTGGTTGAAGAGTAATCTATTTTCCCCCAGCTCATTCTCCCACAACCCATGGGAAAACAAAGCCAGGCTGTTCCCAGCCTCTTCATGGACATACCAATAAGCTTTGGAAATAAGATGAACTTCAGTGGGTAAAGCTGTGAGCACGAAGATGCAGAGAAGAAAATCATTGTACTGTCTAACTGCATTGCAATTCAGAAAAGTATCTTTTTTGTTATCAATTCTTCTCAAGAGTCAACTCCTTCCCTCCAAATACAGAGCTCTCAAATATTTCAAGGTCCCTCTGACACAAACATTTTTTACAGCTGAAAAAGGTGGATTTACTCATGTATTTGCTAAGCAAAGTTTCCCTAAATATTTGTATCTCTATAGCAAACAAGGATGAAGCTGTGCCAAGTCTATTTGTATAGGATAGTCTCCACATAGTGTTTAAATGAGCACTAAACTAAAAAAATAACAGTAAGTCCTGGTTATGAGATCTTTGAGCTTGTACTCCAGGCCTGGGTGGATACTCAGAGCCAGCATGCAGAAAACTTACAGCTCTCCCTTTTCCCACACTACTTTTAAACCCCTTTAAAAGAAACTAATTCAGCCAGTTCCCACTTCCGAGTCCAACAATGGAATGCTACAACAGCTCCCCGGATAATCTCTCAATCCTAATATGCACCATTAACTGCAAATCTTAAAAGTGTATTCAAACAAAACATCCTTCAGAAAAAAAAAAGAACCTTCAAACCTATATAAAAGAAAATTATAAAATAGTGAAACCTTGATAACAAGCTTGTAGGCAAAGAACTGGTTTAATCCTTCATTTAATCTATTTCTTTTCTCTAAACGGGAGGGAGGGAGGGGTTGGGGGTGATTAAACGTCTCCCAGCTAAAGTCAAGGTATTACAAGATTTTTCAAGGAATCCCTCTTTCTTTAGTGATTCTGTATGTGGGTCATCTTCAACAGCATGGTTACTACTTCATGCTTCAATTCCAACTCAAAATTAAACTCCAAGTTTTTTCCAAAACAAGACATCAGCACACCCTTTACAACATGTTTTTAACACTTCTTTCCTCCCCCCAAGCTGTGTAACTATGAACGTAACTATGAACATCTTCAACATCAGCATTATTCCCAATAACTGCCCAAATACTCAAAAAAAGAGAGAAAAGCATTAATACTCGCACTACATCTGAAGTCCTCTGGCACTACCATAGACTGGAGGAGAGGTGATCATCTCACACCAGCACCTGCGCAGCTTTGGGGATGCTGGGTTAGGGTTTTCTTGTTACATGTAAGTGTTTATCCTTATGAAAACTGCTCAGATAAACCACCACCGTTGCTCAAGACAGTCACCATTCTCTCTCTCCCAAAGGGAAAGCATTAAGAAAGGAAGAAGAAATTAATAAAATTCAGGTCTACAGTGTGGTCTAAAGGCAGAAGCATGTAGTGTCCTCCATCCAGCTGAGCATGCAAGCGTGGGGAAGGGCTGTGCTCCGCAATGAGGACAGCCAGATCCACACAAACCAGTTACGCCGCATCTGCTCCCTTTCGATCACACTGAGTCTGGACAGCCCAATAAAGCACAAACTGTACTAATATTGTTGTTTGTCCTCCTGTTTACCCTGTAAAACTTGCAGCTGCAGCGGGAAGCCTCTCCTCGTCACAGAAGCCCCACCGGGCTTGCAGAACAGCATATAGAGCAAGTCCAGCTTCTCCGCCCTCACATGTTGGACGCCCACGCAGATGAGCTCCAAATCTACAGTTGATCCCACCTTGCTGAGCCGCGAGGTCCAAAGCTTCCCACACAAGGGTTCAGGACCCATTCTGGCAGCAGGAGGCCACATTTCACAGGCCAACTGTCAAGTGCAATCAGCAACAGATAAATCACCTGTGCTTCAAGAGAGCCTGTTTAGGGATTAAATGAAACAGATGTCAGCATGAAGGACATGCCCCATCCCTCTCCTGCCCACAAGAAGCACCTGCTTCTTCTCTCTGCCTCTTGCTCCAGCTTGCAGGTCCTCGCCAAACATGCAGGGAGGTACAGCCATTTCAGGCTGTGAAGCAAGGGAAAGAAAATGGCCAGTGCGGTAGACAAAGTATGCTCCAGGCTTGCACGGTGCTGAGATTAGTGGCAGGACAGCAGAGAGAAATTTCTGCCCTTGCCCTTGATGATTAATGTCCAACTCCTTTGATAAGGGTTTGTATGGGGTGGAGGAGTTCACCCCTTCACCCTCCACCCCCCAAAAAAACCCCATAAATGGAAGATTTTTGTATTCATTTGAGCACTTAATATTTAAAGTTTATTAGGGCATTATCCAACAGTAAATTAAAGCATTGTGTTGCTGGCTTAATAGTTTGAATTCTTTAGTGTTATAAAATACTTTGCTCCTTTTAGTAAGTATTAAGGTTACCACCCCAATTTTGAAAAAGGGTAGGGAGGGGTTTTGAGACTGTATAGGCACATACTCTCTCAAAAAAAAAAAATCCATCCAAAGAGCTTTAACTGATATTCAGCATGAAGACAGCAGAGCTGAAATGATCTACAGCAGTGGTTCATGCTGAATGAGATTATTTTGCACCAGATGCTCCTGCTAAATGCAACTAGAGCCCAGTAACCTCAGCAGCAGGGCTGCAGTGACATCCAACTTCACTACGGTATTCCCAAAACCATCCTGCAGCAGCGTTGTCTACACTACAGCAAAGGATGCCATTTCCTACACCAACTTTTCCATCTCAAGTCTCTCCATCCCTAAAATTTTTCTTCCCCTTCTCCACTTGAAGTTTAATCCATGCCATCAGCCCCCTCATTTCTCCAGTAACTTCTTAAATTCAATCACCAATCCCAACCAGCAGAGAGGTCTCGAGAGTCACTGAGTTCACACAAGGCTTGCAGAGCAGTCATAGCAGTAACAATTTAGTAGCCATTGGACAGTCCCATTCTCACTTGGTTATATCTTCCATTACTAAAACAAGAGCTAAGATACAATTAATCCCACCTGCCAGTGGAGATGCACCCAATAATGCAGGGCTAAGTGGTTTTCCCAGCATGAATTCAGATCTCATCAATATAAGCGAATAGCTCAAACATTTCCCCTTCATCATGCAATACTAAACACATCCATGAGGGATTTTATCTGCTGCAGTGCTATTGAACAACCTGACCTTGCTGCAGCCTTTTGAAATTCCTCTGAAACCACCTAATGAACTTCATTAGCGCTAACTTCAGTAGCTGTGTCATCCGAAAAATACTACCTCTTCACTTTTTAAAGAGATTAAAAAGCACAGATGCCAACAGAGCTTCTTGAGAAATCCTATTTCTAACCTCTGATGAAAAGTGACTGCACTTGTTTTTCCCTCCTCACCGCAAGCAAATCCTGAAGCGTAAAAGCTTTCCAAGCCTACCCCATACTCTAGCAAGTGCTCTCATAATTTTTTTGTTTTGTTTTAATACCAGGAATGCACCTTAAACAACGACTTATTTTTTTTCTTTCACTGAAAAGGGGGGAGTTGAGTTTAGGAGCATCACTGCACCGATCTGCCCTATACCCTACTCCCAGTCCAATGCGCCCATGAGCCTCTTCCCTCCCTCTCTCCCAGAAAACCTGCCGATCACCAAAATACCCTCTTGGCTGCAGATGAGGAATACAAACGGGGGTGGGGGGGTGGGGGGGGTGGCGTGTGTCTTTCATTTTAAAATACCTTAAGACCACTGGAACAACAACTTCAGAGCTTGAAGCATTTATTAGTAGCTCAACCACCTCACAGCTAAGCTCCTGTGCTAACACCTTGCCCTCATTTTGAGGTGATGCTGCTGTTTTCTCCAGACCACTGCTGTCCTGGGATGGGCGATTCCATCCAAACCCTGTTAAGCCAATTAGGAAAAAGAGTGAGTGCCCTCCCTTGGCAATGTGGACATTTGGCAGAATTTACCACCTGAAGCTCAGCAATAAAGAGCTGAAAATGGCTGAAAATGGCTTTTGTGTCACTGGCTATACCGAGTTCAAACCTCCAACAAGATGGTCACCAAAGTGACCCAAACACCTGACAGCATGCCTGGCTGGGCTCCTCCCAACATTTCCAACTTAGAGCAAAGACCCACTTAACTGATAACATCAACCCTTCATAAGTTCAACAGTGCCAGCCGTAAACAAAATATGAGCAAAACCAAGGATGCTGCCCTGGAAAGGGAGACTAGCACATGGTGAGCCCCTCCCAAGGCTCTAAGAAGGCAGACAAAACCACGACCAGGGTTCATCCTCACCACAACACAACAGCCCATTTTGTTCCAAGCTCCAAAAAGGCAAATGAGCTTTAAGCCTCCCAGCCCAGCTGGTGTGACCCTGCTCTGGGGAGTCAGGGCTGCTGTACCAGCTCAGGGCCCTGCTCTGGAAGAGGTAGATTTGAGCAAAGATAAGCAGTGAGCCATGCCTGAGCTCCTTCTCCCACTCCTCCTCCTCTGCCCAGAGGCTGGGACCAAGTTTTGTAAACCACTGCTCCCAGACATGCAAACCAGAGCAGATCAAGCATATGTTTATATGTTATTTACACATTCTGTTTACAGAAGTCTCTGGAATTAGTAAGATAAGTGATTTCATCTGTCCGCAGGGGGTGGGGGCAGGGGAGAAAACACTGTAAATTCAGAAATAAGCACCATCTGTTCCTCCTGACTGCCCCTGCCCACCCTTCCAGCTCAGATGAGCTCTTTGAACCAGGCTTCAGCAATGCAGAGTGGAGAGCTGCTTCTGCATCACCCTCGCCTTCACACACACGTGCGCAAAGTAACAGCTTGTTTGGCCAATAATCCATGCACAAAGCACTGGGAATGAAAGTGCCATACACAACCTGCCTGCCGAGGTAAATGGACAAAAGGAGCACATGCATGCAGCTGCAGATTTCCAGCTCCAAATACACCTCATTTGTGAGCCTGAAACATTGCAACCTCTGTGCAGGTCTTGTGCATGCCAATGACTGTCCCTTGTCACACAGCTGGTGGGATTTCAGCTTTCTGTATTGCTTGAACTGATGCAGATCCACAAATACTCCACGGGAAGCACTTACTCCTATACTCAAAAAATCAGCCACAGAAACCTCAGCTACATGTTAGACCTATTCTTGGTTTTCAGTATGTTGACATCCTGAACTATGAAAGATTAAAACAAATAAATCTAGTGGTCTTCAGATCTTGAATATAACCAGAAACTGTAACTATTAGGTCAACAGGGAACAAGGAGGAAAAAAAAAAAAGAGGGACACAGCAATTTATATAAAAATCCCCAGGCACTTGGTGCACATGTGTAACCCCTCCAGCCTACTTTTCTTGAGATGTATTTCTGCTACAGTTTCTGCTTTACAAAACAGTAGAAAAACCCAAATTAAGAGATCAGCTTGCTACCAACTGTAGTAAAAAACAGCCCAGGGAAGATGTGGTGGGGAGAGGGCTTCACAATTGTCTGAAGGACAAATTTCATTTGAGGATTTTTTCCTAACCCACCTTCTTTTACTTTCAACCATTTTAAAACTTCAAAACTCTAAAGAAAGACTCAGAAGTAAGGCTTTTTAGGCACCACAGGACAGCTCAGGACCCTTCGGAGCTCCTGTAGCAGGAGGCAATAGCTGTTCCATAACCCATGAGAGGCAAACTCCATAAATTCTTAACACTCAATTGTGCAAAACTCATCTTGTCCATTAGTCTCTACCACGTCAGAAGTAGTCCCTTGCTCTAGGGCCCAAACACCACTGGTGTCTTTCAGATCTCGATTTTAACAACACATTGGGGAGAACAGGACAATTCACACCTTTCAGTTATTGCTACAGTTACTGCAACTGAGGTTTGCAGAGCACCCGAA
Organism: Mycteria americana; assembly: GCF_035582795.1. NCBI lineage: Eukaryota > Metazoa > Chordata > Aves > Ciconiiformes > Ciconiidae > Mycteria > Mycteria americana. Next base: position 37,415,563 of record NC_134371.1, read on the forward strand.
GAGAGGGACACTTGTCATTTCTTAACATGGCTTTGTAATCTCATCAATTAGGTGTTTGCATCTTGAAAGAAAGCACAAAGTTCTGCAGAAAATATAAATTAACAAGAAAGTCTACAGGTAGAGAAGCATCAAGACCACAGACCTTCAATGCAAGCATATACCACCAAGAAGCATAGGAGGGGCAACAAGACATCCCTTGATTCTACCCACTATGCTCTTTGAACACCCTCCGAGTGAAATGTTCCCAAGTTGCCAGCTACACAAAATGAGTGAGCCAGCAGAGAACTCACCAATTCAGCTTCTCCTTTTTCTTCTTTCCAGTCACTTAGTGTGTTTTTTCTTAAGGCAGTATCTCCATGTTAAATGGATGTAAGCACCCAAAACAGTGTATTCTGAGAAGTTACCTTGCAATTGATGCTTAACAACCAGGGGCTCAGCAGTTTGCTTTGTGATCGCTACCTAGAAAATCAAGATTGTCATGAGCAAGAAACCATACAAATCCCAAGAGACAAAACTGCACAGAGGTAAGTCCTCAACATAAACACCAATGCAGTGAGTTACTATATCACTGCATGAAGAAACATCATGAAGAGGACTTGGAATTTTTCAAAACCAGACTAGGCAAAGCCCTGAGTAACCTGGTCTGAATTCAACATTGATCCTGCCCTGAGCAGGAATATGGACTAGAGGACCTCCTGAGGTCCCTTCCAACCTCACTTCTTCTATGAAGAGAAGCAGAATGGGATTAAGGTCCAGGCTATGAACAAATAAACTCAGACACCTAAATACACATGACTGACCTCCCACGATAGTCAATGGCACCTGAGTCAAAGCAGTCAGGAGACTCTGGAGACCAATCACACTAATGTAGACACCAAGACAGTCAGGTGAAGAGCTCTCAAGATTCACTGACCAAAAGCTACACCTAAGCTCCACGTGAACACCCACCACCGGGAGGGGACACAGCCCAAGTAAAATAGCCAGAGCGTATTACAGCTGGAGACCCACATGCTTTGCTGCTGCAGCCTTCGATACAGAAGACAGACTTCTTGGTACACACAGGGGTCTGAAAGGGCTTAGAAGCATGCAGAGAGACTTCCTCATTTGGGCCGTTTTCCTTCATAGCATAGATTTGTTCAAGTCTGATTTTACACAAATTACCCGAAATGAACGGGACTGCTGCCGAGCACCACATGTGGAAACAGATGCTGCAGTCCTCTGCGTTGGCTCCATGTCCCTCAGCTAACCTCTGCTGTACAAACCCAAACTCGCACCCGCAGAAAGTCTGCACGTAGCAGACACAGCAGATGCAAAGGCATTGTCAGCTAACCTTCAGCCTTGCACGGAACGGACAAGGCAACGTCTCTGGTACATGGTCCTCTCTGCAAACAGCATCAAGCTTTCTGTAGGGAAGTTACTAGGAAATCAGAAACCCTTTTAAGGAAACTGTGAAAGCCAGGGCGGGGCGAGGGGAGTGAGGGAGGGGGGAGTGTTGTGTGCAAGAGTTGTATTTTCTAAAATAAGTATACTTTGAAAAAACTTTGAAGTACTAAAAAATTGAAATAATTTTCCTCCACCCACAAAAAACAGGAGCGGAAAACAACCCTGCTCTGTACCAATACCACAGGACAGGCAGCACACAGCACCCTAACTCTGCCTGAAACAGTTCAATGAATCCAAAGCCAAGGAAATGTTTGGTTACAAGAGAAGAGACATACCTACCAGATATACACAACACCGTACCCCAGCAGCAGTAGCAAGGGAACTCAGCAAAGAGCGTGTTTAAAGGCTTTATTAACAGAGTCAAGGGGAAGACAGTTCTGTTTCATAGCAACCTCCAAGGTTTTGAAGTTTGTTTCTGTTCTTTTTTTGGGACAGAAACAAAATGTCCCTGACATTTTTCAGGAACAAAACTGTAATAAGTTATCAGAGTTGGAGATCACCACCTTGCCCCTTCCAGGGGCATCACCCCGTGAGTAGGCTGGGTAGAGATGCAAAACATTTCTCACTCAAGAAAAATTATTTGACATCTTCCCTACCAGTTCACTTCAGATCAAGAACTTGAAACCCTGTCTCTGCAATCCAGGCCTGTGCTTTAAAATAAATAAATAAATAAAAAGTTATCAGGCTACAGTGTCCAGACCAGTGTCTCTTCCTAAAGCTTTAAAGCCAGAAGCGTTCCTAGTGATATACTGCTTTAAGCAAGAACGCTTATTTTGGCAAAATTTCATTTAGCTGAGAGTACTCTGCTCTTCTCGAGAGGTTAGGAAGGAAGCACCTAGCTGAGAGCCCCCAGGTCCCTGAAAAAAAATTGGTTTTGGAGCAAAGAGTGCTGCAAATGAAGCTGCATGCACCACTTTCAGAGGAGAAAAAGAAACCTTCACATGAAGCCCATGCCACCACAGCAGGCATGAACATCAAAAGCCCCCTGAGGCAGCTCCTCCTGGCACAAGCCCCTGCGCAGCAGCACGAACACACAACTCTGCAGCAGCTTCACAGCAGAGACCCCAACAGAAGGGTTTGGGCTTTTCCTTCCTAAGACAGAGCTGCCTGCCACTCCCAGCTCCACCAAGACATCACTAACTTCTCCTCGCCAACACAGATTGAGCATATCAGAGGGTCAAAGACTATTTTGATATTGAGCTAGTAGACAATCCTGAAGGCACCCCTTGCCTCAGCTCCTGCTAGGAGCTAAAACCCAAAACCCAGAGCAACCCATAGCGATGGAAAGATTTTTTTTCCAAAGGTTCACACACGCACAAGAACATCTCCAGGTTTCAGGCAAACCCAAGGAGGGCAGAAAGGAACAGGGTGCTATGGAGCTGCAATGCTGCGTGAAAGGACCAGCCAGAAATCACCACTGCCTCGGCTTTCCCCAAATCCTCATGGAATTCCTGGTTCCTCAGGTCACAGAAAAACACACTATGTTCACAAAGGATCGGTACAGCTGTACCTACTGGGCACAGTCCCCACACAGGGTCCCCTGTCTGTGCTTCTGGCACCAAACACACAAGCCCCATTTCTTTGCAAGGCAGATAAATCCAGGTGACAACGGTGGGTTGGATTCATACCTCCACACCACACCAACACATCTGTCCATTTAATCTTCTACTTCTCCGTCCAGCCATTAAACTTCTTTAGAACAGGGACAGGCAATGAATCTGTAGGTCAATTCCTAATACATACATATTTATTTTTATAATTACCTTCAAAGAGGGGTTCATAGCCTATTGCTTAGATTCTGTTCCCTCTCATGCAACCTTCAGTTGCATCACATTAAAGCTGCAGGTGGGATCATCTCAATTATTGATTACTACTTATTAATGTCAGTTTTACAACCCAGCACAGATTTTTGAAGCATTTTAATTCACCTCAAAGACAGCAAGCCTCCATCAGAAAGGCACACCGACAGTCAGCACCTGGCAATTTCTAGCTCTGCAAACCCTCATTCCAAGGGGCTGTGCTGCACTTGGGCTATAAACAGTTAGAAAAAAAAATAGGAGAAGGAACTAAATACCGGTTTTGGTTTTTTATGGGCTGTTGGTCCACCAAGAAGGGGGGGGGGGGGGGAGCGGCAGAATTTGCCAGTGCTTTATTTTTGCACACTCAAAGACAGAGGAGGAGAGGTTTCGCTCTGACACTTCCAAATTGATTATTTTCAAAAACAGGAGACAAATCAAAAATTGCATGGAGAGGAACAGGGAAGAACCCTGCAGATCAGTGCAAAAGCACTTTACTCATAAGGAGCAGAACAAGTATTTGAAAGCCAGGCTGAGTAAACAGGAAAGCTGTAGTCCCCAGAAACAATAGGATCAGCCAGGTTCCTCTTCTGGGTTTTACCACCAATTGTTTCCCTGTGCTTTTGGAGTCAAGTTTAAGGTCTAGCTTCCAACAGTGCAACAAGTTTAGCTTCCAACAGAGCAATGGAGTATCACAGACCAGCTGGGCTGGAGAGCAGGCCCTTGGAGGACTTACCCTGCAAGCCTCTGAGTACCAGAACGCACCAGCCAACATAAGCAAGATAGACAGACACCAGCAAGACAAACGGGGCCATTCCAGAGATGAACGTAGGAAGAGGTATTCCAGCTAACACAGGCCAGCCCTTCTTATGTCATTATGAATAAAGTGAACCTATTTTGGGGGGTTTGGGTGCTTTTTGTTCAAGTGTGCATCACAGTGCTGGCAGCAGCCAAAAGATGACACTTTGGGAAAGCCCAGGAACAGGCATAGCATATAAGGAACTTCTTGCAGTGCACTTTAACTTCCAACACCATGCAACTTGGGCACCAAGCCAGAGACAGTGGTTTTCCACTCATCATCCACTTGTAGCATGGACCTGTCCATGCTACAAGGTTTCAGGCTGGTCCGGTACCATTTTCACCCATTTTGTATACGTGACAAATTCACATAAATACCCTTAAAAAGACCTTGTGCTCCAGCATTCCAGGGCACTCGGGTCTGGACCATGCACTACCTCTGACATGCACCAGCTGGAAGCGCTAACCCAGCTGACCACCAGCTGTTGGGCATGCTGCACAGCCCCTGCCTGAAGGGCAGTTGTCAGAGCTCACCATAATCTATACACCTAGTGGGTCACGTACTCCGTTGTGTTGAGCACTCCCTCTAGTCAGCACCATTTGATTTTGGAGAAAAACACCGGTAAACAAGAGAGAAAGGCATGAAGAACAGCCTGGCTTTTTCTACTGCTTTTGCAAGAGAAGGCACAACATTTGACAAGGTGGTCAAGGTCCAGGCACAAGCAGCCAGGTGAAGATCACTAGTCTCTGGGTCTGCCTGCCTTATTTATTTATTTATTTAAATAAGAAGCTTGACTAGCTATAATACCATAGGGAAAAAAAATAAAAATTAAAAAAAAAAAGAAAATATAAAGTGTGATAGGAGGGGTTTTGGTTTTTTTTTTTCCAGTTTTTTTTTTTTTTAACACAAAATAATTATATGCAAAATGCAGGAAAGAAACACAGAAAAATCCTGGATATCCTTGACAGCTTTTCATCATTTTCTACAGTTTCACCCCGCACGCAGTTGTGCCTTTATCGCACACCAAAAGCAAAGAACAACGGTGTGGAGATTCTTAAGCGGGTACAAAACCACAAGCAGGAAACAGCTCTGAAATACAGGGGTTTGGCAGAAAACAATGAGAAACCACAAAGAGGAAAGGGAGCCTCGCACACGAGAGGCAAGACAAACATGACACTGAAAACCAGGTAGCTGCGACAGCTCAACCACTTCGAGTCTCAATTTCTTCCATGACAGTGGAAAAGGCAGTGAAGGACACAAAAGCAGTGGAAGCAAAAAAGAAGAAAAACATAAAAAAGGAAAAAAAAAAAAAAATGAAACCAAGAACCTCTTTCCCCCAACAGTTAAGTAGCTAAAGCTTTCTGTACCAACCTGACACGAAAGTTCCCAGGGAAAAAGCAAGCTGCCAGCTATATTCCCAAATTCATCACAGAAATATTATGACCTATGACAGTGAATATTTCATAACTTCCAACCACAAGGATAAACAGAACTTTTAAAAAAGGCTTATAGAAGCACGCTACTCATTTGAACTCCAAAAAAGCCTCATAGTGTAACAGCATTTTCTCACTCCCCTCCAAAAAAATTTCTATAGTCTCCATTGTTTTTTTAAAGGAAGTTGAAAACTACTACTGTTCTTCAACTAAAAACCTCCAGAAATATTAAAATAATTTGCCAACATTTACAACTAATTTCTGCAGATGGAAAGTAAGTGTATGCACTCTCTCTGAACACATTTTAGCTATACACCATGTGAAGTCAGGGAGGGATGCTCCCCACCATGCTCCAGCCCCAGCACTGCCACATACTTATCACGTCCAAGAAAACAATACACTTTTGCACATTTGGAATAAAGGCACAACCAGTAAGCGACACGAAGTAACCCACTTATTTTTATGAAGTTTGTTTTATGTACACTTTTTAGGATCTCTTTATATTACTATGACCATCTGTTGCACAAGTCGCAAAGCTGCATGGAGACGAGCATCCTCCCAATGATGTATGATCTGATTTTGGGATCGTTCCGAGTCTAGGTGAGGAAGCACCATTAAGTGCTCCTTACCAAAATATACATTCCCCTGCTGGCTGGGTCTTGAAGATTAGATGATCCTACTAAATCAGAGGGAATCCTAATCACGTGAGGAGGAGAGAAGAAAAAAGAAAAATTTGGGCAGTGCAAAGGAAGAAAGAAGGGAGTAATTGCTATGTTGCCAAAACCTGAACTTCAGCAAAACCCTCCCTTATTCCTACCATTTTAGGAAAGCTAAAAAAAAAAAAAAAAAAAAAACAAACCAACAAAACAACAAACCAAAACCACCCACACCCACAGAAAAACCCAAACAAAACAAACCACACACCCCCACAGCTTTTTACCTTTCCCTTATGTCTGTCCTGTGTCCCAGTTTCCCACAGAAGTGCAGTTCCACACAAGTTACAGATGACTTTCACAGCTGCACAGGAGACAGCTGGATACAGAATACCACCTGGCAAGCATTGTGCAGGCTTGAGATAAGCCTGTGTATCTGCTAACACAATCAGCAATGGCACAATAAAATCTGTGTGGTCACCATTAGATTTCCATGATGACAAAACGCAGATACCAACAGCTGACTGCTACTATAAAGAAACCAGCCTGAGATGGGAGGCTCAGGAAATTGCTCTCCATCATTTCATGCACTATTTACATTTGGAAGCTCATCTCTGCAACCATGACAGCCAAAGATGCTCATGGTTTAGGTTCATATTTGGGGACACAGCTCCATAGTTACAGAATCCCACCAAATAAAGGTCCTGCATGCCTGTGCCTTCTCTTCTGAAAAGCCTGCCTTTGGTTTGGGGCAAGTTCGGCAAAGTTGGGGTCCTGAAAAAAATCATTCCGTTTTTACAGTGGTTACAGCTACTGAGGAGAGGGAAATTGCAGAGACTTACTTATTTGCTGCATGGTACAGATCGGTACAGTGTTATTATTTCCACTGTATCATCACTTGTGCTTTATTCCCTTATATATATATATATATATATAGGCTTTCCTGCACAGTGATGGGACAAGGAAAAAAAGATTTTTAGTAAAGAGTTGTACCAAAAAGCAAATGGCCCATTAGATATTATTTCAGGTTCTTTCACCAACTAGCTTTGCAGTTGGTGCCTCTTCATTACAAAAGGCAACAATTCTTCAGAAATCCCAAGCTCAGTCTATTATTTGCAATAATTGCACTACCAAGTGAATGGTAGCACACTAAAAACCTAATTTATCCAAAAGATGGTCTCTTCTTAGCTCAGAAAGTAGCTTCACAGTGCAGGGTCAAGAGGACATAAGAGAGCAACCCCTTCCAAAATCTAGTGCTTCTTAAAATACAAGGCATGCTTCAGCTTCCAGCGAACCTGTCAACACCAACACAATAGCCCTGCCTTGAGCACTTCTATTTTTAACATTTTCCATCCATGCAAAGGATAACTATTTAATAAATCTAAAGGAAGCATAACTAAAAGAGTTGAACAAAACTTTTTTCAGGGCCAGCCCGATTAACACAAGCACAAGCTATAACCTTAGGCAGCCCAAATGCGTTGCAGGGTTACTGAATTACCAACATATACCTGCCTCAGAGACAGGAGAAATGCCGAAAACCAATGCCCAATCACCTGGGAGCATGACAGCACATGATGGAGTTGAATCTGATGCAAAGGTCTATGCACAATATGTTTGTGTGATGCAGTGTCATCTGGTATGGCTGCCATGGAGAATAGGTGCTATAAAGGATAAAGTTGACCTTAAACAGCTCGTTATTCATTAGATGTATCTGATCCCTTTAATTTTCTTTAGGATGCCTAGAATCGCGCTGTAAATCCGAGCACTCACAGAGCACCTTAAAACCCCCCTGGACTATGTACACATGAGCACACTATCTTTAGCGAACAAGCCTTTGCTTGCCTTGCTGGCAGGATTCAGTTGTGTTCAGGCTGACGACACCCTGCTCCAAAACAGTCACAAACTTGCTGCGCTGGAAGGAAACTATGTGTTCAGCATCAAAAATAAAATGACACGGAGTTTTTTCAGTCTCTATCCCAGCAGGAAGGAAGGGGCTGAGCACTCCAAAACCCCCAGCAGGACTCTGTGGCCTACGTACCCCAGTGACTTCATGCTACTTTTGAAACCAAGCCCATTTTAGACAGCTTTCAAGCATTATCTTGGGAGGAGGGAGTTGACTATTCACCACCTTTCTCTCAAATGGGAAGGGAAGGGGAAAGATAAAGTTGCACTATAAAACTGTGCCTGCACTTGCAAAGGAGTTTTCAGTGATCTGATGGAAAAGCATCTGTCCCCGTGCTCTGCTTTCAGGTATCACTACCTATACATCCCTTGCAGGGATAAAATAGAAATTATCTCAGTGCATGCTCTGCCCAAGCACCCTCACAACCTGAACACCCCCCCAGTGATCACTGTACCTCTTCCCAGCACATCAGAGGCAGCTCCAGGCCGGCAGATGGGCTGGATCCATCCAGCAAGAGTCGCCTGGGCAGGAACTGCTGCATACCCATGCAAAAATGCATCGCTTTAGGGGTTTTCTTGCTCATCTTTATCTCTGTGTGGGCAGAACACATACTAAAGGGAGACCTCTGTAAGAAAAGCCCTCAGGTATGCTAAACTCGTTTTCCATTCCTCCAGGCACCCGCAGATTAAGCAAGTAGGTGAAAGTTGCATAAAAACCCCCCTCTCCTTAGGACTAATGAATATAGTTCATTTGCAGAACCAAAGAGCACTTTTTTTGTCCCTAAAAAACAGATGGCATAACCATTTTTATGTCTATATTCTACAAAGATTTATCACCATTCATCGGTTGACTCTGTTTGCTAGAAGAGCAGCTCTACAGCTCTGTACAGGTGGCAGATGACTTGCAGGAAAACCTCCTCCTAGGAGATGCACATGCCAACTTTTCATCTCTTAGGAAGCTTTTTAACAAAAGAAATGCTGACGCAACATCAGCCTGGCCAACCTGACACGTAAAGAACAATAATTCTGCAGGAGCTGTTTTTGTAATTAACTCAAATCGCTGAGACATTTCAGCCTCCTTCTCTCCTTCAGTGTGTGTTTAACTCTTAGATATGCAATGAATATGAGCGGCACAAGAGTCCTTTATGGGGTCTATCTCATCCATCACTACAGGAACTCCAAGCCCATAAAGAGAAAAGCAAATCATTATGGTGTTAGTAATTCTAAAATGAGTAAGCCTATAAATTTAGCTACATTGGGATGCACCATCTCAATCTTCAGCATTTAGTTTCACATTGATTTTTTTTAATAATTCTTTGTGATGAAAAGCTTTAAAGACAACAAACAAGTGGACTGTTTATCAAGTGATTTTTACACTATAGATCAATCTGTTGCCCTTGAATCTACTTCCAGGATAGTCAAGCAGCTGCATAAATATCAGTTTGCCCACTTACTTCAATGGGTTATCAGTGTAAAAAAACAAATCTCATTATTACTGCTTATGCAAAGTCAGCTAAAACAAGCTGGGACAGCTGAATCTCCAAATAAAGCCATTTTGCATAAAGTAAAACTCTACAAGAATTCAGTGTTTTAACTTAAGCACATACATGAATGTCTTCTCTATGAAAACCCTCCCCCAGAAATGCTCTCTAATCTCTCAATCCTTTTCTCAGATTTCTTACTTCAACTGATGAGCTGCATCCACATGCAAGGCACAGAAGTGGAAATTTCAGATTGCTCATTTCCTTCCTTTCACAAAAGTCTGAGCCTTCAAAGCTCACAGCAGCTTCCCATAATCCAAAGTCCTCACTTTGAGTTCACCTTATCACAAGGGTCCTTCTAAAAAGTTTTAGGGTGTTTTCAAAATTAGCTGCAACTGGTGTAAGTCTGTCCCCCGTCCCTGGGCTGTGCATCCCTGGTGCCTCCTTCCCACCAACCAGCACTTAGGTGGCGCCAGGCACATCCCAGTATCACCAAGGCCACCAAAAGGTTATCTTTCCATCAAATTAGCCACTGGGACTTAATCAAGCAAGCTGATAGAACCAGCTGAGGGCTCCATGATTCTTTGCCTCCAGCTGCGATGAAATGGGCAGGGCTGAGAGCAGCCAGTATACCTCAAGAGACTGTGAAGCCACATCTTCATTTCTTGCCTCCCAAATTTTAAGCACCCTACTAAGCCACAAGACAGCTATTCTGCAAGGACACTGTGCAATTCAGGCACACAAAACACTTCTGCCTTGTAATCTGTTTTCAGAGCAGCTGAACACAAACCACACAACTGTAAGCATTGAAAGCCTCAGCGCTGGTAGAAGAGGAAAGAGGGGAAGCAGCAGATGTGCAAGATAAAAAGGGTATAGAGATACATGGCAAGTATTTTAGCACCTCCTGACTACTGTCTGTTAGTCAAGCCTTGAATGGAAAGCCCAAGCCTCCTACAGCTCATCCTTATGGCTTATACTTTTGGAGAATCATAGAATGGTTTGGATAGGATGGGACCTCTAAAGGTCACTTAGTCCAACCCCCCTGCAATGAGCAAGGACATCTTCAACAATCAGGTCCATCCTGATCCAAAGAGCCCCGTCCAACCTGACCTTGAATGTTTCCAGGGATGGGGCATCTACCACCTCTCTGGGCAACCTGTTTCAGTGTTTCACCACCCTCATCGTAAAAAATTTCTTCCTTATATCTAGTCTGAATCTACCCTCCTTTAGTTTAAAACCATTACGCCTTGTCCTATCACAACAGGTCCTGCTAAAAAGCCTGTCCCCATCTTTCTTATCAGCCCCCTTTAAGTATTGAAAGGAAGAAGGTTAATGATGATTTGGTTGTTTTACCTTGGTAACGTTCTTCAAAGAAACAAAGTGGCATGTGTCCTTTAGGCACAGTAGATGGAAGATGCTCCAGGAATGCCTTGCCAATTATTTATTAATTGCTGATTCAGAATGACCAGTAATTTCTTCCAACAGGATAAGAATCCTCACCTTCAAAATCTTTAAACATGCCTTTCTCAAGGATGCAAAAAAAGCACACGGAGTTAGGAGTTACATGCTCTTTTAACTACAAATGCTTGTCTACACTTTAAAGCAAGTCTCTGCTACTAGAACTTAATTAATTAATCATTAACTTTATGATAAAGAGTATGATGTTCCACTCCACAATATGCAAAATCATCATCACTTGTCCTGGAGGCTCTTGTCCTTCCCATTGCATCTCATCTCAGAAGGCAGATGCAAGAATAAAGAAGTGGTCTTAGCATCTACCTCAAGAAGCAGGACAGCCAGAAAACCACCACAGATTCTTTCTTTTTTTTTTTTTTTTTTAGAAGCACAGTGAGGCTGTCCTATTTTAGACCTGGCAACTGGCAAGACACCTTGTAGTACCAACCTGAAGCAACTGCCATTTCTTTCCCAAGGGTAGCCAAGCATCATGCAACTTGATGAATAACTGCTACATATAAAACACCTTTCACAGCCTCCATGCCTACTTTCCAAATAAAACCCTTTGCAATCCATTACCTTTCCTGCTGAGTTACCTGTGCTGAAAGCTGGCTTTAAAACGTCAGCAGGAGAAAAGCAGAAGCTGATAGATTTCAACCGTATGTTTTAAGATAAGCTTCCCTTGAGCGGACAGCACAGCTACCTGAACAAAGCAAGCATTTCTGCAGACCACATACTGCTATGGGAGCACACACTCCGTTTGCATTTTGGACTATTACCAGCAAATTTCTTAAGCAAGTCTGGACACGCGTCACTCCTCAGAGGGGGGTGATAAAGAAAGTTTTCCCGTGTTACGCTAATTACACACAGAGAGCAGAGACGTGAACCGAACACTCCACACTTTCACATCCTCCACGGGTCCAATGGCAACACGAACTCGTTTTCTTGAGGTTTCTTCCAGCCCGTCTCTTGTGGTTTCCCCAAAGTCATGAGCGGCTTTCTGCGGCAGGACCAGAGGAAGCAGCAGGGATGCTGAGCACGCAGGGATGCCTGGGCCAAGCAGCTGTGTGTTTGCAGGAAGGACAAAAGCCAGCAGGGCTGCCAGCACTGCTGTGAATTTCAAAGACTCATGAGATTTAGCCAGGCACAGTTTAAACTTTCTGGTACACAGTGCTAATGACACAGATTAACGACTCCAAACTCTATTCGTTTTGCTGAACCACCTCTCTTCCCACAACCCCTCTCTATACCCTGTATAACCACTCAATACCACTCCCACCAATGGGATCACCCTTTCAGAGCACGTTTCATTCCTTCCCACTGTTTTCAAGTTAATGTCAACTTTTTAGCGGTGGGAGCAATAAAAAAAAAAAATAAAAGCGGGATTTGGGGGACAGAAAGGCTGGGAGACAGGGTCCCTCCCATCCGCCAGAGCAGCATGTTAATTTTCTACCATGCATTTCACAAAACAACATGCCACAGCCCTGGAGTTGCAAAACAGACTGTATGGATGACATGAAAAAGGCGACTAATTTGCAGACAAATTAATGAGGAGACATATTTTGTAGGAGGTGTTGCGACAGGAAGAATTGACCTTCCTCTAAACATTTGTAGCCTCTTCCAGGTAATAGCTAGTGATACCATCCCAGGCAAAGATCAGTGTCAGCAGCCCAGATGATAGCACTGTTGTAACTGCACATCCAAATCCTTGGTTATTTAACCATTAATTTGCTGAATAAGAAAGTACAAAGATACCAGAGCCAATTACTTCAAGTGCACCAGAAAACTAGTCCAGTTCATTCCCTGACACAAATAAGAGCTTTACAAGGGCTGTAACCAAAGCTCCCAACCTCTGCTGATGATGACCAGTATTCATGAGCAGCCAGTGCTGCAGCTGCATCACAGCTGCTCCAAGCAATTTTCAGACACCATGGGTAAGTGCTATGAATTAGGAGTAAAACGTGACTTGTCATCAAAAAAACCCAGGATTGTTACTGCCATGTTTTCACTTGAACTTGCAGAGAATCAAAGCATAGAAAGGCAACAAACCCAACTTTGGGAATCTTCTGATGTCCTTCCCCAGCACTACCCATATACTTTCAGAGCCACAGACAAACACATTTTCCTAGAGATTTCTAAATATATCAGTAGATACCAGCCCCTAACTGCTATTCCTGCCCGCTCACCAGGGACAGACGAGCAATATGGTCTCATCCTGCAGACTTTCAGCCAGATGCTCACTCATCATCTACATTGGTGACTTCTAGCAAGTTTTTCTTCACCCAATAGCCTCGACTCTCCGATTTAAAGAAATTTAATTCTGGAAAAGGAAAAAGGCGTCGTTTATTCCTGCCTTTTTGGGATACTGACAGACAAGAATAACTAAGGTCACTTGCAAGAGAACTGTGGTTTCAGAGCCATAGTTCTGTCAGTCAATTGTTTCCTACAGGTGTTTACCATGATTTGAAATATTAATCCTTCACGAAAGCCACAAGCTTCCCTTCCTAACCAGAAGTCAGGGACTCAGGCACTGCAGCAACCTACTTGCAATGTTTTCAGACAAACTGCCAAAAAGAAATGGACAGCACTAAATACACTTTCTCCTAACAGTCACAATAAAAGTAAAAAAGGCTCTTATTTCCTAAAAGTGCTATGAAGCTCTTGGAAAAGATCATCTCTGTATCATTACTTCCAAAATAATCTGTACTTTGTTCCATAAGGAACTCAAGTTTAGCTGTCCTGACAGTACAGGCACCAGGGATGGCCCTGCTCACCCCCTTGGAACCAGGGACCACCAGCAGGAGGGAGGGTGTGAGAAAGGGGCAGTGTGCATGTACAGATGTATGCAGAGTCACTCTGCTTAGAAAGCAGAAGAGCGGTGACTCGTGTAATGCCGGTAATTTAATCAGTTAACTCATGCCTGCACAGCACAGATGGAGGGAACCGAAGAGCCATCCCAGTCCTGAGCACCCCTCCCAGCTCTGCCAGCAATCCCAGCGGGGGGGGGGGGGGGGGGGTGGGGGGGGTGGAAGGGGGCACGGATGGACAGGGGAGGAAGCAGGCTGGGGGGGCAAAGCAGGGCAAACACTAGATTTCATTAAACAGACACCACACAATGATGGCAGGACATTGTTTTATTTAAAGTTCACATTTCACCCTGGCAGCAGCACCAGCCCCTGCAGCAGCTGCCCCCTCCCTGCAGTCTCAAACCTCTTTACTCCACACTTTGTATATATTCTTCATAACCCTGCTGAGAATCAGCAGTGAAAAACATTAGTTTTTAATGACAAAAATAACGGCTTCAACTCATGAAAACTTTTAACTGTCCTTCAGTGAGGGGCTTCTTCCCACCCCAAATCCTAATATGTGAAAGAGGGGAAACTACAGAATAATACTAAGCATTTAACAATTTTGAATGTGCATTGTACCTCTCATCTGAGCATCACCAGAGTCTGACCAAAATGAAAACCACCAACTTCTTATCTGAAGACATGTATAAAGTAGCCAGCACAGGAGGGCAGCAGCAATGCTACCCACACAGGTTGAGAGGCTACTGCTGGAACCAGAAGTGCAGGGAGATCTCAGCTGAACAACCCCATCCTGGGGAGGGGGGAACCCCCCCAGACTGCACACCCAGGAACATCTCAGTACCAGGGAAATGGGAGCAGGAGGGAGGTGAAACCCAGGCAGGTTGCAAGGAGCTTCAGAAAGGAGAAGAAAGGGAGAAGGGCCAGAAAACACAAGTAAGACAGGAGGTCTGCAAGCTCAGAGCAATCACAGCCTTAAGCATCAGCTTCTTAACTAGCTCACCAAGCAGCTGATTCAGTGTCGAGAAACTGCTTGTCCTATGTTACTCCAGCCAGGATAGCAGGACCCACAAGACTCGTGAAGGCAGCTAGCGAAAGCAGAGAAAGCAGTGGCTGGAAGAAAGGCACCAGCTGCTGTAACAGAAGTAGGCTGCTGGGCCAACCCCTGCACCCTGACCACCACAGCCAGGAGGCAGGGCAGAGGGAGACACGCCAGATCCCCACAAATAAGCCATATTTTTTCAGAAGCTGGGAGGCAAGGGCAGCAGGCAGGGCAGCCTGTCCATGGCTGCTCCCCAGGGACCAGCCCCACAAGCTGCTGGGAAGAAAATCCCACTGCAAAATCCCACCGGATGGGAGCATTTAAAGAACTGCAGATGAAAGGACTATAAATAATCATCATAATCAGAAGCGGACCACAGAAATCCTAGGACAAGAATGTTTTCTTTTTACTCAGTCAAGCAGTCCCACTTAACACAGTGATTCCAAGAAGCATCTGATTGTAGTTTTTCCAGAAGGGACTGATTTTTCATTCCACTAATCTCAGTAAGAGATACTCCCAATGCAAACTGCACCTTTCAGAGCATGGAGCTTATACGCCACAATCTTCTAAGCACAGCAAAAGAAAGTACCACAAAACTGATGGTTTATCCATCTTGAAGAGGTTCAATGCAACCATTTGCTTAAAGACTCTATGAGACACATTATTTTTTAATTCAAAAAAGGTTAGAAAGATTGTTTTTCCTGAAACAAAATATACAGGGGAGGGAAAGAAAATTATTTGGGTTGGTTTTTTTTCCCCAGTCTGTTCAGGATCCTTGATATTTTCCCCCCACAAAAAAACCAAACCAGCCCAAGCACAGTGTGCTGTAACGAGCACCAGCTCACTGAGGTGGGAATGAGGTCTTTTCTGATGCCGAGCAGGTTGAGCTACAAAGCAGACCTTGAAAAATAACTTGCAAGATGAAAGCAGCGTGCTTAGAACTGGGCTGGTGCCAACCTCAAACTCCACAGCGCTCCCTCGGCCCGGGAGCACCCGAGGGAACGAGCGTTTCGGGCAGCCCACTGGCAAGCCAAGGGCCACCACACGCAGTCAGCCAGTGCCCGCTTGAACACACACGTGCTGGGAAAGAACAACCCCTCTTATCAACCAGGTTTTGATGTTTAGAAGGTTTTAGGGGTTTGGGGGTTTTTTTTGTTTGTTTGTTTGGGTTTTTTTTAAGAGACTCCTCAGACATAGCTGATTTTTCCATTACAAAGGGTTAAGAGCAATGCAAGGGCCAAGTCTTCCTTCTTTCCACTTCAGGCCACTGGTAGGGGCCAGCTGCCACTCCTGAAGCCATTTAACAATTCTGCACCCTGATCTTCCCACAGAAGCATCTCAAGCCCCTGAGGATGAATTAGAGAATTACCTTGTCCTCCTGTAAAACACAGGACCCACTACAAAGCCAAGTTCTCCAAGCACACCAAAGTCTGCAACAGAGACAAGAACATTTCAGAAAGTTGACCCAAGAACCCAAAGAACCCTGGGTCTTTGCAAGATCTCAATATATTATCTTACAAACACCTTAAAAATCTTCCCCTTCCCCCACGAAAACAACAAACCCCCAAACCGACTGTACAAATAAGCCCTCAAGCTACCTGGAAGTCTACCTCCCATGTACAAGATGGTACTAGCTTACCTACCAAAGAAAAAAAAACCCAATAATAGTTTTTGGATACTATTTCTAAAAGAGGAAATTTTGAAATTCTCCATTACTGAACACAGCTGTGTTGTGTCAGAACTGCAGGCATGATTACCATTGGAAAGAGCTCTTTGATGACTATCACACCGGAATACCTAAAACAAGTAGAAGCATGGAAACAAGAAGTGCTTTGCCACCCAGTTTCAAAACAAAATGCTGAAGATCACCGAATAATAATATAAGGAGGTTGGTTGGGGTTTGGGGTTTTATTTGGTAAGAGATCTCTCAAATAGGGCTGGACTGGTAGAAAAAAGATTAAAGAGTGAGGCTCATTTATTTTTTAATTTAAATAAAATTACCTTGCCATTTCAGATCCTTTTTACAGTTGATGAGTTTGCACCATTTTCCAAGCTTCTACATCAGAAAAATCGTGAGATATCATTATGTTTTACCTCAAAAGTACCTAACACACCCCACAAAGGCTAACAGCGGCTTGCACCTGCAGTCTGGCAGGCTACAAAAGGCAGCCTCTCATCACAATATTCTCAGTCCCGTTTGACAACTGTACATGTCTGTTAGTAGCAGCTTTCTAATCTCACGGCACAGTCGCTTTGTTAGCAGCTGTCCTGAACCTCTCGTCAATGCTGATGTGACAGCCAACATCACATTGTACCAGCATGCTGCTAAAAACCCGATGTTACTCAAGGGCTGCTGCAGACCATGAGAGCAATCCCAAGCACATCCTTTGCAGATGGCTTGGCATTAAGAGATTGTCCTAATATTACAAAAAGTTTTAACACCTCTAGTGATGCCACAGGTCCTCAACACAAGCATCCCACACTTAAAGCCTAAAGCTTTATTTGAGACACACAGGGCTACTCTTTACCTGGGGGGTGGGGGGGGACCCAATATACTCCTGTTTGTGCAGCAGGACAGACCCAGCAAGATTTCTGCAATTTATCAGGAAACTATGAAATTCATTGTATTTGCTGATCAAAAACACACTGTGGTAGCCACCAATAAGCAAGATTTCATGGTTAAGAGATGCGTAAAAGCAGGCTGAAATGGTTCTTCTCAGGCAGGAGCTTACAAGAGGGGCTGCAGCCCCAGGCTGAGCTTCTGAAGGTTATTACAAACCGGAGACGGTGACGTTAGATGCAACTAGTTCAGTTGAACACGCCAGACCTCGTATCCCAGCTAACCCACAGGTAGAAAACAGAGCCAGACAGTGAGCCTGCATGAAATCATTCAGCACAGCGTCACCGGTGGCAGTAAGTGATGAATTAGGGCCCCGAGGACACAAGCAGGAGGTCTCACTCTGACAAAGGCTGTATGATTAAGGACAACGTTCATAGTCCTGTTTTTAAGAATTATGGTGAACGAGAGATCCAAGTTTCCCATCCCATCCATCTGTGCTGGAAATTATTTTCTCTACATGCTGTTTGCAGAGCAATCCCGTTTTTCATTTCCGTGGGAAGTGGCAGCCTCGGATTTTCACTTGCAGACTCAGAGAGGCCAGTAGAGCCTCCTGAAGCCTCGGGCTATAAGAGAAACGCTACTTCATGCTACTGAATAAGCCAGAAATTTTTCAGCAAGCTAACAACAATTCTGAGCAGCAAACAACCGTTTCCAAGGTTTAAACCCACAAAAGCAACTATGACTGTGTCAAAACCAGCGATTAATCCTTCTAGCAACTCAGGGCAAGCACCACAAATAGCAGCTGTTTTTGCAGCAAAATACCACACCATCCCAGCTCTCTCCATCCCCCAAAATAAGTGTTCTGCCATGTATAGTATTCCCAAAGGCGTCACACAGTGGCATCAGCATCCCAAGAAAGACACAGGACATAGGAGTTGGAGAAAACCTGGGAATTTAAAGGGTATGCGGGAAGTGATAAAGAGCTTTAAAGCGACTTTATATAACTGCACTGAACAACTGCTGGCCATTAAAAGCCCTGATCTCCTAACTGCTCATGTTGAAACCTGCAAAATGTAAATCAAGCCTTTGCTAGACCAACTAAAATAGAGTCCCCCCCCCAGGGCTCTGCAAATACCACGGCGAAGCCACTGCGGCGCAGGGCTGGCCCTTCCCAGCTTGGGCTGAACACGTCTGTGAGGGCTTCCCAACACACCCCATAACACCAGCCTAAGTGCCGGAAATACTTTCCCAACACATTAATTACCATTTCTCAGAGTTTTTAAATTGCAGCTATGCTATGCAAAACTTCACGTGTGTACGTCCTGCTTGTTCACAGTTGGTTTCGTGGTGGTTCCCTAGGAAGGCAACGAACCGCAGCCTCGTAAAGTTTTAATAGGATAACCAGCAAACTAAGGGCATCACTGCGCTGAACAAAACAAAGCAACTTATTGCATCCCAGTTGCATAAACTATGTACTTAATTTAAGGCACATTTTATAGCCCTCCGTTCAAAAAAAAAAAAAAAAGCTGCTTTTCTGTACTAAAAAAAAAAAATCTCGTCTGCTACAAACAACTGGCAAATCAAGCAGAGGCTGAACATAAGAACTGGCCTCTTGCCTGTGTTTCCTTGTAAATGCCTTCAAATGGCAGTCATATCCCAAACTACGCTTTGCAGACAAAGTATATATAACCAAGCATCATTGCTCTCCTCAAAGCCAAATAAAGCACTGAGCAGTTAGAAAAGGGGGAGGTGAAGGAGACAGGCAATCCATTTCTCCTAACAGCCAGCAGCTTTTGCAAGTTTTTCTTTATTTTATACATACAAGATACCATCCAGCTTGGTGACACAGGTTTCTAGGCTGGTCTACAGTAGGGATTTCAGAAGAATTCAAGAGGAGGAACACTCAGCTCTAACCACACTCCATGCCCACAAACACAGCTGACATGTTTTTAACAAAGGCAACCAGCAATTTCATTTTTCTTCTTGGAAGGCACATTAGCAGAGGGCTGCCTTCCAGCACCGAACACTGGCTTCTCTTCCCAGGCAATGAGAGAAGAGGTGGAATTGGTCTTACCTGCCTACCAGATTGTCCTGAACGTACAGGGGAGGCCACCGGCATCATCAGTCAAGCACATCTCCTGGGCACTGTCCCTGCTGAGATGCAGCGGGCAGTCACCCACACTGGGAAAGCCAGACCAAACCACTCGTAGCTCACAGGCTTGTTGAATAAAAGCAGAGCTACTCTCAGTGGAGACGGGGCCACCCCACCACCATGAAACAGCCACCAGCCTGCTGAGGACGCTGCCTCTTTGTCTGAGGAACAACACACCAGGATCACAATAGCTGAAATCAAGCAGATCTGGACAGAGAGTAAAAGTGGCAGGGAAAAGTGAGAGGTGGCTCTAGCAGAGCCGGTTGGGAAGGGAATGGGGAGGCACACGTAAAAGTGGATAAAAAAAGGTGTAGAAACAGTAAAAACAACAGAAAGCACACAGATTAGAGCTGCAGAAGAAGTGAGAATCTGCACTGAAAAAAGATAAAACATCTGAAATACTACAAGCCTTTGCCCAGCAACACCACCCAGCACCAAAAATACTCCATGCACCTCCATGCTATTTCTTTTCCCCTTCTTCCAGTGTTCAAAGGAGCATCTTTAACACAGCTTTGTTTTGGCGTGTGAGGGCCTAAATAGCAAAGCTGTGCTAAAACGTATGCACACAAAGCGCTGGGGAGATGCCAGAATTATCCCAATGCTCCCAGCAGAAGCGAACAGCACAGACTGTAAAAATAACGTGATGCTCTGGCTTTAAAAAAAGCAGACAACTAAATACATACCATAATGCCTCAGCTTCCATCTTCTATTTAAAAGCTGGCACCACTGCACCAAAGTCCCTTATTCCTGGAATATATGGGAACATGGGGGGAGGGCAGTGTTGGAAAAAAAAGACTGGTTGGGTCAAGTCTAAATTAGAAATAATTCAACCTGAGGAACTGGAAAATGGGGGAAGCGAAGGGATACTTCTAAGAAAAGTAGAAGAAAGGACACAGTGGTGCTGCCCCCTCCTCTCACCCACTAACTTAATTACCCAGACACCACCCTGCGAATGGATTCAACTCCCCCTTCTCCTGATTTACA
Organism: Mycteria americana; assembly: GCF_035582795.1. NCBI lineage: Eukaryota > Metazoa > Chordata > Aves > Ciconiiformes > Ciconiidae > Mycteria > Mycteria americana. The sequence continues at coordinate 37,436,070 of NC_134371.1, forward strand.
GCTGCAAATTCATGTGTCCAAGCCTCTCGTGGGAGGACTCTTACTTAGGGGGTCTTAATACCCTCTCATACAAAGAGAAGCAGCTTTTATAACTCCAGATGCTCCTTGTGCAGGGACTGGTAATTACCCCAATTCCCCTCTCCCCAGGGAGCACCCTAACTTCTGGGCACAGATCTCCTTTCCAAACACTCCCGGGATCCGAGCCTTTAACTCTACAGTAATAGTCTGTCCTGTATTTTTCTATATCAGGCTCTTCGCTAGCATCTAGTCCCAAAACTGAATGTTTTTAAACTTGTTTTGAACCGTAAATTGTAAGAAGATTCAAAGAAACCCACGTTCACATGTTGGCAATAGACCCGCGGTTCTTATTGACCTTCTGAAGGCTCCTCCAAAATGTTACACTGATCTACACAGACTGAACATTGCTGGACGTTAATCAAGACATCCCAAACTGCCAAAAACTCAGGGCAGGGTGGCATTTGCAGGCTGAAAGCCTGGAGCCGATGCTGCCAGTCCTGAACGGGTGCAAAGCAGTGCTAACCATTCAGGATACCAGTGCTTTTAGAAATAAAGGCGACTGCAGCATCAAACAAGGATACGGGTTTGAGCACACAGCCTAATCCTCGAAGATCACGCAGAACTAACTGCATAAAAGGGCTTTGTGTCCCAGAATGCATTTACATCCTACCGAGTACGCAAATACTTGTCAAGCCCTTTGACTCTCCTCTCTTACTGATGTCAATAATTAAGTGTCCCGCAGACCATGGTGTGCTGTGGGGAACAGCCCAGGGGCACACAGAATCCAAATACGGCATCCAACAGCCCACACAAACAAAGATGGTTTGAAGACTTCACAGAAGTAAAGCAGAGTAATGCTGCAGAGGAGTTTGGGGCATTTGAGACTAAAATGGCACTTTTGGGTACTTGACAGTTCTTCAACCTACAATGAACTCAGCAATGCATACAAAGTCATACAGAAATATTTACTGCTTGCACAGCACATGCACAGATAGCTTAATGCCTTGCTGTTAAGTCTTCTTAAAACTAACTCCTGCCGCTGCCACCACCATGACTGTAACAAGCTTCCGATTATTAGAAGGCAAATACCCCACCCCACCCACTACAAATACCTCACCCAAAAACCTAACTGGAAAAAAAGAAACAAAAACCACACAAATATCTGAAAGTCAGCCAGGCAGCTTCTTCTTAAAAAGTTGTACTCTAGTCTAAAAATATGCCAGAGAAAATTCACAAAGCTACAAGAGCCTGTGAACAAACCTGCAACCCAAGTGATTGACAACCATCATGTTGCAATGCTACAGTATTTTAAGATGCAGTTGTTTTCATCAAAGAAACGTGCACATTTCTTCAAAGCCCAGGGCACAGCACACTGTTTGCTCCAGTATGTTGGAAAAACATATTATTTTTCAAAGAACACCCATATACATACAGATGCACAAACTCAACCACAGCAGTAATACAGACATGCCTATCAACTAAGTTTTAGCTTGATAATGAAGAATTATGATGATTTCTATTAAAAAAGATGACACCAAACCTTAGCTTACTGTTTTTTCCAGGTATCCTGAATAAAAAATTCCCAACGCACAAAAAAAAAAAAAAGAAGATAAAGAGGCCTTAATAACTACCTCCCTTTCCCAAATGATTACATATGCTTACATGGTATATTTATTTTGAAGCTCCTACCACAAAGCAACACTCTAGGGAAGTGAGACACTCCCGGCTGCTGGGGCAGATAGATGCAGTCAGCAGGTGGCCCCTGGTACAGGACTCAGCGCTATCATCTCCACCTCATGAACGTGGGTGGGAGCTTTCACACAACCTGTCCTCATGTTGTGAAACTCAAGATCCAGCTCCCTGACCCCTAATGCAACTTTTTTTTTTTTCCCTCCAAATTACACTGAAAGTGAGATGCGTTATTGATGCTAAAACTTAAGGTTCAATAGCGGCTCTTGAATAGAAGCCATGAATGGTTACACTGAGGGGTTTTTTTAGTTTTTATTTTATTTAATGACATGAGGATATAAACTGTGATTTTAACTTTCCATTGGCTGGCTTGTCTTCCAAGCCAATTACCCTTCCTCCGTGTCAAGACAGCTTAAATAACCAAATGAATGGAGGAAAAGAAAATCTTGTCCACAAACCAAAGTGAGGGCTAAAATACTTTATCCTGAAGGAACCTTAGGAATGCCAATTAATCAGAAAATTCACCTTCTTTTTTTGACTCGATGTTACGGGTTCTGCAGTAATGCTGACTGCTCTCTGACAAATCTAACCCACCCAGTATTTAAAGGACAACACTGCCCCAATACAAGAGGACACTGGCCAGATGTGACCTTCCACGCACACGTTTTCCTGCAGTGCTTGCCACTTTTCAAACCAACCTCTCCCGCCTGAATCCCAAGGCTGTTGTCTGGAAGACTCCAGGATCTGAGACATGCTCACCGTGCCCCACACCACCGCAAACTCTGCCTCTCGCAGCGCTGGCTTGCTCATCTCACAAATTGACAGCACAACCAACACGGACTGCAATGAAGCAGTCCCATACAATATTCATTTTCACTTTGCCTCTCTGGAGAAGGCTGAAATTCAAGTTTATAAAGTACTGTTTTGCAGCCATGATTATCCTTAAAGAAAATGCCAGCAGCCGGGGGGTGAAGAGGTGGTGTCCTGCAGGACCAAACCCTTGGCTGAGAAGGCCCCAGTCACAACCGGGACTTTGCAGGAAGCGTTTGCATGAGACAAAGCGGATCCAGCGCGGCCGGCCTGTTCACACCCACCGAAAACCCGCTTCGGCCACTTACTACCCCCGGGGCCTAGTTACAGCCGCCTTTCATTAATCTGCGCCCAAGCAAGGCCTCAACGAACGCCGGCGCGGGGCGGTTCCTCCGCCTCCCCCCCCGCCCCACGGGCTTCCCGCTGCCGCCGGCTTTGGCGCCGCGTTCCCTCAGGGCGGCGAGGGGGACCCTTACCCAGGTGGAGGGTGAGGTTGACGGCGGTGGGGTGCTGCACGCCGGCCAGCATGGTGCGGCTCTGCCACCAGGTGGCGTCGGCCGGGCTGTTGTAGTCGGTGAGGAAGGCGGCGCCGTGGCGCAGGTGGGGCTGGGCGGCGTCGCAGAGGTGGCAGGACTGGGTGACGCCGGTGACGCCGGTCTGCACGCAGTACTCCTCGGCCGGCGTCCCGCACGTGTGGGTGGCCAGCACCGTGGCGTTGAAAGCGGCGTTGACGAACTCGGGCATGCAGCGCTGCGGGCGGCCGCTCCGCTCCTCCGTGCACTCGTCCATGGCGCCGCCGCACTGCCCGGGCAACCACAGCCACAGCACCGCCAGCCACAACGCCCACGCCCGGCGCTCGCCGCCGCCCTCCATGGCGCTCGGCCGGCGGCGGAGGGGCTGGCCGAGCGGCGCGGAGCCGGCGGAGGGGCTCGCTCGCTGGCTGCCGCCGCTCCGCGCCTGGCCGCGGGCTGGGATGGGATGGGCCCGGCCCGGGCGAGGCGAGGCGGTGCGCGCGGCCGAGGGCGGGGCTGCCGGCGCGGGGCAGGCCGGGAGCGGAGTCCCGCCGGCGGAGCGGGCCCGAGAGCCTCCCCCTCCCCCCGGAATGCGCGAGCTTAAAGGGGCGATGGCGGCGATGGGGCCCGGCCCGAGGAGAAGTGCCCGTTTCCCGCCCTGTGCCTGTCCGCGCTGCCGCCTCTCGCACCGCAGCGGGCGCCTCGGCTGCCGGTGGTCCTACGGGAGGGGCGACCCCCTGTGACAGGGCTGCCGGGGCGGGGGGATCTCCCTCACAGCACCCACCGCTGGCATTGCCTGTCGCAGGCGGGAATGCCCCCCCCATGGCGCCGGGCCCAGTCACCCGCCTCTGCCCTGTCAGAACCCAACAGAAGCCACCCGTTTCTTTATTTTAAAGGCTTTTCACAGGAAAAAAAATCAAGTTTCTCAAGAAATGTGAGGAAATTGATTGCGCTTTGCCCACTGGACTGTTCTGAACCCGGTTGGTCTCATGCTGTCCAAGGGCAGGGGCCTGAGAAAGAATGTGGGTCTGAGGGCACCTGCGTTGCCACCTCGGCTTCTTTAAATTTTAATGAACTTCTAGCTGTTTTCGTATCTAAATGCAGATCTCTGTGCTGCTTAGAGGCATCGGCTCTGTCAGAGATGGCCAAAGACTGGGTTATGATTTTTAGCTATCACCATAAGATCACCTTGTGACTTTTCAGGTTCAGGAATTGTGTAAAGATTTGTGTAAAATCCAGGAATCGTGTAAAGCCAAAAGGGTTTTTATAGGAGAAAGTGCCTCCAGAAGCCTGCTCAGGAAACAGGAAACTACTCGGTGAGATAGAAACTGATGCGAGAGTCAAGGAAAGGCTTTGTAAACTCGGTGTTGCTTATATTCTGAGAAAGCCTGAATGCAGGCTGTGGCTGAAAGAGCAGAAAAAATACAGCCTGTTTTGTGAAAAGGTACACTTTCTTGTTTTGAAGTAAACACACGTATTACATAGAAGTCAGCCCTTTGCTTCCTACATTAAGAGTGTGTGTGAGACTATTCACAAGGTCCTCACAGCATGTACTTGTAAATGAGCCTAGAAATTATCCTGCTGCTGGTAGATTTTGTTATTACATTTGGCACTACACATTGGTGCGGTGATTCCTCTTTTTGCCTTCCCAACAGAGTAGTAACCTGGCTGTTAGGAGATAGCCTCTGTGCCAAGAGTCCCCCAGCACCAGCAGAAGGGATGCGGGTGCGTTACAGTCATCACTGCATCGCTATTGTTCAGGCTGGAATTACACATCTCCAGTGGAAAGTTTGATTTCCGCCGCTTCCCCCCCTTTTCCTCAGTTTCTGAAAACAAGCTGGCTGCTGTGAAAGCGATGCTGAGCTGATGCCATCAAGGCAGAAGCTCTGGAAGCGGCACACTGATGGAGCTTCTCAGGTTCAGTACCAGCCTGCCTGATGCCTGCAGTTGAGAGTGGACACGGCAGGGCAGGCAACAAGGAACAAGAAAGCAGGAAGCCACATGGAGCAGATCAATGTGAGGGAGGGAAGGATCAGGACAGAGGTAAGAACGGGGCAAGGACTCTGAGCAGGATCAGAGGGTATTGCCACAAATCCCACTCAGTGGAGCAACAGGATCGTCTGTCCACGTGTGGGAGGTTCCCATGGATAATGGAAAAAAATCAGCTTAATGCAAAATTCTTGGGTTTAAAGATACTCAGTTTTAGTACCTAAAACCAATAATTTGCTTGAGTTTTTTAACTAATCATTTTCCAACATATTGAAGTATGTATGTAGGACCATCCTCAGCAGTTTATGTGAAGCCCTTCTGTCATTTCCAGGTTACTGATTCTAATAAAGAAATCCTGAGAAAGAGGTATCTGCTGATACTTGCCATCAAAATCCACTTCATACTCATAACTGCAATTTTGTCTTTGACATACATATTTAAAGTACTAGGACAGATTGAGTGATGCAGTCATATTTCATGCGGTAAACCTGTACTCATCTAAGTAAAACCAGAATTAAACATCATATCCCTATAAATACATGACCTGTGCTTTCCTTTTAACGTCTTACCTGCTGAAATACTGTATCAAAGTATTTTGCAGCATTATACATTGCAGCATTTTCCCCATAAACCCATTTCCTTTCCAACACAGAAAAAATGTAAAATAACCATGTCTTAAAAGCACAGAACCCGGATAACTTCTCTAACTTTGCAATGCTTGCAGGAGTGAATAATAGTAAAAATACCTTGGTCAATAAATTCTTATGACTGGAAACTCCCACAAAGCGGAGTGAGTCATCCTGCATAGCAGGAGTGGCCTGAAAGGAAGGAAGGACCGTTTGATAGATAGGACGGGCACAACAACGAAACTTTCAGGTAACCATCTGTAAAATAAGAATAATATTTGTGGATAAGGCTCGTGACTGTGCTGGGCTTAGACAGCATGGGCGTAATGAAACAACAGTGACAAAATGACATGGCTGCTGCTTCAAAAGCAGGTGCAAGTCTTCAAGCACTTACTGCCCCAAATTGCGCTAATCACAATGATACCAAGTCTCAAGAAAATGTGCTTTCTGTTTAATAAAGAGGTGGTCAGGGAAGAACTTAAATATATAAAGTTAACTGTAGAAATCAGCACATTATTACTTAAATTCTTTTTTGAAGTATACAGAGCAGGTTAAATGAATGAGAACAAGTGAGGAGAGCATAAGAACAAAGAGAAGAAATGCAAAAAAGGAAAAGCAATATAAAAACCTGAGAGGAAACGTCTTTATAAAAGCAACTCTTACAGGAAATTCTGTCAGCTTTCGGATGGCCAGAACTCCCGAGGTTGGCAGTCTCACTCTTCGAATAGACCTCTTAGAAAAAAAAGGAAAAAAAAAGCAGTATTTTCTTTCCTTTTGATAAAAAAAAAAATTTGCAAGTGTGGTGTGCACCCACAAGCAATTTGAAATAACAATTTAAGAGCACAGTTAATCTCTGTCCTTCTGTAGCAGCTCAAACCAAGCGCTAACACACCTATACACTAAGACATTTGACCCATTTGGGGCTTATGAGGTCCAGAATGTTTTCAGTAAGTGTCACAGGGCACCAAGCACTTTAATTTTCAGTCTTCCCATACTGATTTAGCACCAGCATTTGTTCACGGGCAAAATCCAAGTGCATATGCTAAGGAAAATTGCTCAGAAGTTTCAGGTTGTGATAGTGGAGCTTGGTTGTTCCGTGGGTCTCAATTATTAAAAAAGGTTGATAAAAGTAACCCCCACAGAGAATAACAACCCGCGTTTGCTAATAAATATAAACAGATAGCTTGAGGATCCTCAAATGAAAACTGCTGTACACCCAAACATTTATTACCAGTACATACATGCCCGTTTACACTAAAAAATGAAGGACAGAAAAGCCCTGTGCTCATCGTCAGCCTTACAGAGTTACCAGCCACCGGAGGAGGCACTCAAGCAACCTTATGACTTGTCACTTGTCACAGTCTGGCTGGTTTGGGCAACGGAAGAAGAAGTTTCCAGCAGTTTCCTGCCCTGCCCTGTGTCATGCAGGGGCTTCCCATGGGCCCCACCACTTTTCTCAGTGGACACAATCAAAACAACAGTAATCGCAGTGGACATCCACTCCCCGGCCACCAAATAACCAAAAACATTTATAAGAAAGCAAGCGAGTCAGCAGATTCACCAAAGAGTCAGTGCAAAAGAGTCAAAATTCAGAAAGGCTGGGTGACAAAATTCAGATGTTTTTAAAGGTGTATGCAAAAATAAACCACACTGCAGTCTCCAGTACTGCATTGGGGAACACAGAAATAAACCTGCTCTAAACCGTTTCTTTTTATGTCGATAAAAGCCAAGCTTTAGGCTTACTTGTTTTTCTATCTTGGTTGAAAACTTTATTTTACCAAGTTGGATTAAATATTTTGACTTGGAGTCCCAGCTGGGATAATCTCTGTGATTCCACTGAAGCATATAAACTACTGCAAATTTTTAATCGACTGATCAGTTACATCTTTCTAGTGTCCAAAGTGAAATGATCAAAGTGCCCATGTGCTATGCAAGGTGGGGCTTCAATGCAGTTCTTACCAGCTGGGCTCTGCTTCAGCTTAGCACCAATAACAATGATGAAAAAGCTTGATTTCTCCAGGCAATGGCCTACAGGCATGTCTAAAACCGGAGAGAAAAGCTGGAGCAGAGTTAAAGTGTCTCACATTTTATTTCAACAAGGATGGCAGAAACTGCAGATGGGGGAATGAGGTTAAGGATCGAACGATCACTTTCTGCATGCAGTGCAACAAATGCAGCTTAGGACTAATGTTACAAATGCCTAAGAAATGCACTTCTGTATTAAAATACGGTTTAAAGCCATCCTGCTTAGAGAAGTTCTTCTGCAATCAAGGATAGGTGTGCAGAGAACGTGGATTAGTTGGTAAATGTCTGAGATATCCACTATCAGTAGAAGTACAGAATAAATCAGAGAACCATACTAGTTACCAAATATTCATACCTATCATGATTTATGGAAGCAGAAATTTACTGTAATCTTACAAATAGAACTGAAAAAGAGAGTTACTAGCCATGAAAGCAGAAGGTGTTTCATAAAATGGTTTATTTAAGTTTGGCTTTCTTAGGCGCTCTTTTGCAGATTATCCTAAATAATCCTGTACAGCAACTATGCATAGGTGAATAAAAAAGTATCTCTGAACCTGTTCATGAGAGGTAATCTGCCTCTTACAAGTTTCTGCAAACCCAGGAGAAATAAAGACATAAGCTGATTATTTTATCTCTTTTCTGAAGTGGGTCTGGGATGTATCCTCATTTTCTCTCCTTAAGACTGTAATGTTGGGAAGAAATATGCTAAAACAACAATAAAACATGAAAGGACTGTGCAGCTTTTCATCCTCCTATTGTGGATTCAAACACAGCCCATCCTTTTAACCAAAAACCATTTTGGCTAATGGATGTCTGCTGTTGTATATGAAATGAATTCATAATCTTTGATTCCTAGCAGATAAGATTTTTATCTTTTATCTTTACTCCCTCTTTTTATTCTGCGGTGTAGTCCTGTACTGAATTTAAGCAACCACATCTTGCAGCCTACATTAGTCCGTGGCAGTAACATCAGAAGGACCCAAGCCAGCCCGAACTATACTTCTTTCCCCTCTCCAAGACCTCCACTCGCCTGTCCCAGACCACCATGAACAGCTGCCTTTGTAAAGCCCACCGATGAGAGCATTGGGAAAGGGACATGCATGGATGGGTGCGTTCAGCCTTGAAACATCCAGTGGGCTTCTTGGAGATGAGACATTCCTCAACACTCCTTCCCTGGAGACGAGACATTTCTCAGCACTCCTTCCCTTCTAGCACTCCCATTCTCAATCAGTACACCAGCAGTGCACTGCATGGATGAAAGTGTGCCAGAGGAATTTATTACATTTATTTCTGTATGGTATTACATCTATAGTATAGAGACACTAAATTCACCAAGAATAGTCTCAAGCTCAGTGCCACCTTCATCCTTGCACTACAGGGTCCACTGATGGATGCTCTGCCACCAAAGAATTCCAGCAATATCTAGGTTTCTGACATGCTGATGAAGTTCTCTCTGTAAAGAGCAGGGCTTGTTTACCCAGATGCGTTTGGATAATGTCCGAGTCCTTCACCAACTTGCATAGCTATGCAAATCCTTCACATGTGTGAGCTGGGGCTGTTTACACTAACTGTAAAACATTCCCAGTAGAACTATCTTCCAAGCCTGATAAAATGCTATCCCAGAAAGTAGTGCCTGGGTTGGGGCTGGTCATGGGTATCTCACCATGAAGGGTGTTGACCTGTGTGACCACAATGAAGTTGTTTAACAAATATCCTTCCTGAACTTCCAGCAGAATTCCCAAGATTGTTTTCAACAGAAAGTTGGATAAATTATTTTGCCCAGTGCCAACAGGGCTGAAATTTTCTTCCCAGTTAATTCTTAACTATCGTTTATGGTCACAACCTGGTTTTTTGTAGCACAGTCTGCCAACCAGTCTTGCCATGATCATTATTTTATTAATAGTAAATCATGTTGCTGTTTTATCATTTGTAAAACCCTTCTTTTCCTCATACAAGATGGCCATTGAGAGCCATAAACAGTTTGTCTTGACTAGCAAGCTGCAGTTCGTTGTTACGCCAGAAGAGTCATACCTGGATGCCCAGCTGGAGGGTTGCAATGCTAGCACGTAATTTTGGGATCTGGAGATTCACTGATCTCCCCCAACTGCTTGTTCCTCTCCCTAAAGCTCCTTAGCAACTTGCCTCTGCTCCCACATGGAACTGAGCTGAGGCAGAGCTGCTTCCCCATCGCATGACTTGGAGCATACAGTGAATGGTGAGGAGCTATGAGGAGTCTGACCTACAGAGCTGCCTTTGGGATACATACCCACGCCTGTTCTTGGCCATCTGTCAGTGTGCCCCATCTCTAGTCTTGGTACCCCCCAGCTCACTACATTCTCCCCTGCATTGCCTGTGTGTCTGTTGATGGTCAGACGATGACCAGTTGAGAGGACAGAAGAGACATTCTCTGTACTCAAAGCCCCCCTACCACCAGCGACTGAATAGACAAAAGGAGCAATTCAGGGAAAATCTGTTCAGCCCATGTAGCAAAAAAAATACTTGGAATGAACAGAATCTTCTGCAAATATAGCTATTAAGCTCTACAAAGTCTCTGCAAACCTATAAAGCACACATGAACTACAATTTTCAGAGGTTTGTAACTCAGACATCTTCAGGTAGATATTTGCAAGAACACTAAAAGCTTGGTTTTGACATCAAGATCATTCCCCTCGCAAACATCAGTCCCTTGATCTACTGTTCAGAAAGAACAGAGTGTCACAGTGAAATACATACAGTGGCTTTGATAAAAGTTGCGCACTGTATTCCCTAACGTTTTTGTTTGATCCAAATCACTCTCAGCTGAAAATGAACATAAAAACCCCACAAACATAACGATAATGAGACACGTACCACATGCAGTTTCAGTGGGAAAAAAAGAGTCAGTTTTGCAAAATTACAAACAGCGGAAAAGTCAAGGTTGAAAGCGCTACATATTTGACAATGCTACCAGCTTTGTTTACAGTAAAATAAGGAATGCTGATTTTGTTGTAGCAGAAAAGAGGGCATGGTCTACCAGTTTGACCTTCCTACCAGCATTACGACTGTAACGCTGACTTTTTTCCTTTTCCTTGGCAGAGCACTTAAACATTTCTCATTCCTTCCTGACTATAAAAGTATCTAATACCTATCCGTTAACACATCACTATGCCTGCTAAGTGCTCTTGGGCAAATCAAATCAAACTTGTCATCCTCCATGGTCTGTCACATCTATGGAGACTGAACTTTTCCAGGACATCTTTACCTCCGTTTGAGTAGTAGGTAGCCAGAAGGTGGTCCATCTCAGTGGGATAACACAGTACTTTTACTGACTTAATGTTACTTTATGTTTCTTCTTTTTCTTTCTCTGACTCTAGACTGTCAAGATTTATGACAGATTCTTGTGCAATTGCTAAGCCTTCTGTTGGTACTAAATAAATAAATAGCAGGTAGCTATGCGTCTAGTCAGCTTCTGAAGAGCACTCACAACTCCTGCTGCAAAGAGCTGGGAGAAATGCCAGCGCTCTGATATCCTTCCCTTCCTTCCCTTTTCTTTGAGTCAACAAAAGATTCTCCAAAGACCCAGAAGGCTGGGTCCTGTGGGAAAGAGGATACAGTCTGCAGAGGCTAGAGGTTGTGGCCAGGGCTGTGTCTACCCTACCAAGTCTGCAGCTAGAGCAGAAGGCAAGTCACAGTTTCTTGGGAGTGTTAAGTCTTACGATCTTGACATCATAAGAGGAACTGGGAAGAATATAAATGTGCAAGACCATTCCCTGGTTGTTCTGTCATCCAGAGGTATCACAGGACTGGAAGATAGCCTAATTTTGCAGGGACTAGGAATTAATCCTGATCCATAAGGCAGAGTGTTGGAACCTCATTCATTGGGAGCAACTGAATTCCCATTTCCTTCTGTGTCCATAACTTTTTGAATAATAAGAGAATTTATCCTCCTAGTTTGAAGCATGCAAAATGCTGTGTACACACACTGCTACTCATGGATTAGCAAAGCAAAGAGAAAAATTAAGATTGTTAGGGAAGGAAACAACATTTTTAAACTCATCAGTGGATGCCATAAACAATGGAAAAATGTCTAAAATGCCTTATAAATAGACTGTTTCCTGCTAAATGTCTCATTTTTTTGCTTTTTGAAGTACCATTAGCAAGCTACCTAAGGGGGAGATTTGAAAATGTATTCAAATAAGAACTCAATAGGCAAGAAAAAACATAGTTTTCATAGCTGTAAGTTGCATTTTGCTTGCTGGGAACTGCAACATACTACCCACATTTTCATCCCTGACACTCAGTTCATGGAAATATCAGAAAGACAAAGTCAAGTGCTCAGAAAAATGCAGTGATTGCGAAGGGGTGGGAAATTCTAAGACCTGTATCCTGTTCTTTTACATGTCAGATCTTTAAAGAATAGGAAATCTGTAGTCTTTTCAACTGTTACTCATTTCTTCCTTTTTGGAGCTCAGGAAAATTATTACATCAGAGAATTTAATTACATTAACAGCATTTATCTGAGTAGATCAACTGCAACATTTATCTGACAATTCATTTTTGAAACGTTAATTTACCTCCAGCTATAAACATGTTATTTTAAAATCATATGAAGAAGTTAAAATCAAGATTTAGCATGTTGATTTACTAAACAATGAATTGTAATTGTTTACAATGGGGTTAACTTACAATAAGCACCAGGAGAGGGTACAGAGGATAGGCTAGATCTTTATAGGATGGTAATGTCAATCCCTCCTGCTCCTGTTTTCTTGCAAAGATTCAGATGCCTGTCAGTGAAAAGCTGTTGCATTGTAATTAGCATTGAATTGACATTACAAATTTAGATACCAGAACATACTTCTCAAAAGTTATTCTTATATGATTTTAAATCACAGAATGCTCTTTAAAATAGCACCTCATTGTGACTGCCCAGTGTTTTTTTAACCTACAATGTAGTTTTTGTTGGTCCACTTTTTGGCTTGAGTCATTCTCAAAACACGTTTCACACCTCCCCATCAGCCACTGGCTTGTGGCAACCGAGTTTTTGCCACCCGAACTGTTTAACTTCAAAGGTTAAGAAAACAAAAAGGCTCCAGAACATAAACATCTTTACATAGTAATACATACCTAGCATACCATTTTCATCAACGCTTCAGTGCAGCTCCCAAAGCTCTAAAATAGTATCTGAAATTTTATACAGGTTTGTTCACTCCCACATTTTCCTATATTTAAAACTAAGAAGTGTTCCTGGATATGTACATTAGTAGGGAAGGCTGCCTTACTGAATGTTACTGTTTTATCAGACACCACCGGCTACCATTTTTATGAATTTTATACCCTTGTTTGAGGGCTCTACAAACCTACAGATATATTCAGCTTCTCTTTCATTTTGCTGAACCACCTTGTGTTTCTTCTTACAATGAAGTTGGTTGCATAATGGGTGAATTGGATTTAATGAATTTTGCCAGATGAGTATCCCTCCAGGGTCCTCCCTTCCAATTCATTTATGCAAATATAAACGTAATTCCCCACACAGTACCCAACAGTGTGGTAAGCTTCCAGATAATCACTAGGAGTTATTTTCAGCTTGCCCTAATTTGGGAAAATACTTAAAGTTGCTTTCTTTTCTTTCGCCCCACCTTGTGTTTATGTCTTCCAGCCATTCCTTGCCCTGCCTGGATCTGAGGCTGTAAGTCCCAAAGGAGCCAAGCTCCAGGAGACTTTCCCAGTTTGTTAACCTGTAGAAGAAATCGAGCTTGAAAGCTTTTACTCATATTCACCTCATCTCCAGCTCAACTGTGGGCAACTACAGGTGCTCACAGTTTTAACAAATTCTGTCTCTCAGGACAAGAGGCAATAACAACTATTCCCTCATTGGAAGCCACATGGCCAGGTCTCAGTTTAGCAACATCTGGCTTTCCAAACAGGGAAAAAAGAATGAACAACGCTGCACAAACAGATGACGCATAACTTCATTAGTCCCCTGAAGTGTACAACAGACAGTTAGCATTTTTCTCATACTGAACCCAAGTACTCATGGTCAAGTTTCCTACCAGGTTGCAGTTGGGACGGCAGATGTTCTCCCAGTGTGTTATTCTCCTTGCATCCTGTGGTCAGGACTGCCAATTTATTCAAGTTCCAGAGTATAAACAGGAGTCAGCTCAATGAAGCAATTGTTCATCCCACTATGAATTACATGAGATAATGTTGCAGGCTTCTCTTGGATTCCTGCTTCAGGGGAGCTAAAATGTGAAGGGGTGACGAGCAGACCTGGTGGCACAAAACAAGAGGTGCTTGCAGTTGCTCTCGGTAAGGGTGCCTCCTGCTGTCCTGCATGGCTGGAAGGGCAGTGGAAAAAATATTTCATACTCATTGTTAGGTCATTAACATGCCATTAATTTTTTTTTCTATATATTTGGGGCATTTAGGGACTCGTCAATGCTAGTTCTCTATAAACTGATTTGTGTGATCAACAGCAACAGACAAATTCAATGTTCTTTGGTAGATAAGACACGTACGGCTTTATCCTGAGACATTACAAAACAATTTTAATAGGGTTGTAGTAGAAAGAAAAAACTTGATTAAATGTACTGATAACAGCTGATATTGTTCAGCTGAATATCTTGAGTAATGAAAACTGGGTATGTCTTGTAGAATATAGCAACTTAGAAAAGGAAAAAAGAGATGAGCTGACAGATGGGCTGTGTCGAAGACACTGGCGTGCTCACTACCCTTGTGCTGTCTGGAACTGGACAGAAAGATTTCCAGTCTTCACAACAAGGACAGATAGCCAGTTCTCTATTTTGTTGTTGAACCAGCCTGAACCGTAATGCTCTTTCAAACCATGGTGCTGTATAGGGCCATCAAGACTCTTCCAAGGATGTTTTGGTTTCTGTAGCTGTACACCATAACTTCCTGCATTTTTCACATTTCCTGGAGCTTGTGGAGTTGGAATTCTCTAGTAAATGGCTAGTTTGAAGAAAGATTACCAGGGATGGCACAGAACAAGCACCCTTGTTAGGTATGTGCAGTCCCGGAGCCGTCAAGAGGCAGAACCCACCTTTGTATCAGTCTTAAAATAGTGAGATACCACCTGGTTAATACAACAGCAGAGCAGCAGAAGGTAGATAGTCTATAGGCAGAGGGTGCCAGCGATGCAATGGACAAACACCTTTTGGAAAAACTGAAGATGAAAGAAAACAACTGGCTTGGGATCTGCAAGACTAAACTAGAGCGTTTCATCATCAATTCAGAAGATTTAATGACAGCTTCTGTTGGAATACTTGTTGAGATAACTTCTCTGGCTATCTATCTCATGTATCCTTGATGCTATCCATGATGATATGCATTCTGACGATCCATGAAAACGCATGTTAAAATCAGTAGGCTAATGAGCTGTATAGCATATTTAATACAACAGAATTTCACCAAGGGTCTCTCTCAGTGAAGGAAGTTGTCTTTCCATGGGATAAAATGAGTATTACTAAGCACAGTGTGTTGTGATTAGAGATATTTTTTTTTTCTTAGAAAGACAACTAATGTTCTCTTTTAAGACTTCTGTTATGTAAACACTTTCAGCTCAAGATTAAGTTCCCAGCCTTCTCTTGGGTAAGCTAACTAGGCTGAAGTCCTTTCGTTAGAGCTACTTTTGGCCTTGGATACTTTGTGATCACTTTGAACTCTCTCCAAATTTTTAACACTGTAAAAAGGCTGGATGTGAGAACTGGGTACATTTTAGAAGTAATCTTTCCATTAGCATATGCAGAAATAATATAAATGTTTTTATACACACATGTCTTTGCAGCTACCATGTGTTCACATCCTTTTGTTCACTTATTTATTTACAGTGATTTTTAAGTCCTTCTCAGGGATAGCTGTCTACATAGTCAGCTGTGCAGATCTGGTTTTACTAAACTTGCTTTCTGGACAAAGATCATTTACCTGGAACAAAACAAACTAGAACTGAGTCCATATTTAAGTTTACAGTAACTCCTCCTCCTTTGGTCTCTTTTGGGGAGTCTCCACTCAGAGTTTGAAAGTCACCTTTA
Source organism: Mycteria americana (assembly GCF_035582795.1). NCBI lineage: Eukaryota > Metazoa > Chordata > Aves > Ciconiiformes > Ciconiidae > Mycteria > Mycteria americana. The sequence goes on from NC_134371.1 coordinate 37,451,763, forward strand.
CCAAGGCTGAACCTGGAAGGTTTCAGTCTGAAAACGAAGGCTCCATCAAAGCTGGAAGCAACTCAAAATAAGTTATATAGTGTGGGAAAATAAGTGATACAGTGTGGGAAAGCTAAGTAAGCTACTTGTATTGTTTAGACAACTTTGAATATATGAATCACAGGCAATGAGGAAAGGAACAATCCTTTAAAATGTAAATTCAGAAACCAGCATTTGGGACAGCTTAAATACACTTTTGTTGCTTGCTTGTAGATGTTGGTTACTATAGCTACCTGATGTAGCCATTACTTTAATGTATGTTGCATATAGACTAAAAAATATTCTGCCTGGAAAGAATTAAAGGAAGATAAGATGCTTTTCTCACAAATACTGATTTTTAGTTTAATATTATAGACCATTTCTTTAAGTAGCTTTGTGAGTTGAATCACAAGATCATACAGCTACATCTGTCTCTCTAGTTCTTTGTGTGACGATGCTAACGTAAGGAGGTACTGACATATGTAGCCTTTTGTCTAAATTAGATTACTTGCAAACCACCTCAGAGTTCATCGTGTTAGCTCAAAGCCTCCGTATCTTTTGCTGAAGGATTTTCCTCTCGTTTTGAAAATACACCACGAGAACTGATAATGTTCTGGAGCTTTGCGTAATGTTGCTGGAAGCCTGGCCTGGAGAGGGTCAGGGTGATGCTGGACTTGAATTGCCCAGGCTTTGGAAGTTGTGAGGCGTTTAGCTTTTTTCAGTATTTCGCCATTCACAGATGATACAACATTAACCAAGGAGCTGTATCCATAGCAGAAATATTTTAAAGCTTACTTTGTTTTGGTAATAGTGTAAGAGGAATCATAGAAAATGTGAATCTAAAATGCAGTAAGACTGAAAACGTATGTTGAGTAAGTCGATGTCACATTGCTAGGAAGCTTGCCTGGCTGAGCTGACCTCCCGTAGAAATGTTTATCAGCTTCTAGTTGCCCCATTCTTGGCTCTACAGAAATCTCTGGTACTTGGTCTCCTCACTCAAGCTGTGTGTCCTCCCCTTGCCTTATTCTTGTTACTTCCAGAGGCGTTGTTCCTTCTTGCTTACTGTTCTCAGTGCATGGCATTTTTAAGGCTATAGCAATTTATCTCAAGAGCTGACAGGACATTTTAAAACATTTTTTTTGTCAAAAATGTCAGATAGGGAACATTGGTATCATCCCGATGACTCTTGTGATTGAGAACCACTCGGGGAGATAAGATTGTTGCAAAATTGTCTTTGTGTCTTTGATAAATTTAAAGTGACACTTCTAAAGCAATCAGTTTGAATCACAGAGGGTTTTTTTCAGAAAAAAAATTTAAGACTAAATTGTTTAAAAACTTTGTCAATAAATGCCATCTGGAAGACTAAAAGACAAAACTCTCTTTCTGAGTTTTGAAAAATTTAGTCTTGGACTTTGTCCTAAATTAGGGAAGAAAAAGAAATCTTAATCTCAAACTCTCGGAGTTTGCAAACATGAAAACGCTTTCACATTTAGCCACTGATTTGTTTTGCGTCATTTTTGGTGCCTCACCCTTAGAATAAAGCTTATCAAATGGCAGCCTGTAATTTGTAAGAAGACTTTTCTCCTAATGGTTTGACTTTGTTTTTCTAACTTTATATATTATAGCCTACTTCAAAAATTGCAAAGACTCTTAACAGCAGAGTAGGTGAGGGCCATATGAGCATGCAATTAGAGGAACCTAGTGAATGTGTGATTCCCTGCAGAGAATGGCAACATTCATTTGCACAGTGGGTTTCATATCTGTTGAAGTCTTTCTTGTTAATAGTATTAAAAGTATCATATGTGGAAATTGTCTTCAGGATGTTAAGAGATTATCATATTATTGCCAAGAGTAAGCATGCAGGATCTGCTTCCAAACAAATGCAATAACTGCTTGCTTTTCATCCAACACAAGATTGCCTCTTTCAGCTTTATTAATATGTTTAATGTTAGTGAGATGGTGGTTGCTGTTTCGGGGGCTGTTTACTATGAGTTTTGGGAACAAAGTGATGTTAAAACTAGATCTCCCACTGTCTGATGATGATGGTGATCCTTTTTTTAGCAGTCATTAGCATATGCAGAGGACCATCTTTCTGCATGAGTTGTCCTAATTTACATAAAACCAAGATCAGTGTGTGTTGCTCCTTCAACTTGTACCTAATATCCACATCCTCCTATAGGTACCAGATGCTTTTGAACCATTACCACTGTAATCATGTGAACAGAGGCACTCCTATGAGAAACAAGAGAAGCCTTTTGGAAGCAAACTTCTGTGATAACTGCTGCATCAGAGATGCTCCCAAGGCTGGCAGCCTCTCCAGTGCCTCTCCTAGGCTGAAAAAGTTGGAAGTTCCTTAGCGAGCTCTTCGACAGGCACTTTTTCTCTCTGCTGTGGGAAGGATTGGTGCAGGATGAAGATGCTGACTCACTGGTGTCTATTTTTGGTCTGTTCTTTTTGGTCAGCGTGGCTTAACCCATCTGTTATTTCATCGCCCTTGCTCATTTTCTTTTTTACCAGCATAGCAGAGCCGCCCAGCTTCCCTTGGGCTAATACAAGTGCATCTCTCCTACCGGAGTGCACCAGAGGAACTGGCCTCTGTAGACAAAAGTGTGGTATTTTTTTAAAGCCTCTTCTCTTGTGGCAGACTGCTGCCTTGCCCAAAGGATGAGCGAAGCCAAACTCTGTTCCAGAAGCATTACCGCGTCTCTGGCTAGTCCTGCGAGCAGCCTGCCAGCTCCACTAGCCAAACCAAATGTCTGCATTAGCCCTAAGGGAGGAGGATGAACCATTTTATGGCAGCTGTAAAAGGTCACACAGTAAACACCAGTGCTACTGCTCATCTGTTGTCCCAACTGATCCAAGTAGTTTGGATGTGTGCGTGGTATGCATGTGAGCGAGCGGTTCAAAGCTCTCTCCTGGCTCTTCGAGATTCAGGTTATGAACTAGAGAATGAGCAAAACTTAATTGATTAATTTGGTTTTGTTCTACCTAGTTTGAGACTGGTCGTTCAAATGAGATGGGTCTCAGGACCTATAACAGTTGAAAACCTTTGTCTTTAAAATACACATTCTGCCTTTCCTGCATAAAGCTGTGCAAGGTCCAGGGCTTTTTGACTTTGTTTGTTTATAAGCATGGGGGCATTCCAAGAGATTATAAATAGCTAAAAGTCTAACATTGTTTCACAGTCAGGGATGCACTAGAAATCTTCTAATTTGGCTTCTCCCAAGAACAGAACCTGTTTCCATTGTTGTGATTAGTTTTCGTATTATGAGTTTAGCAGCCCTTTCCTTCTGCTTCCAGAGTTGTTTTTGCAATGTGTTTACATGTTCTCATTTCCTTCAACCTTATCTCTCTGCAGGCATGTATTCAGGAAATTGCTTGAAACATCCAGTAATGCTACTAATCTCAAATTCTTGTCTTTAAGAAAGTTTTGCTTATTTTGTATGCTACCGATTATATTCTGCAGAAGAACAGATAAGTTTTATTGTCCTGGATTGCTTCCTACTCTTCCCCTTCCCCCCGTAAATGATAGTTATACCAGAATTTTTTCTCATCTAATTATATTATTTGCAGTCTTTCCATATTAGGAAAATTATCTGCAAACTTTTGTGAGTTTAAAAAAAGAAAAAAAGACAACTTTTCCCTGCTGTCATGTTACATACTGTAACATGAAGATATCCTTTACATTCTTCAGTGACATCATTTGGAGGGCCTGGCATGATGATGAAAGTTGTGAGAAACAGTCAGCTCTGGCTGAGGAACTATTTGTGCTGCAGTGGGTCACCATTTTAAAAACATCTGGAGAAGTATAAAATCTTGCGTTTGGAATTGATTCATTATCAAAATAGCGTTGGAGAAGCTGATGAATACTGGAAAATGTACTGTGCTGTGTGAACTGCTGAAGAAACGGGACACCTACATCTCTGGTAACACTTCTGGGTCATTAGCTACTTGAAAATTTAGGGGAAAAAATAAAAAAGAAAATAAGTAAGTACCTGAAATTGCAGCTTTCATTGCCTGCATATCCACAGGCTAACATGCAGATGCCTTGCACATTGCACACAGAATATAAAGAATGTACAATTAATGTGAAACTGGATTAAATCTTGTGTCTGGAATTACAAGGGAAATCTGACAGTATCAGGGAGAAAAATCTCTTTTCTCATGTAAATGAACATATAAATTCCTTAATTATGACTTAGAGTGATTATGTACCAGAATTACTCACAACCAGAAATATTTTATATTTTAAGAGGGGTAGTGGGGCAGAAGTATATTGGGCAAAATGTTCTATTTGTTATCTGGCACAGTATAATACAGATTTTTTTGCTTTTTACCATAATGCATCCTCGTATTAGATAACGTACTGTGTTTTAATCCTAACTTTCATATCCATGGTCTTTGGTTGTCCTGAGACTTTTGAGCTCTGATCAGCACCTGGTATTTATGGATTCTTTCTTCCACCTCGGTTCCTTAAATTCATCTTCAGTTGGATTAGGAGAACTCCTAACAGCAAAGTCTACCCTTCCACCCACTACAGATGCTCATATCATACCAGCAAAGCTCGTACTTTGCACAGTGCCAGATTTCTGAGTCACTCGAAGATTTCAAAAAAGTTAAAGTTTATAATGGTGCCTTGGAAAATATGACATCACTGGGAGTCTCTCACAGAAGTTTTCTGCTCTGAGAGCATCCGGCAGGCCATGCTTATACAGTTCCCACCGTGCAGAGTTTGGATCATCCTAAATCCTCAAATTCTTTCTTGCCACCAAATCCCAGAATTGATCAGGCCTGCAGAGCGAAGGGGTGAAAAGTGGAGGACAAGTAGAAAACAGATCTAGAAAGTATCTTCAGGAATGTGACTTATCAGTGCATGGAATGAAGCAGAGTTCCTATGTAAGAAAGCATAGAATTGAAACTACAATAAATCCACCATGAAATGGTGATCTAGGTTATACTTAAACTGCATCAAAGCAGTTTTAGCCCTGGCTGTATTAATTTGTCAAACAAACATTATAAAGGTGGCTACGCTGGAAGAGCAGTGTTTAGACTTCAGCACTTGTTTTCAAACATGAGTCAAAGCCCAGAGCCTTGACATTTCACGAAGCTAAAGTTTATTTTGAGGATTTGGATGTGGCAAGCAGGTGGCCTGAGCAGCTGAGCACAAAAGGAATGACCGACTGAAGGGGTTATTGCACTGGAATTATCCATAGAGCAGCATGAAAATGGGCAATCAGTTGAAAGAGGAATTATCTAAGATGTTAGATAATTTAATAATCTAAGATGCTTTACAATAAGTAACATCATCCAAAAAACTCCAACACTTGAGGTATCTTTTCTTCTTCCTTGGAAGCCTTCCTAAACTCCTAGGTTCCACCTACTATGTATCTTTTCAGGACTGGACCTTCAACTTCTTGTTCCCCATCTGTAGGTGAGAATTTTGGGCCATCATTACAATAATAGGGGCAGCTGGCACAGAGCTACATGACCAAACATATTATTATTCTTTCTGCTCACCACAGTTGAGAATTTTCTTTTTCTTGCAATTTCTTTCCTTGGAAAGAGTGCTGATGCAGTTGAGGCAACTCTTACTCCCCTTTCCCTCCCAAAAAAACCCCAGTTGGCTACATTGAGCAACTAATTCCTTTAGTAGAAGGTAACAGGAACAGTGGGGAATTACACACCAGACGCTGACTATAGGTCAGGAGCTTTGGTGTGCACAAAACCAGTAGCTAGGAAAAAAACGCAATTCTTCATGTATTTTCCAGTATAGTCTTTCTGAATATCTCTTTGCAGACGGCAGCGTGGGAGGAAAACTTGGAACTCCAAAATACAGTCCTGGTATCTACAAAGCTCATTGCAAAAGGAACTGACTGCAGGAAACAGAGCAGGGCAGAAGATTTTAAAATTGCTCTTAAATTTGAAACTTTATTTCTGCTTTTTTTTTTAGTTTGCTCAGATGTAGGAAGTGGTGCTCACTCTTTCCTGTACGGGCGAAAGACTTTTCTATGGACACTCCATTTCAGCAACATGGTAATTTAAACGTGGCTTTAGAAAGTTGGTACAGTGGAGACCACACAGTCATTTTCCCAGGAGAATACGAGGCTGTAAACTTATCCCTGTTAACTAAAGACATTATTATTAGACCTTAGTATGTTATTCTCTTATAATTTACCCCTGTCTTTATGAACCATAGGTCAATAGCAGTCCTTATTAATGGTTCTTAGCAAATGGTATGGAAAAGTACATTTACCAGAGCTTTTAACAGGATTAAAAGCTTTCAGTATGAAAATAAACAGCATGTATAATTTGTTAACTACTACCTAGGGGAAAAATACTGTGGAACTGCAATACAGTATAGCACAAATTCAGTGAAAAATCAGTTTCATAAAACATATGTATATATAAAAAATATACATATTTTAAAGCAGCATAAAGTTAAGCAGTAATAGCACCTCTAAAGTAGGCAAGTCCTCCCCCCTGATGGCACTTGAAAGGTGTGACTTGGTCAGGTTGTTTTTTTTTTTTAGAACATCAACATCAGCATTGTATTTAACACTCCCATAAGGTTACAGGTTTAATAAGAAATTAGCAACAGCAAACTTTCCAGCTGTTCTTCAGTAACTCACACCTTGCAGATTTAAAGCCTGCAAGCACCGATTATCTGAATGCCTGCACTCACTTGCGCGCATTTCCTTGTTCAGGTTGATGCCTTGCACCATCAAATGGTCTCACATCTTGCAAAATACGGCATTGGGTTCCAAGTTTATCTTTTACTTCATCAATATTTTTATGCTTTTTAGTATCCTGAAAACAATGCAGAAGTGCTCCTTCAAATGCTGTCAGTTCTGGTGTGCTGCTTTAATGAACATTACCTCCAGGGGAGAATGGTCACTGAAATACATCCTGCTGAAGCCCTTCTGCAACATGAAGGCTCATGCCTACCGGTAAAGCAAAGCTCCCAGCAGTAGTACAGATAAACTGAAGCTATTTCTTGCACCCCAGCCTTTTAGCCCCACCTTTTCTGCCCAGACAGAGGCACACTGAAAATGCATGTGCTTCACCAACACTAAGGCAGCATCTGTTGCTTCTTTAAATGACCTCCTCATCCTTCTAAACCCAACCTGCTTTTAAAAACCAGTGCCTCATGCAAAGCTACTGGTGAGGACTTTTTATTCAGCTTATTTTAAGGATGCCTTAATGCAGCTTTCTGTTACTGCTGAGAACAAGGAAATACCAAACAGGTTTCAGAGCTCTTGACACCATCAGGAGAAAAGCACCAGGAGGCTAGGGAGCAGGCAACAAGAGAGATTTGGAACGAGGCGAGAGAAAATGTCAGTGAATCTCAGACCTCCTGTGTACCAGTGAAGCGTGCCCTTCTGCTGCATACAGCAAGGCCACACACTCTCAACAGATGATGTTTGAACCGAGAAAGTGCTTTTAGGCAGCTGTTTTCAGGTCTTTCTCCTGTCAAACCTCCGGGTGAGCTTCTGATTAGAAATGTTCATCTCTTCATTTATTTTTGAACTCTTATTGCATCTCTTTTTCAGAGACAGGTAAGGCATCACTGTCTTGCATGCTAAGCCACCCGCCTTGATAAAGTTGTATCTATCTGTGACATTAGCTTTCCTCTGGCTGACATTCCTCAACCTATTTTTGATTTGGAGGCAGGAAAGGAGATCAGTTAGGTAACTGCAAAGCTAATTTGGTCAGTTTTCTTAGGAACAATTCAGTACAGGCACACTTAACACATGCTCTACAAATCAAGCACAAATGTTTCTAAGTAATTCCATAGAAAGAATCTTCCTATAAAGAAACCACGTAAGAGCAAAGATTTCCTTTCAAGAGGAGGACTCATCCTCCTTTGGAGATGGTTGTCTTGAGATCAGTGGGATACCATTAATGCTGATGCCACAACTGACCACTTATGTTTTCCTTTAAACTTTCTCCAAGTAAAGATCATAGCGTAGTTCTGTTGAATTTTTCTCCATTGGTGGAAATCTCCCTACAGCTAGAGACTTTTTTTCTTACCCTGGAGTACATTATGTGATGTGCTGTCTGAGTACTACTGTGTAGAGGAGGTGAATCTATTGCGTATTTACTCTAACAAAGCAACAAAAGGCAGACTCTTGTCTTCCTTTTTGACTGACTCTAAATATCACCTCAAAGACAAAAGTGAACATGCTGTGTTTCTCATCTCTTGTGCGGAGGTACACAATCTATGCCTTTGTGGTTTGTGTTCTGCTCACCAGGCTTTTGAAACTGAGCAGTCAATTTGCATGAATGGCATTAGTGTTTTGTTTAATGCAGCATAGTGCATGCAATCAGGCAAGCACGGGGTCCATTTGAAGAAATTAAGATTAAAAGTTGGTTTAATGGCAACTTTGTAACTTGTTGGTAGCATTTTTAATATTTATGTGAGAGGTTTTAAAACAAGCAAGATAAAAATTCAAGTAACCAACTGACAAGTATTATCCTTCATATTATGGTTTTTACACTATTGTCAATATTACTTTTACTCTTTTCCTTTTCCACTTGGAACCAGAAAACCAGAAGAACCCGTGATTGTTTCCAAATCCCTTCATGAGAGCTTTGTGGTATCAAAAGCCCAAGATACAAACCTAACATATCTTAGGTCAGTAGAGCAGAGGACAGTCAATGGTGTTGTGGTTGCTGAATCCAACGTCTGCGCTCGCTGGGGCTTCTCTGACCATCACAGGTAGTGAGATTACTGGAGCTCAGGTAGTTCATCCTTCTTGAATTTCAAGTAACTAAATTTGTTTGTACAAGAGATGTAAGTGCTCTGACAAGCTGACTTTCTGAAACAAAGCACAGATCAATTTACTGACACCGTAAACTCATCACAAGCTAAGTTTTTACTGTGAAAACGTACGTGTCACTTCAGGTTAATTTTCAGTTTTCTGTACCCAGGCTGTTTAAGCTCCTCATTAGCATGTCAATCCTTGTTTAGACTGCACTATTCATTTCTGGCACGGGAAGTGTAGGCAAGGATTACTGCTTTCCCACTTAACTGGTCCTGATGGATTAGGTATTAAAAACCAGACTGAATATTGTTAAGCAGTATTTTCAAGCTTGACGCTCCTTAATATGTAAAACACTAGCACACAGATAAAACCAACTAAGCTGTAATTTGTAGATGCTAACTAGTCCACGGCACCTTCCCCCGCCACAACCTGCGACCTGAGCGGTCCTCAGGACCGGGTATCCTTGCGAGCTCCATCCCAGCAGCAACTCCCGACGTAGGCATGTGACCTACACAATTTCATACGTTATTACACCAGGCTGTACTCTTAAGTGCCAGTTAATTTTTTTAACAATTCTTACAAGCAACATGAAATTAGAAATAACCTTTTTGTTAATGAACAGGGCACTGGTGTTGAGCTGTACCCAAGAAGCATCGCCATCTTAGAGAGTTACAAAATTCATCACGGCAATACTGCCAGAACCAGAGAGACCTCCCATCATAGCCAGGGTGCCATTAATGTTAAGGTAACATTTTTTGGTCTTTTTCCAGTAATAGTAAGTAATAGCTTTACGGTTACAAATTAGAATCATTTTTGTAAATAGACCTGAGAAACATCAACTTTACTCTAAAAAGGGAATTTCTTTAGCTAGGACTTAACATCGAAGTACCCCCAGTAAAAACATTTTTAGCTAGTATCACAGAATATTGTACATATACTTGATAATCCCTGGTATCCTATTCCACTTCTTAAAACTTACGAAATTAGGAGCAGGGAAAAACTAATGGTAATTATGTAGTTGAAAGCAGACTGTGGCAAAGGGCCCCATTACACATGAAGATCTGATCGGAACAAAACCTTAACTGATATAGCAGGACTCAGTCACGGAAACACCAGTGAAGCTGCTCTCCAGAGGGAGGCCAGCTCACGAGAGTTCATCTAAATTTCTCCCAGTATCTCCAGTTCTGTTTCTGCACATGTAAAGACTGAGGCAGTGCTGAACAGCTGAACAGCCTATTGCTGTAGGGCCCTCTCTTAAGCTCTGGTCTGTGCTCACGTTGCACCCATCCCTCCTGTTTAAATGTTGACTTCTTTTGAAGACCAGTAACAGCTAGAGAGGACATTAGACAGCTTTAACAGATATTGGATCATATGCAAGATTGTAGGCTTGATACTGAAACTAGTAAGTATAGTTCTTTTTAAAACCACTGGACATCTGCTTCATGTTTGCAGTTTTGTGTTAGTAACACAACTGGGATAAGACAAAGTTTGAGGGGCAAGCCAAGGAAAGCAAGTGTTGTCTGGATGCAATAAATACAGATGTGGAAAGGGAAGCTGGCTAACACTACAGCACATCTTTCAATGTCCATCCCTTCTGATTCCCTAACAGGTTGTTCCTGGAGAAGAAAAATAATCACATTTTCAGTAATGGTGGCACAGAGTGACCATTCTTCAATCTACAGAAAAGTCTACATCAGCAGAAAGGATTGTGGAGTTTACTGCATCAGATGATGCAGAAGAAGATACAGACTCCGAATTAATCCCAGATTTAAGTTTGGAGATGAACACGGATACACTTGATGATACTAAAGATAGCTCTGTAATTCATAGCTGGATATCTAAGCTACACGTGGCATTTGGCTTTTAGCAGTTTTGATTAAAGAAACAGTGCCCTTACCTAGTTTTTAAGAATTTAGAAATACAAAAAAATGTTGGACTTGCTTTAAACTTCACTCAAACACTAACATCTCCCACACCCCTGTAAGTACAACTGATTATTGGTTCTGAATAAGCTTTCCAGTTGGATTAGTGGGGAGGTGGGGAGGTTAATCCCGCCAGGCTTGGTAATGTAACAGGTTTCATACCAAGCTATGCCCACAGACATCTCCCTGTGCTGGTGAGGCCCTGCAGTACAAATTGTGTGCGAAATGCGGTATCTGCCTGCTGCTGCCCCAGGCCAGCAGAGCTGGTTTTGTGGCCATGCTGTAAGAGAGGTAATGGAGTTTTGGCCAAAAAACCCCAAAACCATTCATACGCACACATTTATCATAAACTGGAGCGCGTCCCTCATCTTGTTCACACAGGTGTTCCTGCACAACACGGCCTGACTGTAGAAACCCCTTGAGAGTCATGCGTAGATACCCTGTGTCATCCACCCCTGCTCCAGGTCACTTCCCCGCTGCTGGTCTGAGAGGTACAGAGGAAACCACACCTCGCTGGAGGGCTTTTTATCCCCTGTGTCAATATACTTCTGCAAGCACCAGGCAGCCAGCTGAGCTTCGAATGTCCGGAATCCACAGGCTACAATTTCAATGAATTCTAATTAAAGAATTGCTCTCTTTCGCATGTATTTGGAAGAATAAAGCATGACTATTTTGGAGTAGCAATGTAAATGAATGCTGCCTCAGATGAAGGGCACAGTTCACGCTTCTGAGATCACTTCAGGTTCTGCAGAGTCAAGCAGCACCACACCAGTCTTGAAAAAGGTATTCCATGTTCCTGCATTATCTGAATCAGCAAAAGAGCTCATCGGTTGCTGTGCCGTGAGGTGTAACACAGCATGCAGTAGGCCAGTGGCTGACTGCAAAGGAACCAAGTGCTGCCTGGCATACACAGAAAACCACTGCAGCAAGGGCTATTCACACAGTTTATTAGACAACAAAGAAAAATCCCCACTGAGCCCAAGTTCTCTAATTAGAAATTTGTTTGGCAAAGAATGGTTTTAGACAATGAAAAGGTTTCCTCAGAATGCCTTATACCTCCTACAACCAAAACTAGCAACAGACGGCTTCAAAATCTAAATCCAAATCCAAATACCTAATTAAACGTATAGCATGTAAGTCTTTAAAAACAAACTCTTTATTAAGAATAAAATCATACAACTTGCAGTAAATTCCCTAAGGGCACGATATATTACAGAGCTGTACTTGTACTTAGGAACTGAAAGGGCAAACAGACTGGTAACAGCAAGAAAGGGATTTGGGAGAGAAACGCACTTTTGTCAAAGTTCACTGAACTGCTGTAACTACCATCCGCCCCTCCCCGGATCCCCACAGCCTCCTCTGAAGCCACTGCCTGCTCCTCGATAGCCTCCTCCTCGATAGCCTCCCCCACGTCCGTAGCCTCCTCCCCAGCCTCCTTGGTATCCTCTTCCTCCCGAGCGCCTGCCGGAGTAGCTGTAGCCACTGTACCCTCTACCTCTGTAGCCAGAGCCACGTGGGTAACCTCCCCAGCCTCTGAGGCCACCTCCATTGTCGTAGCGAGCCATTTTTGGGGGACGAGGACCATCTCCGAACCTGGCAAAGAGAAACATTATATACTTGATGCGATCTTATGGATTCCATTTTTTTTAATATTAAGAAGAATAATAAATTCCCAGGATACTCAGTTAAGATGCCTCTATTTTCTGTTAACAGAATATGATGTTTGAATTACAGTTCCACTTTTGCACCTTTTCCACTTCAGTAAAGAAAAGCTGGGAATGGTCTGACGTGCCACATAAGCAGTCCCTCCTCTAGATCTCAGCCAGGTCTGCGCCTGGGATAGAAAGTCTTCCCCTCAATCCCACTTCCCCAGCTCACACATATGCATAGGGAGCTTCGTTCCTGTTTATGTGAGCACAGTGATCTTTATTTTGCTCTTCGCAAAACACAGTGAAGTGTACATCTAAGCTGTTCTTTGTTTTGATCCTTAAATTACTAACAGCTCACAGGTGTTTTCATTTTTCTTTGCTTCAGAAGCCAGACATGAAAACAAGGGGCAATGGAGGGGTGCAAGCACAGCCAAATATTTGTTTTATTTCCAGAGACAAAAATTAATAGGTTTGCCCAAAATAAATTTGGGTTATCTTTTCTTTAAAAGTAATTGTGTTTTGGAAGCAGTGATGACAGCTTTTATTCCTGAGAGCTGCTTGTCCTTCCTGTGGAAACAGGCAGTGGTCTGTCTACATCAGACTTTGAATATGACAATTTTACATACACTCAGACTATTGACTTTGAAACAAAAGCCTGAAGCTCCTGTCCACACAGGACAAGACTCTTCTGGTGATTTTAGCTCTGGGCTTCTGCAGCCACTGTGCAGGGAGGGAGCAGTGGAGCTGACAGCTCTGACCTGCTCTGTTCAGGCTCTCGGTGTCCTTGGGGGCAGAGGTGGCGAGCGCTCCTCGCCCCAGAGCTCCGACTGCACAAGCCAGCGCAGCCAAGCTAACCTTGCGTTAGCAGCCATGAGGCTGATGCCCGCTGCTGACGGCCTGGAGATCTGACGGATCACGTTCAGCATTCGCTCATTTGCTGGGTCCAGCTGCCGAATGATCTCAGGATCTTTAGTCACTTCTACAACAAGAGCCTCCATCGCAGCACGCAGAGCAGTGATGCAGGCAGCCGTGTTGTGGGGCATCTTCAGCTTGATCCTAAAGCAGAAAGAATTATATTAGATGTATTACAACTTCTAGCACAGAACCTGTTATGAAAGATGTTCTGTGGAGTGGTTTTTCATTGCATGCTGCACACACTGAGCCAGAAATCTATATTCTCATCTTTTAAATTCTAATTGTTAATGAAGGGATGTGAAATTCAGGAGGCAAATTTGCCAGATCCCTAAAATCTGACATTGCTAAAACGTAACTATCCCTCTGTTTAAATTTGCTCGAGATTTAACATACTCAGATATTCAATACATAACCCCTAGCATCAAAACAGAAAGATACAAAAATATAAAGTAAACTAAAAACATGAGGCTCCTCAAGATTTTGAAAGCTCCAGGCCACCCTCAAAAATATTAGTGAATTAAGCTTAAGCAATTCTTCACCTCCATTTTACTGACCAGGGCCAGGGGGAGACATCCAGATGGTATTTAGTCATGGCCATAAAACGTATGCTGCCAGAGGCAACCAACAAATCCTTAACATTTCTCTCCTCAAGCTGTGTTTCCAAGGCTTAAAAATAAGGTTTCCTCAGCCTCTGTCTGAAGAGGAGGTCCAAAATACATAGTACCTCTTATTCACATTCCAGTTAAAGGGGAAAAAACCAGCAGTTTTTATGGAAACTGCCTGGTATCATGTTTTCAATTTAAGCAGATAATCTGCATGAAACAGTGCTGCCAGTATAAACCCCTCCCTTCCTCATAGGAAACAAAGGTAATGCCCTCACAATTAACCTGTAGTAGTGCATGGCTTGCTCTAGGGTTCCTATTCTATAGAGATTTATGTCTGTTAGCAGCCGCTCCCCCTCAGTCTGTGTTCTTTCATAGACCTGAACATTATAAGCACCAAGGAGGTCCGTACCAGTCATCTACCAGAACAAGCTCCCCATCCGACAGGACCTTCTTGGAGGCAAAGAGAAGCAGCTGCAACGGGCTCACCAAGGTCATTGTTTTGGCAGAGATGGCTCGTGTTCGAATCTGCAGGTGGAAGAGGAATATGACTCTTGAAATGGAAAAGAGATCCCTACACCTTCCTCTGGCCACTGAAATCAGAGAATTTTGTAAAAACAACACCACAAAAATATCTAGGTATAGTGTTAGGAAATTACAAGAGCGCACACACACATACAAAATTGAATGCTAGGCAGACATTTACAGGGATTCAGCACTGGCTGGTGTAAAAAAACACCAAAAACTACCTGTCATTTAAAAGTATTCATTTTTCCACGACTGCATGTCTGCAGTTATGCAGCTGACATTTTGCAAGAGCCATCTCATGCTTTGCCAACCTAAAAATGACCAAGGCATAGCTGAATTATCTTCCCACCTTTTGCATTACTGGGGCTGTAATGAAAAGCTTGTTGCTCCTTTAGTAGGGTCCTACACATGCAAATTTGGAAGTAGCTACACGTCTGTGCAACCAGCCTGCTTTGTCATTTTATAGAAACAAGCCTTTAAGCTTGTACTTGAAGTGAGCACTTGGACAATAACAAGCCATCTGACCTAAGCCAGAGATAACAGCACTGACTGCATGGGCTACTGCCCTTCATTTTAAAGAGGAACTGAAGAGCAGTACTTAGGATTTCAGCCTCCCACCCTGACAGCTGCCTCTCTCCTGCCTTTCTTTCACACAGGAGCATGATTGAGCGTTATGGGCAGAATTCATTGTACTTGCTTATCCTCAGGGAGAAGATTTGCTCCTGCCTGGAAGATATCACACATACTCAAAAGAGAAAAGCTGCCACAAGCTGGAAATTGTGGCAGAGAAATGGCCACGACGAGGACTGTTGAACTTGCAGCTCAGAGAGAGACTGCCAAGTGCAGCAGGAAAGAGACAACCAGACCTCAGAGAGAAACTTTCTTTTAGCAAGTACCTACTGCGTAGGGGAGAGCTGCATATAAATCCTTCCTTCACCCCAGTCTCGCCCAGGTACTGTCTTAGCCACTCTTAAGCCACCACCTTAGTCACTCTTAGTTTCCCATGTGTATTTTGATTTAATAAAGCATAGCTTTTTGAGTTCAAAAATCTTTTGGTGTTTTTAGGGGAGGCTCACTTTACAAAGATGGTCAAGGCAGATCAAAGGTCTGACCCACTTGGGATCCTGTCATAAAAGGTGAAGAAGAGGCGAAGCCTCACCCCAGCTCTGAACTATGTATGTGGAAATCCAGAATATCAAGCCAAGGCCCCAGCCAGTGCCCAAAGGAGTCAAAATTCCATTTATTACCAATGAAGTGGTTTATCTGGCATTACTAAAATAAGTTGCATGTCAGCAAAAAGGACTGAGGATATAAAAATCAGCATAAATAAACTGTAATTCTGAACTAACCAGTCTAGACAAGGTGACAAAAAAGAAACCCCTACAGTATCATCTCTGCTGTATGATCTTAAGAGGCTCTCCTTACAGCAAGAGGCTTTGCTAATTCGACGCTTATCCTCAAAAACATCTTTACAGCACTTCCCAAGCAGAAGGAGCTCTGGTGTTGTGCACAGCTGGTTTCAGCAACAGCCGACAGTGCATCAGGACCTCCCTATTGCTGTGCTGGAGTAACTGTACGCAGGCAGCACAAGCAGGCTGGCAGCCCAAGGACCATCTCACGGCTACGTCCTACACAAAGGCACTGCCTTCATTTGCTCCTTGAAAGAAGGGTGAACAGGAGCAGTCACATTCATGGCTCTTGAAAGAAGGGTGAACAGGAGCAGTCGCATTCACGATGGCCATCACTGGAGCACATGAGAGCACACAGGGGTTTAAGTGTACATGTACAGCATGTGCTAAGTACACAAAATTAATGGGATGGAGGAAAAAGTCATGGGGAAAGCATCTCAGGGTTTTTCTGAGATGTTTGGGAAATGGGAGTTGTCCTCAGGAGATGAGAAACTACCTACATGCCAGAAATGGAGCACCCCACTGCCATACTACATGTTCCTGTTTTCTCTCTGGATTCATAAGTAGCAGAAGTAATAAGGGCAAAAATTCTCTAGTGCCTAATTAGTATGGTAGAGCTCCTAAAGCAATCTCTTAAAGAAGATACTAAGATAGATCTTTCTCTATGACCTGGCTGTTTTCACAAAACTCACAGGAGCTTTCTACGCAGCTCTACTTCTACTGAATTCGGTTGATTGAAAGTTACTGTAAAGGCTGAGTGACACCATGACCACATAAAGTTCACTTTCTGGAAAAAAAAAAAAAAAAAAAAAAACAAACCAAAAAAAACCCCAAACAAAACACAACAACCCCCCAAAAACCAAAACACAAGCTAAACATTACACTGTGTAGATTTTTTCTTATGGTTTCTTTACCAAAAAGAGCTTCTTAGACAATTTGGTGGCATGTGAACAAGAAAAAATTCAAAGTCTTTACCTTTTCTCCAAAAACAAAAAAAGGCGATGGATACTTGATGTCCTGGCTGCTGAAAGGGCAGTTGACAGATGACTTGTGGATAAGTGCATTGTGCCCCTCAGTGGTAAGAATTTTCCTCTTCTCCTTATGGTAGCAGACATTAGGGTAGACCCCAAAAGCAAGCAGGGAGATTACAACATCCAGATTATTATCTGGTCCAGTGTTGTTAAACGGCTGAGTCATCAAACATTCTGTTGACAGAGAACAGAAGACTGGCTTGCATCCACGGGTCATGTAGGACAGCACAGCAGAGTTGTTTAGGATCCTGGATCAATGCATTTTCTGATTCAATCAACTGGCAGATGTGCATCTGTTCTCAAATGACCTCTGCACTCAAAGCATTTCAGTTCTACATCCAATTTTCAATTTATTCATGGAGAGCAAAAAGCTGCAAAATACTACTGCAAAGATATTTTTCTCTCCCAAGCTCTTAAAAAACAAGGAGAGAGGGGTTTGCCCAGAATGTGCTGTACCACAGTGTGTTTCCTGTCATTTGTTTTGGAGACAGATTGTGTGTGGGAGGTCAGAATGGATGTTTTCATTAGTTTATTTGTTACAAACCTCCCCAGAGATTCTGGTGGCTTGTTTTCAGGTCATCTTGCCCAGAAATAAAGTTAAGGATAAATGCAGTAATGATCCTAGCAGCATGAGGAAAAAAAAAATTAAAGAATTAAAAAACAAAACAAAACCAAAAAACCCCAAAACAAAACAAAAAAACTGAGCAAGCTCCTCAGGAACATTAGGCAAATTCAGAACCTGGTCAACATCAAGAATTTTTTTTTCCCTTAGAAAATTGAATAATATGCCACACTACTGCACATCCCTCCTGCGGCACGAATCCAGAAAACCATAGGGCACATAGCACACTGTTTAGATCACACAGACTCCCTAAGGCCAATGAAAAGGAGGGGGGAAGCACAGCACAGCACATTTTGGAGATGCAACAAGTGAAGAAGAAAGAAAATCAGGGAGGTAATTCTCTAAGGACAATTGCTTAATAGATTTTTAATCCTGCAGCCCTAACCTCAGCCTCCAAAATCTCCCTGTGTTGCACCACAGCCATCACAACTTCTCTGGTTTAGACAACTATGACAGAATGAGACAGCACTAAAATTTCATCCGAACTCAGCTGTAAAAGCAGGTCAGCTTTATGGCAAACCCACTACAGGCCTCTGTGCTTGTGTATTCATCATAGATTATCTTGTTTATTTATTTCTCATCTCAGAATGAAAAAAGTAATCATTAAATTACTATGTCCAAGTAGAATCACCTTCAGGGAAGCCAGAATTAACAAGTATATCTTTCAGCTGGACTTTTGCTTCCCAAGTCATTCTAAGAGTAGCCATGCTGAGTCTTTTGTGTTCACAAAATCTTTTTTCTGCTTCTTCACCACCCATTCTAAAAAACAAACAAAGTGAATTAGAAGTCTGTGCAAGAAAAGGAAAAGTGCACCAGTCTAGTTGTCATAGCATCCATTGACATATCTAGTCCAGTCACAAAACTGCTCGCTCTGTGTTACCCACAACCTCTCATCCAATTTTGTGCCAAGGCAGTATACCTTGCATCATCCCAGGCTTGAAAGACGGACAGCAAAGCAACATGATCTGAAAACCTGTTCCCAGCAAAATTCCTATGGACATAACCCAGCCGTTTGCCTTCACTGATGAAAGGTTCAGGGAAACAGGTGGCCGCAGAGATGGTACAAACAGCATCTCCCACACTGAAAGAAACCACAAAAGGTATCAGGATCAGGTTTATTCAGAGTATTGCTGCCAGCAGCTACTACAGGCTGTTGATCAAGTAAAAACTTACGGCTTGAGGTTAGAAACCTTAGTAATTTGGCCCTTGTATACCAGACTTCATAGAAACACCTCCCAGGAAGGGGATGTTAGATCAGCTCCAATTCCAGTAGCTAACCTTTCACAACAGCAAGTGTTCACAAGTCCTTTGTCTATCTTCCCTCCCCTTCCCCCATCCATACACAGTTCTTCTCACCACCTTCTTCTGGTGGAAAGGACTCTACAGGCATAACAATTACAAACAACAGTTCTTTATTTCTGTTGAAGCAAAATGTGTGCATTCATTTTTCTTCTTATCTAGGTCTCAAATTTTACATCTCCCCACCTCTAGCTCACTGCTATACTTAAGCATGTAGAGTCCCACTCTTAATTCATAAATATTCAGCCTATACTGGTCCCTTTCAGTTACTCTGAATTTCATGACTACTTGACTCCCTTTACTAGAAGTTATTTATCCTCTGCTCTCATGAATATTCAGTTTCCTATCCCCAGGTGTAGCATTTATTGCTCATCTAGATGTATTGTTTTTTCCTTTTGTAGTGTGCATGTCTAGAGGCTCAGGAACTCAGAGAAACAAGAAAAAAAGACCACTGAGACTACTAAACTTACTAAAAAATACAGCCCATTATCATCATCTTGCCAAGACGAGGTTCAATAGGAAGTTTGGCTAGGATTCTTCCAAGAGGTGTCAACTCATCATTGGAATCCAGGGCATCAAGCTCTGAAATAAGATCTCTTATTATCAAAGACAGTTAGATAATCCCAGAAATCCTTAGATAAGAAATTCAGAATTTTAATAATGGTGTTTAAATAGAACCCCACCTATATTCAAGTTTAATGTTGTTTACAATACTGCCATCCTGATTTTCAAAACTGGTCTGAGCTCAAATAAACAAATTTTACTTTAGCTTTACAGATGTTTTACTACCTCCTCCACAATTAAAATAATTACTATTTAATGCACAAACATATTTTTCCATTTCTTTTTAGTTTGCTTCTGTACAAACCATTATTACACTATTAAATTTTTTTCAAGTCCCTATATTTGATCTAATTAATCTAACCTAATTTCTGCCTCATGAAAATCAAAGCAGCCCTATCACAGCCAGCTGTAGAGTCTTCACTACAACTGCCAAATCACAGAACCCTCTGTTCATCAAAAAGAAACCACCACAAACTCTCTCTTCCATGAGGCTTTGCCTGCCTTTCTCTCCTTCCATTACCTAAAAATTACCACCTGAGCTCATCCTCAAAGCTATCAAACCACTGTCAATAATAAAGTCAAACAAGTGTCTGTGGCTGTTTGCTGTACAGATTGAAGGGTCTCATGAGTCTCCTTATCTTTCTAGCCATTTGGTCATAACCATTAAACACTATTTATAAATAAAACCCTTTTTAAGTTTGCATGACAAAGAAAAACAATACAAGTGTGATCTTTAAAAACCCTTTTAAGATATAAATGAAAAATGCAAACTTATAATTCATGTACTCTCTTTACAGACTACTTTGGGAAACTTCAGCATAACTAAAAGCTTTACTTTTAAAAAAAAAAGCTTTGTAGCCTCACCAATTAAATGGGAAAGCAAACAAATAAAGGACTCCTTAGCCACTATCAAACCCATTTTTCTTGGTATCTATTGAACTCAAAAGCCTAAAGAATATTTTGAAGAATAGCATGTCTTGCCATCCTAAACACACACTAGCAGCATACATGCACTGAAAAATCACAGGTCATCCAGGAAACAGAGGCACATGCAGAAATGTCTATTTGGTGTTAAAGCTGAAAACATTTGCCTTTTCCCCTGGCTTTGCATTTCTTATCTGCAGTGTAAAAAAGCACTAACAATTTTTAGATCAGAAAGTCATTAAACTTGAATGCATATCCCTAGCTAGGTTTTTCATTCTGGTCTCCCTTCTGTATACAAGCAATGTAGACTCGTCACACAATTTTTTCATTCAATCTACAATCAAATAGATATTTCTGTTCTTAGAAATGTTAAGAAATGCTTAGTGACATTTGCAAAGCATGCTGAGGTTCAAGATCACTGCTTTAAATCCAAAGCATAAATGTCGGGTTCCTCCTTGCTTCATTTTACTCATATTCTAGCTAGTTCCCTGAAGAAACTGGGGAGATGGCTTAACCCCCACCTCAGTTTCTCCTGTTTTAGGAAGATACTGATGCTTGCATATTCATAAACTGGAGTTTTAATTACTTGATAAACTAGTGAGATCTTGGGTCAGCAAACTGTACAAAGCAGTAATTATACAAGAAACTACTAACCCCTCTTCTTTAGTAGTTTTATAGTAGTTCTGTAAATGCCTTAAGCACTGGACTGAGTCTATGTCATACACAACAGTGCCACAGCTGGAAAACAGGAAGCTGGAAGCTAGCATAAGTTACTGGTAAAATAACAAAACAAGCCTTAAGTTTGAAGGCTCAAGTTTATTAAAGGAATGACACTCCACTTGGGAATTCGAGTATTTCT
The DNA here is from genome assembly GCF_035582795.1 of Mycteria americana. Taxonomy (NCBI): domain Eukaryota; kingdom Metazoa; phylum Chordata; class Aves; order Ciconiiformes; family Ciconiidae; genus Mycteria; species Mycteria americana. The sequence continues at coordinate 37,472,870 of NC_134371.1, forward strand.
TCAGCTGCAAGAAGACACTACCACCCACACGATGCATCCAGGAAACACCTTGCTGTTTCAGATAGCATGCCACTACACAAACAATCTAACCAGAGATGTTAAAGCAGTTTGTAAGTGATCATTATACATGGGAAATCACTTGGAGTCAGCTTTAACATACAATCTTGTGGACAAACAACAATACCTCTTAGCGTGCGTTCTGCTTCAATCACTGCATCCAGAGGCGGTGGTTCTATTGCTTTGGCCAAAAATTCACCAATTCCTCCCAGCCGCAGCAATTTGATGCTCAAAGCAATTTCATGCAGTGGTGTTCGAAACATTTCAGGTGTCATATGAGTTTGAAGTCTGGAATGAGAAGAGAACAAAAAACCCCACATTTTTCTGAACATAGGCTTTGATCACCATCACGGGTCATTCCATCAGCATAAACTATCACCCTCCAAAGCAAATACTGCCACCCAGCCAACCCATCAACTCTAACTGTGCTCCTGTAAACTTAGGCTCTTCTACCAGTATTTATCTTCCATGCTTCTCAGTTCTCATCTCAGGGTGAGAGGTTTCCGTTACAATGGAAATGCACAGTGGGTATAGCCCTCACATCACCACTACCTGGTGTGGTTTCCAGCATGAGCTGACCACATATAGAGTCTGCATGGCTGAAGCCCAATTCACAGCATGGCTGTGTCCAGCCCCACACTTGCCCCCCTTACAATCATCTCCTACAATGCTAAGGAAGGTCTCCCACCCCGAGACAGACAACCTGCTTTCAGCCTGCCTTATATACAAGCATTTCTCTACATGTCCTTCTACGAACTCCAAACCACCCAACTCCTCCTGCACATTTCTGCTTTGATCACTAAGAAGAGTAAGTGGTTTTGCTGGATGCTTTCCAAAGGTGTTTTTCTGGTACGAAAAAGACCTGATAGAAACAGATAGAGCTCTTAAGTCTTTAGCACAGTATCGTTAGTGATCCTTTAGCTTGCTCGTTGAAATATGAACTCCTAGGAATGACTGCACTGAGCAAGAGACAGCTAGAAAAGGTCTCAAAACACCTTGAACAGATATCCAGGTTCAGCTGGCACCAGATTTAGATGGTATCTCTCAAAAGATTCTCTGCACAAGTCCGCAAACACTCTTTCCTTCCTAGGCACCATGGAGCTAGTATATTTTGGTTTTATATTCTTTGAAGGAAGGTAACTTTAAAGTCATGAAGTCCCATGATTACTTCAGTAGCCTAAAATCAGTTCACTGTCAAAAATTCTTAATTAAAATCACTCCACTGTACTAGACAGCAGATCTAAATAAATTTGAGCAATTTAAGGAAAGTTTTTGATCAACTGATGCTTTCAGACCTTACAAAAAGCTGAACATCAAACACAGCTATGCTCTAACCACTATGTGAGAAAGGGGCACTGAAACTTTCATGAGAGAGATCAAACACTGAGTGTAACAGCTGTGTAGACTTCTGCAGCCAGCAAAAAGATTTCCATGGCTCTGGTAACTGAGAAACAGCTTGGCACATAGAAGAGGTCAAAAGTTGCAGCAGCAGGGAAGGTGCTAGAGCATGAAGGTTCAGCAGCATGAAGGGGATTCCTCGCCACAGAATGGGGATGGAGGGAAAAGTAACATCTGTCTTCCCTGCTTTTTACCACTTACATGACAAAATCACCTGTTATGTGAAGATGCCAGGGGCCCGCAATGTTTGAAGGCAGACTAGAGCCCTATCCTCATCCCAAAGCTCTTTTCTGCCTTGCCTCAATTCCCAAGCAGTATTATTTTTCTCCTGAGAGGTTCTGTAGGTTGCAGTGAAGTTCTTAGTAATAAAATCATGAACTATTTATCCACCTCACATTATGGGTAAAAGCATACAAACACATGTCATTTTTTTTAAGCAAAAGAACTGAGATATCCAAGAATTCCAGTGTGAACTGACTACATGCATCTCCTGCTCGTGCTTTCTGAAATTATTTCCCCAGTTTGACCAGAAATAGCATTCAACAGTCCTGGGAGAAGTCTCTGAGGTTATTTTATTTCTAAAGAGCACAGCCTCACCTTTCAAAGCGAGCTCTGCTGCACAAATGAAAACAAAATCCAGCACGCACACGTCCAGCTCTTCCTTTCCGCTGCTCCAAATTAGTTTTTGATGCCCAGACTGTGGCATAGTTTGTCATATTATTATGAGCAGTGAACAGCTTCACTTTTTGTCTGTTAGAAAAAAAAAAAAAAAAAAACAAAAAATCTTAAGATTAGACATTCTTCATCGTAAGTCCTGCCAAATCAGTTCTTATTTTATTCCTTGCAGCCACACTGCTTTTAAGCAGCAAACCACCCCTGTTTGACTAGCTAAGCTTTGGCTAGTTAGCCATCCATCTGGAATCTAAAGCATCATACTCTTTATAAAGCAGTGCCCCAAGCTATATACAGAATGAAGTTTTCACGACTGTCTCAAAAGCTTAAAGTTCTCATGCAATTAATGAGATCCCTATGTGTAATTTGCTCAGAGAACATGCATAGCAAGACAGGATCTGTAACAGACTATAAAAATCTTCCTATTTTCCATCAGCTATACACTGAGTGTTTGTAACATTCATTTGGCAGATGACATATTTCAAATACGCATGGAGACCCAGTGACACCTCACATGAATAGTGCCAGGATGAATGCAGCTGACCAAAACCAGCCCACTGAAATGCCAGTGTGGTTTGTAACTGTGTTGAACAGCTAAAGACAATGCAAATTTGTCTTGAGTGAGTTAGAGTCCTCAAATTCAGCTCTGTGAGTATGGGAACACAAGGCAGTTCTGTGTGTTCAGAAAATCTTTTTTGCATTCCAAAGGATAGGATTTACAAAACAAAAAGCTACTTCATGAACTCACTTGCAGGAGTCTATAACATAGACCACATCATTGATGGTAATGCTAGTCTCAGCAATGCTGGTAGATAAAATAACCTAAAAAAACAGGAAATGCATATTGAAATATATTTGGTCAGAAAAAGTTAAGGATGGACTGCAAGATAAACTACATTAGCTGCTGCAAGATAAACTACATAACCCCTATTAAAAAAAAGTCAGCAATACATTCCACAAAAGCACAACAGAACAAAGCGTGTTACACTGCACAAACAGAAGGCTCTCGTACTTTTGTTACTCCAGGAGGCACAGGATCAAACACTCGACGTTGTTCCTCCAGAGGAATTTGTGAATGCAGAGGTAAAATTCTATACTGGTGGCCTCCTACAACATGAATACAAGAAGGTCAGTAACTATTACTGCGTAAATCTCATTTTTTCTTTGCACAACATAATCATTTCTACCCATTCATTCTCAAGACAAATCAATCCCACTCCCACTCAGCTAACCCTCATCTTTACACAGTCAGCAGTTTCCTTTGGAAAAGGAGATGAAATATAATAGAACACAGTTGCTTGTACCAAAGCGTGGATTCATTTCCAGATGCTTCTGCATTGTATATATCAAGTTCCAGCCAGGCAAGAAAACAAGTACAGCTCCTGGGACATTCAGGGTCTTGATATAAATTAGCAGGGCCTCAATGAGTTCAAAAGAAGTTTCTTTCTCATTCAGTTGAGCCATGGAGTGCTTTGTTTCTGGGCCATATTCATCACTGCAAATAAGGTTGCAATTGGCCTACAAAAAAACCCAAAACAACAACAAAAAAAAACAAACCACAAAATAAATCATATAAATTAATTTACTCAACCTGTGGAGACTGGCTGGCCAGGCAAACAGGAAAGAGAGATGTGTGCATAGGGAAGACAATCTCAGGCACAGCTCACAGAATGACTCACAATAAGCAGTTCAAGTCCTGCTTCCCCAGCTTTCTAATACAAGAATGGAATTATAATTCCATTGCATTGAGTTAGAACTCAATACAAATTTGCAGCAGGAAGCTATCAAACTAATTTAACTTCAATTCAGATGAATGAGGATAACGTCATAAGAAGAAAATGCTTCTCTCAAGAAAAACTAATCATTTTTTAAAATTCCAAATAACTGACCTAAACAGTAGTTTCAGACCTACAAATTAAAAGCTGTATCATGAAAGTGACAGTTTCTTGACAACGTACATAAGCACTAATAACATCAACTGCAAGAGAAGAAGGGAGAGAATCTAAATTTTTACCCTTAAAAGGTATCACCAAGCTCATATTTCTGTATCTATTTCTTCTTCCAAGGTCACCAATGTTTTCACTTTTAAAAGCATTTCAGTTCTATCTTTAATGAGAAGCAGGCTGACAAAACATGAGAATTTTAGCTTCAACAAAAAAAGAAATTCTTCAGTTTCCAAGGTCAATGAGAAAATTCAATTCTATTTCTGAAGTTAACAGCAATCTTGGATATTAAAAATATGAAAGCTGCTAAAAATGTGTAAGTTCAACAATGCTGAATGAATTACACTTGAGCTAGAGTCCTAACTGGCACTTGTTTAATTTTTCATAATAAACAGTTAAACATACATCATCATCTTCACCACTTTCTTCATCCTTCTCTTTCTTCTTCTTTTCCTTGGGTGGAGGAATGAACTGAGTCATTTGAATGCAATCTTCCAGAAAATAATCTGCAAGGACAGACAAGCATTGGTTATCAAGACTGACCACTAGAAGCCTGTGTAAGGGAACACAATTCTTTTTATCATCTCTCAAGATTCTCCTGATATAATCATGATGTTTCAGAGTATGAAGCCAAGATTGGAAAAAACTCCTTGGCTGTCAGCTAGGGTATGAGAATTATTCCCACACTATTCCAATGATTATTCCTCTATCCAATATATTTCCATGTAATTTTTTACTGGGTTGTTTGTTTGTTTTTAATACTGGCTCATCTGAAGCTATTTCCATTATTCCAAATATCACAGACAACTGATCTGAAACACCACAACTTGACTATTATTATCTCATTCTCCAATGGAAACTATCCCAAGTGGTAGTGTTTTAGGGTGGTGGGGTTTTGTGTTGTGGGGTTTGTTTGCTGGGTTTTTTTGGGGGGTGGAAGGTAGTATTGTTTGCTTGTTTGGTTTTGTTTTTAAACCAAATGGTGCCGTGAAATGATTCAGTATTACTGACTTCTTTGCCCAGGGTAAGCCACACCTGTTAAGACATGAAAATCCAAAAGAAACGTGTATCTTTCCATACCCATAATCTTAAAGCATATGACTGATAAAATAAAAACTAAAGCAGTTCCTGAAAGTTCAATCAACAGTTTACCTTGGACAGGGTAGGTTCTACCAAAGACCTCAACGATAGGACAGTTGAAGAAGTATTCACAAAACATACTAGTATCAATGGTGGCAGACATGAGGATAACCCTGATTTCAGGATATGCCTGAACTACATCTCGCAGCACCACCAACAGAAAGTCAGTCTGTATATAAAGAGAATAACAGCATCATTAATTTCCTACCCATAAGAAGCAACATCTTCCCAAGAGTCCAGAAAGAATTACACAGACATATACATTTACCAAGTGGGAGCTTTGCTGGGCAAGAGAAGTAAAAATTATCACAATGATATTTCCTATAACCAGAAACCATTGTCAGTGCTTTATTTTGCAAAAACTGCAATTCCTGGGATAAATGAATTTTAGGATTTTCAGTGTAAAGAAGAGTTATTCTTTTATCAGAATGAAACAAACTAAAGAAAAGAATTCAAAAATAGTTTGCTTCCTTCCTAAGAATACATTACAACCTAAGGTCTTTTTAAACTTGGTTTACATATAAAGTAACTATAGTTTATAAATAAATAGAAATGACTCAGTGCAATTGTGTGCAAAGTTTTATAGTTCTATTTAAACATGACATTTATTTAGTTTTGCCATGCAGTTAGGCAGGCCCTTAGTTCAACAGATAAAATTCCAATCTCATTCAAAATTTGAAAACTTATTATTTTACACCATTAATACAAACTTAATAGATGAAGAGATCAGTAAAATCTGCATTGTAATTCCATCTAAACGAGTCCCCAGATTCTGTCAAAACAAGTTTAAACAGTATGTCAGAACTTAGCAATGTCTCTCACTCTTGGTGTGGCAAAGCTGAAAACTATACAGAAGAATCAAGGGGAGATAAAACATTCCCCATTTCTTAAGTTACATACAATCCCTCCCCAATTCTATTTTCAACTTGTTGCATTTTGTTTCGTGTCAAAACCAAATTGAAATGTGTCACTACCAAGATGGCAGCTTCTGTAAATACCACTGCTGTTCCTTTACAGTAATACAACATTGTCAGTAGTAAAAGCACTCCAAAATAAAAGTGACATTCGACATGCTCCCACATTTGGACAAGAAGTGCTTGTACCATGGTGTTCTATTTTCCAGAGAGGACCAGGACATAGAAGGAGATCCTAACAGGCAGAAGAGATAGGGCAGCAAGTACGTACAAGTCCTTGCTCTTTTAATCAGGTAAGGAGTAATTAAGAGAAGACTTTCTAAAAATCTTATTGAAGATGAAAAACTCACATATATGGCAATTAGTAGAATGCAGTTTCCTTTCACATGGTTACTATTACACAAGAACACATGCAAAAGTTAAACAGAACAGAAGCACAGAGAGAAATAGGGTTGTAATCACCAGCTTACTCACATTAATGTCTCTCTCATGGATCTCATCAACAATAACATGACTAATGCCACGGATCCCAGCCTCCACCTTTCTCAGAAAAACACCTTAAACAGACATAGTAGTTAAATGTTCATGGAGGTAACAGCTCAGTCTTCCCCACCCCCCCGCCCCACCTCATTTCATCAAGAACAGTTGTACTGGTTTAAAAATCAAGAAGTGTGCAGGCTGCCCAGCGCCTTTTACAGCCCCATCTCTAATTGCCATGCTTTCATTTGTACAAGTGATGGGGAGGGTATAAAGTATTACTACTAGAAAGACTCTTCCTTCTTTCCCACCCAATACTGCTCCCCCTTCTGTCTTTCAAGGACAATCAATATATGGCAATTTTATCTCTTCAGGAGATTATTTCTGTGTGGTATTAGACCTGTATTATCATACTTCTAAACAATAATCTTAATCTTTCTCTGCATAACAGTATGTCAGCAAACTTAACTTACTCTATTAAAAAAAAAAGTTGATAATCTTTTAAACAGATTTTCTAAAAATTTTAATGTAACCATGTTTCTGCTTTTGCTGCTAACTCAAACAATTCAGACCCATAATTAATAAGCTCCAAACATAAACAAAACAATACAGACCTACAGTGCAGAACATCACACTGGCATGTGGCCGAGGAAGCACAGATTCAAATCGCACACTGTATCCACAGCTTTGCCCAGGTTGTTCTCCTCTCTCATATGACACACGCTCTGCTACAGAAACTGCACTAATCCTCCGAGGCTGAGGGATGAAAATGTTTTCTCCAACTTAATGATAAAGTTTTATAAGTTTATCAGAACACTACCAAAACCAAGAAAGTAAATTATAAAAGCTATAGGTGTCCTGTCCTAAGATTTCTTTACAGAGTACTCATTAAACAGTAATACGTGTAACGGCAGGCTTTTTTCTTCTGAAATGGTCAATTCTGCACATAAAATTACAGAGGAGGGATACAAGGATATACAGGAACTACCAGCTGGCATTTGCCAAATCATTTCCCCTCAATCTGCCAAAAAGTTTTCACCTGGGCAAGGTACAAGCTAGATTATCCCAACTGTACATACATGCAAGAATAACACTCCAAATGAAAATACACATGATGTTGAGGTTTCTCCTATATGTAGTACTGAGGAGATACTTTTATGAACAATATCCTGTAATGATAATCAGATTTCTCAACACATCTTAATGGGCAATTTTTAGCATCCAATCACAAAACTCAAGTGGTTGCATTTGTAACATATTCCTCACCTGTGTCACTACTATGTTGCACTCTGCAGCTCTGTTGGTTTTGATGTATTCATCCAGGATGTACTGTGGCACTTGTGTGGTTTTGCCACAACCAGTAGCACCACGAATTACAACAACAGAATTGTGGCAGATCGCATCCAGAATTTCACTTTCAAAATTCTTCACAGGTAAGGCCTCTCTGTCCTGTTGGATCTGGAAAAAAACCCAGCACATTTCCAAAAATCTCCAAAAATCAGTCCATTCTGCTCCACATTCATACTTTGTCTCACTCTCCTACACAGGTTTCACTTACACAACGGAAAAACTGTGTAAGAACAAATCATAGTTTGTATTTTTTCCTTACACAGCGCAACACATCCCCACATCCATCCCAGTGTAACATCCAGCACTTCTGAAAACTTGGTGCGTATTACTACTGAAATCCAGTCTTACACACTTTGTATACGGTATGTTCAACCTCTTTTGAAAAAGAAAAAGATTAGCGCAAGCACACCATGTCACAGGAAACGCACTTACCCTTTGTAATTCTTGATCCTGCTTCAAACGGTACATGAAATCACTTTTCAAATCCATGCTTATTTGCTCTGGGGTGAGCTGCAAAGACAAGACATTGTTCAGAGGCTTTTTGACTCCTCTGCTTACCTATATCATAACTTCAATATAAAATCAGTCACACCAACATAATGATTCCAAATATCAGTAATGGATCATTTCCTACATAATTCCCTGAAATCAGTTATGCTTATGAGCTATTCTATTGCATTCATTCCAGTCTGTTAAAATTAAATGGCCATCCTCAAAGAAGTTTCTCAGAAAGATCCAATATACTGAAAAAGAATGATTGTTTAAATGTAAATACTTCAACTACTTGAGAAACACACTCTATTCAGCAGTAAGCCAACAAGATACTTAGATGATCATTCAGACAGGAGTTTTTAATGTACGGAATGAGATAATGTAAGCACATAACCACCCACAGAACAGTAGGTGAAAAGGGAAAAGTGAGCAGAGAGAGAAATTTATCAGGCAATTCTTGTATTTCAACTAAGAAAGAATTCTAAAGAGATTAAAATTTGTTACCAAAGGGCTAATTGGTTTCACTGAAAATAAGTTAGCTGCACCACGACTAGCACATAGAAATCCTAATGAGATTTGAAGCCAGCTCAATTTGCAATGTCCGTAAATACATTGATTATGTGTTTTAAGCAGCAACACTCAAATTTACATCAGTTCCATATTTTTTAAATCAATATATAATGATCATTGTTAAATTAATGTCATTTATCGAAAAAACCTGCCATTGAAAGTAGTATTAAATTATTATTTAGGTCATAAGTATTCTGGTTCCCTGTTGTACGAAACTGAAGTTCCTGCCCTGAGAGTCTTTTCTGACCAGGTTATACCAGTGGCTAAATTATGCCTCTGAACTTGGCAACCTAGTATTTATTCCCTTCTTCCTCATTTTATCATGCCACATTGCTGCTTTTCATTTGTTCTGTGGTGAATGGGACTGGAAATGACAAAAAAAGCAAGCAGGCTGATTGTGTAGTGACACCAGCTGGGAGCACTTTCTCCTCCCAGAAAAGAAAGTCCTAGCATGGAAATATGGGAAAGAGAGGCTAGCGAATTATAAATTGCATGCCCTTATGCTTACCTTGTAATTTCAATTATAACTTTGTATGGGCTGCACAACAGCAGGCAAAAAGTGAAACAAAGCAAAGAATTGGGACATCCAAGACACTGCTGCTCAAGAACCTAATAAAACATGAAGTAAATACAAAGAACTCCTACCAATGAAAAGACTCCCTTCCTCCAGGTCAAGAAGGGAAGAAATTTTATCAGTGGACTGTTTTCTCCTTTGAAATAGCTCATACTTTAAATCCTAGGGGAAAAAAGCATTTAAAAGTTCTGGAAGCATGGGGAAAACAAACAATAAATCAATTATTTAAGCTATCTTACATTTGCCAGAGGACCCTCATCAATATTGCAGCTGGTCCAAGGGTTCCAGTTGGAATGAGGTGGTGACCATGGAACCACTCCCACATGATTTTGTCTCTGCGATGGTTCAAAATGGGCCAACTTTCCAACATTAATCAGAACTGGATTACTGGGATCTTCAGGCTATAAATCCAAAAGCAAAGTCAGCAAAGAAAGATAAAAGTATTAAACAAGCAGGCCTGATGTTAAATACTGGAGTACCTGAACCACACACTCACCAAAGGCACAATCTCCAGAGACAGTTCCCGTACAGTGTTTTGCAGCTGATTTTCTAAGTCAGAAGACAGCGACACCTCATAGGGTTCCACCTATTAAAGGTTTAAAAACTACATGTTGATATACACAAAAAGACAGACAATGGAAGTCAGAACTGCAGGCTACCAGAGACTACACTGAACCATCAAACAGTTCCTAGTGAAATGAGACCAAAGAGTACCATCAGTTCAAAATTCACATTCTTGAAACATTTTGCTGACTTTTCACCCAACAAGAATGTGTAGAATATTTTTAAATATCTGAGTTTAATTTCAGAGGAAAACATTCCCAAGCTTGTAACCAAATACCAAAAAAATGCTAATGTGCCAGAGAATGAAACAAAATAGCCAAGAATTGTATGTAGCATAAACATAAATCTTTAAGTTTCTAGAAAATTTATACTGAAAAAAGCATTTGTTACAAATGCTATTTCATTTAATATGCTATAAAACTAGTTTACTGCTCCATTCACATACACACGCAGTTATATTTCTGATCCAAATCACTGGCCAGACCAGAAACAGTTGCTGATCTAAAGAATCAAAATTATTATTAACTCATTAGCTGTTAAATATTGAGAGCAAACTCTAATTCACTCATCCTTGTAAGAGAGTGCTTGTGTGTTATTAAAGTGAAAACAACAATTTCTGACCCTTCTACCAAACTCACCAATTCTCCTTCTTTTTTCTTTGTCTGTCCAGAATAAGGTTCTATGACACCAAGATGGTAGAGCTGTCTAACCAACGAAAGGGCACAGGACTGTGCTGCCAGCTTTTTGTTTGATCCATGCTCACGACTGAAAATCCCTGCAGCACACAAAGTTCAGAGCTGTAGTAGCTGATGAGTCAAACAGCTTCCACAGAAGATACTACTCTGAAATGGGCTTTGCGATTGTTCACACAGGCCAGGTTTCAGGGAAAGAGTCTCAAATCTTGATAAATCCAGAGTTCCAACATAAAATTCAACCATGGCCCTTCATCAGCTGACTCACACTAGCTGTGTAATGTTACTTACTGACTTCCTGGGGAACTTCTGTAATTTTTTTTCTTCATTCTGTGTCTAAGGAAGTATGATTATCGTATACCACCCAGCAACATCATACAAATTTCACAGCAAGCTCTACGTAAATGGGTATGGTATGGACAGCATGCCCATTGCCTGTGAACGTATTAGACACCTGCATTTCTCAGATATGTGAAGAACTAGTAATTAAGACAAACAAAACCTACCATATCTCACAAGCATTTCTTTGTGCTGAGAAAAAAGATTAGTGGAAGCATGCAATGGACAAGCAGTAGAACGCAACAAGCACAGCACACAGAAAAAAGATTTCCTGTCAGGAAATAAACATGAACCTTCACCTCTAGAAGAGGTTCCAACACATAACTTTAAAAGTCTGTACCCACAAGTATGACCTATTCCTCTGTACCAACACCCATCTCTTGCTAAGGTCAAAAATAAATAGGAGCACTTACTTCTGCCCAGCTGCTTCACATAAATGTTCATTTCTGCAATAAAGCTCCTGTAAGAGAAAGAACGAACACAAAGGTACAATTATCAATAGCTGACACTGACACTGCAAAAATAGCCACTCTTTCCAATTTTTCTAGGCAAAGATCTGTGTCCTCAGTCAAGAGACTCTCAACTCATCAATGGCCAAGGTAAAATATTAGTGGTTTTAGTCACTTTAACCCCAAGTTAGTAGGCAACAGACTTGCCATCAATAGAAACAGTAGGTCTTTTAAGAAGAGTCCTGCAAATGCCACCGTTCAGCATTGAAATTTAAAGCCACATTATTAGGAAATACGCTCTGAACTAAGTTTAAGGCAACAATTATAAAGCAGATAGCATGTTAATGTAACACTAACATGCATCCCACTGTACCGTTAACTGTATCCCACATTACGCTCATGTAACCCACTAGTAGCCTGGGTTTATTAACTCGGATCCAACACTTAATGCAGCTACCCTGTCTTTTGCCACACATTTGGCCAGCTCAGACCACAGACAAAACTAAACCAGGTCATTTTGTCAGAGACCATTAAACATATCTGCACAGAAGGAGATAGAATACTTGAATTTTCATGAAGCTCTTATTGCCATACTCTGGGAACAGCATATAGTCAAAAGTAAATGCGCAGCAAATGTAACAGTTTGCCTAGTAGGCATGTAACCAGTTCATTTAAAGGTCAACTGGTATATTAATTTAGGCTTAAAAAAATGAGAAAGACATATGTCAACAGAGGATGATAGAAACCAAGATCCATGGTTTTAAGAATCACAAACCTAACCATGTATTCGCAAGTATTAAAAACAAAAGCCAAATTCTTATAAGACAGGATTTAAACTGGCAAATGTGATTCAAGATGTATGACTGGGCTTTATTAGACTGAGATCCTCTTTGAAAACTATGCCTTGGTACTTCCACAGCTGCAGGCAGAGCCTTGCATCTGTGTCCTTCATTTCTTGCTGTAAACAAACAAACAAAAAAAGGTTAAGTGAGGAATTTAAATTTCAAGTCAGAACTCCTTCCTGTACTACTAGTGAACTGACCTTCAGGCACAGTGGCTTCATGGGTCAAAGGCCACTGGCTTTCAGGGACACAACAGCCAACTAAGGGACCGATGACAGTATGTTTCTCAGCCAGGCCTATAGTCAGCATTCAATCTCATTCTCCTCCACCTAAGGGGAGAACAGCAACACCAGAAATCAGTTTGCAGCAGAATCCCACGTGATTGTTTAGTACAGCCTCAGCAGCCCATGTGTGAACCCGCACAGATCTTTGGTGTCGCCCACTGCTACCATCTTCAGCAGGAACACAAGGAGGCAAAGGCATCCCACGCTACCAATGGAATCCCAAAAGAGAAAAGCCACATCCCATCCCTTAATATTTAGTTCATACTTTGTGTATTAGGAGAGCCATGTTTATATTTATCATTTATACTCTCCCATCGTAATTAAAACAAAGTTTCCAAATCCAAATTTTTCAGCTAAGTTCTTATACCATGTGACTATGATTAATTGACAACAAAAATACATTTCTCCTTTAAAAACCTCTGAGAGCAAGGCTGACATTTCTGTTATAAAGACCATTACTTAAAAAAAAAAATCAGATGGGTAAGATACATGGCAACTGGTATTTCTTAAAAAAAAAACAAAAAACCCCCCCAAAACCAAAACCAAACTATATTACTGTCCTCAAAGCTCCAAAAACATCTGAAATTATTCCTTTCCTGTTATAAATACCAAAAGGATTAAATTCAATAGTTTGCCCTCTCTCAATGAATGCTAGAAGACATTAGGATTATTGCATGCCTATCCGATCTGTTGCAGCAGATAGCTAGTTCCCCCTTCTGCCATTCGATCCAGGGCAATTCACACAAGCTTTCCTGGATGTATTAAATACGAAACTCTGAAATGCTCTCCGGAACAACAGTAAGTGGGCTGAGAAACATACTGTCATCTATGGCCACCTCATTCTGCTCAAGATTATATGCATTTAAATACATGGGGTTTAATGCTTTTACCTGCAGAAGGCATAACAAAATGAGCTGCACAAATAATCTGCAAGTTACAGAATAAAAGAAGTGCTCAAGTACTACATCTGCAACAAGCATATTTAAAATTCCTAGTACTGTACAAACTAATTTTTTATGTTTCTTATTTTAAGGGAAAGAAATGTCCTTGCTTGAAAACATATATGGAGATGAAGTGACTTGAAGATAGGTTTTAGATGAGAATTTAGAACTTTCTGACACCAATACACACATTTTTGATGTTCTAAATGCTTTTAAGACTTAACAACAAAAGAATACCAGAAGTCCTGCAAGTGAGACTCTCATGGAAGACTGCAATAAGAAAATTCACTTGTCTTTCTAAAAAAAGTAACTCTCATAGAAAACAAATTTCTATAATGCAAAAAAACCCCAAAACCCAACAACAAGAATTCAGCAGCAGCAGCATGCTGTTGTTTCTGACCACAAAACATAATTACATTTCACAAGAAATAATACAATGTCCTGAAGTTTTGATGATTTGTAAAGACTATTCCAAACAGGGGTAAAAAATCAAAACTGTCAATTCTTTATGCACAATCTGTTACACGTTTTTTTCATTTGGGAGAAGCACATATAAATTTTCTGATGGAACAGGCAGAAAGTCAAAAAAGAGTAATACCCAGCTGGTTTCAACTGAAATTTAAGACCCTTAAAACTCCTTCGGGAATATTCTGCCAAACTAATTTTTCCAGTAGAAGATTCTGCTGCGAAAACAGTTAATTATAATAAAAATATAAATAAAATGTCCTTAAAGCACATTTCTACATAAGCAAATGTAAGCACATGTAAGATTTACTCAAAACAGACAAAGGCAACTACAGTCATACAAACAATGTCCACAAGCAGTTGAGCACTCTTTCCACTCAGAATGACACCTCAACAGTTAGCTAGAGCACAGCAATCATTTTAAAAGCTGCACACCCATGAAAAACATTAGACAGAAATTTCTTCAGAGTCAGTCAGATCTCGGCACCAAGGCTCATCACCCCCATTTCAAGATTTAGGGATGTTGTTGGTCCTGGTAAAGAACACGGCTTTCTCAAATGGCACTGTGGAGCACTGCAAATAAGTGTGATTAGCCACTGTCACCGAAAATATTTCTAACCCTTCATACACAGAAGGTGACTAAAACTACCAAACCTGTTGTGATCAGGCCCCATTTCAGTGTATTTATATTCTTCCTGAATCTTCTCCTTTTGGAAAAACTGGTTCAGACGTGCCTTGGCATTTTCCAAGGTCCAATTCCCGTGAAGATCAGCATTTAAGTCCACTTCTGACTCCGAGGTCTAATATTGGAAAAAAGTATAATTTACTGGTTTCTAATAGATTTCAGTTTCAAACATTCTTACAACAAGTCTTTGAAATAACTTGTCTAGATGCTATAAAATAATTAAGACATTACAGAAAATACTAAGAAGTCCTCAGTATTTCCTTATTTTCACAACAAAATGTCTATACAAACAATTGGATATTCACAGTATCCAGAGCAATTTATTTTGTTCTTAGCTTAAACAAGTTACCTTTGTTAAAAGTCAGCAGGTAAAACTGCAGCTTAAGTTAAAACCAACAGCAAAATATCAAACAAAAACTTCAAGCTTGATTATAAATGCTAATAACAAATGAAAGGGAGTGAAAGATACCTATTTAAGAACAAAAGTAAAGGAGAATTACATAGAATGACTTACTGCCTGCACTTCTTGCTCCTCTCTCTTTGAATAGTAATCTTCCAAATTTGCACCCTGATCCCACTGAGCTCCATGATTGCCACAGTTTCCAGGTGCTGCACCTGGGCCACTGCCTACCACATGGGAAAAAAACAAACAAACAAACAAATAACTCTCCCAAAACATGTTCTTAGCAATGGAGAGGTATTGCCTGGAAATCTCAACAGGACATGACCAGTCCCTCAGATCTCATGCAGTCATTCACACCTCTGCCTCAAAACTACAATGACTTCTAACTGTCTTCTGTCTGCAGAATTATGCTATTTGGGAGAAAAAAACCCGCCCAAATCTATACGCATATATTACATCCACATACATGTAAATTACAGTTTTCACAGTCTTACCTATTTCAGCCTCTATAATCAAATGTGGAGGAAGAGGTCCACCCAAAGTAGAACTGGAACTAGTAACATCTCTAGCTGCTTCACGTCCATCAGGGGTATCACCAGCTGCTGGCTAGGAAAGAGAATGAAGGGAAGTATCAGCACGTTAGTACAGAATAAGTCTTTTCACTATTTAGCTAGAAAACTGTTCAGGCAGTTTAAGAAGCTCATGCATCACTGTGCAATAGTTACCCCCAGTAGTAACCCCCAATAGTAACACCCTTTTAAAAACTGAAAGGAATACAATTTCTGAATATTTGGCTTTTTGTGGGTGTTCTATAACAAGATTTCCAACCAACAAGTAGCCTGACTTTAGTTCAGCAATTATAAAATCAACGGTTTCAGCACCCAGGATAAAATAACAGATACCAGTCCCTATCATAGATTCAAGGGAACTCAAATATATTTTATGAACACACAAAAAAAACACTGTAAGAAAACATTAATACCCTTAGGAAATGACAAAATTATGGTTAATCACTACAGTTTGAATTCTTCCCTTTTTGACATGTGTACATTTAGCTAACTGATCACACTACCCCTGCTTTATTCAAGATACAGAACATGCTATCCCTTTCTAGGATCTAGCCATGCAACACATTGCATTGCCATGAAACTAACTGGTACATCAGAAACAATATAGGTCCTGTTACCATAAGGCTTCACCTAGGCTAACGAGGCAGGGATACTGCTTCCACTGATCAAACTATGTATCTTATACAGATATATCCTTAATGAGGCACTAGAAAAAGACTCTTCCGACATATTAAATGTAGCTTCATGCTTTATTTACTGTTCTCTAAAATTGCTGTAAAGATAGTTACCTTCCTCCTCAGCTTTTATGTGATAGTCATTGCTGATGCTTGCATGGTTCATAAAACATCATAAAAAGCAGTGATCCTATTACACATGAGGAGCTAAGGCAGAAAGCATTTACGGTTTAAAAAAAGCCAAATTTTCAATGTCTGGTTTGAGTTGTGATTTTTTCTTTTAAAGTACACAGTATTATATATCATAACATGCATTGAAAACAATTCACAGTGTCAGGTGTGAGGATTCAGCACAGTATTCATTATTCAAGTCAGGCTGCACCTTACAGGGATTCTGAATTCTCTCCAGCCTCATCAGTTATGCAGACCAACATGCAGCTGTTTTTACCAGATCAGCCTACAACATTCACTGTGTATATTCCAGCTTTCCAGTAAGTGCAAGCCAAAGTCCTGCACTTTCAGTCTTCTTCACTGCACAGGGGTGCCAGACTGAACTCCAGGGATGAAATGCAACTGGATGCACAGCACTGGAATTAAAGATTAGCCTTTAGTAAGGAGAAAGAGCAGCTTACTCCAAAAGCAGGAATTTCGTCTCTCTTCATTTCATTCACCCGAACCAAGTAATTGACAAAGTCTCGAGCAGCGTTGCTCTGCGCATCTTTCTTGTTAGTGGAATTGCCCATGCCAATGTAGTTAAAGCCTTCCACTCGAACCTGCAAATAAAATTACAGATCTGTGGCGCGTACAAGTGAAAGGGTCTTGACAACCAATAATACTGAAACACCAAATATCAGTTGCTAATATGTACAGGAGAAATATTATTACTAAGTATTGTTACATATCATTATACATATATATATATTTCTGTAGGTTTTGAATGTATACTTTATACCTATTAAAGAAAACACCCACAGTCCATTCTCAGAGAGCATGAGTGTTTCCCAAAACCTTGTTGAAGAAATGAATCCATGTAGGAAGGGATTCTACCAACACACAGCAGCAAACGCTGCCCAGGTTCACCTTCCTCAATCTTAATCCCAAACCCTCAGACAGCAAGGAGGCTTGTGTGTCCTCTACCGTAGGTCCACGTTATTACAGCTAGCAAGATGCAAGGTATTTCATAAACTTAGACACAAGCTTTTGAACAGCAATTTTATATCCTGCCAGCTTGCCTGACAGGCTGCTGCAAAACTTGATCACAGGAAATTTATTCAAAATTCAGACTAATCAGATATTTTACACCTGCAACCACTGCCCCTCATCTTAAAGTTATTTTCTTTTTTTCACATTTACAGTCAGCAATTCCATTTCATTTCAGCTTCACTTGGATAGACCACTTAGGCATTTCTGATTTCCACTCTTCACTCTGCTGACCATGTAAACAGCTTTTACTATAGCTAGTTTTTCTTCTTAAAAAACAACTAAGCAGACTTGCATATAACATTCCAGCTAGCCCAAATGAGAATTTTGCACAACATTGCTAATGCTAGACTGCAGTTGCCTTCAGTGCTGAATCACACTGGTGGCCAATACCCATTTTCTCATCAAACAACATACTTTGTTAGTATTCTGCTTAAGAGGTTCCAAATAATGAGCTTCCACTTTCAGCATCGACGAGGAGTCCACCAGCACAACAGTATCACCAACCAAATAGTAACTGTACTGGATTCACAACCATCGCACCACACTGTGAAAATCAGTGAATGTTTTAGTGACATCTATCCCTTCATCTGTTAAATTTCTACGGATGCTGACAGGGCATCAACATACAAAACAGAGAACGGTTCAACAATGTAACTGTCCATACAACCGCTTCACCTGAGCAATGCTCAATCTTGGTTACAATATCTTTAAAATTGGTTTAGCATCACTGTGCTTTTCAGTTTTGTTATTGGCGGGGAAGATGAATGGGGGAGGAAGGGCGTAACAACAAATTCTAGGTGTTTAGTGCAAATCTATGGCATTGCTTATGAACTAGCCCGTTCTGCACGTGGCCTCGCGCTTAGCGTCAGCTCCTTCTCAGAGCCAAGCTGAATTCAAAGCTCCCTGCTGGCACATCCACAATGTCTGGAGCCAGGAACAGAGCAACAGTATAACAGCACACAGAGTAGCAGCCAATCCAACAGGAATTTTGAAATACATCTCAACTCAAGTTCAGCAGACGATCAAAGTTTTTATGCAGGTGACACACAGTACCCCTTGCTGACAATTTTAGGGTCAGCAAGAAGGGTCACACATGCGGTGTAAACACATGCGGTGTAAACACACGCATCACCCTCACGAAAATCGACTCCTTTTTATTTTAAGAGATTTGTACCAGGCTGCTTTACTCTCATAGACCCACTAAGTGCATTTTACACCAAGCACAAGAAGCCTGGATGCTTTGCCCGCGGAACGGCCAAACCCGGGCCCCCGCAAGCGCTCCTTTCGCCCTCGGCTTCCAGCGCCCTCCCACCGAGGGCCCGGCAGACCCCAGACCCCCGGCAGGCCCCCGACCCCCGGCCCTCCCCGGGGGCGCCGGCGAGGCAGCAGGGCCCGCACCTCGCAGAGGAAGGTCTGCCGGCTCCGGCCGCCGCCGGCCCGGATCTCGTAGGCCGGCGTCACCCTCCTCCTCCCGCACCAGGCGTATAGGTAGTTCTTCACGTCCCCCATGGCTCCGGCCGGGGAGGGGGGGTGGGGGGGCTCCGGCCGGGCCGCGGCTCGCCCGTTCCTCCCGTCGCCAGCCTAGCGGCGGGCAGCACCGCCTTCCCGCGCCTCACGGCGACAACCGCGCATGCGCGGCGACGGCGGCCGCAGCGGGACACAACAGGGCCGGGCCGAGCGGCGGGGGAGGCCCCGGGCCGAAAAGCCCCGTCACCGGCCCCCCCTGACCCCTGGGGCGGGAGCAGCCAGGCATAGCAGCGGCTGTGCTCGCCTTCTTCAGTGCCACAACAGCGCTCCCAGCCTTGACAGAGCAAAGTAACTGGGGCCTGTTAGGAAAATTCACCCCTTACCTGTGCCCTGTACTGAAATACTCAGAGAGCGACAGCATTAGCGGGGCAGTGTTAAGATTTATTTTAAAAAGGGCCTAGCAAGCAATTGCCGGGTCCTCAGAGGACAAGGGGCTCCGCAGGCAGGGCGGTGCCCTTGCCCGTAGGCCTCGGCTGCTGCTGTCCCACTGGCGACGCAGAGGAGCTCTGCACGCACCCACAGCACCCCGGGCTGACTGCACTCTCTTCCCCTTACCTGTCAAAGAAGAGCTCTCCTCGATTTCTTACAAATTCCAAGGGGCGGAAGGAAGCCTTTATTATTGTGTATTTCTTGTTCAGCGGTTACACAGCGAGAGGAAGTTAGAATTTTCCATGCTCTTGCAGTACGAAAAGTTAGCAACGTGCCTCTCCACGTTTCCCCCTCTCTCTTCCCTCCTTCCAAACATGCCGTGCGATCATTTTTGCATGCAGGAGTGCTGTCAGGAGGTATGGGCCGAGCAGTAGAGGGCATGGGACCTCCCACTTGTCAGCTACACATACTATCAGACAGTAAGAGCTCAAGCTGGTGGAGAGGGGTAAGTCCAGGGTTCGAAAGAGGGCCTTTCACTCTGACAGCAAATTACTTTCTAATGTGTAAGACAGTATTCTGCATTGCAATATAGAGACGTACAGTTTAATTCTGCCTTCATTTTTGTTGCAAGGAGAAAGACAGAGAAGTATCTGTTCATTAGAGAGCCAAAAGCTTTCTGTTGCAAAAGGTTTTTTTAATTTTGTATGAAGTGGAGGTGCACAAAGACAATGAGATGAGACAAAAACTGGATTTTACATACATAGTCAGTGTTCCAATGACTTTGTGACAAACAGTAAAATACCCATCTGGGCAACTAGACGGTGTCATACCAATGTTTAAAAACACACTGTAGTGCTGGAGATACTTATGAAGGGAGAGGATAAAACATTATCTAAGCTGGAGGGAAGGTAGAGACAGATCTTCCTCCTTTCTAGACAAAAGGAGTCAGGATCCTTCGACTGGGGAAAATTTGCTTTTTTAATTTTTTATTAAAAGATACCAGCTAGTCCTGGGATGTGCAGCACTCCAGGGGAGCAGAGTAAAGTTATACAAAAAGGTGACTACATATGTGCCAACAGGGCCAGCCCTACCAGGAAGGGGCTCAGACACATTGCTAATTCCCTGAAAGAAATCACAGCCCATCACATGGGGAATGTGCCAAGTGACAGTGAATCCCAGAAAAGGAGCCTCCACTTCCAGATCGACATGGAAGTGAACATCAGTCACCATCAGGCCACACAATGCTATCCAGCTTGGCTTTGGCCTTGAGAATGAACTCCTCGGAGGCATCAACAAGCGGAAGCCGCGGAGGTCCCATGGGAATGCCAGAAACAAAGGTCATTACAGCTTTAGTCTGTGCAACACCAAAACCTGGGTGGACAAAAGCAAAATCAGGTAATTTACAGATCGTTTTGCTTAAAGCAGTCTCTATACAGGTATCCATAAAAGCAGCAGCATAGAGTTCCTGTGTAATCCGGCATAAACCAGGCTTGAAGCACTTCTCAGAAGTGAGAACAGTGTAACAAAGAAGAAATTATCATACTTGCAGACAGGAAAGACATTACAGTAAAAATTATATCTACTTATTACATTTATTTATATATTATACCATCGTTTCCCTCCTAAAGATACCAAGCAGAGTATTTTCTTAGACATGCACTTTACAAACTACTACATCAGTTTTACAGATAACCAAGGCTGTGTGCATGTTCCTTTCTCCTTGCCAAAAATGTATTGCCATGCAGCCTTGACAACAGAAAAGACATTTGAGTCCTCTATAGGTAAACCAAGCACAAATAGGGCTACTTCAAATTTACCTTCACTGGTAGGCTGACCTATCCCAGCCAATTCATCATCCCAGCAACCTGATCTTTGCAGCCTCACAGCTACCCGCCAATGCAGACTCACATAAAATAAAGCCCTGCGAGTAGTAACATCCTGCCAACATGTGACAATGACATTGGGTACCAGCTTAAACCACCATGGGAAACTTCAGGAGGCCACTCTGTCCATAGCTCAAGTCTCCTTAAGTACCTCTGGAAATTCAGTGTTTCCCCTCTTTACTTATAAGGCTAAATAATGATGCATTTCCTCTGACTTTTAACCCAAGAAATACAAGCAAGCACTAAAGCTTAGCTAGATTCATTGGGGCTTGCATATGTATAGCAAAAACACAGTGAGCAGTTCTCTTCATTAAGCAAAAACCATGAAATGTCTGATTCAGTCTCCTTACGCTACTCTGACTTGGTTGGTTTTAATTGCTTTTTATATTAAAACTTGGTTTTGTTTCTAAAAATCATTCCATTTTAAAATGCTTTGGCCTTGTACAGCCTTGAACGGAGTTACTCTTAAATTACAGCAAGGCGGGAGAGACAAGTATCAGAGCTGTTTTCCTACTGGAGCACCACCATTTCAGAAAAATGACTCTCCAGAAACAAAGCTAGAAATGAGCTTTTGGAGACAGAACAAAAAAACCAACCCACAGAAAGAGTCAGGATAAGAAAAAGGGTAAAACACAAAGTCGCAGCTTTAAAGCTGTGAGATTTCAGGAAGGAAGTGAGAGTGGAATCTGTCAGGGATGCTTGGTCAGCTCCCTTTGTTGAGCTCCCAGCTGCTACTAACCTGGGAAACAGCACACGCAACATTTTCTCACTGCAAAATCTTTCAGGAAGGAAGTTCCGAGGGTACAGCAACATGAGAGTTTCTGGAGCACCAAGTCTGCATTTTTAGATGTAACAAGGGAAACAGGCAGTGTAGGACTTACCTAGTTTGATGACAAAGTTGAGAAATGCCCCAGTGAGAAACTAGGAAAGACAGACAGTAGTTTATTAACTCCTTCAAATTTTAAGATGTAAAAGCATCTAGAGCTATTACGCTATGTACATCTTACACAATTGTTGCACAGCTTTGAGAAAAGCCCTTGCCCACCTGGCCAGTCTATGGGAAATACTAAGTGAATCCCATTGGAATAGGGGAGGGAGGGATGGATATAAGACAACCATCACTCCCTCTCAGTCTACCACTCATGGTCAAGCTGTCCCTCACTCCAAGCAGTCTGAGAACACTGGTAAGTCTCATATCAGCTCTAAACATTTGCAAATCTGAATATCCACTGCCTAGTGAAGAGATTTCCCAGAGCAGATCACCTTCCAGACGTCTTTTAGACTTTCATCCTGCAGTCACGCCTATGTGACTACATCCTATGCAAAAGAAGGATGCCTCAAATGTCCCATAAAATCATTGGGTATGTATATGTACAATCAGCTTGTATACTGATTGCTCAGAACTCCTCACAAATCTTCAAGCTGCCCAAGACCAAGAGGGGTTAAGGCAGAGCTGCTTTGGGACAGCTCTCTGCCCTACATCATGTAAGGTATCACCAGAATATTCCCAGCCAAGGGGCTTGGCCATGGTGGGCTTGTTCAAGGAAAAAGGTCAGGCCGTTGCTCACTCTTCATAGATGAGATCAGAGAGTTGAAGTATAAGTAAGGCAGATCTTGGTTAAAAGTTAGTAAGGACTCGTCCAAAAGGTGAGGAGAGATGAATAACAAGCAGGGGGGTGGAGCTGAAATAAGTTTGCTTTAATAAAGCTACCTCAGGATATGGATGACAAAGCCACATGGAAAACAGCCCCAGTAAAGCTAGACGAGAAAGAAGGCTGCTCATAGCAGGGACAGTAAAGATACTGTACCTGATACTTCCGTGCTAACGCAAGGTCTGGCTTTGCAAAGGCTTGCAACATCAGATTGGTTTTTTGGCCCAAGTAGTTGTATGTACTGCCAAAAAAACCAAACCAGAAATAGAATCAGTAAATGCAAAGGGGGAGCTTAGAACAACTGAAACAAAAGACTTAGCCACAGGCTTTCTCTGTTGACATTATAAGAATGCCATTATTATGATAGAGATTCATGCAATCTATGTGCGGGTTATACTGTCAAGCATCTGAAGTATGCCAAGTCCTACAGAAGAGTTTAGAGAGCAGATTTCTCTTCCCAGTTCTTTCCAAATGGATAGTGCTTTTCAAAATTAAAAATAAAAAGAAACAATTAGACAATACAGGAAGTCAATCACTTAATTGTCCAGTTGCTTGTTCATTTAATGGATCATCTACTCAAGAACACGGATATCACAGAGTAATTCATCTAAGCAGCCTCGTACAAGAGGCAGAAGACAAATCAGAAATAAAACTCAGCAGGGCCCTTTTCCTTGCAGACTTCTGATGTGAGCCAAGGTAAACTATTTTAACCTCCTCGGGTTTTGGTTCCTTACTCATATAACGAAGATAAAAGGGATTCCCTACTTCAAAAAGTTGCCGTGAGGATAAAGAAATTCGTTTAAACCTTTGGGTCAGCTTACAGGCTGCAGCAATAATCACCCAAACTAACATACTCCAAAATCCCAGATTATAGGACTGTCCCATTGCTAGCACTGGAGCTAGCTTGTCTGTCTGCTTGCTGCTGTACAGCCTTACCCTGCAAAATCCTCCATCGCTGTGACAGAAGACAGAGAAATACTGTGTAGATAGTGGAAGATACAACAATAAGGTGTGTCGAGGGGAAGGAGTTCCAAGCCATACTGACCTTCCAACTGCTCCATCTGCCCCTATTGCCAGTGCACTCAACAGTTGCTAGTTTGGGGTGGGGGGAGAAAAAAAAACATTTTTACTTCACGTAGCAAAGTAAAAAAAGGGGTGGTGGGAGGGAGCAGCAAAACTACCTGGTACTTGAATGTCAGGGTTACTTTTTTCCCCAAGGCTGAAGCAAGAGAATGCCATAGAAGAAATAATTTTTAAGAGGAGCCTCTTACCTCATCCACCCCATAAAGAAATGCAAACTGTTCTCTCTCATTCTTGTTTATACACTGTGCAAGGTCCAAGAGGTCTGTGTCGCTGAACTTCACGCCCTGGAAGGTGGGGATCTGCTCTTTTATTCCATCCAGCAACTCTTCAACACGAACTGTGCAGAACAGCAATCTCATATGAAGAAACACACCCGTTCTGGGAGATTTCCCTGTCTTGTCTCCAAGAGGCAGACTTACTATTTTACAAGTTGTTCCCTTTTGGCCTAGTAAACTATATAGCTCTAAAACAACCAGTAAGACAACTTCAGTGTGATTATTTCCCAGAGTAATACAAAAGACATCTTTCTGCCCTCTTTGAAGCATTCCTTTTACCAGATCAGAAGGGAAAAACCCTGCATAAGTGAAAGTTTAGGAATGAAGTGGCAACAACATATTTAAGAATAAATATAAATTCATACATCCAGAAACACCACATAACCTGCTGTCTAGAGCAAGTAACCAAAGATCTGTATTCTATTCCTCATTCCTCTGCTAAATAATAAGACTTGAGAAGCACTGTGGTTTCACACGTAATTTACTAGCAAACTATGCAGTCAGTGTACACCAAGAGAGATGGTGGTAACTATCTTGCTAAAAATTGGAATTCAACTATGGTTATCCAAGGCAAATTACCTATCCTGGTCCACACTAATTGCAAAGCCATGGTCAGCATCACCTCCTCCGTCCCAGTTGTTCAGTACTCATAAGCCATGACTTTCCTCCAATGAAAAGGAATTAAATTTATTTTCCAGTGTTGGATTCACCTCCCATTTTCGGAAAGGATCCTTTCCACTACATCTTGCATGTAACAGGAGCAGAGGCCACATACCTGGTTTAGGCTGGTAGACTAATCACACCAGCCACTGGGATTACTCAGGTTGCTATGAGCCTATGGGCTTGGGAAGAGCTGACCAAGCAGTACTTACTCTTCACACCCGTCAGAGGAGGAATGTGATAGTAATAAAATGGAACCGCAGGGGCTTCAGACGCAACCTTCTGTAAGAAAGCAATCAGCTCACCTGGAAGAAAACAAGCAAGTACCCCTATAAGAGAAGGAAAGTATCCATAGTAAAAGACAGTTCAGATTCACAGCAGCCAGGGTATCTGCAGAGGCAATCTACAGCTTGTGTACCATACACAGCGAGTCATATAAAAACCCTAAGTGTAACAAAACTCAGTGGAAGACCTTAGGGAAGGCAAAGATGATATTTATTTTAAACCAAACTGATTTCAGTAACTCACACTCATTCTCTTACAGATGAAACTCATATATGCTCTCACATGCAAACTGCAAGACCTGTGTGCCAAAATGGTCTCACCAGGATCACTTGTGTGCAACACAGAGGACAAGGGATCAAGTTCACATTCATTTCCCTGGGGTACTGCTCGATGGTGATGATGAACAGATTTTTGGACAACTTTTTTGTACTGTTTTAGGAATCAAAGAGGTACTATGGTTGACATTCTTCCTGAGAATCTTTTTCACTGCATCCTTCATAAATCTTAGGCAATCTTCCCATTGGCACAGCAAGAAGAGCAGTGGGCTGAAACTTCACTGCCATCCTGCTACTATCTGTGAAGGTCTTCTGCTGATCTTTGTGCTGTTCCTCTGTGCCTACCAGTTTGACTGCCACTGATTGTGTCCTTGGCTGTCAATACCAGCCATTCTGGCAATCCGCTCCAGTTTCTTCTGATGTTTTCATATGAACATTTCCATTCATAATTAATTCAGATAAATTTTAACATTTCTGTTACAAAACCTCCACTTCATGTGGTTCTTTTGTTATGTTCATGATATGAAAAGCAAAACATGCCATTTATAACTTCTGAGGTAACCTTAGGTGCACAGAACCAAACCTGATCACCTCAGTAACAAGAGGCATGCCTGTGTATCAGCAGTTTATCAACTTGGTCAATGTCCAGCAAGGGTCAACATGAAACCACCTGCTTCCTAGTGTGGCCCAGATCAAGCATGAACTCCATACTATCTATTCAGAAGAAAGACTTGTTAACTACTCTTTCCATAAGCAACTCTTCTTTTTACAAGAGGCTAACAGAATACATCCCAAAAGACATCCTTCCCTCTTCTTACTGGGAGACTTCCGATATCTCCCATCTTTAAAAAATGCTTCTTCTACCTTTTGCTTTTGCATGACACCAGATATGACAGGCATGCGAATATTATCGCCAGAATACTTTTCAAAGAAAGAAGATGGCATTAATCCTTTATACATGATAAAAGGTTTGGAGCGCAATATCAAAGGGCCTCAGCAGGTCTGGCAATCACATCTACTCACCTTTATTTGTGGGTTTGAAGAAGAAGGGGGCTATTACAGCAATACCACTAGCACCTATGTCTGCTGCATGTCTTGCCTATAAAAGAAAGAATGGAAAGTATCTGAAAGTACATCTGCTTTATATGTATTACACACATAGTGAAAAGGAAACATATCATATACACACCAGCTCTTGGGACTCTGGCAGACTTAGTGCTCCCACATGAACGATCACGTGATCCAATCTGCACAAGAACAAATTCAGAAGGTTTGGGGAGGTTTCAATGGTGGTGAAAGATATCAGTCTGCCAAAATGAATCACTTCAGATCAGGGAGCCACAGCACAAGACCTTCACTGGACTAGATTAGACCTAGCAGGGATTTGAACCTGTGTTGACCTGACAAGCAGACACACAGGGAAAATGCCGACAGTGGCAAGCAGCTGGTGGTGGAAAAAAGAAAACACATTTAAATACGAATCATGTATGACTCCTTGTTGTTGTATTTGCAAGGCTGTCAGGAGGGAAAAATCTTAGCATTTTATTAGGAAGTTAAAATTAAGACATTAAGTATTTAAGGGGAAGCTGGGAAAAGGAAAGGATATCAAAGCATGTTTGCTTTCTAAACCTATTTCTCTGCAGAACTACCAGAAGAGTTCAAGCTCACAGCAGGACCTTTGACCGCTTGTCTGCTCCTGCCAAAGGAATCTCCCAGGTTCCAGTCCATCAGCCCCATTTCTGTGTTTCTCCTTTATATCCACACAGACTGTGAGCCTCCACACCAGTTTATTTCTGCTCACTATCCTTCTCACCCGAAACACCTCCTCCTCTCCACATCCTCTGACATAGCAACTAAGGCGGCGGCACTGGTGAGGGATACAAGACTATGACAGGTCCAAGAGATGGAGAATAGAGCTGCAGTTGGATACACAGCTGCAGACCCGGGCTGAATTCCTTCTTCTGCCACTGACTTTGCACCTTTAGGGATGCACCGAAACACTTTACACCTCAGCTTCCCCCATAACAAATCATTTAATATATCAAAAGCTTCAGAAACGTTCACAGGGCACAAATAGACAGATTGCTCTTTACTTTCATCTCTTCTCATGAATAAGCAAAGGGCACCAACCTTTTTTTCCCCAGAGCGCTTTTTTATCCCCCTACCCCTCAGCATACCAAAGAGGACTCTTACAAGCTCTCTAAGCAGGAGGAATGGACACCAGCTAACTGGCAGTGACAAAAACGTGGACTTCTATGTTAAAGGAGCAAAATACTCAACAACAAAATACTCAAAAAAAAAAAAAAAAAAAAAAGCCATCAGCTGATGTGGCTTTGCAGTCAGTCAGGCATGCCTATATCATAACACGAGATCTGGAATCCCCTGTTCATTCTCAGCTACTCACTTGTCTTTTCCTTGGTACACCCATTCTTCTGCCAACTGCTTCCTCTCCTGAATGTTAAGGGAAAGTCCTTCTCCTGTTGTGCCATTCACTGTTTCAAGACCAACACAACACATTTGCTGAGGCCTGGCCTACATGCATTGGCTTTACTGAAGACAAGAAGTGACACTTTTGATGATATTAAACAGAAATATTTTTACCCCAACTCATTTTAAGATAGCAATGGTCCACACCAGCATCTGCATGGGGATTGCAGTGTTATCACCACTAAATGCTTGTGTTGGAAACCTGAGTGTTTCCGGATCAGCAGCAGTGGGAGGGAGGAGACAGAATCAGCTGCTCAAACTGGGAAACTGCCCCCCAGCACCTCCTCCCCAGCAGACACTACCCTCCTTCCCCCAGCAACGTGAGTCAGGCTATGACAAGTGCACAAAGGGACACCCAGCTAGACAGGCAGAGTGACTGTCCATCCTCCACTCCAAGGAAACCACCTGACCTGAAATTTGGTGTCTTTGTCATGAGTTCAACCATGTGTACTACCTAGGCTAAAGCACCCCTAGAAAACGAGATGTCAGTATGTTGAGTCACAAACAACAGATTACAATGTGGTAGCTGAAGTCACTGCCACGGTCTGCTCTGCATCTTGGCACTCTTTTGACTGAAGTTTTGAACCAAAATCTTATCACTGACTTCAGCTTACTTAACTGTGCCAGGCTGTGAGTGGAAGTGGTTTAGCAGATGCTGTATTCTCTATCCAGCCATCCCTGCTGCCCCCACAGCAGTCCCCAAGACAGAGGCAGAACAGAGATGGGAGCAGTGACCACCTTGGTATCACCCAGTGCACCACAGGTTTCCTAAACAAGCCCATTTGGCTTTGATGAGCCCACTGAATTCCCTTGACTCCTGAGCTGATGTTTTTTAATCAGACAGTTGGCAAAGGGGAGAATCATTCAGTTGAGTCTTCTCCACCAAGACAGCGTTATCCATTCATCTCTGGAAATGCCACTGTATGAAGGCAATGCTTATTTTATCCCACACAGAAATGGGGTGCAGGCAAAAGCAGATGCCTTAATTATTGCTTACACTCTCTCCACTGACGAATATAAATATCTAGGATGATCCCACATCCACAGTCCCTCCCACTACAACTCTTATCAGGCAAGATACCATAGGATTGCTATCCAGGCAAAAGGGGCGTAACACAGTTTCTGTCAAAAAACCACTTACCAAAGACGTTCTTCACGTTCTGCTCGCTTACCAGATAATCCACATATTGACGAATCACCGAAAGGTTAATTTGTCTGAAATGAAAGGAACTGCAGCAACCTTAGGAGCCTCAGGAACTGTAAGTCCCACCCACAGATACCTTAAACTTAGAGATTAAGAAAACAAAAAAAGACATGTATTTTTGAAGCCTTGCATTTTTACACACACAAATTACCCCAAGGTATGATACCCTCAGCATGTGTTTAACATTTCAGGTAACAGTTCAGTTCTGAATTCTTTCTTCCAGTTTCTCTTCCTCCTGACAAGTAGTTCACTGTTCCAACCTTTTATCTCAATTGGTAATTACTGGAGGTTCATCACAGCAAAGGACTTTTTTGGGGAGATACGAGAGAACAAGAAGCTCTCAAACTTTTTTGACTGTTGAGGGAAACAGGAGTCCTCTTGAGAGCACAAAGATATTTGTGCAAGTGCTAGCAAATAGTTAAACTATACTTGTAACTGCTGGACACAGACTGTGAAATGGCATCTGCTGGATGTGACTTTGACCTCTCTCTCATTAAAGGATGCAGAAAGCAACAGACTTCGCTGACAAACAGGGGAAATTGAATTCTAGGTTTCTCTTCTCTGCAGGACAAACTTATTTTGTTTATCAGTGTATAGTATTTCACTATTGTTTTCATTTGTCAAACATACAGACCAACCCTATAGTCTGGAAGTCAATTCTGGGACCTTGACTGGATTCACACATCACCCAAAATTTCATACATGCTTTCAGAGACCATATCTTACAAGGGCCAGGCATGCCAGGCAGCGGGCCCAGATCACTCTCCAAATACCATGTTGCAATAAATTTGAGTAGTAATAAAAAATGAAATTGGAAATAAGTTTCCTTTAAAGCAAGAAATGAAACAGTGACTACAATGCAAATGAGTTCCCTGACTGAGACAGTACCATGCTTTACAGCACTTTTGAAAAGTAAGGGATCACTTTCAGAGGACTGTACTAGAAAATCTCCACCGTCTTCCTCAGAAACACATACAGATCTTGACACAACCCCCATCAGGGTCCTTTGCTGACTCCAAACAACTGTCTTGCAACATCAAAATGCAGTAGAGAGGACATCTGTTTACCATCACTGCTTTGAGGAAGGCCGAATTGCAACTTTCGATTTGATGTTATTTTCAGAACTGTGCAGTCCTTACAATATTTTCTTTTTAGACTAATTCCATGCACACATATATACACATGAATGCATGCATGAGTTAACTAGGGTAAAGAAAAGTGTAAAAGGACATCAGAATTTGACAATTATTTTCTAGCTCTCAAGAGCTCTTTTTAACTAGGACTGTGATTTGCCTTAACACACATGAAAATACTGCAATACTCTACGTGTACAACCTTACCATGATTTAATTTGCACCTACAAAAGCAGTAGAAAAAGAGATGCGAGACCGATCCAAACTCTCCAAACGCAGACCTACAGCACTTGCTGGGCAACAGGAGGATGCAGAGGCTAAGGGAACCTACTCTAGTGCTAGTGGGACCAGCTTAGTAGTTTCCCCATCCCATCACAGATCTGATTTAAAAACAAAACCAAAACTGATCAGTTCCAAATAAGAAAGAATGGAGACAGGTTTTGAAGGTAACAGTAAGCAGTGCAACTCTGACAACATGCGATACAGGGTCATACTCACCCATCCAAAGTCATTGGAGTGATCGTAGCAGCTACAAGACCCTGTAACTTCTTTCTGGGTGTCATTGAGCTGTTTGGAAAAGAAAGAGATGAGATAAACACGATTCCCATCTGTATTTAAGCAGAGTTTCAGCTAACTTCCGTTAACAGCAAAACTAGACAGGCAAAGTTCAGAAGAAGTGGACTTTGCGAGGGTGTTATTTTCGGTTAGAGAGAATTGTCTTTTTGTTGTTATTGTTGTAAGAGCAGCTTATTGCAGCCAGCACCATCCCAGGACAGGACAGGACAGGACTGGGAGCACCAGGTGCAGCTACATTTCAGAGACATCTTCTGCTTCACCCTTCCTTTTCCACGTATAGGTTATGGTCTAGCACACACCTGGTGACGCCTGGCAGCTTGGAAGGGAGGACAGCTTTGCAGAGAACCGGACCAAAACCCTTCCCCGAGAAAGGCAAGCTCACACTGACACCCCCAGCAGCGCACAGCGGCCCGCCAGGCCTGCTGGCTGCACCCGGCCGAGCCGAGGGGCCGGCCCGGCCGGGCGGCGGCGGCCCCGAGGAGGGCGGGCTGAGGCCGCCCCGCAGGGCAGCGGCGGCGCCCGCAGACCGCCCCCGGAGCCCCTCTCACCTCGCCGGCGGCCGGCCCCGCTCCGCAGCGCCTCCGGGGCGGTCCCGCCGGCCCCTCCGCTCCGCCCTCGGCCCAGCCCGGCGGGAGGGAGGGAGGGCCCGGCTGTCGGTGGCTCCTCCGGGCTGAGCGGGCCGCCCCCGCTCTGCTCCGGCAGGCTCTAGGCACCACCCTTAAGGAGTGCTGCTGAGCAGGCAGGAGCGGACTGCCGCCGGCCTGAAGGGCGGAGGAAGCCGGCATCACCTGACAGCTCTCCACAGAAAGCATCTCTTCATCGCCCCTCGTCTGCTTTCTCCCCGGCTTCCTTTGATGACCCATTAAAACAGCCACAATCCCCGCAGTCTCCCATAACCTACACTCTACAAGTCATGTTTAAAAGCTAAGGCTTGTTTGGATTATTAATCGCTATTTGCCAACTTTTAAAAAAAAATAAATAAACTTAAAAAAATACATAAATAACGGGGTGAAGAGATAAGAGAGCTGGCTGCACATCTGGGGGGACACCGGGCTTTACCACATGCTTTGCTGGAGAAATGGTACCTATCATAGCCAAGGCGGACAGCAGCACTGCAGAGCATCAGGGCGGGAGATCTGGGAGTGTTTGGTTAACAGCTCTATGCATTTCAGTGGGGACTTCTGCCCAGGCACAAGTCACTGTAGAAAAAAGGGGGTATCTTTTTGTTGATGGCTCAAAATAATGAGGGAAGCCTGGCTGCAAACTAGAAGCGTGTTTGCAGCTGAAGCAACTCAGACAAGATCAGCTCCCCTTAGGTTGTCTACCCATGCGCTCTGGAGCTGCATGAGAGGAGAAGTTCACGCTACTGCTGTGATTAGCAGCGTCAAAATGCCCTCCTGGAGCTGTCTGCTAGAGAGACACATCCACTGCGTGCTGCAATAGAAAGAAAAACAGAGTTTCTGCAGTTCAGTGCCTTTGAACAAGAAGGATTTTGAAAGGCTTATCATGGTAAGTGAGGAAGCAAACCCACACTGCCTTGTTGTAAAGGAAACAAGCACCAGAGGGCATGTCAAAAGCTTGCAAAGGCCTGGGAACTGCGATAAACAGCCTCTCTGATTAAAAGATTGTTTTTTCCAAACAAATTAGTCAAATTTCATCTTTTCTCTGTTCCCAGACAAAAACAGAGGTGCAACTGGAGATGAAACCTAAACCTACAGCTCAGTAATTTAAGGGTAAGCATCAAAATATTATCGTTATTGTAAAACAAAATCCCGTATCCCCAAAAAATTCAGCATCATTCCAACCCATCTTACATCTCTGCATTTCTTTTAAGTGACAAATGTGCACATTTCACCCTCGGGGTCTCAAATCTGTACTGAGCATCAAATTTAAAAGTTGTGGCACTGAAGAAATGAGCTGGCCATTGATCTCTGTGCCTTAGTCCCCCTTTGTAAAGTAGAGGTCATACTTAGCTCTTCTGTTCCTTGCCATGGTTACCTAGATGCAAGCCCTGCAGATAATAATTGTCTCTGATGGATGCCTGCTGTGGTGGGGACCTCCTGTTACTCAGTGCCTCTAATTTGCAGTTCTTTTACAAATCATCATTTGGATAAGAGAAACCCAAACCAATAACATATAAACATATAATGTATGAATAGAAAAACCATGCCATAAACCAAAAGCCATGAGGTGCATAGAAATTAGAAGTTAAGGGGAAGACCAGCTTCATTTTGGCCCCGCTATGTACACCACCACAACCTGGGTGCAGCTCACATTGTGGGGGCTGCATGAGGACTTCAACCAGGAAAGGCTTCGGCTCCACGTTTCCTCATCTCCTGCCCAATTCTTGTTCCAGTGTGGTGCTGGAAGCACTCCCAATGCCCGTGCGGTGCCCTGGCTCTGGGACACGTGGCATGGGGAGCTGGGAAGATCCATGCCACTGTGTGAGAAAGGCAAATGGAGGTCAGGCTATGACAAGCGAGCAGAAAGCAAGGGCTCATGGGGAGCGAAAACCGCTCCCCGCATGCAGCCCATGTGGCTCTTGTTTTCTTCTCCAACATGTGGTTTTACCAGATGTGTACCACGTGCAGTGCAGAGTCTGGGCCCCATGGCAGAAATGCAGCTGTGCACAACACAATCCTCCTCCGTCCCACCAGAACCGCAGCTGGTCCGGAATTCAAATCTTCTCCCAGCAGATCTGACCACCAGACCTCTTAAGACAAGGCAGTACCCTGCACAGATTTGTGGTTGACATTTAACAGACTCAAAAGAAAAGAGGCTATGAAAGGCCACATAGAGTGCATATGGACTGACCACCAAAAAGACATCAATTGGTCTTTCTTGAATACGCCCCAATGCCTGCAGCTTGCAGTTGCCCCGTGGGCTTGGTTTGCTTCCTGGGGAAAATCATTTGGGCTTTCTACACCCATCCATAAAACAGGTGCAACAAAACATTCTGCCTTCAGTGTGTACTTTCAGATCTTCCATTAGAGAGCATTTTGAGGGCATCCAGTGCCTGCAGTAGAGAGAACAATCCCCCGTTGTTGTGTGCTCCGGGAGCACATTTTTCATGTAGTCACATAATAATCTCAGGAGTTTGGGTTTGTGGTATTCCTCCTCCACTCCAAAATATGCTCGCTGTGGGCTGTTCACATGCAGCCATCACTTTCTCTGGGGTTTGGCTTTATTAACAGGTTCTCACAAAGCACATATATTTTTCTTTTCTTTGAGGCTCCTCTCATTCTTCCAGAAATCCCCTCTTCTCTGTGCTCTTCCATCCCTATGGGTAATTTATCTTTTTCCACACTGAACAGTCCCAGCTCTCTCAGCCTCTCCTTGCAATACAGATTCTCCAATCCTATGATCATCTTTGAGGCCCTTCACTGGACTCGCTCTAGGAAGTCCATGTCTTACTGGGGAGCCCAACGCTCCAGATGCGTCTCACCAGTGCTGAGCAGAGGGGAAGGATGACCTCCCGTGACCGGCTGGCAACTCTCTTCCAAATGCAGGATACTGCAGGGTCACACTCCTAGCTCATGTTCCACTTGTCCACCAGGACCCCCAGGTCCTCTTCAGCCAAGCTGCTTTCCAGCTGGGTGGCCCCCAGTCTGTACTGGTGCATGGGCTTATTCCTCCTCTCCTGCAGGACATTGCATTTCCCTTTGTTGAAGTTCATGAGGTTCCTGTCAGTCCATTTCTCTGGCCTGTCAAGTTTGCTCTGCAAACTCTCTGCTCCATCATTTAGGTCATTAATGAAGAGGTTAAGCACTACTGGCCTCAGATGAACAGTGTATTTTCGTTCAGAGGCAATTCAGTGCTCTGTAGAGCCATTTAGAGAAAGTTCAGAAGATTTTCTGAGTATTTTAAGGGAGTTTTAGAGCTACTTTGTGCTGTTGACAGCATATGAGAGAAGTTTTACAGTAGCTCGAAGTTGTTTAGAGCTGCTTAGAACAGTTTCTAGGCGTTACAGATTGATCTAGAAGGGTTTTAGAGCTGCTTAGAGCTCTTTAGAGGAATTTTAGAGCTGTGTACAGGAGTTTAGAGTTGTACAGTAGAAATTAGAGGCATTTTAGATTTTAGAGATATTAGTGCTGCTTACAGCAACATACAGGAGCTTTAGATCAGTTTAGAGGTGCTCTGAGTTTTTTAGAAGAGGTTTAGAAAAGGTAAAGGAGTTTACAGTTGTTTAGAGTGCTTTACAGGAGTTTTGGCACACTTTACAGGACTTCAGAGCTACTTAGAACTGTTTATAGGGGCTTTAGAGGAGTTAGAGCGATTTAGAGTGGTGTGGAGCCGCTTAGTGCTGTTCAGAGCAGTTTTACAGGACTTCAGAGAAGTTTTAGCACTGTTTCTCTAAACAGGAGTTTCAGAACTGCAGAAAGGAGTTCTAGAGCAGTTGCAAGGAGACTGAGAGGGATTTGAGACTTATTTTGAAGCATTTTACTGTTGCTTAAAGCAGCATGGAGGAATTTTAGGTATTAGTGTTGTTTAGAGGATTTTCAGAGGGGAAGGGTGGAGGTTTTAGAGGAATTTATAGTTTCTCACTGTTGTTTATAGCTGACTAGAAGAGTTTTAGAGCTGTTTAGATGTGTTTTAGAGCAGTGTAGTGCATTTTAGAGGTATTCTGGAGCTGTTTAAAGAAGTCCAAACTGGTTTAGCAGCACTTTAGAGTGTTTTAGAATCAGTTAAATAATTTTAAAAGGTGTAATTTAGGGGGTGTAATAATAGCTCTTTAAGAGCTCATCAGAGGCGTTTTGTAGCTGTCTGGTGGTATTTTAGAGGGGTTTAGAGCACCTCACAGCATCTTCAAGGAGTTTTAGAGGTTCTTAGAGGATTTTAAGAGGCCTAAAGGCAATTCAGGGACCTTCAGATCAATATAGAGGAGTTCTAGATAAGATCACATTAATCTGCAACCTGCTTAGAGGAAGCTTAGAAAGATGTTAGTGCAGTTTAGAGGACCCTAGTACTTAAAGGGATATTACAGCTCCTCAGAACTGCTTAGTGTGCTTTTGAGGAGTTTTCGAGTTATTTTTCAGATCTTTAGAGCTGTTTATAGGTAGTTTAAAGGCATTTTAAAGGTGGTAATAAATCGTTAGAGATGTTTAGAGCCATTTAGTGGCATTTTAGAGCTGGTTAGAAGAGTTTTAGAGTGGTTTAGAGACCATGTAGAGTTGTGTTTACATCTGTTTTGAGGCAATTGCCTCATTGCAGCAATACAGAGGTCCTTACAGCTCTTCAGAGCTAATTAAAGGACTTTTAGAGCAATCTAGAAGAGGTATGCAGTGGTTTAGGGCTGCCTAGAGGGGGTTAAAATCTTACAGTACTTTAAAGACGTTTTGAGAAATGTTAGAGTTGCCCCAGCCCATCACCTCCCCAGTTCAGTGCTGGTTCAGGGTTGGGACTGTCTTTCCACATCCTTCAAAGCCATGATTGCTGTTTCTGACTCCCCTCACTGCCTCTGACCCTCTCCCCCAGTCCTTGGACGAGGGTTTCGTGTTTCAGGGCAGTCTTTGCTTACCTTTGGAAGGAGTGAAATTAAGAAAATGATAGTAAAGATTCTAAAACTCTCTGATATTTACACTGATAACGCCCTATGTAATTACCAGAAGGAAAAAGAACTGTTCTTTAGCCAAAACCAACAGACAGGTTATTCCACAGAGGTTTGAAGGACAGCATAGGTCCAGTTCAGCAGTACTACATAATACAGTGGATAATTACTAACTCTCTTCATTCTTCCTACAGTTGTCAGCAAATGAATACCTGCACATCCCCTTATGCTAATCTCCCCAGTGTTAGCATACCACATGCAATCAGCAGTGCCAATGATGTGTATGTAAGTTCAGAGCCATAAGGATGAGAGAAAGAAGAAATGAGTTTACTGTCGCCACTTAAAATACTTCCTCTCCTTTATACCCGTTTCAAGTGCATGTTTAATGCCAAATATATCCTTCCAATGGAAAAAAAAAACCCAAACAACCAACCATTCAGGAAGGCTTAAATGGCTGTGGGAATTTATATTCAGGAGAATCTGAATACATGAACTCACATTCAGGTTCCAAAATCTGCATTGTAAGTTTTGGGCAAGGCAGAAGAAGAGTTTAGGCTGTCTGCAGCTGCAGCATGCTGTGCAGTGACCGGAAAAGTGTCTTCCCGCTTCCCACTGAAATAAGCAGAAAAGTGTCAGTGGTGCCAAAGCTCAGAGGATAATAAGGACACCAGTGAAAATTGCTATTTTTGCTATTTTTCCAAAACAAGTATAGGAATAAAAACACAGTTTTAGAGATTTAAGCCATTTTTCTATAAGGAAAAGAAATGAACATGAATGTCAAAAGCTTGTGTAAATAACTCCATAGGGTAATTTCAAATAGGAAGTTATAAACACTTTTATGCTGCCATGTGCCAACATAGTGGATTCACGTATCTGTTAAGAACTCCATTATTCATATAACTGATTTGCTGAGGTAGGTTAACTACTAATGCCAAAGGCCCTCCAAGTTTCCTCCAGACTGTTTTGGTTTTGCTGTGTTAACACTTCCAACATTTTCTACACTGACTACAATTTACCACCCCTGTCCTTTACTTCTGCTTTCCCCAAATCACACTTCTCTCTACCTATACACAGTTTTGACATCTGGATTTTCCCATTTCTCAAGCTACCATGAGTGCAGTTCTGATTGGGCATAATTAAACTATAGTTTTGTTTCTGCTTCTCTCTGCAATAAATAAATGTATCCAGATATAATATTCCTTTAAAGACAGACCCAAATCTATTTTCAGAACAAATACGAAGTACCCAAGCCTAAATGATGGCAGAAATTCAAAAAGACAACACCTGTGAAAGTGATGAAATTCTGTTAAACACCATCTTGGCTGGCTGGTATTCAAAAGTACATCATCCGAGAAGCTGATGTGATGTCATTATATGTATAGCATCTACCTCATTTTCTCTGCTCTAAATCTAAAGGTGCAAAAATCAAAAGAAATACTGACCTCTCAGATTTTAACTTTGAGTTTTAAACTGTTAAGTTGGATATCAATACTACCTGGAAGCTTGCCAGTTGAACTCTTCTAGAATTGAGCATAACCTGGAGGATTTTCCTAATTTAGGATTTTCATAACTGTCCTAACACAGACATTCAGACTGGTGTGTCTGCTGTATAGAAGATGTTTAACATGCCAAGATGTTAAGATGCTTAAATGCTTAATCTTCCCATTAACAGTTCACTAATAGATACTAGAGTATATTCAAATGTAACACTTCAGAAATAGAAAGAACTATCACTGTAAACTGGATCGATTAGCGAGCTAAAGTGACCATTGGCAACCAAGAGAGTTTCAGGGACTTTTGTATTAAACTCACCTCTGAATACAAACAACAGTGCCATCTGCTGCAGAATGCAGCATTGGCTCATCTTGAGAAAGGAAAGAGAGACCAGGTTCTTAAAGAATCCATCTCTGGAGGCCTTACTGGCACAATCTAAATAACAAAAATGCCCACCGAAACTCCACACCCACTACCAAAATCCCCACTGTTAGAAGATGGGAGAAGTTCCGATATGATCCATACTCATGCAACTAAGATCAGGAAGAAGCTTAGGAGACAAACCTTCAGCTAGGATAACTGATTGATTTGTGCTTAGGTGGTTAGTTGGATCAACAGGCCAGAAAGAGAACACTTTCCTACAGGCATGCATCACTAATGCTGGCGTGCCAACAAATACATTCATGATTAGATTGCAAGGGTTTTGTAATGGATTCCTCATTCTGCTTCACATCTCCCAATATGTACCACAGTGGTCCTCAAGTCCTACTGCTGAAGAGCTATCACAATAGAGACACGCCTAGCAAGCAGCTCACCATTTTTTCAGTTCTCTCTTCATGTCTTTTTGGAGAAAGTGGAAAATATTATTATTTTAGGAGATCGTTTCCTTTAACATTTTTCTAAGATACTAGTCCTTATGCTCTGGGCCTGTTTCCATCATCTCTGGACATGTTTTCAGGTCATCGAGACTCCACAGGGAAACCCTGGCCTCTCTAGGGCAATTTCCGCATACCTGGGTCCTTTTCAGAGTATTGGGGCTGTTCCCATAATCTCAAAATAAGCCTTCAGCAGAGTCAGGATCTTAACCCAGGCCCTGGGCAGAGGAGCAGCTTGCCTAGCAGGCGAGAAGCAAGAGGCCTTGGGCTGCCACTGTGGTTGCTAACTACTTCTTTCTCTGTATTGCTTGAGAGCATTATTTGCGGTACGGGTTGTTGGTGACTTCAAATACTGGACTTTCCTATTGGTAAGAAACAATCAGTAAATGCCTGTTCTCCTTAACGTTGTTTTTTTGAGACCTCTCTCTGAGTAATGTTCTCAGATGATTGATGCCTGGCTCCTTCCTCTTCAGAGTTGTGTTTGCAAAGAAGGTGTATTCTCTCTCACCTTAGGCTAGCGCTTAAGTCATTGTTAAATACCATTTAAAAAGGCAAAAATAGCAACACAATAGATTTGTGTCAAGGCTTTTTTCCAGCCAACATTGTTACCTATGTGACCTTAATCCTGTTTCCCTGCATGAGATGTTCTTATCTTGAAGATAAAAATTCACCTTGTTTCATGTTCTTGTTTCTGAGAAGAATCTGTCAATAGAAGGATGCGGATGCGTTTTCAGGGGAAGATCCCCTCTAGATCCCTAAACAGATCCATATTAAAAATAACCCTTATTTTGGAAAGAAGCCAAGTGAATAAAGCAGTATATAAAGCTGAGAAAGCTTCCAGTCTCCCTCTGGGCTCTATGGACAGAAGACAGGAAGGTTTAGGAAGGTTTTTCATGGCAGCTGGAAGGAAGGATTAATTATCCAAACCTAGAATGATTCTGAAATGTGACCTTTGGCAGAGAAATCTTGGAAAATGCCAAGTCAAGAGTGCTCTGGAGCGGTGTTGGATGTAGGAAGCTTTTTATTTGGTCAAGAGCAGTCAGTTCCATGCAATCTCTGACAAAGTGAGCGAGGAGTCATTTAGCAAGATTTTAAGTAATGCTGTCATTGAGTCAGCTGTTCAAGGTAGCAGGGAGATGCAATAGTTTCATGTGTCATTTGTAACAAATTAGCTGGAATCAGGCAAAAAGCAGACGGACAAAATCCACATATGCATTTCCAGAAAGCAAATGATTTTTGGCTGTAGGCCAATCCAATGGTAACAAATCGGTGTGCTGACATAAAATGCGTAGGTTAGAGCAGAAGGTCTAAATACAATCTCATTAGAGTTATGGCAGAGATTCCATTTTCGCAATTTGCAAAGGATAATATGGAATCTCCTTGGAACAGTACTATAGTACATTCAACTGCTTCTTTAGAAGATGGTACGCTTATGCTTCTTCATTTCCCTTGCTGGAAGTGAGAATAAGATATAAAATGGAATTTGCTAGAAGGCTTTCTCTTTCTTTAGAGCAAGAAGATAAGAGGCTTCTTTTGAGAGATGATTTTGCAGAAAACCACAGTTCATCTAACAACATTTTGCTGCCCTGGAATATTATTTACAATAACTGCAGTAACATCACATGCTCAACTTCTGTGTTGTGAAGTAAGAGCTCCTGCCTCATCTGATAAGTGTGTGTTTGCAAAAGCAAATGTCATTTATACGTGAAGAGTGTCAGTTCTTTTAAATCAAAATCATTATCAAACGCAAGGCTAACTGATGCCCTGACAGGCTTAGGCAGAAATGCAAAACTGCCTGGAGCATTTGGGTTGAGACCACTTGTTAGAACATGTGAGTGGCCAGACTGGAGACGTATGCATCCCTCTCTGTCCCTCACAGGCAATTTTTTCCTATTACGCTACAGACTTGTCAGTTACAAGAACATGACTCAAAGTTATCAGTA
Organism: Mycteria americana; assembly: GCF_035582795.1. Classification (NCBI taxonomy): domain Eukaryota; kingdom Metazoa; phylum Chordata; class Aves; order Ciconiiformes; family Ciconiidae; genus Mycteria; species Mycteria americana. The sequence goes on from NC_134371.1 coordinate 37,513,836, forward strand.
ACCATACTGTAACATTTTTTCCCGGGCTTCTTCAAACCTGACACAATTAAGTCAGTGGAAAAGATTCATCTTTTTTGTGCAAGCAGTCTGTGCTTGCCTCTAGGGATAAAGGCAACTTACAACACACTTTCATGAATTTGACAGCAGCTATTGTAATGTTGCCACAGAGCAGACATAAGCATTTTTGCTATATAGCATGTTGCTTAAGGTCTTGTCTGGGCTTGTTATAGATAGGGTCTATAGAGAGGGAAAAATAGAAATCACACGTGATCATATCACAGGCTTGTCCTTATACTTATCCAATAGAAGCTGCTAGCCTGAAAAGCCATTACTTAAGTTCATTATGGTGTTCTGCGCAGAAGTACCTGCTGAAAATAGTAAAGTTAAGCTACAAACCACATGCTTTTATGTGCTTGTGGCCTCATCTCTACTCCTTAAGTTTAAGGCAACAGTACAGGAAAACATTGCTTTGTCGGCTATTCTGGAAGATACCAGCCAAGTCCCAGACATATATGTATGACATTAAACAGAGGCTACCTTTGAGACTTAATTACTGCCTATTGAATTAGTACACTTAGGGCTCCTCTGTGGGCAGCAACTCTTTGCATTAGAGGTACCGTGCACAAGGAGAGGTTGGTATTTATATAAGCAGTATGAGCCTTTGTTACTGCCCGTTTTTGCTTTTCTCCATGCGGTAGAGATAGCCAGGCAAACTAGCAGTACACATATGCTGTTGAACTTCCCTGTCATATGTTCTGCAAAATACTGGGACCTCAAGGTGCTAAAACAGTTCTTTCACATTATTTTCCTGTGTAAAGGGCAAGGGGTACAGAGTTAGCGTACTCAGATTTTCCCCTATTTGGAGGTACCAGTGAGACTGCGTGTCAGCTTCCATCGTAATCCCTTCCCCATCCCCCTAATTATATACGGTTTGGGTATGTATACAGTTATGTACAGAATACATGTCCTCATGCCTGCCCTACTGTTTCTTCCAACTGTTGACATGTTCTCTCAATTTATGTGTGAAAAACAAGGGTTTTGGAAAACAACCTCTCGGGAAAACACTGATGATTGTTCTCCAACCTCGGGCTACTCCACCAGGAACAGTTAGCTCTTTGTCAGGGACAGAAACATCAGCTGGACACATACAAACTGACTGGGGATTTGTTCTGGGTCTCTCTGATTCAGAAACAAAACGAGAATTCACAGGGAGCTTGTGTTTATCTACAAATTGCCCCCCTTTCAAGGCAATACTTCTCTGTGCTCGTGATCAGGGTAGATTTGTTGAGATTTGCCAAACTGTCGTGGCTGGGTGTAGTTTTTTACATGGCCTTCTCTACTCTGGAGAAAATAGTTACTAGTACACACTTGACAGGAATGTTAGGGTGACAGAGTAATGTAACAGCTAACCTTACACAAGCACGTGCCTTTGCATGCCTGTAGCTCCTGAGCAAAGACCATGAAGTAGAAGCTTCTGCTTCTCCAAAACACCCTGCTGATTTTCCTGTTTGACCCAAGCAGAACACAGGTAAAATTGAGAGACAGTTTACTCCCTAAAATAAAAGTACAAAGTATGCAGAGAACAGGTTCTGTATTTCAGACCTTAGCATGTGCTGGTAGGCTCCATTAGTAAACCACTCTTTACACCACCCCACTTCTGTAGCTTTAGAGAGCTTTGTGGCTTTAGAGATAAATTTGCAATTGCTATTTGGCATGGGTTGGGGTTTTTTTTATTCCCGCTTTTGGAATAGGAGTGTATCACACAGCATCCTGATGAAGTTCTCCGCAAGCAAAGTGTTTCCTATTAAAAGTCACTCAGCTATTGATTCCAAATGTCCCAGAGAGCTTAGCTGAATCTGGCTGCAAGGAATTTGCACAAACCATGACAAACCCAGGAGGTGTTCTCAGAACTCAAACTGTGAAGTTTAATCTGCTCTATTGTGCTGGTACCTGAATACGTCTGGAGCTGCAGCTGGTTAAATGAAGAGTCCAGCTTCACTTTGTGTATTGTAAGCAGGACAGAATTTCACAATAGCTTTGTATAACCCCTTTGTGCAGATATCCAAGAGCTAAGGGGGCTGATTAGTCTCAAATACCGCTCAAAACAGACAGCCATTATAGAACACTGTCTGTCTTTCATAACATGCCAGCAGAAATCTCGTGAGGATGGTCTTAGCTTAGTTTGCAGCCACATTACTACCCACCATTTTACCCCAGGGGTAAAAAGGAAAAGCTGTCATTCTGTACCATCACTTTCATGTAATCTGAGTCTGAGGGGGAATGTTATTTAGGTGATACTCTTTCTCCTGAGAGCACAAAACCTGCTGGTGACCCTGACATTAAGTGGGCACAAAGCCATAGAAAGCAGGAGAAGTTACACAAGGGCGCAAAACTGTTTATAGAGCCAGATCACACACTGGACCCAATGTTGCCTCGTGGGCAGGAGGTGGGGCTTTCGGCATCTGCGTGGGAGCTCTCCAATGAGACCCAGAGGAGGACAAGGCTACAACCTTCTGGTTTTCATAACAGCATCTCCCTCCAGTAGGGCTGAGGCATGGGCGGAGCTGGATGAAACTGAAATAAACACTGACACACAGCATCTTGTGAGTATGTGCAGCCTCAGAAGGATAGACTGCAATAGCTAGAAGGGTAAGGACAGCTTAAAACGTAAGTATGTCTACTTTCTCCACTTTCTTAACATAATTAGCAGCTTGCGGAATGGTATGTTCTGGCTATGCATACTTGCTGCATCAGTGTAACCTGTGAAGATGCCTGCTATGCTTTCTGTCCCTTTGGCCCATGTGTTAACAGCTGCAGAAAAAGCCTAGGCACCACCCTACAGTAATATTTATATGAACAGATGGAAATCTCAAAGCTAAGCTTTCCTGTAGATCTAGAAATTAATTCAACTGTAAATATTTGGAGGATTCTTCTCAGTTTGCCTTCCCCCCCCAAAGCAGTGCTTTATGTAATTCAAAAATATTTTGTACATGCAGTCACCAAAAGTACTGGCCACAAAGTTATAAAAGAGAGAGCTGTGACAGATCTAACCAGTAGTTAAGAAAAGGTGTGCCGGGGAGGGGTTGGAATTGGCAAGTACAGAGACAAGCCAGCTCATACAGCAGCTCCTACAACAGCATGTGTTGAAACAGAGGAATGTTTACTTCTCTGCTTTCTAACATACCCAGGGATCACATGAAGAGGAGAAATGTGTTTTCTACCAAGTTGTAGCAAGGAGAAATAGAAAGTGAAGTGATAGCAAAGCAGCATCAACTTTGCCTTTGAAATGGCAATGGATAAAATAAATTACTGTAGAAGTTTCAGTATTATTGCTCACATTTGCTCCTAATAAAATGATTGGATTCCTGTTTTATTGTTATGCTTTGATGATTTGTAAATACTACTGACAAAAAGTGTATTAGAGTAGAACTGTCCAGCCTGGGACTGTGCAGCGGTCCCTGGTGACCAGTCATTCTGGTAAAAACTGCTGAAGATGTTGTCTCTTCAGGCTGGGACAGGGAGGGGGACAGTGCCTGCTTTTAACTGCTGGCATCAGTCTCCTGCTGTGTGGTTCTCTGATCTTCCCTTGCTCTAGGGTGACAACTGAAGGAGCTGCTAGAAAAAGCTCAACACGAGTGCTCTGTGCACTACTTATTTTAAGGATTGTAAGTCAAATCAGTGCCAGCAGGTTTTTTGGGTGTTTTTTGGTCTCTTTTGATAAAAGCTTTTCAACCTCATAGATCCCAAAGAGAAAACTCCTTGTAGCCACCTCTAAACCAGGGTACAGAAGGGGATTAATAGTATTCAACAGTAGCCTACATGTCCTAAGAAAATGGAAACAGATAAGAAGGTAGTCAGGTAGCACAAGGCACTTCTTGATTTTACAAAAATAGCCATGGTACAAAAATAGCTATTCACAAACGTCATGTTAAAGATGGCATACCTTAAAGACTTTACCACTGGGACACGCTGTGAATTGCATCAGTACACCTTTAATACTAAAAGCCCGTGAAAAAGGTAAAGCCACGAGTGACAGAGCAGTGGCTTCTTGTTGTGTGGGCAGCTATAAACAGTTGAGGAGGTGGAGAAATGAAGAACAACCTCAAAGTTTGTTCTGTTACCCAAGAAACATGCAATTAAGCTATACTCTGAGAACACAAGGTACTATGATCTAAGAATCAAGATAATTGCTGAATTAACTATGTGTCATCTTTGCAATGTTAAGTGCAAATGACATCATAATGCAATAGAAAGCAGACACTTTCTTAGGATGCAGGTTATGCACTACAATCTTGCCTGGTATAGACATGCCTGGTATATATGATATGCCTGGTATAGACAAAAATCATAAAAGGCTCCTAAAATCTCAAGACTTTTAACCAGATGTGATTATTTCAATAGTGATTTTGATTATTTTCACTTGCTTTATTTTGGGACAGTGAGAGGAATTTGAGTGGTTTCATGTTTTCGGCTTTTTCTTTCCGTGTGAAGGCTACCTAGGAAAGTACCTACACATTCATAAATACAGAAAATCTCATCTATCCACAGGACTCTGGGGCTAAAGGCCTTTAAGAAAGGCATCAGCTATTATGAGGCCCAATAAAGTTATGGGCACAGTCAATAAGAGTACCCATGAACACCAATACATTTTCATCCAGGAGCAAATTGGCTGAACTCAAGTCCTTTTTACTTATGGATTTCCACACAACTACCACTTGCAGAATCTCAACCTTCTGTTTTGCAGCCAGGAAATGCCTTCACTTCACAGATAAGCGAAGGCAGCTTATCCCAGAAGATGACCACTTCCACATCAGCCTAGAAGTAGCTTCTTGGTCTTCTATTGGTTCCTTCAAGGACTTCAGCCCTTGTTGTTGAATCATTGGGGATAAGCAGTGGAACCCAGGCCTTTCACAATTTCAGGGACAACTGCCTTTTAGAAAGCACCAGTCTCTTGTCTGAACTTTTCCAGTCACTTCTCAGCATAGCAGGTGTTACTGAAAGGTTGGAGACCAGAGGCTGAGGAAAAGCTCTTTGACATTAGACAGAAAAGCCCTAGTGCTTTCTTCTTCCCTGCGTATACTGCATTGATTGGAGAGAGGCCAATGAACTGTGTCTGCCTTTCAGCTCTGGCAAGATGATCAAATCCTTCAAGCAAACGTTTCTGTCCCTGGATCTGCAGTCCCCTCGGTGGAGCTCAGTAGAGACGATGGTAACTGCTAAAGGACAGGGGAGCAGAACTCTCTGCACTCAGGGTGCTGCAGAGCTAAGGTGGATTTGGGATTCTCAGTCTGATGAGCATGGAGGAGCTGGGAAGCATTATTATGGACACTGTTAACACCAAATTGCAAAGGGGAAGAGGAACACCTGTTTTTAAGCTCTGAGGAGCTCATAAGGCAGAACCAGCATGGTTTTACCAGGGAGGCATCAAATCTTTTGATGTTGGGGGTATGCCTAGTCTGCAGCTGAGAGGCTGCCCAGTGTTATCTGATTGCAACAATACTTCCATGCTGATTTGGGAAGAGTAGCTATTAATCTATGTCATCTGTAGTATTCATCTCACAGTTACTGTGACTTTTGCTACCTTTCAGGCAAAGGATTATGAACTGCGTCAGTATGAGACGGCAAAGTGGGTCAGCACAGTCATTAGGGGAGAGACCCAGAAGGAGGCAATGCGCCAGGGCTTCTGGAAACTCTTCCACTACATCCAAGGGAAGAATGAGAAAGGTAAAATGTGCTGGTTTTGAACTGCAAGAAGTACAAATGGGAGACAAAGCTAAACAGTATAAGACAGTAGGAGAGCTGCAGGATGAAGCAGGTTCACTTTCCTGGTCTAACACCCTCATGACTCCATTAGGCTGTCATACCCATGAGGGTTTCTGCTTTTAGGATAAGTCTGCATGACCCTTTACAGAGGCATTCAGGTACTGTCTTTGCTTGCAGCTCAGAAGACTTTTTCCCTCTCCTCTAGAAATGAAAATTGATATGACTGTGCCAGTGACATGCCTGATAAAATCTGGCTGCACAGACTTCAAGATCTCTTTCTTTGTGCCATTTGAACATCAGGACTCTCCACCACAGCCCACAGACTTGGATGTGTTTATTGAAGAGCGGAAGGCAGCAGCCATCTTTATCCGGTAAGCAGCACCAGCACAGCTGACAGATGAAGGTAGCTACTGAAAGGGATTCATCTATAAAGAATCCAGACTACTTCCTTAGAGCTGATTTTTACCTGTGAATATATTCTGCTGTTCAGAGCCTTGATTTCCAAATGTTCTGTCAATCTTTCTTATGCTTGGGTGTCTTACTACAAACTTCTCTTGGGCACACCCCATGCTACAGAACATCTAATCACTCTTTCCAGCCCCCTTTATTTGTAGTCCCAAACTCCCACAAAACCTGCATGGCAGTTCTTTATTACAGGAAAAGCACCCAAAGCTACACTTGCCCTCTCTGCATGTATTAAAGCCACAGGCAACAATCTGTGTCAGCTAATACTCTCATAATTGCAAGCAACTTCAGTATTTTTTTAAAATCCTTTTAAAGTAGTATACATAGCCATACACTCCCTTAACAGCTAGTTCTGCATAGTTTACCTAATAACTACAAACTGCATCAGAAGTGCTCAAACACTGCATGCTTTACAAGCCTGAAGTTTCCTTCTGTGAAAATAAAAAGCAGGGGCTTTAACTCCAACAAAAACACCCTCCCTTTTCACTCCTACCAGGTCCTTCGGTGGATTTGCCTCCCCAGAGAAATATGCTGAGGAAGCTGAAGTCTTGGCCAGAATCTTAAGAAACGGAGGCCAACCATTCCATGAAGACTTCTTCTATACTGCAGGCTATGACAGTCCCTTCAAGCTCTTTAACAGGCACAATGAAGTATGGTATTTTAAAAAGTAGTATGTTGGGGGGAATATTAAGAGGTTACTAATCAGCTCTGGATGAAAACAGGCCTTATTAATGGCTTTTGCTTTAGTGCAGAAGAGATCTAATTTGCACATGGACACAGGATGATGTCTAATTCATTTCCTCTAGGATTAAATACTATTCTGGGCAAAAAGATTTCAGCTCTTTCTACCATATGTAATTTGAATTCAAGTGGATTGTACCACCTGCAGTGGGAGGGAGATATGACAAACCTATTCCCTCTTATTGAAAGGTTCTGGGGAACACTAATAATCTGAAAATATTCCTGCAGAACAGTTTGGATGTCTAGATTCACTTCCCATTGGAAATGCTACAGCAATAGCTGAAGTGTTACTGGAGAATGAGTTCTTCATAGAGCTGATTTGCTGTATGCTTATTCTGTGCACATCACCTGTGCCTGAACATGTAATACCAGACTTACTGGTAGCCTGCAACTTTAGGAGCAAATACACAAGTAGTAGTGGTTAGCTCACCTACAAAACACTAATTACTACTTCAATTATTTAGCTTTGTCCAACTCTTGGTATTGGTCAGGTCAACTGCAATCTGCACACTAGCAGTATCTGACAAGTTAAGACACTTGCAGGACTAGTATTTCAACTAGTTTTGTCCCTGCTCTAAATCAAGCATTTGAAGCTTTTATAAAGTAGCCTAGAGCTGTTTTACAGCAAGCTGTTAAAGTCAGAAAGCAGTTCACAACAACAGGTAGAGATAACAAATTTTTATTGGTTCCAATCAGTATCAAGCATTACCAGTGTGGTAAAAAAGCCCTTGGCTTTTTTAATGCTATTCATGCAAGTAATCCTGCAATCTTCCACCTATTAAGACAAACATAAGAACCATTATAAGGCACCAAACCAGCACAAGAAGCTTGCTAGGAACAACTCAGACCTTAGATTTTCATCTCTGTTCAGAGAGAGAGTTCAGGCTAAGGTTATCATCATTTGTTCCAGCAAATAAATTCCATCAGTACTACAGTTACACTCACCTTCTCAGCTCTTCATACAGTAGTTTCAAAGGTGCTGCCTCACCTAAAGCAAGAAAACACAATTAACATATGCAGTAGCACAACTGCTAAAAGCTCCTCAGCAGCTTCGTAACCTCAGAGAAAAGTGGAACGGAAATTGTAATATCACAGTAATTCATTTGGCAGAATCAAATTTCATCAGTGGCTACAAATATTCCCAGAAGTTTTTAACAGAATTAATCTGCTGTGTGGTCTTACCCAATGAGATTGCAGACAGCACAGTCCTTTCCTGAGAAAGAAAGAAGTTGTTTCAGAATAACAGACATCACTATATGCAAGTTTAATTATTTCTCTAAGAAATTCTATTCACCAAACTAATTTTACCTACAAGGAGGCTGCATTTCACCTGGCAACTGACAAGAACTTCAACTTGCAACACCCAAATAGGATATACAAAGCTTACAAATCCTAACCAAACTGGAAATACAGAATTACTAACATCGGAAGAATCAGGGAAAAGTACAAAGCTACCACTTGCTTTGTGATACTGTCTCTCCCCAACAGAAAGTTGTATTCAATGAGTTTTGATACCTAAAAACCAAGTCCCATATAAATCACCTTGAAAACCTATCCTTAAAAGTAAGAACCAGTCTGTTGGAGGAAACAAGTTTGTACAGCAATCATCTAGAACTCGATCCCAAATTTGTGTACAGCCAACATAACCAAGATTAGCAGAAATTACTGAGTAGTGACAACCACAGCATACAGGGTTGGTGTTTTGTTTTTTTTCCTTTTTAATTCAAGAGTGCGGTGTTATAGTGTCAGTTCACAGAATATCCAGATACATCAGATATGAGTTGTGACAGGAGTTATATTTCTTGCTGTGCATTCTGCTGTACAACACTGTATTGGCTAAGGTCTCCACTGATTCAGCTCCTTTACTATTTCCACTGTATGAAGACATCCAGCAATAAAACCCTCATTTTTGGAGTCATTGAGGCCACATCTTCTGTTCATACAAAGAGAACTCTACCTAAAGTTTACCATTGACTACAGCTCAGGAATTGTCAGGTACCTGCTCAGAAAGAGCCCTTCCTTTTCAAGTCAAATTCAGAACTACATAGAAGCGCATTCTTGCTTCAAGCACATCATGTTTATTCCCACAGTAGCCAAGTGGGAGAATCGGAACACAATAAAGGAAGGCAAATCACATCTATTACAGGACTTATTTTAGGCACCACTACCTAGGCATTTAGCACAAAGACAATATTCCAGTAATTATCAAACCCCATGTACTCTACACTTACCTCAGACATAAGTTAGTCTTCGCACATAAACTATCCACAAGCTTCACTCTGTAACAAGTGAAATTTTATTAACACACTCCCCTTGGCAGTGTGTCAAAAGTTAAGTTTGAATGTGGGTACTGTTTCAGTACAAGAGTTCTCCTCAGCCTCTTTCAGCGAGATTCCCATAACTTAGAATTAATCATCACAAACAGTACATGCTTAGAGAAGCTTAATGTTTTGTTACTTTTGTTTCTCCTTAGAGGAGGATCGACCTCAGCATTTCAGACCTTACCCCCACCACATCTTCATTCACATCACATAAAAGCTCTAATCTAGCCATTGAGACAAATAATTTACCACATTACTTCAACTACTGAAGATCAGTGCTACTCCCCGCAAAAGCCCACTACTTAGTCTAAAGTTAAAAGTTAAATAGCAAATAATTGTACTGGTTTTGGTTAGCACAAGCTCTGCACTGCCAGGTTACCACACATTCTTTCTTATCAACTAGAAACTCAAGTAGTACGTAACAGTTACATAGTTCAACTGGTGCATACTATTTCTTTTCAGTTAGAGAAAGCAGTTAACATTTTCAAGTAGTAAAAAAAAAAAATCTTACGGCAACTGAGAAGCAGGCAGCTTGCCACATAAGAAGCATCTGTCACAAAGTATCCAGCAGTTCTCCCATTCTCAAATCTAGGATACACACATAAGAAAATGAAATGTCAGTTCAATACCGATGTTACTCTAGAGCCTCCTTAAGACTTTCAGAAACTCCTTTGTCCATTACTGTTACAATCATCACTGTATCTTATCACTGTCTTTGACCAAAGTACAAGATTCAGACCCTAGCACCTTGGGTAAGTGAACCCGGCAGGCTGCTGGTAACCTGTGATCTATTGGTAGAGGTAAGAAAATCCTCAAGGAACCTTCTGTTTAACACTGCAGCTACACTACAATTAGAGGCCAGCATCTAGTCACTTCCCATCACCTATCATGCAGTTCTGACCAGACATATGCATTTGCTGGCAACTTACTTCTGCTGGTAGCACTACCAACTGCACCACTTCACAGCTCCACCACACCAGCCCTGGAACAAAGCAAAGTATTAGGAGAATGCACAAGCAAGCACATGAGGATGAAATCTAGTCAGGTGCCTGAAGTCAGATAGAGCTAATTGCAGACCTCCATGATTGAAGTCAAGGTAGTCACATCTCATCACACAGGCAGCTCACATTGTCAGTCACTGGACAGCTATCTGCTTTAGGCTAAGGTTGCTATGGGGAAGAGGGCAAACACAAATAGTGCTACCAGAACAACTTCATGAGCTCACAGGCACACAGTGAAGATTTTAGCACAAACTAGCCTGTCAAGGCTGGGCCTTATCCAGCAGTTCTCCCCTTAAGCATCCTTCTCTTTTGGACAAGATGCAAGCAGCAACCAACACTGGCCCCTTGCACTTCCCTCCCAGCTTACATGCAGTTAAATACTTCACTTCTAGGCATGTTTTTTTATGCTAATACTTGCGAAGTTAAAACAAGTACTTACATCACAATGAGAAACACTTTGGAAGCCTGCAAAGAAAAAGTTGCTATTAGATAGGGTCCGGCAGAAAGTTTTAGCATAACAACAGTTCCAGTGAAATACTGTATCAGTGTTTAGTCAAGTGTTGTCCTCATTGGGATCAGAGACCTGATTCAACATCATCTACAGTAGACTGCAAACTCCCATCCCCTTCCACAAGGCAGGGGGGGGTCTCAAGCCATGTCCTAGCACTCTTCCCAACACCCTTGAGATGGTAATTCCTCAACTCCAGAGACTGCTGGAATTGCAGAGTTCAGTGACATGAACTTTGTGTAAACATCTTAGTTGGCCTAAACCGGGAAAAGCATTTCAGATACTAAATGCATAGTACTGCCACATTCACTATTTAGTCTCAGTCACACTCTAGAAATCTTTAACACCGCAAAACAATTACTTAACGCTTTTATTGTGAACCATAGGGGATCTGAAGGCACACTTAGGGTACTAGTATCTTTGCTTCAGATTTTCCAGAAACAAAATGGATTTGCAGACCCTCTTATCTCCAAAAGCAAACTCCCAAGCTCAAATGCAGCAAAGCCAAATGTAGCATCCATATAAGTGTTCTTCTATTACCTTCAGTTAGGAAGGCCTTGCCTTCACCAACATCAGTAACAGGTGAAATAGCTTTTCACACTGGAGGCACAGGTATCCTCTGTCTAGGGCAGCCTGCAAAGCAACAACACACTTAGAAAACTTGGAGCACCAACACCAGATTGACCAAGATAGTGTTACTGAAATAGCTAATTTATTCTGCTGTATTTGTGCTTAATTTCACAAGCACAGCCCACTCTATCCTTCTATTCATCCTACTAGATTTTTAGTGTTTAACCCATTTACTGATCTTCTGAGACAAATTTTCAAAACACATTCATGGAGCAAAAGAAAGTAGTGTTTCACCCTCAGCTTTCCACATGAATTGTCTGTCAAACTTAGCCTAAGGTACAGCAGGCTGTATCAGACAGGAGCGAAAGACAGTAACAGCATGATCACCACGGGTCATCTGCTGAACTATGCTGTCATCACACGCAGCCTCTTCACACATCAGGTATATAAATTAGTTTTTACAGATGCAAGCAATACAATATTTACCTTGCATAGCTTACAGCTTCATCTCCCAGTGCCTGCAACAAAAGAAAAAAAAAAAATCAGATTCCCTCAGCCTTCATGGCCAAGCCTACACCTCCTAGCAAGAGATCACAAGAGCTAGATACATCAGATAGGAGCGAAAGACAAAACTGTTCTTCACAGGATATTCTGCTGAACTATGCCATCATCACTGTATCTGCTTTAGAATACTAGTACCAAGCAATCGCCTCTTGTGACAGCTTTGAAAAATTGTGGTTCTCCAAATAAAACACATTCAAGAGTGTTTGAATACTAGCAAGTATCAATTGTTTCTGCGTATCAGCGGAAATTAATCCCAAAGTACTTCCCTCCCATTTTAAACATCCCACCCTTTCCGCTGCACCATTTTGTCAGCTCCATGGAAGAAACCCCTACACAGACTACATGTTTCTCACCAGGTGATGTTTCTTCTGCATGTCTTCCAAGTGTACCATTGAAATCCTGTAAGAAAAAAGCTTATGAACAGTATATTCACAAGTCAAAACATCAAGGGGGATTCTAAGTTGTTGTGCCTCAGAGAAAAGCTATGGTGGTAGAAGTTCTCATCATTCTCTTGATCAAGAGTAGCAAATAAGTGTCATCATTGCGGCACCAGACGGAAAAGTTAGCTCAGGGAATAAAGTCTGCCTACTGATGTTATTAGAACAAAAGATACTGTCCAGACAAACACTAAGCACCATTTTATGCTGAATTTCATTATTTTTTACCTTGTAAAGTAGCATCAAGTCTCCATATTCAGTGGCAGATCTGGAAGAGATACAACAGTTTCAGATGCTTGGAGACCAAGAAGGAGTACCTCTGGCAGTGACATTAAGCACAAAAAAAAGCCTCAGCACAGAGTTTTCAGAAATCACTTCTGTCCACTACTCTTATACTGAAACCATCATAGGCTCTATGATTTAGTTAACATCAATCCTGTTAGCTACAGGTTCTTTTTGAAACATGCATCAGGCACTTTTCTCCAAACAACAAACTATTTATTGCTGTGGATGGTGAAACAGCAATAATGAAGGAAAAAAGGCATCTAGTGTACTATTGTAGCCTGGTTAGAGGCTGGACTCAGAAACAACAGGAGTGGGAGTTTTTTTAGTGGTTCAGAAACAACAGGAGCCTCACATCCACCTTCCAGTACAAAGAAACAGGTGACTTTTCCCAGTAGAAGAGCAAGAACTGCCTGAAGAGACACCACGGATGATCACTGGATTACAAACACTGGTCCTATAATTTCCTGAGATACAAAAGTACTCCAGGCTAGTTGCTCTAAGTGCACCTACACATTAATTCTCAATTTAAACTCCGCATGTCAGAAGCGGCACCCACCTGTTTCAAAGCCGTAAGAGAGGGAAGAGTGTAGTTGATGCATCTTAAACTGAAAAGAAGATATTATCCATTAGTTTTTCTTCTTCTAAGAATAAAGATGTTATGTTCACACATCCTCTTTTGGAAAATGCAAGCAAAATTCAAAACAATACTCTGAGCCTTAGAGTAAAGCTCTCCCCTGATGCAATCTACACTTCCACTCTTTTGAGAGCCAAGGCCACAAAAATAATTGCTAGCCCATATTTTTAAGCAGGACAAAGCCACTAAACTTCTTAATCTTCTACACCTTCAATTCTAGTATATAAGCACCAGGTCAATCCTGCAGCCATGAACTTCATTTGGCTGCCCAGAAAGGACTGTGTGGCATTTCAGCCACACCAGATACACCACAACATACTATTCCATGCCCAGCTCAGATATGTTGGTATTCATCACCCTCTCAGATGTCCCTACCAACATAGTTTTCATCATGTGCAGGCACATGGAAGCCCAGGTGAGCTATCATACTACTTTGTTAACACGGGGCCTTTAATTATAACACTTAGAAAACTAACCACTACCCAGAGCACGTGATATAGGCAAGGCTGTCTCCTCATTTACCAATGAGCTATTCTGCAGGGGAAGACCTCCACCTTCCCCACAACAAAAGGACTCCCCAGCCTGGCATCTGCTTCGAAGCATTAGTTTACAGAGGAGGCAACCCTTAACCCTACCACAACGCTACTATTACATTTGGCACAACACTTCCCACTTATCGGTCAAAGCTACCTCCTTAAAGCCTAGTGCAGAGTAGGACGAAAAAAAAAAAAAAAAAAAGAAATCTAACGCTTATTTCTCCAGCAGGCACATACCATCTCGCCATCATCCAGGAGCGCTTCCCACGGGAAAAGGGCTCCCAGGCGAGACCCCGCAACGCGAACACCACCCCACTTCTCACCAAGCACCTCCGAGCTGTTTCCCCATCAAAACCGAGCCCAGGACGCAGGCTCAGCCTCTCTGCAGCGGTCACACCCAGGGCACTACTCAGCCCTCCCCACAGCGCCGCGGGATGGCGGGCCTCAAGGCTGAAGCTCCACGGGCTCGCCATCTCCGTGGGGCCTGCGCTGGCGTCCCCTTCCCGCAGCCCGTGCGGGGGCTCCACGCGACCCTCTCTCCCACCTGCCCCACCCCCCCCCACACTCCGCAGGGCCGCCACGAGGCGGAGTCCTTGACAGGACTTGACAGTCCTTGAGCGCCCCAGCGGCCTAGGCCGCCGACCGGGCCCCGCCGACCGAATCCACCTCCATCGTCCCCCGCCAGCACCCATCGGGGACCAACCCCTACCCGCAGCGCCTCCACATCGCCCCACGGAGCGGCGCGGGCCCACACCGGACGGCAAACCCCCCCCACTCACCGGCAGGGCCGCGCTAAGCGCCCCGCCCCGACAGCGCCGAGGCCGAAAAGGGCGCAAAGCGGCCTGCGGGCCCTTTATATAGGGTCGGCGCCATCACGTGAGCGCGCCGCGCCGGGCGGAGAGCGGCCCCTCCCCTGTTAGCGTCACGGGGGGGCGTGGCGTGCTGGGGCGTGGCGAAGGGGCGTGGCGCCGCGGCGGGCGGGGGAGCGATGCGCGCCGCGGCCTCACGGGCGGGAATTTTCTTCCGGGGTGCGGCCCGCTCGGGGGGTTTCGCTTCCGGGACGGCGCTGCGGGCCCTTCCCACCCCCGCCAGGTAGGTACCGGCGCCGCGCGGGCCTGGCGGGCCGGGCAGGGCAGGGCAGGGCAGGGCGGGGCGGGGCGGGGGGAGGCCGGGCCCGCCCCGCCCGTGAGGCGCCGTCACGCCCGCGGGGGCCGGCGCAGGGGGCCGGGGAGCGCGGCCGCGCCCCGCCGCCGCCCCTCCTCCCCTCAGGGCCGCGGGGCGGGGGCCGCCGGGCCCGCTCCCCCCCCCCGCCCCCCGCCGCGGGGACTCCGCCGGCCGGGCCCGTCCCTCCCTGGCGGCCCCCGCCGGGCTCGCCCCGTCCCGCCGGCCGGCGCTCTCCCCGCGGGAGGAGAGCGGTGCGTTGTCAGCCCCACGGGCGGGACGGCGTGGGGTTGATTTAGCCCTCGCGGTGAGGGGAGGGTGGATTTCGGTCCGCGTTCTCCATGCACCCCCGGGTTCGGGTTCGGGTCTTCAGGCGCCTCTCTGCAGCTGTCGGGGCTAAAAATTAACCGTAATCACCTCGCGCCGGGAGCGAAGGCCTGGAGGAGTCACGTATGAGCGATTTAGTGGGGAATAAACCAAGCACTGTTAAATTTGCTCTTTTAGCTGAGGCGGGGGAGGAGGAGAAAGGCAGCATGTCTCATCTCAATTTAGAGTTACTATTGTTTTTATCTCTATTAATGTCCCGTCGTAATTTGAAAGTAGTCAAGTTGACCAGTCATCGTAAATCTCAGCCCCAAAAGCTGAGACTTTTCAGTTCCACCTCCTCTATACAGCTCCCCAGCTTGACAGTTTCCTGACAAAGGATATATTCAGAATGAGCATCATCTGCTGCAGATGGTCTGCCCCAGCTTTTTACGAGGGCCTGGTGGATCAGGAATTTCTGCTGGTCTCATTAGTTGCACTTGCCTCACTGGGTGAGAGGCATTTTCTGAGATAAGTAAGTCCAAGTCTCAGCTGGTGACACTTCAAATTGTATTAAAAATAGATAAGCGTCTCAGTATGCTCTCTGTAAAGAGCATTGCTCAGCAGGAGATCCCGTTCATCCTGCAGGTAAAGGCTGAGATGATGAACGTGTAGTCCAGTGCCAGGAAAGGCAAAAATTGAGATGTCATTGCACTGCCGGCTGAGGTGCATAAGCTTATGATAGACTCCTACCCACAAGGACAGAAATCGTCTTCTGACAAGGGTAGTTTGATCTAAAAAGATAGATTCCCCCTTGCCAGCCTCTGACTGAGGTTGTCCCCAAAGCGTATCATAAAATGCCGCTTCCTCGATACTGAGGTACGTGAAGCTACGTGGGTCCTTTTCTCCTGCCATCAGTGGCAGACGGATTTTTCCCTGCCTTCAGAGCCGAAGCTCGCAAATAGTTTTTCAGGCTCCCCTGGGAGCAGCTGACTTCTGACCAGGGCTGTACACAGCCACGCTCAGCAGTTAGCGTCTGATTATTATTTTTTCCCTTTTCTTTATATATGTCCCCAGCTGATGCGCTGAGAAACAAACAGTTGGCCTCTGCCTCCAGCCTCATCTCCCTGCACGAGCCTACCTGGGTGCTCGCTGCCTCAGCAGGCGTGCTTCACCTTGCAAAGGATGCCCATGCACCTTTCCTTTGCTTGCCTGCCTTAAGAGAATGCTTTGGGGTTTATCGCTTTAGAAACTGGTGGTTTGGGAAGATTATGAGATTCCAGGCTCCCCAATCCTGTAAACATGTGCACATGCTCGATGTGATTTTGGCTGTGTGAGTGTTCCTAATGGTATAAGTGAGATGGCTCATTTGAGGAAAACCCTGCATGTGTTTAAATGCTGCAGGGTTAGTGCCAGAGATACCAGAGAGGAAATTACTTATTCAGGTTATTTGCACTTCCATTTTTTATTTTAATGACCATTGGTGCAACGCAAACACTGAGCAGACAGTGGGGAAAGATCAATTTGATAAGATTCAGTGTTTCTCTGTGGTTTGGGGTGGGACGTCACGTAATGGTTAGCTAATCCTGCTGTTGTATCCTCCAGCAAAACAAAGAATGACGAAGCTTGACGTTCTTGATTGTGCTCAGGAGAACCCGTGCTACATTTTTTCTTTCTTTTCTTTTTTCCTTCTAAAGGGGAAGGGGGCAAAAAGTTTTCAGACCTTCTTACTACATCAGAAGAAAAAAGGAAAACAACAAGATACCACCCCTGTTTCCTCCCCTTTGCATGTTACTCGTAACATTACAGGTAAGACATTGGGTTTTCTACTTCACCTTGTTTTGTGTGTTTGAAGTTCTGCTCTTAACATTGTGTTGACACAGATCTGTGCGCTATAGTTCCTTGATTTCTGTGGGTTTCATTGCTTTCTTCTAAAGATAGGGGAAGGGGAGAAGAAGCCTTAAGACATGGTGCTGTTAAGCTGCACTTTGCGAAGTTTTGTGCACCCCTGATCTCACCTACCCCAGAGACTCGCAGCCATCCGGCCATTTAGCAATCTCTTTGCACAACTTCGAAAGATTGACAGGCTGTCCTGCAGCTTCAGGTTTAGTAACATATTTTGCTAAGTTTGCACAAAGTCTGCTTGGGCATATGAACATGCGCTATCCTGCAGCGTTCATAAATTAAAAAAAAAAAAGTCCTTCAAAGGCACATATGCTTTCCTGTGTGCTAGTTCCTTCAATTCTGAGATTTCTTGGAGTAGGCACTATGAGCCTCAGTATTCCCAGCCTGCCTGAAATTGTTTTGATATCTGCAGCAGTCTGCTTAATCGACACTTTAGATGCCATCCAGCTTGGAAGCTGTTCATGCCACGAGTGGTCTTTAATAAACATATTTACTTTCTTTTTTTTTTTATTTTTGGGAGAGTTTACATCTAATTTTGGATCATTCCGAATTTTTACCATATATGGTCAGGGCTCCTTTTCAAACTTTGCCAAAATGAAATGTGATGATTATAGAAAAATGAATTATGGAAGTGAAACTAGGAGAGCTAGTTTGTTAATCCCCATTGTTCGTAAGTTGTCTTTTGCTGTATGCAATATCTCAGATCACACAAACGTCAGCTTCTTTTGCCAGGGAGTCACTTGTGCCCAGTGGATGGTCTGGTGTTTAGAACTAGATTCTGTTCTTTTTCTTTCACCGGCCTGTTGTATATTTTCTGCCATGTGTCAGAAACACCACATATGATGAATGTCTTGGTTTTAACAATGTACTTAAGATGCCTTGAGGTCAAATGTGTGCCGGTCAGCTTTTGAAAAGTCTCTGAGGCGGATTTAGTTCCTGGTGTCTCCTTCCTGATTCCTGTTCTACAAAGGAGGGATAACAATATTACTTTCCTCTTTTCAAAGTGCTTAGAAGGTACAAGTGCTAAGTATTTTAAGCCATTATGCAATCAGTTGCCTATTTTTAGTACCTGAACCATTTTTAATGTTCTTTTTACAATGCAAATGTGCTTTTATTGAGGCTGACAGAACGATTCGAGCACTTAAGCCACAGGGAATGGGGATCTATCGGGGACTGTTTTAACATAACTCTTGTGAAAGATGGTGTAGAGCATATAAAGATCAGAGGACTGCTGTGAGGTGCTTGTAAATTAAATGGTGAGAGACTTCTCTAAAAATCCCAGTATTTCAAACTGCATGAAAGTAGGTGAAAAATGTTTTAAATGCAAATGATAGATAGCTCTGTTAACGATGGTATTTTTTCCCCCTTTCCAGTAGGGTTGTGCACCTGCAACTGGGACAGCCATGGAGAAGAGTGGGAACATTCAGCTGGAGATTCCTGACTTTAGTAACTCTGTCCTGAGTCACCTGAATCAGTTACGCATGCAGGGTCGCCTGTGTGACATCGTGGTCAACGTGCAGGGGCAAGCTTTCCGTGCTCACAAGGTGGTGCTGGCTGCCAGCTCGCCCTACTTCCGCGACCACATGTCCTTGAATGAAATGAGCACCGTTTCCATTTCTGTCATCAAGAATCCTTCTGTTTTTGAGCAGCTCCTTTCCTTTTGTTACACCGGTAGGATATGTCTGCAGCTGGCTGACATCATCAGTTACCTAACGGCTGCCAGTTTCTTGCAGATGCAGCACATCATAGACAAATGCACGCAGATTCTCGAGGGAATTCATTTCAAAATTAACGTGGCAGAGGTGGAAGTGGAATTGAGCCAGACCAGGACAAAGCATCAGGAGAGACCACCAGAGTCTCACCGGGTGACGCCAAATCTAAACCGTTCTCTGAGCCCACGTCACAACACCCCGAAGGGGAGTCGCCTGGGCCAGGTTAGCACGGTGCTGGACATTCGGGAGCTCAGCCCACCTGAGGAATCCACCAGCCCCCAGATAATTGAGCAGAGTTCGGACGTGGAAAGCAGGGAGCCCATACTGCGGATTAACAGAGCGGGACAGTGGTACGTTGAGACGGGAATGGGAGACCGTGGGGGACGGAACGACGATGACATCCGGGTGCTGGGAGGAGTACGCATTAAAATGGAGAACCTGGAGGAGTGGCTCGGGGCAGAGCATCAGCCATCGGGAGAAGATGGGAGCAGCGCTGAGGAGGTCACTGCTATGGTGATCGACACCACGGGCCACGGATCGATGGGCCAAGAGGCTTACATGCTAGGGTCCTCTGGGGCCAAAGTGGTCAGGCCAACCAGCAGTGAGATTGACAGGTGAGTTTTCTTTAACTTAATTACTGACCTTGGCTGTAAGAGGAGATTTTGCAAGATTTTCACTTGGCTGGGTTGGTCCCCTTGGAACATTTCCCCCTTATATTTCCTGTGGCTGTTAAGCATAAGCGCTGGAGGAAGTTTTTCATGGTGTTAGAAAGTGTGTCCGGTTTGGGTTATAGTATTTTGGCTGCGTAGTGATCAGACCAGGATCTCCAGGTGGAGGCTAGTTTGAGAAATTAATTATTAGCACTTAGAGATGTATAGGTTGGAATCTCTACCTCTTGGTGTATAGCTGAGGTGGGTTTTTTGTCTAAAGAAGATACTGCAGTTCAGTCTCAGTAGATACCATGCTCAGCATCGGAATTAACAAGGTCACATACAATATGTGTTACGCAAAGTGTCATTGCAATGATGCCTTCTGACCTGAAAATCTGGGGGTGGTTCTGTTTGAGAAACAAGCTGGTCACCAGCTGTAGGTCAAGAGGGAATTTTCTTCACGGTGGTCCAGGACAGCGGTGGGCCATGGGTTTACATCTTCTGAAGCAGTTGGAGCGGGGAGCCCATCAGCCTCCGCTGTTGTTTTGATTTATATGAAAGAGCAGAAAGCCTTTATTGAAAATAGGTGGTGAAATCTGCTGAGCTTTGATTCTCCATCCATCTGCTTCCCCTCCACTCCAGCATTTGTTTTCTTTCCCTTAGCTCAGACCAAAGAATGGATCTGATAAGGGGCAGATCTGTTGTGTTTGGGGGGTTTGTATTTGTGGGGTTTCCCTTCACATCTGCCTCTCTTCTCTTCTAGCTCAATCCCTCTGGTCCCATGGGGGAACAGCTACCTGGAAGCAGTGGATATTCTATCACTTGTTGCTTAATAAATCAATCAGTGGGAATGATCTTGAGCTGGCCCTTGTGAGAGCGATCCTTTCCTAGTTCCTTAACTCTTTTCCACTGATCAGCTAGCCTCGAGCATCTCTTTTTGCATGGCGCTCAATATCCACTGTTTCCTACCTGGAGTCCATCACATCACTTTTGTTTCACACTTGAAAGGGGGAGGAGGGCGAGGGTGGTCAATGAGAGGTGCCCTGAGAAATGGTTTCTTCTCCTGTTGTACAGTTCCTGAGTCACCGGGCCCATATCAGTTTACTTGTGATAGCAACCAAAAAGCTCTCTGTTACTGAACTGGAAGCCAAATGACTCAGTTTTATTTTTCAGATGTTAAGACTGAAACCACAGACCAGTATGACTTGGTTTTTCCTTTATACTTGCGCTGTTCCGCCTCCTGTGTGTTAGCTGGTGAGGATGAAGCGATGCTATACAGGTGCCTCTATTGCTCACCCGTTGTTCTAAAAACCGTAGTGACCTGATGCCCATTAAAAACTCCGTTTACACTCTTCCCCCACCCCACAGATTTAGCCCTTCTGGCAGCATGGTTGCTGTGACTGAGCGGTACAGATCAAAAAGCGAGTCTCCCGGGCGGATGGATGAGCCCAAGCAGCCCAGTTCCCAGGTAGGCAGATCAAGAAGTTTGCAAGTAAATGTTGGCGTTGAAGGTGAAGGGGACTGTGTTGTGATGAAGTGTATAATATTTTATATTTGCAAGCAATCTGTTTGTGAAACAAAGACCTTTTACTGTTGCAAAGGGTTTAGTTGCTCCCACTGAGAACGTATGCTGTTGGTATATGATTTAAAAATGATTTTGGCTGTCGTTTGGGATTTTGGCCACATACCTGGAAAACACAAGGAGTTTCTCTTGTTATCAGAAGGCATAAATATCAACCCTGGTTCTGGGCAGGCCACCAACTCCTGAGGAGAAACCCCATTTGCCTGCAGGGTTGGATCTGCCCTAAAACACTGACAGCAAATGCCTGAGCTGAGGGAGGAGGTGTTAGCTGGCTTCTGTGGAAGACTGAGGGGTGACAACAGCTGAACCTTTCCATGGTAGTGCCGAAACCATTCCAAAAAGCCTTCCAGGCACTACACCAGTAAACCCTTAGGGTGGAGTGTCAAAGGACTGTGGATTTGTACAGAGGTCTCTGTCTCATCCCCAAGGGACTGTGTTGCATAGCAGAATTTGCAACGTAAAGTAGCTCTGACTCCTCTGCTTTCTTGGGGTATGGGTACAGTTTTGGGGTAGGAGCGAGAGTGATGCAGAAATACAGGAGGGCAACGGGCTATAGGGTGCAGCAAAGTGGGGCATGGCGGTAATACCTGTGCGTAATTATTTTGATCTAATTTTTTTCTTGCATACAGTCAGTATTGCAGTGGCATTATAGTGCAAGTGTATCGCCCACACTCTTGTGTGCCTGGCAGATAAGTAATGTGTCAGTTCGTAATCAAATTACTTTGCTGGAGGCAGGTGAGAAGTTACCAGGCTGCTTTGCCCTTGAGTAAGACCAAGTGAAGTAAGGGGGAAAAAAAATCATGATTGCTGTCTGCTAACTTTGTAATAAACTTCCATAAAACAAAAGATACCTTTTTGTTACTATTTTGCCAGAGCTTTGTTTTGTGTCCGCAGAATACATCTAGAAAATTTCAGGTCAAACTAACCCTCCAGGGCAAATGTGACATACAAAGCAATTTTAGCTCTACATACAGAAAACTTGCTATTATTTCTCCATCGTGAGATGGCCTCAAACATAAAACTGTAGGCTACCACATACACGGGGAAGTATCATCGCTTTCCACTCTTCCTGGTATTGCCGTATCAATGCTAAAAATAGTCTGCCCGTGATCCCTGCCCAGTGGCAGTGGTAGAGTGGAAAGAAAGTACCATAGCTTTGTGCATCTCCTTTAGTCCTGAGCAGCTTACCAGTGCTCATACAGCCAGATCCAATGGCATCTGGCACAGTTACGCTGCTGCTTGCGCGTGCACAGCCCTGGTTGCCGGAGGAGAGGCCCTCCTGCCATTATGCTAGTTGCTTGTCTGTGTTTGGCGTCATCGGGAAACACTGTAAGACTTGGGAGTGCAAGTACTGTATCCTCCAGCACAGAGGCATTCAGGAGACTGTCTGTTTGTGCTCGTTCTGAATATGATAGCCAAAAGTGGCTGTCCTAGAGCCCGAGCTTGCGGTTCAGGGTTACCCTTGGCTGTTTGTCGTTCTGGCTTCAGAAAATAACAAGGAGCGAGCTAGTCCTTGCTGTGTGACTCAGGCTGGGCGTGCTAGCTCTCTATGCTGCAGATCCTCCCCTGCAATGCCGCAGGGCTGGGATGGGTTACACAGCCATTTAGGCAAACGTGATTCATTATAAAATGAATCCTGAATGACACCTGAATAAATACCTACGTAAAGGGACACCTGAAGAGTTTCAGATATGATTTGTAGTTTATTCCACCTTCGTTTTACTGCAAGCTCATCAACTGGCTTCTTTTTTTAACCTTCAGTAAGTAAAACAGAATGTGGTATACAGTAGTTTAATCAAACTGGCCCAAGTTTTAAAAAAAGTAACATGTATTGACACGTTTGATCCACAACTCAATCAGTGGCTAAGCACCCTCCTCACAAGAGCTGTGCTTTCTTCCCTGGATCTAGCGAATGACTTGGCAGAAGGGGCCGCTATAGCAGAAGTTTCTAATTGATTGCTCATTTGTCTTCAGCCCCAAGGCTCCAGTTAAGCACTTAAATGTGTGCTTGAGGTTGAAGACATTAGTGCTGCTGATTTCGAGGTTTGGCACATGCTTCAGTGCTTTACTGGCTGGACTGGGGCCTGATCTTCTTTCCTGCAATTTGTCTTAGGCTGCTTGTTATTTAAATCTCTGTTGCTTCCTTTGCAGGGGGAGGAATCGGCCATGCTTGGAGTGAGCGGTTATGTGGAATATCTCCGGGAGCAGGAGGTTTCAGAGCGCTGGTTCCGGTACAACCCACGGCTCACTTGTATTTACTGCGCCAAATCCTTCAACCAGAAAGGTAGCCTGGACCGGCACATGCGTCTCCACATGGGCATCACGCCTTTTGTCTGCCGCATGTGTGGGAAGAAGTACACCCGCAAGGATCAGCTGGAGTATCACATCCGCAAACACACAGGCAACAAGCCCTTTCATTGCCATGTCTGCGGCAAAAGCTTCCCTTTCCAGGCTATCCTCAACCAGCACTTTCGCAAGAACCACCCTGGCTGTATGCCTCTGGAGGGGCCTCACAGCATCTCCCCTGAGACCACCGTCACGTCCCGGGGGCAGGCGGAGGAAGAATCTCCTCCGCAGGAGGAGGCTGTTGCTGTGGGGGAGACGGCACAGGGATCTGTGTCCACGACTGGGCCAGATTGAAACACGGCTGCAGAGTCTGGGGAGAAAGGACCATCTTCCCATTTTTGGCTCTAAAGAGTCAGCACCAACCTGGCAGGCTGGTACTGTAATTAGTGCAATGCCACCACTGGACAGAAAGAAGCTCCCAAGATGTTGCCAAAATAGAAAAATCTTCCTCTCTCTCTCTCTCTTTTCTCTCACACACCCGCACACACACGCGTAGAGTGTTAAGAGTTTTTCTCCCTTATTCCTCCTCCTCTTGGAGAAAAACAAAACAACTGTGTCAATCAACTTCTTATTCAGGGATCGACAGGATTTTTAATTTTTTTAATGTTCTGCAGTGATCTGGGACGAGCAGTTATTTGTATTTCTCGACAGCGTTTTGGCCTAGCAGCTAGGTCCCGCCGGCCATCAGCCGTGCAGGCCTGGTGAGCCTAGTGTGCCAGGCTGCTCCTTGCCATATCTGCTGGTCCAGCTCAAGGGGAAAGCAGGGGCAAGGTGCTGTTGCCTTCCTCCATTCCCCAGGTACTTGCCACGTTAAAGAAAACAAAAAGACTGGCCTGGTGGAACCTGCCTTGCCCGAGTGTATTTATCCCTGTCTTATTTTTGGTGTGTCTCTTTTTACCTTTTTACTTAAACTATTATTTTAGGGCTTTTGGCTTGCCTGTTCCAGGCATGCAGCCTCAATGCCCCTTGTTAAAAGCGGGCACGGCTATAAAGCGATATTCTAAAGGTCAGCAAAATTTGAAGCGCTTCGGCTACTGAAAGTGAAATTTAGCAGCTGTGAGGTTTGCATTAGACTCTGATGCGTTGGGAGAAGGGTTGGAGGGGTCTTTCAGAGGAGGTTGTCCTTTGCTGTTGCTGATCTGGAGACTTCAGAGCACTCTGATGTCCTGACCGGCACGCTGCCATGCTTCAGGTGTTGGAGCGTTAGGAAGAGTTTTTCTGGACTGACTGAATTGCGGAGTTAGAGGCTGGCTACCAAAGTCGTCCTTCACCCCTACTCCCCCCTCAACACGCACTTGATCTTTTATAACAGCAATATGGTATACTGAAATACTATCATCCCAGCCGAGCAATTGTGGGTGGTTGCTTTTAAACGTGTTTCTACAAACTAGTTTGATAACTTTTTTATCGATGAAATGCAAAAAGAAAAGAAAACCTTACTTTATTTCCTCCTAACGGTTCAGGAAACTTAGAAGTGAATGGTTCCTAGAGCAATCACAACTCTGTCCCCTTGCATGGACTTAAACTTTTGTATTCTAAGCAGCTCTGATGTTTAGAGCAAGTTAAGCAAACCCGGAGAGACATGCCCGCGTTGTGTATTGTAGGTGTTTGCACGTGCTTACATGTTTCATAAACGGAAAAGCATGGGACAGGTAGATAAGTGCAAATATCTTGACATCTTTTGAAGAAGTCTTTTTAAAAATATGCAATACTTTTAAGAGTTTTCTCTGTTTCTGATGCCGAGTTGTTTATGACGGAGGGGGAAAATGAACGGCAGGTTGCACAGATTGGGTTTGGGAGAGGACGTTTGGTTGAAGGAGTTCTCTTGAGGATGTATAACGTGTATAATAAGGAAGGATGAAGTCCTGATCCTTAAGGTGATGGGAGGAACAATGAGACATTGGAAGAGGAATACACTTCATCTTGCTTTGGCAAAGCAAGCCGGGCAAGCAGTTAGAGCATGGGTTTGGTGGGCAGGAGACTTACCAAGTGAAAATAAAGCTTGGCCCGCAGTCTGACTGCACAATTTTGGGCACATGGAAACATCTCCAGCCCTCACTTTCCCCACCTGCAAATTGGGACTCCCTGCCCCTTTAGAGGGAAGAATTTGGAGAAGGGTGATGTATTCTTGCCTCGCTTTATATATTTTTCTCTTTTATAAGTGAGGGGTCTCACTGTTCCTCCCATGTCTCTCTCAAAAAGCAGATGTGGCTCTAATGTTTTTTTTGTGTGTAGGGAAGGGAAGGGCTTGGTGCCAGGATCATGTGTAACGGGGATGTGCTCCTAAGAGAGGAATCTTTGCAAGTGTTCTGAGCCAGGCACCTGCAAAGTACAATTTCATTGACCATTTCAAACAGGAAAACAGATATTTCACCTCCGTTTTCCTTCTGTCCCTTCTTCTTCCTCTCCTGTCAAGTGCATCATCACACAGTGAATGATTTTCTAAGTGGCCACCCAAGGGACCAGCCCCATTGGGTTTCCTGTCGAAGGTCAAGCAGGATTGTACCGAAACAGTAAGGTTGCCAGAGAGCAGTCACAGAAGATGACAGATAAGAGGGTGGCTAAGGTAGGTTTCATTGCAATCAAGGTGTGGGGAGGAGCGGAGATGTGCAGAGTATGCTGCTTTAGTCATAGCTTTTGAAGTTACCAAAAATCAAAAAGAAAAAAGTTAAAAACTTTGAAGTCCTATCCTGTTCACACTAGAGAGCATCAAAAGTTACTTTTAGTTGCTTAAAAGATTTTTAAGTGTTTTAAAATAGAACTTTTAAAAGAATACTACCAAACTATAAAAACATAAAATTATTTATATACATATATTATATATAAATATAGTGGGAAAGTTTCCCTGCTAAGCTTGCTGTGAAGAGAAGGGTGAAGATGCAGTAACTGCTATACAAACAACATTTTTCTGAAACAGATGGCAACCGATCCATCAAAGCATAGTGATGAAGGGCTGACATAAAATGGTGAATGCCTTTATTTGTATGGCATAGCTGTGAGTTTCTTGAGCAGGTTTTTGTTTTACTGTATCGATACTGTGAACAGAGGAGCATCCTGACAGTCCAGGATGCCAGCAGTGCGTCCTGTTTTGCTTATTCACTACTTTCAATTGGCCTGGTGAAAACCATGAAATTGGTCCTTCATATCGTACTAGGCTAGTCTGAAACAAAGCTTGTGAAAGGTTTTTATTTTTTCCTCTTTTATAGTGGGTTTTTTTGTTTGGTTTTTTTTTTTTTTTTTTGGTGCAGAGGTTGCCACTGTATAAACGATCATTTCTGATTGCATGCAAAAGAGCCAATATTCTTGCCCGGGCCTCGCTGAGGTGAAGTTTATAGCTTGTAGCTAGAGTCAGTATAAGGTATGGTAGTGGGAATCATTTTAATATTATTTCTGTACATTTAATGGATATGTATGTGTATGTATGTTTAGGAATTATGGTGTCTCTGATGTTTTCTTGAACAGCGCTGAAAGCAGTTTAGGCCCATCCGCACTAGAAGATGGAACCAGTTCAGAGGAATTGTTTATTAACCTTTTCTTTCAGTGGTTGACTTCCTCAGTGCAGATAAGGCCGAGGTTCGAGAAAAAAGGGGTTGGAGGTCGTATATGGTATGGAAAAACCTCATGTGAATTTTCTGGCAGTGGTGTAGCTACTTGGAGCTGCTTTCCATAACAGAATGATACCATCTTTCATTGCCTCTCCATTGGCAAACCGTGTAGCTCTTTACGGTTGCACTGAAGCTGTGGAGAATCAGGTGCCAACTTTCCAAGTGCTAATGCTTCTGTGATGGGTTGAGGCACGGCTTTGCATTTCCACGTCTAGCTGCAGCTTTTTCCCCTCTGCCAAAACTGTGATTTCAACTGTGATTTAAGGAGGATGTGAAGAGAACTCTGTCATATTTTAATACCTCTGTACGTAACATTTCTGTCCGCTTCAGAGTTAGGGCTTACTAACCCATTTGTTTGCTTGCCTCAGGCAACAGGGGGAACACACTCTATTTCTGCAGTTTTCTTTCTCAGAGGGGGAACACATTTCTTTGTTCTTTGCTGCGGCAGAGAAACCTTCCAAATGTGAAGTGTTGCGGTTATCTCCTTGAGCCTGCAGAAAGCCCCGGTGCCAAGTCACAGCAGAGTGACATGACGGTTGCCGTGGCCATTCCCTGCTGCTGCCAGGTTCCCTGTGAATAGCTGTGAAAATAACAAGAATTGTGTTAATACTGTGCTGCTGCTTTGGGGAAAAGCTAAACCTCTTCCTCTTGGGAGGATGACCGATGTGAAGCTGGGAAAGGGAAAAAGCAGGCGGTCTTTTGGCTCTCTTGCAATGGGAGTACGTAAGAGCAAACTGTGCTTCTTATTTCCAGCAGCTAGAGAGAGAGGGATGAATGAGGAGGCTTTATGAAATGTGAATTTATAACAAGAGGCTGATAACACACTTAGAGCCGCTTAATAAGATCCAGGGATATCAGCCTGGTAAGAATCAGAGCAGCCAATGCAGATGGGCAATCCCTTACTTGTTCTCCCAGCGTTGTCCGGCCATCAGGTTCAGTCCTTTGACTTACCTACATCTTCTCTACAATATTTTCAAGCTGTGATCTGTGTAATTTAACTTTCAGAAGTTTGGGTGGCTGAAGGGCAGGAAGAATAGAAAGCGTTTTGTGTCTCTGCGGCTGTTTTAAATCCAGCTGAGGTCGGTAGCGAGTGACTCTGTTCCCATCTGACAGCTATGCAGAGCTGGAATTGCATTTGGAACAAGCTGCGATCTTGCTGAAAAGCATAGCGGGGCAGGCTTGGTGGGGTGGGCACGGAGCCAGGATTTCAGCCCTCTGCGAGATCAAGGTTGAAATAAATTGACAGGACAGATCTCCCTGCTTGTCCTGCTCCTGTTTTGTGACAGCTAGGTGACTTTGTTTTCCAGGGCAGGCCTTCCCACGCCTGTAGTAATTTCAGTACGCAGTAGTAATTTCAGTTAAAAATGTGATGCCCAGTTCGGTAAATGATTCTAAGCAGTCTGGTCTTCGAGCAGAGTCCTTCTGCCGCCTTTGGGTGATTCAACCCTAACGATGCATTTGCAAGCACAGCGTTGTAGCTTTTATTTGCTGCTGATGTCATCTCTCCTGCAGAACCCAATGTATAAATAGAAAGACAGCTGAAAAGGTGCAGTTTATTTGGGTGGAAGGTAGCCTGTGAGGTAGACGGAGTCATGCATCTTTAAAACCAACAAAAATTAGCACCCCATAAACTTACTATTTAAACATTATAAAATTCTCCTCTTTGATCCATGACATGCCTGCCAATTTAGCCATACCAGCATCCAAGTGTTTCTGCAGATTAGCGACACCAAATGCTATTCTTGCTCTACTGGAAATATTTTGGGGATGGGAGAAGTCAAGGAGCTGTAATTCAGGAAACTTCTAATTTTTGTCAAGGTTTGGGCTTCCCGTTTCACTTGGGAGCTGAGCCCATAGCCAGGACTGCAGTCAGAAAGTCTGGGGTGTTTTGATGGAGCTGCCGCTGACCGCCTGTGTAGCCTCGTCTGGCAATAACGATATTCTCAGAGATGAGTATTATTACTCCTGTCGTGAGGTGAGCACAGAGCTTTGACATGCACAGAGCTTTGACATCTTCAGTGGAAGGTCCTAAAGAGGAGCTAAGTATTTTAATCATTGTCATTCAAAGGATATTTTAATATAAAATACATACATATATATGTATGTACATTTATATATATATATATTTGTAACCAAATAAAAGCTAGAGCTATGCAAACACTACTGGCTGCTGCTTGAAACTAATGTCTACCAGAACATTTTGGAACAGAGTAGATTTGTTGGGTTTTTTTGTCTTTAAATAAAATGCAGCAGACCAAAGTTTTGCTGCAGTTAGTCTTACCTAGAAACTTAGGTTATTCCTAATCTGGAACCCACTCAAGTGGGTTATAAAATTATCTGAAGAGTCCTACCATCTCTAAAATATTTCCATCTGCTGAAAGGCTTTCTTCTGCAAAACATAGGAAAACACGGAGGCTGGGACTAGGAGAGATTGAATGTGATGTTTGTGATGATAGTTAGAAGAGAAGTAGAATCAAGGAAGGCCTGGGAGCATTTTCTTTTGGGCGTAGGATTGAGTTGGCTTCAAGGAATCTTCCGGCTTGAGAAAATGTCCATCGCTGACACAGAGGCAGTGATCGAAGCATCACCGGGCTGAATTCTGGTCCCAGTGGAGGTATCGGAAGTCTTCCCGCTGAATCTGATGGTACCGGAGTTTAGTCTGCCAGGAGAAACTTCATGTGGTTTCTACCGTTTCTTTGCTTTTAGGATTAATGATATATCCAATTGTAATCTTCAGTGACCTTTGACTTTTTATTCCTGGGGACTGTAGAAAATTCAGGTTTCCTATAACATTATCCTCATCCCAACTGTGAACAAGTTACTACTGCTTCTTTATAATTTATTGTCTTTCTGTTCCTGAACGTCTGTGTGATCCATCTGTTCACCAGCGCCACCTTCCAGTGCTTCATTAGCTTTTATGCACAGGGAATTGTTGCAATGGATAAGTTGACCACGCTAGTTGGAAGAGTAGAAGCCTTTGGAGAATGACTTTTGCTTCCTCTAGCTGTCATTAGGGAGTGCACACACACATACCTGTATATACATATATATGTATACATATATAAAGTGTTTCAATATAAACTCATTTAGCATTATTGTTATTTAATTTATATTTTAATCCAGTTGTAAACCAAAGTATTACAGCTTGTGAAATGATGTATCTCAGAAATAGGAGGAACCTTTTTAGATGGGAGCTCTGAAAGATCTTTGCTGACAAAAATGCAGATTTAAGACTTACTTGCTGGGTAAAGGCTGATGGTGGGGAAGCAGTATGGGTTACCATTTTAAAACACTGTTGGGTTTTTTTCCTTACCCAGTATAACTTGGTATTTGGAGGAATTGCTATAAGAGCAGTACGGCGGGGCGTGTGATGGAGATGAGGCACGTGGTTAAAGCTAAGAGGGCAATGTCAGGTAGCGGTGTTTGCTGCTGGTGTCTTCTGTTCACAGATCTGGATTGAGGTGTGCTGTGTTCAGTTCTGGGCATCTCGGTACTGCCTTGTCAAATGACCCTGCAGGGAGCTAGCCGGTTGATGGTTTGAATGAGTGCTTTAAAAGTGAAGTCAGCAGCATTTCTGCTGCTGGACTTTTCCAGCGGAATCAGTTTGGAGTCTCTGCCACCCTGCTGTGCCTGCTGGTCACAAAAAATGGGGCTTCTGTCCTGCCTCTTGAATTGAGATGTTTTAAGGAAGCATGAGGACTTGCCTACTAGAATGCCTTGAGGAGATCCTCTGCAAGGGAAAATGAGGCAGGAATTTAGGCATGGATTTGCTGTATATGCTGTAACATGGATCTAAAGTGATTCCATATGGTACTCTGCCTGACCCCTTCCTTGTAAATGCAGGATTTGTTGGAATTTTTGTAAACACACGTAGAAAAGACAGGACAGGCTGTCTCAGTGCTGGCACTGCTTATACCTGCGTCCCCTTTGGCTTGCTGTTTCTTGCTGTGGTATCTAATGAGGGTTGGAGCTGAGAGGTGTTTGTTGAGATGGAGTACAGCTGCTACCAGACCAGGTGCTCCTGGGCTTTGGCTCATCTGTGCTGTCAGAGTGATTAAAGCAACCCACGAGAGGGGTTTCAGAGCCTTCTGAAGGCTTGGAAATGGCAATGTTTTTCATGGTACTTAACGGTTTTGTAGGAAAACAAGTATGTTCTGGCAAGCCTAGAAATAAAAAGGGAGAAGACAGCAAATCAGACTGTAGTCTGGCACAACTGGGAGCTGGAGAGAGAAGGCCACAAAACCAACCGTTAATGTATTTAGTATCTAATTTACAGTTTTAGAAAGCAGGCTTTTGCTAATTACTGATGTCTAGAGGTGGTTGGGTTTTTTTTAGTAACTTCTGTGAAGGTACATGTTCTGCTGTCCCCGATGGAAAGAAAAAAATGGGTTCAAAGATTAAATCTTGCTGATTCTTCTGTGCTGGGGAGTAATCGCCTTTCCAAGGAATTAGCAAACGCTATGAACAAATTCGCCTCTAACAAGCTCCTGCAGGCTTGGCAGCGGCTGTGTTTCCTGTTGCTCTTCTGCTCAGCCCGCACGCTAGAGTCTCTTTTTATAGAGGGTTTCCCTACATCTCTTGTACTGGGCAGGGTGGTGGTCCACCTACCTGTGTTGATTAAGTTCATTGAATACTCCCCAGCAGGATTAGCGCGTACTCACAGCTCATGGCGTATCAAGCACTCTGCTGGCTACACGCAGTACAGTTTTTAGCTACTAGATCTGGCAAATACAAAAAGACTGTAAGCTAATCTACTTCTAATTGTAGTCACCAGGTACTGTGGGTTGAGTACAAGACCCCTTCTGTGCCGCATGCTGTACCAGTGCGTAGGAACATCATCTGTCACATCAAATTCCTTTTGATTAAGGCATCCTGTAAGCAACCTCAGTGCAAAGGTGCTTCTCCGTGCAGCTGTCAGGAGAAACTGGTCCGATACCAGCAGCAGATCCCATGTGGCTGCTGTGTCAAATAGCAGTTGCTGTGATAAACCAGGCAAAAGAAAAAGGGAAAGCAGGCTCAGGAGAAGAGAGGTACCTCAGACCAAGCACTGGCTGCTAATTGGGCAGAAAAGAGTTCCTTGATTGAGACAATGGTCTGCATGTGGAATTTCTGTCATTTTTTTTGTTCAAACAACTTTTAATAACATATATATTTTTTTTTTTTTTTTTACAAAAAGGTAGCCCTTTCCACTGAAAATTTCCCAAGTTGATTAAGTAGCACTGGTGTCAGTATGCTGCATCCAGTGACTCCTCGGTGTTTAGTGGGTTGGCGACGATATGTGAGCCTCCGGGCTTCGGGTGAGGGGGTTGTGAATGTATGCTGCTGGCTGTCTTTCCCTATAATCATTCTGATGGCTTTGGGACATGGACCAAAACTGATTCTTTTTGTTTTAAAGCTTTAATTCTTTTCATGGAAATGATGAAAAATCTTAGCTCCCTCCCCAAATAGTTTTATGTTCTGTTTAGTTAAATTCTCATCCGGCATCAGTTTGTGATCTGAGAGCAATTCCTGTAACATCCATGAGAAGGACTTTGTAGGACTTCTCAGATCACAGAAGGTTTAAAACCTGTGGCTGTAGGAGGTGATGTTTGTAACATAGGTTTTATACTGCCGTAGAGGTAGGGAGGGATGAGGAAGGGTCTTTGTGGAGAGCCGGCCTCTGTTGCAGTGTGGATTGAGTCACTGGGCACTGGTGCCTGCTTGCAGGGGTCTTCGAGTTTAGAGGTGCAGATGGGATTTTCTTCAGAGATTTTCCTCATGGCTTCCCATTGCACAAGTGCTTCAGCTCCCCGCTTCGGTAGTGAACAACAGATTCTGCTGCCTTCGGCATCAGGAACGCAGTCAGCATTGAGGCTGCGTGTCGGGAGCCTGTGGGGGAATCTTAGGAGGGGAATCGTGCACCTTCAGAACCAAAAAGTTGAACTTGTCAAAGGCTTTTGTGAATGAGGAGTTAAACCTGCTTTTGCCAGGGTGGTGGAGTAGGCCTGGGGGTTTTGGCTGTTAACATATATTCAGATCCTTGTTTTTGCAGGGTGAGATGCGCCATTTCAGAAATCTGGGCAAGGAAAAGTGATAGCGTTTGAACCCTGTGTTCTCATTCCAGGTTTCCACTGAGAACTGCACCAGGTATGTGAATGCCGTCGACGGGGTAGAAGGGGAGCTGTGCAGCATCATGTGACGTGGCTGGGAGTGTGTATGTGTTACATCAGGGGGTGCTGGGTGTGCCATGCTAGAGATGACCCAGGTAAATGGGCACCTTTTGAGACCAATAGGATGGTGACATGTTCCCAAAAAGTGATCTGAGCTGTGTCCGTCAAGCTTGCAGGGTAGTAGTTTTCTGATGAGCTGGTGAGTAGTGTTGGGAGAGGAATGGGAAACACTTCACTGTAAACTCCTTGCACAGTGCTTCTGCAAAGCCGCGGGGCTGTGTTGTACTAGCACAGCCCTGCACGAGCCCCCCCTGCTCATCCCCTATTGCTACACACAGCACCAGTGGAGCAGGCCAAGCTGAAAGTGTCTCTCTGGAAATAAGAGGGTGTTTCCCTACAGAACGTGGCGCAGGAAGGGAGGGAGATAGCTGTGGGATTTGTGCCCCAGCTAGAGCCTAGGACTTTTAGCCCTGGGCACAGAGAGCTCAAGACCTATTGCCTGTCACTGAGGGATGAGGCTCAAGGGGATGCTTTTCTTCTTTGCTAGAGGGAAGCTATTGTATCTGCTGGAAAAAAAAATGCATGTGGAATCTGGGGTAATTCTTGCTAGGAGACCAGTTATATTACTGGTTATATTCCAGCAGCAGAATAATTAACAAAATACTTCTTTTCATTAAAAAAATCAGTGTTAATTCTAACCTGGTGATGGTGACCTGCTTACATCATCTAGTATGTGATTCACATCACACCTCTTACAAAGCTGTTTGTATTTCCCCACCACAGAAGTGGTAGTAAATCTCCCTACAGCTGCAGACTTGTTGTGGTCTATAAATGGGAAGAGGCACTTTCCCCGTCTGCTGATGAGCGCTGTAAAGGATTCATCCCACAAAGTGATTGAAAACAGCAGCACTTCAACTATGCAGATAGTTTGCCTACATTAGCCAGAGTTTCTTTAGATAGCCAGAGACACACCATCTGGTTCTTCCTAGCCTGAGCCATTTGTTGTAGCAGGGAGATCATCTGCAAAGCGCAAACAGAAATAGCGAGGAAAGGAGGTTGGCTTAGTGGGGAGGAGGGAGACACCCGAAATAAGAAGAGGGCTCATCTGTTTTCAGCACGGGCTGTGGCTGTTGGCACTGAAAGCCAACAAGGAGTGCTGGGTAGAATAGGTGAAATGACAGGAGAGTGTCATTGGGATGAAGTGTGCATGTGTGGATGCACACGTTGTGGATGCTGTGGGAAGGGAAATGCCAGTTGTAGAACCTGTGTTCAGGAGCATGCAGGAACCCTGCTGTCTTGGGAGACAGGCATGCAAAGATGCCAATACTCTGTCCTAAAACGTTATAGCTGAGCATCACCAGTGTTTCCATCCTGGAGCCGTGAATGGTAACAAAGGAAAATGAGTCAGTCCCTAGTGGAGGCAAATTTGCTGTGCAGATTTCAGAAATGCCCTTGGAAGGAACTGAAGGGTGGCAAGCAAAGGCTGGAAATGGGTAGTACCAGCCGGATTTCAAAGTGCCATTTTCTGAATGTTAGGTTTTCTAGCATGTGTTTAAGCTGTTGAAGACTGAAGTTTGCTTTTATTTCAGTACTCTCTCCTTTACCTATGTAATTTCTTCTGTTTAAACTCAGCAGCCATGGGGAGGGTGCAGAGAAGATGGAGCCAAACTCTTCTCAAGAGGTGCACGGTGGAAGGAGGAGCAGTGGTAGGCAGCAGTTTATACAAGGGAGATTCAGGTTAGGTATTACAAGACTTTTTTTCACCATGAATATAGCCAAACAGTATTGGAACAGGTTGTCCAGAGAGGCTCTGAAATCTCCGTCCTGGGAGATACTCCAAACTTGACTGGGCAAGACCCTGAGGGACCTGCTTGAAGTTAGCCCTACTTTGAGGGGGGTAGCAGGGCTGGGACCCAAAGGCCTCCCTCCCACCCTCCCTTATTCTGGGCTTCTCTGTCAATCCCCTGGAGTATAAAATATTGCCCCACTGCGTGCTGCACTGCATAATGCAAAACAAGGGATAGAGAGTTTTATCCTACCAGTACATTTCCAGTTATGATTTTTTTTCATTTGTCAGTGATTAATCCATGAAATAGCATCTTGTCTGCCTTGTCTATGAAGTCCAGCTGCTCCCCAAGCATGAGTGCAGCCTCCATTAGACTACACCAAGCTGTATTTTTGTTACTTTTTTTTTTAGTATGATCATGTAGAAATGGGCAGCTTTAACGGGCTTCCTAGTTCATATCAGTTAAGCTTTTGAAACATATTCAGGTATCTTTTAAATACTGCTGTGTAAATTCCTTGTTTAATCTGATATATTCTGATTTATTATTTTGCTGCAATTATCTAAGGCAGTACTTTAAAAAAAAAACCAGTGCATTAATTTTTTGCAGACTGTCAGCTATGTTAAGCCTCCAGCTTTACTTAGTTTTTGTAAATGTACTTAACCCTCTCCCCCTCAGATCTACAGTTAAATCTCTTCATTATTTGTGTATTGCAGTGAAGCTTATTTATTTAAACCTTCCTGTTATCTTTGCAGGCAGACCCAATACCATTGGCTATAAAACTGTGAAACTAATTAGAAATGAAAAATGAAACTAGATTGGTCCTTTTTATTACTGGTTGTAAAATACAGAAAGTAGTAGCAAAAAAGAAGAAAAGTACAATTGAAATTACTCAGTCTGGGGCAGGGGGAGGAATCACAAAACTACAGCTGAGAAACTTCTTGAAAATTAGTTTTGACCTGATGATGTTACTTCACTGGTTCCCCATTTGGTCAAGTTCAAAAGCTGTGTCTTGAGACCGAGAGGTGTGTCTGGGGTCCATTTGTTCATCTACGTGTCTAGGGCATTGGTTTGATATGGGAGTTTGTGCTCCTGTGATGCTATTTTCTTAGAGTTTACATGTCTAAGAAAACTCTATGGATTACTGTGAAGCTTTTATTTAATACTTCATTGCATGTAAATTGGTAACTGAATACAATTCTTGGCTTAGCAGAGGTGAGGGCTGGTGGGGAGGGGGAAGGTGCCATTTTGTTGTGGAGGCTGGCAGCTGCAGGTTACACTAACAAAAGGTGGACAGTGCAATTCTCCTGCTGACAGCTTTGATTTTGACAAGAGGTGTGAAGCCTTGTCACCCCTGCAGCTGTCCCCTGCCCATAGGGCGCTTGCAGTCGGCCAGAGTCCAGGTGAATTAGGCCTAAGTTTGCTCCGTAAAAACATGGGGATGGGGTTTTGTTTGCAGAGGCTGTCACCGGTGTGTGTGTTTACAGGCTGAGGGCAAACCGATCTCTGAGGGAGATTCAGGGAATGATTATGTAGGTGGTGCACAGGTACTTTTCTCAAGTGTTAGAAGGTTTCCAAAGTCAGGGTTATGCTGTTGGGGGAAGCAGCCAATCTGGATTGCGGGTGAATTTGGGATGGAGAGCAGAATTTCGTCATGCCCTTTGCTTAAAACAAATTCCTTTCGGCTCCCCTGAAGTTCTTGCCTGGGCAGAAAGCTGATGCGTGACACCTTCCAGGGCTACGTTGTTGTCACAGGGCAAGTGACTGGAAGAAATATTTTGAAGTGAAAAGGGAGCGTTGTCATTCAAATAATGCATGTTTCTTTTGTGTTCGTGTATGTAAAATTGCTGACAGTAAGGACAGGCCAAGGGGTGCGAGAGTCATCCTTCTTGGTGGCAAAACAGGGACTTTTCTGAATAAGCTCTTTTGAAAGCTGAGTTAGGAAGAGAATAATATCCAGCTCTATGTTCTTGCGGTAACATATTCCTCATCTTGCGCCCCACGCTTACAGGCAGGGTTAGCAAAGGACAAGAGAAGACTGTATCAGAGGATAGTTCACAGAAATGAAAGCAAACTATTCAAAATACTGCTTTTGTCTGAAAAGGGAAGGGCACGGATACAGTTTTCCCCTAAGCCTCTGGTATCTTAAACACTAGCTGAAGCTCCCACGAGCTGTGCCCCAGTTGTCTCCGAAGCTGCCCTCTGCCCCCTCCTTTCCCTGGCGTCACCCCGTCTTTCCTGTACAACACTGTGAATATGACACCGGTAGCTCTTTTTAACGTTTCCTTTAAAACTGCTCAGAGCATGAAATGCTGTCCTATGCTGTCACCGGGTGATGCTGTAGCAGATGAGCTGTGATGGAGAGCCCTGTTCAGCTGAACAATAACCCCCAAACAGGGACGCTGATGATTGAGCACTTCCTTGCAGAGCAGTGGGAAGAGTATTGTAACAAGGGTTAACAATGTAAGTGGCTTTATATAGCAATTTGCTAATCAAATTTGATTTTGTAATGAACTAAACTGACAATCAATTTCTAAAATATAAAAGCCTCTTAGAGGGAATAGTCAAGTATGTCTTCAACAGAAAGATTTTAACTGGGATAACTTTTAATAAAGAGCACAGGATTTTTTCCTTTTCTTTTTTTTTTTTTTTTTTTTGGAGCAATCACTCCAGAAATTGAGTTGCATTAAGCAGCAGAAGATTCACAGGACAGTAACTACCTCTCTCTCTTGGAGTGCTGAGGTTACCATGCTACACACTCTATCAGCAAAGCTTTCACTTAAAACAGATTTGTTTTCCTTACCTCCGTATTTCAGAAATGCAGGTCTGCTCTGTAAAGTGACTCTATGAAAATGGCATCCGGCAGGAGCAGGGGGAAACCTTTCGGGGTCCATCATCCCTCTTTGCCTCCAGTTTCTCGCTGTGACCCTTGCAGGTTCGCTCTGGGGCTGTGACAGTTCAGGGTGGATTCATTACTTCACATATTCTGCGTAATAGCGAACTGTCTCGTGGGCCAAAGGCTGCTGCCAGAGCTGCGAGACTGCGGGCTCAGCTTCCTGCACTGGGAAATTAGTTAATGGTGTGGAAGGTAAGAGGAGAATCCATCTCCCTCCTGCCTCCAAGAGAGCAGGCAGCAGTAAAAAAAGCAATAAAATAAAATACAAAACACTTTTATACGTTGGTCATTAGTCAGCAGATCTGACTCTGCAAATTTATATATATATATATATATATACACACATACACAAACACATACAGAGAGCAGATCTCTCATGTGAAAAGGTGCCATTTTTTTTTCTAAACAGAGTCCCTTTCCAAACTAGAACAGCACTTTAAATAGGTTCCTCTTAAAAAAAAAAAAAAAACAAAAAAAAAACAAAAAAAAACACCCTTTACTGAAGAAATGCACTTTAAATTGTAAGATGAGTATGGCTGTTGCTGGCTTTTGACACAGCTGTACAGGTGGGTGGCTTCTCATCAGCCAGAGGCCAGGAGGGAGCGAAGTTGCCAGACCCTTGGCTGCCATTGGCAGCCCAAAAACTACCGCAGCTCTACCTCCCGCTCCCGCAGCCCTCCTGGCCTAGCACTGCCCCTGCCGACACTACAGACAGGAGTTTCCACCGCAACCGCAAACCTGGTTGCAGCTCAGCCGTGCTGTAGCACTAACAGGACTGGCATGCATCGGCCTGTTAGAATACTTTTGTAATCGGTCAAGAAAAACCCACCCTTGCCTGTAAAGACTATTTAAACCCTGTTTATAATAGGTCAGAAGTTACACCCAGATACAACACAGTAGATGGCCTATGTGCCTGCATAGGGCTGAGCTAAGTTGAATGAGCAAAGCCACGACAAAGTTGTTGCTGGGGTTGTGGGGGTTTTTTTCCATAATGTGGATATGGAGCCCTAGTCAGTTCAGTATTTTTTTTTTTTAAATCCAAGTTTGTGTGTCCCACATTGATTCTGCTCTGAGCTGGTTTGCAGAGTAACCATTTGTAAGAAAAATTGTGCTGTCACCTTCAACTGTTGACCTATAAATCAAACTTTTTAGGACAGGTGTCCTAACACTCAAGACTTACTTTCACAGTTAAGAAATTTCCTGCTGTACTAATTATTCCTTTTTTTTTTATTATTTTATTTTTGGTTGCAATCCTTATTTCAAGGAAGAAAAAAAGTCAGTGTTCACACTAGTCTGCAGTAGGTTGAAGTGTGAGCCTGCTGCCTGTGACTTGTGGATATCACTGTTCTTCAACGATTTTACAAGCTGTTCCCAAACTGGTCCTCTACCATCGCTTTCCTTTTCCTCTTCCAGTGGGAGCTGGCAGATGGAAGCTCTTTGGAGGGGCCACCAGCTCTGCAGCCGATGGCGTACAGGGATGGCCAGTGCTGCTGGGGGGATGGGGGGGGCAGGCAAGGGTGGTAAGAGAACCAGAGTTGGGGAAGGGGGAAATAAAACCAAGGTAGAGGGGACTGTACAATTGCATTGAAAGCAGTTTAGCAAAAAGCGCTCTTGTTGGACAGCTTTAAGAACAATGTGAATGAAACTTAGCAACTTGGGTAGGAATCTTTGAAAATTCTATAAATGTATACTTGAAATTCTGTTTGTATTAAGGAAAAATCGCATTTTCTTCTTTCTTTTAACACTGTGTAAAAGAACATTATGCATGTGTGTGGTTTGAGAATTAAATGGTTTAATACTCAGATCCTTGTCTGTGTCTTGTAGCTGACTGGTCTGATCTGACTTTGATTTTCTCTTTGCTGCCCATTTCAAATCAGCCGTTGTGCGAGAGCCTGGTCCCTGCTTTACGCAGCTCTGCGCTGCCCTAAGCTTTGCAACATGGGAGAGGCTGGGCTGTGCCAGGCTGCTTTTCCTGGCATCTTAGATGACTTCTGTCCCCCCCCCCCCCCCCTTTTTTTTTTTTTTTTAATGAGCTTTGTCTCATCGCTTTTGCAGGCTCAGCCCTTTTTGGTCTCACCAGGTAGAGAAAGCACTATGCTCTTGCTGCAGGCCAAGCGCCTGATTCCTGTTGCAGCAAGAGGGCTTTCCTGGCTGCCGATGGCAGGTGAAGCATTTGGTTCAGCGCCATGCCAGGGAGACCCAGGCATTTCCTCAGCCCTCCTCTTTCACCAGCTTCCACCTTCATAGCCTGGAGCACAACCGCAAAGGCAGAGGTTACAGGAGGAGATGGTATGTTTCTGGAGCTGCACAATAAGGTAGCAAGCAGAAGATAGGATCCAGCAACAAGAGACACAGCGGTGACTGCCAGAGTAGGACAGGGAGAAGAGCAGCTGCTTTCTGAACTCTTAGTGATTTCCAAAATGCTCCCCATTTTCTTCCACGGCCCCAGCTTCTGCATTAGAGTAGCTGCATACTCAGCTTCTTTCAGAGGTACTACTCTAGGCAAGCATGGCAGCACAAAAAGGGTAAGTGCTTTTACAGGTCTCTCGTGTGTGTAGGGGACTGATGGCTACAGCCCCGTGATACAACAGAGGAGGTGACTCTCCATGTCCAAACCATGCACCACTTGCAACACAAACACAGATGCTCAAACCTTCCTACTGGAGAATAGAAGAGAGAGGGCTACAAAACCTTCCAAAACTACAGAGACATTCCCAGGCATGTACAGAGATGTTCCTAGACATGACCAAACATCTTCTCATACCAGGTCTTCCACAGACTGGCACATCTTAAGTTAACTCCCTCATTGCTTGGCTTGCTGTGGCAATTGCTGCTGAGAGGAAGCCTTTATAAAGGCAGATGGTTCTACAAAATCCAGAGTGAATTGCACACTGGGGAGTGCCATCTACTGGTGTTTTAGCAGCTGTCTGCACACAGCACTTCTGTAACATACTGACAAGAGGACAGGACTGTGCTTTCGCTGCCCTTCTTGTTTTAAAGAGCTGCCCTAAATACAGAAATCTTAGAGGAAAGCTCACCACATTTTCTTCTGCATCTTGAAGACAACCCTGTCAGAGGTCCTACAGCAGTGTGGCCACCTTGGGTGGACCAGAGGTCAGATCACACATGTGGCATGGCAGCAGGCCAGGACACCTC
Organism: Mycteria americana; assembly: GCF_035582795.1. Taxonomy (NCBI): domain Eukaryota; kingdom Metazoa; phylum Chordata; class Aves; order Ciconiiformes; family Ciconiidae; genus Mycteria; species Mycteria americana. The sequence goes on from NC_134371.1 coordinate 37,554,910, forward strand.
AGCTCTAGGAGTAAACTTGCAGGTGAAATAACAGATTTTTAACAGCATTACAGATATTGGTTACCTTACCTGGGCATTGTCACAGTTCATAGACACCCCCACTTTTAACTTTTAGCATGGAGCTAGTTTAAATCTTACTACTCAAAAAGAAAAATTCATGGCCTTGGCTACACGCGTCTTTCACTAGTGACTGCTCAGCACTTGAACATGCTGGACATGCCAGAGCTGTTGGCAAGTAGGCTCTGGTGTTCGGCAGCTCTGCCACCTACCAACTGTTCCACACAGAGCTGCGTAAAGATGCTTCTGGCCCAGCCAGCACATGCCGTTTGGTTGCTGCTGTTCCACTGACCTCTCCAGCGTGGGGTTGTTCTGCTGGGACTGGGGTGTGCAGGGAAGGGCCCATTTGTTGAAAGAGGAAAGTTTAAATAAGTCTAGGAAGTGACTTAGTGAAGACTGTCCATTCAGAGATCAGTTTGTTACATACAGTTCTATAGGTTTTTAATGTACCAGGGATCAGAGTTACAGTTTGAGGCCTGAAAGGAAGGAGGGTTGGATATAAGAATGACAGCAATGCTGGACTCAGGCTTAGGTGCCACAAAAATACTGGTGCCGGAAAAAATTCAGCTTCCCTTTGAATGAAGGATGGAGCAGGTGAGGTGCCCCCTGAGCCCCCTCACCTGACACAGCAAGAGGAGCGGTAACAGCCCAGCTAGATACAGCCTCTCCCTGCAGCTCGCACCAAACAGTAAGACCAACCACCCCAGGAGCAGCCCAGGCTTCGTGGCAATACCCTACTGCTCCTTTTCCAGAAGCGGAGAAGGGCGAAGCGAGGCCCTGACAGCCCCTTTAGGAGCAAGGATCAGCTATTCTGCCCATGAAGATAATGGTGTTGAGGGTGGCTTCCCGGATGAAAAGCAGGAAGGGCCTGTTGGCATTGAAGATTATTCTGTTCATGGGGAAGGAACGGCCGGAGACGGTGACAGCTGTAGCAGCTGATGCCTCACTGCCTTCTTCATTCACCTACCAACCAAAAGAGAAAATGGGATTAAAATATGGGCTTTATGCAGTACGTAGAGGGCTCGTCCTCCCTCCCCACCGGAGGTGAGTGCCAAACTCCTGCTTCCTCCTAAAGCCCCAGATTGCTGAGGAAGTCAGCACCATGGGTTCAGAGCTATTTTTTTTTTTCTGTTTGTGCTTCATGTTTTTAAAAACAAAGAGGAAAACACCTCCTGGGACAAAACAAGACTTACCTCAAGGAAGGCTTTGTGGAAAGCCTCAGATACGTACAGGTCTGTACGGCCCTCTGCAATGATACCTGAAACCCAGAATAACAAAATGAAGAAAGTTAAAACTATGTTTTTAGACAACAGCTCAAGAAAGCTCTTTCATGGCCCGTGTTCAAGCAGAAGGCACGTCTGCACTAAGACAAGAATATCCTCCACCAGCTGCAACTGACTGCTTAACTCCCATGCCCTTAGTGCAGAGCAGGGCTGCATGTCCATGATGGGAGTGACCACAGAGTCCATCATTGACTGCAGCAACATCTAAATGCTTTCATGTTCTTGTTCCTCATGTGCTGCTGCACTTACTGCCCTGCGTCTGCGGAGGAACCGTTTCCCCTCACCTCCACCCTGCACAACCCCATCTCCACATCTGACCTGGGAGCCTAGCGTTTTCTGGACTGAAGAGATCTTCCAGCCCCATTTTTCTCAGCTTCTCCTTGACACTGAAGCTGTCCTCGATGCGGAAGCGAGGGAGGTAGACAGAGAGAGACACCTCTGTCATGGCGTCTATCCACTCCCGCAGCTTCTCCGATGTCAGGTCTCGCTCCACCTCCACCAACGTCGTCCCAGCATTGGGCAGGACCAGCACCATCGTGATATCATCCCCTTTGTAAGGCAGCTCCAGCACCTGGACTTTGTCCTGGGGGATGAATGCATGGTGGAATTTGGACTCTTGGTACATAATTGGGACTTGGCAGGTACCACCATTGGCTTTATGAAATAAATCCAGTTTTGTGTTTGGAGCCGGGAACTGCGATTTCCAGTGCCCCTAAAAGGGAGAGGGGGAGGACAGAGACAAACATGAGCATCGTGTTTTCCCCCAGGGAAATGGGTTGCTCCCCCAGTTTTGTTAGCCATACCTTAAAATAAATGGTGTTGACCAGGACCAAGACAGTGAGATCATCAATACCTTTTTCTGGGATCACTTCTGTAATGCGCTTCTCTGTCTTATTAGCCACCCACTCATTAATGATCTTCCTGGAAAGTTCTGGTTTATCCTGAAGGAAGAGACCAAAAAACGTTAAGTCAAGGGCTTTAAACACCTCTTTGTATCCCTTCTGCAGGAGACATTAACAGGGTGTGGGCTCAGCAAGGACACTGGTCCCAGCGTAGTGCTGCAACATTTAGAAATGAGTGGGGAAGCGACTGTGGTTAAGGTGAGCTGGGACAGGAGGAGCTGCATCCCATATTCCCTCCTGCCTTCACTGATGTCCCGAACGCCCAGAGCATGGCACTCCCTGCAGGCAAAAGATGAGGATGCAGCAAAAGCAGAAGGACAGGGAGGAAAAATCCCCAACAAACCAAGGAGAAATCCCGAGCGGCTCAAACTCACTTTGAAGTTCAAGGGCCAGAGTTTTGCTCCATAAACTATTTCACTAATGTTCTGGTAAGTCTCATTAAAGACCAAAGATTTCTCCCCAAAGAGGCGGTTGGCTGATACCAGCTCTGAGGATTTGTTGGCTTTCTTGTAAAGCCGGCAGTTCAGCTTGGCAAAGAAGAAGTGGATCTGATCAGATGTCTTCTCCGAAATGGTGTCAAACCGAAAGACCTGGAGGAGCCAAACAGCAAGAAGGAATCCATGAGCAGGTTCTTGTACTCCCACAGCTCCCAGGCCCCACAGCAAGTGGTGATGCAGCCTTTGCCTGCTGCTCAACAGCCTAAATCATGGAGCCAAGAAATTTGCAGGCCCTCAGAGCTTCACCCTCCATGTTTAATTTGGAACCCAAATCTACATAAAAGCAACACATCACTAGCCCGAGACCCTGGTTTGGAGTCCAAAATGCAGGATTAAACACTGCTCAGCAGGCAGAGGTACTGCTCCTCTTTCTAACCCTGGCTTCCTTGCTCTCCATACTCTGCCTTTGACTGGTCCTGGCTTCTGACTGTCTTTGACCCAGCATCTTACCCAAGAGGACTCCAGCTCTTGCTCGCTGAAGTTCCTACCCTAGAGCTAGTGGCAGGGCACCTGCCTGGATCTGCCTCTTTCTCTGCCTCTGTTCCCCACCCTCTTTCGTTGCCCCAGCTTTCAGGGGAAGAGGCATCAGTTTGTATGTGCCTGTCTCAAATGTGGGCACGACTTAGCTAGAACCTTTAGGTGGTTGTGCAGAAGACATGCTAAGGTCTTGGAGATGTTTTTCTCTGTGCGCGCAGACCCCTGTCAAGGAACAGATTCTAGCTTGGCATATGAACCACAAGGCTTTCCCCAGTGCTGTTAAAATTAACATAGTTTATGCACAGTGTTCACAAACCCTCTACCACACCCCAGCGAGAGCCTCACATAAGATGAGCATCATGCTGATGGGCCTGGAAGCAGCTCTCAGGTCAGTGTGGGTCGCAGGAGGACTCACAAGATTTGTGCTAAACCCTCCTGTGATGATGCCAAAGGCTGCTCCTTCCTAGAGCAATTCTCATGGCCTGTTGAGTAATTCTGGTACGTTATCGATTTTTGCAGGGAATGGGAATACGTAGCAATTGTTTTGAGGGTAGATTTCTGCAGCACAGTGAATTTTTTCTTACCTGCTCCTAGCTGCCAGCTGGAAGGACAGTTATGATTTGTCTACTACTATCCAACCTCAGGGCTTTAAGGCACAGAAAAAATCACATAGCACATTGCTCCATGCGAACATCCAGGATCCCTGGCACTGTTTCCTATGAGGCAAAGGTGGTATTACTGGCCCTTTTGTCTGGAAAAGGAGGGATTAGGAGCGCAGCTCTGCATCCTGGGTGGCTCAGTGAGAGAAGGGTCCCCTTCCAGTGGGAAGGGCTGCCCAGAGGGGAAGGCATGAGTGAAGATTTTGGAGATGCGGTCCACTGCTCTGCTCTGCCCAGACCACGTGGATAACAGCAGGAGACCCCAACATTACTTACTCCACAGGCAGTATCTGTAAAGGACAGCGGCAGCGGGGACAAGTGGAACAGTTTGATTCGCACCTCCTCACTGCAGGGAGAAAGGCCCCTCTGGGCTGTAGTCTCCCATCTGTGAGGAAGGTACGGGCAGTACCAAACCCCACATGGCAGACGAGCGCGCTCGCAATGGTCAGGCGAGTGGGTCCGACAGTGATAAGGGTGCTTGGACAGGCAGGGAGTTAATTGGTCCCATGGAAGAGCCACAACTCAGGATTACTTCTCAGTCCAGGACCAGAGCTCCCCCCTCCGAGTTTAGGAGCCACGGCTAGAGGGGAGAGGCTCCTGCGTACAGGCTCCCCTGCCTGGGAAGCTCAGGCCCTTACTGTGCTGCTGTAATGCTGCCCAAAACAAGCAGACAGAAGCTGTTTAGTCCTGGCTGAGCGCTCGGACTGCTCTTACGCTTATTACAGGGAGGGCCCCCAGAAGTAACTGATGTTCCTGTGCTCCTGCAGGGTGGCAGAGCCCTGGAAGCCAGGTGGACTGCAGGGTGTCCCATGTGTCTTATTTTTGTCCCAAGGGAAACAGAGGGAATGTGAAAAAGAGCATCTCCCAATGGGACTTGATATCATGACTTTTCCTGCTTTTTGCATAAGAAGAGGCTTAGCTACCTGCTCAGCTACATTGCTTGCCCAATCTGCAAGAAACAAACTGTTCGCGTTCCCTTCCCTCATCTCCCAAATGGGCTTCCTTTCCTCCAGATGAAAACTAACCTCTCAAACCCAGGAAATCTATCCTGAATGCTGCATCCAAATAGGGAGTCAGAGGAAATAGCTGGGATCTAAACAAATCCAGAGACAAGCAGCCTGTGTATGTCCTTCCCAGCGGCTTGTTTAAATAAAGGTCTCCCTTCCCAAACCAAGGAGCCATCCTGACCCAGAGAGCCCTTTAGCAGCAGTCAGCCACTATCACCTTTGCTGTCTTTCAAACCCTGGTGACAGCTACAGAAAAAGGCTGAGGAAATGCCACCGACCTCCATGAGCTGCTGGAGGGTGCTACCACAAGCTCCGAGCTTGGTCATGGCAAAGGCTGTAGAAATGCTGAGGGGCGACATGAAGATGTTTTCCCTATCGTCCTTGGAGTCAGCCAGGTACTTGTAGAAGACAACAGCAAAGCGCGAGTTGGCCTTCGACAGCTCCCAGACCCGGGGGTTAGTAGACTCCGGGAGCTTGCCCTTCCCTGGCTCTTGCCCCTCGCCCTCCTGGAGCTTCTTCTCAGGGTTGCGATAGATGCAGATGGGATTCACTGGGATGTCACGTGGCTTTGCAGTGCAGATGTCTTCCACAACATAGTGCTCAGGGGCAGCCAGACCCCAGACACTGAAGAGACACACCACAAAAAGATGCATTGTCCTGGAACCAGAAAGAGAGAGCTTATACACACTCGCCTGCCCAGAAAACCCACGCTGCTGCCACAGCCCGCGGGCCCTGTTTCAGCCCACATCAGAGTGACAGGAGCCCCACGGTCCTCTCCAATCGTCCTTTTGTCCCACAGCTGCGGGATAAATCAGGACAGACACCACCACCAGCAGGACAAGCGTGCCTCTGAGCACACACCGCTTTTAGAAACAATACACTCTGCTTTCCTAGAGCCCTGGGTGCCCTCTTTTTAAGCAGCAGGCTCAACCCTGACACGTTTGTACAAAAACGTATGGATTGAACTTCTGAGCCCGCTCCATTGGCCAGCGAAAGGACCCTGCCTGCGCGGCGTTTCCCCAGGCCTGCCTGCGACAGGAGCCAGCACAGAGCCGCCAAAGCCCCTCGGTTGCCCCAGCCTGCAGTCCAGGTGCATTTATGGTTCTGTACAGATCCTACCTGTCTTCCTCATGGGGAGAGCCCCCAGGTACCCCAAGCTGCGCAGACCAGTTGGCCTTAGACAAAATATTTTTGACTGTTTCCTTCCCCTTTTCCCCGGGGAATCTCTTAGTTTTCCTGGTCTCTTTTGTCCCTCCACCTGAGCTCCTCTGTCCCCTTCAATTACTGCCTGTGCTTTCAGGCTCACCTCAGCTCTACACTATTTAAGTTACTGATGCAGGAAAGGCTACAGCAGAGAAGAGAGGTGATAAGGAAGAGGTTTCCAGGGGAGTTGGTCCCTCCGTGCATTGAGCATCTTTAATCCCCAAAAGGCGTATTTCATAAGTGTGTATGGTGCAGCTGGTGCATCACAGCTATTCCTGTCCAAAGTTCACAACACCTCAATGCAAACTGACTGTCCCTGGTACCTGAGGAGGGTAGGCTAATGTTAATAACCATGTTCCAGCAAAAGCAGGTCTCTGAAAATCTCCCAGCAAGGCAGAAATAATTTATATTTTCCGCCTTTGCTAAAGCAGGGGATCTGCACACCCCATCAGCTCTGGCAGCAAGGCCTCATCAACCATCCTAGGGCCGATCAAGTGGCACACAAGATTTCCTGTGCACTGCGGTTTTGAGATGCCCTTTATGTGACTCTGTGTTGGGTTTGTTCACACACCCCATGGGAGGAAGCTCATGGACTGCAGTCACAACAGCTCGGGAAACAACTACTGGAAAGGGCTGGCAGCCCGCCCAGGACTTGCTCGCCGTGGAAGACTTTTTCAGAGATACCTAACTTGGGAAGGTCTCTGCCTGCCCCCGCATACTCACTGCTGCAGCTACCAAGTACTGCGTCCCAAGTAACTAAATTAAAGATCAGCTGCATTTAGCACTGGTGATCGCCGTGTCTGTGGTCTTGCCAGCCCTGGTGGGCCAGCACCTGGTGTAGAGGACAATGGGAGCAGCTCAAGGGCCGATCTGGGATGCAGGAGACCTCTGAGTTCTTTCACAACCTCCTCCCTGGGCTCTTGGGCAATAACTTCATCTCAGCTCCAGTTCCTCTGCAAAAAGCAGAAATTACCTCATTTGGCACCAAGACCATATTGAGCCCTAAGGGGGCCTCTCTAGCATACGCTAATAGCATAGCAACAAGTACCGCAAGAAAACGGGCAAAACAAGACGTACTTGCTCAGGCCACAGCCGCTCATCTTGCTGATAACAACAAACAGATTATCTTTCAAAAGGTTTAGGATAGATGCAACACCACAAAGGGCAAAAAAATCTAAAAGGGGAGGGAAGTCAACCAAATACAGAAACAAAAAACACCACCCAGGGCAGGAGGGCAAGAGAAAGGAAAACTATTCAGACAATTGAAAGTACTCCAGGAAGCACGGCTCTTCTGAACCTTTCCCTCCTACAGGAAAAATCAGCCAGCAACAAGCCAGGCATACTTCTGTGCTCCGCAGCCCCAGGGCCAGGACCAGAGCGACCCTTTGCTGCCTGCCTGCAGCCCTCCCTCGCCTATGCTTAATTCTCGCTGGCTCCAGCAGCACTGACGTGCCTGCGGCTGGTCCCTCCACGGAAAGGACAACCTTGCTGCAGACCCTGCCCCGTCGCTCCGCTCACCTCCAGGGAAAGGCAGGTCCACAAGCGTGTGCTGACCTGCCTGTACAAGCACAACTGCTTGCTTCTGTCAAGATAAAGGCAGATCGTGGTGCCTGCCATCACACAAAGTGCTGCTAATCTCACATTTAAAACCCAAAGCACAAGAGTGGGGAAAGCACCTCGTCTTCATCCGGTCCTGATTAAATGGGAAACACTCCCTGTTTCTACTTCACAGTAAAGTCCTGAATCCATCAACTTAGAGGAGATACAGGACTTCATACTAATGCCTTAAATCAAATTTATCAGCCACTAAGGCCGGCTCAGCCCCTGACATACCCAGTCTATGTACACAGCATTTCCTGCAAGAGGGGAGATGTGAGGCTTGTGGTGAACTACCACCCTGAGAGGCGACAGCTGCCCTTTAGAGCAAGAGCCCTTGCTATTTCTTAGGCCAGCTCTTCGCCGTAGCACTTGGCCAAAAAGCACTCTTTCTCCCTCCACAGCTCTTTGACACTCCCTTGTCCCCTGCAACGCTGCCACACACTCCATATGTCAACTGCTTTCATCCCGGAAGGATCCCAAACGTATTACCACAACATCACTGCCTGAAAGGGGTTACTGGCAAGGAAAAATGTAAAAATTAGGAAGGGCTCTTTTCCTCTGCTTCACCCCTGTAAGAAGTGTAGAAAGCCAAGAAACAAGTTGCTGATTCAGCTCAAAATCAGAAGGCTCCAGGCAAGTGTACAGAAACATCCCCCCATCCCATGCCTGCTGTGCAACACAGCTGGGCTCCAGCCAGCGCAGGACATTTCCATCCCACTGTTTCTCATCGCTGCCTGAAAGGACGACTAACTAGGCTTGCAGACCCACAGCTCGTTGTCCAGCAACCACCCTACTGAACCTACCGGTGCTACCCACGGCGGCGCGAATGACCCACAGCACCCGTGCACCATGCGTGCTAAAGAGCCCAGCAAACGTTAAGTAGCTCAAACCATTCTGAGATCGACTTAGGCTCTTGAGAAGAAAAGCCTTCGCTGTCCCCCCACACCCCAAAAATGGGGTGCAAAGCAAATCAGCAGTGCTCTTTTACAGCCAGGCAAGAGATCAGCGATTACTCAGGACAACCTGACCTTATGAATTGCTCTCCACACCATGAAGCATTGCTACAGGTTGGGGATAAAGGTCAAGCATGACACATTAGTGAGCTTGTACAGAAGCGAGCCTTCCTGCGAGCTGGGATGGGAGGGCCCTCTTGAAATGGCTCCTCGGGCCCATGCCCAGAGTGAAAAAACCACTCCGGCAGCAACTAAAATTCACAGGCTCCTACAAAGGGAAATGAACCTGTGACAAGGAGTTAATTAATAATGAAATATTAGTGGAATCGGTTTCTCTTACCTGCCCCTGTACCTCCAGCCTTCTGCTTTTAGGATGTAAATGCAAATTGTTAAGAGGACAGGCAGTCTTTCTTGAGCCCAAACCAGTCCAAAGCAGTTTCCCCACTAGGTTTCTGTGCTCAAGCAGAGCTGAGATGAAAGCAGGGGAGGGTGGGAGGAGAGTAGGATGCTGAGGCCAAAGGCTGATGACCGGCTGCAGAAGGTTAAGCAAAGAGCAGGAAAAAAGCAATGTTTAGTTTGAAAGAGGTTTTAAAGTTCAATCTGACAAGGGAAAGTTCGACCACCTACCCCACGCAAGTGCCAGATGCCTTCAGTTCTTGCCAATAGAAAAGTAACTGCTCATACCATGAAAAAAAAAAACCCCAAACTTTCAAGAGTTCAAATAAAAATGCGATCATCTAAGGTATCTGTAAATCTCACTTTAGTATCTTGTAGCTCAGCAAAATGTTCCCATCTGCCCCAAGCCCTGTCACCCCCCATTCCCAAACAGGCACAAGTTGGAAGAAACTGCCCCACTTCACACTGTCCCCTCTCAAATACACTCACCTTTTCACTTGCACAACAGGAAAGCTGAGGATTAACAGCGTCTCCTCCGTCTCCAGCCCACACGTAGCAGTGTTGGGAGCAGGACGGAGCAACACGATTTCCAATCTAGGATGCAGTCGCTCTACAAATTCAACAGCATTGCCTCCTGAACATCAAAACCCAGGAGCTGGCTGGCTCAGCAGGTGCTAAAGCTGCCCCGTTACTGGCCTCCAGTAAGAGCCCAGGTCTTAATGGAAAATACAGCTGCAAACTGGTTTGGGGGAAAGTAAAAGACCTTACTATGCCAGTAAGGGCTAGAATTAAATGGGGCAGAGATTGGGGAAATAAATGAAAGGATGACATGCTCTGACCCAACTTTGCTTTCGTGGGTTCCCCTCCGTAGCCTGGGGCCACAAGTGCTGCTCAAATTAAAACTGCCTCTGCCCAACGTAACATCATTCTTGCTCTCTCGTCAGTTCTATAATCAGGGATATCGTCAACAAAAGCAAGCACAAAAGCTACACAATCCCCTCTCAACACTGCCCAGCAACACACACAAATGCCTGCTCCTCAGAATTGCTTTCTGCCTGACCACAGATCAGGCCAGACCCGCAATGCAAGTCAGTGAGTAACCCACAGGTTAGGCATTTGCAATCTGCAGCAGGTAGATGTCCTTTATGAAAAGGACTCTCACGCCATACCTTGTTGCTCCAGGTGGCCGCTGGTTTTATTTTCCAAGGTAACTCATATGCTTGCAGGTCCCAACGTCTTTGCAAGGAATTAGGGATCCTCCACACCCAGCAGGCAGACATCCAAGCACGGGTTTCCATTCACCCAATACTTAGTTTAATGCAGCAAAACCAAGAGCAAACACCTATAGTATTTTGCACATCCCATATACCTCAAGCTAATGTGAATGAACTCTCACCAGTGTGACAAAGTACACTGCTATTGCGCCTGCATGCTCACTTCACTGTAAAAGAGAGGCCAAACACCTAAAACTAAGCATGGAAATGCTTTCTTTAATGATGGTGGCCCAATTAACAGTGAGGTTATTTTCAAAATTGACACTGTAGGGCTGAAGGAATCTATAAGCTGCCCAAGCCATACGCTCTAGGGTGGCTGATCAATTTTTTTTTTTTTGAGTGCAGTACGTAAGTGGCAATTTATTGCAGGTTCAGCTCAAAGAAACAACCCAGCACTCATGCCTGGGCAGAGCTATACCTAAGGAAGCATCCAAAATGACAAGTGCGTTAATACAAATCATTAGCTGCCTTGTTTGCTCCAGTGGAGGGACTGTTTTTCTCCCAAAGCTGCTGTTCACAGTCCCAAAGCAGGGACCAGCCACTCAAAATCACCAAGCACCGAAGCTTCAGGCTTCATCATGCCTCAGTTTTAGTCTCTCCAGGAGACAGGGAGTCAGAGTTCACAATCGCAGGGAAGGAGGTTTACAGAAACAACTCAAGACATCCCAGCCGGGACAGGGGACCCCTTCGCTTCAGGGTGCTGCTGCCTTTTCCAAGTGCCCATGGAGCTGTGATGTACAGCACACCACTGCCTGCCGCCTCTGGAGGAGGATCACAAGCTCTGGTCTCTGCTTTTCACAGACAAGAGCCCAGAGCAGTTTACAGCAGCAGGGAGACAGCGTGTTTTCTCAACATGCTCGCACTGTCCTCTGAATTGCCCCTTTTTTGGAGAAGCCGGAAACAACCCTTACACATACCTGAGTAGCAAGCAGGAACACAAATTTGCTTAGATTTTGGTTTGTGCTTTGGGTGCTCACTGGTGAGTTTTATGGTGATGCACAGGGAGGAAGACTCATGCACTCGCAGAGTGAGATGGGATCAAGAAATCCCATGTTCTGGGCTAGCCTTTTGCAACTCCCTTCTATCCTGGTATCCATACCCAAAGGGAAAAAAAATTTCCAGCAGCTGCCATCCACTTGAACCCAGCCTTCCCTCTTTTCCATATACAAAAACCTCAAAGTTTCCCCAAAATTCCCCTGATGCAGAGCAGCCACTGCTCCCTTTCACAGGGATCTGACTCTCCACAGCAGTTCAGATCTTCTTTAAAAGCCAACCACTGCAGAAATACTTTTTTTTTTTTTCCCTTAAAATTCCTGAGTGAGTGAGTACCTGAGCATCCTGGACCCTCAGACTAGTGGAAAAAAGGGAAAGGAAACCATCACCAACTGAAACATCCAGTTTTCTGCTGGATTGCCCACTAAATACAATTCCCTTTATAGGAACTGCATGCTTCAAGCCGCCCAGCAAGAAAATACAACTGTGTGGAAGTGTGAGGGGGCCTGACAGTCAGCAGTGATAGGCTTCAGTCCAGCAAAGCACACGCCTCAGACTGGATCCACAGTGCCTGTGCTCAAAAGTAAAGATAGAAGTAATGAACATATGCATGAACATCCTGGGCAGAAGGCTGTGCTTGCCCTGGAATAGTAGAAGGAATAGTTTTTCAGCAAAGCAGCAGCTTATTCTGTATGTTCAGCCAGTCTCAGACATAGCCAGCTACTGACTTGCTGAAATGAAAGGAGATTAAAACCCACAAACCAGACTGTGGAGCAAACCTTATTTTCACTTTAAGGCAAGTTCCAAAACAGGCTCAACATTAGAGGCACACTGCTTGTTCCTTGCTCTGAAGGGTTTGTTTTGTTCTGTTTTGATTTTTAAATACGTAGACTCTCTTCGAGCAAAATAGTCCATTTTGAGTATCCTTTCTCCTTCATCTCTGCTGAACACATGAAGAAGCCACTTTGCTTACAGGCAGAGTCAGAGGAGAACAGACCAGACCCCCAAACAGATACATGTGGCTTCTCTGCTATTTGGCATCTCTTATGCTCCAGCCCAGCAGAGAACAAAGACACCTTGACCTGCAGAAAGTCTTACACAGTGTTACCCAGTCTTACACCTCACGCAAAATTTAGAAGAATGCACATTCATCCCAGACAGAAAATGAGAGATATTTCAAAGTGTTCTCCATTAATTTATCATTTAATACAAATGCTGACAGAAAAGCAGGTAAGACCTTGTAGACACTTCCATCTATTTACAAACCAAGTAGTGAATCACCACCTTTCCACTCTTTTTTTTTGTTGTTGTTGTTGTTGAATCTGCAACTCAAAGGACCCTTAGACACTATGTGGAAGCAAGGTGAGGCAGAGTCAGCTTTAAGAGGGAGAAAAGCAAGGTGAAGAGGGAAGAAGAAATAGCATTTCAACATAGGGCTTTTTCTATATAACCACCATGCACACACAATAGGTCTCCACTTCCTTGTTCTTTAATGCAAAAGTGACACTGTTGGCTCTGTAGTTCTAAAAAAGAAATAAAGGAGACAAATACTGACTTTCAGATCTCTGGATCTTCTTGCCTTTTGCCTCCTTCAATTCACTCTGTCCCACTTCAGCATAATATCTAGAAGGCTTTTCTTTCATGTTTAAAAAGTGTGTTGCAGGAGTAAAGACACAGGGAGTTGGCTATAGCGAACTCTTTCTTCTACTCCTTTTGTCACCTCAAGAGTTTTTCCAAAAGGCAGTAAAACATCTAATCTTTTTCAAGGAAAGCGATCTCAATGCCTTGTGTGCCTCTGAATGTCTCCCTCATGACCAGGCCTGTAGGTACAAGACTTCAAAATTCCCCTGAACTTGCAAAGAATTCAGTTTATGGAATTCTTCTCATATGTTCTACCTTATCTCTACTCCTATTAAAAATGTTTTGATAGTTACAAACAACAAATATTCACAATATCAACCCGGAGTCAGCCATTCCCATAAATGCTCCATTTTTTGTTTGATGGGAAGAGAAGCAGGAAAAGAGGAAAACAGCAGAAGGAGAAGAAAAGCAAGGAAAGAACCAGTTCAAACAGAAAGAGAATTCATGACATTTTGTTTAGCATTGATTTATAAGAACAGCAGACAAGGAATTTCACTTATCCAGGATTCTGAATAAATTCAAGAAATAGTTCATAACCTGACTCAACAAATCTCATGGTCTCCTTTATTACCTACACTATCCTTTTTATTTTTTGTTAAATATACCTCTGCAGGGCACAATCACATACAATCAATACGATTGGAAAATTACATGAGCTCTATCCCAAGCATATATGCACCAATGTTAAAAAGTTATTTAAAAAACCAACAAACCAAAAAATAAAATAAACTCCACCCAAAAAGGTGATAATGACTGCAGAATGTCTCGGGGAGACTTGTATGGAACTAACAAGATCAAAGAAAACTAGGCTTACAAAAAACAGGAAAAGAGTCATCTATAGAGAAATCCCACAACTGGAAGTAGATGATTTCAAAGAGGGGGTGGGAGCTGTCATATAGAAGATCCCACAACTTTTCCTCCCTCCTCCCACGCATGCCTTGCCTCACCTCTTCCTCCCCACAGCAACAAATAGAATGGGGAAGAGCTCTACACTATGCTACCAGTTATAGAAAATAGGGAAAAATAATCAAGCTACAGCACAGTTGCTAAGCTGACTTCAAGGAAAGCTCCTCTTAGCATAGAGGCTGCTTACACAGCAAGCAGAGGCCAAAGGGGTAATGGGAACTCCTTAAAATTAGAAGAAACTGAAAGTCATTTGACAGATTTGCCCATGTTAGAGCAGCTTCACTTAGGAGAGGCTGCAGATTAAAGGTACCAATTGTAAACTCTGCAGCAGCTGTGATGTGAACAGGGTTTCTTCTCTTCTGTCTCAGGTTGCTTTATACATTTATAAAATGCTGCTACCAAGTTTCTTTTTAAAAAGCTAGAAATAAAGAGGTCAGTGCACACATCCAGTTGTGGGATCCATCCAATACACAATCTGGTTTGGATGCCAAAGACTTGTGAGTACTGTCTGCCACAGAACTATTAATAAATCTTTTTAATATTACAAAGAAGCAAACAATTTCTTAAACATCAAATACTCCACAAGATTTTCTTTATGCTTACAGATATATTTTCCCCATATACATTTCATATGTAATTCCATCATCTCTAATGCTTTTTATTTTCAGAGACACTGTACCACCTGTTGCTTCCATCTTTCCTAAGACTGTATTTTTCAAATTGAAGTCGATAATTGTGTTTTCCTAAAACTTTCAGATGTTCGAATCAATCGTTTCCCAGAATATGAAAACATCCAACCTTTATATTCGAAGACACCCACTTTGCTGGATGAAGCTAGGCACCTCAACTTTCCCAAATGCCGAACACCTGGCAATTTGCACTAAAATCATACACAAACTCACTGGAATTGCAAAGATTGTTTGGGAAAGATCAGTTAATTATTTAGGTTAACTAAGCTAGAGGCATCCAATTTTGATTATTATGGTAACATTTTAAGCTTCAAATGACTGGGATGTTCTCGATGCAGACAAATCCACATTCTCAAGTGCTCTTTCTATTGGGAAATTCCAGGAAAAGCTGCACCCTCTTTGCTTACCATAGTGTTCAAAGAGTTTCCATGGCATATTACACTTGCCATGGGGAAATAAAATTATAAAGAAAAAAATCAATATTAAGTTTGTCCTCCTTTCCCTGCTAATCAAGGCTCTACCTGCATCACAAGAAGTGCCTCGAAGACTGTGACAACACTAAGCAGTTACATTCTTCTTCCTACACAAGAATAAAGACCACATGTTAACTGTATAAGGACACTGTGCTGGGATAACATTCTCCAAAATCGCTTACTTATGTTGTGGAACTTGAACGAACTTACTCTAGCCTCTTTCACTTCCCGACATTTCAACAGAAAATAATGCAGTTGATAACAGTTGAGTATGGAAAAAGAGAATCCCCAATGAAGTTTTTGACATTTCAGATTATATTTGATCTGAGAACAAATCAATGTGCGCTACATAATTTGTATGCTGGTACACCACAAGTAACAACCACTCAACTGTTAGCACCAAGGCTATACCTAAAAGGTGGCTCAGAAGAGCTGTTTCACTTTCCTCATAAATTCAGAGTTTACATTTACTCAAGCAAGGCCGATGTTTTTCCAGTTCATGTCTAAATTACCATTTAGACAACTCAAGAACTTTTGCTTCCTTTTTTTCATCCAGGGGAATTGATTTATTGTGATACAAAAAATTAAGCTGCTGACACACTGACTTTTTTTGGTTGTTTTTAAATCAGTGCTACCAACGTTAGGAGACGGAAATAGGAAGTGTGTGTTTTGGAAAGTGAACGATGACAAAATTTGAATAGGAAGGTAACATCATGCCCCAGTCTTGCTCTGTGTTCCTTCTATCTATTCTAGGACTACAAAAACTTCTTCAAACACACACAGACAAGCACAAAACTTGCACACGGCTTATATGGTTGTGTTGTGTCGTGTGTGTGTGTGTGTGTGTGTGTGTGTGT
The DNA here is from genome assembly GCF_035582795.1 of Mycteria americana. NCBI lineage: Eukaryota > Metazoa > Chordata > Aves > Ciconiiformes > Ciconiidae > Mycteria > Mycteria americana. The sequence goes on from NC_134371.1 coordinate 37,570,776, forward strand.
GTGTGTGTGTCCCCATTTTAGAACAAAGAAGATGAGATGGCACTCCTGCTCTTGAGCCTCCTGACTATTAGCTCTGAATTTCTTGGACCATAAAAGTGGGTCTCAAATAGCTAGTCAACTGAAGATACTTTATATTGGGGTTCTTCAGATAACTATCCTGTAAGTCTGCTTCCTTATAGCCCAGATTTATAAATGGAAATGGCAATGGAAATGAGGGTTTACGCTACTCTGACTTACACATTTCTCTCTGAACCCGAAAACCTTAATAACAGTCTGTAATAGTTTAAGTTAGATCAAGGAAGGGATATGCAAGCGGCTTTCTTGTGTTATCAATGAAAAGCCTCACTCCTAGTCCTTTCTAATAAAGAATTTGCCCCACCTTACTCAATTCATGCTGTCAAGAGACAATATCATCATACAAGTTTGCTTCTTCCACATCTAATTTAATGTAATGCTACAGTTTGACAAGTCTTTTCAGTTTCAATGGGCTTAGAAGTCAGTCACATTTGCAACACAGTTTTATCTTTTACTGTAACTGAAAAAATTTTAAATCGGTATTCAATTTAAACACTTAAAGACAAGGCTTCTTTGATTATATAAAATTTCAATGTTCCTTCTCCCTCTCTAAATGAGCCATTCCATCAGCTGAGAGAGTACATGAGAGACTGAAAACATGTCAGAATACCCCAGATACATCTCAGTACATTGCAAACTGTATGACTAAATGGAATGATTTTCCGCACTTCAGTGCATGGCTAAGGCTTGACAATCATTAACTTTTGTAAATTATTATTAGGATAATACAGTCAACTCACAAAACCCTACAAAGATTTGACAATCAAAACTGCTACACCAGGGAAAAAAAAAAAAGTGTAAAGCACAAGTCTTTGGCTCTCCTTTAAAGAAAAACAGCAGTTTACCATGTTTATACAGATCCCCCGTTTGCCTACCAGTAGGGGCAATATCACATTTGTGCATCACTGAGTAATAACACCATTAGAAAAGGCAACTTCACAGAAGTTATTGGCTAAGCGAATTCATTTGAATGCTCTGTTTTGAGGCAGCAAGCTGTCACTGTTACACAATCAGGGAGGGTGAATGGGGAAGCCACAGAAGGAAAGGAAGGTATGGACAAAAGGGAGAGAATAAGGCTCAGAAGAAATTAGACAGAAGAACTTGAGAAGAAAGGGGATAACAGTGCTGCAAGTTTGAAAGGTGCTCTGATCTAAAGAAAGTCCTACTCTGAAACAGGACAGGATACAACAGTATACAAGAGAGGGAGAAGAAAAAGCGTAAGTTTCTCCTATTAAGAGAACTAGGTTACAGGAAAGGAAGAGGAGATGTTGACAGAAGAAGGAGGAAAATAACACTACAGAATAAACAAACATAATTTCTACACTGATTGAATCACTGTTGGACATACTAAAACTTAACCTAGCACTTGAATCTTCCTATTCTGGGGGGTTTGTCCGTGCTGGGGCTGAAACCCAGGCATCAATCAGTGTTGAAAGTTGTCTACTGCAGTAGAAAATCTCACCAATCTACCAAATGATGCAGTAGTGCCCTAACACCATTGTAATACTGTTTCTTCTTGCCCAAAGAGAAGGAACTAAACCACTTTCTAGCTGAGACCAATTTCACTGCAGTGGACAACATTCCTGTACAACTGGGACAATGATGGGCTATAGAAATGAACGTAGCAGTATACAGAATTACTCCAGAAATTTTTATTCCCTAGTTATTTGCTGTAACCATCAATCCTTCCGCTGTATATAGAATTATCTGTCCTCCCAGTTCTACTAGTATGGTTTTCCACAAAAAGGGAAAATTTTAGGTGCAGCTTCCAGAAAGACTTAAAAAAGCATGCACTGCGTTTTGTTATTTGACTTATCAACTAAACTTCTGCAAAAAAAGCAGAAAAAGGACAAGAGGAGGAGGGGAAAAAAACAGAGCCAAAAATCAATACTGTTGGTAGATATTAAACAAACTATTTAACAAGTCAAACTATAATACTAGGCAAACAGGGCATTCACCTGGACACACTGATCACTACAAGGACACTATGCACAAAGTACAGCACGGAGAGCTGGATAAAGGAGAAAAAGCAACAGTTAAGGTCTCCCTTCTAATCCACATTGAAAGCATTCACCATATGTAGGCCAGCAGTCTGAATGGCTCTGACTGCAGAATTCCTTCTGGAAGCATAAGTGGAGAAAAAATTAATCCCTAACCTGGCAAGGAAACTAGCTAGCACAAGTAATAAAGGCAGAAAGTTTTTTGCCCCTCTAGATTTTCTTCTTAGTGTTGAAAATGAATCTGTAGATTCAAACATACCATAACCGTCTGAAAATTCATTTTACATCAAGAATTACTGCAGTCAAAAAAGGTACATTCTGGGTTTGTCCTCCTAGATCAGAATACTGCACTAATTATCTCAACTAAAATGAGCTCCCTGTGTTAATAAAGACACAGCAGGAAGAAGTAAACTAATTAAAAACAACAACAAGAAGGCTGACCTGACGGTGGTGTTCTGTACTTAAGAATGGGAGAACAGGGCATGGTGCCCGAGTCAGTTGACTTGTGAGCAGGCTGCCAGGGGAACACATTAATCATCGTCATGCCCAGAGCAGAGAAGGGAGGAACAGACCTGACAGGCTCAAAACTGCATCAGCCTAGCTCTGCTCAGCTCAAAGGGGAGTGGCTGTAATGCTAGGCCTCAAGTAGGAGATATGGATGGATAGAGGCAAGGTGTAGATGAAGCTATTCTAGTGCAAAGATGGTCCTTTGCCAAAAGTTAAGAGGGGTTAGAAAAAAGCAAACTTCAAAACTACTCTTGGCAATTAAGAGGCCAAAGTTCAACTAAGAGCGAAATAAACCCATGTGAAGACGTATGGAAAGTGTGGGCGTGTGCGCTGAAAAATGCCTTTATTTTCATTCAGTGCTTCTACCTCCCAGACATTTGATCACAACAGCTGCGCTCATGCGAAAAAATTCTTAAAACATACCCAATATATATACAGATATAACTATGTATATATGTATATATATATATTTATATATAAATTTTTATTTAAATAAAAAAGAAAGCTCGAATCCCAAGCCAATATGTGTATCAAATCCTTGACCAGCCAGGTCTGTAGGGCATAATCAAATTCAATGTGAAATAGTATATAAACGCGGTGCCTTGACTGGGCAAATTAAATAATTGCTACTCAAAAGAGTCTTCTGTTTGGACTCTCCTACTGGTAGGCAATAGTGGGACTGTATCTCCCCTCCCACCCCCCATTTTGTTTTATTTAACAGTATGATGAATGCAAAGCTTAGCCCAAGGTTACTATGACCTCAGCAGGAGTTAAGGTTCAGGAAAAAACTAAAACCCAAGAAAATTATTAACTCTTGCTTTACCCAACCAAAGCAATGCAGTAATTTATTACATAACCAGTGCTTTCCAATTTAGTAGTCTAACCCAGAAAGAAAAAACGAGAACAGGCCAAGAAGGTGCAGAGGGAGCAGCACTCCAGAAATCATTCTCCACAGAGTTCTTCACATACAGGGTCTCACCCCAGTGCATGTCAAAAGAGTCAAAAAATGTGCAGCAAGAACAAAATCTCTTTCATTTCTTTAACTTTTAAAGAAAACATCTAGAAAGGCTTACTGTTTCTCCAAATTATGCTTACAAAGCATCTACTTGGAGAAGTAGCACACTAGATCTATCAAGCAAAATTTGCTTTTCAGTACTTCTGCCTACTTCTGACAGGATCTGTGCTGTACCTTATGAGGTCATTTTGATGCAACTTTTCCCCTAAGAAAGGGGAATCTAGGAAGGATTCACTGCAGCAGTGGCAGACAAACTGCAGATTGATTCTCAGGTGCCAAATTCTAACATGCACAGACCTTACACAATGCCAACTTTAAAAAAAGAAAAATTCCCCTCTGTTTTTTTAAAGATTGCCATCGTTGATGCGCATAAATCAAAGATGTTGGTCTACTTCTGTAAAAGGCCCTCACAACAGCATTACAATTAAATAACTGATGTATCACTGAACAAAAGAAAGAAGGAAAAAAGTCAGGTTATAGAGGAAGCTATGTTTTTAATAATAATAATAAAATAGCAATGAAGGAAGACGCAAGAGTTGCTGAGAAAGAGGCATACATGAAAGACTGCTATCAAACAGCAGAGAGGTCAGTAAGTCCCTCCGCAGCAACTTAATTGTATGGACTTTGGGTAAGCTTGTTTTAAAGGCATAGTGAGAAGGAAAAAAAAAAAACTAACCAAAAAAACCAGCAAACACTGGATGAACTAACATTGTTCACCAGCTCATCAGCGGTTAACATCCTTCTAGCAACTGCACAACCTTATGTTCACTCTACTTCCTATTTCTAGAGATTCTGCCTTGGTCACAGCTGCACAACCTTCACTGGTTAGTTAAGCCTCTCAACCACAAGCTGCAGCTAACCAGCTTCAGAAATGCCCATGCTGTACTAGATTGGTCTGCATTCTGCTGACCTCTTTAGTCCCAATGGAAAATAAAAGGCCAGCAACCTTCAAATAACATAAGGTATGTTGGACACTTATTTTGTTATCCTTTTTAATTACACATGCTGTGCTGGGATGTACACGAAGGACTGCACCTGTTGCATTGCAAAGATTCTGTCACTTGTAGTTTAAATTTAAATAATTTAAGCAGTCTCACACAAGCTAGGGTTCAGTTCCTAGCCACAATGGTAGGAATTGTTTTAAGAATGAAGTTTGCTGCACATCTTTTGACACTGCAATTCACAGCTACTCTCCAACCCTCATTCCTTGTTTAGCCTTAAACCATACAAAGAAGTGGCCAGGTTGTTTTAGTCGTTGAGAAATTAAGGTGATAAGGAAATATGCACTGGGTATGTAATAATACCAAAATAAAAGAAAAAACCTACTTCATTAAGATCATACAATTAATCAAACAGAGTATATATATAATATCTTTTTTTTTAAGCCCTGGGATCCAAGGCGTCCAAAGTTATTAAAATAAAGTTCATTCACAGAACAAAAACAAATTTAATTTGAATTGCTTGCAGATACTGCTAATTTTCATTTTTTTTTTAATTAAAAAATGCGTTAATGTGAACTATGTGCAGGATTTGTTTCTAGTAGTTGTGTTTGTGCACATTGCCTCTGGACCTGCTGCTCTGCTACCGCTGTTGCTCCTGGGTTTCTCCAATCACCCCTGGAAAAAAACGATGGAAGCTACCAACACCCCAGCAAAAGAAACTCTGGGGTATGCTGGTCTCACTTCATGGAGCAGATGTGGGCGTAACTCCCGCTCTCTGGGAGTCATGGTTGTCTCCTCCTCCCTCTGGGTCCTCTGACAGGCTAAGAGATGCCGTCTTGTTTGACAGGAGGCCAATGTTCTCTTGTGTCAAGGCTGATCCATTTGGAACATCACTGCTGAAAGAAAGTTGAGGAGAAAGGGGGAGGGGGTGAAGAGAAGTAATTACTGAGATTTTTCATTTGTTTTAAGTAAAAAGACTTCAATATTTGTTGCTGCAGCATCTCAGTGAACAGTTGTGAACATATGTAAACATATAAAGACTTGCCTTGTATAATAAATAGGTTGTCTGGTATGCTGCAGGTACTTACCAGAAAGAGAAGAACTAATATAAGGCTAATTGAAAACAAAAAAGACTACATATTTTTAGGGTTCTAGATTAGTTATATTGTGCAAAGTATTTCAGTATATGCCACAAGATGTACAGTATCAATCTGTACAATGCACACATTCCAGAATATTTAACTTATCTGGATAATATATCTTAATTTTTTTTTTAATAAAAAAGAAATAGTTGTTTCAATTTCATTACTTCCAGAATTTTATATGGAAAAATTAGTTTCCACTCTGGAGGCCTCAATCTAATGGTGCAGCGCGGAGCTCAAAGATTGGTTATAGGACTTCATAAGAAATTGAGGGGGAAACCTTTTCTGAATAAATACACTTTCTGAATAAATATCCAGATTCCAAACTGCTCACATGAAGTTATGTAAACTTGACTTAGCGAAACATCTGCAGCATTTGAACTTTTCTGTTCTAAGTATTAGTCTGAATACATACAGATGCTTGCAGCCATCTGAAAATGGTTGCTGTGTAGATTTCCAGCATTCCCAGCCAACATCTTATTTCAACTGACTATCAAATGTGAGTTTAAATCAATCCCAGCACCTACACAGACAAAAATTACTGCCTACAAATAAGAGTGAACTTTGTTTGAAAGTTACATACCTTCCTAGACAACATCCACATCACAAACTTTAGCAGGATGGAATAACTTTCCTCTCACATTTGGAACATTTCTTTGAAACTAAAATGGTAGATGAAGATTTATTTTATGCTTCTTGTTTATCTCCTGCTCCTCCCTACTAATCATCCAATATTGACTAGATGGACTTCTGGTCTTAACACAACAGCAGAATTGCAATGTTTGTAACAGACATAGAGTCTCATTCTACTCAACTACTCATCAGCTGAAATGGCACTTAATTCATGCTTGCATTATAAAAAGCTTGATTTGTCTAATCATTTCCTAGTAGATCCTTCCACACCAGAGACAATGTGAGGCAAGGGGTATTATTCATATACCAGAGAGTGACCCTGATTAAGTAATTCTCCTATTATACAAAGAAAGGTTGAAGACCCATGTTACCTGAATGTCAGTGCGAGGTCCTCAGTTGGAACCTTGCTTTGCGATTCTAACTGTCCATTTTCTGTCTGTTTAGTGGTGCCCAGTTTGTTTTTTATATCCAGTGAAGACTGGCTCTCCTTTAAAAAAAGGACAGAATAAAAATTCTTTAACATTGTGTTAAAAGAATTTGAGACTTCATCCTTTGGGACCGATGGTGAAGGCCTGTAAATTGGAGTCATACCGTGTAACCCACAAAAGCCGTGAGACAAGCAAACAGACTCAGTAAGATACGCTCATCCTCTCAGGACACAGTACTTCCCAAAAGGAAGGGATGATCCTTGTAACAACAAGCAAAGACCATAGACTGTAACAACACAGACTTCTGAATGCTAGCCTGTACCTGCAGATGATGTTCTCCATGTTAAAGCAGTTTACACAACTCATGGCACAGTGACCTTGGAGATGATTCATAGTTTTCAACAAATTCAGCACCACACTTATTTTCAAATGGCATCAAAGTAACAGCAGAATATTTTAAAGTTGCTAGAATTCAAATTCTTCACAAAGAAGAATAAAGAAACTTTTCAGGAGTTTTGAAGAATAAAGAGGTGACGAGGAAGATAGATGACTCCAGCTGTGGTCATCCAGCAGAGAGCCTTTTTGCCAGGGTTGAAAGGGCTGCAGCCAGGTACACGGCTCTCCACTCCACCTCTCTGCCTCCCACCCCCACAGCACTCACCATGCTCAGCTCACGGGTTCTCTTCCCAATTTCCCTTTCCACCTGGTGTAGCTCCAAGCTCAGCTGTTCACTTGAGATCATCCCAGGCCACTTGGGAGGTGGGGGTGGGGGCTGTGGTTGGCCTGCCAGGGTAGTCGCCTCCCTCTGCAACAGCAGCCTGTTACTAACAGCCTAAATGCATAAAGCCAAGCACATACACAACTGAGCACACAACACACCAAGCACAGAAAGAGCTCTAGGCCATAACTCTAGAGTATTGCTTATTTGCAAAACCAAGGCCTTCTCTCTCCATGTTGAACAAGGTCCCAATCGAACTCACTTCCAATGCAAGTTTAAACATTTTTTTACATGCAGACAAGTCTTTTCACTTTTAAACAAGAAGTGTTGAATACCTTTTACTGTAATAAGTTTGTATGGGTTTTCCCCATATACGGCTCCCTTCTCAAAACTAAGATTAAGCACATGAACAAAAACACTATTCTTTTTCTGTGAGCTATTTTTTGAACAAAAGATAACAGAAGATAAGCAAATCTGCTGCTTTATTTTACAGCAGAATTTATCAAATTCTACAGTAGAGCCAATATTATTACTAAATCATATAAAATATCTTGAGATGTGGATGTCAATATGTAGTGCTCTACTGACCCAGATTAGAGAGCACAGGAGCAGAGAGGGGCAAGTGATTACAGTCATTCACAAGTCGCAAGTTACTAGCAGCCAAGTAAAAGCGGTAACCATGTCAGCCACTCCAAAAATCTGCTAATACGTGGGAATCAGTTCTGTAAGCGCATGCTCTGCATTTAAACACACTATCTACTACTCCACACAACCAAACATCTGGCTGGTCTTCAAGTAGAAATGATGATTCATTTAAGAAGAAAGCAAAATAATCTAGTTCTTCATGCTCTGACTGAATTAAGTGATTGCTACAACCTTGTAACAGGTAAATCAATAAAGCCTCCTGGGTTTCAAATATCTACTTGCAGCTTTGAACATGAGATAAATTGAAAGCTCAAAATAACCGGTTTGTTCTGACAAATTCAAATTATGGTAAAATGAAAGCTCAAAATTCAACTATGTAGGATTTAACGCTGACACAATCACAATAGTAATGAGCAGGAGAGGCAGGCCACTTACGGGTTTTGCAACTTTCCAATACTCTTCTATTATGGCAAAGGTAGACATGCAAGGTTTAAAACATTTTCTCCTCTTGTTCCCAAACAAGAGCACAAGAACACAAGTTATGTTTCAAGTAATTAAGAAATGCATACTAGTTGTAACTGCTGCTGTGACTTAAAAATTGTGAGGTCCTACAACTAATCTGCAATAATCATTCTCTATAACACATGTTCTTAGGTAACCATAGTTTCAGCAGAAGCTGCTATTGACTACTTATAACAATTCCTTCTGGGAAAACACTAAAATGAATAGTTGCTGAGGTACCTAGAATAGTTTTCTGGTAAATATTTACTGATTTTTCCTAGGAGGGGGAAAAAACATAGCTAAAGCTTTGCTAAAACAATTCTTTTATTATGCCTTGACATTCCTCCTTCTGTGTCTCAAAATACAAACAAAGATCTCAGATCATTAATTCTTTTACAAATGCAGGCTCCTATCTTTCCTCATGTTGCAAGTGACTACGTTTCTTCTAAGCAAGGAGATATAAACGATTAAGCTTTAATTTTTCAAGCTAAATATCTTAAATATTTATTTTCTTGACTCTTGTGGCTTGTGCTATTTAGGAAGAAACAGGTACAACACAAAGCCAAACACGAAACAGATGAAGGTCATAGATTTCTGTACATAAAATCAGACATCTTCAACAGCAGTAAAGCCAAGAGGTACAGGTATCTAAACCACAAGTTTGCCTCTGAGTTAATAAATGAAGAGAGAGGGGGAGTAAGTGAGAGAGAGAGAATAAAAGCAAACATGAACGAGCACAGAGTGCAGATTCAAGTATGGTGTTGATTTGCACGTGAAGTGCAGCCAAGTTTCTGCTGCTAAGCAGAGAGGTTTACACTTGTACCATAGTCCTGATGCCTGGCATCACCGAATTAAGTATTGTTACTGAATCATACAGTCAGAGAAAGATCAACACGTGAAAAGCAGCTTCACTAGCTTCATCTCTCTCCATACTACCCCTCACCACTCTTCCAAATGTTGGTACCAACCTCTAGTCCTCGCATTTGTGTCTGCTGGCTAATCTGATGGTCTACTTGCTGCAGCTCCATGCGCAGCTGCTGCTCTCGCTCCGCTGAGGGCAATTGTTTCCCATGACCAGCCACATCTGACATGGACAGTCTCTCCCTTTGGGATCAGAAAAGCAAAAATAAGGAGATTTCTGAAAAAAGCTTTACTCAGCTGGTACAGAAAGAAATAGATAAAGAAAATTTAGAAAAAGGCAAAGGAAAAATAAAGCAATCTTACCTGTCATTGAAACGTCCCTGAGAAGGTATATTTTGATGAGGAGAATATGGAGAGCCTCCCCAACCACCATGAGTTCCATAAGGATTGTAGTCTGCCAGTGAACAGAAAGAAAACCATGTCGCATTACTACAAAACTATGCTTTAAGTAGTTCAGCCAACACACAGAACTGGACAGAAATTAAAGAGTAACCAGAAAGGTCAGCCCTCTAACAGTGAGGAAGTCTAACATCTCTTCTGCTGAAATGAGCACAAAAATACTATGTGTGACCAGTCTCATATGCATAATGCATGACATCCTGCACGTCCAACAAGATTTGCTACAACCTTCCAGTTTATGAGTTTGTGAAGGACTTCAGACACACAGGGTGATGGGGACACAAAACCAAACTTACAGCCACTAGGAGAGCAATTATTTTCATTAAGTTCCTAAAAGACTCAAGAGTTGATTGATAATTCTGAGATACCTAGTTAATACCAGTTTGAAGACTAAGCTTTCAGGGAAGCCAGAGTTCTACCTGTGATAAAGTCTAGAAAGTTACCACTTGAATTAAGCAAATGAGTTTTTGTTTTGTTTCCAGCAGTTAACTCCTCAAAAAATCTAGAAGGAAGTTTGGGGGAAATATAATTAAGTCATTTCTTAAGATTATTCAGTGCACCTCAGAGAGACCATCTTTTCGAGTAAGATATACAGCCACACTATACATATGATTAGAAGACAGATGTGTAGAAAATAAACCATTCCCACTTTATTTGCTTCACCTAACAGTACACAAAACAATGGCCGCATTAAGCTTGCAGCAGCAACTATCCATAAAGTAGGAGTCCAGTACAGTACTTAGCTATGCATATAATGGTTTTGCATTATATTTAAGAAATGGTTTTGCATTATATTTAAGTTTTGCATTATATTTAAGAAAGCAGTAAGTTTCTGGATTCTACTACAACAGATTTAAAATAAGCCTCATCTCAGAGGGACCAGCAGAGCAATATAACTTTTTCCGAACAGCAACAAGTCACTAACACATATACGACGTGCGCACAAACCTGTCTGTGGAACAGGAAGTAGTGGCAGCCTTTTTCTTCAGGCTTCTCAGTGTAGCCCTAGAGTTATTTTTAGTGGCATAACATACATTTCATCTATATTTCTAAGACAAGAAACAAGTTTACAGGGGCTGTCTTCAACTTGCACTACACAGTAGCACTAAAGAAAACAGCAACAGCCAGCAAAATCCAAGAAAACACATCATACCCGAAATGATTGATTTGGTGGTAGCTCCCTGAACCGCCATGGCCTGCATGGGACCAGAATTCTGGTACATCGCTTTGGAAGTACGAGAGATAGCCCCAAATCTCGACACAGTTGGTCGGTCTCCAAATGGAATGAGGTCATCATCACCAGTCTCTGCTGCTCGTCGCTGCATGTCTAATCGCTGGTCACGCATGGCTTTACTATCTACATTCTAGACAAGATATGGAAAAGGCAGTCAAAAACTTATGCAGAAATTAACAAAACCACATTCCTTTTACAACAACCTGGTACCAGTATAGTAAGTCTGTCTTGTATTCTCTATTCCCTTCATCCTTCAACTAGTCCTTCAACTAGAAATTGCCTCAAGTTGCGCCAGGGGAGGTTTAGACTGGATATTAGGAAATTTTTCTTCACCGAGAGGGTTATCAAGCATTGGAACAGGCTGCCCAGGGAAGTGGTTGAGTCGCCATCCCTGGAGGTATTTAAAGGACGTTTGGATGAGGTGCTTAGAGACATGGTGTAGTGGTGGTTTTGGCAGTGTTAGGTTTATGGTTGGACTCGATGATCTTAAAGGTCTTTTCCAACCTATATGATTCTATGATTCTAGTCTTCCTATTCTTCAGTTTATAACTCCACTGTTAGTGATGTCTCTTTAATGGTCTAACTTAAGATGACCATTACTACCACCACTGTGAAACAGCTGCACAATTAACTGCAAACAAATCCAAGAGAAGGGAGCAGCAACACAAGGAAATTAAGACAGCAGGGAAATGGGACAGAAGGGAAAAAAATATCACCTCCAGAATAAAGTCAAAGAGGAGATCAGTGGGCATCTGAGAAATACATACTCCTTCCAAAGTCCAAAAGAAATTTCTCTGAAGCCCAGTGTTAAGAACCATATCATCTAACAGCATGCAGATGATTCAAAATGTGAATTATTCAGTACAGCACTTACTTGGACACATCTAGTAAATCTTTTCAGGCACATTTTTCATTAAGCAGTAGTACTGCTTGGAACATCCTGGTTTCTAACTCTGCTTCACACTCACACACCTTAATGGGTCAGCAAACGAACAGATAAAATGTTCTCTCTCTACTCAAAGAACTTTGCCAAGTAATCACAAAGGAAAAGTTGTGCACAGAAAACAAGCTTGATTTAGCAGGATAAGTCAATTTGACTTAACTTACTTAGAAGAAGAAACAACAGAATATCATAAAGATTTTTAACAAAGTTTTCCTGAGATAAAGTTAGGCCAGTTATGGGAGAAGTCACCTGGAGCAAGTATCTTAGACACAAGTCAATGGGTTGTTTGCACGAATAAAAATAAATTTTGAAAAAGCACCCTCAACACAAAAGAAACAAAACAAAAATACACCCACCCCCTAAATAATCACCACATCCAGATAAACACAAAACAGTGACAGAAATAAACAGACTTAAATTAAAAAAAAAAGGGGGGGGGGAAAGCACTTAATTAAATGGGAAAGTTACCTGTTGGCTGCCAGAAAATGTTAAGAATTGCCAAAATCAAGACTTTGCTAAAGATATAAAACTGTAGCACAGTGCTGTGTACAGCAAAAAGAACAAGGTAAGTGGGGCTACTACACAAAGAGGACTGGCTAAAGGCTAAAAACTTCAGTATGGTCCAAAATTAAAATAAAACTCTGCAAGCTTTCAGTGAGGATAAGGATTGCTAGAAACAGACAAGATAACATAGCTAAAGCAGGAATTAAGGGATGAAAATGGCAGTCACAACTGAGTTGGAAGCTAAACTCAAGAAGTGTAACGTTGAAATTAGAAGAGGCATTAGACAGCATCTACTTTGGAATTCTGAAAAAAATGACATTTTAATCTCAAGTCTGTAGGATGCTAGTACCAATTCTAATTTATTTCCATTTACTGAGTGGGGGGGGGAAGAACATAATGAAGTTGCAATGCCATCTGCATAGAATCCAGCATTATGCACTCTCAGATGATATTATTATTATCCTTGAAAAACGGAATCTTTTACAAACAATTTAAAAAAAAAGGAAGAATTAATACACTTGCCATCTGCAATGAAGGTCTCCTGAGAATGTTTTTCCTGTGAGGAGACAAAAACTGAAGAACAGCAGAGATCCTATTTGCTTATCTGAAAATTAGCTCTGAACACCACTTTGTTTAGCAATGAAAAAGGAGGCTGCTTCTCCAGAAACTTATTACGCCTCTCTTAATTGAGTTCCAGTTTGTTTGCACAGTCTTCTAGCAGCAGGGATGAAAGACAAGAGCTGTTTGTTGGTTCCTGAACACTGCCACTTGGACAGCAGTAAGCCGATTCTGAGTAATCTCAGTACTTCCCCCGGTCAAACGTAACAGCCTTATGACTCAAGGCAAACAGACTGTGTAGGACAGAGAGCAAAAGGACATTTAAGAACCCAAAGCTGCAGATTAAATGCCTTTTCTTGCTCTGCTTTTTCTGGGAGAAAGCCTCCTTTCTGCTCTTATTTCACATAGTGCCCTCAAGGTCTTACAGGAAAGCAATTCAGTGGACAGAAACCAGATGCATTTAATTCCAATGAGGTAGAGTGGAAACAGGGAAGCCTGCTTGTGGGCAAAGAGGACAGAAATATCCTATGACTTAGGTTAAGTGGTTATTCTTCTGTCCACAGAAGAATAAATTCTGGATAGAAGTTTCTTCCCCCTCCCCTTATTGGCCAAAGAAAGGTCACCATGACAGTGATGACATACATACAAAAGATGACAGAACACTTTTGCAGATGGGAGGTGAAGGAGAAAGAGATGCATCTCTAAAATAGTCCCTCAGACTAAATAGTCCTTTCTCTTGAAGACTTTAATGTCTTCCTATTTGCACAGGCTAACAGCATACTTCTTGCTGTTGAGTGATGCTTAAAAGTTAGGAAGAAACAGAATAGTGATGGTATTTCAGAATCCTATTTCTTTTCTTCTACATTCATAACTCCCAATAATGACACCCTGGCAGCCCCTTCTTTTTGCAAAACTGACCTAGCAAAAATGTAGCAGCACAAAATAAGATCACAGTCAGACACCCATGGCTTCAGTGAAGGACAGAATAAGCACAGCACAGAGTTAGAAATTGCCCTGAAGAAGAATCAGCCTAGTATTATGTTACGACTATGCTTCTCTCAAAAGCTTCATGCAAGTTTTGGGTATTCTTGTGGTCACAAATCACAGAGTCCTTCAAGTAAAAACTAGTAACATTGTTAACAGCAGTCACAATCACCTTAAAAGGACTTAATAGCACAAAGTTAAGTTACAGCATCTGCCTGACAGAAAGTAGTGCAGGAAGCAACAGATGGACATGTTTAATTAACAAGCTGCCAGTACAGTCATTTTTGGATTTCAAGTAAGCGTAAAGAATCATGGCAAAGTATCTCTTGCTATCCATGGCTTTAGAGCAGAGTGGTTAGCCTGCATCTATATCCAGTATTTTAAAACAACTACACAGATGTAGGACTGTTCATAACTTTGAAAACAAAGCACCCTGCACACTTGCAAATGCATTCTTTGACTATAATGCACTTTTGAGCTAAATACAAGCACTGCTGTCACCCTAGACAGCAAATGAAAGAGTCCCTCCCCACCCACAGAAGTATCAACTTTACTTCTGTGTTCCCCTAATCCCTACATACCGCCATCTCCACACTCCTTGCTGCCACAACATCTTTGGGTTTTGCATCTTTGGTTCCAATGTAGGAGCCGATGGTGTCACAGGACCAGGGAGAGTACTGGCTATAGTCATTTCCTTTGTATTTCCCAGCTACCTTCAGGTCTTCATCCAAGTACTGTACAAACACAAAAATCTGGTTCTGTAAGTGAAGGGAAGAAGCAGCTTCACAGCCACCACTACTTCATTCAACAGCAGTGAACTTAAAAAAATAATCCTGGTGGTGTTTTTCTTCATCAACTACATCACCATTTGGAATTGGGCCATGGCAAGCATGAAATGTGTGAAATTCTGATCACCTGGCTACACTCCCAGTGCTGACTGTTCACGTGGCCAGTATGAAAGTGATATTTTGACCTTGGTTAAAAAAAAATAAGCTTCTATCAAGCTGTTACTTAATTCTAAACATGTCAGGAGCAAATGAAACAAAGTCCAGTAACTGTGAAGACTGACTACTTCAATTAATAACGGTTCAAAACTAATTCTCTTGGTTGCACCAAAAGCAGGTAACTTGGGATCAGTGGTAGATCAGAGAATCAACAGCCAATTGAGAGACTGGAGACTGAACTATAAGGGCTTCCCACCCGAAGCACAAAATCTACTGCCCCCGACACTTGCCAACACTGTACTGTTCTAATTTTCTTGTTGTCTTCACCTATCAGCACACACAAACTCCGAATTATTTTCTAAACATGCTAGTAAGTCACATTTTTGTCAAAATATGCTTACCTCCTCCGAATGAAAAGGATGAGGCAAGGTTGGTGACGGTGCAAAAGGAGGTGGAGAAATCACCTTCCTCTCTTCTAGCTGGGCCATGATCTCATTCCTTCGTCGGTGAAGTTCATCCAGGCTGGGATGCGGCTGAAATGAAGACAGAAATATGTTACAAAATATGGCAACCATATACTGCAAGAAAAGGAAAATACAGTGAATAGACAGTATCATTACAATAATAAATAATGATCACTTTGTTAAAGTCTACCTGTTAACTTTCATGTTTAATATAGGATATGCGTGTTCCTACACTGGCCAGAGTGTTAGTTCAAGACACTCCAAAGGCAAGGAATGTTATTTACCCAAAACTGATTAGATCCTCGACTAACCCAGTGTTTCTAACTTTAAAACTACTAATCTTTTAACTCACAGGTAGCTCAACATGACACTGTGTTCCAACTTGGCAAAGCTTCCATTGGAACATGTTCCAGCATGGCAAGTCCCATTTCAGTCATATGGGGGAAAGTGGTAGAACTCTACAGATCATAACCTAGTCACAGTTAGTTTGCATTTGTTATTCATTTTGCAATAGAATTAAACATCCCACAAATGTGTCAAATTCAAAACTGATACATCTGTAAGCTATGTTAAAAATGCTTCCTGGACTCAGCAATATGATTAAGAGCCTTTAATCTGAATGACAGCTACCTAAGTCCAAATATTCTACAGGACTCAATTCCACCTGATGATTTACCAAAACATGTTTGTGCACTTCTACTAGGAAGACCCTCCAGTTAGCAACCTTAAAGTAGAGAAAATTTGGAAGAGCAGAATTTTTAGTTCCCTTATCAAGCAGTGTATGTTTGCATATTTATTTATTTAGGCACAAAGATGGTCAGTCACAGATGAGCAGTACAAGAACACACAGACAAGCATTTGCACACGCTATATTTAATCTGCACTAGAGAGTGGTCCTCTCCAGCCTAATCTTTGTTGGAAAGTCAGGGCCATATGAGACTTCCAGAATTAGTTACAAGGCTTTTCTACTTTGAGCATTAAGTAACAGCCCACTCCTTTACGTGTTAACAGCATTTCAATTGCAGAGTTGAGCAGTAACTAAACTGCCTTCCAGTTTTTGATCAGCTTTGTCAAATGTACCCCTTCTTAAAGTTCAAACTTCTAATTCCTCACAAAAACCATCACCTTACTGCAAAAATATTCAACTTGTCAAGTAGTTTATATTTTCTCTCTCAAACAACTGCAAAAACACAATATAAAAACCATACCCTGTGGCATGAAGGTCTGATCTGACTGATATGAGGAGCCACTGGGCAATAACCCTCTGTTTGCTGGTATCTGTCTCTGGATTCAGGTACGTAGGAAGGTACAGCTGCTTGTGGAATTTCAATGGGTACAGGGCTTCCTCGGACAATCTCCTCTCGCTGATATGGCTGGACAGGGGGATATACACGACGGCTGTCGTAGTGTGGTGGGTATATAGGTTGTCCCATAGGAGGATACTGCTGCGGCTGCGTGTACTGTGGGCTCACCACACGATCCTGAAGGTAGGGTGGGTAATGGTCTAAATAAGGCGGACCAGGTTCAGGAGCTGATGGAGGAGGTCGGACAAAGCGAGACATGGACTGAGTGGGATAGTAAACTCCTGAAATAAGGCAAGAGGAAAAAACACAAACAAGAAAGTAATTATCACAACTGTCCACAAAAATGAATTGTTTCAAATACTCCAGTCTACGATCATGAAGAGAATGGTATAAATTAATTCACATTTGTTGTCTGCCCCCACTGTCTAACTGGTATTTCTACTCAAAAATTAACCACAGAAAACCTAGAAAAAGCAAAAGCTGATCCAAAGCTCAAGTGACATAGTTTAATTATCTAAATAAGACACCAGCAAGGTATAAAGGTTACAGTAGCTGGAAAAGAGGTGATGGGACTGAGCCCACCACAGATGCCACAGAAATCCTGCTAGCATACCAAATAGAAATAATTCACTAGAATGTCTCTGCAAATTGATATGAATGCTTTTAGCTACACAAGACCTAAAAAGTAAACTGAAGATTAGCCTGTACATCTTTATTCATGTAATTAAATTCAGTTTGTCCCAACATATCAGAGCCACTGCCTGTGTACAGAAACTTGGATTAATTACAATTTAAAGTTATCTAAAGATTTGTTCTACCTCTTGAACAGTAGAAGGAAATTTCAGTACTGTGAATCACCAGAGACTTCTAAGATCACACCTCATAGTTACCTGAAGATTTTAGTCATCTATCTGGGATCTCTGGATAATTTAAAAAGATGCATGACTATGTGCACATCATCAACAACATGCGCATCAAATTTTGTGGACAACTCAGATCTTCATTTGCACACAACAATCAAATGCAAGCTTGCCCCCCCCTCCCCCCTTCAAAAAAAAGTTGCTTTGAAACTTTCTCAACGATAGGTCCTGCCCCCTGCCCCCCCAGGGTTTTTCTTCTTTCAGTCTTTCATTCCTTATTTTTCTTTCATATTAACGTCACTTGATGTCATTTCTCTCTCCAATCGTATGTTGCATAAGAATCATTCCCTGTCATTATATATAGCCATTCCTTTTTTTTTAATCCCCTTCAATATTGTCTTTCTCCACTTGGTCTCTTTATACTTAAAACTTCTCCTCTTATTTCCTTTTTCATTATGTTTTCTTTTTTGGGCCCAGCCCTTCTCTAATTTCACTTGTTTCTACCCATCACATGCACATGCAGACATTTCTGAAACACTCATACACTTTTAATTAAGGACATAAGTACTTTCACCCCTCAAGTATAAACCCCTCTCTGCTGGTTAAGCTTTATTTCCATTTTCCCCAAGTCAAACTGAATTAAGGTTTACCAGATCCCTGATCTAGCCCAGCTGGGAAAAACTGAAGAAAGAAGGATTTGCTACACTGGATGGCTACAAACCTCTGTTTTCACTTGCATTGAAGTCCTCAATCAAGACATAAAAAGCCTGCCAATTTCCATTTTATTATGCCATCACCACATTAGTGCCTATAGTTCACATGATATGCAAGAAAACTCCACCTTAAGAGCTTAAGTAAACACCAGAGTAGGAAGAAAGAATAAAATCAGTATGAAGGTGAAAGATAGAGATCTTGGTCTCAAACTTACCTTGCTGGTAGGGCGCTGGCTCAAATGGTGGGGCAGCTCCTCTAGGATCTTGATAAAACATATCTGCTTGCTGAGTATTATACAACTGAGACCCTCGTGGTACCATCTGCAACTGCTTGGTGACAGACACTGAAGGCAGATCTGTTGGTGCCCGAGCGGGCACAGGATGAGGGTTCACTGGTAAGGCAGAAATAGAGCTCTTCGGGACAGATTCCAGCCTAAAAAGTAGAAAGATGGCACTGCTCATTAAGGCCTGATATAGCACACTGTACTTTAAAACACTGTTCTTTGTCCACCTTCTGAAGGCTTACATTACAATTAAAATATAAGCAAACAGGGAAGTAAAGCAGTTTAGAGTTTTAGCTTTAGTTTTCTACTCTACTCTTTAATCACTTTTAAAAAACCCACAACCACCCAAAAAACCCTGTTCTGTTTCTTTTCTAGAGAATGGGTTTACTTCGTTTCTACTGCATATTTACACACATGACAATTAGAACAACAGTTAGGAAGACCCGTACAAGTCAGGAGGGGATCCAGGGGCACTGCTACTCAGATGATCCATCTTCCCTGGCTTCAGAGCATTTTCGTAACCGGAGTCAGTCCCTCGGGAAATAAGTTGCGTCACTGTGCTGCCTGTTGACACAATTCCATTTGGCAGAGCAGAAGTTTTCCTATTGGGCAAGTCCACTCCCCCTTCCTCTGAGAGGATAGCTCCTGAAGGCAGGCCCACCTCATTTAGCTGGCCCAGGGAGGCACTCAGGGGTCTTCTGGGAACCAGACGCTTGTTCATTTTACGGAATCTTCAGAAAAAGAAACACACATCAAAAATTGAAACAAAAAAATAAAAAGAGTTGCATTTTCAAGATTTTTCAAGCACAGATACTACCGAAAGCTTCAAGTTTGAATTCAAAGTTTCCTAAGGGCTTGTGAGAAATTTATTACAAATATGTTAGACTACAACTTCATGGCTATTTGAACTGTTAATAGCAGTTTCAATCAGAATAACAAGGATGGATTTTTAATGACAAGTACACCAAGAATTCACAGCTAAACTTCACACAGCAAGTTTTAAAATGTTATTTCCTGTACATATATGCATTTCAACTGTACAGAAGAAAACCAAAACCAAACGTCACATAAAATACTACCTATAGTAACAGAAGCTTCAGAATAGGAATCGCAGACTATTCAAGTCTATTTTATTCAGAGAAGAAACTAACAGCAGAAAATTAAAGTGACAAAAGACAAACAGATTCCCTTTTGCACCATTTGTCTAACGATAAGCCAAGTCAAGCCTTTATTGCCATGTGATATCTTTAAAGCACAGTTTGTTAAGATTTATGTTACTATACCAATATGCAGCTTACACCATTTGCGCTGTTTGATAAATTAAGTGATTGCAGAGATAAAAGCTCTATGAACACACTGTAATTCCAAAAATCTGCTTCTGATAAGCCTTGAACAAACATGAATGAGCCTTTTAATTAACGTTCCACAAAAACCAGCAGACTGACAGTACTGGACAAATGAAGAGAGCAAATTCCAGAGTTGAAGGTCCTCCACCTAAACATCCTGCCATTAGCTTAGATACCACAATGCAAGTGGGAAGGCATATTTGTAGGCCTGAGTGGTCCCGCTGTTCACATTGCACAAGAGGCCATTTCCTATGCAAGAAGGTTTCAACAGGGTTACACAGAATCACAGAATTGCATAGGTTGGAAAAGACCTTTAAGATCATCAAGTCCAACCATAAACCTAACACTACTGGGACCACCACTATACCATGTCCCTAAGCACCTCATCCAAACATCTTTTAAATACTTCCAGGGATGGCGACTCAACCACTTCCCTGGGCAGCCTGTTCCAATGCTCGACAACCCTTTCAGTGAAGTAAAATTTCCTAATATCGAGTCTAAACCTCCCCTGGCTCAACTTGAGGCCACTTCCTCTTGTTCTATCACTTTTTACCTGGGAGAAGAGACCGACCCCCACCTCTCTACAACCTCCTTTCAGGTAGTTGTAAAGAGCAATAAGGTCTCCCCTCAGCCTCCTTTTCTCAAAGATAAACCACCCCAGCTCCCTCAGCTGCTCCTCATAAGACTTGTGCTCTAGACCCTTCACCAGCTTCGTTGCCCTTCTCTGGACATGCTCAAGCATCTCAATGTCCCTCTTGTAGTGAGGGGCCCAAAACTGAACACAGTATTCAAGGTGCAGCCTCACCAGTGCTGAGTACAGGGGCACGATCACTTCCCTAGTCCTGCTGGCCACGCTATTTCTGATACAAGCCAGGATGCCATTGGCTTTCTTGGCCACCTGGGCACACTGCCGGCTCACGTTCAGCTGGCTGTCAACCAACACTCCCAGGTCCTTCTCTGCTGGGCAGCTTTCCAGCCACTCTTCCCCAAGCCTGAAGCATTGCATGGGGTTGTTGTGGCCCAAGTGCAGGACCTTGCACTTAGTCTTGTTGAGTCTCATACAATTGGCCTCAATCCATCGATCCAGCCCGTCCAGGTCCCTCTGCAGAGCCTTCCTTCCCTCCAGCAGATCAACACTCCCACACAACTTGGTGTCGTCTGCAAACTTACTGAGGGTGCACTAGATCCCTTCATCCAGATCATTGATAAAGATGTTAAACAGGACTGGCCCCAGCACAGAGCCCTGGGGGACACCACTTGTGACCGGCCGCCAACTGGAGTAAACTCCATTCGCCACGACTCTTTGGGCCTGGCCGTCCAGCCAGTTCTTTACCCAGCGAAGAGTACACCCGTCCAAGCCATGAGCAGCCAGTTTCTCCAGGAGAATACTGTAGGAAACAGTGCCAAAGGCTTTACTGAAGTCTAGATAGACAACATCCACAGACTTCCCCTCATCCATTAGGTGGGTCACCTTGTCATAGAACGAGATCAGGTTGGTCAAGCAGGACCTGCCTTTCCTGAACCCATGCTGACTGGGCTTGATCCCTTGGTTATCCTCCACATGCTGTGTGATGGCACTCACGATGATCTGCTCCATCAGCTTCCCCGGTGCCAAGGTCAGGCTGACAGGCCTGTAGTTCCCCAGGTCCTCCTTCCGGCCCTTCTTGTAGATGGGTTTCACATTGGCTAATCTCCAGTCAACTGGGACCTCCCCAGTTAGCCAGGGCTGCTGGTAAATGCTGGAAAGGGGCTTGGTGAGCACTTCTGCCAGTTCCTTCAGTACTCTCGGGTGGATCTCATCAGGCCCCATAGACTTGTGAGAGTCTAAGTGGTGCAGCAGGTCACTAACCATTCCCCCTGGATTATTGGGGCTCCGTTCTGGTCCCCATCCCTATCTTCCGACTCGGGGGGCTGGGTACCCAGAGAACAACTGGCCCTACTATTAAAGACTGAGGCAATGAAGGCATTAAGTACCTCAGCCTTTTCCGCATCCTTTTGTCACTGTGTTCCCTCCCCCGTCTACTAGAGGCTGGAGATTCTCCTTAGCTCTCCTTTTGCTGCTAATGTATTTGAAGAAGTATTTTTTATTGTCTTTTACGGCAGTAGCCAGACTGAGCTCTAGCTTGGCTTTGGCCCTTCTAATTTTCTCCCTGCCTCCTGTTGAAGCCAACATTTTCATATCATATCTAACAAGCAAAGTGAGATGGTAACACAGACTAGGAAGGTACACACATTATCGTAGAACATAAAAAAAAAAAGGGGGCAGTTGTACTCTATTACTCAATCTTCAGATAGTCTTTATGTTTGCCCGCATGCACAGCATTAACAGCAATGCAACAGATGCAAAAAGGTTTTTTGTTGTTGTGGGGTTTTGTTGTTGTGGTTGTTTTTCAGATGTGAATGAGTACAGAGTCAGACAAAGTGTAATCCTCCTATATAAATTTGAGCTGTTCTTCTGTAAGAGTTCGTTGATTATATTCTAGCCACCTTCCTAACTCTCCACCAACCCCCCAATTTCCTGGCTGGATTAGTCTTTACCCACATAATCAAACTATGAATTCAAGCTACATAGTGTTGACAGTGGGCATCATTCAGAATGCATTAAAAGGGAGTAAACAAACCAGGCTATCACCACAGTATAAACACTTGAGTAGGGACAGACTACAGCCTTCTAAACATATGCTGCTCAGAAGTCGTTCTGGTATCTCACGTCAGCTATGTAAGTCAGCTGGACACATGGAGACGAGTAGAAGAGAGCTCCCCAGGCTGAACTTATGGCTTTACTTTGGCATCCTGCTCAATACCCAAACCAGTTTCTCCCCACAAAGCGGTAGCAGGAGGTTGGGGAAACCACTGCCATGTTCTCCCTGCCAATTACTCTGGACATCTGCCTTCCATCAGGTCTCTCAGACGTGCAGTGCTTCTGACTCTCTGAAGGCTTGCACACAACTTGCAAGATGAGGAGGACTGGCCATCCCTGCCCATCCACCTATAACACAACAGAACGCTCAAGAGAGACAGGCGCACGTGTACAGACACCCATTCAATCAAAGGTGATGGGAAGAGTTTATATAGCACCCTCCATGATAAAATACTTAGAAAGAATGTAAGTTGCACAGTGCTGCTCTCTGGGTTTTTCTATACAATTTTATGAATCTTTGTTGCAGTCTCCACATGTGCAGGACACATAAGTTATCTAAAAAAGTTTAATACTTGCCTATGCATGCTGGGTCGTTGTCCCATGCCAAGAGGGGAATCAGCTGCTGTTTAAGCAAGTCTAGATTATGATTTGCTATCTAAGGCATTACCACATACTTCCCCATAACCTTCCTGCAAACTTAAAGCTATATATGAGATACAGGAACTACATAGCACAGCAATGTATATTATTAATACTAAACATTTCTAAAATGAGAAACACTAATGCAATATCTACTCAAAGGGATTAAGCAAAGATAAAAGGTACAAGGAAGAATCGGAACTCAAAGTTCCCCAACCACCTACAAAAACTGCTGCGACCTGAAACAGAACAAGCATTCACTTCACTTCACCCCACAACAATGTTATCACTAAGGCATAAAAGCCGATCTGGATAAAATAGGCCTCTCCCACCTGCAAAGATGATGAACAGTCCTTCATGATACATACAACTAGTTCAGAGGCACTAATACTGACTCACCACCTTTGTCAACCATCCAAACTAGCACTATCAATCTCCATTTTCTTAACACCATGACAAAAGGGTAAAAACCCCAACTGTTTCTGCAGAACACAAGTATCAAAGTCCTATTCTCTGTTCATCTGAATAACTGCCTTTGTCATTCTAACACCATGTGCTCTGCTCTTTTTTTTCTTCCTGTTTTGCCTATGCACTGCATGCTGGCTATACAGCCAATGAACTGCCATACTAATGCTTCAAGTTTTAGATTTTTAAGGGGGGGGGGGGGGAAAGACTGCATACCATTTCCAAATCTTTGGAGTTTTCTTCTGATTAAAAAAAAGTGCCTTTTCTTGAAAGAAGTGAATGATTTTAGCCCAAAAAATAAGTAGGAAGTTATATATACTGCATAAAATACATTGTATTTATTTCTTTTAACTCTTAAATAATCCATTTTACTTTAAAAAAAGAAAAAGTAAAACAACCTTCAGAACAGCAGCAGCTTGCTCTTGGATAACTGGGTGCCCCCTCTAAATCTGTAGTGAATGTAACTTATTTACTGTAGACTTCATACAACCATCATTTTTTAACTCTTCAACAATAGTTTTAACCACTTTTAGGTTACAGCATGTGCAATCTGTCAAAGAGTTTCAAAGAATAACTGTTGCAGAAAGAAAACTTGCGATGCTTGTTTTTAGCTCTCTGGATAGCTCTAGCAGCGCAGAACAAGAGAACCCCTACATCTGGAAAACTGCCAGCAACCTACTTCTCACACCTGCATATAAAGGCAAGATAAGAAATACACACAAATAAATGACCATAATGGATGCAGTCAAACAGCATGTTTAGTCACACTTAAGAAAAACTGCCCACCTCCAAAATCTCAAATAACACTTGTGTAAACATCAAGCTTTCAGAGCTGCATTACTGCTGAACAAAGGAAGACATCCTGTATTTCAGAATGAACAGTTCCAAAACCTAAGAGATGACTGTTACAAGTTTTTCACATTATTTCTTGCTAATGTAACAGACAAGTTATGCTTCCTCTCCCCATTCCCAGATATGATAAATAACTCTTGTGGATAAGATGAAACAAAGATTGGACTGATTTCTACCAGAAGAGGTACACTTACTTTTCTAGCTCCTCCTGTGAATGTGCAAAGGTGCAGCTGGCCCCTCGGGGGCATCCTCCTCTCTGT
Source organism: Mycteria americana (assembly GCF_035582795.1). NCBI lineage: Eukaryota > Metazoa > Chordata > Aves > Ciconiiformes > Ciconiidae > Mycteria > Mycteria americana. Next base: position 37,595,696 of record NC_134371.1, read on the forward strand.
TTCATGTCTCGACACATATATGTCTTGTACTTGCTGTGCTGAGGAGGCTGACAAGGTTAAAGAAACCAGGTGAGATACCTGAATATAAATGCACTTAACCAAGAGCTGAACGCATCCTCTTATCAAAGGCCTGATGTTTGACTGTTGATAATTCCTTCAATTTAAATGTTCCAGAAGTACCTAATGTGAAATAAATGACTAGAGCAGTATTCATGTTTGGTTCTTCAACAGAACTAATAGATTAAAGAGGAGATATTTTGACAACTAAGTCACTATCAAGTTTTTAAAACATTTTTATTCAAATTCCTTACTGGAGCTTGATTGGAACACAGCTGTATGTTTCAAGAAACAGTTAAGTGGACAAAACTGATATAGGCTGAAAAAAAATAACCAAGCTTAATCAGTAATTGCCAAATATTCATCAAGCTTTGTGGTAGGTTGAAAATAAATACGATTTAGTCAGTTACTTTTCCCTCGCTTTCTGTTAGCTCAAAATGGCACTTGAGTATCCCTTTGACCTCTATGAGAGTTAAATTTCATCAAGTTCCCCCTTACCCACCCCCCCCTTTGGACTAAAAATCTCTTGACTATCTACGATAATTATTTCCATGAGTAGTTGAGGATGCAATCTTACTCCTACACAGATCAGCACGGTATGGGTTGTCTTCAGTATTTTTAAGTTTCCCAAGAAACAATGACTTACTGCAATCTTGCTGTCTGCATGTACGCCCATTTACCAGTCTCTCTAAATAAATTTTGACAGAAGGCCAGAGGTGGTCTCAAAGACATTTCAGTTCCTACAGTTTTTATGACAGAATTAAATCAGAGGCAGAAATACCCTATCAGAGTTCCCACGCGGGAAAGGTCTGTAAAAGCAAACTTGCTTTCCAAGAAACTCAGCCAAAAGATGTAAATCCGTAAGAAGCCACCTGCAAACTGTTTTGGTTTTTTTGGGGGTTTTTTTTGGTTTTTTGGTTTGGTTTTTTTTTGGCCATCTACTGTAGTGAAAAAAGGAGTTAGGCAGGGTGTACATAAGCTGCACAGCCCTCTGCTGGCTGCTGCTGCCAGCCAGCAAAACTCTGCCCAATACTCTGTCCCCTCTCACACTTGGGAGGCTTTGGGTTCCCTTCCAAGCGGCACAGCATGTACCAGGTCTAGGCGATGGTCTCACCAGAACAAAAACCTTCACTTTTTCCCACCCTGATTTCCACTTGTGCATTCCTACTGCTTTTCCTTTTGCTGCTAGCAGTGCTCATTAGGCATTGCAGTGAACCAGTGAATGCAAAAAGGTAGAACAGCAAAAACAATTCACTTTGATTTTGCCCTTTTTTTTTTTTTGGTAGAGATAATCTTTCTACTAGTTCAGCTCCCTGAACCAGCTCTCCAAGAGGATGAATGCCAAAGCAAGGCAGGGAGTGGGAATGTGTGATAGGCAGCTCTGTCTTTCAGGAGCAGCTAGCATTTTTATCAACTTAGCTATACAACAAAATGAGATCAAAGGAACATGTGATAAAAGAACTATGAGATAAGCTAATATATATTTTAGCAACATCGTTTCATTTCTGAAACAAAAAAATTTTGCATCATGAACTTGGATTGCACCTTTATATTAAGTCTTCCTAAATCTTTAAACTTTGCACACCATTAAGCACAGGTATAAGAATAATTTCATTAACACAGAGCCATGTGGCCGAAAGGTGTCACATGAAAACAAACCCAAGAAAATTCCCACAGATCATACTGCTAGGCACCCCGGCTTCTCTTCCCCACCCTCTAGTCAGGAGGGCTGTTTATTCACTTCCCTAAGCTTGCAGCTGGATTAGACTGTTTTCTTTTCATCTTAGTGAGCTATGCAAACTTAATACAACAGGTATTGGAGGGGGGTTGTGTTGTTTTGGGTTTTTCCTTTCTTGTTTGTTTCTTTTTTTGATAAAAATGACACAGTAGTGATATTTTTAATCAGCTCCCCGTCAAACCAAATCTCTCCAGATGACATTAGTAAACCTCTGCTATTGGATGCAGCCAATAAAATTTAGGGGTAAGCATTTCCTAATGATTTAGCTTTTACCTGTTGCTGATCTGTTCCTTTCTTGCTGTGATTCTGGATATAATCAACTAAGCCATGAACCACAGTCCTCACAGCAACGAGTCCATTTTCCAGTTGTTCCCATGTTGGAGGTGGAGCATCTATTGCATTGACAGCAAACAGAATATAAAAACAAGAAGAAGAGTCAGAAGGATTTTCCAAAACCAGGTACAAAGAAACCATCGGTATCACAAAACTTCACTAGACAACAAAAAAAGATTTTATTGGAAGTGTGTGTCATTAGATAAAGTGATCAGCACCTTAATTCAGGGATATGTACCACTTCAAGAATAGTGAAGACCTATAGACTCAAGATTGAACCACACAAAATATCAAATGAGCCAGCAAGACTTATTAGCATGTCAAATTATTTCCTTTTATCAGAGCTTTCATATCCCGCAAGATCTCCAGAGTAAATGCACTGTACAAACCCTGCACATAAAAAAAAATTGGGCCGAAAATCCCTCTTTGCATTCAGACTCCTGTAGGTAAAAATCATTCTGTACAAATACCATCATCACTGGCCTAGATCATGCAGGCACAGTCACTGTACAATGGAAATTGATGCCTCTCACATGGAAAAATGTCACAAGGCAAATCTATGTATCAGACCACCATCTAACATGTGAATAATTACTATAGTCTTAATTCCAAGCGCGGGGCACTTGTTCTTTCTAGCCAATTTACTTTTCTAATAATTTAATCTGTTCCAGCAGATGACACTCCCACTGCGTGCCTACACACTTCTGCAAAACACAGGACCTCAATGTGCTTCACTAAACACCTTTCAAGACCTTTAGCCCAATTACATTCTATTGGGCTCACAAGGACTTAATTCTTCCAGAGGAACTTCAACATACCTATAGAAAGCAGGGAAGCAACTAAACAGCACAGAAGAGAAACATGAAGATCAAACTCACCTACTGAAATTGAGTGAGGCTATTAGTGATTCCACTTTATCTATCAGTCTTTGGCTAACAAATTTGCAGTACACACACAGTTTTGTCCCTGACTTGTTACGGTATGAAAGATTTGGGAAGAAAGCACTATATCTCCTTTAACTGTAAAGTACAACTGGTCCTCATTTGAAAGGTAAGTTTATTTGTTTAAACAAACAGAAACTAAGAACTTCAACTTTTCATCTCCTGAAGTCAATAGTTTAGGCCTTCACATTCTTTTGATATTAATATTGATTTTACAAATACTAACAGGTATAAAATAAAACTTCAGCCACAGCACACTCTGTTCTGTCTCTTCCCTTCTCCCTCAGGTGGTCCATCTTCACAGTGCTGCTTACTTTTTCAACAATTTCCATCTTTCTCTCCTCTATCAACAACTTATATTTTATTTCCCAGTTATATTCTTTCCAACTAACTTCCCCTTCCCAGACTTTCACACCTTTGCAGAATTACATATTAACAAAAAAATACTAAATACCCTAGAATAACAAATCTTTCTTGCCTAGACTGATTTTTGCCCAGCTTCTGTCTATTAGATCTATAAAAATCCTACTTTGGAATCCAAATTTGTTTACACAGAAGATGCCTTATGATTTTAAGCTGCCTTTAAGAGAGTCTCCTGAGCGCAATGTCTGCAGGCTAGAGACGTCAGATCAAAAACTAATACACAGAATTTCTAGAACAGAGAAAGAGACATACAATTTTTAGGTAAGTTAATGGAAGTCCTTAATCTGGTGAGTGTTTTATTGAAGACTTCCTCTAGTTTGTAAACAAATTATTTACTCTGGTAAAGAACTGGAGAAAAAAAGACATCTCGGAGTGACAGCTACAGCTCTGCATTAGGCATAGTGGTTCTATCAATCTTCCTGTTGCTTTGCAAATCTGGTTTCAAATAGCAGCATGTGTACTAAAAAAGGGAAAAGGAGGAAGCAAGACTGCTGCCACTCCCCGCAGTTAGCATTGCCCAATATCAAGTATACACCATGTAAACTCACAGGATTATATGTATTGAACATCCTCATCCATGCTCACCCAGTGCTGTCAAATAAGGAAGCCCTCTTCAGAGAAGCGGTGAAATTATTCCTGCCATACTTTTGAATCTATTTTAGCTTCAGAATAGTTCAGTTCCTCACACAGACTACTGCTGTTTCCAGGCTGGTTATGAATACCACGCAAGAAATCTTAAGTTTATGAGTGAGAGGATGTTTCCTTCCACTTGATGAACAGCTTCCAATCCTTCAACAGTGTTAAGCTCCTCTTGCTAAACTGCAAGTCAAAGGTTTTTATAAAACATCTAGACTTACCTGGACTGGGATCAATATTTGCCAGGAGCTCTAGGTGAGGTCGAAGACGATTCAGGTTAGCTGGATCTCCAGTCCTCTGAAGAGCAATAGTTAACTCCTGAACACTCTGTGCAAAAGAGGCTGGGGTCTGCAACTTAAAAAAATTATAATAATTAACTTTCTACAGGCAAAGCAATCCTCATGGTTTCTGAAGGTTGCTCCACAAGCTCACAAGAGCCGTCTTCCAAAACTGGAGTAAAACGTTTTTCGTACAAGCCCATTTCAGTCAGCACCTTCTATTAAATTCCTTCTCTGGCATTAAGAATGCACAATTCTTTGACATTGCAGGTTAAAATACAGTTCTAAATAGACTATCAATGTAACCTATTTCTGTGTTGTGCTGGCACCCAGAAAAAAAATACAGAACATTAGAAACAATTTAATTTAGACTTCTGAAGAGTCTAATATCTCCAATCCCTGAACCAACAGGTTTGCACCCTGCTTTAAACTGAGTACAGCTGACAATAAAGAGCAAGATGGTTGAAGAACAATGATAGCTAGCAACGTTCCATTTACTAACATCACACAATTTCAGTATTTAAAATCCTTTAATTCTACCTAGATCCTTCAGGAGATGTCTGGCAGGACACCTAAAAAGGTGGGCAAATGCATAAATACACAGCAGACTGATCTTGAAGCTAATCCTCCTGCACGGCAGCCACAGCAATTGTTTCACAGCTTTTGTAACCATTCAACAAGGTTCAGTTCTTCCCACCTAATTCAGGCACTTACATGGGAGTCCCCTAATTTAAAAGTCCATTTATCTTATGTTCCCTCTAAAGAAAAAGAGATCTGGGCATTCCCAGAGGTCAAGTCTTGCAGTATATTTACTTGCAGCATATTTACTCTTATTTAAGAAATGTGCTTCCACCTGTCTTTCTTACTTCAGGTATAGGCTAGGGGACTGATTTTCTTTCAACTTACGCACTAGCTTCCTGCCCGGAAACATGAACCATTAACCTCTGTTACTACATTGGCAGTTATCAGCTGTTCAGAAAGGACACATCCCAGCTGTGCAGCTAACCTTTGTGGCTTCCCATCTGCAGAAAGAGGTAAAGTAGAAAGAGATGGCAGGATGGCAGAGGGAGCAAGATTCATTAGGTTACAAATATATATTCTAATTATTTAGGCCATAGTGGGTTTTGCAATAACAGGGCAAATGATTAATGGGTAAGGTGAGTACACATGGGTGCAATCTGTAAATTCATGTTACAAGCATGTTACGAATCTACTACAGTTGCAAAAAAGATAGACTAGGCTGATTTTAGGTGGCTTTACCTTGTCAATGATAGACTGCATGTGGGATTTGTGAGACTGGTCTCCGTATAACAGTGAGGACCACTGATCTGGTGCAATGCGTAAACCTGCTTCCATAGCAATTTGAACTATCTGGGAATCATGTTCCCTTCTCAGAGCTTCGTACGTCCGAAATTCCTCCTTCAGTTGCATCAGGGAGGAATCTTCATCTCGCTTTGTCACCTAGTGGGGAGAAATGAGCCAAATACAATTAAGCAGGATAAGCCAGAGACTATGTAAAGTCCAAGACAAGTGAAATCTTCAGTCAGCAACTAAGTTCTTCCTCCCAAACTAAACTGAACTACGATACTATGCAGTGAACACCAGTTCCTACTAAAGTAACACGCTCTTCATAAACTGGAACCACGATGAAATGGATACCAAACATAATTTACTCGGACTCTGACCCAGATACTGGTGGAAGTGTCACACTTCCTGAACGACTTTACAGCATCCACACCTTACTTTTCCAGTGAAGGTATTTTGTTTGTATTGCAGAATTTTGTTTGAGGGTACTATTAGCAGCAACAAAGCATTTTTTTCCTCATTTAGCAAAAGTGAATGACATTTAATTTGAGCACCTAGGAATGGACCATTACATACTGTAAAGTACACTAAGCAGCTTAAGTTCTCTTTATACAACTCTGATATCCAAGAACCTCACACTTGTTTCTAACCACACCACCACTCAGTTAACAGAACTGGGGATTTTCCAGCTTTAAGTGTCTTCTAAGGAGGTAAGTTACACTGACTTACATGCAGGTTTTGTTACTGTGCATCTATTAAACCTGGACAGAGTCAAAATCTAGCTTTACAGATTAAAGTTGCTATTATTTCAGCCTACACTGCCATCATAGCTGTACAACAAAGAACTCTCCAAACATGTGGGACTTAATGAGTAATATTTTCTATAACTACACATATTTTTAGGCACTTTTAATGTTACAGGACAATGAAAATTGAAAACGAAAACCAATAGTTTTCATAGAATCACAGAATCATTAAGGTTGGAAAAGATCTCCAAGATCATTGAGTCCAGCCATCAACCTAACACCTCCATGCCTACTAAACCATATCCCAAAGTGCCAAATCTACACGTTTTTTGAACTCCTCCAGGGATGGTGACTCCACCACCTCTCTCTCTGGGCAGCCTGTTCCAATGCTTGACAACCCTTTCAGTAAAGAAATTTTTCCTAATATCCAATCTAAACCTCTCCTGACGCAACTTGAGGCCATTTCCTCTTGTTCTATCACTTGTTACCTGAGAGAAGAGACTGACACCCACCGCTCTACAACCTCCTTTCAGGTAGGTGTAAAGAGCAATAAGGTCTCCCCTCAGCCTCCTTTTCTCAAAGATAAACCACCCCAGCTCCCTCAGCTGCTCCTCGTAAGACTTGTGCTCTAGACCCTTCACCAGCTTCGTTGCCCTTCTCTGGACACGCTCCAGCACCTCAATATCCCTCTTGTAGTGAGGGGCCCAAAACTGAACACAGTATTCAAGGTGCAGCCTCACCAGTGCCGAGTACAGGGGCACGATCACTTCCCTAGTCCTGCTGGCCACACTATTTTTGATACAAGCCAGGATGCCATTGGCCTTCTTGGCCACCTGGGCACACTGCCGGCTCATGTTCAGCCGGCTGTCAACCAACACTCCCAGGTCCTTCTCTGCTGGGCAGCTTTCCAGCCACTCTTCCCCAAGCCTATAGCGTTGCACGGGGTTGTTGTGGCCCAAGTGCAGGACCCAGCACTTTGCCTTGTTAAACCTCATACAATTGACCTCGGCCCATCAATCCAGCCTGTCCAGATCCCTCTGAAGAGCCTTCCTACCCTCAGGCAGGTCGACACTGCCGCCCAACTTGGTGTCTTCTGCAAGCTTACTGAGGGCGCATGCAATCCCCTCATCCAGATCATTGATAAAGATATTAAACAAGACTGGCCCCAAAACTGAGCTCTGGGGAACACCACTTGTGACCGGCCGCCAACTGGATTTAACTCCATTCACCACAACTCTTTGGGCTCGGCCATCCAGCCAGTTTTTTTTACCCAGCAAAGAGTACACCCGTCCAAGCCATGAGCCGCCAGCTTCTCTAGGAGAATGCTGTGGGAGACAGTGTCAAAGGCTTTACTAAAATCCAGGTAAGTGACACCTACAGCCTTTCCCTCATCCACTAGGCAGGCCACCTGGTCATAGAAGGAGATCAGGTTGGTGAAGCAGGACCTGCCTTTCCTAAACCCATGCTGCCTGGGCCTGATCGCCTGGTTGGCCTGCACATGCCTGTTGAGTGCACTCAAGAGGAACTGCTCCATAATTTTCCCCGGTAACGAGGTCAGGCTGACAGGCCTGTAGTTCCCCAGATCCTCCTTCTGGCCCTTCTTGTAGATGGGAGTCACATTGGCAAGCCTCCAGTTGTCTGGGACCTTCCCTGTTAACCAGGACTGCTGACAAATGATGGAGAGTGGCTTGGCAAGCTCCTCTGCCAGCTTCCTCAGTACTCTTGGGTGGACCCCATCCAGCCCCATAGACTTATGAGTGTCCAGGCAGTGTAGCAGGTTGTTAACTGCTTCCTCCTAGATTATGGGGGGGTTTATTCTGTTCTCTGTCCCTGTCTTCCAGCTCAGGGGGCCGAATACCCTGGGGATAACCAGTCTGACTATTAAAGACTGAGGCAAAGAAGGCATTAAGTACCTCAGCCTTTTCCTCATCCTTGGTGGCAATGTGTTGTGTCTGTCGTGTCCCGTCCGTGTCCGTCCCCGTCCCGTCCTCCCCCCCCCCCCCCCCCCGCACATCCAATAAAGGAGGGAGATTCATAGCATTATGAAACCTCCAAGCAAAATCATCTTCATACCTTGAAGCACGAGGCTCTGTAAAGAAGCTGAACAACATGCCCAATGCTAGTTTTAGAAGCCTGAGGAAATCGCGGCTCCAGTCTCTGAACCACAAAGAGAACCAAGACCTTTCGTGACAAAGCCGATCCATCTTCCAGAGCCAGCAGAACCAGCTTTAAAGCCTCCTCTTGCATTGCTGGTGGGGGAGAAAATGTGAAGAAAAGACACAAAAGATGAGAGAAGACCAAGAAAGATTTCTGCAGTTTCTTGTTTCCTTACAAGTGGGAGACCAGCCACAAACTCAACACACACACAAACCCACAGACAGGAAAGGGAGCTGAGCAAGAAGGGAGGGAAAAGAGGGAAGGAACACTTCTAGATTCCCAGACTGTGACTGGGGAAATAGGACTTTTTACTTTTTTATTATTATTTGTTCTATATTGGGTATCAGATGATAGGAAGATTTCTTTGTTCCTGTCTATACATCCCTCTTGATTATTAATATAAGGGTTTTCAAAGGGTGTTACCTACGTCTCGCACCTAATCCAGCAGAAAAAGCGGAGAGGCTGCGGAAGGGCAAGGTTGGTTCCCATGCAGGTAAAAGAGCAATTAGTGCCCACGCAAATAAATTAGGTGCTGTAGCACCGCATATTTTGCTAGGTAACAAGCCACTCTCTTCCCTGCAGTGGTGCAAAAGTCAGCATCCCGAAGTTAGTCTTCCTTCCCTTGTTTCAGTGGGGAAAAGCTTCTGTATTTTTTTCTTTAAGAAATTGGCCTTGTATTTCAAGGCATTATTTTTGTTGGTCCTCAACAAGTGAAGTCCACATTTTCATTAATGAAACTTCCTTTTTTTTTTTTTTTTAAGCAAAATTGATTGTTTTAGTATTCTATGAAAAGGAATTTAATCTCTAAGTACATCACTTTTAAAAAATTCAGAGACACGCACCCCAGATGTAACAAAGCTCTCTCCCCAACTGTTAATGTTTCTTACCCTGGAGAAGGAAAAGAAGCCATGTCCTGTCACTTCTAGTAACCTTATTTTTTCTAGAAGGGTCTTACTTCTTCAAAAAATAGTGAGAAACTACTTTATCTTATTACAAGACCAAAAGGACACACATTATTCTGAATTTTACAGAAGATTTGTAAAAGCACTAAAAACGTGAGAAAGTCCATGACAGCAGCCCAACAGATATATCACTAATTCTGAAGACCTACTATTAAGAAATTAAGCCATTGCCTAATAAAAGTCACTCAGGCAATTTTACACCCATTTATCAATCCTCCTCAATTGTGAATTGCTTCTAGTATAGAAGTAGTACTGTGATGTTACCTACCTGGTCCAAGGAACTGGCACCCTCTGGCTCTCACTGCAGCCCAGAGGTTGGAAGAGAGCTGTTGAGGATTTTGATGCTGAAGAATGAGCTCTGTGACTGTTCTTTCACCCAGCGACCGTGCTGCACGCATGGCTCTGATCCGCCCTTCTTCCTCCACTAGCTGGCAATGAACTAATGTCACAAGTTTCCTTTGCATGGGACGACTTAGCACGCTCTGAGTAGTACTGTTAAGACCCACACCTTCAAAACAAAGTGAAGCAGAAAAAACTACCTCATATCTCCTCTTCTTGTGCCTGCCTTCAACTGCTGTACTGTAGAAGTGCAAACCTAGTTCTCCTGATGTCCACTTTGTTAAACAGAACACTAGAGAAGGCATATCAGAAGTTCATTTTTGTCAGTTTGTTTTACTCAGCATTAAAAGGAAACAGTTCCTGGGAGTCAGCTTTCCCACAGGTTTGTCTTGTGATTGACTGATTTGGCTCTCTAAGAAGGTGGAACCTCTAATGAATTCTCTCCCCATGTTGGAAGTCTGTCTTGCACCCTCCCATATGGATTCCCAGGTGACTCCTCAAGGGTAGGATCATACTGCAGTCTTTCCTTTATTCATGGGCTTCAAGGATCACTGCCTCTGACTGTTTGTCTGTTTTCAGAAGACATTGAATTTCTTATCTACATCTGGTATCTGCGCTGCTTTGGCCTAGCCAAACTGAACTTACATACGAGTTCAAAACTGCTTGGGTGATGTTTAATTATGTGCAAAAACTGTGATTCACAAATGTGCTGGGAGCCACGGAAACCAGGTTAAAGGAACAAGTGACTCGCTAGAGATATAGCTGCCATACTGAGTTTGTTCTACAGCACAGAGCTTGTTCATCGGGGCACTATTCAGAACGATACTGCTATCACACTGTACTAGTTGGAAAAGCTCGAGACACTTATTGCAAAAATTCATTTTTGAAAACCTGATACCCATGATGCTCACCTCTACTACTTGGGTTGACAGATTTTCCAAGTTCACTATATGTAATATAGCTAAAATCCATACTCTTGAGCCCAGCACAGTTTTGCTAAATTAGAATTACTCAGATTGACCCAGCTCTTGTATAAGATCTTGTATAAACAGAGTATTACTTATTTCTCTTGATATATCCTATATGTAGTAACTTTCTCATTTCAGTTTATTCCCCCTCCACAAAAAGCTGCATTACTACAGTTATGTCAAAGCAAAGCAGCACTCAAAAAAAAAACCCCAAACCAAACAATTATCTATTTTTACTTAGTCTGCAGAGGTCAACTCAACCTACAAAGTTTGTCTGAACTTACTATACTGCAGCCAAATACCTCGGCCTTTTCTCAGTATTATTTTTGACATAATGCCTTTAAATTCCACACACCCACCCCCCCTCCTGCCCCGGAAGACATAACCTTAATGCTTAGGAAACTTGTTTCAATTTGTTTTTAAACTAGGTTTATATCCATTTTTCAAACAGACTAGCTAATAATTTGATTAGTTTGTTTTGCATCTTATTTGTTTCCAGCTTTCATTTTCAAAGGAAACAATGCAGGAACTACCTCTCGCGCTGCTGAGTGGTTTAAGGTACAATGCTAATTCTTCCACACATTTCTTGCCCTCCTCATAATGCTTGGTATCTTCAGCTCCACTACATAAAGTAATTGGCTGCTGCTCAGGAACCTGAAAAGAGATGACATGTACATCTACGATGATTATACATAAATAAGTGGCAGTCATGCTTACAAACACCTCATCAAGCTTGCTAATCATCAAGCTTGCTAATATCAAGCATTTCGTATTTTGTTCCCCTTCTGTGTTTCTTCTATATTAGTAAGCATTTTTTCAGCTTGTTTAATGAATAGATAGCATTAAAAAAAATCAGCCAAAATGAAGACAAAAAAAGTAAAGAATTTATGGTTAGCAGATTTCTTTTATTTAGTGGCTGACAGGAACTAGCAGCAGAAGGCTTATTCCATGACAAAAAAATATTACATGAGAATAATAGCAATTCTTATAACTATAAAACTTTGGCTGAAATAACACACATGTTGAGACATCCCCAAAGCTGGATGGCCAGGAAAATCAGAACAAATCAGACCAACCCTGGTTTGCAGGTAAGGACAGATTCATATCTAGGGCCTCACAGCTCTAAAATCATCCAGGGATAAGTGATCGGAGCTACCTGGATTAGTGAGAGAAAGATTTAGCAGCAAATATACTAGGACACCCTTGGAACATATTCTGACTAGACCCAATTATCAAGCAGCAAGACCAAGTTATCCTACACAGTGCATATGAACACAACCTACAAGTATTAATCTGACAACACAGGCCAGTTACATTCTTGGGTTTTTTCTTTTTTTGGTGCGGTGGTTTGTTTGGGTTTTTTTTGTTGTGGCATTTATTTCTTCATACAGGCATTCACCAGAAATCTGGATTTTTCAAAGGAATGTTGGACCACCCCTCCCCCCAAGTTATAATTTTGTTTTTGTTTTCCTCCAGTTGAATTCTTAAAGCTTTAAACAAATTTGGGGGTGCAGTACAGCACTGTACTAGTGTTTTTCAACATCACTATACAGCAATCAACTCAATATATGATAGTATAGAGAACTGGAATTTCTCAGAAGCCTAAACACAAGCACTTTTTGCATATGCTATTGAAGTGCAAACAGATCTCAGACTTCAATTTCTATTTCCAAGTCAATCACTATCCCACTGGCAATAACAGCATGCTAATCCCACATAGCTGCTTCTGAGGACCAACCCAGGCACTCAGTCTAAAAGCACAAGCCTTTAATGCTCGAGTTAGACACAGCTACAAGCCCGCTAATCCTTCATGTGCAACCCAGCCACGTAGAAAGTAGCATTATGGTGGCAGCAGCAAATAAAAGCAGTAACTATATACAAAATATATATACACACACACATATATGGTTGCTGCCACCAACATGGACAGGAGCTTTCCTATAAATTTTAATAGAAAGTAATCTGTTTCAATCATATGATCACAGTTCTCCTACAGGTTTAGACAGCTGTGCATGCCGAGTTGCTCATTTGACACACACTGCAAAATAAAAAGTTACTAGCTGCATAACTCTTGCTTTTACAGTAGGCAACAAAAAAAGTCTCCAAGTGTAACTTATCAGCTGCAATTAAGATAGTTGATACCACCCCAAAACTAACATAATCAAGACAGCCTGGATCAGACACCTCCACTTTTACTTCTATAAAACCAAAAAACAAAACCAAGTTTAATCACACCAAGACAGCAAGGTTAGCCTGGATGCTTTTCACAGACTGCAGTTAAGTTGTGAAGTTTGGGGTTTTTTTTTTGTTTTGTTTTAATTTCGGGAATTAGGTGGTGTTGTTTGGGGTGTTTAGGGTTTTGTTTGTTTGGTGGTTTGGTTTTTGTTTGTTTGTTTGTGTTGGGTTTTTTTTTTTGTCTGTAAGCAAGAAAGCTTTGAGCAAAAGGAGATTTTGCAACTGTGTTTTACAGTGGTCAGCCATAACTGTTATAACAGCAACAGCCTCAGCTGGACTGGTTTCTTGGGATTTAGGAAACAAACATTAACACCTTCAATATTTGCTTTCATGTTAACAGAATACTCCACCTCCTTTTCAAAGCAACAGCCATTTTAGCAGTCTGCTTCTGCCTGAGAAGTTATACAAGCAGAACTGGCTTACTGATCAAACAACACGCATCTCATGCATTTGTGCCAAGACAGAGACTACATAGTCTCTGCCCTATTTACTGCTGTAATACATTTTGTGCAAATTTCTATTTACTCCTGCAAGCATTCAATCTGGCACTGGCGACAACCTGAAATACAACCGCAGTGTCACAACACCCAGCAGACAAAGAGGGCTTGGAACAGATGTGGGACAGGAAACTGTGTTCAGCCCTGGATTTGAATCTTGAATTAAGGTAGGTTTAGCAGACATTCACAGCAGCGGTTTGGAATGCCATACACAGCACAACTCCACCAGCGAGACACAAGGACTGTCTAGGCAACTAACAGAAAGCCTCCCCCTCCCCCAGAAAAAAGCTGGCATACAAAAACTTCCAAGAGTTAATCAAGCTATTGAACACTGTGTATCTGCGTATCATTCCCATTTCTTCTCTTTGCAAGGGAAGTTTCAGTGTAAAAATCTAAAAGCTGTGCACAACTGTACTGTTTACAAAATGAGCCCAAAAGAGATTAGAGTTTAACTTCCATCTTAAGCTAAAGCACGTGTAGTGCCAAAAAATAAAACACCATGCTTATTTTGTGGTTTCACAAGTCTTCAGGAGAAGATAATGTATTTCTCCCCACACACACTTAATCTTCACTCATGTGATGCATCTCACAGTAAAACGTACAAATAATTTGCCCTTTTGCTGGTTCTATTATGCACTTCCAAGTGCTTTTTTAATATTTTAGGGTTAGAATGATTATAAGAACAGCATCTACCAAGAGAAAAGTGGTAAAAACGTGATTTATAAAAGTCACAGAAGATCTGAATTTTAATTTTGGCTCTGCCATAGAATTGCTGAGGGACAACTGAGAAATAATTCAACTCCAAAGCACTTCCACTTGGCAAAATATTTTTTCAATAGCATGCAGGACCCTATGGTTGCTTCTGTTTACAACACCTCTTGAGAGCCTCAAAACAGATGCCCTGCAGAGTGAGTTCATTACTTTCATCCTCAATCAATACTCCATTCTCTCGGACACCACACCCTTATCACAGTTTTCACTGCAAATATATTTACATAATATAATAAACACCTCCCAAGGGGGACCAGAACAAGACAGGAAAAATAATCTCAGATGTTTAATTACTTCAAATTTGTGATCGTTTTGTGTGCATCTGCCTTGGCAATGACTGCAAGTATCCTGGCAGTGGAATGCCACCCATTGGTATGACTACTTGTGGCTGTGGGAAGAGGCAGGTTATGACAGCATGAGGAAGGGGACCGGAAAAATCGCTAAAGCATCATCTCACACCAGGCAGTGATTTTGAACTGATGATTTAAGTGTCATTTGATGAAGGATGTCAGCTTGAGTTGTCACTAATTACCATTAGACATATAATTGCACAGAATGAGAACATGTTAAACAGACCAAACCCCTTTTTGTCTGGTTTGACACCCCACCCCCCCACCCCCCCCCACAAACGGATAATTTGCTTCCTGCCAAAAACAAACAAACAACATGCAAACAAAACCCAAAACCTACTGTCTTCAGTTTCTCAAGAGTTTGCACAACTTCTTCACAGTTAATTCCTCTTTTGTGGTACCTCATTTCACCAAAAGTTACAATACAACATTATCAAACGTGCCACTAATATCTCTGCAATTGTAATCTTCCCCTTTTGAAAGGGCCGTGAGTTAAGATCACTCCACCAGTTGTCATATACACGATTCCGTTGCCTAATGACTAGCATTGTATTTATCATGTCCAGCAGGAGACTATGAAAGAAATTAAAGCACCACAGGAATTTTTACCACATAATGTCACCTGTTTGGAACATGCATACTGATGTTTCATGTGTTAAAAAAAACAGGAGGGAAGAGATTAGATGACAGATCCATGATTATGCACCTTCAAAACACTGGCCTAGTGAATGTTTAAAATAGTTGCATATAGTGAGTAATATGTGGATGCTTGAATAGTTAAAATTCAAAACCTCATTCCCATAGAAACTAGCTTAAGGGATTTCTTTACCCAAGAAGTTTAAAAAGCAAGGTGCCCCATGAATGCCTTTTTGATTTGTGTTCAAGGCCACTGTACCTCCCTTCCATCACAATACACTTAGCTCCTGCTTAGGCACTCACTTATTTCCAGCTCTCCCAGGAATAATAATTCTCATCTTCCCCTTACCATCCCTTCTCACTGCCATCATCTTATGCAGCTGAACTTATCTATAGGTGGGCTGAATTGCCTAACCACTGCCTTCCAGAATAGGCTCTGTAACCACTGTTGATGTGTACCATGCTACAGCGGGGCAGCAGAAATTTGAGTCTCTGCAACAGTTAATTTTCACATCAAGTGTGGCTATAACCTAGGCAACAGGTTGCATTTTTGGAAAGGGGTGGGGAGAGGGAAAACTGAGAAACAGCCGGTAATTCAAGTAAGAAACCAACTCTTTTCACCATTAAAGTGACAAAACCTACACAGAGAGATAATACTACTGTCAGAGAAATAGCTTACTGCCTCCCCGGGTGCCTGTGTGACAAATTTAGTACATTTTCCCCAGAAGTACAGTCCTGCTTATTTCACCCATTGTGGCTGCTCGAAGAAAGCCAGCCAACGTGACTTGCCCTGGAATCCTATCCTTGCTGCCAGTCACGGCAGAATAGATTTGTTTCTTCAGACTGCCTGGTCCCCTCCTCTGCCTCCAGCAAAAAAGCACTTAACACTTATAGACGTGTGAACTCCTCAGAAGCCTCCCCAAAGAGAAAAGAACAAACTGTTCTTCTTCCCCCCAAATAAAAGCTTTAATTGTGTTGCACTGTACTTCCTTCTAAAATGAAACCTGTTTTTTTTTAAATTTATCATTTAAAAATAAAGTATTACACGTCTCCATGGACTCAGGTTAAGGTGTACAAGGGTTTGTTGGAGATTAGGGGACGTTAATGACACATACACCCTCCTGAAACTAAACCAAGAAGTAGAAGAACAGGAAAATGGGCTTTGTTTCACTGAAGTTGTTGATACTACTCATGCTCCATAAGCTGGCTTGCTGCTCACAAAGTTCAAAATTACTGAAAGTACTCTTTTTTTTGTTTGTCCTTAACCAAGCCTTTTTCTGTAAAAAGACAGAAAAATAACCCTAGAGAGACTAGTGGAAAATAGCAACTGTTTCTCTGTCCTTCACAGCAAAGTGGCATACTTATTTTCTAGTACTCCATAGTCTGGTAAACACTACAACAGGTGCCAGGAAGGGAAAGGAAGGTGAGTTATACTGAATGCTGATTTCGTTCACATGCTCATTGAAATTAGGAGCTGGGGGGGAGGTGGTGCAAATTTCTCTTAAGGGGAAAGTTTGTCAGTAATAAAACCCCAGCTAAGATCACCAATTATTGTTTAGGTATCAGAATGCAGCGAGCAGCATACATGCAGGAATGAGTGGCAAATGAGGGGGAAGGGAACACTGTCTCTTTTGGTGGCATTTGCAGCTTTAAGGTCACTGTGAAACAAGGTCCTATGAGTCTTGATCACATAAAAATTTAAGATATAAAAAAAGAGCACAAAAATTATGTCATTAATTCAAAGTCTGAACCTAGAGTTCAGAGCGCTAAGACAACTACAATACTATCATAAAGCCACTCTTCCTTCTTCATACCTCACGCACATATGGATGAGGAAACTCTGGTTGGCTAACTAGCAAAACCAGAATAAAATTCTCAATTACCTGTAACAGAGGCAGGGTGATTTACCATCTTATTCCAGAGGATCTTGTTTTTATGGAAATTTTAACTCAGGCAAAGATCAAGTTAAAGCTATCACATAGCTTCTCACAAAGCTTAACAAATGCACACAAAACAACCAAAAAAATGCAGAAGGAAAAAGACGTTTATCATAAGTGTGAACCTTTGGATATAGCTGGAACTATTCTAGAAACTCCAGAGAGGAAGGAAGGAGATACAAGAAAGAGAATAACAATATTTATTTATGGCATCACTCACAGATTTCACACTGCTGGGAAGCTCTTCAAAAATGGCAGCATACACATATCACAGAAATGGAAGCGCACAGTCTCATCACCCTCTCCTGCAGAGCAGGATGAGTCACTTAGCACAGCCAGAAACACAACTCAGTTTTAAAACTTCTGATATAACTTCTATGCCATACACCGCAAAAGAACAACAACAAATCAGTCATGTTACTTGATAAACCGAACAAAAAAAGAAGTGGCAAAAGCATGTTTGGATCTCTAGGTCACAGTACCTAATAAAAAGCATAACAGCATCTTTCTTTCTTCAACATCTTTTAAAGTTTCTCCAAAACATAACTCTTCCCTTTTCCCTGAACTATAGATCTCACTGAATTTTCTGCTGCCTCCAACTCTGCTGAGCCCAGACATGGAAACAGAACAAGGGAAAACAATAACCCCTCTATGATAACTGCATCCCATCTACATTTTTATCCTCTCCCCTAAGTTAGACATGATTGTCCCTCCTCTCCCCAAGACCACAATCCTGTCCAGCCTTGGGAGGTATGGGTCACAGGAAACTACCAGTGATCTAACCATGATAAGCTTATGCCAATTTAAGTCTGTGCTGCAACCGAACAGGGCGATCCTGGTTTCCACACATCCCTGCCCCTCTCCTCTAGCTGCTGTCAGTACCAGTGCCACCGGAGTACTCATCTTCATCAGACCACCAGTTCAGCTGACCTCACGAGTACCCATTCCAGCAGAAAGGGGAGTCTTGGGCAGGCTCCCCCCATTCACCTATATGGATTTAGATTAACATGTCAGCTCAGGAAGCTACATTTCCAGAGCACAGTCTCAAATTAAACATAAGGCAGTATAAAGACTGCTACCAGAGGGGTCTGTCCCACTTCCCTTACTCTTCCCTCCTGCTTTTGGGACAACCAATCACAAGTCCATAGGGTGAATATGGTAAAGCAAGTAACCTACCACGGAAGAATGACTTCCCACAAGATAAGCTCACTGATCCAGTTCATCCTTTTGACAGAGCATGGCTAGATACGAGTTAGGGAAGAAGGAAGGGAACAGAACCAACCTGTTCTGCTGACAGTCCATGGTTACACTAAATTAGATGTAACACAAAAAAAAAAAATCACAGTCAGCAACCGGTAGAATCAAGATTTGAACTATTGTTCCAGGCACCTCTGCTACAGCATGTCAAAGGTCTAAAACCTGTATTCGTCAAAGTCAGTCTACAAAAAGGTAGACGTCCACACCATTAACACAGAGTCATATTCTTTATTCATTACTTGTCTTACTAAAAGAAAGAAGAAAAACAACATAGAAACAGATTAAAAAAAAGAAAAAGCACTGATACCTGAGCACCCACTAGCTGCAGCAAGGCTGAGTTCACAGGAAGGAGTTCAATGTCCGTATTGATAGTGGTCTGGTCAAAAGGGCATGCCTTACGGTGGAGCTTGTTGAGGCACATCTTGCAGACAGTGTGGCCACAACCCAAGCTGATGGGCTTCCGGATTGTTTCGTCGAAAGTCTGTGTGCAAATCGGGCAGGAGAGAAAATCCGTCCATTGTGGAGCTTGTACAGGCATTGCTTCAGGAGTTAATTGACAAGACAAAAATCTAAAGCACAGATTCCACTGGAATCAAAATTTTTGAAAAAAAAAAAAAAAAAAAAGTCCGTTTGTTTTTAAATATCTTCTGTAAGTACAGACAGTCAGCACATAGTGTGAAACATAACCTAAAAGAAAACAGAAACAGGAAGTTAGCATTCTCTACTGGAACAGGCCCGTGAAATCCTTTGTCCTAGGTAAATACCACTTGTAGAAGTATAGCTGAACTAGGAGTGCAGTTCTGACATTAAATAGGGGACTAAGTCATGACTTGCTTTAATTCCAGCTGGTCTCTGGCACTGAAAAAGCCACTTAAAACCATTTCTGCTGTTACGCAGCTTAAAAAAACCCCAAACAACCAAGATAGATGACTATCTCATTAAAGTTGTAAGACTAATTAGCTTTCAGGTTTTATGTTCTTTTTTTCTTTACAAATGAGCCAATTAACATAACTAGATTTGAATAAGAAAAAGAATTTTTGAAGGGCTGTTGTACTTATTCCATTAAAACAATTTTTTTACAGTACTTATTGTGAGCTTTAAGTAATTTTGCTTAGACAAGGCTTCAGCCAAAACAAGCAAGCTTTCTTCCGAGTTCAGTGGTCTCTGGACTGGCACACAATGACTCTGCCTAAACATCTAAGCTGCAACAGCCTCAAGAAGAAATGGATGAATGGCTCAGGGTACAGTCAGACACTGTCTGCATGCAATACAGCTCATGCACAATGCTAGGTAATACTATGTACTGCTACTACAGCACCTTCACACAAACTGATCTGTACAGAGCTGCACGGTACCACGTGGACTTATCCAGTCACATCTCAGTTACCCTGAGAATCTCCATGCATTACTGGGTATAATTCAGCATTGATAACTTGCCCTCAGTCTGCCTACCAAGCAGCTCCATCCCTCAAAAGCAGGAAGAAAATTTCTAGAAGTCACTTTGGACTGGAAGAGTGACAACTGTTTCTCAAGGATCCTTTTCTAACCCTGATTTATATCATTAATTGCCTACCTAGAGATTATACTGACAGAGAAAGTAAAGTTTTTAATGCATTGAGAGATTACACTGAAATATTACAACAGAGAAGAACCTGGGAGGTCTTTATCACTTGGCACTTCTGAATCAAAATGCTAAGAGGATCAAATGTTACTAATTATAAGGGAACGGAAGATAAGACATCTCTATGGGACAAAAGAATTAAATAAAAGCAGAACTCTGCATGTGAGGAGAAATATAAGAGTAGACAGATGAAGTGATATGAAAAGAATTATCAAAAGGAAAGTTGGTAATAAAAATATTTCTGATGTCTGGCTTACTTTCTATCACCAATGAAGTTGGCAAAAAACAGTGCAGCTCACATAGATTTACTACCAAACGATTTTTCTAAATCAAGCAGCAAAACAACAACAAAAAACCCCACCCCAACCACCCAAATGTGTTTAGTTTCACTTTCCCACACATCATTGGCTTAGCTTTCATAACCAAGGAGTGTGCACTTGCTTGCTAGTATCTGTTCAGATATAAAGTTCTTAGATCAGCAAAACGGCAACCTTTTATCAAATCTTAGCTTAAAAAACCCTCAAAATTAAAATCTCAATTCTAAGTAAAGGCAAAGAGAGAAACTTCAAGTTAGGACTTGTGCCATTCAGAATCAAAGCATTTTAAAACAGCAACAAAAATCTAATACTAAAACAGACACTCTGAAAAGCCTCAAGTTAGGACTTGTGCCATTCAGAATCAAAGCATTTTAAAACAGCAACAAAAATCTAATGCTAAAACAGACACTCTGAAAAGCCTCACGTTTTTGTTCCAGAATTTAGTGCAATGTTGTTCACAGTTAACATTTTTTTGCCAAGGCAAACAATGAAGAGTTACTAGTTAAGCTTTTAGCCACGTTTAATCAACAAACCATTAAAACTTAGTTCTAAAGCTAATAAAAATTTACTTCTATCTTCAAAAGACAACGTACAATGCCACACAGCCACTGTTTACCAGCTGACAAGGAATCAATAAGAAATCAATACTACCAGACAGGCTGGTACTGAGGAAGAGGCACTGCATGTGATTAACCTTAACACCACCACTGCACAACTAGAAGGTCTGCCAAGGTTGTTCAGGGTGTTGTCCCCCCCTCCAAATTACCTCTTTAATAGCAAATCAATTTTTTTCATCTTGTCAGCAGACAGCCAAATCATTCCCATTACTACTCTATCATCATAACCCCAATGAAAACATTTATACTTGTAAGTTACTTGACTGAGCTAACTGTCTAAAACACCCAGAAATTTATTCCCAAGCCTTCCTCCCCCTCTCTGCCCCCTTTATATATTTTTAAGTAAATCTTGGTATCGATTATTCCAGCTAGACTCATTCTTTGTAAAACAACTCTGTAATAGAAATTACCTTGAAACTCCACAAAAATCCTTCTGCAAATAGTAGTACACAGCTTGATAAATCTAGTGTAGGTATTGCTGTGCTATGAAATACCATCTGAGGTTCAAAATTTAAGAGCTGAATCATATTGCTTCCTTTCTACCACACTGGTATTAAAATATCTACCAACAATTTCCCAAACTAATCTGCAATTCAGAAACAATTTGAACAGTCTATTTGAAACACTGATTATTAAGCAAGCATTAAGGAAAAGAGCAGTTTCGTACTGAGGAAATCTAAACCCAGAAGCTAACACAAAGCTATACCATCAACACTAGAAAGTGGATGTGGACATGGAGACTCCACCATCCCAGGCTCTGAACTGGAAAAAAAGGAGTTGAACACAACTTTAACACTAGTTAACTAATTTAAAAAAAAAAAAAAAACCACCACAAAAAAACAAAACAACAAAAACCAAACCAACAACAAACAAACAGCAACCAAAAAATACCAGAGACATGTTGTTCCTACCTGTACCTCTGGCCACTCCAGACAACTGGCATAATGAAATATGTCATATTTATTTACAATCTCAACAGTTGAAAGAAGTCTGGGAAGGGAGGGAGTAATTAGTGGCATCCCTGATCCCTTATCAAGGCAGGTCTCCAGAGAACAACAGAAGCAAAGCTTACACACAAGCACAACTCTCAGAAGGGTCCTAATGAGCCCAAGCCTGGCACCAAACTGCCAGAATACAAGGGCACATCACGTGTGAATGGAAAACCCACAGCCCTGACTGTGGATATGCAATCACTAGAAAGGCACGTTTCACCAGTGGGTGACAGTTCCCCCTCACCCGTGATGGGCTTCTCTCCTACCCCTCATTTCAACAGACACTGCAGTTCCTGTGGACACATACTGGTGCCTAAATGCCAGAGGAAGGCCACAGATAACACTGACAATAGAAGATACGGCTGGGAGAAACCTCAGGAAATCATCTGTTTCACCACGGTCTAACTGCTGGAACAGATGGCTAACTGGCTTCATCCAGCCAACCTTTTCCCCACAGGAGAAAAGAATAGCTGTTTGAGCAACAACCCTGCTCTGCTAATAAATCTGCCAAGCAGATCAGCACAGGACTGTGGAATTCCTCCAGTCCCACATAAGATAGGAATGGCATCACAGGGAATGACAGTTCATGAGCTGTATGCATAGAGGCTGGCACCAAACCAAGTACTGCTGCTGCCGCCACAGCTCTCCATGTACATAGTCCAGTTTTCCTGCTAGATCTTCAATCTTCAGACAAGGAAGCAGAATCAAGTGCTGAGATACAACATAAATCTCTCCCAGGCACAAAGCATACAGATGGGGAAAGATGTGTGCCTTTTTGCAAGGTTTGTGGCTTGCTGTGACCTTGGAAATAACTGGAAACAAAATATTCTCTAATTTCAAAGAGCTACTTTAAACAGGAGAGGTTACAAACGGCAATAAAATTATGGAAACAAGAGTTTCATTATCACAGACAGCTACTGGGACCATCATTACTAGAGAAAGATAACATTTCCTTGTAGAGATAAGGTAGGAAAAGCATATTCACACTTTCATGGTACAACTTTTTTTTTTTAAAATGTTTCTATCCAGCATTATGCCA
Source organism: Mycteria americana (assembly GCF_035582795.1). Taxonomy (NCBI): domain Eukaryota; kingdom Metazoa; phylum Chordata; class Aves; order Ciconiiformes; family Ciconiidae; genus Mycteria; species Mycteria americana. Next base: position 37,618,848 of record NC_134371.1, read on the forward strand.
GAGGTGAGCAAAATGCAAAGAATGCATTTATAAAAGACATACCCATTTAAATAAAATCCCTCTCCCCATAATATTATGACATTTTAACCCACTCTCTCAATTTGCCAAGTATTTCATACCTGTTAGCTTCCAACACTTTAACTATATACACATACACACACACACACTTCTTTCTGCATGATTGAGGAAAATGAAGATATGCCAAAACCCAAGAAAACAAAAAACTAAAAAAAAGACACATCCACAGTACATAAACTAGAAGACAAGAAGCTGTAATTAAGAATGAAGATGCCCCAAGACATAGACCTTGAATACTACATTGGGATCAGAGACAGATTTATTCCATTTTTTTCTGAGTTTGAAGATACAAAAAACCTGTATGCAAGTCTCCTCCTCCTGCTTAGCCCTGCATAAGCTGTTTCTATCCACAGCTAGAACCACCTGAAAAAACTTCTCTCTTTTGGGCCCTTCCCCCACCCTCAAAAAATCCTTGAAATTCCATCCTTCAGCCCAGACTGAAAGTGTCACACTGTAATCAGATCAGTGACCTGTCTCCTCTGGGACCCTGCCAGTGCTTCAGAGAAAGACAGGATCATTCTGTAAACCACCAGGACAACTGCTCAACGCTTTATTACATTCCTTACTCTGCCATACTACAATGCAGAGGGGTAATGCAGTCTCCTGTCCAAGCTGTGTTATGTCTGTGATGGCCAGAGCCTTCCACACATAGCTAGAAAGCTTTGCAGATTCAATCCTCGAGAATAAAATGTTTTTAAAATGCAGAACACTTTGTACCAATATCCACTGGCATCAAGTTTCGCACATGATGACATACAGGACGACTCTTCTGTTTTCAGTTAAAATTTAACTCCCTTTACAGAATCACAGAATTGTATAGGTTGGAAAAGACCTTTAAGATCATCAAGTCCAACCGTAAACCTAACGCTACCAAATTAAATTCATTTCAATTTAATTAATTTAAATTAATCACACTCGCCAAGTCCTTCGGTACAGGTACCAAGTATATACCGACTTCCTTCAAACAAGTTATTTGGACCTAACATGTACTAGCACGGATGTATCACATGCCACTTCGTCATGCACAAGTTAGCGCTGATCTTTCCCAGCAGCAGTCCACAGTAAGTCATGTTACAGTTTAAGGCAGATGACTCAGCACACCTACAGGGCACCCTCTGCTCAGTTTCTGCCATTTCAGTATATACAACTCCTAAGAGCATTACCTGCTCCCATGTTTTTACATATCTCTCTGGCATTTCACTAAGCTTTTCTTACCCAAGCAATACCATCATCATCATCTTGACATTCGAAGATCAAAATTCTGAATAATAGTAATTTTTATTGTCTGCTTTTTAGTCCTGAAGCCACTTCATTTTTGCCGAGTCTTACTCAGAAATAAAACGAGCACAATTTCCTGTAACAGTTAACAGTGAACATAAGTAAGCCTATTTAGTGCACAACTTAACACTAAAGCAGGTCCTCACTGCCAAAACAAACTCAGGCTTGCCAACTGATCTGCTCACGCAAATACAGCTCTTGGCTATCTATAATTTAGTCTAATAAAGAAAATACCATTTTATTAATTCTTTTAAAGACTCTCACTCCTTGGTAGTAACAAAAATTGCTGAGAAAAAGTAACCTAGCCAAAGACACAATTCTCTCTCCTGTGGGACTGGTTCTGTGATACACTAACTACTTCAAAATCTCTCTGACACATGAGATTAAAAATAAACCAACAACCTAAATGAAATGAACAGATAATACCAGAACAATTCCTAACTAATCAGGATTACCAGATACCCACAGTGCAACCCTACCCAACAACTGGACCTCTCCATGCTTGCCTAGAGCCAGACACGACTAATTATCACCAGTGCTTCACAGAACCTATTTAAGTAAATTTTCCATTCCAGTGCGCTCTATGTAATAAACAGCATTTCTGAGAACACTAAAGTGTCTTTCCTCTCTTTCCTGAGGAGAAGTGCAGGACCTAATACTTTAAAAAGTCCTGAATTTCATTTTAGGGAAAAACTGACCTAATAACTCATGGGTAACCCTGACCAGCCAGAAGTAATGGGTTGTTTACAGAGACTCAACACTTTGTTCTCAAAAGGCATGCTGAAGCCACACACACACAAACACCCCATACTGCCAGCTTCACAGTTCACAGAAAATCATGCTAGCTGTGTTTTCCATATCCAGTTCTACAGAAAAACCTCTGAAAAAAAATGAAAAAGAGAGAGAAAGCCCATGCCTGATCAGAGTAGGTAGAAGAAAAAGCTTCTTACCTCCACCTGGGGAGCTCCATGAACACTAATACAATAAGCCCAGAGTAGTATTTCCGATAGATTGAAACTTTTTTGCTCTCTGAAACTTCGCTGTACACCGTCAACTGACGGCAAGTGCTTCAGTTCCTCATTCCTCCTCTGCACTGCACGCATGCCTGCTCGCGTGCGCACTCCCCAACACTGAACACTCACCCAGAAGAGCGCTCTGTAACAAAAGAAATTCCCACCCAGCAGCAAATCCTGGAAGTTTGTGTGTAACACATGTTCCCACCCTTCTTTCAAAGTTACATAAACACCAACAGACTTCAGTGGCCATATAATAAGTCTCTTTAAAAGAAAAAAAAAAAAGAGAAAGAAAAAAAGATAAAATCATGAACACCATCAAAATTCTGTCCCAAACTCACTGAAGCTCAGTAAAATACCATTCAAGATCTGCTTTCTTTTATCCTCAGTAATTTTTATTTTGACTGTGTAAACAAAGGAAGAAGTTCATCTACTTTCATGCAAAAGTCTTATTCAGTAGTCTGTAAAGTACCTTAGGAAAATGGGACCACCTAAGGACAAGACGTTATCCCTCGTTTGAAACGTCCTGGCTTGTAACAACACGAGGGAAACAAAAAAAAAACCCCAACATCACAACTCTACCACAGTACCTCCCCAACAGAGAATCTAAAAGCAATTTACAATGATTTAAGCTTCACAACATCCTGTGAGGCAAGAGCTAATGTTTTACTACAGAACAGAAAACTACTGAATAAAAGTTATTTACCCAGTGTTTCACAGGAAAAAACAAACCTGAATGAAAGCTAATACGTCATTTTCTTGACCTCTTCTGCTCACTAAACATTCAATCACTAGCCTTGCACCATTACGGCCATGAACATTAAAAGACTATATGTGTGTAGAGGAAGGTTAAAACCCTCAAGACATAAAATCTGCACATGGCTTGAACAGTAAATTTTCAGCGAAGATATACGTGATTACGTTTGTAATGTCTGGTTGATATTATACATCCCCTACAGCTTATTTAAAAGAAAGGGGAAGTGACCAACTCTTAATACTAAATGGTTTCATGATCTATTCTACCAATCATAAAGAATCCCAAGTCCATAGATGATTAAGTCTAGGGAGTTAATAGCAGACAAGCATGCCTAGAACAGGTTCCTTTCATTTCAAATTAAGAGTTCTTGCATTTGTCAATGAAAATGACTATAACAGTAACACAATGATTAAAACGGATTAAAAAATCAAGGCAGAACCAAATAGATTAACAGAAGAGAAAGGCAGAAGGCACTGAAATATCCACAACAGTTTTCAGAAGAGAGACTTTGGTTTAACTGGTCAAATACTCAAGAGCTATGAATCCTGCTCCTGAGGAGGCAAGCAAATAATTTGCTTTTCCCAGAAGCAGATACATGTTTGAACAGTTGCTTTCTGAACACCCAAATAACCAAAAGAATTGCAACAACTACAAATTTGAAAACTAGAGCTAACGATTAAGCAATTAATGTGCCCCCAAAGAATTATATTCTGACATTACTGAGGTCTGAGGCCTTTTTCAAGTGATTGGCGAAGTTAAGAGAGGACAATTCCTTATCCATACTAGAAGACCAGAAAAAACAGGTTTAAGTTTGTGTGTCCAGGAGGACCAATCTCTCCTATCACAGTTTTTCAGGGTTTATACAGAAGCCTATATTGCAAAAAAGTTTTGTTTGGTTGGTTTAAAAAACAAACAAACAAAACACAACTTCCAGATTTGCTAGTGCTTGCCATAAGATCACCCATGAAAGAAGCCATAGTAAAGATAAACAGGACAAGCATGTAAAAGTCTGCAGATTCAAGGGTACAGACACACATTACCACTTGGTGTCAGCTAGAGAAGTCACTACTCTTCCTTACTCATTCCTTTCTAAGATATTCCAGCTGAACTGTTTGCATAGTTCTTCCCCGGTTTAAGCCAGCAGTTTTAAATGTAGATCTTTATTAATAAACACAGGTAGGCAGAAATGTGGGTGGACAGCAATTACACAACCAATACCTCATTTTAACTGAAACAGGGCAACAAATCAGCCACACAAACAGCTCATCTAAAATAAAAATCTAAGTAGTAAACTTCAAGAAGAGAAAGCAATGGGAACCGGATAGCATTCTGGAGACTGCAAACACTTCAGCTGCACAGGCACAGGTGAAAGAACAGGCATCTGAGTCCTAACCTACTGAAGCAAAATTTTTTTTTTCTATACACCTTTTAGTGATCTGAAGTATCAAAAGTATCATAGCAGTAATAAGACTGGTATCTGCTAATGAGAAACCATATTAAAGATCAAAATTACTAAGGCCAGTATCATTCTTTTTCATGCAGGAATAATCTACTGTTACCTGACTACTACTATAGGTGTTCGGTAGATGAAAAGTAAATTTAGGAAAGGAAGGGGGAAGATCTTGTTGCCACTGCAATGCCTTTATCATTTCTTAGACTGAGATAAGTAGACATGAATCATTTAGTTAAGACCCAGCATAATTCAATGAAAGTGAAAGCATACCCCCCCCCCGCCTAACAAAAAATTAGAAAGTGTTGCTTGCCACCCACTCTCCAGTAAGAGCTTCTCTCCCAACCTGATTCAGCAGCTGTAATTCTGCTTCGATGTCAGTGACACTACAGCTACAGTAATGCTATCATTGCGATGTGAAACGAGACAGAGAAGGGGAGAATTAAAGCCTGGCTGGAGACACTGGTCAAAAACTGTCCAAAAAAGCTAATCAGCCTCCAACCTACAATACAACCTTTAATAATTCCACCTCCCCACCCAGCAAACTTCTGTAAAAGAAACACTCTCTCTGAAAAGACAAAAAAACCATTCCATAAATTGCCAAAGCTGGATGTTTTTGGGTGCTTTGTGTGCACACATGCTTTTTTGTAGTATACTGTGAAAATATTACTGAAAACATTTCTTTCATAGACTTACAAGACTAGAATCGAGTAATAGTCTGAAGTTCCTTGCCACCTCCTTCCCCTTATGTTCAAAAGTTAGCATTACACTGTTCACTCTCCCAAAAATGTTTTTATTTGTTTTCAAACTACCTAGTACATTTAAAAAAAAAACCCCAAACCTCATGTGTCCAAAATTCCAGGTGCAATAGTAAGGAAATGCTAAAATACACTGTAAGAACAGTATTAAGTGAATACACCTGCTACTGTCAAGCACAGGAAAGAGGCGGCTTCTATTTCAATAAGTCACTGAAAGTAAAATGTAAATGTAAAATCCCATTTTACATAGAACTTCACAGGTATTCAGAAAACAAATATTTTAAGTGTCCATTCGAAAACTTCATCTCAGAAATTCCTCTTTAGTGGTGTGTGTCCCCCTTTAATTTCTTTGATTTGGAGGTGGTTTTTCTTGTCACTTGATGCTGCCCCCATTTTAAAAATAGATGTCAAACAGCATCATGTTAATAACTGTTTACATAACAGTAGTCTCTAATAAAGCTTCAGTTATTCTATTTACCTTCAAAGCAATTTTATTTTGGAAGACAGCACTTAAACATCAAAAAGCTCTTTTAATAAAAGCACAAAGTCATCCAAGAGCCATGAAAACAGCTAATGAATTTTTAAACAAAACTACAGATGTAGTTGCTGGTCTGCTTGTTTTTTAATTCATGAGTTCATTTTAAACATACTGTAATCACAAGAAGGGATGTCTTATTATATGTTGCATACAAAATCTCTAGACTACTGTGATGTTATTTCAAAAGGCAGTGGAGCACCTAGTTTGCTGGCACATACATTTCATCACAGCAGGAGTTCACAATGACAAAGAAGTTTTTTCACCCCGAGCCTTATTATAATTCTATACCCTGTTACACCCTCCTCTCAAAGATTTTGAGACAGAATTATTAAACTACATCAGCTTCAAAAATTCAGCTCCTCTACTTCAGGCACCTGTTCAGTCAACCATGTGATATCATTTCTATATCAGTAAGAAACTCTATGGCACCATCAACTTCAGAGAAAAGATGCACATTTGAAAACAGCTGTTGAAACACTATTCTGCTTACCACAACACTGCAGTCATAACAACCACTTCCAATAAGTGGAGGCAGGCAGACTGAGGAGCTGCTAATAGAAGATAATCTAGGTTTTCCCCATTTCTCTCCCAGATCACAGCTTAAGTCTAGCTGCACTCATCCTGTCTAGAACTAAAAAGAGAATTCTTAAAAGACTAGTGAAAAGACCCAAGCTGTAAACAAAGACCAATCATAGCCACTACCTACAAGCATGACACTCCAGATGAGATTTAATGCTGCAGCAACAGAATCTCATCTCTACTAAGACAGCAGATAATAACCTGCATTGCTTATCACAAGCTAACATGGGTTAACCATCTTATCCTTGTGAGGACTAAACATCCAGACTTATGTTTTCATTCTACCACCAATGAAGACAGATAATGAAACTCTACTAAGACAGCAGATAATAACCTGCATTGCTTATCACAAGCTAACATGGGTTAACCATCTTATCCTTGTGAGGACTAAACATCCAGACTTATGTTTTCATTCTACCACCAATGAAGACAGATAATGAAACTTTACCTATTTGGCCTTTTCAGTGCAGTTTCATGCATGGCTTACAGTGGGGCAAGTCAGACCTGCTTCTCAGAAAGTACTCTCGAGCCAGCTCTAGATCTGACATGTGTCATCTGCACAAGGGACCTAAGCCTGTCAAAACCAAATCCCTTTCCTTCCCACATTAGCTTCTAACAGGCTCCAAAAGCTGTTCCAGATCTGTTAAATGGTCAAGCAGTCCTAGAAACATAAGGGAAAGAGTGGGGGAAGCACAGAAGAGGGAAACTTCAAGACAGCCTCTTTTAGCATCAACACATATTTGTCAAGTTTTTAGGTGTAGTTTCGTGAGCAGCTTATTTTGGCACAACCAGGGCAACACAGATTTTTAAGTATGTCTTCATTAATGGAAGCCATCTGTAAAGCATTGGCTAAATTTTAACTAGATTTAAATGCTATTAAGCAATCCTAACAATGAGGATGACTAGGCTAACAGTTTGGCATGATGAGAGTAGGTGAAATGGAATAAGGAACTGAAGCGACAACAACCTGTGGAATTGTTCCTTTATACTAAATCCACCTAAAAATTTTCTGTGTTTCAAAAATAATGCTTCACATCTAGATTTAACCAATGTTTCTTGACAGTGAAAGTCACACAAATATAGTCAAAACCATCTTTTCGGCTCATCATGGTTATAGCACTGAGCAAAGTGCTAGCTAAAGAAGATAAAAGAATGCTGTAGCAGTCCATAACTCCCAAGTTTTCCTACTGCTCCTAGAACCAGAGTTGCAAACAAAGAAGCAATCATGTAAATGCTACAATAGCTGATACAAAAATAGCTTACAGGGACCAAACTAAGACAGATATCCTCCTTTGGCTAGCCCTGTAGTAGCTTCATTGGTAATAATAGCAGGAATATTAAGATGAAAAATGTAAGTTTCACAGATGACTATTCTGCTTGTTTCCATGACACAGACTGCAATTTTGTTTTAATAACGTAACCTAGTCTACACTAAAGCTCTGGAGTCATCCAAGGTTAAGACGCAGCTTGTTGCAGAAATGGCACCGAGCCTGGAGAGTTTCAGCTCTGTTGTAACAGTTGCATAAAAAAAAATTAACTAGTCAACATACTATTCAAAATTTTCTCTACACCTCTTGAGCATAGTTTTGTTGTAAAAATCCAAACACTATTCAGGACAGACAAACCTGCTCATCACTTTTAAGTAGTGTTAAATTACCACTGACACAGGGCTTAAAGTCTTTAAATATCAGTAGGAGAGGTCACACAACTGTTGCTGAAAAGCAGGTTAATTCAGGTACTTCTGACTCAGAACGTAATTGAGCCTCATTTGCTTTAAATGCTACTGGCACTCGGTGATTCAATTTGTAGCACTCCTAAAAAGAGCAGTTCCAGAGGCCTGAAATAGCCTGGGGCAAGGTACTCCTTTTGAATGAGACTTTTCATGTAACCTTCAATTATAAGGAAAAAAAACCCCCAAAACCAAAAAACAACACCCCAAAAAACCCACACTTAAATATTTTGCTGCTTTGGTGTTAGTCTCACTTACCTTCGAGATTTATAAAAATAGCATCTTTCTTCACAGCTTTACAAGATCATTAAAAACAGTACTTGTGGTTTTAGTGAGTGGAAACAAAAGGCTCAAGTCTCACGGTTTCCATTAAACACCTACTCTTAACCAATAACAAACATCTCGGAGCTTAACCACAAAAATGAAAGCTTTTTTTTTTCCCCTGCTTTTTAAATTTTTTTTTAAATATAGCAAACAATGCAAGACAGTCATGTATAAGAGAAAAAACCCAAACCTCCAACATCCCATTGATCCTCCAATCAGTAATGGATAAAAGCTATATTTATTTTTTGCAGGAGCTTGAATTCAAATGGGAGAAAAAGAGTACCTTACTTCCTCTTAAGAGGTTTTGAATTACTTAAAAGTGCTTGTATTGGCAATTAAATTATTTAAAGTTACAAAACTTGAAAGTCATCCGAGCAAGAGGGCAAAATATAATAATTCTGAGAAGTTACCTATTAAAAATCCACTGCTGACTTGATGAATTGCTGCTCTGGCCTTGTAAAAGCAGTTCAACTCCAGACACGTAATTTTGTCTTTTCAAAGAAAGTTCTCTTATTTACTGCTTGCTTTGCATGAAACTTGTTCTAAGTGGAGCAGTCCATGAAAAACAATGTTCTCATTCTCAGTTTATAATGCTAAGTCTTAAAAGATGTATTTATCTCTGAAAACATATTACAACTATATTATAGCAGTATCAGCAACAAGAATGATGTAAAATAAAAAGTACACAGGACACCATCTCACAGACTCTATTGCCAGAGTTCTATTAGTAAGAAATACATAGTTCTCCACAGCATGCTGAACTAGTCTACCTTTTTAACGGAAGTCTATTCTTGCTTTTAATGAACCTTATTCACAAAAGATTAGATGTCACTCATGGAAAACTAAGGACTGGAAGATACTCAGATAGAAAACAACAGTAGCTGCCCAGTCAAGCATCTTTGTACTTCAACTGGGTGTTTTAACTTCCATTAGCAATCCCCTCCTTGTAGTGGTCACAGCCCACCAAGAGCTTTTAATAGGCACACCATCACAGGCTGCTATGAGACTAAGTGTTTGAGCCTTCACCCGCCCTGACTGCAACATTACCTATTCCAGTACCTTGAGAGTAAATCTGATAAATGTTTTACAGTTACTGTACACAGGGACTACACAGAAAGCTACTTCTATTTTTTAAGTTTCCTTCTTTTAGAGTCTTAAAATAGAATGGATGCACTTAGCTGCCAATCACACCTCTATTGCTGCAGATCAAGCCAGGGTAAGTGACAAGTAAGCCTTGCACAGGCAGTATTTGTATGACTCAATCATTTAAATTCCCTCTGTCTTGAATTGTTTAAGCCCCTGATTAAACAGCAGGTATCTAAATACATGATAAGACATAGGAAGGGAAAACTAGGCATTGAAACCATCTTACCACCCATGCAGTCAACACCCCTTTCCACATTCCTGTATTTAGCCACTCACTGTTTTGGGAACAAAAGCAACGACAGTAAGATAAAGCTGAATGAGAAACAATTCAAAAAAGAAAATTCTCAAAATCTGTAAGCCAAAGCCACCTGTAATAGCACTACTGAAGCCCTCATAATTGCACTGGGAGTTATTTTCTTCAATATACAAAACCTAACAGGAACAAAGTATTTAAATGTATTTATTAGCATACTGCAGTCACTGGATTTTCACAGGCTTACTGTCAATTTTCATTCTGTAATGACAGCTTACATACCAGCTTGTCACATCAACATGACTGATTCTATTCCCACTTCTCAAAAGCTACACTAATTCGTTAATATAATTTCAGAACTTATCAGATGCGCTTGAAGGAAAGGATTGCCGTCACTCACTTCCCCTTCCTGAAGGCTGCCAATTACTGTCACATGACCTGGCAAATGAACCCCGTCTAAGCTTTCTTTTTCCCCTGTCTTGGGGAAGGGGGTGGGGGGAAGGGCAACTAACATTTTATTTATCAGGTGAATTCATATATTACTCACAGGAAGACACAGTGGAATGGGGTTTTTTCCCCTTCAGATTTTACATAAAAGAAAATAAGCCTGTGATCGTTTTAATACCTAGTGAGTAATACTGACACCACACCCCATTCTCATCTTGCAGTGCCTAACGCGATAGCCACACCATTACACCCTCAAATACCGATGTATAATTTACCTTACTGATACCAAGTATTTCTGTAGACGCCTTTCTTCCTGGTATGTCCTGAAAACATCTACATCAAGCCCAAGCTTCAGCTTGACAGAGCTCAAGTTGTTCTATTCTAAACTGGTCTAGCGAAGCTGAAAACCCACATAAAAATGGCTGCGATCATATAATTCCTCCTCAGAAAAACACCCAGAGACATCCCCACCCAGTCCTATTTTTTTTGGTGTGCTATTTTGTTAGAAACATTTGACTGAGAAGTTCCACTGAGAAAGGAGTGACCAGAAAAGCTAACTACAGATCTCTCTGCTTGCTGAAGCCATGTAAAATCTCAGACTTATAAAACCAGGGGGGAAATATTTCATTTCTATGAACTACAGTGCAGAGACTTCGACACTTAATGTAGAATAATGCAACTGATTAATTTCTGATACACCTGGTACAGGAATAAACGCCAAAAAAAAAGCCTGAAAGCAACTTGCCAGTTTTTATGTCATCTTATTAGTCCTATTTTTATTCCTTCCTTTTTGCAAATGCTACAGAAATGAGACAGAACATTACACATTAAGGAGAGATGAAAATTTTGTCAAGCATTCCCCCCGCCCCGAATGTATTCTGCAAAAATTACAGTGCTCAGTGAGAAGATGTCTTCTTAACTCTGGTAATAATTAGAGAAAAGGGATCAATTTAGTACAAGTATAACCTGTGGAATTTATTTTGCTTTGCAGCCACGAAGCTGTCAGGTCTCCACTACCAGATCTCTCTTACTTTAACCAGAAGTGTGCCCTTCTCTACCAGCAGCCCTCAAAACAGGAGGCTGAAAGAGAAATGCTACCCTCAAAATCCAAGCAGGCCATCAAAGGTGACATCGCAATACAGGTCCTTAGCCTGGAAAGTACCAACTGGGCTATGCCTTTTTGCTTTCTGGTAAAGTGTTTAGGAGAGCTTTGTCCACAGCCTTTCACTTTATTATTTTAATAATAAAAGTAAGAAATATCCTGCACTCTGACAGACCTTTTATTTCTATGTCCCAAGTCACCACTGAAATGCTAAGCAGCATCACTGAAGGGAAAACTGAAAAGCTACATTTCCCAATGCATTCTGACACAAGTCAGAACAAGGTTATTCCTGATATCTCCGGTCACCTACTGTTATTGATAGGCAGCCTCTTACTTCTATGAAAAAGCAGAGAGATGGATGATTTAGAGGGTTTCCAAACACACCGTCAACCCTTACTTTGAGCATATTTTCTGTGCACTAAATCACATTTATCAATGCAAAACAAATTATTTGTCTCCCTGAAGATCCTTAACACAAATACATCCTTAAACTTGAAAAATGCAATAGATGATTCAGAAGAGAAAAAGCAGAGGGAATCATGAAGTAAGCCATCTTCAAGTCAGGAAAAGGCTCTGTATAAAGTACAACACGGTAGATAAACAGCATAAAAAGGTATGACAGAAGCAATGTTTTCAGCCAGCTATCACGTGATTTAGTACAGGACACAAATACATGAGACTAACAATGCGCACAAGCATTAGCAAGTCCAGAAGACACCCCTGATGGCTCACACCTTTTCTGTAGAATCCAGTAACAGCTGGCAACAAAACAGTCACATTTAAAATAGTCTGGACTATTCCAAGCAACCAAAGTTTAACTAATTCTCACTTTCCTGAACAACATTTGCTTTCCACTTGTTGCATGAATCACCTACAAAGAAGTTATAGTGTCCAGGCTTCCATCCTTAAAGACTGGTTAAACACAGAAGACTAGAATTAAAATTCACCATTTTAACTAAAGCTTTTTGCAGCACTACTAAGACCTCTCTTTTAATTAATTCTACAGGAGGCCTTTTCACACAATTAAACAAGAGAATGACTCACAAACAGGAAGGACAGCCTGAGTCGTAGCCTCTGGTTTAACTTACCCAGTCCATTCCATCAAGCCAGTTTAGCCTAACTTATTTTTATCTTTCTCCTTTCAAATTTACAGCAAGAGCCAAAGTAGTCACGAGGGAGTGCGCCATGAACAATACTCCCTAACTTCTCACCAGTTCCAGAGGAAGCAGTGACATTTTGCTAGTCCCCAGTAAAGTCCAAGAACAAAGAGTCCCACGGTTGCTCCATTATCCAAACAGCCCATCCTGCAAGTCTGAATTGTCAAAGCAACAAAATTAATAGGCAATATGCTGTCTCTGTTACCTGCATTAGCTAGCCAAATTGAATACTGGTTCAGGACAAAGTTAAACTAAAAAAAAAAATTTCACTTCGAAGGAAAGAAGCTAATTAATACCAGAGAATGAAAGACCATTAAAGAGAACAGGAGAGGTGAATACACCCATGGATCCAGGAAAAAGAAATAGCCTACAAGAAAACAGAGCATTTTAGCAAGCACAGAAATAAAGACTCCTTACAGAGAAGTCATTTCAAGTCTGGAAGATACATGGGAGAGTGGTATTTTCTTTGTAATTGCTTTAGTAATTTGTGAGGCTTTGCCCTGTTCTCATCCATTTTTGAAACAAAATCCACATTCTCTTTACAAAGAGAGTAAGACTAAGAATTACTGTCCTCCTGGAGCTGCTAAATAAGAGCTAGTCATCTTCCAGCTTCCAAAAATTTTTTAATGTTAACGTCTACCCACACAATAAGTAACAATGCAGGTGACCAACGACAATTTCAGTATTATAATAAACAGCTATTTATCAAGATCTTTTGAATTTGACTAACTGGTTCTGTTGTTTACAACGGGGTACTTGGACAATTTGGTATGTTACATGTAAACACCTGAGCTCCTCAGACATGTCTAAAAACAATTGCCAAAATGCCATGTAAAACAGACTTCTTAATTGCTCTAGAAGAGCTCAAGAAATACCTACCTAACCAAGCAAGAAAATATGTTGTACATTACTGGAAAGACGTTTCATTTATAGAGGGGGGAGGCTGAGGCTTGCTTCACAGTATGTATGCACTCCTACTCTTTCTTCCATACCTCCTGTCTGAAGCAGGATAGCACTTTGCTGTTTCGTGTCTCCTCAAACTACTCAGAGCACTTCACTGTGGCATAAACCCCAGGCCTGATTTGTGTAAAATGAACTGAAATAGGAATTTTAAACTGTGAAACATCACAAACAGAAATGATTGCTTCACCAGACTCATGAGCATGAGCAGATTTTTCAGGATCTCATTAGCAAACATTCACTTGTAAAGGCAGGGGAAAATTTCCTACTGAGCCTCCCAGAGAACAGCTTACAGTCAGAAACATGAGATTTAATTATCATTAGGCCTGCATAACTGCCACAATTATTAGTGGTCATAAAATAATGTTTATGCAGCACGCCACAATTTCAGAACACCATGTAAGCTAATCAAATTCACTTTCTATTCTTTCTTTCAAATTTAGTGGCCATTAATTTCAAGGTCTCTCCTTTGGTTCTTGCATCTTAGTACAGAATTAAAAAAATAAAAAAAGGGGACAAAACACTTTAGTCTTGCTGTACTGCAAGTACCAGATTCATCAGATACAAACACTGGATAAGGAAGTCTTAACACTTTCATTTGTTTGTACAGTTCCTAACATCAAATAGTACCTGAAGGATTTCCATTCTAAACTGATAACAAAAGGAAGGGGGGGAACAAACTGAAAGAAAGTGACTTACAAGAAAAGTAAGTCAACAGTAAGAGTTCTATTTCGCCCACTTCTGAAGGGCATTTATGTTACACAGTCACTCATTCAAGCATAACTGCTACAAAAAGTGAAGAGTGCTAAGTCAGTATGAATAATGTTTACTCTAAAAACAAAGCACAGAGAAAGTTATATGCTACTGAACATTGGTAATGTTCCACAGGAGCTGGTTTATTAATAAGTAGGTAATTAAAACCCTCAGCATGGATTTCAGTTCATTCACTTTGTAATACCTTCACTGAACCTCACTCCTTTTGCTCAAAAGATAGCTCTGAAATTTGAGTTGGAGACCAACACTGCCTGCCACAATTTATCAAAAATAATTAGCTTGCAGGTCCATGGAGACCTTCAATGCATAATAAAGAGACAAGATTCCTGCTACTCTAGTAGCAGTCTCCTTTCAAAACAGTAGGGAAGTTAAAAGTTGTAACTGAAAAACCTTCCAACTTGCTCACCATTTGAACTGAAGTAATTGCTACAAATGATTTCAGGGGAAGTTCTGAGAAAACCTTTAGAACAAGGCTATAAGCACTACTGCTCCATCAGCTGATCAACCAGGATTTTATTATGAACAACAGGTTTAAAACCAACCATACCTCTACCTTCAAAGCTTATCCTGACACAGTCTGATAAACATGGAAGCATCCTGAAAAATAATGACATTTGGAATGCCCAGATTTTATGTTAATCTTAACATCCTGCTTTTAAACAGTAGTTAATTAGATCATTTTAAAGACACCTATTAAACTGACATAGTAGAGGGATGAGACAAACCAGACTTTCCTTGTTAAAACGAAAAAAGCAAACCAAAAGAAATCAGGAACCACCTGCAAGATCTAGATTCTCCTAGACTAGCACATTTCAGTTACTTCAGCTACTCCACACACTTTGTTTCTTCAGTTGTCTTGTAGCTGAAGCACAGTCCTACTACAGAAGTCTGATTAACATAAAATGCACCCCCCGAACTCTGAATACTTGTGCAATTGAGAAATAATGCTTTATGTGAAGGATTAAAAAGAAGTGGTTTTGCAAGAGTTTTTGCGAGAAATCAGTAGGGAGAGGGATCGATACAGCAAGAAGAACATGTCACTTATGGCTATTTTAGTGACTTCAAGGTTGGAATGAATAATTGTCAATAAGCCCTCCAGCTTTTGTAATGTTGAACTCGACTCACCTTACCCATCTGACACAAATACTCTCTTCTGTGTTCTTTGTCTCAAATTACATTGCAACCTCTGCCACAATCTATGCAAAGCAAATGAAAGATCTGTTCCTTCCTTCAGCCACACTTGCACTACTTTTCAGTTTAACTGCATAGCCTCCATTTCTTACATTGCAAAACAGGAAAAATTGAATTCTTTGTCTGTCAAAACAATCCTCTTCCCTTGCCTCCTCTCTCCTCCTCCCAATCATCTCTCATGAGGATTTTTCTCCATGTTCCTAATAATTCGTCTTTTTTAACAGTGTAGCTAACATTGTACGAAATAGGTAAAGGCACACAATCAAGAGATAGAGATTTTCTGTGTTATTCTACATGTGGCCCTTATGCTTCCTGAGATCCTTTTCTTTCTTCCTCTTCTTCCCCTCCCCCCCCCCCCCTTTTTTGGGGGGGTGAAAAAACCCAGCATGCCAAGCATAAGCTTTCATGTAAAAGTCTGCAAAGGATGTCCAGGTCCTTTTTCTATGTGAATTAATGTTAAAGTCTTTAGATTTTCCAAATGTCAATGGCTGCTGCTCAGGAGATGCTGCTAATTAAACAATATGACATTTTTCACCTGCATAATACAACAGTGTCTTGTTCACACCAAGTTCAAGCTTGAGGCAGAGCCAAGAGCGACCTTCTCAAATGTAACGGTAATACCTACTTGTGGTTATTCTGCCAGTCTTACTGCAAACTACTGAAAGCCTACCTGCATAAGATTTCTGCAATGTGTTTCTGATGTATATAATAAGCTATCTCTACCTGCCGAAAGTTGCCCTAGACCACATGTAGCTGCCTTCCTTCTCACTGTATTAGAAAGAAATCTCAGAGGGGGGACACCTATTCCACTTCCATAAAACACACTCGTCTACAAATTCCAACATAGAGCAGTGTACAACCAGTACTGCTTCTGACAACATAAATCTGCAACAAATGATTTAGAAATCTTGATATTTCTATCACAAAAGTCCCTTCCTTCTCCAGCTGGTAGCACACAACATGTTGCTACCACGCAGTAACAGGAAAGCTATTTCCTCAAGCACTCTAACCAGAAAGTCTTTTTATATCAGAAACATCTATTTACAATAAGCTGATAGGAGTTTTGCACCTTCTTGCCCATTACACATTTCCACAAATAAAAAAAAAAAAAACCTCATTAGAAATCAGTTAGCCCTTTGAAATCTAATACCATTTCAACTTTTACCCTACTGGTAACCAAGAAAATGAAACTGATGCAAAAGATAACCATCAAGAGACACACTTCTTGAGAAAAACAAGTGGTCAAACTAAGTAATGGGAACGGCACCTAATTCAGCATGCACTGTGGAATATCTCTGTACAGAAAGGAAAGTAACACAACATAAGTAAATATTTGTGGTTTTCTTTCTCAGTTATCATGAGTCCATAGTCTTCAGACTGTGTTACTGTGATATAGCCTACACAGAATCTTAAAGGTCATACTGAAATTTCAGCTGGTGCAGGATGTTTATATAATGATCTTTCACAACAGAAGCATACTATATCTTTATTCCTGTATGATAATGGTTTCATATTCATTACCAAGTGCAGTCCAAGGCATTAACTTCAAACTACAAATTCCCCTATGGCTTAACTCTCACGTACTTTTAAGTCAGATTTTTTTTTTTGCCTAACAGCCAATATTACTTGGGATGCTCCAGCAAACAACCACCTGATTTACTGGGTGCAGGAAGAACAACCACAAAACCACACAGCTTCATCTGTAAAATGATTCAGTGAATCCACTGGAGAAAAGAATTTTAAACAATGAGCAGGCTTTGCAAAAAATTAAAAAGTTTTATAAAGGGTCATCTGCTTAAAAGGTACCTTATAGTGGCTGCTGCATAGCTATTTTGAGATGGTCAGGATGCTTGGGAACCTAAATGCAGATGAGTTCTCTCCTTCTAGTTCAGCTTTACACTTCATACTGTTGGAAAGCTACGATTCCACAGGTTCTTTCATATGGATGAAACATTTTTTCCAGGTATCCAGCATGTAAACCATATGGTTTCTTGGGTTGAATAATAATAAAGAAAAGGTAATTATCCTTCGTATTATTACATATTACAGAATGGGAAAGGTCAATTCCCTAAGTATCATGACACCCTTTTACAGCACTGGTTAGTTATGAGATATAGACCCTAAATAAAATCGGATGTCAGTCTTTGCCATCATTATCAAAGGGTGACCACCACCAGCATCACCCAAGACCTCCAAGCCACATACAAAGAAATTAAGTCAATATTTTAATATACGCACTCGCTGAATCTCAGCTTCTGCAATGCTTCATTCAACAAGATTGATAATAGTTTCCACCCAGATTGCTGGTCAATCACTGGCAACATGGCAGAAGTTTCCAAAAGCAATCCTGTTAATTTCTGTACATCTCCTTTAGCATGACCACTTTTATATAATAATATATATGTCCTAAGATACCCATAAATTAAACCCCAACATATTAATGTATGCAGTTTCTGGATTCATACATTCATCTGTTCATTGGAACATTCATTTTTAAAAAAAATCAGCATACAATAATCTCATCACAAATTTCTAAAATATTTTGCTTTAAACTAAGCTAGTTTGGATACAAAGCTGACAAAAATAAAAGCCCACCAGAAAACATACAAGTAACTTCCCACTCACCTCCATTAAGGTTACTGCTGCTCAAAAGTGATTGACAAGCACACCACTCAAGTCTCTGGCTGTCAAAACAGACTGCACTGATGGTACCTGCGTTTCTAAATTTCCCCTCAAAGCAGCCTGTCAAGCTGCCTACTTTGACAGAACCTTTTCTAGGACAGGAACGTAAAGCGATAAGCTATTGCAGGGAAAAGAAAAGGAGCCTAACTGATAATGTCTGCTTCTATTTATGTTAGTGGAAACCATGATTTCGTATCAACAATGTTTATTAATGAAGAAAGCCATGGTGCTACTGGCGACGCTTAGAAACCATCAATAAGGTACACACTCCTCCTAGGAATGCTGGGCTACTTATACAACTATGAAGTCTCTTACTAGCTTCATTGACCTCAAACACAGAAATACAGACATTTATAGTTAATAAAATTAACGCCCTCCACATCCTTATAAGCCTGAAGGGGGTAAAAAAAGGTAAGTTTAGGAACACATTAATTTCTGCTTCATAGTATTGCTGTGTTATCTAACAATTCTATAGCTATATGACACAAATAGAGTATAAATGCTGAATTTAACAACTACGTTTCTCTTCCAAGCAGGATCATTAGAAGATAGCATTGCTAAACCAGTTACAATTTTTAAAGCAGCTCTGCAACAGTCCAAGGTTACTTTGAATCTTTTAATCATTTTTGCAATTCTCCCCCCCACCCCCCGCACTTCGGCCATTTTCAATATAGTAAAAACACACAGAAAATAGCAGCTACTGCTGGAGGAACAGAAGATTTTTCACTCATACTTGACTGAAACAAAAAAAAAAAAAAAAAAAAAGAAGAGAGCCACTCTGAGGAAAAAGGCATACATGCACGTGGAGAAAATTAAACATTCCCAGTTCCTAGTAAAAAAAACCGCATCAGTTCCCTGTTTTAAAACGGCACAGGCCTTGCAATGGCTTTTGAGGACAAAAACTGACACCAGGATATTCCCAACCACCAAAGCACGTTAAAATGCAGCTATACCACCATCGCGCTCCTGGCAAAAAACCTTACCCATCCTCGCCCTGTTAATTCGACAGCTAAAACAACGCAAGGGTGAAAAACTAGTGAAAGTAAGCAGAGTTTCTGTTTGGTTTTATCACGGTTTCTCCCCACGCAGAGGGAGCCCGGGGGCCACCTCACTCTTCCCTCAGGCGCCACAGACAAAAGAGCGACAACCGAGGGGGGTGGGGAGGTGGGTGACCCCCCACCCCGACCACGGGAAGAGGGGGATTCTAGCCTTATTTCTTTCCCCCCACCGTTATTCTTTTAGCTGTGCCGAGCGCAAGCGGGGATGAGTTTTCTCTTCTTTCCAGGCACGCAGAACCCCTGGAAAAACAACAGCAGGAGCAGGGCACACACAAAAGCCGCCTGTCCCTTCTCCTCCGTAGGCAGAGCCGGTGCCGCCTCTCCCCACCCCCCAGGCCCGGACCCAACCGCTGGGCCCTCCCCGCCCTCCTCCGCCTCCCCCGCACCAGGGACGGCGGCATCCACAGCTCCCTCCCTCCCTGCCCGGGGCGCTCGGAAATCGCGCCCGGCAGGAGCCTGAGGCCTAGCAAGGCAGGCAGCGGCACAGGCCCCACAGGCAAGCGCAGCACCCGCCCCTCC
This sequence comes from Mycteria americana, assembly GCF_035582795.1. Taxonomy (NCBI): domain Eukaryota; kingdom Metazoa; phylum Chordata; class Aves; order Ciconiiformes; family Ciconiidae; genus Mycteria; species Mycteria americana. The sequence goes on from NC_134371.1 coordinate 37,638,641, forward strand.
ACCTCCCTTTCCCGGGAAGCGGAGCAGAGCCCTCCCGCCAGCGCCCCCGAGGCCAGCCCCATTGTTCCCCACACCCTAGGCTCTCCGCTCCCCTCAGCCGAGCCCAGCGGCGGGGGGCAGAGGAGACAGCGCACTCACCACACGGGCCGGGCTCCCCGCAGCGGCCACCGGCCCCCTCAGCTGCGGCACACGGGGGCGGCCGCAGCGCCCTGCTCCTCCAGCACCCGTAGGCCCCAGGGCTCCCCTACCACCGTCACCTGCCGCCCCTCCGCCGCCGCTGCAGCAACGGCCATCTTGTGCGTCGGCTGCCTCCCTTCACCACCTCCCTCCCTGCACCGCCTCGCCGCTGCCGCCCGCCCCTTCCTGCGCCCGCCCCCCGGGAAGGCGGGGCGGGACGGGACGGGGAGAAAAAGCCGAGTCACGGCCTGGAGCACTAGGAGGGTTCGGGGGGGGGGGGGGGGGGGGAAGAAGAGCGGGCAGGTGAGGGGGTGTGCTGCTGGGCGGGGCGGCTGTCTCCCGCCGTGGGGAGGGTGCTGTGGGTTCCTGTCAGGGACGGTGTGTGCTCCCCACTGCCCTCTCTCGCCTTTTGGGTTGGTTTTTTGCTTTTTCGCCTCATCTCGTCGCCAGCTATCGTGGCGGGCGCAGTGAGGCTACGGGGTCGAGGTCGTGTCTCTTTATACGTCAAGTGTAGCTTTAGGAGGCCTCTGCGTGCTCGGAGCCTCACAAAGCCCCTAGCCCGCCATTTTCTCTTCCTCAGCGCCTAAAGCGGGGGGGGGGGAGCTTTATTCGGGGCACACTGTGGTTACCTTGTTCCCCACTGTGATTGCCTCATGCCATCAAACCTTAGAACTTGGGAGTTGGTTTATCTTCTTTCTCAGAGGGGAAAAACACGAATGCTGTTACAATTTTGGTGGCTGTGCAGGGTGAAGACCCTATTGCTTTGCCCACCAGACCCACAGGAAAGTGCAGAGCTGGGCTTGCTGCTGGAGAAGATCCCCTGATAGCTTTCTTTGCTGCAGGACACATTTAATTCACCCTCAGCCTCAACCAACACCACAGGTAAGATGTGTTGGGGCCCCACCAAGCCTTCTTCTATCGCACTATCTGAACTACAGTTGGGTTACAGAAGAAATTTTAAAATGAAGTTATAAAATATCCTACAAGTGTTGATGACTTGCTGCATTTAGTTAGCACATACTGATAGTTTTAAAATGCTTTGAGAACTACTTATTTAATATCAGGATATTTCAAGGTAGCATCAAATTGATTCCCATTTTATGAGAACATGAACTGTGGTGTAAAATACTAAGGAATTTGTCCAAATTTATTTCCAAATTTAACAACAAAAATAGGGTTCAGTGGTCCCATCCTGTTCCCCAGATATTTTATCATGTATATGCCCAGCTGGAGGCTCCGCAGGATCAACGCTGGTGTGAGGTCATTGTGCAGGATGCTGTGTATGGAATCACTGCACTTCTAAACACTGTAACACTGTAAGTAGCATGCACTGTATTATCGCTTGAACATCGGAACTGCAGAGGACTACCATGACCTTGAGATACAATTAAAATAGCGCAGTGTCAGGTCAGAAGTAACCAGGCCCAGAGCCAGGGGCTTGAGATGGCAACCTGTGAAAGGAAGGTGGGTTGTGACATACAGACAGAAACCTGGAAACAAATAGCAGAGCTAGACTCCTAGACACAAGGGGAAAACTACGTAGGGCAAGGTTAATCTTCAGCTCCTATTTCTGACTCTTGTATTGCTTGTAGACAGATTTTCACGTTAACTTTAGAAGAAATCTGGTGATAGTAGCTAAATGTGTTATTTCTATCAGTTTTACTAAAGAAACTGTCTCTTATTTAGGCTTTCCACCAAAACAATTAAGCTTAATGCTTATCAAGGATCAGTGCTTGAATAAAATAATATTAAGAACAGCTATTAATTTCTGAACATAGGGTTTTCTTGCCATATTCACAGGCATTTGGGATCTTAGGAACACAGAAGGCTAAGATCTTTACAAAGACCACCTTTAATTTGGCAAGAGCCTCACTATGAGTTACAAAAGAAGTGTAACTCAGTGTAAATTGCAAAGCTTAGTATGGAAGCTTGAATCTTAAGCATTATGGCTGTTTTATTGTTAAAGAGATCAACAGGAAAGATTTAGAAGTCTACAAACAGAAATCTAAAACAATCAGTGTCTGTAAGCATCAGAATCCTTAGGACCATCATTACACAATAAAATATCTGAATGAATGATTTAATCAAGAATATCATAGTTAGCCAAATTCGGAAGTTGGGGATGATCACAGATTAGTACACTATTATATTTTTATCATTATTTTGGCATTGTAATACTTCCTACAATGCCCCAATGAAACATCAATACTTGTTCTTAATGATTGTATAAATTATGTAAGAGTCTTTGTCCTGAAGCACAATCTTTCATATAACCGATTGGCAAATTGCAGCATGATTTGTTATTAAAAAAAAAAGTCTGAATCATTATACTCCTATCTAACTAGTCCTCCCTTTTGGAAATAAACTACTAAGCAGTATCTCTGCATGTTATTCTAGATCAATTTCAATATTGTCTTCATCCTATTACTCTAATTTAAAACTGTATATATTGCAGAAAAATTTCAATCAGCAATTCCCATCTTTTGCAGACTCCTCTCCTAAATATTACACTAGAAATGTGAACCTTATTGAAGTTAGTAGTATCACGTTCAGATGCAGAAGACAGCACTAGGAGCTGAAATGGTAGGTGTTCTTTGCAACCTTTGTTTAAAGTCATGGAAATTAGAAACGGTTGAGGGCTGAGGGCATCCTCTTACTTCCTAGTTTATAGCAGGTGATTGTACACAGTACATCATTCTGGTGTTTTGTTCAGTCTGGTTTTTAATACTCCAATCTGGAGACTTCTACTACTTCCTATACTTGGTTCCGGTACGTGGTTCCTATATTGCGGAAAGGTTTTCATTTTCAGGTGGCTTATGCTGTCCCTCAGCATTTAATCCTGTTACCAGTATTTACTTGCTAACAACAATTTTCAGTATTACAACATAGTTTACCACAGTACTGCACTGTTTAAATTTAAAGAAGTGGGATCTGAAATGACCTATGGTACTTATTAAGTAACATTGCAAGGATGAGTACTCTAAATCTCAAAACTCATTTTAGACCTCCATCAGAGTAACACTTTTCTAATGATTATTCTTTATTCTGGATTTTAAAAGTTCAGAAATTTGTAGATGAGCTTGCTGTCTCTTTGGGAACTGATCCCACTAGATATCTAGATTACTTTTAATGTTTACTTTCTCCAGTTATGCAGCATTTCTTCCTGCATGGCACACTGCTTTAGCATATGAAACACAAAACAGTAGTTGCTTTTAGGATTACTGTTTTCATATCTCATTTCAGCTTATTATTAAATCTGCTGTAATTTATTTTCACTTGTTCACACTGTTCCTTCATTTATGTCCTTAAAAACCCACAGGAATTAGTTTTGATTCTACAACATATCGTCTCAATTTTCCATTCCTTCTTTTTCTTTTTTTCCTTCCAAAAGGGGATAATGTGTAGGCATGGTTCTAGGATTTTACATTTGTGGCTACCCTAGTAATGTTCTTCAGATTATACATTAGAAATGAATCCCCATATTAGCCTGTATGACTGAGAGAAATAGGTAAAATACCAGTGTAACTGTCAAATGGTATCATCTCATGATTCAATTTTTATATTACTCTTTCCATATAAAACTGGTATAAAACTGTGGTAACAGAATAGGTGTCTTCATAAAAAGAAATATTTTTTTTTAATGCGTTGGCAATGTTTCAGTTTGCTATTTTAGTTATCTACGTGACCTGTGAAGCTGATAATAATGGAAAATTTCTCATTTTGAAACCTGTGATATCAGAATGAAAGGCAAGAATTAAATATTTTTCCAGCTGGCTGCAAGCATTTAAAAAAATGTCCTCGTTATTTCACACAGCGAAGATTCTTGCATATATCATATACACCAAAAGATAACAAAAAAGAAAATCTTTAGCACTTTTTGTGTGCTTGACCATCACGTTAACAAAACGTAAAATTCCTTCAGTCTTATAAAATTCCACTGACAAAAGCAGTAGACTGAAGCATATCCGCCCAACATAATCATTGCAAAAAACCCCAATACTCATTAAAGAGTATGCTGAATATCATCCAAGCCCATGTAATTCAGATACAACTTTTAGAACTAGTTATATATGCTTATTTTAAAATAATAAGAGGATGATAGCAAAACAAAGCCTTCCACTGTGGAAGGACATGCTCAGTATCTCGACCATAACATATAAGGTTTAGATTTCCTTTATACAACAGAAGCCTGAATGATGTAAAGGAATGTGAAGTGCATAAGTGTAAAATTAATATTCCTCCATGAATGCTTCTTTCTCAACCATTCAGTTTGCACAAGCAAATAATGCTATATAACCCACCAAACATTCAGATTTGTTTAAAAATTTGTAAAACTTTTTGCAGTTATTTGATGCTATACATAATAGATTTGCAGAATACCAGTCAGTTGTTAACATTTGTATTTTCAGGCTGCTGGGAGCACAAAAAATCTATATAAATATACCCTGTGGCTGCAGTTGCTGTGGTAAAAGAAGAAACGGTAAGGAAGGTAAGAAACTTCCCGTTGGTGACTTCTCATTAGAAGTTTCACTTAAGTGTCCCATCTCATTATTGTCCTTGTCCCACTGACACGTAGAGATGCAATATGCTTAGTAGTATGTGCCACAGATTCTAATGGTACTCCTTACTGCCTTTTTGCTTACATGTAATTGCCTGGTTTGCATTAATCCCAGAGCTTCCAGTGTCGTTCAGCAGCATCTCTCTTTAAGCATGACAAAAATTTTGAAGCATTATAAAGTACAAGAATTCGCAGCATAACAAGAATGGAGACCCACTTGGAGGCTGTGAGGATATTGGAGATTTAATGTTCACTGGGCAGAGCAAGTCAAAGTGACTGCCACATACTTGTTGTTCTGGTGCCCTCTGCTGAAATAACCATCTGTTTGGCTTCCGAATCCCCTTCTGATGAGGGTCAAGAGGCTCTCTGCCAAGCGCCATATGCTGCCACCTCTTTATCTTGCACTTTAGTTCCTTGATTTATTTCCTTTTCTATTCTGTCTCAACAAAAAGCAGAAGTATGACCTTTTATTTCCTTTCCTTCCCCCAGTGGTACTTATGTTGAAATTTGTTCTTTTCTCTTCCTTCATAACATTGTTGCATCACATTTTACAACAGCCTTTTATTGAGCTTACGAAAGTAACATATGAGTTGAGATGTTAAAGAATTAAAAAAAATACATTTTATAAGAATTCCAGGTCAGGTGTGTGTATAAAACTGAGAACCACCTAAATTAGCAATGTAATTTTTGTTCCTTTCTGGCAAATTTCCTCATGTACTGTAAAACTGGAGGAAAATGAAAGACAGGTAGGGTGATACAGTCAGCATGGGTTTTCTACAGCAAGTCAGTACCTTTTGTTTAGCTGCATGTAAAACCACAGCCTTACTCTCACTTTGCAGGGGAAGCTAAATTGTAGAGGTTAAGCAACTTTTCAGGTTCACATAGTAAGCAGTGGAAAGATGAGGAATAAACCCCATGGTCTGGTCTTCTGTTCCAACCACTACACCTTATGCATCCTCCACACTTGTGCAAGTTACAGTAATTGCATTATGACTAAACTGCTATCTGAGTAATTTTTCCAATCAAATTTCCCAGGTAGAGCAGTCATACTACAAGTAAAAAGTGGAACTGTTTTACATCTCTGTAGTCACATCACGTTTCTTCAGTAAAAGAAAACATGCGGACTATTTCCAGGAGTTATTCTTGCTTAGTATCACCTGTAAAGACTCAAAGTTTTGTGCTGGTTTGGTTTGGTTTGAGAACAGCTGATACAAGACTTCCCCAGTGTACCTTCCAACAAATGGAACTATCAATTCCTACAGGAAAATAAAAGTAAAGGACGAACCTTAGCTAATCCTAACGTATGAATAACTGCCTAAAGCAAGTTTAGGTGTTTTTATATTAGTGTGGATCTCAAGTAGCTGCTGCTTATTCAGATCTCAATTCTAGCAGTTTTTGAAAAGTATATTATTCAGGTAATTGCAGGGGGACATTTGTTATTTCATCCCTCAATGGTTTTTGAGAAGAGACCTATAAATAAAAATCAATTTTATAACATGTAGCTGCAGTATATGCTTGATAAGCAGTTTACAAAAAGATTGTTTTCAGTGGAAACGTCAAATTTGTTTAGGTAGGCTGAGATTATTTTTCTGAGATCATAGCTGTAGAGTAACTTCCTTTATTCTTTTACCAGATTCTACATATCATGTCTACTTTGACAGGCAAATTCTCACACATGCAAAGCCTTACCTTTTTGCTAAGAATTTCCTCCCCCACTTTTAAATTTCTTTTCAGCACAGTATTCTCTGTTTCCTCTCTCTTGTTACTGTACTGGTAAAATGCTGTTACATACCATTGCAGCAATTCAATTTCAGCAGGAAACACAGAAATTTCGGAATTGTAAATGTACAGTATAATTTGTTCCTGTTGTGTACATTCATCTTTTTTTGGTAAACTGTCATCAAGAATTACATCATTAGTCCTAACCTTGAAAGATTTTTTTTAATTTAACATTCAAACTATTAAACTTATTTTTTTAACTTGGTTAAAAAGAACACAGGTTTTGTAAAAAGAAGTTGCTATCTTTTATTGTTAATAAAATAACAAGATTTTTTCAAACTTAGTGATTTGTTGGTTGAAGGCTATAATAATCTGACATGTCATGTGATGCTTCCTACTCTTCTTTGATTCCAGCAGGTGAGGGAGGCAGCATTTACAGAAGAAGAAAAAGGAAATTCACTGAAGGGAATCAGTAAGTTGAAAGAATAATAGTAACTAATAGTGGAATTAGCTCTCATTACCAGACAGGAAGAGGTAATATTTGTGGTTTGGCTAGTTAACTACTTTTGATGTTATTTTTCTACATAAGCTACTGATATAATTGCTAAAGAAAGAACAGTGAAAAGATCAGAACGTTCTGTGAGCACAGATGGAGCTTAAATTGTAGATATATTTTTAAGACGGTCAATTAATTTCATTTAAGTAAGAGTGACATCAGTTTCTTGGAGATTAATGGGTATTTATTATACACTCATTGAGGCACATGGCAGACTATGGTATAGGCAAAAGTTTTAGCCTGTTAACAAAACCAAAATATTTTGAGAAGCACACTTTCTGTTCTGTTAGGGAAGTTTCTCATTCTCATACATAAGGCCACAGTATCTCCAGTCTATTTGTCCCCAGTGCTTTTGGTGTTCTGGTGGCTCTGCTAGGCAGACACATGCTACCTGCACGTAAAAGCAGGAGTCGGAAGTTATTCATCTTCCTTGTAAAGTCTGCAGTCTTTACAACTTGACTGTAGTTGGACTTCAGTTCAGTAATTTGATATCGGAAGGTTGTTTATGTTGCAGTTTACTGTCTCTCCCAGGCAGCAGCTTTTCTTATCAATGTTTCCATTAACATGCAGTGCTCTGCAAGAAAAGAACAAAAAAAGTGTCCTCTATTTTCATACATAAAACCCACCTTCTCCTTAGATTTCCTTCCACAGGATGCACATATGCATATATGCACTTACTGGTATATTATATAGACAAGATAAAACTGTTTCTACTATATAGGTGAGTCAAACATTGAAAACCAGCTGAGAGCAAGTATAGTCATTCACTGATCTCTCAGGTGTAACAGCTACAACTCCAAGTGTCAGGAGGCAGAGACTGAAACAAACTGGCTTTGTCTTGCACTTCTCAAGCTCACAAATCTAAAGGAGAATTCCAAGAATGCAATATTAAAATTCTAAAAATCTGACTCTTAGTCTGCCTTTCAATGTTAGCTGCTAAAAGAACAAAACCAGAGATATACAAACAATATCATAGAATCATTTAGATTGGAAAAGACCCTTAAGATCATAGAGTCTGCCTAATCACATTATTGGGCTGTTTGGTGTCTTTCAGCTGGGAGATCCTTGTTGGTCTGTCTAGAATGAATTTCTCCTGCTCTTCTTCAGGGCTCATGCTACCCAGTATTTGTTTCCTGGCTTCTGTGTACACCGCCTCCCTTTGCACCAAGGATTTCACAGGAAAGGCTGGTCTGCTGGTGGAATTGGGATTTCTAAGCACGCCGTTTGTCATCAGCCTCTATAAGATCCGGATCTTCAGGGGAGGACCTGAAGGAAGGCTGTTGTCCTGAATCATGATCGGTGACTTTAGGAGGAGATTTTGACTTTCTGCTTTCCTTCTGCGTGATCTTCAGCTTCTTTTCAAACCATCTGTTGGCCCCCTCCTCCCAGCTCTTGGCCACCTCCTCCAAAAGAGTGCACTGTGACTTGGCTGAAGGAGAAGAGAAGATTTCTCCCCTCAGTGAGGGTGGGGAGTCAGCCCTTTAGCAGCCATGAGGGTCACCCAGAGCTCAAGCACTGCCTCCCTGGCAGCCACAGACCTAGGGTGGGGGCAAGAGGTAACAGTGGGCCTGGGGTGGTAATTGTGGCCTGGGGAGGGGAGGGGGGCAAAACCCTGGTTTGGGGCAGACACCCCCCCCAGGGCTGCAGATGTTGGGCATCTGTGCTGGGTCTGTGCCCCCCTCCTGGCTGTCAGGGGAGAAATGCCCCCTCTGGGGCAATGGATCTCCCTGGGGGTAAATGCACCCCTGAGGGAGTAACAGTGGTTGGGGGGCAGTTCTGGCTGGGCTCTGTGGGGCTGGTGTCCCTGTGGGTCCCTGCCCATGATGCCTGTGCCAGGGCCACTATGGGGCTGGGGGGGATATGGGGGCTGGGGGGCAGATCAGGGGCTCTGGGGGGCAAATGTGTGGGCAGGAAGGAGGGGTGATGCCCCTCCCCCAGTGGCAAGTAACCCCCCCAGTAGTGAAGTTCCCCCCAGGGGTAGATACACCCCCAAAGGGCAAATCTTCCCCCCAGGGGAAATGCCTTGCCCAGGGGCAGATATCCCTTCTCAGGGGCAGAAACCCCCTCCCCATGTGTAGATCTGCTGCCCAGGGGCAGATACTCCCCCCCCAGGGGCTGATCCCCACCCTGAGCAATGTGTGGGGCAGCTGAGGGGAGTAAATGCCCCCTCACTGGCCTGGGGCGTGGGCAAATCCTGCCCCTGTGGCAGGAGCCAGGGGCAGAGCCGGGAGCTATGGGGTAAATTGTCACTGCAGGGCTCAGGGCCAAACTGTAGAGAAATTTCAAATAAACAGCGACTGTCAATAAATCCATTTGTATTAAATGGAGAATAATTTTCTAATAATGTTTAATAATTTACAAATACATTTAAAACTGTTTATAAAAATAAGAAATTTCTAACAATATATAACAACTTATAATACATTAGGGGGGTGTCTGGGACTCCTGGTTCCCCTCTAGTTTTCCTAGAAGAGTCCCAGCCCCACAATGAAGACCACAGCCTGGATGAAAAATAGCAGGATGGTGGTGCTTGTGGGGACAGAGGGGACATGTGGTGGGGGGTTGGGGACTCACTTGCCCCTGTTCCAAACCCCTCCACAGTGGACCCAGGCATCCAGACCCTCTTACCGAGGCACAGCAGGGCCAGGTCACCTCTGAAGGTGTGATGTGGCTGCAGGCTGAACATGGCTCCAGCCATGAAGAGGTTTGTGGTGAATGAGACCTGGGGGGACATGGGGGTCAGTGAGGGGACCCAGGCTTGCGGGGACTGGCACTCCCAGTAGGGCCCAGGAGCTTAGGCAGCCCCAGGCATCTGGGGGGATTCCCAGGAGGACCCAGGCTTGGGGGGAGTTTCCAGGGGGGACCCAGGTCTTGAGTGGGAGGAGGGGTGCGGGGGTGTGGTTCCTGGGGGGAACTAAAAGATATGCTGATTTCATTGTGGGGATGGGACCCCATGGACAGGGGCTTGCTCAAATCAGCCACACCAGTACATATTCAAACTAAAGGTGGTAACTTGCCCTTGACCCAACAATACACATTGCCTACCGAAGCCGTAACAGGTGCTGCGCCACTAAGAGGCATAGGTAAAAAAGGGAATATGGGTAGAATATCAGTCCCCTTGCAATGCTCCTGTCCTGCCAATCAGAAAACCCAAACTGGGACCAGACAGCAAACAGGTTTACCGGTTACAGGTTTACTCAGTAAATGAGTGGGTCATAGTTCCTCACCCGGGGGTATGAGATCCTTCTACAATTATTACGTTAATACCAGCAAATGCTAAGTGATACTCTGTAATTGACTTATGCACCGCGTTTTTCAGTATACCTATCCATCCAGACCCTTGGTACCCTTTTGCATTTACTTGGGGAAAAATACAGCAGATGTGGACAAGTCTTCCCCAGGGCTTCCCTGGGTCCCCAATATTTATTCTAGAATTTTAGTAAAAGATTTGCAGGATGTTGTGTTTAAAAAATGGATCCATTTTGGTACAAAATGCTGATGATTTGTTAATAACCAGTACCTCTAAGGAATATAGTATAGCTGACACCCAGACCTTCCTGTTTGCCTCTAACAGATGTGCTGTTCCTAGATCCCAATCTGGAACTATGTGTAGACAGGTCCTCATATTATCTGAACAGCAACTGGGCTACAGGTTATTCAGTGGTGAATGAAGCAGTGGAGGCTTCACCACTCGGTCCGAAGCTGAGCGCACAGGCAGCAGAAGGGATTGCGTTAACAAAGACTTGCCAGCTGTCTAAAGAAAAGGCTGTAAATATTTATGCTGATTCTCTGTATGGATTTGGAGCGTGCAGCAGCACTGAGCAGTTCTGGAAGCAGCATGGGTGTATAACTTTCATTGCAAGTAAAGTACTAAACTGTTAAAAGCCGTACAATTGGCAGAGAAACTAGCTGTCATTCATCAGCCAGCCCACACGAGCAAAAGGACAAAAGAAGAAATAGCGAATGGTCTAGCGGATGTTGCAGCTAAAGCCCAGCACGACTGCTGAACAAACCACTGGGCTTACAAGCAGTGCAATGGTCCGACCTGGTGTTGTCCACTCCTGAAGAGATATATTTGACTGTTCCTGCTGAAGAAGGTGGCTCTTGGAAAAGGAATGAAGCCACCAAAGACTCCCAGGGAATATGGAGAGCGGGTATGGAAGACCTTCCTATTTTACTGAAGCATACCCGATTCCCATAGCAAAAATGTATCACCATCCAGGGTATTTTAGGACTGCTGCACTAGCCCAGACAGTGCTGAAGAATTGGTTTGCGCCAGGAATTTATGCTGCAGCCAAATAAATAACTGTGTCTTGCACACACTACCTTTAGCCTTAATGAATCTTTGGCAAAGACTTCTACAAATAACAAAACTGTGTCCCTATGAAATACTATTCCGAAGACGGATGCAACTCCCCAGAACTGATGTATCCACCCATATAAGTTTATTAGCAGGAGATAAAAACATAATCCAGTATATTTTACAGGTTCATAGATTATTAAAATGCAGTTGGGCCCAGGCACAGCTTATACAACCAGTACCTCTTAGAAGGGGCTCTGCACTCCTTCAATCTAGGGAATTATGTTTGGGTAGAAGTACACAAAAGAAAGGATAACTTACCTCCTCGGTGGGAGGGGCTGTTTTTGGTATCACTAACCTTTCTCAGTAGTAATGGTGGAAGGAAAACTGAGTTGGATCCACCACTCCCACGTGAAATCTGCGACCAGTCCTTGTAATTCTATGTGATTATTAACTACTGAGCTGCAGCATAGCGTAGTAAACTGTTGCTTCTCAAGTTTTTGGAAGTTCTCTGTCATGGGAATCTACTATTTCATCAGACTAGAACTGCTTGGTTGCTGTTCATTTTTCAGCTTTTCTCTGAAGCTTGAAAGAGAGCTGCGCTCTTTTAACCTTGAATCCCGTAGCCATTGCTGCTCGGCTGTCTGTTTAGGTATCAGATTTTATCAATAGCCAAGTGATGGATATTTTCCTCAGGAAACAGTTTCTCACACAACTTCCAATTTTCTTGTTCTTCAGAACTTGCAGATGAAGGGATTGCTTTGAAGGTCAGGGGTTCTCATAATAGATACACACTGTTGAGTAGAGACATGCTGACAATAGGGAAGGCTTTATTTCCCCCCTGCCTATTGCACTGTGTAAAGACAGATTTCATTTCTTTGTCTTTACACCTTTGTAGGGCTTCCCTAATGAAGCCTACCAATTGCAGCTTACCACAGAAGGGCCTAAAGTTATGGAAGCTTTGCTGATGTTAAGATTCAGCAGCAGTGTTTTAAGGCAGCTTTTACGCACATTCCTTCATTTTTGAAGGAGGTCAACACATTTGGATTTATGGACATTTGGCTTTAAAGGCAGAAGTATATAGATGTAGTGACAGAAAAGTTCTAGATACCTAGATCAGAGAATGTGTGCAATACACATCATGTTTATGTGGGCATGGCTGTATGTTTATATATATATGAGATTATGTATAGATATACTTAGTGTATGTATATGAACATCAGAGCACTTGGTGATGAGAGGGTAGCATTCCCTATCACACATTTTTGCACTTACTTAATTTTGTTTCTTATAGCTAAAACAAGATAAAGATCTACTAACTCAGCAGCATGAAATGTAAGCATTGGAACTATATAAGTACCAGGAAAAAATATTGTTGACCCTATAAAAGATTTTACTTTATTTTTTTCAGAGAGCTATAATCACCTGAGCAACTTAAGGAAAGCGCAGTTATAGTCTACCTTAATTGACTGATACATAATTGGCTACAGCATGTGAGTGAGCACCTCTGATGTTGTGTACTACGTATAACGCATACAACAGTTATGCAAAATATATAAGGAAAATTGATCCGGCTTCCCCACACTCTGTTTAATGGTTTGGTAATTTTGATACAGATTTAGACCCAATTGTTGCTTTTTGATAATGCCATACACAAGAAAGAGAGAGAAAGATTAAAAGTCATAGTGATAAGACCTCTGTAAAACATACATTGTCAAGTGAATTTATATCACATACACAGTGAAGTGATAGCTTACGTGACACAGTAGGTCTACAGAAGATCAATATAATCCTTATCAGGTTTTGCATAAAAATGACCTAATTTTTCCAGCCCCATTTCATATAAAAATTCTACCCCGAGATACTTAAAAGTGTAAAAACGTCCCCTTGTCTCAGATTCTTCCATCAAATCTGAGCTCAATACTAATTAAATCATCAAATCCATGTTTCTCAGAAGGAGGCAGCTTCCTTGATACCTATTCTGTTCCACTCCCTACCCCAAAAAAGGAGAAGGGATGCTCCTTTCATTCTACTGACCATTTTCGGAGTGGAGCCCCCCAATTTAGCAATGCTATTTGAAGCCTCAATTCAGATGTTACAGGACAGGGCCAAGAAGGCCACGAACAGCCCAGTCACTCTTTCCTGACACACAGAAAGGACCAGCACAATGCCTTCAGATGCTTGCAGTCCTATATGTAGTCATACATAGTTATAATTGGCTGAAAGACAATAAAAATTTAAATTTATTATGAGAAACGTAAAAGTGAAAGGAAACCTTATTCCTGTCAGGAATCTAACAGCTAGAAAAATCTTCTGCTGAGCCTAGTGAGAGACAGGGACATTGTTTCTCATCACACAGGCACAGGACATGTTGACAGGTGGCAAAAGGATTTTACATGTTGATGGTGTTACGCAGATGTCTTTAGCTATGTCTTGCAAACTACAGATCACAGCTTTAAAAAGTGTGTAGCTACAAAAGGGTTGCTGCTCTTTTTAAACATTTAGAATCTCAGTAGAAGGGATTTTGCACTTGTAATTAATATTATAGAGTTATGCATTTATATACCACAGGAGTCCTTCTGGGGTAGTTTTCAAATGCTTCTCAACTACTGAATTGTGTCTAATTCACAAAATTGTTATAATGCTCTTTATCATTCAAGCTATCTCATTCCCTTCTATTGCTTCTCTGGATGCATATTTTAGGAAAGTTAGACAAGTCTTCTTCTGTGAGTAATTCCTCATAGGCCTTTATATTTCTGTTATGATATCTTAAGTCTATAAGGTATTAATGTTCTAAAGAATAACTGCATTGCTAAATAAATCATGCAAAAGTAACAGGAAATTAAGCCCTAAATTTGTAAATCTGCAACATACAAAAAGATCATACCAAATCTCATTAAAATACAGGACTAATATGTAAGAATAACAAATAATTGATTTCTACAAAAAGAATGTTGGCAATTTTTGAAATCTCAGTAGACACGTTCTCACTTTTAATTAAAATTGATTTGTGTGGTTATGCATTTATACACTATCTCATTAAAATGTCAAAATACTTTATAGTTGTTCATTAGGAATCCAGGACTAAATTCCATTTTGTCTCAGTTCTGAGTGACTGTGGGTAGTGTAGATCTCAACTTATTCTCTGTAAAATAGAATAATACTGATTTTTGAGGCAGCTAAAGGTGAAAGAATTTGGAAATTCAGTCTATAGCTGTAACAATACAAAGGCCACATTTTCATCTTTAAAACTCTAGAAACAACATTTCTGTGTGTTTTCTCCCACTTAATACTGCTGAAAATAAGCTATTGCTTCAGTTGCAGCCATGGTCAGATTCTTATCGATTTGTTCTGTCAGAAATAACTTGTAAACTCATTTCCGTACTATTGAGCCACCAAATATGGGAAACTAACAACCACATTATAAAATAGATTATCTATATTCTGTTCCTGATTATGTGGACAGTGTGTTTATTTAGGGCTGTGTCACTGTTTAATTAGAATATTGGAATGTGCTGAACATCTTTAATACATCGAACTTAACTTCTCCACAGTTTTTATCTAGAAAGTCTCAATAAAGTGAAATGCTTCAAAAAGTGAAATGCTTCCCATAAAGTTCAAGTACTAATTAATTACCTGTAGAAGGGAATCTGACTCCGTTTTACCTCTGGCATATGATGGTTGGCACCAGCCCTATGATTTTAAGGGTATCAAACCTCCCTAGAGAAAAGTCACTGCATGAGCTATTCCTAAGTATTTCCTTACAATGCTACTAGTTCTAAAGCTGTAAGAAGTCACTTGCTTTTCTGGGTTTTAAAGCTTAGTGCAGCAGTGAGATCAATATATTAGGCTAGTGTGCTCAAACATACTGTAAAGATCTGAGGCAAGGTCCCTGGGATAATGCTAGTGCCTAAGCTGCGGGAGAAAAAGACCACAGCAGGATCAGTTACAAACTCTCACTAAAGTTTCATTTTTATTTTGGAAATTCTGATTTAACAAGAATGATACAAACATACAAAAAGTTGCTGGCACCATGCCATCCATACAAGTTGCACACTAGTACATTCTGAAATCGATGTGTAAATATGTTTTCCCAGCATTCCTGCCCCCAAATTTGGTGGGTTTATTCTGAACTACATACTTTCTTCCTATTATTTATGGGGATAGGCTTAATTATCTCCTAAATAGGAATTCTTCTTCAAGCCTGTTTTCAGGCCTCCCCAGACAGACCCAGTAGCTCCCTGGTTCAGACAGGTTCATACAGACAGGTCTCTGGCAGTGGCAGAAGGACTGATGGCGGGAGATGCCCATTCAGAGCACAGGCTGGATGACCTTGGCTTTCCATTATCCTTCAGAGAAGGTTAAATGGAATTCCGTCTATCAAGACAAATATTTATATGATGTGAGCTCTGTAGAGGCCAGGTTGTGGAAATTAATACACATGGACTTTATAGCTCCAATTAAGTGCACAACTGGATTCCTTTATCACCATCTGTCCAGCAGTACTACGCTTCAGCTCCCTGTAGTGGATAATGCAGGAGAGGCCTGGCATTGATTTCTTTTTTTTCTTGGTGGATTTTAAAATAAGTGATTTTTTTTTTTCTTAATGTATGAATGCTCTACATCTTCAGAATTTTTACTACACCTCACAGGGTATTAAGGATATGAGGATTTAAATATGCTAAAAAAGAAAGTCTCATTAAGTGTTTTAGCTTGAGAGTTCATTATGCAGCAAAAAATTATTTCCATTATCAAAGAGATGGGCTGGTATGTGTATTCACTTCTCTTGTGTACGTACAGACTGCTTTCTTTACACAAATTCTCATATTTTTCTAGGCTGTACATTCACATGTCTTTGACTTTTCAGATGTCCAGCTGAACTTCTTTTAGTCATACTTGAGTATGATGCAAGGTCAAGTTGTCCAGACTTCTGGTAGTTCTTTACATTCTCCAGAGAGATCTCTAATTGAAAGGAGGTGCCCAAAACTGAGAACCATTCTTCACTGAAAGCCTTTTTGAGCTCAGTGGAGCGGAAGAATTACTTTGCTCTTCTTGTGTTTGACAGTCTTTTTCTACGTTTCAGTAAAGCAGTCACATTTTTTGCAACACCAAATCACTGTTGACTCATTTTCTATTTGTGAACTGCTATGAACCAGGACTTCTTAAGGTAAAGTAACTGCTTAGCTAGTTTGTCTCCAGCTTACATTTTTGCAGTCAATTATTCCCAGCTATATGTAGTAGTTTCTCACCTTATTGAATTACATCCCATTTACTTCAGATCTTTTCCCAACTCGTCATAATTTGTTAAATTTTAATTATATTTTCCAAAATACTTGCAGCTCTCACCCAAACAGGATATCCTCCACAAATAGGATAAAAATACTCTCTATCCTATTGTATCACAGAAGCAGTTCAGGACTCAGGATGTAAGTATCTGGAGATCTCACTTGCTACAAACTTACTTGGTTGTGAATCACTTGACACTACTTCTGAGTGCCATTTTCTACCCATTTCACATAAGTTTGGTGAAGCCAATGCTCCTCTATCCTTCTTATGAGAGTATTAGGTGATACATCATCAGAAGCCTTGCTGAAGTCAAGATTCCATGATTTGTTTTTGAGGTATTATTGTTGATTATTATTAATCTTATCATCCAAGGCCTTACAAATAATTTGCTTAATGATTTTTTCCAGTAATTTGCCTAATACGAAGTTAAAGCTGACTGGCCTCTGATTCCCATCCTTTTCTTTCTTTTTTAAGGTAGGCACCATTTCCTTTTTCCTGGTCTTATGGAACCTCAGCTATCTTTTCTGAGTTCTTGAAGGTAATTGCTCAGAGCTTTGAGATTGCTTAGCCATTTCACTAAATATGTTGGCTGAAACTTATCTGGCATGTGTCTTTTGTAAGCATCTTACTTGAATAGATGCTCTTTCTTTCCTTAGTTTAGCTTGATCATTTGTTTTTATGTTGCTAATGTTAACCGTGTAAGCCATCTGATTACAGCTGATGTTTTTGAGAAGAACAAAGCAAAAAAAATGAGGCTTTGGTCTTCCTCACATGACTTGATAATAATTTCCTCACCCACCTGCGAGCAGGTCAGTTCTTCCCTGGTAATCTTTCACATAAGCTTTTTGTTGTTACGTTCTATGGCTCTTTGATAGTTTTAGCTCATTTTGTATGTTAACCTTTCTGGATTTTCCCTACATATCACAACAGCCACTTTGTTGTCAGTTTTAATAATTTAACCTAGATTCTGCTTTTTTCAAAAGGTGCAAGCCATCAAAATGGTTTAGATTTAGCCAGACTCTTCTCTTGCTAGCTTGCTTTCTCATTGCGATGGTCTGTTTGCGGCCTTCATGTTGATTCTACAGGAAACGGCAAACTTTCCTTAGATTTGCTACAGTGGGATTTGGCATTCAAAGGGTGAGTTTACTGAAACTTATTTTCTTCAAGTCTGTTGATTTTCCTTCCTTCCCTTTTGAAGAGTCATTAACTTACTTAATGACCGCCATCACCTGTATAGTCTCCCAGATTCCTTTCTGGGTAGGTATCTTGCTCTTTCAAGTCTCATTATCACCAGTTCCTATGCTTTGGATGATTTTATTCAAATTAAAGTACCATGCACTTGATCTTTTTCGTTTGTGGGTTGCTAATGGGTCTTTGCTGTGACACTGTTCTTTTCCTTTCCTTTTTGCCATTATCCAAATATTTGCACTAGCTCTGTACCTTATGTTCCTTTTTTCCTACCTATGCTTCCTGAACAAACTCTACATTTCCATAACAATAACCAGTTATGACAATTTATTAATAATTTTGGTTATGACTATAATGACTTTCAGTTCCTCCTGTTTATTACCCAGATTCTTACATAAGTGTGCAGCATCTGACTACAATGCCAGGGAAACTTTCTTACTATTCCTCTATTGTAATATTCAGTAAAATTGTTCCCCTCCTCTCCCTTCATTTTTCTTCTTTCCCCACGCTTGTGTGGTTTATCTGGACCCTGCGGTGTGATAAAAATAATCTGAAGATAATTGAATTTACACCAGCTGCAGACAACTAGGAAAGATAACGTAACAGTCACAACAACAAACTGGGGGACTGGCATAGCATACAACTGGCCAAATAGTCCTGTTTTTCTTGTCTCTGGGAAATGCTCTCCTTTGTCTGCTCGCCTTGCCAGCTTTGAGACTGGGTTGTTACAGCATTACAATGCGAAAAGACCACGTAACAAACCATCTCTCTGCTTGTTTGCATATTCAGAATTTGCTTTGCTTTGCTTACAGCATACAAATGAACATTAAGGAGAATTAAGCACTTGGACGTATCAACTTTCAGTAGCTGTGCTCTTACAGTGAATTAAAAAGATTTCCAAAATCAGACTTCAGTGGTATTGCTGGTACAAGTAATTGTGCTTCAAGTTTCCCAGCAGCGCACCTCTGCAGCAGGTAGCACTGACAGGAGGGGAAGCTAGAAGCGCTGCGGCCGGCCTCCTTGCTTTTCAACACCCCTGTCACTTAGACATAAGCTGTCGGAGCAGACGTGCTATCTTGCTGTCATCTTGAGGAGCACAGCGTTTCCAGCTCTCAACCCCGGTGACAAGAAAACAATGTCCAAACAGCACCTGTACAGCGAATCTGGCTGTCTCAGGGTGACTGGACACAGCCCACTGGCTTTCACGCAACAAAGTTATTTTATTTAAGGCTGTGGTCTGACATTCCTTTAAGCTTTTGCTGATCCACATCTGAAATGGAAAGAACACAGGCAAGCTGTACAAATTTTGTGGTTAATTTAAATGTAATTTGTTTCACACACAAGACAAAAAAAGAGAGAAAAGAAACTAAGAGGACAGCCTTTCATTATTTAAACATATTTTACTTAAACATAAACAATGCTGACACTTATTTAAACATACACATATATTTACTATTTAAATATTAAATATTTGTTTAACCATACAAAACCACTGTTGATAAGCAAAGACAATCTACCGCTTAGTGAGACGGGTACAAAATCAAAAGGCAAACGTAAACAACAGTCGTCGTTTTTTTTTTTAAGGAGTACCATGATTTGTAGGTCACTTCCATTGTTCTTCAGTTGCGGTCAAGAATTAGGACGCGTTTAGGCATCAGCCTTCCTGCGAGCTGGATCGTTTCTAAAGGGCCGAAGAGAAGCGCTTTCCAAAGGAGGCACTCCCATGAAGCCACGCTGAACCTGAAGACCGACTTCGTGCCTCGACGGACAACCAGCCCCGTCAGGATGCAGCGGTCCCACCGCAGGCCAGCCGCGGAGGCGGCCTGACTCGGGGCAGCTCGCACCCGCCGCCGCTCGCACACCGAGTTTCTCTCGGCCACCAGATCCCCCCAACTCTGGCGGCGGCCCCCACCTCGCCCGAGCAGCCCGCCCGGAGGGGGCTGTAGTGGCGGCGGCGGGTAACGGCCGGTCGCGCTCCACCCGGCCGCCCTCGGTGCCGGCGCTCGCGCCGTGTCAGCGGGGGGAGGGGAGAGGGGAGCGGTGCGCGCGCGCGCCCCCGCCCGCTCCGCCATCCACCCGCCGCCGGAATGTGGACGGCGCTGGCCCGGCCCTGAGGCGGCTGCGCGGCCCGCCGAGCCATTCTCGCTCGGGCTCCCCCTCCCCGCTCCCCTGACCAGAGAGCCGGTGGCGGAGGCAGGCTGAGGACGCGCTGGAGGCGGCGGCAGACCGGGGAGGACAGCTTGGCTGCCACCGGTGAGAGAGGGGGGCGCTGCCTCGGGCCTCCTTCGCCGGGGGGAGAGGAGAGGAGAGGAGAGGAGAGGAGAGGAGAGGAGAGGAGAGGAGAGGAGAGGAGAGGAGATGGGGGTCTCGTGAGGGGTGGAGGCGGGAAGCGTCGTCGCTCCTTCAGGAGAACCGGCGGGGCGGGAGGAAGGCGACGGTCCGCCCCACCCGCCCCGTGTCACGGGGTGACAGTGCCCAGTGACCTGAGGTGGCTTCCTCCTTCGACGGGCCCTGTCGGCACGGCCACCGCATCCGGCCCGGCTGCGCGGCCCCGGGAGCCGCCGGCTGCCTGCCCCGGCCCCCCTCACGGCGGCGGCGGAGGAAGGAGGGAGGAGGCACGAGGTGCGTGGCTGTTCGGGGGATGGTGCCGCTTCTTGGTGTTTTCTTGTGTTTGTGCTGGGGGGGCAGTTCCCTGTGCGCGGCTGGATAATGCCGCTTCAGGAGGAGCGGACCTGGAGGAAAGTGGGGGATTTAAAAAATAAAGTTGTTTTCGTGGTGAGGGAAGGGAGAGGGTTGTGGAAGTGTTAATCTCCCTTCCTCCTCCTCCTTGGGAAAAGTGAAGTCACTTCCCAAGAGCCAAAACTAGCAAACTACTGTCCTAAATCTGCTGTCTACATGGCTCAAATTCATCCACGTTTGGTTTTTCTGTGGGGTTAGTTGCTTTTTTTTTTTTTTCCTTTTCTCTTTTTATTTTTTTTTTCCAAGCCCCCTTCCACAGTTAGGCCCTCCCTAACTGTGATCCGGTACAAAAATCCTTGTCTTTAGGTAGAGTACTTCAAAACCTGCTGAAACTATCTGAAGTGAGTATGGCACTCTGAATGAAATGGACTTGGCAACTCTGCTCGTTTGTAAGTTTCTGAAGTGTGGCATGTACTTTGCTCTCGCTGTCACTCTTTCAAAGCTGTGTTGTTAAGATTGCCTGTTTTTGATAGTGTTGTAAATAAATCATAACCTCACATTTCATAGCTGCATGCATGTATGCATCTGTTCTTTTGTGTAAGAGGAAAAAAAAAGTTGTAAAGTGTCGACTTTTTTTAAAACAGAAACAAATCCAGCAACAAATAAGAAATAGCTTGCTTAGGTAAGCGTTGCTTTTCTTTTTCACTGTCAAGCTGTATTCTCACAACCATGTCAGTGACTTTTCAAATAAAACTTTGGAGAAGAGCAGCTGTCCGTTTGTCTCCAAAGAGAGATCTTGGTGATGTTACAGGCAACATTTTCTTATCCCTTTAAATTCTGGAAAGGTAATGTGGCTTTATTTGATTGAATTTCTGTGATACAGGCCAAAATTTTGAGTACCTGTCAGACTAACTCATGCTCCACATCTTACGAAGATTTACTGGGGGTATAAGATTCGTTCTGCAAGTTATGCCAGTGTCTAGGTTTTAAGTAGGATTGTAGCCACTAGTGTTTGTTTATGTGGGTTATATGGTATTAACGATACTAATTAAGAGGTTAGCTTGCAGTTTAAATTTGAAGGAACTACAAATATAGGTACACCCACTAAGCACAAATCGACTCTGGTGTTGTAAGAATTGAAACTAAATTGGAGCATTATTGCAAGTACTCTGCAGTGTTTTCTTTAAGATGGTTACAGTGAAATATATAGCTTGGTTAAAAATAGCATTTGGTCCTTAAAAAGTGATTCACAGATTAAGATTTGGTAATGTTAGTAAGGGGATTGCAAAAAGATCCAGGGTATAATGTGGGTTTCTGTGGAAACCAAGTTCCTGGTGCGTTTGAAGACAGTCTGAGTTGTGGCTGCTCCTTCCCTTGTGTCATCAATGGGACTTCCACATCCAGGAAGTGAGTTAAGAGAACTAATTGGGTCAAAAAGTAGTACTTTTATTTCTTTTTTTTTCCTTCATGAGTTACTTTTTGGTTAGAACAACTTCCTGAACCAGCGCACTTACCAGGTCATATGGACATTGTCTCAGTCCAGAGGAGGAAGTAGTGTGTTGTTGGTAGGGAGGAGAGCATAACTGCAGTCCTGATACAGTTAGGTAAGTTGCAATGGGTGATGCACTTACCTGGGTCATGGTTTTATGGTCAGTAAGTTAGCATAAGAAGGCACTACTGCTAAAAGAAGCTACTCTGTGTTTTTCATTGGCTTATGCCACTTGTGGTGAAGGTAGCAAATGATAGTAAGGGTGGTAGGAGCTGCTATTCTTCTGTCAGTAGTGCCTTACATTGATTATGAAGCCATGGTGTAATTTGTCTTTTTTATTTACTTTCAGCAACATTAAATGGACTGCTGCTTTTTAAGAGCCACCTCTATGTCTCTATTTTTCTTCCATGTGTCCACAGAAGTAGCTGTGGTTTTCTCCTGCTCTCTCCTTTGCATATTCTTTCTTCTCTCTAAACTTTTTTTGATTCATTAATTTCAAGGAATGATCTAGGCATTGTTAGACAGGGGCTTTTATAAATTTATTCAGCTCTAATTTAAAAATAATCAGTTGTATATTGTTATTACTTCTGCTATAATTGGAAGGCTGTTTCAAACTTGACTGACCTTAGTAATTACACACCTTCTGATTTCCAGTCTAGATTAATTTGTCATTGGATTATACCCATTTTATGTAGCCAACGGACTGATATGTTATATTGGCACTTTTGATCTTGGTATCAAAAGCAGTACCACTCTTAAACAAATGGATGCAAACATGTGTCAAAGTGCAATGCTGGATTTTTCTTTTCTCTTTTGACTGCTAGCTATACTCATCTTTCCTGTAATAGCTCTCAGTTTCTCCCCATGAATTTTAATTTTGACCTTCTAAGTGAATATTAAAATACACGTTTCAAGTATTAACACTGAGCTTCAGAGAGATGTCCTTTTAATGGAGATTAAGATGGTTTCAAGTATATTTTAGTAAGATGTGTTTTTTGAAATTTGTACCTTTGGCAGTTTGTTCCAGCCTCGATCTTACTCTGTTATACTGGTACAGCTATTAAAGGAGCCATTATTGTAACTCGGATTGCTGAAGGGGTTCTTTCTTCTTTGACAGAGTCGTGGTTCATAAGCAAAGCCTGACATATTTGAAAAGAGTTTGAAATTGATTTATTTCCCCTTTTTCTGTACTCTTAGCTTTAAAAAGAAACAAAACCTACGTATAGATTAATAGAAAATACCTCCATTGTTTTTAAGGTGTTTAGTTAATTTTGATATCAGAAATGTTCCAAGAGGGGACTTTGTGAAGCTGAAAAAGTAGTTAGTTTGGTGACTGTTTGTAAACAGTACCTAAATAAAGAAATAAATTGTTTTCCAAAACCTGCTTAGTTAAATAGATTACTCTGAAAGATGATTAAGGCCCTTGTGGAAAACCTCTACTATGTTGTTTATTTGGTGGGACGTTTCTTGTTCTTTGGAAAGAATAGCAGGGACAAGGGTCTTCCTAATGGTTTTAAGTGGACAGAGGAAAAATTAATTTTTGCCACAAAGTCAGATGAGTCACAGCCCTTTGCTTTCTTACTCTTGTCATCCCTGAAACATGACTCAGGACATCAAAGAAAGTGTGGGTTTTTTTAGATCAAGTAAGCTTAAAAGTGCAAAACTGTTCTGATGCTGAAAACTTATGTTCCCTAGTTATGGGGGAGGCACAGGGGTACAAAGGGAAGAAGTTCTAAGGGCAAGTAGATAAGAGATGTTTACATTTTTGTGGACTGCATTGGATGCATGCTTACTAAATGTACAGAACTGAAATTTTTAAATATATGAAGTGATAAACTTGACACAAAAATTGCTGAATGAAAGTTTATGAAATAGAATCGTAGGCAGATGAAATAATAAGTTAATGAAATAGAATCATTTAGGTTGGAAGGGCCTTCTGGAGGTCATCTAATCCAGCTCCCTGCTTAAACTAAAGCAAGAGCAATTTAGATAAGGTTGCTCCAACCCTTAACACCTTTTTAGGTAACCTGTTTCCATGATCACTTCCTAGTGATCCCCCCCCAAGCTAATTGGAATTTACTTTTGAACTTGTGTCTGTTGCCTCTTGTCCTGTCACTGTGCACCATCCAGAATAATCCAGTTCTGTCTTTTCAGCACCCTTCCATTAGATACTTGACAGCAATAAGGATTCCTCTGAGCTTTTTCTTTTCCAGGCTGTGCAAACTCAGTTCTGTCAGCCTCTCATTGTACGTCATGTGCTCCTGCCATCTCACCAGCTTGGTGGCCTCCACTGGACTTGCTCTAGTGTGTCAGTGCCCATCTTGTAGTGAGGAGCCCAAAACTGGGCCCAGTACTCCAAACACAGTCTCACAGGTGCTGAATAGAGGGGATGGATCATTTCCCTGGACCTGCTGGCTAGACTCCTGCTAATACAGCCCAGGGTGTGCTTGGCCTTCTTTCTGGCAACAGTACGCACTGCTCACTCGTTTTCAACTTTACACCTGCTGGGACCTCCAGGTACTTTTCTGCAAAAGTCACTTTGTATCTGGTTAGTGTCCAGCCTGTCTTGTCACACGGGATTATTCTGTCACGGATACAGGACTTGGCACTTGCCTTTGTTGAACTTCATGAGGTTCCTGCCAGTGCATTTCTCCAGCCTGTCCAGGTTCCTCTGAGTAGGAGCCCTGCCCTCCAGAGCATTGACCACTTTGCTCAATTTGGTGTCATTGGCAAACTTGCTGAGGATACACTTGGTCCCATCATCCGGGGTATTAATAAAGACATCAGATGGTACTGGTTTCAGTGGTAATCCCCGAGGGATGTGATTGTAACCACTTGTTACTGGACTTGGTACTGCTGATTGCTGTTCTTTCATCCCAGCAGTCCAGTCAATTTCCTGAATGCATTATTCCTCACTTACCCAGTGCCTGTCTCACCAGTTTGTCTGTAAGGATACTGTGGGAGACTGTTGTTAATGGCCTTCTGTATTCAATGCTCTTCCATCATCTGCTAAGCCAGTCGTCTCCTTGCAGTAAGCTATTGTATTAATCGGGCATCGTT
The DNA here is from genome assembly GCF_035582795.1 of Mycteria americana. NCBI lineage: Eukaryota > Metazoa > Chordata > Aves > Ciconiiformes > Ciconiidae > Mycteria > Mycteria americana. Next base: position 37,663,653 of record NC_134371.1, read on the forward strand.
TTCCCTTGCTAAATCTATGCTTGCTATTCCCGATCACCTTCTTATCCCTCTTGGGCATAGAAATGGTTTCCAGGAGGATTTGCTCCTTAATCCTGTCATGGACTTAGGTTAGGCTGGCTGATCTGTAGTTACCTGGATCATCCTCCTTGCTCTTCTTGAAGTTGGGTTTGAAGTTTGCCTTTTTCCCCATCATAAGGAACCTCCCCCAGTCTCATGGCCTTTCAAAAAGTCATAGAGTGTGGTCTCTCAGTGACATTGGCCAGCTCCCTCAGGACTCTCAGATGCATCCATCTGGTTCCATGGACTTGTGTGTTTCCAGTTTCCTGAAGTGCTTCCAAACTTCATCTTCCTCTTTTGGAGGTAATTCTTTACTCCAGCAGACTCTGCTACTAGGCTCAGGGGTCTGGGAGGCTTGAGGGTGGACCTTACCAGTGAAAACTGGGGCAAAAAAGGCATCAAGTATGTCAGTCTTTTCCATATTCTTTGTTATCAGGTCCCCTGTCCCGCTGAGCAGAGGGAGTACTTCTTCCTTAGCCTTCCTTCTGCTGCTGATACAGGAGTCCTGTCTTGTTGCCCTTCATCCCATGCCAGTTTTAGCTCGGCTGGATGTTGGTTTTTCCTGATGCCATCCTTGCATGCACAGGCTGTGTCTCTGTGTTCTTCTTGGGTAGCCTCTCCCTGCTTCTACCTTCTGTGTGCTTCTGAAGCAGAGATCAAAACTGTTTAATTTTACCCCTTCATATCTAGAAATGTGTAAAACTTTGACAAGAAATTTTTTGAAGTCTTGGTTAATAAATGATTCTAGCCTCAGCATGAAATGTTTGAATGAAAGATGTCAGTTTCTCCTAAGCAAGCAGTAAGCGTTACCAAGCTCTTTTGGTAAGGGAGTCAATCCTGTCTAAAATGTAGAGTGCAACTTGTACTGTTGTGCCAAGGAGACAAAACAATGAGAAAAATAAACCACACCTCTTCCCCTCCTCCCCCCAAAATAATTAACTCCAGGTAGAAATTTACAGCTTCAGTGTATGTCCTTCCCTTTTTTGTGCATTGTAGATAAAAAGGAGGTGTTGATATTTAGCAGCAAGATGGTTGAATAAATATTTAACTTAATGCAGTCTGTACATAAGTACTTTAAATTGAAATTCATTTTATGTTTTTCTGTCAATGCATATATCTATTTTAGAAATTATTGGAATAAAACAAAATTTTGGAAATTGAACCATTTTAAATGTGTAGTGGAGGATAATTTTTTTCATGCATTCGTTCTACCCCTCAGTTGTTATCTTTGAGTTTTATGTTTCTCAAGTTATTCAACAAAAGAAAAGGGAGGGAGTTGTTGAGTTATATCTGTGCAAACAGTTCTTAGTTGGTTTAAACCCTCTGCATGTTCTTGATGTTGCTTGCAGTTTCTTAACCGGTATAAGTGTTGTGATTTGTGCTGATGTACTTTTTTTGACTTAGCAGTACCAAGATAAAGCCTTGGTTATAGGCTCAGGTATGTCAGTTACTGGTTTAGCTTTTCTGTCTGAACAGGTCTTTGACATCTGTTCGGTCTAGAAATATGTTTTTCAGCACAGTTGGGAGTTCTGAGTTGGTTTCTAATATAGTAGAAAGGTATTTGAGTGGAGTTACATTTCTATGCAAAACAGTGCTCAATAACTACTGTAGTTCATAGTAAAATTGCCGTCTGCGCATTTGCCTTTTGAATGTGATCTTTCATTTTGCAGTGAAGCCCATAACTCATGATGGTGAACAACTCCCTGGCTTAATTCCTCAAATTCTTAGTATCTCCCATATGATTTCTAAATAGGAAAGAAAAGGTCAAAGGGCAGAAAAAGGGCAAGTGAAAGGTATTTTTAAGAACCGGTAAATTGTCAGTTAGAACAGGATTTCAGTCAGTGACTGAATCTAAGAGTGGATCTTGAAGGCCATTTGCTAAGTGGCTGAGTATGATTTCCATGTTACTCTTGGGCTTAGAAGTGAAGTAACTTGCTCAACATCATGTAGTAAGTCAGTAGCACGGGTGAGGCATGGAATGGATGTGAGTGTAAGTGACAATGAACTCCTTTCTCAGTACTTGCTATAAAACTCATGGAGTCGTAATCCTTTTAATGTAAGGAATCAGTTTTGAGTAACTTCTCATACATGACCAATCCCTGGTCTTTTCTTAAAGGCAAATACAGTTGTCAGAATGTCTCTTACATTATCTCTTTTTTTTTTTTTTTTTTTTTTTTTTTTTAATTCTTTCCTTACCAAAACTTCTGTATGGCAAGTTTTGTATTGCAAGAATAAGCTAGAAGTTTCCAGAGGACAGTAACTTAGTAGTTATGGAACAGTCTTGAAGTTACACTTCTTGTCAGTGGTAAGTGAGCCTTAAACCTCTGTACTTTCAGGGTGCTGAATGGAGTTGAGTAGCTGTACTTTCAATTCATGTATAGCTGACCTTTCTGATTAGGTCATGTCTGTTGTATGTACCTTAAGACACACCACCAGATTTTTTTTGGGTAGGAACCATATTTCAGATGCTGATCTGTTGCAGTTGTCCATGCATTTGATAGGCTAACCTTATTTTTCCTTTTGGAAAGAAAGAGTGAGAGTTAAGGCTTTGTCTGAGAATCTAAGGATTGACTTTTAGTGTGAAATAATTGTTTAGTTCATCTTGATAATCTTCACTACTATTTAGGCAAATAGACCCTTTTATTGTAAGGTTTCTATCTTAACTAGAAGTGCACCACCACCCCCTCCCCAGTAATGTCTTATTTAAAAAGTAGTTACATTGAAATACACTGCTTTTCTATTCGGCACAATTACTCATGTAGCGTTATGGCCTTACAGTGGTATAATAGTGGCATGTCCCCAGGTATTTTTGAATGTTTTGATTATAAATTCTACAGCAATATGCACTTTCTGAAATTTCTCCAGTGGAAAACAGTTTAAAGTAATTCAATTTAGATATATTGACTTGATTACTGCACTTGACAGGGATCTAGAGTCTTGTTATCTACTATTTCAGCATAATAAGTAAGATGGTTCTAATTTGTGCTTCTGTTGTGTATGCAAACTATTATTGTGTTTTTTCTGAAATTAGACAAAATGGTTTTGCTGAGATCCACAGATATGTTCCAATACACATATTGTATACACACATTTGTATTTCTAACAAATACGTTACAATAAAAAAAAAGGTTTGTATGTTAATTTTTTCTCTTTGCTAACCCTTTATTCCCCTCCCAAAATTTTAATTTAGGATGAAGGCTTTGCTATGCCTTTTCAGTTCTCAGGCCTTTTCAGGCAAATCGGTGTGAAAATAAAATGCAAATAATCTAATGCATTGTCTTTGTGTGTGTGTATTTAGATATAAAATACAAGATCCAGAATTTTAATTTAGAATTAGGTGGAGAAATTAAATAACTGGCTAAACTTTTAAAATAAGCTTGCAAAAATAATTTGGAGTATTTGTACTTAAATAAGGTACTGGTATATTTCCCTTTATTAAGAGTTTGAATGCTACAAACTGATACTTTTTTTCATAGGAGCCTGATTTTTTTTTTTTTTTAGGTGTTAGTGAGAGACAAATACTAGATTATATGATTTAGACTGAGCCATCTGAAATGCATGTGGCAGAAAAAGGAAATTTTTTTTTTTTTCCATTCTGTGAACCCTTTATTTCATTTTGTTCTGCTGGGGTATACTTTCACTATTTCCTGTTATTTTGAAGAGAACTCTTACAAGTAACTTCTTGGTGGCAGTGCTGCATAAGCAATAGCTGCCCCCAGTTGTAGCTGCTTGGTTTTGTCTGTGTTATGTACATTTATTGTGCTAACATAGGTGCTTGTGTAGTCCAGTGCTGAACTGGCTGAAGAAATGCTCTAATCCTCCTTTCTTCTTAATTGTCAGTCACTTAAGCTGTCCAGTTTTTTTCAGTGTGTGACTGCCCAGATACTTATGCAATCTTAGCAGAGAAGGTGGGAAGAGTTGCAGCTTTTTTAGGCAGTTCTTCACCGCCTGCTTCTTCAAGATATTAATGTAATATCTGTAGCTTGTAAGTATCAACATTTTCAGCTTGGATTTAAGTGTTTGAGAGCGTTGGAGTGCAAAACAGCAATGGAGTTGAAAGAGAACTTTTTGTATGTGCCAGCAGTTGGTCTGGGAGTAAAACTTGAATTGGAACTCAGATCAGGTGGTGCAGTGAAGACTAGTCCTTGGAGATACTAGTCCTTTCTGTTCATGTAAACAGAGTTTGTGTTTGCTCATAGATGTACACTTCTATCATAAAAACATATTTTTATTCCTGTTATACTTGTTCCTAATTGTTAATAGTTAGTGTTGGCAGTATAAACTTCCAAGAAATTGGGAACTGCTAGCTGGAATTATTCTTGGAGAGAACTGTTCAATGATTTTGAGGAAACAAGAGTGAGGAATGAAAATGACTAAGGGCACTGTAGAAAAGTCAGTAGGTGATTTTTTTACATTGTTTTGAATGTTAATTGTTACTGTTTATTGCTATAGGGATGTATAAAAAATGTGAGGGGAGAGGGGAAAGAGTTGATCAAAATGTCCAAGAAAATACTTTGTCAAGCCCCAAAAGACTAACATGAAGTTTGAAGTTCCCCATAGCTGTTGTTGTCTGCTATATTTGCCTTTGACCCTTAGAGCTTCCCTTTTCTGACTCTTCTTTTCTTTCATCATATTGAGACATCAGAAAGTGAGACTGATTATAAAGGGGTCAGGCTGAAGTGTAGTTTATTATCTAGCTTTTGATAGTAGCCAGAGAAATCAAAGGTTATAGTATGACAAATACAAGTGATCCTTCTTCCAGCGTACTTTCCCAGTTTCTCTCACTGGCCTTTGTGATTCTGCTTTTTTTCTTTCTGGTAATAGGTGAACACCTGGGGTCTTATTGTAGGGTATGGGAAAAGTAGTTGCATTATTCTCTACACTTCCCAGAAAATTCACGTGAGGTGCCATTACATTCTTACGCAGCGTAGATGTGCAGTTAGTACCGTCTGTTTAGCTGGGGCTTCTGAACAGCCAACTTTTGATTTTGCATGGATAGGGCTTGGATGCTTCATTGGGCTTGTTGAAGATTCAGCTTTGACTTGGATGTGTGGTGGAATGCTGGTGCTCATCTAGGTTGCACTTCATATTTTGTGTTTGGATTCCTTGTATTGTAAATGGTTTAATTCTTCTATGGGTTTTTCCCTGGTGGTGCCAGCATTACCCATTCTAACACTTTGCCTCTGGGGTTGTTTGGGGTAGCCCACCTTTGCTAGTTGCAGTCTCTTAACTGTGTGTTTGTTATTTTGCTAGCTTGTACTGTGTTTAGGGACTTCATAACTTGACGCTCTCCCTTAATGGAGACCAAGCTAGTATGCTGAAAATACTGTTGTGGAAAGTGTATGCTTATGTAACTACTTAGTAGAACATGACCTTTCGTACTTCTTCACATTTCTGTGAATTTTCTATTTTAGATTAGTTGCCTGTAATTTCCTCCCTTTGTTTCCAGAAGTAAAAATGTTTTGTGGAAGTATTTAGTATGTAAACATTGATAGTAAACTTTCATATCTGCATTTAATGACAACCATGTATCACTTGTGTTGAAATTGATAGTAAAGCATGCTTATATTTGGGAAGCTATCATAAACTTTGAGAGACAGAGACTGTGGTTTAAAGAAAAAAAAAAGAAAAAAGGTATAGCAATTGCAGATACAGCTTTTTGGCTTCTCAGGATTTCTTGTTTTATGTAAGCAGGTGAATTTATCAAGTTAGAAGTCTGATAAAACCCTTAAAATTCAAGCTACTCTGGATAGCCTGTCTCAACAGACAAATACTGGTTTTGTTCGTGGTTGTTGGGTAATGTTAGACAATATGATTGCATCAAGAAAGTTAATGGAAGTTCTGTCATAGCTGTTTGCAAGATTTTTTCAATTATACTCGGTGATGATATAAGCAACTATATTGTATTATTTTAGATACCTTTTCCCCAGCAAGAGGTTATTCTGTAATTTTTATAGACTGGTCTAGATTAGCCTGAGGCTTACACCAAATATAATCAATAAGAGTAATTCAATTTAATGAACAAGGTGCATAAGATCTAGACAATGGTGATCTGGCCAAGAGGCTAAAATTATTTATTAAAAAAAAAAAAAGTTGAGCTGTTTTTCTTTGAGCCCAGTCGTAGTTTCACCATAAGAAGGATCTAAAAAGTCTTTTTGTCATGGTGTTTTTAACATAGAATTTATCCTTTAAAGCAATTCTACTTACCAGATGTGATTACTGGAAAAAAGCTGCAAAAACAAACAAAAAACTTTATTTGGCAGTCCCAGATTAATTTATCTATTGAAAGCCTTTCTTGTAATCATTGGTTGGAGGTGGCTTTTTGTGAGTCTATAATACCTTGAGATGTACTTGTTAGCTGTTTCAAGGAATTTTTAAAACAAGAAGGTAAATAGAGTGATCAAAAGATCATACCTGTCTTTTGATTAGATGGGTTTAAATTTTTTTTTTAAGTTAGTTTTTTCTTTAATCCTTTAGGAGGAAAAATAAATTCTGATCATTATGGATGTCTGGGATGAAAAGAAGAGAAATTGTGTCTTGGAAAAAGGGCACGCGTGCTATTTCTCTTTCCCATTCCCCTTTTCAGGCAGCCTGTGGAGGAAATATGGAGCTTAAGAAATTCTTAAGCTTTCCAGGGCTTGGTATGAAAAATGGTTTTGGAAGGGAACGTTATGCGTAGCATTTTCTGAAAATCAAGGTCGTGCATTTTCTGAAAATCAAGGTCGTACACAATCTGCCAGTGTGAAATTATATATGCACATACCGTTCTTGTGTTAGAATTTGAAGGTAACTTGAAGTAATGCAATAGAAACATCTTTCTTTGTGTGATTCCCCCCCCCCCCCCCCCATACTTGATCATACAGCTTTGAATGATACTTCCTTTAGGTCAAGTAATTTTTTTGTCAGAATTAGAAAGTATTCTTAATAGTTTATTAACTGAATGAACAGGCTTTTGTATAGGGGTTAGCTGATTTTTTCATACTACCTTTCCAAGCAGTAGTTCTTCCTTGAATTATAGAATGGATTTGGAATAATTTGATTAGTGAAGTTGACCACACAGAGAAATATTCTCAAAGAACACACTGTCATAAAAAAGAAAAGTTCTGTTTCAATTCAGGAAGATACGCATTATTCCTTGGTATGTGTCTTTCAGAAACTTTCATACACACATCTCATAACAGTTCCTAGAAGAGTTTAGGTACTTTGGAAAACTTTAACAGCGATCTGCATTGAGGCCAAGCCTTGTTTTTCTCCTCTTGATCAATGACATGAGCAAATTGTTTTGATTCTTCAGACTTTAAATGGAAAAAGCAGAAAGTGAAGGAAAGCCTTTTTTTTTTTTTTTTTTTTTTAATTTTTTATTCTAATGTGATTAGGTGGGATAGAGTAGTGTATTAGTACCAGGTATATCTGATTACATACTGACCTGTTCTTACCACCTGAAGATCATTTTTCTATTAAGAAAACAGTTTTATTGTCTTTTATGAATTTCCATTCTCCATTTTCTAAAACCTGTCAAGGCCTTTGAAATTAGCAGTAGAGCTGCATCGCAGAATATATTTATAAAAACTTGCCCTAGGAATGTGGAATGCCAGCAGATTAGTTCTGGCATGCAGAGGGCATTATGAATTTATTGGTCAAATAAAAGTTAGAATGCTAGTTGAACCACTACATTTCATCATGCATAGGACTAAGAGAGGCAACAGTTACAAAGAGGGTCATTTGGTGTGGCTTTTAATTGTCATGTACACCTTTCTATATTTCTCAGTTTCAAGCAGTTATCTTAACTTCAGGAGGTTTCAGTTGATCTTGGTCTTTAAAATAACTGTGATTTCTCTCTCCATCTTTTCATGTCATATCTAAATATTTAATTTTTCAAGTGACAATTTAAGATCTTAGCTTGGATCCTAAAGGGTTTTAAGTGTATAATGTATGTGGAAGTATTTATTTTTAACAAGAAGCTTGATTTTGTTTCACATTATCAAGGAAATGTTTTTCTTCCTTATAAAGTATTGAGTGCACTGTTGAAACTGTACAGTTTTGATACAAAAGCAGTAGAAGTCTAGATGGCTGTCAAATCAAAACTTATAGTCCTTGTGATTTTGGAAAATCTGTAACTGAATAATACAAAAAAAGTCTGGTGTGGTTATTTATTTACAACTAATGATTGCCTTTGACAACTACTAGAATGAAAGACTTAAGATGAAGAAAAATATCTAAAGAAAATGAGATTAGAAGAGAGCATGAAACATTGTCTGGTCCATCCCACAGTGCAGTGCTGGACTGACTACAGTTTAACAGTTTTTGAGAAATATTATGAGAAATAGGAATCTCATTGTCTGTGGTTGGTAGTATAAAGGTAGCTTCTGTGGTTAAGAACAAAACATTGTGATTTCAAGTTAAATCTGCAAAACCTAATATTCCCGAAATGCATGGTGCAAATCTCAAGATAACAATTGTCATAACTTGCAATTCTGGCTTTGAGGAACAAGGATTTTCCTAACTCTGAAGGTAGTTGGTGCCAGGCAATGAATCAAGATTTCTTGTGTGTTTCACTGATGTCAGAAGTGACACTTTATAAGGCACTTGTTTGGCGAGGAGAAAGATTGGCACCCCAGAGCACTACTGCATTGTATCATACTGCTGTTCCATATGGTCTCTTTTGCTTTACATCATGTAATTCTTACTGAAATAATAGCTTGTAGAGAAAATACCTGCTTGAAATATTCAGTATATTTAATAGAGAGAGGTTGTTCCATTGGCTAAATTAGACCAACACTGTTATTTTTACTGCTAAGGAATAAACCATGAAATAATCTCTTTAAAACAATTATTGTATTATGCTACTGCTTTCCTCTGGAATATAGGTCATTGTGTTTTTGAGTGAGTGGCCGTACAGTTCAGTAAATTGGCTGGTGCTCAGTTTCAATTTGAATGCTGCCTGCAAGCATGATGTAGCAATGAAAAAACATAGGAAACCCAAGTTTGTCAAACTCCAGCTATGAAAAATTGGATACTCTTTGTTGCTACTTTATATTTTCCAAAGTTAAAAATTAATTACTGGCTCAAGAAGCTGAAGTGTTAGTGCTTAGTTGATGACATGGAAACAGTGTGAAAGTGTACTAGAGTTGCTTTATTTGCATTGTTTGCTTTATCCTTGAGGCAGAATGAGCTACTGTGCTTAAGCTAGTTGTTGAAATTCTGGTAGGCTACCGAGTAAACCTGTTTGCCAGAACATGACATGTAGGGGTGTGGGGGTTTTTTTTGTTTGTTTGCTTTTTTGGTTTTTTTTTTGTTTTGTTTTGTTTTTTTTAAATAAGGTAGACATGAAGACTAATAACATCTCTAGAGTAGCAGAAGCCTTCTTATTTACACTTATTTCTAAGTTGTACTTTGTGGAAGGGGATAGGGAGGAGAAAGGTTTTTCTTTTAACTGGCAAAAAATAAAATGTATTTCCTTAAATTGGTTAAACACTAATTGGATTAGCTAGCATTGATTATGCTTGTAAACAGCATAAATTAATATGTGTCAGCAAGAGGCATATATGCTAGTGTAGTCTGTTCTTCAACTAATGTCTCTTATGCCACTGACTTCTGTGTGTGGACAAATCTTAGGCCTCAGTAATTGTTTAAATAATTGTTAAAAAGAATTCCCCCAACCTTATTTTTAACTCTTGTTTTGTCTAGGGTGTAGCTTGTCCTCCATGACTCTTACTTGCTCAAACTGCACAAATTAAAAAAAAAAAAAAAAAAAAAAAGTACCCACCCTTATGGGAGGCTACCTTTGTAGCTAGCAGCTTACCTGATATTCTTTCACTTATCTGGACTGGTATTTCATCTAGTGTTCATGATGTTTCTTCTACCCAATATGTAAATTTTAGGGGTTCAGGTCTGTGGTTTTATTTTGTTTTAAAATTTGCTTCTCATCTTCCTTCATGCCTTTGACTTGCAGTGATTTATGATCTCTGCTGAAGAGGAGAGAAGGTGCTTCTCTGTTCAGCTGTAAATGTCAGCCCCTTCCTTGCCTGAGCCATGCTGCACTGAAGTACCAACCACATGCCTACCATTCCTCTAGAAGGGTTCTTCACCCTGATGATCTTGAAGTTAGATGAATAAACACAGTATTTTTCCCCGAGCGACTCCAAACTATGAATCTTTGTAATGTTTAAGTGATTCAGTGGCTTATGTGTAATCCAGAGTTTCAAGTCAGGAAATCCATTTCTCTCCCTTATAATAAATGTCTCAGATTCATAACGCAATGTGTTTAAAAAGTGCTGGTTAGAATTTATGTGAGAAGACGTGGACTTAGCATGTTTTTGAGGGAGAGCAGACATTTTCTTGTTTATGTAGTTGTCTTTTGAGTCTTTTTCCTTAAATTATTGTTCCTTGGCTATAAGATTAACATGTAAAAACAGCCTGCAAAACCTCTGTATCTAGGCACCTGGTACAACAATTAAAAAACAGTTTGCAGTCTATGAACAGGCTAATTATTTGCTGTTGCCTACATAGTAGTAGTTTGCTTTCACAAAGGAGTCAGTGTTGCCAAAATAAGCTATGTGGTTACTTTCTAGTTGTGTTTTTTGTTTGTTTGTGGGGTTTTGGTTGGTTGTGTGTTGTTTGTTTGGTTGTTTTTTTGGACATACTTTTGTCTTAACATTGCTTTCATGGAAATTAGAAGAATCTTTATATACATATAGGTTTAGGTATTTTAAAATATAGTGATACAGCAGTCATCTCTGTATTAGATTGATTTTAATCTTGGGAAACAGTATCAGTAAGCCAAGCTTGCTTGTTTGTTTGTTTTTCCCCATATGTGCTTTACATAGTCTTTCACTGCAGGAGATAAGACACTGGGAAACAATTTATGGGTAATAAACCAGTAGTTAGTATAAACATAGAAACTTAGCTTCTTACATAAAGATTACACAATGAGAAGTTGAGATTAAGGATAAAATTATAGTACTGTTGTTGTCCAGTGAGATTTACACAAACTGATTTTATGAAACCTAGGATTTTCTTCTGCCTATGTGTCCACCCAATTCATAGAGAAGAAGAGGGTTTTGGGGAAGGTGGTTAATGGTATTGCTTCAACATACACTATAACAAGGAATTTTATAGGGTTGTTTAGTCCTTGAGTGCAAAAGCATGGAAAAGCTAAAGCTTTGTGTATTTGCAGCATTTGTTAGCTTTCTGGGAAGGATATGCCTCTCATTAACAAGCACATAGGGGTGCGAGCTCTGTATGCCTCTTGTTAACATTAGCAAGCTCATGGGGTGAGCGCTATGGTTACACATAGTTTTGACACGTTTCTTAGCAGTAAGATGCTGTGGTCGAGACAGTTATATGTGTGTTTGTGTGTCTGTAACTGTCAGTGTCTGTCCAGTTTCCTAAGCAGCAAGTTAGATTCTAACCACATCACTTCAGTAACCTAGAAATCTGAGTCACGTAGCATCTGTGATTTCAAGTTCAGTTTGTTTAATGCTCTTTTTGTTGTCATACATTGTATTGTGTGGCTCAAAAAAGGGGAATAAACTATGCTTTTCAATGTACACTTGTACTGCAGACATCTGTTAGCAGAAGATGAATCTCTGCATAGGTGTATCGGACCTTCCTCTTCAGAAAGTTCCCAGAGATTCCCTTGAGGAACCTTAGTTCTGAAATAGGTAGAACTTATCTACCAGTAATTTGTTTGGGGGTTGAGAGCATCAGGCAAACTATATGGCTTTGAAAGCCTATCTTTAATACGGGACCCAATTTTGTTTGTCTGATAAAAGAAAGTATGAATTAGCCTGCTATGGATTGTTGTCTTTCAAGAAGGCAGGAAGCTTCCTTTTAAAACATGTTTCTTCTTGCTTACTGAAAATAGATCAACATTTATATTGCTTTTCTGTTGTCTTTTCCTTTTATTTCATAGCTCTACATCTTATCAATTTTTTTGTTGGTTTTGTTGGTTATAATGCTGAAACAAAATCAAAAGACTTCCCTCCCCCCCCCAACCCAACGGTGAACTTGAGCAGTGACTTTGAAATGTTTGTTGAACACAAACTGGAAGTAAACCCAAAAATGTCTGGTAACTGCTTCAGAAGACTGGTTCATGTAAAAAATAGTATTTATTTTTGGGGACCGGTTTGATGAGGAAGTTTTTGAATCTAATTAGGTCTGCAAAGCAGCTCCCTTCTGGAAAGTCAGTGGCCCTACCTTTGATTCTTTTTCTCCTGTGATAGTGAGTGCGTGTTGCCAGCAGTGCCCTGTCTTGAGCTACTCTGCCCAGCAATCCCATGGACATACATCACTACCTAGGTATTTGTCCTTCTGTATGTGATGTGTTTTTGCAAGTTGGGATTCAATATGAAATACATAGGAGAGTTAGGGAGGGAAGGAATTAGGAGCATTTCTGTCCTGTGTCCCTTACTCTGATACAGTGCTGAATCCACCTAGGTCTTCCAGGATTGCTGTTCTTCAGCTTCTCTTGCTCTTCAACCACTTAGGCTGCTTTATAAAGGGAGCTGCAGTGAACCTGGGATGCCTTTCTGGAACGAAGTAGGGAAGCTGCTAGGTTTGGGCCTCCTATGTACATACGTGTAGTAAGTTCTGGTCTCTGGCCCCCAAACCCCTATATTCCAAGTAGTATGGCTTAGATTTTGTCCAGGACTTTGTTATAAGCAAAACACTGGGAACTGAAGTACAGCAGAGAGATGAAGTGACTTGACCAAAACTACACAATAATAAAAAAAAAAAGGCAACAGATTTTCTTCAGTCATTGTAGTATCACTACAGCTCAAGATAATCTTCAGAGCAATCCCCCTTAAAACTAGGTAAGTCTGATTAATTACTTTGTATCTCCAGAATCCTTTGGTCTGAAAATCTGTTTGTCAGAAAGCCCTTTCTGAAATTGTTACTTTAAAAACTTTAAATCTTTTTATCATAGTTGGCTTTATTTAGCTGAGTTTAGGACAATTTCCTCCTATGTATTTGTTGCTGGGTTTCTGGATTTTTTTTTCCTGTATGGTATTGTTCATCAAAGTGTGGAGCAAAAATTATCTTCTCTATAGGAAAGAGCATGACTGTTCAAGATGCTTCTTTTGTAGAAATTACTTCCTTGCAGTAGTAGTACATACTTCACAGTATTTCTTACTGTGAAGAGAACTTTCAAAGCACAATTTGTTGTCATCTTTCTGAAGGTGCTGTTGGAAGAGTAGTTTTGACTCTTGGCTCTGGTGATTTGGGAAGTTACCATCTGGTCTGAGGTTTTAATCCTTGGAGCACTGTTGGCAGAACAGAACGTGTATTCACACCTTGGCCACGCTTGTTCATTTGGAACTAAACTGCACTAGCAGCTTAAATTAAGCCGCTGGACTTCATGCAAAAGTAGCTGAGGTGCATTCTGCTTGCTGACTTTCCTGTCCCTCTCTGCTGGTTACTACCCTCCCAGTAACTTTAAACTGATAAAGCAAATGCTAAACCTCTTTCGTCAGTATTCTGAGACAGCATTCAGCTCCAGGATTGTCTCCTGCTAACTTCAGGGAATAAACTTAACATGATTGTAGACTGTGCAACTGTCTAATGTTCTGACCAAGGCAATCAAGAATAAATTCTTACCTTCTTAACTTTCAGCTCTTCCATCAGAAAGGACGATCAAAACAAATGAGACTTATGAGTTCAGTAGTAGGGGTCTGTTCTCAGATTTTGTATGTAGGTGATGCTGTCATTTGTTCCTTACCTTTTGTAGGAAAAAGGGGAGTTCAAGCATGTAACTCAGTAATGAGTAAAAAAGGAGTAAGTCCTCAATAGGACTAAAGCTAATGACAAGAGTGAAATGACATAACCATCTACTGACTGGAGGTGACTGGAAAGTCCAGAATGCACGTGTGTCTTTTCTTGTTACTAAAGAATAAAAAACCCCCTTCAGATGTTCTACTCCTTCCTTTCCCTTAATGCATGATTCTTTCAGAGAGGTTTTTATTCTTTTTACTGGTTTTCCTCAAAAGTGCTTAGCTGAAGTATTAGATCATTTGCATTTATAACGTTAAAACAGAAATTTTTTCCCTCTAGGTAGCTTACTACTTAAGATGGTACAAATCTCAATAATCTTCATGAGACTCCCAGTTATATTCTTAAACTCTGACATGAACTTTACTCAAGTTGTTTGATTTGAAAAATGACTTGATCATGATTTTTGGTACATAGTTTGTCTCTGATCAAAAATAGTTTTTAATGCCAAAGACTGATCATAAAATATTGTGTATAAAGCTTTTGCTTTCTAAATAGCATGTGACTAGAATGGGAGAGGAAATGAACAGTCCGTTCACTCTGAGATTTTCATTTTTAGTACACACATTTTCCATGAATGATCTAGAGCACTGCTATTAATCTGTCATATGGCAAATTCTCTAGCAGGGACATCAAGAGGTTGTCTTAGCAGAACACCTGAGTGGTTTGTAGACTTGTAACTGTACCTGTGTGAGCTAAAGAGTGTGGAACTGCATTTTTGTGGTTGAGGCATTCACTTCCTGAATGTCTGACCTGTTTGTGTTTGTGTTTTTACTACTAAACTGAAACTAATGTGGCTTTGTTTTGACTGAAATGGGATAGAAGGCATTCTTGTGAATAATACCGATGGCAGGTTGGAGTAGGCTATAATGAAAGGCTGGAATTAGGGTTTCTGGGATGGTAATTTATTCAGCTAACATAGTTGTGTATGGAAAAAGGTATGTGTCTGCACTGGATATGGTGGTTTAAGCTGATTGTGAAGACAAGCTTGGAGTACACTCTTAAAGACATTAAAGGCCTTGCAACTCAAATGTAATTGCAAGAATGTGTGTGGTATGCTTTTAAGTATCTGATCTGAATGAGAAGCTCCTTGCAGTCATCTAATGTTTATAATATTTTCTTTGTCTTTCTCATTAAAATTTAGGAAGTAGGAATTCTTTTAAGCTGCCTTTATCCTCATAGGGCAAGAACAAATATTTGGTACATCAGTATGCTTCTCTAGTTGCACTATCATAATTTTCTCTGGCTTTACAAATGTTACATTTTCCCTGGTTTTATTATTAACATATTGCTACAAAAAACTTTTCCTAGTTCACAGTGTGCCTGTCAGTTCTTACTTTGCTGCAGGAGAAGAACTGGTGGTACGCTAATGTTAGCAGCTTGCATTTGTCTTTTGATAATTCATATAGTAGAACCATCTTATACTGGAGTTCCTGTGTTATTCTCCTGTAAGTAAGCACAAAAAATAAACTTAAATAGACTAACTCACAAAAAATTGTCAAAATAGCATATCTTGTGATATCTCCTTTCTGCAAATGTGCTAGAAGTAGTGGTGAGGCTTCCTCTTTGTCGTCTTTAGAAAGTCCAGCAATAGTAGGTGTGGGGTGGGAGGGAGAGAGGCATCTGGTAGACTAGATCTTTGCTCTTGATGAGGCCAATAGGACTGACATCTGCTGCTCATTTCTCCAGTGGTGGTGTAACTGCAGAGCTAATGATTAATCAGGATATGCTGTATTTGGGGAACCTAATTTTGTGTCCTTTCATTGCCTTTGAAGAGTTCTGTAATAGTGGACCTTCACTTTTATATTGAGGATTTACTTTGAAATTAGTATTCATTTTGAGCTAGACTTGCTCATTATTGTAAATAATACACAAGCTCTTCAGCAACATTTTTACAGCATGACATTTGTTAAAAAAAATACATGGACCTAATAAATTGTTTATAACATACTTAAAATCTTGTGTATTCAAACTCTGTCTTTCTTTTGCCAGAAAGATCTTTAAAGCAAAGATGCTTTAAAACACTGAAACAAAACTTATTTCAGTGGTAAATCCATTACTTAGCCTTGGGTGGAGCTCAGATTGCGTCATCTGTCTGAAAAATATTCATGCTTGTGAATTCATGCTTAGTCTGGAGATGTGAAAGACAATAGAGAATGCTAAGCTGCCAATCCATGTTTGTAATCGCTCTCTGAATATTATAGCTGTTGTTTAGTGGCTTTTTTATAAGGTGAATCTTCTAACAAGTTTTTATGCTATATACAAGTAAGTTATCTGAAGAACTTGAGTTCTTTATTCTGGGATTTCTACGTATAATACCCTCACTGGGTTGATGGGTAAAATTGTGGCTAGGTTAGGGAGGGGGAAAACCTTTTTGTAGAGTTGTGTATATAAATGGTTATGACAAGCCAAGTCTTTGAAAGAGTAAAAGCATGTTGACTGTAGTTTCAAAAGTGATAGAAAATATTTTTGTATTGAAAGTAGTCTAGTTCCTGCAGTTGTGTTTTGGTCCGAAGTTGCTGAACTGCTTCTTGTGGCTAGCACGTTAAGTAATGCCTGTTCAGAATGGTGGAGAACATGCATGTCTTAAGTGCTGTTTTTGTGGTTCCCTATAGTTAGACCTAAATTTGCATTCTTTTCTTGATCACTTGGTTTTTTGGAACTGTAGCTGAGATGCAAGCGTGGCACAGTTCTGCACCTTGGTACTGCTGTGAAAGCAGTGTGAAGCTAAACCCATCCTTGTTCACCAGTCACAACAGACATTTGGTTGAGCTACCCCTCTTTGGGCACTTTCCAGCCTTGCAAAGGTGTCAATAGCAGTTTTTTTTCCCCCTGTGCTATATGTGACTCTTCCGAACTCTGAATCTGAAGCACAATAAATCCCAGCACTCAGCCAGAGTAGTATTTTTCAGGAAGCTGAAATGGAAATAGACCATATCTGGAAGTGCATGCTATTTATAAAGTCTACCTGAAAATATATCTTCTCTTTTTTAACACAGAAAATATAAAAACATAGATCCATTTACAATATGAAAAGTCTAATATACAGTGTTCTTCATTCTAGCTCTTCATTCCCTAAGGAATCAGGGAAGACATTCTGAATTAATGTAGGTGATACTGTCTTTATTTGGTGGATACCTACAGTAGCTGTCCTCATTCTGAAGTGCTAGGAATGGTTTTAGTTCTGTATTTTTATATGAACTTGTAATGTATAGGCTGGCCATTATTTTGGCTGTGCCCCCCCCCCCCCCCCTTTTTTTTTTTATTGTTTCTAGATTTATTTTTTGCTGTGCAGAAAAGGGAGAACTTGTTCTTGGTTTCCATAATAGTTATAGTTTTGTTGTTTGTTTTTAAGTGGTGTGGTTAATTTTAACTCTGTTGCAGGTGTTTTCAGAGAAATTTGCTGAGAAGGATGTGATTGTGGTTTATCATCACCTTTGACTTCATTACCTAGAGATATAAAGAATAATAAAAACAATTCTAACATAATCGATTGCTAAATATGTTTTCATGTGGAGAGCATACACTTTGATATGCAGTTTTTGGAAAATTATTCTTCAGGTAATCTGTATCTTCACACAACCTGTGTGGCACTCTGGCTAAGAAATATACCTGTATGAGGGATAACAAAGGGCAGGAATTAGGGAGGCAGAGGGAGCAGATTCTGGAAGATTAAAAACAGGGGAGGTGGAAGCTCCAAGGTGAACTTCGTCATGTGTTATCTATACACATAGATAACAGCCACTGCTGTTAAATCGTAGGATTTTTAAACTCATGCCCTAAAAGTCATACTTGCTATTTAAAAAAAGATTCCTTACACCAATGAAATTGGAGTTTGAGGAATATAATATAATACAGTCATATTGTTATATTATTCCACAATAACTTCATATTACACCTATTAACATATTGTTTACAGCTTCCAAAGTAATTATTTAATATTTTTCCTTCTTTGTTAGGTTCTTGTGGCAGGAGGAGAGTACTGACCTGAGATGGAAGTCAAAACATCATTTAGCAAAGCTAGTAGGATTCCTGAAACTGTATCCACATTAATTAATGAAGAATTTGTCCTGGTTCATCAGCAATCTGAGGACACCTCTGGAAAAGATGAAAAACCTCAGCTAAAGGTTTACTATTACTTTATTTTAAATGTGTAGTAAGATTTGTATTGATCAAAAGACTGCAACTTCTTTTGAATATTTAATTAAAGATACTTCTGTGTGCTTGAGGAGATTCTTAGACTGCAATTTTTGTCCTTGCTTATTACCAGTGAAATTAACAGCTTAGATCAAGCAAATCTGTCCAAAAGTGGCAGTTCAGTTTTTCTTTTAACAAGTTCTTGGGGGTCAGCTTTGTTACTATTCTGTGGATTTATACATTAGTACAGGACTAAAAAGTTCTTTTCAAAGAATGAACTTCAGATTAAAGTTTGGGAAATATTCTTTAGGGATCGGAGACTCTGAATGTTGTTATCTTAAAAGCACATAGTAGGCTGCATAGGAATAGACCACAGAGGATCTTGGGTTTTAGTTTTTAATTTAGTTTTCCTGCTTAGTGCTACTTTAGGCATGACTAAGACCTTTTTTAAAATCTTTCTCCCTATAAATAGCAGAATATTTTAGCATTTCGGTGACAGTTGATTGGCTAATTACAAATATCCCCACTTGAGCTGCAGTAGCTGATTTACTGGTTTTGGTCCACTTGGAACAATAGGAATTTGTTCCCTTTGAAATGACAATAAGTACTTAGTCTGTCTTTGCATAACTGTTCAGTTATTTATAACCAATGATTTCTGTCTGTATTGAACACCAGCTGCTTCTTTAGTAATTATGTCTGGAAAGAGGCAGGTGAACTGGAGGTAGAATCCATGATGCAACTTTATTGTTGGCCATGGGTTTTTTTTGGTCTGAAAAGCTAGTACTTGTGAAAGGCTGTATTTTTTTTTTTTTTCCTAGGGAATGTGTCTTGCCATTTTGTTGCCGTTTCCTTAGACTTGCACCCCTCCTATATGTGCGACAATTGGTGCAACAACTGAAATGGATTGGATATGACTAAGAAAGTAAAATTTTCGTTAAGATTAATCTATAACAAAGTCTGTTGATCTTCATTCTGAATGGAGGATCTAAACATACAAACCTGTTACTTTAAGAGAGCTCTGTAGTTTTTAGCTGGATGGTTGTTGGATTAGCAGTGAGTGCACAAGTCTTATGAGGAGCAGCTGAGGGAACTGGGGTTGTTTAGCCTGGAGAAAAGGAGGCTCAGGGGAGACCTTGTTGCTCCCTACAACTACCTGAAAGGAGGTCGTAGAGAGGTAGGGGTCGGTCTCTTCTCCTAAGTAACAAATGATAGGACGAGAGGAAATGGCCTCAAGTTGTGCCAGGGGAGGTTTAGACTGGATATTAGGAAATTTTACTTCACTGAAAGGGTTATCAAGCATTGGAACAGGCTGCACAGGGAAGTGGTTGAGTCACCATCCCTGGAAGTATTTAAAAGACGTTTGGATGAGGTGCTTAGGGACATGGTGTAGTGGTGGTCTTGGCAGTGTTAGGTTTATGGTTGGACTCGATGATCTTAAAGGTCTTTTCCAACCTATACGATTCTGTGAACATGTGTGTTATATTTAATGGGATGGGGGGACATTGGATTATATTTGATTTAATTTTGTTGATTCTTAGTGTGTTGTCTTGTTCAGCAAAGTTTCTTAACTTTTGCAATGAATAAAACTATATGTTTGAAAAATAATAGTGAAAGTAAAACTACAAGTACCTGTAAAAAATGTCATCTCCTTCTGCTTACAGGTATTTTCAAATGGAGATGATCAGCTGGAGAAGGCAATGGAAGAGATACTAAGGGATTCTGAAAAAGACCAGAACAATTTCACTGCTCTTCGAGAAGGTTCCAGTGATGCAAGCAGCCAGGCAGCTGGAGATGGGTCAGCAGATCAAACAAATCAGCCATCTTTGCACCTTGTTTTAGACCCTTCTACTACAGGTATTGTCAAAGTGCTTCCCCCCTCAACATATATGGCAGTCGTCGTCTTTATGCAGTTTCAATTCAACCTTAAAATGAATATAAAGCTTTCTGGAGCTTCATTCCAAAACTATACTGGAGAATACCCTGGGGCCTCCTCTCCTTCTTTGGTTAGTTGAGGGTTATAGACAGGAATAGATTATCATCAGATTGATACCCTGTGCTGCTCTGTTTTGATAATTTGATTAAGATAATTTGCATTTTGTCTCCAGCCTTAGATGAGTTAGGACTAAGTTGTGTAACTTGCTGAATGGACTATAGTTGAGGTAGAGGTGCTACTGATGGAGTATGAGAAGTTTCAGGGCAGTGCAGTACTCTCTACTCTATGAAATATACCCTGAGCAAACTGATAAACTTTTCAGCTCTGGTTCTATCAGCAGGTATCAGTAAGGACAACTTTAGATTTGACATTTGCTAGGAATGGTTGTAGTACTTTTCTGGTATTTGAAGTTTTGGTGAAAAAGGGAGGACTGAAAGCTTTTTATGTAAACAATATTGTAGCTTTTAAAAATATATATATTAGGAATACAGGGCTGTGGCCATCATTGTGGGCCTTGAATTAGAATTCTTTTTCCCTCAGTAGTATGCAGAGCACTTCTGTGGCATTGTTTCAGATAATTTGCATAGCATCTGTTTGGGAAGTGAAAAAAAAAAAGAAGTTTTTGTGGTAGAATTAGAACTCTTCTCTTAATTACATGTATGCTGTATTTTTGAGAAACTTACCTTACTGGCTCCCTGTTTGACATGCTTCAAACAGAACACAACCCTTGGCATGAATGAACAAAGGAATACTTGTAGATACATTCCCCCCCCACCCCCGAATAATTTAATTTTGCAACCTTTATGATTTAACTATTATGGAAATATTAGCTATAGTAATAAGAAATAGAAATAACAGGGCAGATTGCTTGGAGAGGTTTGGTATGTCCATCTTTGGAGATACCAAAACAGCTGGACAGGGCCCCGAGTAACCTGATCCAGTTTTGAAACTAGCCCTAATTTAACCTGATCTGTTTTTGAGCAGGAGTTAAAGCTAGATGACCTTTAGAGGTCTTTTCCAACCTGGATTACTCTGATTCCACACTTAATGAATTTTTCTACCACCTCTCCTCTCGTTTCTCAAATGTCAAAATACCGTAAAAAAACCCACCAGAAAACAACAACAGCAAAACTCCCAAAAGGTCCCTCAAGATTGTCCCTGTCTGTAGTAGTGTGATAGTGGAAAAAGAACGCTTCTCTTCTGCTGACTGGAGGAACACACAGATATCCCTTTTCTTTTCTCCAGCTCCCTGATGGTTTCATGCAGTTAATATAGCTATCCCAGGAATGTAAACCACATTTAATAATTCTACACAAGCTGCAAAGACGTGGGAGAGAAGAGAATTAGAGGCATCTTTATGCAAAATGATGAGTAGGAATTAGAGGGAGGTATAAGCAAACTAAAGTAAAGAACACCTGGGGAATGGAGCTTAAGGAAAAATTGTGTTCTAGCACTGCTAAAAAGAATCAAAAGGCAATTTATCCCTGCATCCGTGCATTAGAATAGAATAGACTTAACATTAATATTAAGCTGCTGAATAGATTTCTTACTATTGGAGCTGGGCTTTTGACCTCCATATCTGTTCTCAGAAAAAGTGGGAGAATTTGCTTTGGAACTTGTTCAGAAAATAACGTGTAAAAATAATACCAAATGGTTAAAGAAATGGTTTATTCATTTTCAGAAATCTGTGCACCAAGGCCATCTTCTCCCAGTGAACCCCTGGAAGAGGACAGCGTATTGTTTAACAAACTGACTTATTTAGGTTGCACAAAGGTGTCTGCCCCTCGAAATGAACCAGAAGCTCTACATGCCATGGCAAACATGAAATCCTCAAGTCAAGCCCCTTTGCCTGTAACACTCTATGTTCCAAACATTCCAGAAGGCTCTGTAAGGTAACATACAAATGTTTCTTCTGTTACTTGCACAGACACATAAAAGGTGGATTCCGACTTTGTTACTCACACAGAGAAGTACGATTGCTGGATTTGTGCCTGAAGTCCTTGCTGAAGAAAGTTATTTTTGGGAAATTCCTCTGAAGCAACAAAATGCATGCTCAAATTTAACATGCAGTACATAGTTCGTGGTAGCAGTTGCCATACAGTGTCAACAAAAGCATATCTCTCTATCTGCATCTCTTTTCAAATACGATGAGATGCCTCTTTGTCCAGATAGTTCGTTCATGTGAGCTGCCTGCAAATTTGTGGTACCTGCATGTCTAGCTATAAGTGTCTTGGAACTTAAAGCAGAGAGAAATGTTATAATACTTTTTGTCTACATGTGCATGCCATTGCTTGTAGATAATGATACAGAACATGGTAGTAATACTACTTGTCAGTAATCAGGTACAGTGAAATACTTTGCCTTTTAAAGGGAAGCAGTTGACCAGTGGAAGTGCTGTATCAATGATTACATTCACTTGTTTCTGGTTATTTGCTCAAAGCCCTTATACCATGAAGGATTATTTGAGCCATTTCAAACCAATGAATCCTGAAGATGAAGTGTGAGGCTGAATGTCATCTTTTGGGTGTGGGATTACTCTGAGGGTCAGTGTCTCTGTATTGACTATCAGCAAGTGCCTGTTTGTTAGCAGTATGGCCAAATAGTCTCAGCCATCTTGTTCAGTGATTTCTGATATACTGGAAAGGGAGAGCTGATAATGTCTGTTTTCTCCCAACCTCCCTAGTCTGTAATCACCTCCAAGGTAAATATGTTGAGACAGTAGTAGTCGTGCTGACCTTGGGTTAGCTGAAGTTTCAGTTCTAGATTCTTCCATATTTGTTGAGGACTTGAGATGCTAGTTTCTATTTCCAGACATTGTATGCTAAAGCCAAGTCTCACCTGTGTCTGCCTCATGATGCATATGCTGATAGTATCTAGATACTAGAAAACATTTACTTGTCCCATGTGAGAAGGGTCTTCTAATTAGTGATGAGAGAGTCAAGGGTTCTTAATCAGGGTGCCCTAAAGGCACACCTGTAGCAGTCTTTCTTCCAGAAGTAGGGAGCATCTCAGTATTCAAGATTTTTAATTTTATTTTTAAACTCTGATACCAAGATATCTGAAGGATATGGTTAGATTTCCTTCCTTTCCTATGCTCTGCCTGTGTATTGACTGTCATCTTGTGCAGAAAGATAGAAGGGTCTTCAAGCACATATATTATTTTCTTCCATTTTGCTCTTTGAACGCAATTTAAGATTTCATTTGATGTTATGGCAATATTTCATTTGAATTAGGAAATTACACTGCATGCTTTTATGATGGCAACTGTCACATGGACACTAGATGTTAGGTATGCTGTACCTATTTTCATAGCCATTGTGGCCATTCAGGAAGGTTGTTTTGCAAGTGAAACTGCAGATTCCTTTGATCTTCAATTACAGAGGACATCTTTAAGTGAAGGACTGCCTAAGAATCTGCACAGAACTGTAAAGGTGAATCCATGTGTGACATAATACACTCCATCAACGTTCAAGTGATACCAGTGTCATCTTTGCGGAGTGTTTCCATTCCTGGTATCTGAACACTTGTCATATGGGGTTCCATTTAACATGTCCCACCAATATTGCAGCATGCTGAATCTTCTCTGGGCTTTTCTTGCCTTTAGAAGATTAGTCCTTTATTTTTATTGTTGCAGACTTGGGATTCTGTTCCAGGCAACAAATGTTTATTCACCCTTGATGTGAATATGCATATGGACAAAGAGAGAAAAGACAGGAGAGAACTGTGTAGCTCTAACTATTATTCTTTAAAACTCCCTGTCTAGTAGTCTGTTCTGAGACCACCACCCCTCTTGTCTTCTTTAAATTTTCTGAAATATTCGTTGGGTTCTGAGTTTGAGAGGAATTTAAAATTTTGTATGAGCCCTTAGATCTGTGATTAATATTCACCTGAACATGCCAGCAAACATTTGCTAAGCCATATAGTCCTGTAGATTCTGAATAAATAATGTTTTCTTGATATTTTCTTAGAGATTTAAATTCTTTTAGAATGTTGAATTTTCTTTGATCTTTGTATGCAAATTGCATTTTCACGGTTGCTGTGGTTTCTACATTTCTACTCGTGTTTTTCACAAATGATTGCAGAGCAATGATGGTCATTGTTATTGCATGATATAGATGTATTATATTTGTCTATATTATAGAGTATAAAAGAAATTAAGCCAATGTTACAACCAGAAACATTTACATCTTAAATTTGGAAAGCCTGACATTTCTGTTCCTACTGCCCATCTTGTGTACTTGAATTTAGTAGTAATTACAGTTTAGATATTTATCTAATTGCAGAAGAGTCTTTTAGGTAGGCCTGTTTGTTTTACTGACCTTTTTCTTTGATCTTCCCTGTTCCTTCCCTTGACAGAATAATAGATCAATCCAGCAATATGGAGATAGCCTCTTTTCCAATCTATAAGGTGTTGTTTTGTGTGCGGGGACAAAATGGGACTTCAGAGAGTGACTGTTTTGCATTTACTGAAAGCAGCTGTGGAACGGAAGAGTTCCAGATTCATGTTTTCTCCTGTGAGATTAAAGAGGCAGTAAGTATTAAGTGTTGTACAGTGACTTGTAAAAGGGACACAAGGAGTGTTTTAAGAAGTTATTCCAGACGTGGAAATGGTATATAGTGCTTTGAAAAATATGTTAACACATATATAATGAATTTCACAGAATGTGCAGCTAGTCATATGTGAATATTAATATCATTTAAATTTTTTCTTTTTAGTACTTCAGTAAAATTCCAAAGTGCACTGTAATGGGAAGATTTGGAAAGCCTAAGTTTAAGACAAATATTTTGGTTTTTAGGCCTCATTTGGGTAGGTTTCAGACTAAAGTTGCAGTCTAGACCTTGTGAGTTACAAAGAATCATTTTACGGTACTCTGCCCTGGATATTTTAGGAAGAACTATGTGATAGTTTGGGAGAAAAGGATTTTCTACAGCGGAAAACGGAGGTTGAAAAAGAAGAAATCGCCTTGTTTTTTGACATCTGCAAGAGCAAGCTGTAAGTTGTGTTGTTAAATACACAACTTGAGAAGTACATTATTCAGGTCCTCTAATGAGTTGCATTCGTAATCTTGTTATATAAACTTACTGGGCATTACATGAGAAGTGAATGTGACACAAATGGAAATAGATGATGTTGTTACTGAATTTGCTTGGTTATTAAACACCTGATCTGAATGTTGTGTGTTATATGAGGCATGCTTTGTGTTCAGTATAAGAGGCAAGTGACAGTAATTTTAGGACCTTCAAAACCACATTACAATACCCCATTAAAAATACTCTTTTATTTTTGATAAAACTGTTAATTCTTTTGCTTTTCTGCAGGTCAGCCGAATTTTGTATAGTTTCTCAACAGCATTCAAACGTTCTTCCAAACAAGCATCTGATCATGTTAAGGACTTTGTTCTTCCTACTCCGGATAGTGATGTGTACACTTTCAGTGTTTCCTTAGAAGTCAAAGAAGATGATGGAAAAGGAAATTTTAGGTAATCTGAATGGAAAGGGAAAAGTAGAAATCTCTTTGAAAAAAGCATGTAGCAACTTGCATAATGTACAGCTGCTATGTTGCAGTAAAATTGATTTGGCTGCTTTTCATAAGTAGACTTGTTATAAAAAGGAAGCTGTTGCTTTGCTTTTACAATTTTCTTCTCTGTATCTTTTCTGTAAAAAGATTAAGAATTAATTAAGAAGATTAACCTTTTTCAAGTTAGTTTCTTTTAAATACATGATTTCTGGTAGGGATGAAAAGATAATAGGAAATCCGTTAAAAACTTTAGTCAAACCAATTTTCTTGAGTAAATACAGTCTAGTGGTTTCTTTTTTTAAATTATTTTTAATTTTTTTTAATAAGCTAATGAATTCCAAATTTATTGAAGATTTAGAAAATGTAAACTTCTCTAAGCATTACAGGGGAGCAAAGTCTTCTTTGCCTAACAGTTAATTACAATATTTTTTTTGGAATGGAAGAGAGAGTTGATTTAGAAGAGTTAATTCTGTGAAATGTCCTATTTATTTTTTGCTTCATAGCCAGTATATAGCATATTTTCTATCATTTTAGAACCCAAAATACCCCATGCATTTTTGCATACGTTTCTCTGATAAAACCCCCAGACAGCGTACTAAGTGTGAGCCTATAGTCTGTTTTTCTTCAGTGCTGGTTTATTAACTTGTGAATAAGGGAAGAGAAGGTCTCTCAAATGAGTTGAGCCATTAACAGTTTAAGTGGGCTGCTATTCTCTTTTCTGTACCTGTGCTAAAGAAACTTGTTTCTTTATTCTCTTAGCCCTGTGCCAAAGGATAGAGAGAAATTATATTTCAAGCTTAAACAGGGAATTGAGAAAAAAGTGGTGATTACAGTTCAGCAACTCTCAAACAAAGAACTGGCCATTGAAAGGTAAGATTCTTATAAAAATAATGCTGGTTAAGTTTTTGAGAGAACAGTATTTAATGTACTTTTCCCTAGCTTTGCAATTTATATGACAGAAAGAAATACAACAATAACACAGAAAGTATTATTGCACAATATAATTAATTTATAGGTGGGCAGTTCAGTTTTAAATTTCTTTTGAAGTATTTGTGTGTGGTTTGTTTTGGGTTTATTTTTTAGGTGAAAACAAGAAACATAGCCTGTAATACTCAAACATTCTTGGTTTTTTGCCTTTTAATTGTCTATTTGAATGTGGTGTTAGGATACTTATGACATTCAAATACTTTTGATTTTGCTTTCTATTGTTTTTAAGTAGTGCAAAACCATGCATTTATTGTAATCCTGCATTACGAGCATCTCACTGTTTAGTAAAAGTAACCAAGTTAGGTTGCCTGAGCTATGGTAAACCTTGCAGAACATTAATCTGTTAGATCAGTGTACTGGAACACTACAAGTTTGGACTCAACCTGCTGGTTAGAAGAAGCAATCTTTTGGTGGAGTCTTCAGGATGAGTAGGATTCCATTGTAGTTTTGTTATAATATGGTTCTAATGTTTATCTTGAAGTGATGGTGAAGAGCTCAGGAATGGTTGATGTTCCTGGAAATTACATGAGAGGGATCCCTTTTGGACAGAATAATCTGACATTTTGTGCAAAGCATTTGCACAAGAAGTGGACCATGCATGTGAACAATAACAGTTAATGTGTTCATTAATACATTAACTCTTGTTACTACAGTAGTAGTAGGTATTGTATTAATTTAAATTAGGAAATTCCTTCTCAGTAGCTCTATTTTTAAAAATAGCAAACGCCACCAGATGGCAATCTTATCAAAAGAGTAACAATAGGAGAATTCAATTTTAGTGAACAGGGAATTCAGAATAACAGGAGAATCAAGAAAAAAGCCCCACAACCCTCCCAGAACCTAAGATTGATTTCTTTACTTACTTTCAAGCTCTTATTTAAAAAACGAAACTAAAATTTTAGACAAGTAATATACAGCAGAATTTTTTGTCATCATTCTTTTGTGTTGTAAAATTATGCTTTTGCTACTCTGGCTTTAAAAAAAGATAATCCTATTTTCAATGTATTTTTAATTTAAATAATTTTGGCCTCAGAATTCAGTTAATGAATGATGAACTCTTTTAAGCATTTCTGAGTAGCATTTGATTGTTGGTTTTTTTCCCCCAAAAGTAAAGCTACTTCCTTGGAAATTAGTTTTTATTTTGATGTTGTTTAGGATATCCAAGTATGATGTTACTTTCATCACCACAAGCTTTGCCGATAAAAAGTTATTTAATTGACATGACATACACAGGTTTGTAAGTCATTTTATGTACTTACACTGCATAACATTAAAATTCAAAACCGGTATAAAAGATCAATTCAGGTTACATCAGACAGTGAGCTTCTAAGCAATTAAATGTCTCTTCAAATAGTATTTCTAAGTGGAAATTATAATGTGAAAAAATGTTGTTGCTAAAGAAATTTGGTCTCTAGTCTGAAGAGTTCAAGAATCTTTCTTCATGGTCTCAGAAGACTAAAGCTGGTATCACTCAGAGAAACTTGCCACCTCCTGGTGTTCAGATAGGGCCTATGGCTGTGTTAGGTTGATACAGTAGGTTACTCTCAGTTGAGTTACTTTGGCCCTTCCTACCTTTGTGGCCTGTTTGACCTGGGTTTTGCCTGTTTTTATCTATGTCAAAGCAGGTAAAGAAATGATGTTCGTTCCTGTCTCCCAGGTTTGAGTCACGTGTGGCACTACATAGGTTTCGTCCCACAAGGTGGGATATCAAGTCTCAGTTGTTTACAGGATTCAAGAAGAAAATTGTGGTTAATGATCAGGGGGCTTTAAGAAAGTTTTTTCCAAAGAGTGAAGTAGCTTTTTGTTCTGAGAAATAAGAGGATTGACTCTGTTCTCAATAGAGCAGTGTTTAAGTATAGTATGCTACCAGTCATACAGGAGAGTTAATACCAAGTTATGCAGGTATAGCTTAGGCTAAAGTCTAGACTGGTGTCCTTAGAACTGATATACAGAATATTGGTTGGTTGCTCAGTAGTACTGGAGTTTCTTAAAGATCATGTTTCCATGTTAACTTAATACCATGAGCCTTATCTGTGGGTAGCATTTGTATTTATGTAAATGGAAATATATATTAGTGAAGAATAATTTCAGTTCTTTTTTTTGCAGGTCTAGAAACTAGTTGGATTTAAACAGACTAGTGCACCTGCACATAGCCACTTGGTAGCTAGCTGAAAGTGAAGAAAACCCAGTATGTCAGAATTGGCAAGACTGAGGCCCACAGTCTATGCAGGTCATTTTGAATCCTGGGTGCGTAGTTCAGCCTCTTCAACTGGGAGGCTGAACATGTTGACAATTGTTTGTGTAAAATCTCGCTCCTCTGCAAGTGAGGGTCCTGAACTCATTTTGCTCATTGAACTTAGTGGGAAGAGAAGCCTTGACTCTTCTAGTAGCAGGATGCTGCCAGTCATCATAAGTATCTGCTTCTATGAGAGGCAGGGGTTACTTATTCCTGACTCCCACTCTTTTGGAAGCGTACTTCCCCAAAATTTTGGGTGGCACACATCAGAACTTGTGTACATCTGAGAGAAGTGCAGCAACAGCTAGGATCTGTGAGCTGTTGTCTTTGAAAAGCACAGATATTTTGCCTGCCTCTGAATCTTAGCCTTACAGTTTTCTTTAGCAGATGTACCAGAAGCTAGTGACCCTTCTACTGTTATAAATTATAGCCCTCTCAGAGCTATTTCTACCTCAGGACAAAAAGCAGCAAGTCAGTCTACTGTAACATTCTGCCTGGTCTAATTAGTCTCACAGAGAAGCCTGCTTGTGTGGTTAAATATAAGTCCTAGCATCCTAGCTACCTTGGTTGCTGTACATGGCACTGCATTATGCTATATAGATACATTAAAATTGTTGTCTACTGTTTTATTTACCACTTTGAGTTTTAAGATTCTAGTAGTGAAAGAGTGAGTATGGAGAAGGAAAAATACAATTGTGGATATAAGTTACTGTTTTAAGTGTAATGAGGTGAGAAATGAAAATCATATTCCCAAATGTAATAGGGGAAAACTTACTAGATGGTATAGTTATTGTGTATCTTAAGACTTACAGTTAATACCATTATTGAAATGATAGTTGCTGTTATATCTCTGTTCATGATACAGTGTGCTTGCCTGAAAGCTGTGAAACTATTCTGTCTTCGTTGCTAACCTATGAATGTTCAAATAATCTCTTACAATTTATGTTTGCTGAAAAATTCACATTTTCATTTGGACAAGTGGGTTGCCAGATGACAGAACTGCTTTTGTTCAGACTTAGAGAAGGTGTGAATGGGAGGCTCTTCCTGGTGCATTCAAATAACTGGTGGGAGGGTATGGAGGAGGTGGAGCCAGACTCTTCTTGGAGGTGCAGGGTGGTAGGATTAGAGTCAATGGACACAAGTTACTTCCCTGGAAATTCCTCTGTTGAATGAGGCCACTTGTTGCCAATACAAAGGGAGTTGAGCATTGGAACAGGTTGCCAAAAGAGATTATTCGTTCTCTGTTCCTGGAAATGCTCAGAACTTGACAAGGCACTGGGCAACCTGATTCAAGTTGGTCCTCTTTTGAGTAGTGCCTTCAATATTCAGGAAGTTTGAAAGTCTGAGTGTTTTAAGAATGTTTTGGAATTTTTATTTTTTTACTCTTAAAAATATCAAGAACATTTTCTTGTTAAATGACTGGACTGGAATTCTGGAATTCAAGGCCCTGTATAATACAGAAGTTCAGTTTTAAAAAATAAAGAATGAAAGTCTAAAAATTGAGCAAATTAGTTTTTTTAAAGGGCCCATGATGCTGCATGATGTTTCACACCAGTGACATTATGGGTGATAGAATGTGTGAATTTGTAACTTTTCATATGAATGTATGAAAACAATTTTTAAAATAGACTGGGGAGAGAGTGAATTTCTTCTTGCCAATCTCTATCATTAATGTATAGGAATTGTTGGTATCTTCAAGCTCAATATTCTAAGTTGTCTTTAAGAATAATTGATTGTTCACAGGTCAGACACTAATTTCTGTCATCTTCATTCTGGAAAATAATTTCATTGTCATTTCTATAATATATATTGTGATGTTTCCTGAGCGTTGCCATAACACTACCAAAAAATTACTAAGAAAGGTTTTCTTTAAATTAGAAGCAGTAGGTGGCTGTGCCATTATGTTCAAGAAAATACTTTTGTATTTTGAAAAGCTAATATCTATCTTTTTCTTTTTTTTCTTCTTTTTTTTTTTTTCTTTTAAATAAACTTCACAGATGCTTTGGGATGCTACTAAGCCCTGGACGAAATGTGAAGAACAGTGACATGCATTTGCTAGACATGGTAATACTTAGCTCTAATAACATGTTTAGTAAGATAGACGTGATTTAAAAAGCCAAACAAAACCTAACAAAACAAGCCTCTCATCTCTTTGGTTTTGTTTGTTTTTTGTTTCTTAAATCATGGGGTTTATATCTTCAAACTAGAAACAAACTTGTCACATGCAACGGACAAAACATTTCAATTAATGTCAGAACCTGTGGCAGCTGTTTTTTGTTCATTTGGTGAAGCACTGATTAGGTCAGCTGACAGCTGGTTGTTACAAATAACTAAGCTTTCTGTATTGTGTTAAGCATGTTGCCTAAAAATTTAGAGCAAATAATTGTTTTTATATTTGGGTTTTGGGGAAGTGGTCTTATTTTTCCAAGGCACTGAAAACTTTGCTTTATTTGAATTTAAATTCTTGCTCAACGTCTGAAGTATTCACTTGTCTTCCACAACCTTCATTTCTTATGAGTTGCTTCTAAGAGAACTTCAAAATAATATGATAGTTTCTGTGGTAATATCAATTTACTTTCACGCTGTGGATAAGAATACAACCATTTTCAAGTCAAGAAGTGCTTGAGTTAAACCACTCAGACATTTTGTGGCTGTACAGTTATCCCAGTTTTGCCTAGTCCATTCCTTTACTCATGTTGATGATTCCAGCTCTTGTCAGACTCTTCTATTTGCCTGTTTGTATCTACTAGCTCATTTTTTCTGGTTTTGTTTGCTGACATTAGTTCCGATTTTCCATTTTATTATTTGATTAGAAAATTGAATAAATTATAGTGAGTTGTGGAGCATAATGCATTGGCTTCTATAAATCTATATAACACCTTTTTACTGTATGGACTGTATATTTGAATTCTTGTCTTTACTCCACCTATAATTCTATTTACATTTACATTCCAAGTACGTTTAACCGCTCGATGGCTTATTAGTTCATTTCTTGGCTATAGCACATACATATAAATTTGTGTTCTCCTTTCCACCCCCTTTCTCCCTATTTAAATCTGGAGAACTTGGTCACTCTTACTGCTCTACCACCAATTGTATTGCAGAGTAGAGATGTCAGTCTCCTTTCATTTATAAAGAGGCTACCGTACAGGCCTGTTGGATCCATAGGAACTGTCCCAGAAAACTTCAGGGAGCATGTACTTGCCTTACAGTAGTAATAGTTCGTATGTGCAGGTCATGTACTCGGATTGTTCCTAGCAGGTCTATTAGAAGTATTTGTAGAAGTAACAGATGTGTAGCATAAGATTATTTAACCAGATATAGAGACATTGCTGTTATTATTAACTTTATCGTATGTGGCTGTTCTGACTTTATTTGTATACTGTCCTGAAATTTGGCTTTTTAAATCTCAAGTTCCTATGAACTGGAATTCCACTCTATTGGCATTTACAAATGTAAGTCCATGCCTGAGTAACTCAGGGAAAAACTGGCAGAGGTATAAGTACGGAGTGGGAAAAAATCAGCCTGACCTTTGGGTTGGAGTTGTTAAAGTCTTACTTTGCTAAGATTACTTTTTTTTTCTGGACGATTTCTGTGTATACTGTGGGGCTGGTTTAATTTTGTGAAGTCTCTTGTAACTCATCTTCTCCTAACAGCCATCTCAGCTGCTCAGAAAGTAGAGTGACAGGTATCCCACCATGCTTTCATGCTTATAATAAGCATTAAAAAAAAAAGTTTATAAACTGTCTTGTCTTTGGTTTCTTTTATAATGTTTCTCTTATTCTCTTCTAATGTTTCTTTCTCTCCCATTTCCCTGTAACTTTTCTCAATCCATTATTTCATATTCTGTATTTAGATTGTGTTCTCTAGAGTGAACACAAAATTACTCTGAAGTTCCTAGAACTATATCCCCTCCCCATGCTCAATCTCTTTGATCTCAAACCGTGACTCTAATAGAATCCTGTATGTTTTTATTTTTAGGAATCCATGGGAAAGAGTTCTGATGGGAAGGCTTATGTAATTACTGGAATATGGGATCCTAATGCACCCATGTTTCTGGTACTTAATGAGGAAACTCCTAAAGGTAATTTAATCTAATTTGTAAATTTCTTTCACCTGGCGTGGGTTTGGTGTATGTATTTTCTCCTGGGAATCATGGTGTATATGTCTGAGTACATACACCATTATGTTCCAAGGGTCTGTGGCTAGGAATTTGTCTATATAAACATATGCAACATAGAAATGTGAATAATTACTCATAGAGCTATGTGTTGCTGATTTGGTGACGTTAAATTAGTGTTTGGGTCTTATGTGCCTGTTCCCTGGTTATCAGGAGTTTTTGGTTCTAAGTGTGAAGAAGTTGTTTTCCATCTTCTGTACTTGGCAAAGCAGTATAAATCCTAGACATTGCTATTCTCTGTCTTTTAGTTTTGAGGTGAGTTGATTACAAATAGCATTACATCCCCTTCATCTTGGGGCAGCTGGAAGTGATGCACTGCAGTGCACAGTTTCGTATCACTAGAATTGGTGTTCTCTGATATGATGTAAAAGGTTTGAATGCAAATCTGGAGTTTGTTTCCTATCCCAAGGCAGAGCTCATATCAGTTGCTTAAAGGCATATCCAAGTATATACAGCCAGCGTCACTGTTACTGCTGCTGGATTTTCAAACCACAGTATTTGTAGTAGCATATACGCAAAACTCTTGCTGTGCAGCTTGACAGTTTCCATTTTACGATATGACTTTCTGCGTGTATGGTGTGGTTTGGTTTTGCGGTGGGGTTGTTTGTTTGTTTGTTTGTTTTTTTAAATGCCCACTTGCCTTTTTGGTCTGATAAGACAAGGGAACCTAGGGATCTGTAATGTCTGATTCTACATATTTATTTTAAAAATCTGTGCTTCCTGCAAGAAAGGTATCGGTTGTGATGCAACATGATGGTTACTACCTCTTTCTGTGGTGAATGTTTCCAGAAGCAGCAAACCTTTTCTTGCACTGTAAACCTGCAAGATACACTTGGACTGTTTTAGTCTCATCCTCTGGTCAGTTGATCCTGCATTCTTCTCTACTTGAAAATGTTGGAGTTATGCTTTGGTATCAGGAAGATGGAGCTATTACAGATGAAGTTTATTGATCCATGCTTTGCTTTAAAAATACGTTTTGCTGCTCTGAGGACTGTCTGACCCAGAGTGGGACAGGAAAGGGTAAACCATTTTGAATCCTTGTAACTGACAGAGTATGATCACGGACATAAAAAATTATCTGAAGTGTTTCTTAGTATTATGAGAGGATTTAGGACAAACAATGCTGTAGGAGATCCTTGACACTGATTTGCTATACGTATATATTCCCTCAGCAGTAAGTTTACACTTTAAAATGTGACCTTATCCTGTGCACATTCCTTTTGTCTGATAGGGATCATGTGTCCTAATGCTATTTTCTTTGCATGATGTTTTGCTTCTGTCTTTAAAACAAAGACATATTGTGCCAAGTTATCAGAGTTACTTGGTACACTGTTTAATGCATATTCTCTTTCTATGCAGCAGGCATGTAGGGTGTAGAACTCTGCTAAATGAAACGGGTGTGATAGAATCAATAATTATATAGAAAGGGTTTTCAATTTTAACAACAGTTTACTACTGCCATTTATTGTTTTGAGAAATTTGAACTTTGACTAATTTTTCCATATATGACTTATTTTTGTGTTTTAGATAAGCGTGTATTCATGACTGTGGCAGTGGATATGGTTGTTACTGAAGTAGTAGAGCCAGTCCGGTTTTTGCTGGAGACAGTTGTGCGTGTGTATCCTGCCAATGAACGCTTCTGGTACTTCAGCAGAAAAACCTTCACAGAAACTTTTTATATGAAGCTAAAACAGGTATTGCATGTTTGGTTTTTAAAGAAAAGTTGATGCTGGGAGCACTTGTTTTGTCTATCTTAATTTGGCCTTTATAAATGTTAGTATGGCACCTGCACCTCAGTAGTTTGGGTTTTTTTAACTAGTTATTGCTGAGATGCTTAAATGCATAATGGTTAAGTAGCGTATATAAATGTTCAGTGCCTTTGTAAACTGAATTGTAATGAGTCATAAGTCATTTGCTTTGTGGGCTTAAACAATTTTGAACCTGCCTATTGAATTCTCTATAACTTCATACAATCTGACCTGTGTGCAGACATCTAAAGCAAGCCCATTTGACTGGTACAACTGGGAAATGACTCTTTTCACTGTAAAATCAACTGATATGTATTAAAGGGAAATCCTGATTACTGAGGTTCAAAATGTGAAGGTAGGTGGCTGTAAGAATATAATCAATTAAAGACAAAGGAACCTAATGCAGAAGAGTTAGGCTATTGCTGTTGTTTGTTTTTTTTTTTTTTTTTCCAAAATATCTGAGAAGGTAGATTTTTCCATGTTTTCAAAAAGAGAGCAGTTTGAAAGAAGATTATCTGGTCAAGTAAGTTCTACTGCATGGAGAAGTTGCCATGTTTTCACCCTCGTGGTTGCTGATGAGGGTATAAAATGAAATATGTTCTTTTCCTTCGCTGTCTCAGGGCTTTTTGAAATGTGAGGCTAAGGGCACTATTGTTGCAATGATTTATTAAAGTAGCATTGTTCATGTGATTTCTTGCTGATGATTGTAACCTTATGAAATGTTCAAATAGCTGTAAAGAAATAACCATCTTTAGCAAGCTCTTCTCTGAAGTATTTCAGTTTGTCAGTCCTTTGGAGTTCAGCTTTTAAGTCAAGTTGTACAAACACTACTCAATTCTACAGAGGGGAGGGAGTGGTTAAGATGAAGCTTAATGCATAGTTGTATATTCCTTTTATGTTAGCTTTCCCAGTCCTGTGCTTGTGTGATTAACGTGCATTTATTTCTTCCTCAAGCACTGAGAGATGATATATCCATCTCATCTGGTAATGTTTGTTGAATAGTTATCTGTTGAGTAGAATGCTGAAGTCTTCTGTTTTTGGCATTGGGTGAGGTACATAAAGTATGTATGTCTGCCCATTATCATTGTAGGATGATGAATAACTGCATCGTCCTGCAGCAACTGTTGACCTGCTTTCTCCAAAGACTTATGTTGTGGTATTGGTTCAAAAAGTGAATAGCAGAGGCTAACTGTACCATTTACATTGAAATAGTGGTCCATTGTCTTTGCCTAATGAAACCAAAGAGCAGTGATTTAATTTTACTGAGCCTAATGTGAATATTTGAGTTGTCATCTTCCTGTGGGGCACGGTAATAGGTCAAAAAAACAAGCTATGTTGATATTACATGGCAAAAGTGCTGCTGTGTTTAACACTTAGTAAGTAAATAAATCTCATGCAGTGTTGTTTCTGTATTTCTTCTAGAGATTAGCATAGCAACTTAGAATTTAAGAAAATCTGAGAAAACCAACTGTTATATGCAAATACTGAGAATATCTACATTTTAAATTTAAAGAAAATACATTTGAAAATATTACATTCTCAGCTGTTTGATACTTATCTATAATCCGTTAAGCTTTCCTTTTAAATCGCTTACAGCTGTACTGTTTTTAATTGAGTAATACGGATGCTTTCTTTTTTTCTTTCTCACCCCTGATAATGTGACAATATACATGTGCCTCCCCTTCCTGAAGAAACACATTCATTTCTTCCTGCTCTAAAATTCTGAGGAGCTGTTCTGCAGATTTTTGGGAAAGGAACGCTTTTAATCTTTGTAATCTTTCTACAAGATTAGATCCTGATTATGGATGACAGGATCTCTCTGGTTGACCTGTAGCAACTCTGTATTTAGCCAGTTATCAGTTGGACAGTTTGTATTGCGATAGGTGTTCCTGCAGATACCTCTGAAAGACGCTGTACCTCAGGGCACTCTTATTCCTTGGAAAATAACTTTGCAGATGGCATTGGGATCAGCCGTTTATGAACTTTTGGGGAAAGCAGTTGAGCTTAAGTAGATTCTAGGGAACATAAAAGTGAATTAATATCAAAAGCTTCAGCTCCAAAGATAGATGGCTTCTCTGCGCAGGACAGTGAATCTTGTGGTATAATTTCCTGCTGATGTAAAATCATGACAATAATGCTATTGGTCATTGTGCAAACATATACTATGTTTGACTGTGGATGAGAAATTCATGCATGCAGTCTGCCCAGTTCCAAGTTCTAGCATGCAGAGCCCTTGGCAGGAAAGACTTGGGCTGTCTCAGCAAGCTGCCCATTCCAGTAAAGAAGCATCCATTACTGATGTTCCAAAAGGAAGCAAGCAATGAAATGGCATTTTCCTCCAAGGGGTAAGTGGGACCTGCCTGTATAGGCAGAGAAAAATCAGAACTCTTCTGAGGAGCGATTCGGATAGATTTAATAGTCTGAACCGAGATTGGTGAGGTACAGTCAGATATGAGGAATGACATAAATGCAGGTTGCTGTGTGATTTAGGATTGTTCTCCCTCTCTCTCTCTCTCTCTCTCTCTCTCATGCACATTTTTGTCGTTAGAACACGATCCTTGTAAAGGTGGATTCCTGTAGATAGCAAATTCATGCTTCAGAAAAAACAAATAACCAAATTATTTGTGTTTTATAGAGATGGGTCTTGCAGTTAACCAGAACATGTGCAAGGAGCTGAAAACTTTTTAATTCTTGTAACATGCAACAAAACCCTTAGTCTCTCATGCCTTACTCCCTCAAAAATAAAACCTATAGATAGTGATGGCTAATAATGTTGGTGGCATCAGTACTTGATTGATGTATTGGTTTGGTTGGATTGGTTACAAGTACTTTGTAATTACTTGATAACGATGTTCTGTGAGAATAAGACAGGGATAATGGCTCTAATATCATCCTGCTAAATGTTCCAAAATGCAGGGTATTTATGTCTAAACCCTGAAGTTCATTAAGCTGACTTCATGAGAAGTCCAGTCAGCAAAACTGCCTGATAATTGGAGCCACTGCTTCCAGGGAGTATCAGCTGGAAAGGGAGCAGATCTGAATGACTAATCGAAAATACAGTAGGAAAGTTTTCTGAGTATAAAAGCATTTATGTTGTGTCAGTCCAAGCAGTCCCTATTTAAGCTACCCATCTGCATAATTTCACCAGCTTGTTGAAATTGCAAGTGCTGGCCAGCCATTCATGTGCATCTCCAGCGAAGGTGTCATGGAGTCTTCCAACTTTATCACAATTTTGTTTTTTAAATAAATGGAATATTATCTAACTGAAATTGTGTTATTTTTCTTTTTCATGGTTAATTTGATGTTTTTAATATGTTCAAAAAATTACCTTATTTTAACTGATTAGGCAAGATGCACAAAGACCAGAATAGTGCAACATTTTGGGCTGGTTCATTTAATACAATCATTAGTTTGCAGTTTTATACAATTCTCTACAAATATATTAATCACTGCATGTCACTGAATAATAATTGTGTTCAGAACTGTAACTCAGAGGAGAAACTAATACTCCTTTTATTTTAAAACTTGCAACCTTGTATCCAGTGCTCACAGTATAGGTAACTAACTTTTTCATCTGAAAGTCCATTGAACGTGAAAGACTTAAATTAAACTCTGAACTTTTCCAGCTTGAAGTAAAAAGAAGACAACTTCCCCTTGCCCCTCAACCTTTGACGTAGTTTGCCTTGAAAATTATCAAATTCCTAAAGAGACATATTTGGAAGAAAAACTGCTTTTACAGAACAAAATTATTTCCACTGAAAATATTCTCACCTCAAGTATATATAGTTACAGATACCATTCTCAAATTTCCAAGTTAATTTAACTGTTAGATTGACAGATATTCATGATTTGTACATGTGCACACACATGCACATATATAAAAGTAAGAAATAAATTAAACTTAGGCTACAAACACAAATTTTATAGCTAGGTACAGCCAATACATTTCCCCATTGAAAAGAGTATATTACAAATTATACTCACTGGAAGAAAGATTAATTTTTCTGGTTTTTTTTAATGAGTAAAACACTACAAGGAGCTTTTCACAATTTACGGCCTTGAAAAAGCATGAGGTTTTGTTTCTTCTTTAGTCTTGTATTTACCTCCTAAAAACTCTTACCAGTAATTTCCCCCCCCAAGGCATTCGATTCCTGTTCCTGTGATGTCAATTACTCCAGTATTTTTCCTGTTTGTTCTCTCCTCTTTTCTTTTGCTGCAGTTTCTCTTTGACCTCATCTTATTATAGCTATATTTAAATTGGAAATATTTTTTTATCATCATTCTGAACAAGACTTAAAATGGTTGTTAAGAGGCAGCTTTGGAAATAATGCCGTTTTATTTGTATTTTCTACCTATAAAACTTAAAGAGAAACAGAGCTGTCAATTACTGCCAGTCTATGCCATTGCAAAGAAACCTGAGGGAGTCTTGCTCAAACTATTGTTTAGCCTTGATAGGAAATTTGTTTGTATGTGTTTGGGTTTGGTTTTGGCATACTATTAGAACTGTATTTATCAACAGTGGGGACCTAATACATACACATATTTTGTTTTAGTCTGAAGGAAAAAGCCACACAACTGCTGGGGATGCAATTTATGAAGTTGTCAGTCTACAAAGAGAATCTGCAAGAGAGGAAGAATTGGTCAGCCCAACAAGTGGAGGAGGGCCTATGTCATCCCAGGAGGATGAGGCAGAAGAAGGTGAGAACAAATGAGCACTTATAGTTCTCATAGATAGTACTGTTATATTTTTGCTGTTAATTTACTCATTTAATTCTTCCTATTTGTGTCTATTAGAAATACAACTGTTTTGGACAAAAATATCACACATCATTTTCCACTAGCAGCAGTTCATTAATAATGGCATTTTTACCAACCCATTAGTTGGAGTTATCCCAGTAGCAGCAGCAGGCAACGCATGTCCATTTTCCTCTATGCTTCAAAATGTGTTACTGCTGCACTTGTGCTCTGCTAACAAAACAGAAAACCTTTTTTAGAGGGATTTTCTTCTGATCAGAAGCCATTTGCCTTGAATGTACTGCTAAAGGACAGCATTGGAATGGGCTTTGAAAAGGCAGCCTTTAAATGCCTGTCTGTAAAGAAAAAAAAAAAATCCCAAACAAACTCATATGGGGAATTCCCCCACCCCCAAACTGTCTGCTTAGCATGTGATTTGTTTTCCCTCATTTATAAGTCGGGCTTATCAAAGTATCTCCTGGTTCAGTTGGGGATTGCTGCTGTTCATGGACCCAGCGTATTTGCCTGCTCCTTCCAAAGCTAACAGTACCTCAGTGTCTTTTCCACTGATTTTGTTTGTTTGTTTGTTTGGAGGCCCTTGGCCTACTGTTGTCTCTTTGTACTTTGAGGGTTAGCCCATAGCATTCAGAATAGGCTTTCTACGTGCCATTTTTGATCAGGATATCTGACCTACCAGAACTTGTGATAGTTTTACAAAGTTATTCTTCAGATTTCTGGCACTGTTCTGTCAGTACTATAAGAAGTCTCACCTATTACAATGGAAAAATTCCTTCTTGATTCTTACTTATAGGTAAGTAGTTGGATATTAGTTTATGCAATACAGATCAGATCCCTGTGATTAACACAGTCAGGAGCAGACAGGTATGGTTACATGATTACTCTCTTCCAGTTGCAAACAAAAGCCCCCACATATCCCAGGTGACAGCAGGCATACAAAACCCACAGCCAAGTGGTCTTCAGTGAATTGAAAACCTACTGATTCCTGGGAGGGAGTGGGATGGGTATTGACTATCGCTGTTATTCCCTCCTTTATATCAAGTACCACTTCTGAATAGTAAAAATAGTTTTCTCTAAAGGAGTTTTTATATTTAATTGGTATTTGGGATTGCCTTGCCATTCATAGCAAGAATTATTTCAGATTTGACCTTTGGGTCTTGTGGTTCAGTATAGTGTAGTTCAACTTCTGTGGGTATTCTTTTCCTTGCTGGATGTTTGAGTTGTATAGTCAGAATGTTTGCTGGAGCTTGTTTGATAGGACAAGGTTTAAGTCATTACTTGAATACTTTTTTTTTTATATTGCTTCTTACTGGGAAGAATAAAGCACTGTTCCAGAATTTGATGAATGTAGCACAATTAGTAATAATGTGGATATTGTCCCCTTGGTACTATTATTATAGAATGGCTTTATTTTATTATAGAGTAAAAGTATTCCACTGGGGTATGAACCTAAGTTTAACTTTGGTTTAGTTTCCTAATGCTATTTTAAATGTAGATTACTTCCTAAGAGAAGACATTAAAAATATCATGATGTGACTCTGTTCTCATGGAAACTGCATTTGGATTTATCTGCCTAGAAGTTATCTATCCTAGTGGATATGCAGGTTAAATGAGTCATTTGCAGTTGTTCTAAATAAATCTCTTCATTTTTTTTTTCTCTTTCTTTTCAGGGTACTAATTATGATGATGGAAAAAAACCCCCTTGAGTTTACAATGTCTTGTCTTAGCCTTGGAAGAAGGCTTTTTCTTTAATATTAAGGCTAGTAGTTACCTGGCCATATAGGTTTTTTTTCTGCTTGCAACCTGACTAGGGCAGGTGTGCATTGTAAGGTTTTACTATTTCATAGGGCAGAGTCTGGTGTGTCCATTATAGATATTGAGGATTATTACCTGTTCTTTTTTTTTTTCCTATATCCTCATATATATCCTACATGCCCACACAATATTACTTAATTTACTTCAGAAGCACTATACATTGCAGTTTCATTTGTATAATGTTGTAAGAATGCATGCCTCATTTGCACCTTACCTGATTTCTGTGTACTGTGTGTGTGTGTGCATACACACAGCTCAGTGGGATGTCTTATGTCATGAGTATATGAATAAAGAAGTTTGTAAGAAAGAAGGCATTTTTTTCAGTATTCCTGTTCTTTTTGTTTTAATGAAAGTCCAAACAGGGTTCCCTCCAATAATGATTTAAAATAATTACTATACTAGTGTTAAGCATAGTCCCTTTCAAATGTGCAGCAACTGCATATAGAAAATTTAGACCATATATTCCCGAAATAACATTCTTAGCTTTTAATATTCTTTTCTCATTTTAGCTTTATTTTTCATCTGAACAGTTATATAAAAAAATTAAGATCTTTGTGCAATAGCTACTTAGAGATCTTTCAGATCAACCTCACCTTTTTTTTTTTATTATTAATATTGTAATAGATATTTCTGGCAACCCAGTCATCTAAGGTTCCTTACTTTGGAGATAATAATTTTTAAAATATAATTAATATTAATGATTTCTTGTCAAAACCTAGAATGTAAAGTACACTCCTTGATAAGAAGTTTTCTATTAAATTCAGAATATACTTTTAAAAGATTAAAATATATAATGAGGAAATTCTCACACTTTCTGGAAAAGTTTCAAATGAAGTGGATTTAAGTTTCAATTTTTATCAATAAGCAGAAAAGTTCACTGTTAATATTTAATTTTGAGTAGAACCTTGTAACAAGGTGCAGAGCACAATTGGTTGAACTAATCTTTCTCCTTTTTGGAGCATTAAGAGTAAGTGAGAACATGTATGGAAGTGATGGTTTGTATATTGCATTATTCAAAAAAGACAAAGCTGCACAGAGGATTTTTATTGTAGTGTCATTCTATGGCAGGATGAAGTGGCTAGCTGCATGTGTGAGCCAAAGGATTGGAGAAAATTGCTTTCCAGCAGAAGCATTCGCAAGGAGAATGTAGTCCTAGAAACAAGTAACAAAGGAGAAGGGGAAGAAAAGGTTGGCTTCTTTTAGCAGCAGTGCTTGCTTAGACCATACATGAAATGATGACCTTCCTTTGGCTCTAATATTTTAATTTTTTTTTTTTTTTAAAGTGTAACATTTCAGGAGAATACTAGATAACTCCACTGGAGTTTCTTTATTCAGAATAATGTTAGAAGGTTAAGGATCACTGTAAGTGGGAGTAATTCTGTTTAAAAACAGAAAATAGTCTTTAAACTGATTGTAACTGAGTTGAAGATTTTTTTTGCTGAAGTTTTATGTGGTCCCAAGTGTCTGGTTACTAGCTCTTGTTCCAATCCATAAATTGCATGCAGAGTAAACACAGGATGTTTAGCAGACATCCTGAAACAGGTAATTCACGATAGGTCAACAATAACATGCCTACCAAGTCTCCAAAAAGAAGTTTCTGAGCGTGAGTTGTGGATTGCCTCTAGAACACTCTCAAATGACTTCCAGGAATGCAGTACTGTTTGGGTTTGTGTTTTTATTTACCACAACAATAGATTTCTTGATGGTTTAGATATTACTTTTCTGACAGCTGGGAACTGAGCAGGGATGCATTTGACAGCATATTGGATACTGATCCATAAACAGTGGGCTTAAACCAAAAAGAATCCTATAGAAAAGTGTTTGCTGTTTAGTTATTGGCCTTTAATAAGAAGAAATTATATATAAATACGAAGCTGTAGGAGTAAGAAAGAGCAGCAAAAGAGAAGAAATAGTAAACTTAAGAGGGTAAAACTTTATCACTGTCTAAGAACAAAAAGAAAGATATATTATACAATAGGAAAAAATCACATAAGAGGTACGGAAATTCAGTGTGGAGAAATTTGGCAATGAAAACAGAAATGAAAGGATAGAGGACCCTGAAAGTTTCGAAGAAATACGAGTGTGATGTATTGGACAGCACAAAAAGATGGTGCGTACAGTAGATAAGGAGTGGGCAATACTAAATGATTGGAGATGATCAGCCAGACTAAATTAGGATACTGTGTCAAACATTGTGGGTGGGTAGAGGCTGTTTTCAGGATTCAAAAAAGCAAAGGAGTAGAGGAGGTGGTGTTTTAGGAGTCAATAGAGCTATTGAGAGTATTTTGTGATAAAATAGGGATTTATGATGAGGGATAGTGTGAACAAATGAAGATGACTGAGTGAGAAGAATGACATTAGTAATGTGGAAATAGTCAACTCTGCATTTTTATCCAAATTAAAAATAGCTTTATGTAATTCACAGGAACTGTTTGTTATATTAATCCAATACAGAGTAATGTTGGCAGGTCCTAAACAGGATCAATTAAATCTGTATTGGAGTATTTTTGCTATCTCCATAAAAATTAACTAAAACTTTATAAATCCTAAATTCATGAGGTCATTTGGCTAGTGGCTATCTTCAGACAAGAACCCTTTGCTGCAGTTCCGTAAGAGATGAGTTTTAAAATATAAGCAGTTCTGAAGAATGCAGATTTATACCTTCCAAATGCGAAGAAAATATTCCGCATGAGCCTGATGTCATCTTATGGACTCTACTATCCATTCTCTTGCATTGGATTATTTTCATGCCTTACAAGTTAACTTTTGTTATTAAAAATCATAGAATAAGTGCACT
This sequence comes from Mycteria americana, assembly GCF_035582795.1. Taxonomy (NCBI): domain Eukaryota; kingdom Metazoa; phylum Chordata; class Aves; order Ciconiiformes; family Ciconiidae; genus Mycteria; species Mycteria americana. The sequence goes on from NC_134371.1 coordinate 37,707,583, forward strand.
CAGTTGACTTTGCAGATATTATTGTGCTGCCAGAAAGAATATGATCCCTTCCTTAGTATATAAAGAAAAAATACTGAGTGCGGAAGACTCTGGTTTTTTAATATGCCCTGAATGGTGGCAGTTCTTGTTTATAGTTGTATTTAAATTTGTTCATGCAAGTATGGCCTTCCTGTGAAAAGACAAGTATTTGAAATGTTTTTAATTTGAAGCACTTCTGTGGGTTACAGAAGTATTTAATGAAATTGCAGGGTGGTAAATGAAATGGAAAACTGGGGAGTTTTAAGGTTGTTTCTGTTCCAGGTTTATACAGAGATGGAAGTATGGGGAAGGTCACCTGCCTGGGGCGCAGGCTCTTTCCTGTCCTGTAACCCAGATTGCTGTTGGAGTTCACTTGTAAGCTAGGTTTGCAGGCTAGGCCCTCAAGAAATGTGTGTGGCTTACTCTGAGCTGTTATATTCCCCTCTTGCTCTCCAGTGTCCACAAGACACTCCTGCAAGGTGTGTCTGGGAACACATTGTAGGTAGGGATTCTTTCTTTGATAAAATCTGTTGCTCATGCTGACTTTGTGAAATTAAAGGCAAAATATAATTCCATAATTCTGGCCTGCAGCTCATGAATACTCCAGGGAAATCTGTCGACGACTTTGGTTTATTCTTGCAGAATGATGGGAGAAATTACTTTGAAATTAAGGGAGATTTCGGTTCCTTGGGTATGTAGGTGAAACGTTTCTTTGATTTCAGTCTTTTTTTATAGCTTACATAAAATCACTTCAGATTGTGGTACAAAATAGACATTTTTCAGTAATAAATGAGCATAAATTGGTGTTTGCATCTTGTCTGGAAGCAATTGCAGATTATTTTGAATATTTTGGATGCTTTATTTCAATAGTGGTTGTCTTTTCCTTGTCTGCCTATAAACAGTATGGTGGTTTGAAAGTAATTTGAAAAAGGATTTGCAATCCTGTTGGCTTATTAGGAATTAGAACTTCCTATTGCTAGAGGATCTTCTCAGGTTTCAGTCCCGAGTGCCATGGTTTTGTGTGGCCTCAAGCTGCCACTACTATGCTCATATAATTTCACATATCATTAAAAAAATGACCTTATTTAACCACCTTTATATAAGGTGATTACAAAGACTTTTCTCAACAAACAGTTCCCCCTGACTTTTTACTAGTAATTGTTAACCTCAAAGTGAGACTCTTTTTAGTTTTGGTCATTAGCTTTCTAGTATTTTGTAAGTCTAAGGATTTTATAATCAAAGTGCTTTGAATACTGCCTTGGCACTTTAAGTAAATGCCAGGCAATATATAGTTTTTATATGTTTATAATGTTGATTTTTTTTTTTTTTTTTTGCATTTGGTTATATTAAATATGGCAGTAGATACTAATCTACAAATTGGTAAATTACTTATATGGAGTAAAGAATTGCATTGCCTTAGAATTGTGACAGCATATCAAATTTTATTTTCTTGCGTGTTCTCAAAGATGTCAGTTTTCAGACAGCAGAGTACATGTGGAAGATGTTTATATTTACAAGAATACCTCCACTGTGCAGCATTTAGTTGGCTTTGTCATCTGTGTGGGAGCAAAACTACTGAAATGAAGCGATAATTTTTCTCCATCTTTTATTCAGCTTTAAGCATTTGTACATCAAATTTCGATATGTCATGGTGGCCCACTTGTATGTTCACTACACGAGGATAGAATCATCTCTCTGTGCGTGTTTCTACACTCAGATTTGGATGCACAGTTAAGGTTTATTGTTGTGATTTTTTTTGTTATATGACAGTAATGCGGAGCATGTGTAGAAACTATATGACACAGAACTAAGATATGTTTTTAAATGCAGAAATTTTTGTTGTATTAAAAAGTCAGTTTGGCTAGCCATTTCATACAACCAACAGACTTGTTTCCAAGTAGAAGTGTAGGTCCTTTGAGAGATTTTGCACAGACTTTATAATGTGTGAAAACCATTATAGTATGCAGTGAGTGAAAGATAGACATCATCTAATCCCATGCTGTTCCACCCTCTTTCAGTGTTCATCAAATGTAGGGTTTTTTTGGATCCAGATTTTCAGTTACACAGAGAAGCAATTAAATTTGCAAACTGTTTGCAAGATAATCAAAATTTTGAGATTTGTCAGCATTAGCTTTTGTTTGAATGATTTTAAGTGAAAAATGTGTATCTTATAATTCATAAAAAGGAATAATAATAAAAATACTATTTTTTGCTATTACTGGTTTGCTTTTAGCGAAGAATTCAGGTATCTTTCTTTTTTGTTTTTACTCTCTTTATATGTACTTCAGTAGCTGCCAAATTAATTTTTCTTCAGTTAATTATGTAACTTACGTAAACAGAAGGTTCTTGTGAGCAGAATTCAATGCAAGTCTTCTTTGTTCATATTCATAAACCCGTATTTTTCTGCTCCTGATTATTGCTCTTCCCTCTAAATTAGAAAATATACTGAGGATTGTAATTTCATAAATATATTGTTTGGAAGGCATTTTGAAATCTTTTTGTCTTCATAAAAATATTTTGTAATGCATTGAAAAGTTGGACCTTTCTGAAAATTTACCTTATTTAATACTAGAATGAATTTAATGACTTAAACTTTGTTTCACTTTTGCCTTGCCTTGCAAAGCTATAGTTCATGCTCTATAATTTCCTGTTACCTTATAAATGGAAACTTGCTTTTTTTGTGGCCTTTCTCACGATCCTCTTTTATCTAGTATGTATGGAATGATTCCATGTCAGTAACGTCTATATCTTGTTGCCCTGATAATATGCTGCCAACTTCAGCTCCCCCTTCATTTTTGTTCTTCTCCTACATAAAAATCGAACTCCTCATTTTTGAAGTATTCCAATTCTGTTCCCACCTATCTTCATGACCTAATTTCCTTCTCCTTCAGGCTGCTCCAACTATATTATTTTTCAGTTCCACCTACTCTTTATTTCACTTGTAACACCTTCTCAATTAAAACTCATTAAAAATCCTTTTTCTTCTTCACATCAATGCTCAAATCCCACCTGTTCATTTTTATCTTCTATATTCATGCATTTCTACTCATTTTAGGATGTACTTCACTTATTTTATGCTTGAACTCTCTGAAACAACAGTATAGTTTTCCGCCTTATTTGCTTTTTATTGTTAACTGACAAAGGAGTTTGACTTCTAAAGTATTGTCATATTTCAGGTGATCTAGTAGATTTCTTTAAGGAGAACTGAATCTGTTGGAAAAGTAGCTCTGTAGCTATATAATTGGTGTTTAATGTGGATGAGGGGAGTTTTGTGTCCAGGAAAATTTTTAAAGTAAGATGCAAAAAAAGTCCCATTCAAAAAAAACCCCACCCCAAAACAAAAAAAACCCACCCTCTTTCACTGTAAAAACAAGAAGATTAAAAACATTCAGGCATGTTTAATACCTCAATTTTTGTTGACATGAGTAAGAGTTCTTAACTGGAATCTATTTCCTCAAGCCAAAAATGGAAAATACCAATAAACATAGTTGATTACTTTCATTCGAAAGAGTCTGTTAAGTACCTGATCAGAGAGGGACATCTGTGCTATCTGACTTTTTTCGGAGTTGGTTTCTTACAGCATTTTGTTACAGTCTTTGCACAACTTGCCAGTACTGCTGTGAATACTAGTGTTATCCGCTAAGGGTGCTCCATATTCTGTATTTGTGGGGTCAAAAGCCTTCCGCTATCAAAATAAATGAGGGGGAGGAAGAGGCCAAGATTTTGTGTCTGTGTGTGTATGTTTTTTTTTCTGTGGGGTATTTGCTTATAATAAAGAGTTACTGTGTGCGTAATTCTTCTGTTTTGAACACTTGATGCCTCAGTATTTTTTTTGAACACCTCTCATCAAGAAAAAATATAGACCAGCTGGAGGAAAAAATCAGAAATGAATGGAAGTCTGGAGAATGTATCCTTTGAGGAAAGAAGTAGAGTTTTTTAGAGAAGAAAGAATAAAGACACAGATTTTTTTTGGAAGTGAGATGTGCTAAAATTGTTCAGGAGGAAAAGGTAATTGGCATAAATTGCAGGTAGAAAGAATTAGGTTCAAACTGAGAGATACAGTCCATAGAGTAAGAGTAATGAAGTCCTTGGAATGAAGTGCTTAGGGAGGTAACTGGAGGTTTGTAGGGTTAGGTTAGACAGATATCTGCAGGGGACTCTATGATCAAGACCTGTGGTCTCTTTAGTCAAGTTAAAAAGTAAGAACTTGGATAACCTAGTGGAGCTGTGTCATAAGGCTCGTCTTAATCACTCTGTTGCTATCTTGGGAGATAGTCAAAGCCTGTCATGGTTTTACAGCGCTCTAAATTTACAGCGCTCCAGCCATTTTACTGCATAGGGTGGTCTTCTGTGGCACTTCATCAGTTGCAAATACTTTATAATAAAAAACAAACAAACAAAAACCTCAAATGCATTCCCCCCCCACCCCAAAATAACCTTATTGCCATTTTATATCAAAGGTAATTCTTGTAATTCTGAAAGTGGTATTTGTTTTCCACTAAAAACAACCTTTCGGGCTATTCTGGATCAGACTAAATCCACAGAGGTGCCCCTGCTATGTGGAAGATGGGCCACTTTGGGAAGCATTTTCCCAATTATTGGTTACCAAGAATAATGAGCCATAGTTTGCTCAAGGTGCTGCTAAAGCGCTAAGAGGTCATTCATACCAACAGTCATACTTCAGCAAGTTGGAGTCTGTTTTTTAAAGGGGGAGGAGGGGAAGTTATAATTGAGCCTAGTCAATAGAGTATTGTTACATAATAAATGTTAGTGCTGGGCCACTTACAATACAACTCTTTGTGCCCTATTCTGAATAGTCTGCTCATATAATGAATAATTTATGTAATAAGTGTTTCTAAATGCAGTAGGCACAAAATTATATATATCAAATAAGCTGCCAATCTTCTTTTCAGTTAGATTTAGTTTGTTCTTGAATGTCCCTACAGATTTTTGAAAGAGACCATTTTTTTACACGTTTATGTTTGTCTATAGGTATACTAATAAAACAGACTATATGCAAAATCTGTCATCCAGAGATCATCCCCCAACCTGAGTGGTGTCTGTACAGGCTTCCATATTTATCTCATGCAAATGGCAAATGTCCAAAACAAGAAAAGCAAATGTCATTGGGCCAGAAGGAAGATCTAGGTCAGTCTAACCTCAGTCCATGGGACTGGTTATGGAGCAAGTACTCCCGAAAGTAGTTTCTAAACACATGAAGGACAAATGAGGTTATTGGGAACGGCCAGCATAGATTTATGAAGGGCAAGTCATTGTGACCAACCTCATTGCTTTCTGTGACAAGGTGACCAGTGCTGTGGACAAGGAATGGGCAGTGGATGCTCTATACCTTGATTTTAGCAGGGACTCCAACACCATGTCCCATAGTGTCCTTATTAAATCAATGAGATGGGGACTGGAAAAGTGAAAAATAATGTGGTTGGAAGATTGGCTGGACTGCTGGGATGAAAGAATCAATCAATGGTGCAAAGTCCTACTGGCAGCCAGTAAGTAGTGGTATCTTTCAGGGATCAGTATTGGGATCAGTACTGTTAAATGTCTTTATTAATTATCTGCATGATGGGACCGAGTGCACCCTCAGCAGGTTTGTGGACAACAGCAAATTGTGGGGAGTGCTGGAGGGCAGGGCTCCTACTCAGAGGAACCTGGACAGGCTGGAGAAATGCACTGGCAGGAACCTCATGAAGTTCAACAAAGGCAAGTGCCAAGTCCTGTATCTGTGACAGAATAATCCCGTGTGACAAGACAGGCTGGACACTAACCAGATACAAAGTGACTTTTGCAGAAAAGTACCTGGAGGTCCCAGCAGGCGTAAAGTTGAAAACGAGTGAGCAGTGCATACTGTCGCCAGAAAGAAGGCCAAGCACACCCTGGGCTGTATTAGCAGGAGTCTAGCCAGCAGGTCCAGGGAAATGATCCATCCCCTCTATTCAGCACCTGTGAGACTGCGTTTGGAGTACTGGGCCCAGTTTTGGGCTCCTCACTACAAGATGGGCACTGACACACTAGAGCAAGTCCAGTGGAGGCCACCAAGCTGGTGAGATGGCAGGAGCACATGATGTACAATGAGGGGTTACGGGAACTGGGTTTGGTTCAGGCTGGAGAAGAAAATGCGCAGAGGAGAATCTTATTGCTGTCTACAACTAGTACATCGGAGGACTCGGAGAAGATGGAGCCAGGCTATTCTCAGAGGTGCACAGTTGCCTGAGAGGCAACAGATACCAGACACCAAGTTGGAACCTGGGGAATTCTGGTTAGAGAAAAGAATGGTTTTGGTGGGTTGGTTGGTTGGTTTGTTTTTAAACCATGAGCATGGTCAAGTAGTGGAACAGGTTGTCCAGAGAGATTCTACAGTCTCCTTTCTTGAAGGTGTTCAAGACTCTACCCTCCCGCTCAGGTTCCTGAGTGACCTGATCTAACTAGGGCTGCTTGGAGTAGGAGGTCAGACTAGATGATCTCCAGAGGTCTCTTCCACCCCCAAATATTCTGTGATTCTATGCTGAAACCATGCAGACCGATGCTTGCTGTGGAAGCGCAGTCCTTCAGGCTTGCTTTAAACAGAGGCTCTGAATTCAGGGAGTTGGTTCATGAGGCATCCACAAAGTGAGTTTTTTGTGAATTTTCTGAATTGCATTGCAATTCAAAACAAACAAATAAAAAAAACCTGAGACACTTACTGTTATCTGCAAGTATTCTTAAAGGTTATTTGTGTGTACGCACATTTACAACCCAGCCCCTCAGGTTTGCTCCCCTGAGATGCCTCTCGTCCTCCTCCCATTCTGATGAGGCATAAGTTTTATTGTCCACTTGAGAGGCTGTGGGAGGTCAGGGCAAATAAAGGACAAAGGGAGAAATACACAATACATTTAGAGGAAGGGATCTGTGGCTTTCCCTGCAGCATCAGGCTGGATAAAATAATGCTCTGGCTAATGCTGCTGGCTTATAGATGCTATAGAATGTGGAGGGAAAAAAAAGTATAAAAGTACATCTCGGAGAAGAACATCTACAGTTAAATATCTCTCCCAAGGTCTCTCTCTCCCCCCCCCCCCCCCCCCCCCCCCCTTTTTAATTTATACCTAAGTGCTTACACAGGTTAGAATATATAAATAGTCTTTAGAGTGGAAACAAAGTAGAGATTTTTAAAGCTGTTTATTCTCTCTCCTTTGCCTTGTTCTATTTTGAAGTTTGATGTTGGCGTCTTTTGAAAGGGACCATATGGCATTTCTCATTAAGGCCTGTGATTTTCTGACATACAACTGAATAATACATTCCAAATACTGTTAAGCCTTCCAGATGAAAGAATTTTCAGGACAGAAGCACTGTAGCTTTGTGATACATCTTGCTGGAATACATGTGCTATGTAACACTGATCTCCTTAAGAACTTTGAAGACTTTTACATAGAATACCAGCGTAGTGAGAAAAGAAGGGGTTTGTTTCTGTTTTGTCTGATGTTAGTATTCCTTGGCAAGCTCAGGTTTGGATCAGATAACAACTAGTGTGCTTTGTTCCTGAAAGTATTCAGTGTAGCTTCATTTTTAATCATTTTGGTCTGGTTGGGGATTTGTTTTATTCATCTTTATCAGATTTTGTTTCAGATCACAAGATTTGTTTGTGTATATTTTCACCAGTAGCTCTTGTAGAGATGCACTGTAGCTCTTCAGTCTCTCCAAAGTAATTCAAATCTCTCCTTTCAGAATTTTGTACCAAATTGTCTTCCTTTACCTTGAATGTGTGAAACCTTTCTGAAACTGTGTTTTATGATAATTTTCTGGTGTGAGGGAGGTTTCTTGAGATTCTTAATAGGTATCAGTACCATTAATATGTATCTTGTGTCTCTGAATGGCCAGTGTACTCAATCTAGAGAAGGTTTCCTCAACATTTTTTTCCTTGTTTCCATGGGAAGTAGAAGTGCTGCATTTATAATTGATGTCTTTGATCCGGTTAGGCAAATCAGGAGAGCAGAGAATTTAAAAAATGTAATGCATTTAATTGCTCTAACTTAACTTTTTTTTAGTTATTACTAGGCCTAGGTGGTAAGTGAGGAGATTTGCCTTCGCAATATTTTGGTAATTTTAAAATGAAAGGAAAGTTGAGTCTTCAAATACATTTCTTCCACTAGAACTTAATGGGTTCCTTTGGTTACTGGGATTCCTTTTATAGTGATACCAAATTTTAGTTAAAATGATAAATTTGAGGGTTTATAGATCTTCATATTTGCATCTTTAAATCTAGTGAATGTATGCAAAAGATTGGGAAACCTTAAAATCAAGTTTCCTGTAGGTTTATGATGAGTGTGGGTGTTTTTGGTTGGGTTGGTTGGTTGGTCAGGTTTTTTGAAGTTCTAAGGGGAAGTATTTAAATGCAGATTTGTCTTGTATTTTGGGGCCTGTAGAGCTGTACAAACAGGTTCCAAGCTAAAGAGTTCACTAATCTAATGTTCAATTTGAAATACAAAGAGATTTCTGATACGCTTCTCTCTTCAGGGCAGCATTTTTGCTGTTAATTGTCCTTGAGATACAGTATACACTATCTTTGTCCTTACAGTTCATTGTCAAATTCAAGCATTGATGATATTTTTATTAATGACTTGTATTTGACAATTGCTGAGACTATAAATTAGAAATGTGTAATTGACGTGAAAATGGCAAGGATGAAGACTTCAGAGGATAATTGTACGAGTACTGAAGATCTCCTCTACCTGAACTACTACTGTTGTCTACATAAAGTTGGATGTGAAGTGTTTAATGTACCTGAGGAATTAAAGATATTAGGTCAGCAATCAGATGTGACTGAGATGTGTTGAAGAGAGTATCTAAGGCATTTTGGGAGCAGATGTAGCTTTGGTCCTCCTTTTTTGTTTTATTTTAGCTTCTTGAGATGGCTCAGCTCATGGGAAAGAGCAACCTCAGAGACCCTCTAACATCTAAACTGTCCATAGCTTCAGAGGCCTCTGAGGATAATAGGGCTGTTGCAGTGTCTCTTTTTAGGTTGTGCTTCATAATAGAGGTGCTGAGAAGTGGAGCCCTGTCAACGTTTGGTGTTGTTGAAATTGTACTCATGTTTAATTTTTAGCAGTATTTTATTCAGATAAAACTGGAAAAAGCGCAAATAACTGCAAAACCACATTCACATGAGGAGCTGCTTTTAAGAGTTAGACTGTTCAACTTACTGTGGACAGCTGCATAGACCCATAAAGACAGTTGGAAATTGGATTGTTAATTGGATTGAATGGTTATTTGAGCATACTATCCCAGGCTCACGTTATCCCTTCTAGTTTTGTGTATTAGTCATATAATGACATATATATCTCCATAAGTGTTTTATTCTTAATACTTATGAGGTTTCTTTTCCATTTGAAGTGTTTTTTTCTCTTCCATGCAATATGACCTTTAATGTCACAGTGTTGTTTTTGCTGCTCTTCCATGAACTTGTTTCAGTAAAAAAATTATTTAGTGGCTCTGAGTAGGCTTCTTGAGATCAGGGTACCACGTGAGAGCAGAATGGCATGTAAGGGATGCAATGTAATGAGGTAGTGTTATCCTACTATGCTTTAAAAGAGAGTTCTCTTTATGTGAAGTCTGGAGTGGATGTGACTTTTAGATAATCCTGCATTGTGAAATTTCATTAAATGGATAGTTGACAGCCTTGAATCTTCTCTCACATAATGCTTTTCTAGATCCCAGCCCTTTTTCCTGTAACAGTGCCGTGAATTATTCCCTAGTCTTGTTTTCTTAAACTTTATGGTGACTTTATTAATACATTTGTTTTGTCAAGTCTGCTAAACATTCATTACAGTTCCTAATATTTTCTATGTCCTTTTGTGGTTTTAAAACAGATACGTGAGAAGAATTTATCTGAGACCTATATGTATGCATCTTTAATGTCTGTTCTCTTTGGTAAATCTATGCATGCTTTTGTTTTCTCGTTTTGTCTTTTTTTTTTTTTTTTTTTTTTTTCCAGAGAGTGATAATGAACTCTCCAGTGGCACTGGTGATGTGTCAAAGGATTGTCCTGAGAAGATTTTGTATTCCTGGGGAGAATTACTGGGGAGATGGTAATGCTTCATTTCTTAAATTTAGATTTTAAATACTAACCTTTTCTTTGTTTTGTGAGACTATGTGCTCTTGAGCAGGATGTTTGAAATTCTTCATCTTACACGATTTAAAAACTAAAATACAAAACACATTGAAGTGTGTTTTTTAAACCTAGTTTAAAAGGGACTGGTAAATCCTCTTATTTTAACTTACAGTTATTTGACAAATCTCTCCCACAGCATCTGCAAAAGTCTTGTTTCATTCAGTGTTTGAGAATATGTCTGTGTATGCTCATGCTGCAGGTGTGGGTCTTCAGATGCAGAACCTTCTGGCTAGCTGTGTTCCATGGGGCTGGATGTTAAGCTGTCATGAAACTCGGTGCCTCTCAGTGCTAGGATAGAAAAGACAGAGCAACTCCAGTCTGTCCTAAGCCATTTGTGCTAGCTGACGTACATTTGATTGATTTGTTTAGAAGCACTCTTTTTTTCTTTTCTTTTTTTTCTTTTTTTTAATGTGCTATATGTAAGCACTTCAAAAGGCATTCTAGAAAGACTGTGATCCTCACTGAAACCGTTTCTGTTGGAGAGTAAAAAGAAGAATATTTGTAAGCCTAGAGTATGTTCTCAACAGTGTTATTTCTGTGGTTTAATTAAGTGCTTCAGTAGCAGCGTCTGCTTTGTCAAGAGAGGAGAAAGCAGTGAATTTGCTACCTCCAAGAGACCTTATACTATTAACAAATGCCAGAACCACTTACTTGGTTTTCCCTTTGTAAGTAATAGCTCCTGCTGCCTGAGACAAAAATAATCAGAGGCCCTTAACCTGGAATTGGCAAAGTTTCCTTTTCCCAGCACCAAAAAGAGAGCTGAAAAACATTTTAAGGATTTATTTGGGCAATCCCCCCCTTTACTTGGCCACTTTGTAGCTTTGGAAAAACACAGCCTCTTGCTGCTGACCTCATCTTTAATGGAGATCTCATGCAAAGGTTAGTATATGAGACATCACAAGATTTTATTGAGCTTAACGGAACCCTTTTCTCCAGAACTCTTCTCTCCTGATTGTTTTTAACTATTTAGTCATCCAAGTTTCTGGCCTTAATGAAAGATCTTTTTGGGGAAGCACAAATATTTAATGGAATGATTGTACAAATATTCTGGCTATGAACCCTCTGAATGATTAAGAAAATACTGAGGAAAAGTGTGGAAGCCAGTTGATCCCTATAGTCAAGTGTGTTTTCCTCACCTGAGAAGGCTGTAAACAGATCCGCTCTGGGGCTGTTTAGAAGTTTCCAAAGCCTGTTCTAACGGACATCCCAAGAGGGAGTTTATAAATTGGTTGCGTTTTTGTATCTGGTACCCCAAGGCCAAGGAGGAAAGCCATCCTGAGTCCTTAAAGAACTGTGTGGCAGGTTTGTTTCAATCTGCATTGTGTTTGCATTGGAAGATGCTACTTTTTAATTTTATTTTTTTTAATTCATCTGTCAGTTTATTCTTTTAGTTTTGACTTTTGCCCTTGACAAATATCTGGACTCCTGTGGATAAGCATGCTGAAGTAAAGAACTGCCCATGGCTCATTCTTCTAGTTTCACATAACCAACTATTTCTTGAAGTTACTCAAGTATACTATTCAGTGAGACAAAACATTTAAGACTTTTTGAGTAAATGCTTTTGAAGTCCTAGCATAACTTATACACTTAACTCAGAGAATCATTTAGTAGTTAAAACACCTCAGTTAAAATGAGTTAAAAATGGGATGAGAAATGGGAGATCCCAGCCAGCTTGAAGACTAGCAGTAGCAAACATTTTCTTTAGGAGTGTCTCAAGCAATATTACCTTTTGAGATAAATTCAAGTGTATAAAATACTTGAATTCTTGAATAGTGTTATGTTACATTTTAAGAACAAAACTTAGAGTAACAGATGAAAAATGTTAACAATTTGAAAACTAAAAATAGATTGAAATAAAATCTTCTAGTGTGTTGAAAACTGCAACATATGCTAGTGGAATATCTGTGCACTTGTAAAAAAAGTAAATAAATATAAATTAACATTTCCACTTGGAGAACTGGTGTGCTGATTTGTCTCTTAGATGAAAAATTTCTTGCACTTTAATTGCTTCTTGTCATTTCATTAAATGTCACTGTAACCTAATGGACTAACTCAGCAGAAACATTGCTCCAATGTTTCTCCTTCAAACATATAAATAGGAATAAGAATAAGATAATTTACCAAAAAGATGCAATAAACAGTTGGAAGGTAATGGAATATCTTTAAATTTATTTTACTGTTTACTGCATCCTCAGCATTAAAGTTGTTCATGCAAGCTGAGCTAGTTTAGCTGACTACTTAACTATTTCTGATGTGTTCTTTTTTTTTTAAAAAAAAAAGTAGTAATGGTCAATAGCAGTCTTTAATCAGCAATATTTTTTTGTCAAGTTGGAGCATAGTCCATGCATCGCTGTTCTGTATCCTTGCTCTTTGATGTTTTGAAATTATGTCTTTGAATTTTGCGCAGGAGAATTACAGCACTTTGTAACAAATTAAAGATGTCAGCATCCATGAATGACCCATTTTTTTCCCATGTGCTGGAGGATAAGACTAGAATAAGACAAGCTATTATTTTATGCTTGTTTCTGTTACAGTCTGGTCAAGCAGGTGTCAGAAAGTGTCTAGGAATGTAAGGTGCCTGGGCCTCTACACAAAGGAGGGAAAAATGCATCTTTGTTCATTATAGTAGAACACAGAGCAAGGATTATTAATGATCATGCTGTTTTCCAAACAGACATTCAGAAACTGCAAAGTTGTGTATTAAAGTTACAGAGTTATGCTTTACTGCATGGACTAACGTTGCTGAAGTATTACCTGTAGCGTAAAACTATCTAAATATACGACAAATCCAGTAAAATCTGGTGTACTGTAGGATGTTTAATTCTCAGTTGTGAATGTTTAGTAGTAAGGATGGTGTTACAGCATGGAATGTGCATCTCTGTTAGTTGTTGACATAAGCTACTTGTATTGTTTTCTTGGTGTCACTGAAAAATTCCCTGTTATGTTTATATGGGAATGTACCTTTTTAGCTGTTTGTTTTATTTTATCTGCTTGCCAAGTCCTCCGAGAAGGCCTTCTGTGTTTCATATGTAATACATATGACCAAATCCATGTAATAACCAAACTAATGTGATTTGAAGTGTGCTGTGAATGCTTCATTTTCACACAACTTGAGCTTTCAGTTTCTTGTGTATTCCATTTATTTATTCCTGAAGGTACATTTCATAATTTTGTAATCTCTTAAGAGTGTCTAGTCCTTTTAATATTTCTGTGGACATTGTTTTTTCTTTCTAGCTTTTTCCCATCACAAGACCATTAGTCTAGTTAGTGGCTTTGCAAAACATACCGAAAAAGAGAAAAGGGACTAGTTGGGTTTTAATTTGGCTAACTGAATTATAAAGTTTGAAATTATTTGTGTTGCACTACACATTTAAAATAATTATCGTGTTTAAAAGAATCAGGGCATTATATAATCTCACTCTTTTTTTTAATTCTCAAGTCATTTGGAAAAATGGAGCCATGCTCTGAGTGTAGGAAAAAGAAACTTATTTGGAGCACCTTTTAAATTTAAACAGTAGTGGTAACCTGTTCACGTCTTAATGACCTGTTTCAAAGAATAAGTACTCTAAACATTTACTTAAAATTGAGGGTCAAATTGCAGGTTATTTAATTTAATCGCAGCTTGCTAGCATTTGGCTAAACTGCCACTCTCACTACTCTCCTACTCATAGAGTTGGAAAACATAACAATGGCCTAAACAATAAGAGAGCAAAGCACTTCCTACATTAGAAAGAATAAAGAGTCAATTCATGCAGTCTTCCTGCTGCATTGCTATGAAAATTGCCATAATAAGTCAAAGCGAGGTTTAATCTAGATCAGTAAACACTATTATTTCAAAAAGGGTTTTTAAACGTGTGACTCTAAGCTCTGCAATATTGTGCACGTGCAGTGATTTTATCCTAAAGATATGGTCTCAGGGACTGGATTACTTCTGAAAAACACATCTTTAGTATTCAACCTGTCTGTATACAGCCTTTTCATAGTTCTATATACCAACTTTTCTAGGATTAATTACACAGTGTTGGAAAATAAAAAAGTCATCCTGCCATTGTCTTCCTACATTTCTTGGTGTGTGTACAAACAGATAGTAAAACACCAGCTCAAACTAATAGGCAGGTTTATTTGGAATGGTGGGATTTTACCAAGGTATGTGCAAGTGTTACTGCTTTGTGGGACTTGCAACATACTCTTGGCATTAAGCATAAAACTGGAACTGCAGTCTTCATGTTGGTACTCTTAAAACTGGCTTTTATTTATTTTCCAAAACTTATTTCTCTATACAGCTTAGGTTATTTTTAATTTCCTTTTCTTAACCTAAGTTAAATATGTATGTTGAACAAATATTTAAATTCAATTGTCTGCACAGATGGCATAGTTTTCTCTTTCAATTCAAATTGTTCTTTGTTAGCCAGTTTAGTTCAATTTCTGCAATTGTTTATTGTTCTAATTTTCATTAATTTCTCCAAACCTAGAGAATTTGGATATTACTACATTTTGCCATGGTTCTTACTGTAAATCCTTGCAGAATTTTTGCTTTCAATCTGACAAGTAGTAATTAGTGTAACCAGTGGAAGAAAACTTTATGTTGCTAGTTGCTGACTCTACTTTTCAGAATAACATTAGAAAATTGAAAAACTTTTTTTTTTTTTTTAATCTTGATTTCTACTCCTGTAGTTGAAGTATAATAGGCAAATGATTGTCTGTTTCTCAGGCACAATAATCTTGTTGTGAGACCAAATGGACTATCTACCCTGGTGAAAAGCGGTGTTCCAGAAGCACTGAGGGCAGAGGTTTGGCAGTTGCTGGCAGGATGCCATGACAACCAGGCAATGCTTGATAAATACAGAATTCTCATCACAATGGTAAGTAATCTATCTTTCTTTCTTTCTTTCTTTCATTCATTCATTCATTTTCTTAGGTTAAAATGAATTCTGCTGAGCAGGAGTTTTATTCAGTGGCAAAGTAGCAAAAGTGTGAAACAGTTTGACTTGTTTTAAGCAACTGAAATTGTGATTAGGTGACACTACCTCCTGCCATGGGTACCTGCTGAATGGCATTAACAATAGAAATTGCTGACCTATATCTGTAGTAATGCTTGACATTTAGCTTTCTATTTACTTGCTGTGATGATAATAAGCACATCAGCTTGTTGTTCAGGTGTTTGGTTTTTTTTAATAAAGTCATCGCTTTGCTTTTTCAACAATTTCTGTTCTCTGTATGCCTTAATTTTCTGGTTTTTAGTTTAAAAAAAACCAAAAACCACAAAACCAAACAAAATCTCACAAAGTTGGGTATTTCTTGTTTTGTTGTTTATTTTAAAAAAGAATGTTAAAAACATTTTTACCTAGCAGGAAATCATTCTCCTTGCTGTATGGGCGATTTGAGAGGAGAATCTTGCTGGGAATCTCTTCCCATTCTGTATCCTAATGTCATCAGTGCAGTCAGTAAACATTACAAGAAGTTGTCTGTGTAGATGTTCCGGACTGCTTGTAGCTGTGATTGAAAGATTGAGAACCACCACTGTGTTGTAGTAGCAAAAACTCTCTGCAGTGTCAGGAGGTAAACTCACCATTTGGGGTTCTAAAATTCTTGCCACTGCAGGGTAGTTATGCACTCGGAGAAAAACAGCGGTCTCAAAAATGGTCATAAGGCAGAAATGGATGAAGATAATTTTATAGGTTGCTCATAGAAAGTGTTGGATTTGTTATCTAGGGAATGAATCATCTGTCCATACAAAAGTTCTGGGGTAGACATAGTTAGTAAAAGTTCCTTTTCATAATGTTGTCATATCTTTTTGATACTTGTCCTCTTAATTTGACCTACCTGCTATGTTTGTAAAGTTTAAAAGCGTCCCCAGAGTGAGAGCTGTCCTCATGGCTGCTTCTTCCTTCACCAATACAGAAGGATGTTTGGATAGTGTAAATTTTTCTTTTTGACGTTGTAGTTGGGTTATATTTTCCTTAGAAACCATTCACAGGACATCTGTCAGCTGTATGTTGCATCAAAACCACCTCTGTTATTTTGCTTTTGCTTTTGCTTTCCAAAAGTGGGGAAGATGTTTGTTTCACAGCGGAGGAGGGAGTGGAAAACTTCTAAAATGCAAGCCTTATCTTGACGCTAGAGCCTCATGCCTTAAAAATACCTTGCTACACTTGGCCTTTTCATGATAGAAATATTTCAGTGACATCTATTTTGGAAGATGATATTGCATACAGTAGTTAATATGAAATATTATACTGTTATGGATTAGCAAATTAAATCCTATTCTGAACTGGATCATTTATGTAAACTCAGATTTTTTTTTTTCTGAAGTAAATCACTTTTATTCTGAAATCACAAAATTTCTTCTATAGTCTGACTGTATATAACTGCTGGTGATCACATCATTTGGCATACATTGCATGAAAGGATTCATGAAAAGAAATGAACAGGAGAGAGTCTATGCCAAACCAAAGCTGAGCCCTGTTTTTAGGAATAGTTAATATTGGGTGCTTCAGAAAAACTTGTCAGCTATTTTTTTTATGAATTATTACCTGATACTAATGTCAGTAAACAGAACTTCTTTCAGTTTCATTTTGGTGTGTTGGTAATGTGAATGAAGCTATTTTAGAGAGAGAGAGAGAGGCAGGCATGTATATATTATTCTCTGAATCCTACTAAAAGCTTTGTTGTAGTGTTCTTTTATGTGTGTCAATAATAATATGCATGTTAAACTTCAGATTTATTTGGGTATTAATGATTGTTGACTTGCTTCTCCTGTATGAAAAAGCAGAACTGATTTCTGTTTTTCTGCATTGTTTGTATGCTACCATCCCAATATACCAACATGTACTTTATTTTTTCCGTAATTATTTATTCTTCCCATCAAATACATAGCTTTCATCTTGATTCTTTCAGTTTACGCATATGTTTACACAGATTCATTGTCTCCTCGTATTTTGGTGATTCTGCTTAACGTTTCTCTCTTGTTTAGGCTCACTTCTAGAAGCTGGATGTTTTTGTGGGTGTCTTGACCACTTTAGTAGTATATTCTGTAAGCGTGTGCATCCCTGAGTGTATTTCTGTAAGACATTCCTAGGTTGTTAGAGGTGGCAGTGTTCTGCACTCGCAGTCCTGAGAATAAAATGTGCTGAGATACAAGGAAGAGGAGGTGGTAGTAACATCTGCGAACTTGACCCACTACCTATGTACCTCCTTGTACAACTCCCCCTGGTACAGCTCTCTCCCTTAAACAGCTCCCCGTTACTGCCTAGTTCCCTTGAACCTTTCATAATGCTCTGTCCCATGCTGCTCTATCTCCTGGCTCATTGTAACCGCTCCTTCATAAGAGCCTACTCTCCCAACACCTCAGCCCTTTCCCCTTTCTGGTCATCCAGCCTTACCTTCACTGTTTGGCTAAATTGCCAGTTGCAGTACCTCAGTGAGAAAGAGGGCACCTGGAAACCACTAGAAAAATCTCTGCAGCCAGGGATTTGTAAGAAAGTAAGTTTATATAGGTGCAGTTGGGATTTTTTGTCTGGTGATCAAAATAACATGGCTGAACTGTGTAAGGCTATAGCAAAATGCTGTAAAGTACTGTAGTAATTAATATAGTGTTAGCCAGTACTTACCAGTAAGGTAAGGAATGCTGGCCAGTTTTCTTGAATGAGGCTTGGCTTTGAAAGCATCTTTGACATCTTTGATTTCTTTGATTATGAGATCTAAAGGAATTTTTTCCTAAAGAAAATTTCAGAGGGCAAACTGGAGGAACAAATCTTGAAAACTGTCATTTTACTATCATAGCTTAAAAGGTGAACCCGATAGCTGGAATTATTAGGATTGAGCTATCCCCTCTTATGGGGAACAGAGAGAAATCTGGTAAAAACCGGAACTTTACTACAGTGTTGCTGGTTAACTCCTGGTGAAACTGTGCTCACTAGTGGAGGAGGAGAATTGTATTGTTGGCAGGCCAAAAACATGTTCCTTGTGATGAACTGAATGATAGCAGACTCTCAACATATAAATTTACTTTAGAGGCCATGATATAGACACATTTGTTGTTCTACTCCAGTTGTGTGCAGTTTGTGCAGAAGTAGTATGGTAGATTGGCCAAATATTATTCAAATCACTTAACAGATCCGGTATGCATGTTATACTGTATATATCCATCTGTATGCAGAGCTCTGAAATCTACTGCAGTATTTTTCAGTTAGAGGAGTGTTTTGTTCAATGTGTTCTGTAGGAGAGTGTAATTTGGGGCTTGTTTTAGTGTTTCAGTTCAGCACAGAAAGCAAAATAAAATCTCTGTTTTATTTAGAAAAATCAATGCTGTACTTATTTTTTCCAAAAGTCATGTCCTCTAGTCCTCCACACTGGAGGTCAATAGTCTGTCAAGAATGATCTAGTGAACTGTGTTTCCTTTCCCATACCAGAGCATTCACACGCTGATACATTTCCCATCTCTAGCTGAGTTTGGAGTTCCAGGAGGGAAGGGAGAAAGAAATACTTCTGCTCTCACAAATACTTTCTTACTGACAAGCACTGTCTTGCTATATCTCACATCTCCTGCTGAGTTCCAGCTTGGTGATTACCATGAGCCTCTCAGAAATTTTGACTGGAGCACAATAGTAGGTCTTGCATACAATTTTAGAGAGTAGGAGTTGTGATTTGGCAGCTGCTTCATTTCTGACATATATGTAAATCTGTACTGTATGACAATCAAAATCTGCCTTAGGTACCTTTCTGGGCATGTGTGCCATAGGCTTTTGACCCTGCTGCAGGTGGCACAGTAAAGAAAGGGGAAAATAAGAGATACACCAGCAGAGATAAATTCGTTATTTTTGTGTATATATATATTTTTAAGGAAAACACAAATGCAAATCAGAGTGAGAAAAATCTGCTTGTGTGATGATAATGAAGGGGTAATATTGGTACTTCTAGATAGAGCTTTTGTAAAAGCATGTCAGATCCATTTGTTAAAAGAAGATAAGTAGAAAACCATGCATAAGCTAGGGTCACTTCATTGATAGAGTTTTTTCTCCTGCCTACTTGACATTATTTCACATTCAGCTTCACTGGTTCCTCTCAAGAGACTCAGATGAATTTTTCCCATGATATGATATATTTTGAGCTCCAATAAACTGACCAGTGGCAAGCCACAGTTTACCCCATTTACAATTGAGGTGACTGGTAATCATCTTCAGCAATAGTTATACTCCACTTTGCCCCACTCTGCTGCCCTTACTCCACACTGTCCCCTTCAGAAGAGGTGTCAGGCTCGGTCAATCTGTAAATCGTTAGAAATCAACTGTCACTTGACAGCAGTCATAAAGCAACTTACTGTAGAACACTTGTTGCAGCTGAATTGGGACAGATGTTTTATTTATTACACCTTATGCTCCCTATTATTAACATTTTGCTTTTGTGTTTTAGGTGGTTTCATTCTTGTATGTGTTCTCACTGCTGAATTTGTAGGGCAAGACTTCCTTCCATCCTTTTCAGTGTTATGGACTGGGTGCCTGTTTTGTAGTGCTGTTACTGATTACTCTTGAAATTACCTAAGCTCAAGTCCTTTTTCCTAGGTTTAGAAAATAACACCTGTCAGGGTTGTATGTAGTTGCATAAATAAAATAATGAAAGCAGAAAAAGAAGATGGTCATTCACATTCTGTCGTTTGAAAGCTTTTGTATGGACCATTTTAAGGTAGGATTTATGATTGTTAAATGTATAATTTCTTTATAAAAGACTTTCAGTTTACAATCTGATTTCCCTTAAGAAATGAGCTGTATGTATAAAGTTCATCTAACAGCATATATAGACTTCTTTTAAATGCTGCTGCTGCTCTGGTTTAAGAAAACAAAACTTGTTTCAAATTTATTATTATTATTTTTTAAAGTATAATCAGAAAAAGAAACCTGGTTTCAGATAAAGTAGATGTTGGTAGTATTACGTTACTCAAACACAATGAAAGTTTGCATATGAATGTGAATGCCCATTTTTGAGATGGATGGTGACTTTGAGTCGAAGGTCTTAAAGAAAGACTAAATGGCTGTCCTTCCAAATGACTTGTAAGAGAACCAAAAATAAGATTATTTGTTTATTGTCATAATTTCCTTTGGCAATATGAACATGTGCCCAGAACAGTTAGAGATAACAGTTAACTAATTAAAGGGTCAGGCTTCAGAAGAGTTGGCCAAAAAACAGTTTTGTCTGCTGACCGTGTAATGGTGTTTTGCATCTGGGCCAATAACATTTCGAGCCACTCTACAGAAGAGTGAAAATCCTAAGAACTCTTCCAAAGTCTGAGGCAAATATGAGAGGCATTGATTTGGGGATTAAGTATTGCTATATCACGAAAATAATTTATCTCAGTAATATAATAATTTGAAATTGTTACTAATGACACAGAGGTATAATTCTCATGCAGTATGGACCAATTACATGGAAGTACATTCCATTGCTGCAGAAGACGGAGCAAATGTATTGTTTTTTGGGCTGGATGAAATCTAATCTATTTAGAGCTAATATATGTAGTTTATCTGTTCTGTTTGGACCAGTATTATTATTTCTGATTCCTACAAGACAAATCCTCTCATTATAAAGCAAAAAGAAAAAAATGAAAGTTAAGGTTTCAGATTTCTGGAGACCTCTCGGGTTAAGAAGTTTTGCAGGCCCAAATACAAAATTAAACTTTAGCACTTGTTTGCTGAAAAGAACAGTAAATAATGGCAAATGGAAGCAGTCTGCATACACTGATGGAATTACATGTTACACATTAATTTTCTCATATCCACGTAGTCACAAGCCCTATGGTGCATGTGTTCAGCTGCCTTGGCCAGGGTCAATTGCGTGTGACATGGAGGACAAGGGATGCTGGCTACAAAGTCATCCCTACACCTCTTGGGTTCCTCTTGGTTAGTGACGACAAACTGTTTTTTTGAGAAGTTTCTGGTACTCTTTAGGAGCCAAACAATTCTCATGGTGTGGTCTTTTCCCTCAGAAGCTTGCTGGCTTCAGCCTGTGTAAATCTTGGACAGCATTGCTGCTCTTTGTCTCTGTTTCCTCATTGTGGGTGGGTTTGTGGCTTGCAGCCTGTTTTCCTGTTGGCAGAGGTGATGTGCTGGAGCTTTGCTGTGGGTCTCCGACTGGCTGGTCATCGGATCTATCTTAACGCTTCTGTTACAAACCCCTACAGAAAAGGAACAGCTACAGTAGAGAAAAATCTTTGAAATTCTTTAACAGCCGCATTTCATTATTAGAAGTACTTTCTGAGAACAGAAACTTTTTCCTAGTGATAGGACTATGATAAGTCCTACAAATGGATGTCTGTATCATCTCTTCTCCCAAAGGTATAATAGTAGTCTCTTGTCCTCCTTTGTCCAAAATTGTCCAAAATTAAAAGTTGGAAATAGGATAGCTAAAAATAGCAAGTATTGTTGTTGAAGTTCATAATCTGCTTAAGTACAGCCTTCCATGCCGTGGATTAACTTTAATTATCTGTTTTCCTTAGTACATCTATCTGCAGACTGATTTCAAAGGACTGAAGTAAAGATCAACTTTCATGTAAACCTAATGTAGAAATGCATTTACTTTTCACACTTTGAAATTACCAAAACTGTTCAAACAAGAAAAGGTATTTGCTTGTTTGCTTCACACTTAATATTTACTTAGCTTTTCTATTTTTATTGCTAGCTAGCTTGCATAGTTAGTAAATGGGAAGTGGAGGAGATTACAAATGAGCCACTGTGTCTCTGCAAATAGGAGTAAATGCAGTTAACTTTGAAACTGGCACCTTGATGCTGTGTTTGTGGGGTTTTATTTATTTATTTATTTGTGTGAAACTTGGGTTGAAACAGTTTAGCTGTGGATTGAGAGAATTACTTACATAGGAAGGCTATTTTAGTTTGAGTAGAAAATTAATCAAGCTTGTTATTTGTAGCAGTACCAAAGGATATTAAGTTAGCACTAGGAAGAGCAATATTTTTTGTCCCAATGGCATCGTGCAGGGTTCCACTGCTCAGTGTTCCGAGACTAATTAATCAGTAAGGGTGTCTAATTAAAAAGATGACTGTTCACCAGCTGCCACAGCAGGTTGGTTAATGGACTGAAACATTAGAGTATTTTTGTAGCAAATATTTGTGTTCAGAATGCTGCGTCTGTTTGTCCTAACTGAAAATGGGGGAGTTTATGCATTTACGTAGCGAGGAATAACTTGTATGTTCTCTGCGCAGTACAGTGGGGAGCGACCCATTTCATCAGAGCTCTGTCTGTTAAGCAGTCTGGTCACAAACAATGTGAGAGTATCAAGAGTAGCACGTAGCATGTGGGTTTCTTCTTGTAGCAGTTTTTCAAAAATGTGTCTATGAAGTGAAGCACTCATATTTCTAAATAGACCGCTGTCCTGGACTACAGCCAAAGCTGTTATGACTACCATCTTTTCTTTTGATGTATGTGCTTATGGCAAATAGCCTACTGAAAATTATAAAGGTCCCCTCTTTTGCAAGAAAGCATCCTGAAATCTTTGAAGATGGTACCTTGCCCAGTTTGTGATTACAAATATTAGAAACACAGCATGCCTGTCTTTTTGCATGGAACAAATTTCCCAGCAATAAAAGTTAAAAAGTTTTGGAAATGCTGATTGATTATATTTTTGTTGTTCTAGTATTTTCTTTGCATCTTTATTTGTTCTCTCTACTAATTAGGAATGGTGTCCCTTAACTTTTAGAGAGATTGGATATCAAGAATGATATAGCTATATGCTTATCAATTATAAAAGATCCTACTATATAAGGATCAATTATCATCATAAAAAATGTGATTTTTTTCAGTTGACTAAAAAGAGAGATTACTAATACCTCTTTTATTGCTTTTTGAATGAGATACTTAGATATTAAGCAAAATAATTCTAGAGGAACTGATTACTTCAAGATGTATGTGCAACTTTTCCAGTTTCATGTTTCTTTTAAATTCAGTATCTATAGGCAGTTTCTTAAGTCTTACTTTTCTCCACCTTTTCTGAAAGGGTAAGGATAGGATGACTTTTACTTAACTCTTCTCTTAAACTGAGATTGTTCATTTCATGGCAAGTAGATTCTTGATATTTTTATAATGTGGTTTGTAGAGAAAACATGCTGGTTGGATTGATAGGATGCCTCATTTTTGGTATAAGTTGAGCTGTTAGTGCTGACAGTTACAGTCTTCTACTTGTTTGAATTATTTTAGTGGCGCTGCATACTGTGGAATAATAAAGTGTATATCAACTGAAAATACTTATTAGAAATTAGTGAAAAAATATTGCCTCTGAAGAGCAGAAATTGACAGAATTTTAATTCTTTAAATAGCTTCATTTAAATTCAGACTTCAGATAAAAGGTTTAGTTTATTATGAATAAACTGAGGTACCTAGTTTCATAGTAAATGTTAATATTAGTCTTACAAACTGGGGAATAAAATGTCCCTAAGGTGAATTTAATTTGCCAAGTTCTGATTCATTTAGAGCTCATCTGGAGAAAATCTTTCAATTTTGTGTGCACAAAAGGGAAAATCTTGTGTTCACTTCATCTTCAAAGAAATTCTTCAATTTCATGACAGTGCTTTTCAGGAAAAGAAGGAGTAGCATCCATTAGTAATTTTTATTTTTATGTCATCTTAATTTTAACTTTTATGTACGATATTTGAGGTGGAAAATAACGCAAATAATATTTTTTTCAGGGCCTGCATAAAATTATAAAAAGTGCTGCCACATTAAGAATTTTCCTGCAATTTCTTTTCTGAACCTTATGATACTTATGTACTTATGATAGCACTAAAATGACACTCACGATACAATTCCTGGCTCTTGGGGTGCTGTACGACCTACTGGCTCTAAAAGTCACATAAATTGACACGTTTGTTCTGAAGGGTAGAGCCCAAATGAGGTTTGCATTTGCCCTCTTGGAGACTGCATTCCACTTTTTCTGTGTGAATTTATAATCTGTGATCTGCAAAAACAGGGGAGCATAGTTGCCCATAATTTCAAACAAAATGGTAAAACATTGGGTAGTATCAGTATTTCGGCCTGAATAGGTTTAAATGATGGTTACTGGAAGAATTGATATTAAAATTGATTGTCTCATAGACTCCAGATGTGTGTATACTGATGTAGATAAAAAGTGTTTTGTTAGGTAGGATAGAGCAGGGATGTCTCAGTGTCTCGCTATGTCTTTACAGTAGAGTGAGCAGTAATAGCTGGTAGTTCTGGTAAATGCTTGACACCTCAGAGCTTGTTTAAAAATCCATGATACTCCTTTGTAGGTAAAACATTAATAGGTATCCAAGTTTAATTTGAATATTGGTTTGTTAATAGGTGTTCAGTTTTCCTGTAGCAGTAATGATGCTGATGCTGAAAGAGCAGCCATAATAAGAAGACGTTTTAAATAATGGTATGCTACACCACTGAGTAAAATTGGATCATTTCTGAAGTTCTCTGCGGTGTGTGTTGTCTTTATGTAATGCGTATTCATTTTGTGTGTATGCATCTATCTGTTACAGAGTAGGGCACTACTTAGATGAAGCAAATTGTTATGTATGTGGACCATTGCAAGAGAGCTACAATTCATGAGAGCTTTTTTTTTTTTTTTTTTTTTAACAATCAACATTCTCTTGGTATTACTTTCTCATCTAAAACTCACTTCTTCCTAACCATCCCCTGCTTTCAAACAAAGGTTGCATACCTGGCATTCAGGAGGCTGCATTACTCAAGGGCTGGAGCTGTTGAAGGTGAGAGGAAGAGACAAAACATGGGGTTTTGTATGTTACTGTAATGGAGCAGTTAGTATGAGAGGAATTAGGTGATGATATCTATATAACATCCACATTCTGGAAATCAGAAGACTGCACTGAAAATCAGAGTAATTGGTTTTTAAATGTTTTGTTTGTAAGGCTAATGAATTCCTGTTATTGCACATGTAAATAAACAGTAATGTTAGTCTTCAAAAGAATTTCAGGCCAGCCTCAGTCTGACTTTGAAATAAGAAGGCCGTTTGTGTGTCACTGGGTTGCTGAACTGCTGTGTTGGCATGTGCAAGTGGTTTGCATATGCAAAGGTAGTGACTCTATCTAAAAATTACTATGTCTCTTGAAAATCTGAATTACTAGCTGTAATTTGCAATTGGAATGGTTTGTGTCTAAATTAAAGCTGAGGGCAACTTCCTTGTAAATTCTGTTGTGTGATTTTTGAAAGGTTGTTTCAAACCATCAGGAACTGCTTTCTCTAAAAGCCCAATCTGGGGTCCTATACTTGCTTACATAGAAAAAGATGCAGAAGTCAGTCTTTAAAATAAGCAATACTTCCTGTGACTATTTTATGAAAGTTAACGTTTAAAAAATCTTAAATACACTTATTTAAGAGAGCAAACCACCTTTTCCTGACTCTTAATTGCTGGTTTCAATATGTTAATGTTTGATGCCATAAGAATTAAACAAAGTGCTCTAAATGCTTAGAGAAGAACACTAAGAATCAAAGGATCCAAAAGTATACTTTATATCTAGCTTTTTTTATTTCTCCAAAGAATCACAGTTGGTGTTTAAAGTATCTTAAAATGCCTTTATTAACAACAGTACTGGTGGTCAACATTTTATTAAAGCATGTTGTACCATAGCAGTGTACAGCTAGCAATGGGCAATTCACAATAATTGAAATAGTAACAAAACCAGAAAGGCTTGAGCTGTGTGTGTAGAACAATTAAAGCGTATGTAAGTGATGTATTCATCACTTAAATTCAAACTGGAATTTAATATGGGGTGAATTCTGATACCTTTTGCTACCTTAATTTATGTATGACTTCTTTTTGATACAACCCCAAATGACATACGTTCTTTAGGATATTCGCCTAAAGGGCTGAGCTAGTATTCAGTACATTTTACAGTAATCACTTCAGAAGAGATGAGACACCTATAGGTCTTCATTACAGCCTGTATCCGTTAAACATTTTTTTCCCTTTGTAGTGATGAGTATGCTCATACCAATTAAGAGTAATTTCCCCTATCAGCAAGCAAATTTGCAGCTGCCGAGGTAAACTAACGAAAAGGAGATCAATTGCAGTCTGCTAGTGCATATACTCTTTTCAGTAATCTTTTATGTAGGTTTCTGTGGGCATACTCAAATATTTTGGCAGCTAAGAATTTTTTTTCTTGTTGTGAATTTTCGTCAGTTGTTTTTTAAGCTGACAACTGAATATTGAAGATAATGGAGCTTCACATTTTTTAATCATATGCTGCATATGACAAAGCTATCTTCATATGGCTGGTTTGTCTCAAAAGCAATCCAGTTTCAAAATACAACCTTTTTTGGACTAGGTAATACAATATACAGCCTGAATCTAAAACTAAATCGTTGTATACAGGGGGTGCGGTTTCAGGCTGTGCCTTATCCAGGCTGTGTGCTTGCCAGAAGAGGTTTCTTTTACTGTGTGTTCTGTCTCTTCGGTATACTCTATCTAGCGATTGCAAGGCTGATACATCACAGTAATTTGTAGATTTTTATTTAGAAAACTTCCTTGCCGCCATTTCTCTGTTACAGCAATGAGATTGATTTGCTGTGTAGCTGTGTTGTCACTAGGTGTGGTGTAAGGGGTGTGAGATGGGAGCGTACAGCTGGGGCAGGACAGGAAGGACAGGTGAGGCCATTTTTGAGGCAGCCTTCAGATAGCCTTAGTTAGGTTAATGTAACACTGCAGTCTAATTAAGTATGCTGCTTGTTACCTGTATGGCAAAGGAATTAGAGGTACCTTTTGGAACGATGCCACCTTTCTTTCATTAATTTGTACATGTAATTTCAGAAAGCACTTACATTCTTTGTTCTCAAACCTTCCAGGATTTCCTTTGCCTTTCTATGAAAATGCTTGCTCTCAAATTATTCTTTTATGGAAAATTGAAAATATAGAAACACATGTTAGGAGTAAAATGTGCCTGCAAATGTTAGAATAAATATTCTTTTGGGATGCTTTTATATATATATTAATTCAGTGCAGAATGGCTATACCTGATATAACAAGAAACGTGACCCCCGGATGCTGAATGCAAGCAATGGATTTACATAGCTGTCAGTTAAGTGGAGTGATATTTGGACTGCTGCACATTTTCTTTGAACTCGGAGACTTATATTTCAGGCAACCATGCACTTGATTAAGTTTAGAATATTATACAACGAGGAAACTAATTTCATAGAAAGCTCAGAACAGCATGTCTTTTGTCTTCAGTAGCTGGTTGAGTCAGCAACAAACCTTGAAAATATGCAGCTTGGCTCCTTTAGCCTAAGCATTAGATGAAATACTTCTAAAACTTTGATTTATAGCCTTGATAATTATATGTCTAAGATTTATCCTGACTGATGAAAAGTTACATATAGTGACTGTTGTACATGGAGTTTCCTTTGCAGAACCTGTTGACTTTGTCACAGATTCATTAGTTAATGTATTTTCCTACATTATTTGCATCTCTAGAAATACCTGTGGCTTCACGTGATGCTTAAGAGGGAATGAGTTAACTGTGTATGTAGCCTCAGGGATTAATACTGAGGCTTGGGAAGCAAAACTACAAAAATATACTTAAATTTGTCTGTGTTGTCCTTGCTGCGCTCCCTTGTGTGTTGTTTCAATTTCCAGTGTACATCTCTTGATTTTTGTGCTGCAGTAAGGAGTTAATCTGATTCTTTTCCCTTTAGCACAAGTGGAGGAGGAACCTGACTCTGATCTGTATTCTTGGCCATGCTACTGCTGCATGCTGAAAGCTCTTGTGGACTGGGCTGAGAGACTTCTCATATGGGTCAGAAAAGAGTTACGAGTAACACTAGGAACGTTGATTGACTGCAGTAAAGACAAAATACAAGGCACATACTGTGTTAAAATATTAGCTTACACTGCGGTGCTAGTACATGCTACGTGTACATGGTTCCAGTGCAGATATTTCCAGTATAAGTTACTGTTTCTAGTCATACTTCTCTGAAGTATCTGTTAAATACTTTGCTTAGTATTAATTAAGGCTTATCTGAGTATGGGCTTTGGAACATTTCACAGTGCACACAGTTCTGTTAATTTTTTAATAAAAGTAGCAAATCTGACAAGTGTTGGATGGGAGATGGCGAGTTCTCTAAGATTGTTGTGGAAGTGCTTGTATAGCTAGGAGCCCTGTAATGATGATCAAGCATGTATCAGAAATTTAAATATGTTATGATCTTGTAATTATAGTCATCTTTATAATTCCATACATTTAACGGGGCAGAACTCTGCTGGTTCAGGCAGATGAATTTTGGTATTCCCTAACTTTTCAGTACTTAATTTAAAATCATTAAGTAACTTTTAGTTATATAGTGCCTTTTGATCATTGTGATGATGGACATAAATACTGTCCTGCTGTTGTTTACTTTAATAACAAGCTGATATATTTTATGGATCTAGGTAAGGTCACCAGGACATTAATTACAGTGGCATAAGATGTGTGTTTCTTGTTACTGACTGTGAGAACTTCAAATGACCAATTTTCTGTTCACCTTGATTTCCTCCCTTGTACTCTGTAGAGTTCTCTGAAACTTGTACTAATTGTGATCTCCAAAGCAGAATCCAAAAAAACCCAACCACTACTTGTCTCTGAAGCTTTCTGAAAATTGAGTCATAGACATTACATTTTAAGCCAGCAGAATGTTTGATTATTCTACTTTTGACTGCTTTAAAATTCTAGTTGCCATAACAACTTTATTTCTTTATTTTTAGCACATCAGTTGCCATAACAATAAAATATAGCTTTTTGAATGTAACCATTTTTTCCTCACTTTTTTTGCTTTGTTTTATAAAGAATCTTCTTGGGGGGGGGAGGGGGGGAGGAGGGAGGAAATACAGCAAAGCTCTTCCCCTGTGAGCACTTTGGTTAGAACATAAGCTGAAAAATATTTTTTTTTTAATCTAGCTTTATTCCATTTCTATGGCAGTTTTTTGACCACTGAGTATTTTCATAACTTATGCAGAAAAATTAATGCAAGTCACTGTATACAGCTTTTGTAGAAAATTGCTGTTGGAATTTAATTTTTATGTGTTGTAGTTAGTGTATTAGAAAACCATAACTGTTACAGAGTCATTTCCAATATCTTTATTTCATTACATGGAATGGCTATAAATAAGGTACAGGCAACTGCTACTGATACGGGAAGCATCTTCTTTATGCTATTGAAAGCTGTCCCTCTTTCTGTTTGTTTGGTTGTTTTCTTGTTCCTTACTGTAAGATTGCTTTAAAGATCACTGTTTAAATTTTGCAGCAAGTAACTCAATTTTTGTCATGTCATTCGTTATCTTACCTTTCATTAAAAGTATGAGAACTAATTATGCTCAGTTTGTTCCTGCAGCAGACATTACAGACATGCTGGGAAAGAGGGTGTTCAGGAAACATTCTGCGTGCCTTTTCAGGCCAAATTAATTCTAGTGGCCATATAAAAATGACAGCCACTAGCATCCTATGTAAATATAGCAGGTAGGACCCAGTGCTTCCACTTCTTCCTGTATGGCCCTTCCTAGGCATATTGTCAATTAGTTAGAGGCCAGTAGTTAGTTCAGTGTGTTGATATGCCAAGTTTTGGGAAGTTATATGTGATATATCTTAAAAATCTATGAATTAAGAGATTGATATCTAGCTTCAAACCATAATTTTCAGCAGAGGGGGAAGGTTTGTGTGTGAATTTAATATTGGTGAAAGAAGTTGGACTTAAACTTAGTCTATAGACTTGACTTCTATGTTCCCTGATAGTGTCCTTTCCAAAAGGACTTGTAGAATCTCTCAAAAATGCTGTCTTTAGATTTAACCTATTTTTAGTGCTGATAAAGTATATGTTTAATTTCTTTTTTTTTTTCATACAGATGGCAAATAATGTCAGGTTTGGTATTTCTTTTTGAACAAAAAAGATAATTTCTCAGCTCATGTAACATTTTATATGTGCCAATTTCTAGCTATAAATATAAACGTCCTCTGTATCTGATACAATCGAACTAAGTTAAGACAAAATTTGCTAGTTATTGGAAGTTGAATGTATTTAGATGTTATTAATCTTGAAACATGGTTATCAGATGTGAGATGACTTTATAAATTTTAATTAGCTAATTTTTAACTCTGGGGAAAAAATAAATCAGTAACTCTTGCTTTCAGAGGCATTTTCCACACATCTATCATTGCCGGGTTCCATGTCTGTGAGTTAGCCAGAAGCCTACTTCAACTGGTATTGTTTGCAAGATTTTTCCCTCTAGACCGCTCTTGGTAGGAAGCTATTCCTGGTCCTTTCTCATATATGGTTATTGATGCGAGCGTGCGCTGATATAGACTCCATGGTGTAAGAGAATATAAGTGATACCTCTTCAGCAGTTCCAGCTGGGAGGAAAATTTGGTCTAAATGAAGCTGAGCTTAAAATCCATAAAAAGAAATTGTGCCACGCTTCGGTTTAGAAATAGTTTTCATGCCATATCCTTTCCATGTTCCCCTTTTCCATTTCTTCAGAAAAGTGGTAGAATAGTAATACTGAGTAACACTTTGTTTAAAGATAGTCTTCTAAAATTCACAATTTACTTCGATTGTTTTCAGCTTTATTTTTCTCAGGAAATAGTGGAATTGGATTTACTAGTCCAAATTTGGGGTCAGTACCACCTGCTCCTCAGTAGATCTTGCACCAAAGTAAATAGTGAATCTTTAGTTCTTAACTGATTTTTGTCTACATCAACAGTTGAAGCTATGACTTTTTCTCCTAAATGATTCTAGTTGTTTGCTGTTTTTCTGAGCCACCTCTTGTCTCCTTGAGGAAGCACTATTTTTAAAAATCTATTAAAGGAAAAGTTTAGGGTGGAATGTGCCAATGATATATGCAAATAAAAAATAAATTGTCCATGTGACTAGGCACATGTTTCCAGTCAGCCCGTCTAGATTAGACTAGATGCTCTGGGAGAATGTACTGTGACCATTTAACCTAAGCTGCATCCATGAAAAGTGGATTTGAATCTGATTCTGACATGCACCCGTGAATTTGTCACGTAATGGTAGCTGCCAGTTCACAATATTTAGAAAAGAGAACTAGACTGAAGTGGATAATTCTGAAAGCTTTAAACTATTTTTGAGAAGAAGATAAATTATGCACACGAATGCTCTCTGTGTTGTAGCTTTCAGCACAGATTAAAAGTAAGTTGCCAAAGGTTACGGTGGGGAGTTTTTGTCACACAGGTTTGCCGTTGTGATGTTCAGAATTATGGTACTGAGAAGGAGAAGGATTTGGAAGTGCATGCAGTGTTGGTTGTACAGTAGTTTATGGATGTGTGGCCTTGGCATTGAGTTCTGAGGAATGCTTTGATATGAAATAGAGGTGATGCTCTTGGGAGAATTTAAAGAAATAATATTGGGTGCAGCTGGTTTTGTTTGTCTGTTTTTAAAAGGCAATGAAGAACAGAAACCACATTTGTATGCACTTCAACTTTATTCTTTGGTGCATCCAAACTTGTGATTTTGAAAGACTGGCAGATGTATATGGTTTTGATCCATGTGTTCGTATCTTAGTAGTTGATTTTGTCCAGGCCTTAGAACTTGGCTTCCTAATCAAGGCTACAATAAATTATTCATCATTTGAACTCATTGAATCAAAATTGGTTGCCTTTTAAAAGGTCATGCTGTAGTTCAAGAGAACTCTTTGGCTTGCAGTATGTGAAAAATCAAAGTAGGTGATCATAGTGTTTGGGATTTTTTTTTTTTAGTAGTCTTAAAATCTGTTATTCTAGCTCTGCTGAAATGGAATTACTACTAATACTGACTGAGCTTATACTTCTGCCAAGTCAGCTGGAATACTTTTGAACATACACTTTCTTGGTGCCCAGTTGTGATATGCTTTTAGAATACCAATATCTATGGAATGTAATTCCTGGCTTGTTAAAGACAAAAGTATTAGTAAAAACACAACTATGTCAAAACATCCCTCTAAAAAGTTTAAACGAACTCAGTATTAAAATAATAATTTAAGTATTATTTTAAAATACGAGAAGTGATTCCCACAGGAAAAGAAAGGGTAATACTACCTGCACTGTTCATACTATTCTCTACATTTCAGTATTTCTTCATTTACAGTTCTCTTAATTGCTATCTTTTGTCCTGTGATTTAACAGGTAAAAATTTTAATCGTCTCTTGAAAGCAGTGTAATTAATAGCTAGTTCATTTCCATTCACTCTAATGTACTTCCATGCATAAAGGCAATGTTTTATGTTAGGATAGCTGCATGGATAGGACATGGGTTTGTTATGGTACTTGAAATGAAGAGGGACAATTTTGAACGAAATGCATGGTTTTTTAGACTGTCAGTATGCTTTCACAAACCACTAATGAAACATTAGTCACAAAATCAAAAGCAGGAGCTAAAGGAAAAGCAATGCAAATAACAGCGCCCGTCATCGGGATGCCCAGAGCAGTGATGGGTAGTAAGCCTGTGTTCTTTTGCCAGTATACTTTCTTTTTAAGCTACTGCTAGTTTAAGGACAGATGGATTCATTTTAGTGGCAGCCACATGACCCTGTCAGAGGGCATATGTCTTAATTTTTTGCTTTTTATACGATACTAAGACACTTTTGTAATGTTTCCATTGTCCATTTTCATGCATTTGGGGGCTTTTCTTATCATGTGGGCTCAGTTAGTAAATAGCATCCTTATGTAGCTTAAGTGCTGTTTTTTAATGCAAATGCTATGTTTAATTCCTGAAAATGCTAATTATCACCATTCATTAGACTTCACAGCATTTCCCTGAAGTAAATTCACTTCTTGATAGATAGTTTATGCACGGTGTTTTATTTCTATTGATTTGAGGCACAGAAGTTTGGTGGTATTTGTCACTCTGAATTGAGCTTGTAAAATGAATTCCATTTGTCACAGGAGCACCCATATAATCTTGAGGGAAGCTCCTCCTGAAGAAAAATGTTCTTTAATGTAAAATTCAGAAAAGTAACCATCTAATCCATGAGATCACATGTAGTAATGTTTAAAGGGAGATTGTAGCAATTTACTCCGAAAACTTGCTTAGTATTTATTAAATACATGAATAATGTTAGTAGCTAATTTAAAAGTTTCAAACTTAAGAAGTGTTCGATGTAATCGTTGAATGAAAGGACTGCACAATAAACTTGCAAATTTGAATGCCCATCTTTCTCTACTGATCCACCACAGCACAGAAAAAAAAAACCCAATTTTTTTCCAATTTCTTGTTCTGCATCACAGCATCCTAATTACCTAACATTTATATGATACTGGCTAATATTTACCTCACTAGAAATAGTATGGGAAAAGGACTGGGGCTGTGAGTCCAGCAGAGGAGCAGGCTGAAACAGAGCCTGCCGGAGTAGTAGTAAAAGGGAAAGCAATCACTAGCTCCCTTCCACATCCCCCACATACCTTGACCATTTAGAAAGCTACTGTCCCCTTCCAACCTCTTACCTGAACTCCCCCCACCCTCCACTCCAAATTATACCAGCCCCTTCCGTCTTCCTCACCTTATAGAACCTACTCTGTTGCTGCCGTCAAATTCAGTTTCGCCTCTGATGCGGAAAAGGTTTATGTAGGCTTTAGGGAAAATTTTTTCCTGTAACAGTGAGGTAGGTGCTCCACAAGAGTATCTGCATTTCAAAAATGTAGCTGTGTAACTCGTATCACTTGATCTTTTTTGCAGTCACTGGAGTATGTGGGCCATAGCATTATAAAATGATTTATGGCATTCTTTATGATCATGGGGTGGGAGGGAGAAGGAAAGGAAACTGATCTGTGATAACAAAACTGATAAATGAGACTATCAGGTGGAGAAATATTTCATGGGTTTAAACTTTCTACAAGATACTGTAGTTTCCTTGAGAACTAACACTTTTGGGTTTTTACCACTGGCCCAAGCTTGTTTAGTCTTGGCGATGATGGAAACGAATTGCAACAAGAAAAATTTTGAGCTGATACTGGGAGTCACAGTGAGAGTGGTCAAACATTGGATCAGGGGTCCACGCAAGCTATGAAAACTCCAACCTTGGAGATGTTCACAACTCAGCTAGATAGGACCCAGAGCAACCTGGCCTAAATTTGGCCTTGGACCTGACTTCGAAGTTGGCCTTGCTTTGAGCAGGGTGTTGATATCCAGGGGTGCCTTCCAACATAAAGTGTTTAAGAAGTCTAAGATTATTTTGAAAAAATAATGCTTTTATATATGTATATGTATACCTTTTATATCTCATATTTTATGCCTGTACTCAGGTGCAAATGTCTGTGTAAGTTAGAGCTCTTCATGGCATTTTTTTTAAATAGACAACTGTAGTGGGTGGATTTTGGGGAGAGGCTTTATATTCCAAATAACAAATAAAACTGATTTCTGCCTTAAATACAGCACCAATATGACTTTAGAGAGCAACTTCAAACATTAGTCTGATGTAAAAAAAAAAAAACAAAAAAAACCAACACGTACATGCACACAAAATTTTTAAGGCAACTACTGATTTTTCTTCCTCCTCTCCCTCTTTAAGCTGCACTACAAGCTGCAAGCTTTATAGAACAGAATTTTTGTGGAGGCATTAAAAACAAACCCGGGGTGTCCATAGGATGTGGTGGACAAGTAAATGCCAGAGGTAGTTACGATAAAAATAAAGCAAACTGAAGAAACACATTTGTTATATAGGCTAAGGAGGAAGTGGATAAAAGAAAATGATACTTAAAAAAAAAAAAAGGAGTAGGGCAGAAGAAAAGAAGATAAGGAGCTGCGATGTATATCAATATTGTCATTCAGGTCTGCATCTAAGTAAGTAACTATTATGTTCCTTATCCCACACTCTCAGCTGCATCTCCCTGCTCTAATCAATGCCTTTTAAAAAGATTTTACAGAAATTATTGTTGTCCATTTAATCCAGCTGACCATCCAATATTTTAACAAAGAGAGTCCTGAAAGACTTCAAACTAGAAATGAGTGGTGCGACTGAGATGCTTCTTTGTGCATTGCAGGAATTGCTTCTATCAGTCCTGTTGCCTTACAAAAAAAGATTTAGAAAACAAATATTCCTATTCCTTTCCAAATAGAAGCAATGAGTAATTGTTTCCTTGCTTGGAGCTTCTAGATCTACCTCTGTATGGACTTGTTCTGTCTGAGCAGCTTTATCTCGCTTCCTTACAGGGTCATGCACATCACTACTGCTTTCACAGTAGTGATGTGCATGAAGTACACAAAGCTCGAGCTCCTACCACATCTCCTCTGTTTTCAGCAGGATCAGATGGTGTGAGTCTTCTGTTTTGGATGGTAACTTCTGTTGTTTCTAGCTGATGTAATTCATAAAGAAGGTGTGGAATTGCTCCTTCTATTCAGCTTGAAGAAGAGTACTTAGTCCTTCTGCTGGACGTAACCAGCTATGGAATTTATGCACTATGTAAAATACTGCCTTGGTGACAGCCATTAAATTCTTCCACTATAACTGTTTTCTCTTTCTCACTTCCGTTTCTTTACATGCAAATAAAAAAAAAAATCCTGAAGCACATTCTGTTTAAAACTGAAGTCCCTGTTGTGTCTCTGATCTACAGATAGAAAACTTTTTCCATATAGCTTTTTAATGTGCTGCCTCTGATATAACCTTCCAGTATTGCCACATCTTGTCAAATTCTGTCCGTAATTGCATAGTTTTGTCAGCACTAGCTGATTTCTGCTTTAATTTTTACTTTCCTCCAAATATACGTAAAATACAGTACAAGTTAGTGCAGTCAGTCTGTTGCAGTTTGCACTGCTGCTGCTTAGCAAATGCCACTGGGAGTTGGGCTCTGGGAGAGGCTGAGGTGATAAAGCCACTGGCAGCTTGCAGCAGTAACTTTTTTTTTTTCAGTGGTGAAGGAAGCCTGCTTGTATTTCCACAAAGAAAGAAATCCAACTTCCTTACTTTTGAATCACTTTGTCCCTTTAATTATAATTCATGAAAGGGAAGCATTTTACCTGCATTGAAAACCAACCAGCAGAGGTTGCCATTGATTTTTCTCTTACCTGCTTAGCAGTATCTGGATTTCTTGGACAAGACCTGAAATATTTGGCTGACATGAGTGCTTGTTATCAGGGTTCGGTGCTCTGAACACACAGTAATAGGCAGTGCAGTTTTGTACATCAACTGGATCTGACCTGTGAGCAAGGTGACTTAGTGGTCACCGTAACATTTGGAAGCTTTATCCACTTGTATCGAGCAGAATGCACTGAGCATGTAGTTTCTATGGTCTGCTTAATTTTAGGCTTTACGTTTACTTATCTAACATGCCCTCGTGTCTTTGAGACTTTCTAACATCCATTTTAAGATGTTTTGGCCCTTTGTTTCTCTGGTGCCCACCACAAACTGGCCCAGGGAGGGGAGGGAGAAGTACTGGTTGCTGCCATGCCTGTGCACACCGTTGTTCATTCTCCTCCTCCTCTCCCACAGGAGGAGTAGGAAGAGGAAGAATAAAAATTGCTTCCTATTGTTCCGCCCGTGGTATGGATAGCTATGGTTTAAAGCTGTACTCGGGGACTAAATTTAGTCATTAAATCTGTTGTTGCAGCCATTTACAGTTCTGAGGTATTGGAGCGATTTTAATTTTTTTCTTCAATCCTTCGATGGAAGAATTTGGAATTATCACATGCCGTTATTGCAAACCACTCTCACACTGCTGCATTTTATGCTGCTTCACATTTCTACAGACTTGTCATTCAGCCTTGAATATTTGCTCCAGGCTATACTCGAAATACAAGATGTTAACCCAGGAGCAGCTTATTAAAATGTTGCCTGTGGTTTGCCTTGGAACTAAAAGAATTTAAATCACTGTAGTTTCTAATGACTTAGTTTGTTAAAGCCTCCGATACCATTCTTGACACATGTATTTTGCTGATCTACAGCCCAAAATACTGTTTTGTGGTTGGTATTTCCGTATCTAAACTTGCTGTTTCTCTCTGTGTCTAAGGATGTATGGAGTGCCAATGTAAGATAACTTTGATCATTGTACTTCTGTTACTGGTTTTATTTTTAGGAAGCATGAAGTAAACAGTACTTCTGAGTCCTTAATCAGGGAATAACAGCATCCATTTGCATGAAGAGAGATCAGTTAATTGGGTTAAAAAGTCTGTGCTTTGAAAAATAACGTTACTCACAAGTATTTGTATTAAAACTGATGTTTGCAATCGGTTGGAGCAATTAAAAATTGGTACAGTATTGAAAACAGTTGCAGATGAGTTTTAAAATCTGCCTTAAGTATGAAAAGAACTAATTTTTAGTGGCCTGTAATTTTATCTTTTAAGCAGGACAAAATTTGTGTCAAACCATGGCAAATATACATTGTCTGTAAATGTTTAGCTTCATAAAGTAAGAGATGCATACGAAATTAGTAATCTGAGAATAACTCTTAATAAACATTTTTAGTTAGGCAGTGATGGCGGTTTCTAAAATAACTTACACAGCTATAGTCAGTTGGGTGGGACTGATTTAAACGCTTGGTTGTTTTTTCTTTTTTTGGGGGGGGTGGTGGTGGTGGTGTATATCCTGTGGACTTCAAACATTTAATTCGTTGGCATTCAGTGCGGTTTGTCCGCACTGATCCGGAGTTCGGCAGTTTGAACGAGCAAGTCGCACGCTGCCGAACTTGCACCGAGCAAACCCCCCCGCTGCTTTCACTCTCAAGCAGTCTCCTGGCCGTACGAAGGTCAATGGGCTTTGCGCGGTAAGTACCCGCTCCTCGCTGGCGGCCACCACAGCCGTGCCGCAGCCCTTCCCCGCCGGAGCAGCCCCGCGGCCGGGCTCCGGGCGCTCGGAGCGGCCCCGCGGCTGCCGGCCGGGGCCGGGGCCGGCTCCCGCGGGCCGGGCGCGGCGGTGCCGCCGCCGCCGTTCCGTTCCCCCGCCGCGCTGCGGGGGGCGCCGCCGGCCCGGCCCGGCCGCCGTTACCTAGTGACAGCGGCGCGGCGCGGCCATTGGCTGCGGGCCGGGGGGCCGGGGGAGCCAGTCACCTTTCCAGCGCCCGGCTCGTCTGCATCGGCTGGGGAGGAGGAGGAGGAGGAGGAGCGGACTCAGGTGCAAGCAATAATTTCAAGGGGGAAGGAGAGAAATAGCGACAGAAGCTCTAGCAGCACCACAGTAACTAGGACTCCCCTGTCAAGCAGTTCATCGTAGCGGCTGATAAGGATGTGTGTAGGTGAGAAAGATTGCTATATTGCTTTAACAAAGAATTAGAGAAAGTAGTAATTTTGTACGTGCTCTGTTGCTTATAGACGAAGGGAGTGAATAGCCGGAAATATTCTGGGATGTTATAAAATCAAAAGGACTTTCTGTACAGCGTGGCGATGCACGACAGGAAATTAACTCCAAAAAGAATGCTTTCTCTCAAACTGCTGCAACAGAATTGAGAATTTTTCTTTTCCAGTATCTGAAATTCCTCCTGAAGACACAGCAAGGACTATCAAAATCATCAGAGAGATTCTGGTCCTTTTAAAGAGACTTAAAGCAAATACCAGCGTAATATCTGAATGACCTTGGAGATCATTTTATGTGGATTCATTAATTCTCACTGCCAGTCTTCTAGTCTCAGGAACTCAAGGATTAAAGATGGTTTTAGGGGGCCTTTTAAAAAGCAAGATTGTATACAGTTAATTACCTGCCTAATGATTCTTGAACTAATCAAGCATTTACTTAAAACTGAACACAGAAGATGCTTTCTTTTAACATTTGCTTTCTCCATAACTGCAAATAAAATGAACAAGGTAATGTCCTGCAATTAGAAGAACATTTTTTTAAAAGCAACTATTTATTATGCTGATCATCTAATAAATATAGAAACCCTAAAACTACGTAGAAGATGAAGCTGAATAACAGAATAATGGAGTAGTAAACAATGGCAGCTTTTCTAGTCAAATCAGCATTGCATTAGCTTCACAGCAGAATGCAGATGGAAGTTTCTGTTCTCGTTGTATGGGGGTTTGTGAAATGATTCAGGTGTAGCTACAGAGGTGAGCAATATCATGGATATACCTATGAACTCCTGGGTACTGATCCACTGTAGCAGATACCGCAGAGTTTCCAAAGATGATTATTTTAAATTACCATTGCTGAAATTAAATGCAAAAGGATTTATTTTGTCTGTGGGGACCTTGAATTATGCTTCTAGCATTAATAATTGTAATGGACTATAACTGTTTGAAGGAATTGTGAATATTGACATAAGTCTCCAAATTCTATTCTTAAATTATTTTCATTTTTAAATGAATAGACACGATCTTCTTCACTGTATGCGAGATGTATGTTTTCTTTCTTGGGAGTCAGAGGACAAATCTGCCTTGTCCCCCACCCGACTCCCTCCAAATAAAATTCATTATTCATACCCGAACAGTGGTGAGTCTATTGGAATTAACCTTGACAAAAATGTTTTCCTTACCTTTACAATGAATAGCATGGATAAGACGGAGTACCATCTCTCCTGAATGGAGCCAGAAAAGACAGCATTAGATGATGAACTTTTTCCTTTACTCTCCAATCAGTCTGTGATTTAAATTGAGACATTAAAAAGATTATCTCCAGTAACTGCTGGTCCAGGAAACCTGAGCTGTACTGAGGTTCCTCCTTCCCTTCCTCCCCCTCACCCCATTATATTCCAAAGTAAATGACTTTCTCAGGAAAACAAGCAGTCAGAGATTCCCCCTCTCCTTCCCTGGGAAATGAATGTGTCTCTTCAGTTATTTCCATATTTCACAGTACCTGTTTGTTTTAGAAGTGCCTTGTGTTTGCTAAGGATTGGTCAAGAGCACTGGAGGAGCTGATCAGTGGCCTTTCTCTTTCTGGCTTTTTTTGGGTTTGTTTTTGTTTTGTTGGTTTTTTTTCCCTTTTCTTTCTTTCTTTCTCTTTTTCTTTCTTTCTTTTTTTCTTTGTTTCCTTAAAGCTAAGGTGTGCCAGAGGTGATGCACTGATGCTGAAGAGGCATCAACAGCTATGGGACTGTAATCCTCTCAAATGTAAGCACTGGCAGTGTCTACAAAGAGAGATCGTGAGACGCTGAAGCAGAGTTTAGCTGCTGTTAAGCAGGTCATCTGTTCACTAAGGCTCAGATTGCAGTGTTCCCTAATCAAAAACATGAACCAGTCCCGATGGATTGAATGGAGGACTCTGAATATGAGCAGTAGTGTTATGAACATATCTGAGCATCTCTCCTGCCCTCTTGGATTCGGTCACTACAATGCAGTTGACATCTGTATCCTTGAGACAGTTGTTATTGTCTTACTAACTTTTTTAATTATTGCGGGTAACTTAACCGTGATATTTGTTTTTCACTGTGCTCCACTTCTGCATCATTATACCACCAGCTATTTTATTCAGACCATGGCCTATGCTGATCTTTTTGTTGGAGTTAGCTGCTTGGTTCCTACTTTGTCACTGCTCCACTACTCGACAGGTGTCCACGAGTCCTTGACTTGTCAAGTTTTTGGATATATCATCTCTGTGCTCAAAAGCGTATCTATGGCATGTCTTGCTTGCATCAGTGTGGATCGCTATCTCGCTATAACAAAGCCTCTCTCCTATAATCAACTGGTCACACCTTGTCGCTTGAGAATCTGCATCATTTTGATCTGGATATACTCTTGTCTGATCTTCTTGCCTTCCTTTTTTGGTTGGGGAAAACCTGGTTACCATGGAGATATTTTTGAATGGTGTGCTACCTCCTGGCTAACTAATGCCTATTTTACTGGCTTTATCGTGTGCTTACTATACGCTCCTGCTGCCTTTGTCATATGTTTCACGTATTTCCACATCTTTAAAATTTGCCGGCAGCACACCAAAGAGATAAATGATCGGAGAGCTCGATTTCCTAGCCACGAAGTGGATGCTGCTGGGGAGACTGGGCACAGCCCTGATCGCCGCTATGCCATGGTTTTGTTTCGGATAACCAGTGTGTTCTACATGCTGTGGCTCCCCTATATCATATACTTTCTGCTGGAGAGCTCTAGGGTGTTGGAAAACCCAGCACTTTCGTTCTTAACAACATGGCTTGCTATAAGCAATAGTTTCTGCAACTGTGTGATATATAGCCTCTCTAACAGCGTTTTCAGGCTGGGACTGCGGAGACTGTCAGAGACAATATGTTCATCTTGTATGTGTTTAAAAGACAGGGATGTACGGGACCCTAAACCAAGAAAACGGGCTAATTCCTGCTCCATTTAAAGAAAACTGGCGCATGTAATCAAATGTGGAGTTTTGATAGTATTTGCTGTATCTGGAAACTTGCCAGAAGAGAAATGTTTACTTGAATAGCTTGCTATGATGTTAGAGTGAGTTTAAAAGTGATTGCGGAAAAGGCTGCTGTAAGAGGGGTCACTGAACTCGAATATAGCTCTTATGAAATTGCGAGGAGAGCAATTCGACAGAGACAATGAAGAAAGTCAGAACTAAAAATCTTCCAAAGGGCATGAAATAACTACCACATCAGAGGAGATTCCTCATAAAATAAATAAGTTAGTTACTACCTTATATTTTCCCCCTTGTAGAAAAGTTGTCTTACTATCTTTGTGTCAGAATATACTGTAGCCTTCTGAATTTAAATATATTTAAGAGGAAACAATCAACAACACAGTAAGTGGCTATCCGTAAATTATATACCTGAGGACTATAGTAGATATTGCAGATTAATAATCAGCTCTATCTCTGCTCACATCTTGTACAATTTTCAGTTGTACAAACAATCCGCAATGCATAAAACCTACACTGGGCATGATGCTTTTGGATAAAATGGCACATTTTGGTACAACTTTCACAGCAGCTCTCCCTGTCATTTCCCCTTTTTTCCATACTGTGCATCCCTAGATTCCATCGCATCCAAGTGGTTTAGTTTGAGGGCACTGACGAGGTAAACTGAGTGTCAAACCATTCTTCCTGCAGAAAGCAATAGCCCTTCCTGGCTGGCTGAGTAACTGCAGCTGCCCATGTACAATGACTTCTTCAATCTTTCATTCTCTTGATCCTGTTAAATTAGCACACAGTATCAATGTAGTGTCCTTTAGGGTGTACTAAAGCTTTTCCTTTATTGGCTACACAGATAATCCTAATGCAGATATGATAATCGCACACAGCAGTGTGCATCACTGCTTAGAAAATTAAAACTAACTAACCCTTTTCTTTGGGAAGTCTAAATAGCTTACTGTTGTAGCTGTCAATCCGTTGTGTGAACCTAGCTTGCACACACTGTATTTTTTTTTAGAGAAAACGTAAATTGTGGTCTGTGCCTGATGTTTTCATAGCACATGGAATAGGTTAATGCTACAGGATTAAAAAATTACACTTGCTTTAAGAGAAATACTTCTGTGCAGTTGTTGAATAGCTGTTTGTTAGACAAGTGTTCTTGGAGGAGGAGAACAAGACAGTTTAGTATTAAATACAGTCAAAGAGCTTCAGTATTTCCTTTTGTACTGAACTGATTTTCAGGTCCACTGATGAAATCTTTTTTATTTTGCAAGGGCGCACATTAGGTTTGTGTAATAAATTGCCAGGGGTTCAGATGCATGCCAATCAATAAAATATTTAAATTATTATTTTGAACCAAATGTAATTTTCTTAGATGGTTATTGGCTTTTTAAAAAGGCCCAATTATTGATTATTGGTGCCTTTTAACACTGCACTATTATTCCTTCTTTCACCAAAATGCATATGTAAAGATCGTGCCTATTACTTTTTGTAATGGAAGCTAACCACGCTTGCACACTTGTGGTTTGACTCTAGATCTCCCTTAATTATGTATTCTTTGTTCTGTTGAGGAGGTTCTGAACCCCTGTATGTTTTTTAAACCTGTAAGAAAGTTGAAACAATGGAATAAAGTAGTATTATGTATATCAAAACCAGC
Organism: Mycteria americana; assembly: GCF_035582795.1. NCBI lineage: Eukaryota > Metazoa > Chordata > Aves > Ciconiiformes > Ciconiidae > Mycteria > Mycteria americana. The sequence continues at coordinate 37,750,614 of NC_134371.1, forward strand.
GTTGGCTTTAGTTCCCTGATGTTATGCTCCATTCTCTGTGAAAGTTCTTTTGGGTTAGGACTCAAGAGTGAATGATTTAAAATCCAAACCTCAAAGCTGCTTACTTGCCATCTTAAACGTTTATATACCGGTTTCTATCATTGCACAATCTTTAAAGCAGATTGAAATATGACTTGAAACATTCCTCTAGGTAAGCTGAGCTGTTGCTGACAATTAGCGCTGATAGATGTTATGGAAAAATGAGTAGTATTCTTTGCACGTATCTCGTAATGCTCCATGCCTACAGGAATGTGTCTGCTGCCTTCTTTTGAAAAGTTGCTATTTGTTTTGGAAGGCTCTTTTTGGCTGACTGCTGCTCTCTAAGGTTGTATAACCCTGTGTCTTCATACAAACGCGACTTGGATTCCTTTTGTTTTGTCATTATTTTGTCATTGCTTCCTTTTTAGTAGGTCCTCAGTGTGCAAGACTTAGACAAGGAGCAATGAAACATTTCTTACAACTCATGGGGTTGGTTTCATACCAATAAAGTAGTTTTATATCTGTGCTCCAGAGCTGGCCACTTACTGCTTCTAGTTTTTGTTGGCATTCCTGGTAAGAAGTTTCTATGGGACCTCCTGAAATTCAAGAAAAGTTCTAGAAAATGCTTGAAGTTGAACTAACCTTTTATTAAACGCAGCCTGGAGGCAGCAGATGCATTGTTAGCATGGTACTGTAACTACAAATATGTAGAAATAAACAGGCTAACTCATTTGTATCGGTAGTGCCTTAGTTGAACCCTGCTTGTATAACCTCAGCAAATGGAGTTCATATACAGCAACTTGAAGCTTTATTGGCTGCAAACGGTAGGTCAGGAGAGCTTCACTTCAGAGGCTGCAGCACAAGGTTTACTCACCAGCCCACCAGCTTCTTGCCTTAAAGGGCAGAGTTAGCAATACTTTTTTCTCTGCCATTGTGTTGAGCTTGTGGAGTTGTCAGGCAGGACTGAGGATTTCCTTTTTCCTCAGCCTGTCCTTGGAGGGAGAGAATATAGTAGAAATCCAATGCCCTGCAAACAAATTGTAGGTTCCTAGGTTCTTTGCCCTCTTTTGGGGGGGTCGTTTCTTAAACATTGGCTTAACATTGTTGGTGCAATAATGCTAATTTGCTTATCCGGACCCTGAATTTCAGTTGCTGTAAAGTCACACTTCAACCTGGTCTTTGTAAATCCGAGTCTTCTGGTCTCCAGGAATCTGTCAAATTAAACATCCTCAGCAGAGTTAAAGACTGCGTTTCTTCTTGCTGTTTGCAAGATGACAGGATTTGACCTGGTGGTCAGTCACATGAATTTTTAAATTTAGCACGTGTGTTTCATTTTTTGAAAGTATTTTCTAAACTCATGATTTAAAATTTTATTTGAGGGAGGTTTGTTATTGTTTTACTAATGCTGTCTGAGGATTCCAGCTGGTGCTAAATTTCCTTCCAAAATTATAAGGCTGGATGTTTTTAATGGATAAAAAAAGTCCAATAGAAATTCCAGTCACCCAGTCTGTCACTTTTAATTTTCATTCTGTCATTATATAATGTCTCATGTTCTTGTATGAAAATGTGGTTAAAGAATGAGACTTTTGAAGCTGGCATCTGGAGTACATATTCCACTTTCATGTGCCTAAAGATCTTTATGATTTATGAAATACCTAGTAAATAGGTGACCAGACACTAACTAAAGAAATAGACATGAAAAAATCATTATTGATAATATAGGTAAAAATAAAGTCTCCGCATATACAGATACATTGAGGGAGCTGCAAAAACTTTAGGTTCCTTTAAAAATAAAAAGTAGCCATGAGAAGAAAACATATGTAAAATATTAAATAAAAAGGTTAGTGAAGAGATATGCTAATAAGTAAGCAAACCAAATACATATATATAAAAAGCTCCTTTGTGCAGGTAGATTATGTTGTGCCATTGCATTCTTCTTGAATACTTACGCTTGTAGTGTAACAGAGGCTATGTCAAGGTCAATTGTGGTACTGTTTTTGGAACCTCATGTCTTCAGCCTAAGGAAAAGTAAAAAAAATTTGTGTAATGGCAGCAAAAGCACTACCAGAAAAGTAATTTTTTCTTCACCAAATTCTATGGGCTTCCTTATTTTCTGGAACAGCTAAGTGAATTTCTCCTTAAAATACTATTCTTTAAAAGGAAAGAAAACTGTAGTAATGAAAAGCACAATGCTGTCTTTTAAAAGTTTACTTATTGTCTTACAGTAAGATTTCCCCCCCGCCCCCATTTCTGCTTAAGAATCCATTTTGTAATTGTACTTGGTAGAGCATGAGGTATCATGCTAGGTTTATTTTTGTGCAGAATCTTTGTGCTTCCTCTGCTGAAAAGTTTGGAGCGTTTTGCTTTATTGAGCCTCCTTTCATAGATACAGTTTATGAAGACCTTTTAAAAATTACATTTATACTGTTTTCATAAATATTTTTAATTCATTAGTGTTGACCACCAAATATCCGTAATCACACTTACTTTACACTCAGCAAAATTAATAACGTCTTGTTTTGGTAAAATAACTTACCAATCAATATTAGATACTGGCTGTTGAGAAAAGCGTATCAATGTAATGATTAGCTGTTTCATTAGCTATTTCATCTTGCGTATGACAAATTAAGTTTAACTATAAACAAAATATAGTTGTTACAACAGGATATTGAGTTGATAGGAAATGCATCAGATTTAATACTATCTCCCAACTGGTTCTCAACATGAAACTATTTTATCTTTCCATATTACAGTTGTAGCCAAGAAAATAAATAAATATATATATATATATTTTTTTTTAATGTTGGTGTTTGAATGCTAAGGATCTGTATCTCTAAATCCAAGCTGCTGCTTGTGGTGGGAATATCCCTTTAACAGATCTCAAACTCAGTTGCAGTGTGCCTAGCAACACGATGGTCCTGGAGCTGACTTTGCCAAGGAGCAGTGCCAGAGGTTCACGAGGCCAACGTTGCTGTGGAGGAAGAATGTCAATGAAGGTGGCAGTGACCTCCCCAGCCATCCTCTAGGATCAGCTAATTTGCAGATCTTTCAGTTTTATTGTCACTGTCACCAAAAGGATAGGTTTAAGCCTTTTACTTCATCCCCCCACACCATTACCTCTGTCTCTCTTCAGGCTGTTTGATGGTTGGAGTCGTGCATCATCCTACTAAGGAACTGAATTAGATTTATTTTATTGGGGTTTTTTGATTAAAATATTTTATATATGTCATTTGAATGGCAAAACCAAACATTACTTTGTTAACTAGATGCTGATTAATTTTTAGGCCTTTCCAGAAATGGAGGCATCACTGAGATAGTGTTTTCCTGTCACTTGCAGTATTGCCTGGAACATTGCTGAAATACAGTATTTTCTAATGATTACATGATTTTGCTAAGCCAAATATGAAGTTAAGTAAAATCTGTGGGTTTTTTCCTATTTAACATAGATGAGTTGAATTTTTTTTAGTATATACTAAATTTATACATAGATCTCTGCAGTCATTAAGCATTTTTAATTGTTAACAAGAGACTGTGTCATTATTGTAGATTAGCAGGGTGAAAGCAATATAGAAGGATATTTAAGGGTAGCTTCCTACTCACAGATTTTTCTAGTCAATCTTAAATAAAATGACTCCTTTCTCCATCTGATATTAGGAAAATCCTTCCAGAAAATATACTCTGAGCTTTAAGTGCTAAGGGAACAGTATGTGAATGGAGAAGAAGCTGTTAATGGCTCTGTGCCCCAGCACAGCCTCAAGAAAATACTAACCCCCTCACTTTTACATCCATAATTTCTGTGGACTTTTCCTTTGTCCAAGTACTGTGAAAGGTAGGATGAATATAAGGAAACCTTAGTGCTTTCAGCTGCGCTGACAGGAGGCTAGGAAAAGCAATTTCAGGCAGTAAAAATGCCTGGAGATATTCAGAATTTTATCATAGTCTTATGCCGACTGCTGCCAAACTTAACCCTCTTGAGAAGAATGTGACAGCAATGCTGAAGGCTTTTCGTTTTAATCACCGTGTGACTCGGTTTGAACAAAGAGAAGGTGGTTTGGATCAAAATGAAACTTTGTAAGTGCAGTGATTATCAGGGAAAAGAGTTTCACTTTTTGTATGCGATGTTCATCCCTGCCTCAAAGCTTGCAATCTAAATTTTACAAGCGGCAGTATTAGCAAAAGTGACAAAACACGAAGGTTTTGAGAAGGGGAAGCTCAGAGATGTCAGCGTTAATCATGTGAGGGCATTTCTGCATCTTGACAGCATTCCTTTTTCTTTCCTTGTTTTCTTTAAATGAAGTAGATAATGCTTGTTGTCTTCTTTTTCCTTCTTCTATAAATTATTTGAATAAGCACAAATTCTTTTCATCATGGAAGAAGTCCATTTTATGAGATATTTAAATGAAGAATAGGGTAGTGGATTGGGAAAGTATAATAGAGTGTCCCTGGGAGAGAACAAAGAATGTTACTTGTGGAAGATGTACTACTTTCAATTTCATACACTTTAGGCAGGAAAGTCATCACATACCTGTACCCGGTGAAGGTTTCTAGTCCTTGTATGATCTCTCTCCAGTGTTATTTATGCTTGTGCATGTATTATTTAAAAGTTCTTCTTGTGTGACATCTAAATTTAGAATTGTAAATGGACAAATGATATTTTCCATGATCAGGCAAACTTGTTCTGACCTAGGAAAGACACTTGCTGAACCCACAGATTTTTGGTGTTCATTAAGTGATTATGGCATACAGGTTCTCATTAGCTGTTTTATTGTGGGGAGACAAATATGAGAACTGTGCATTGAGACAGAAGAGCTGACCGTTCCTCAGGTGGACTGCTCCTCATCTGTTGCATGAAATTGTCAGATGAGCCCAGGTGAGGCTGTGGCTTTGGCGGGCCAAACACTGAGAGTGAATGACCTTTATTTACTTATTTTGGTAGTTCACCTTAATGCCACTATGTTACCCTATCTCTGTGTTCACGTCTGTGCGTAAATGAGGATTGTCAAATACAAAACACTTTCGTTACTTTGGAATATGTATACCCCCCTGTTTCCTGCTAAGATTCATGTAGGTCTCTCTCAGTACAATGTGCCATTTAAACCTCTGATTCATGTTCACTGACTAAACCCGTGGTGGTTTAAATTGTTGCTGTTCCGGCAGCAGAATGAAACACGCCTGCGCCTCGCCCTGCCTCCTCTTCCCTTGGTTGTTTCAGGTCAGTACGGCAGCTTAGCACAAACCCATTTTCGGCAGTGGGTAGGGCTGTACGGCAGAGAACGCTGGTGTGGCTGAAGCATGTGTGTGTCCTCTGCCTGTACTTTTACTACATGCAGTTAATCTTCCACAGAAGGAGTGGCATAGACAGCTGAAGGCAATAATGCAAGCTGCCTCAACAGGGTTTTTGCAGAGCTTTGTTTATTAGGGTTTTTAATGGTAAGGAAATTTGTTGTAATTAAAAAAGAGAGATCTATATACTACGAGTAATGAATGGTTATTAGGTCAAGAACAGATTAGTCTGTTTTTCATCTATGCCCTCGGTAGGCGAACAGGATCTTGATAAGATAATTTTATTATAATCAGGTAGATTTTGGACACTACAATTTTTGTAATGAGTTTTAATGCAACTATACGTACGTAAGGGTTGTAAAGACGCATATAATGGCAAGGTTTCAGTGGCAGCTTTTTCTTCATTTCCAGGGATTTGGGGACCACTTTGTGGCTAAAGTTGGATAAGTGCTAAGTGTGCACTAAAATTACCAAAGCCAAAACAGCAAACACAGGCTATGAATGAAAGACCTTTATCCAAAACTACTTTCTCTGGACTACTGGCTACTTAATATTGTCCAGGCAATATCTTATGTTGGCTTATGAAGATGACATATAGAAAAGCAAGAAATCGAATAAATGTAAGCATAACTACATGCTATCATAATTAAATTATTTTAAAGATTTTTGATTTTTCAACTCAGGACTTTCAGAGACCATATTTTCTGTGACCTCTTACCTTGGGAACTCGCAACCAATTAATTATTTTCCTTTGCTGGCTGTGCTTTACTTGATCTCTGGCTTTTGGGTTTTTTAAAGTTCAATTTGAAATTTGAATTTGAATTTGAAATTGTTTTGCTGTTATGTAGATGTGTTCTTCACTTGACTCATGTAAAAACCTTTATGAGAATATTAGAAAGATCATGTCCTTGAAGGGAACTATATCTAGTCTTAAATCTAGGCTGCATTTCATTGTATCTAAAAGAAGCTGTTGCTGTAGCTTGTTTACTAGATTTCAGGTGTATTTGCAGCAAGCCTCATTGACAGATGACAAGTTCTCCATCCTCTTCTGTTAGGCTAAAATATTATTTGCCACTGATTTTATTTGTAAATGTTGCTAACTAAAGAAACTCTGTTTTGGTGGTGAATCAGCATTTTGCATGGGATTTATGGAGATACTTTATCTGTCTATTGTATTTCCTTTGATTCTGACGGCAGTACATGAGGGTTATTGCTTAAGTGCAGCTGGAAGTTTTGGCCATGTGATCCCTGTGCATTTGCACCTCCTTTCTTCTGGTTTATCCTGGCTTGAGAAGCTTTTTTGGGGAAAAGTATGTCTGTGATGGTTGGTCGTTGATACAATTGTGCTTCGGTGATCATCTTATTTTATGAATTTCACTGCATTAGTAACGCCTGTATTTTAAAAATAAAAATCATAGCAAAGTGCTCTTGTAATAATGGTATTGATTTTGTTTTAAAATAAATTTATAGCAAGACAAAGTCTTTTTACATTGGTAAAAAGAGATTTGAAATGTGATGTACGTGAGGAATACCTGTTGATAATTTACTTTGGGAAAGATTTGGATTTCAAGTGGCAGATGAAATTCAAGAGATTAAATATAAATATTGATTCTGAAAAAAAGCAGCTCTTAGTTTTCATACAATGACAAAATGAATTGTATCTGTTTCCTGTCAGGAAGAGGATTTTGGGTTACTGTAAGTTACCTTATGGAAATCGTAGTTTAGTGAGCCATGGCTTACCAAAAAGTATTGAGATATTAGTAATTATAAAAATAATAAAGAAAACTATTAGAAATCATTGCTACCATCACCATGGCGTGCCTGGATCTTGAATACTGAGTGTAACTGGTCCATGGTAGCACAGCTGGAAGGATTTCTGAGGAAGGACAAAGGAACTGCACTTCTCTAAGGGAGAATTAGTGTCTAGGATTTTTCCAATCCAGAAGAGGAATGATTAAGGTGCAGGGGAGTATGAGAGGTCTGTATGGTCATGAGTGTCATGGGGGAGGACTGGATATAATTACTCATTGTTTCTCTTCCAGTGTAAAAAAATGAAAATCAAGGCAGCAGTATGAAAACAAACAATATGTAGTGAGTTGTGGCATGCATTGACAAAAGACACCCTGGATGTCAAAAGCTGACATGACAGGTTAAAAATTCAGAGAAACTCAAAGAGGAATAGTGTATTAAATGCTGTGATCATGCTTCTGCCTTGGCAGTCCATATACCACAGATTACCAGAGGCTGGGAGGCTACGATGGGGGAATTGTCACAGTATGTTTGTCCTGTTCTTATACTTGTGCTTAGGTGTCTGTTACTAGTTGTTGATGCTAGAGGAACTAAGGGCCAATCTAAAGCGTCTGCTTTTACCTTCCTGCTCTGTTGCGTTGTTACATCTTTATTACTTTTCATATACTAACTCTGGATATTTCTTTTCATATTTGGTCTGTCAGGAAAAGAATGCACAATTTACTTCAGCTGTTTTTTTCTGAATAAAACTGTGAGTGAAAAATGAACATCTGTGGCTGTGCGTCTTTGTGTGTTTGTGGAAGGTGGCTGTGAGAGTAGAAGTGTCAGTATGATCGACTGTCCCCATCTATTCTCACTACTGAAGCAAAATACCTTTTGGAAGAGCATCAACAAAGCAGTCATGAAGGGGACTATATTGCTACTTCGGATATCAAGCATTAGGGGATAAACTTTAACTTTTTTTCCAATAATTCTAGTAGTTAGGAGCCAAGCTATTATTGTAGGCAGTCCACAGCAAAAAGGGCTTCTTAACCCTATCTAAATATCATGATTTTTTAAGATAAAAAGTGATGCTGCGAAAGTAGGGATGCCTACACTACACGTGGCTGTCAGATACCCCTCCCAAGCTGCAACTGGTTCAGCAGAGGTCCAACAAGTCCTCTACTTTTTCATGCCATTAGAAAATGGGCGGTATGATACTGGTAGGAAAAATGATATGGAGGTCACTAACAGTGCAAAGGCTGCAATACTGTATTCAAGGAGGGACTAAATGCTTGAGAAAATTTCCTTGACAGCCTGTTGTGGCTGATGACAGTTAGCAGTTCCCAGCAACTAACTAGTATTTTCTCAAGTATTTCTGCAATCACCAAAGTTAACGATAAAGCTAACAACAAAGTCCTATAGTGAACAAAGCAAGTATCTTAATGAGCCATGATGAGGCTTGAGTATGGCCGTGGTGTTCCACTCCTAATCAGCAGCATGTTATCTATTTTCTGAAATAATGTGTTATCCATTGAGAAATAAAACCATAATTCAAACTAGATCTCCATATAACTGGGGCTGATATATTTACAGAGTTGGAAACAACGTGTAGTTTGCTCTGCCTGTCAGCATATCTCCACAACTATGTATTCTTGTCAGTTTTTTTATAGAGGAGAGGTGTTCCATCCTACTCCTTTCATTTTGCAATTAGATCAGTTAATGCTGGTTTGCCCCTAATAACATTTTCTCATTTTCTTCTAAAATCAGTATCAATATTTATGTTCTGTGAAGAAAATGCATTCTTGTCCTTTCTTTGCTAGGTGTTTGTTCCTTGTCTTTAAGTGGCTAAATCATGAAGTGGATTCTCTATGCTCAAATTTGTTTACCTGTGTTGCAGTTCCATGCACTACTGCATCTTCAGGCTAGTTTGAGTCCTGTTCCTTTTGTTCATGGATTCAGGATGTGGAAAAGATGGGAAAATGTCAGATGAAGTTGTAGATTAGGATGTCAGTGTTGAAATTACTCTCATGACAGAGTATGTCTTGTTCATTTTCTTGTAGATGAATTTAAGTGAACTTGCAGAAACCAGCAAGACCATGGGTATTTTTATTTTTCTTCCTTATAAAGTAATTATTGTTTGAAAAATGATGTGCTTGTGCAGAAAATGTTGAAATTGCAGGTGGATATTTCGTTTATACTGTGAGGTTTGTTTTTTTCCCCTATTCTTGGAAACATTATTCTTGTTACTGGTAATTTAAAATAATGAAAAATGAAGGTAACATGCATTGAAAACATGCCTTCTAACAATGTTTGTATTCATACATGCAGACAAATTTCAGTCTAGAAGGCAGCATATCTTTGCAATGCTTTCATCAAAAAGCAGTTTTGCAGCTTTTAAATGTGGTAGCTCATTCATATTATTAATTACATATATATTTTGGTCCAATGCTTCATCCCGGCTGCAAGCAGAATTCCCATTGACTTCAGGGGAACCTTTGAATTTTAAGGAAGTTTGGCTCAGTTTTCTATATTCAGTCTAGCAGTGATATGGAAAGCCCTACCTAATCTTCTGATTTTTCGGCAAGTACACAACATGACTCATGAGTGCCTCCATTACAGTAGAAGGGAATGCAGCAGAAGCATTACTAATGAGGACAGGAGTCTCGCATGAAACAAGTGTGCATCTGTGTTTGTGTGCTGAACTGAAGACAATATGTTAACATATGTTAAAAAAATCACGTTTCTCATCTCTGTTAAGAAATATTGCTAAAAAGCATAGGCCGTGAAAGAGAAAAGGGAGAGAATGCTTAGCTCTGGTTTGCTACACTGCACTTCATGTTTTCAGTCTATTTTCCAAATAAGCAAATTGACTGGCAGGATTTAAAAATAGTATTATTTTTCCATGTATGAAAAAATGCTAGTTGTAAGAATATTATGCTACATTATTTTACATTATTAAAATAATGGTTGTTATGAATGAATAAAGTGTAGATTGTTATGGTATTGATGTAATGAATGATTAAAATATAGATCGTTATGGTAAATACATGACAGTTTAAAAAGTATAACTCTAGGATATTATTTTAGAACTTTTGTATCCAAACTCCAAAGAGTTTGGCTAAATTTTGTTATAGTTTCTTTGTTGAGCCCTCCTCTTCCCCCCAGTTGCATTACATTGCTCTTATTTTTTCAATTTAACAGCGTATTGGCCATTTTTCCTTGAAGTGAAATACGACCATATAACATAAAAGGCATTAAGATATTCCATGTCTAGATTAAAGATTAAGATTGAGTCAAGATTAAATCTTATTGTTTTGTTGCTGTCATCTGTTACTGTCCAGTTTGCCTGGTGGAATACTTGAACATTCAAAATTAGAGTTGAAATCTGAAATCCTGTGTGTGTGTGGTTTTTTTTGTTTTGTTTTGTTTTGTTTTTTTTAATGAAAAACATATTTTTCTATTTATGTGAGACTGTAATCTTAAAAAAAAAAATTAACTGTTTACTGTCATGTAGAACTTTTATTAGATATTTAACATGGTTCCTTGACTACTGCTACAAGAAGCCTTTTTTCATCCTGTGAGAACTTTCTGCATAACAGAATGTTGTTGGTCACACTTCAGTTTATTATTCATGCTGCCTTTATTGTCCACAACAAAATAATCTGATGCATATAAATCAAGTTCAGGTTATGTCTTGTGCTGTTATAACTGGACAAAATGATTTATCTTAGTTCAGTCTCTTCAGTTCTTTCTTGTTCTTTGCAACAGTATCTCTAGCTGTGTTTGAGTTGACCTGCTTTCTTATTAATCATTTTCTTTCAAAATTAGGGCAATATTAGCATACTTCGTATTATATTTAGATTTCATTGTTCTTGGAGTTCCATGAATTCACTGTTAGATTTAGAACGTGAATTTAATATTTTGTGCCAATGGAGTTGTAGCCTGTCTTGTTAACCATTTCAACCTCTTAGAAGTGGTTTTGAAGATCGGTAGCAAAATCTTGGCTCTGAACCCTAATAAAAAGACATATTTATAATAATTTTAGTGTTAACACTTAGAAAAATGTAATATAAATTTAGACCCAGTTTTTTACTTCTCATAATAGATTAGTAGTTTTGATAACCAGCTTGATTGTAAGCTCACTTTCAACAGTGATAGAAAAGATTTTTTTTTTCATTTTTATTTTTATTTTGGTCTCTTGTTTGTAAAGACTTGGATCTTGACCAAATAGGTAGTCATAGACTGTAAAATGGGCAACTTTAAATTCATACTCATTTCAATATTAGTTAGATAAACACAGGAGATGGAATTATGTATAGGAAAAGACATGAATCCATTCTGAGGTCTTTTCAACTTGACATTCTGCGGTGCTGGTTTTAAAGATTTCAAATCTAAAACCCTTGCAGAACTCACAAAATTAATGCCTGAAGTCATGACTTTTTTAGGCTGCGTGTGCTATGAGTTACGTTCACTTGGACAACACTCGAGTGTTTGAGCACATACACTAAATTTCATACCAGCAAAGCAGAAACTGCATGCGTTATGGTCCAAATATATTTTGGTGCCATGATATGTGATTGTAAACAGGCCTTTAATGCTCTCCCTGAATCAGAGAATCGGCCTGAAGGCACTGTAATTCTGTTGCAATTTTTTTGTTTGTTTGAACAAAGGGTTGTTGTTAGGGCTTACATAAAATCTGAGCCGCTCGCTCCTCAGCTGAAGTTGAAAGAGGACGTCCTTCCTCCCCACCCTGTCACATGCAGAGATACCATCTGGGTGTATGGGATGAACTCCAGATCGGACTTGGAACTAATCCAGTAAATGTTACAGAAACCTTGATGCAAACAGAACAAACCATAACCAAATGAAGCCTTTCATCAACAGTGATGCATTCAATGACATAATGATTTTTTAATGTGTGTGATACCACAAAGCATTAGTTTCCTCCAGTCAGTGTGGGAACTTTTGGAAAGGTGTAAGTTTTAAGTGTTTTAAGAATGTTTTGCGTGAAACCTTATGCCTTATTTTTGAGGGTGTTTCTTCTTGTGGTGTTGTCAAATACTGCTTTCTGGAGCAATGGTTTCTTACACTTCTTATTTGTTTATTTATCTCAGTAGGACTGAACATGAAAGAAAAGAGAAAAAGCTTAGACAGCCATCCTTACCTTTACTAGTTTTGATTTCTATCATTCTGATTTTTTTTTTTTTCTATTAAAAGTCATTTTCTTAGACCTGTGAAGTGGAAGATTACTTAGAAAAGCAAGAACCATTTTTCTGTTCCTTTTTTTTGGATTGTTTTAAACAGCTACTTTTTCTCGTGGTTACACATAATTATTTTTTTATTTCAAAAAATACCTGAAGGTCTGAATTTGATCTGTTCTGGTGCATTCTCAATCTCTAACTTTATGTTCTGTTTATATTACCTAAACTTCAAGTAATATTATTTCAGTCCTGACACCAGGTATAAATTCTCTGTCCTGTAATATATTCTGTTTAAAAAAAACCAAAAACCCCAAGGTATTAAGATATGACCAAGAGCTGATCAGATGGGTTCTAACTGATTCTGCACTTTTGATCGTCCCTTGTTTATCTTGGTCTCGCTGAGGTTTCCTTTTCCTGGCTGATCAGTAGCTCACTCATCTTTGTTTCTAATGCGCTGTGTCCAAAACTAATTCAGATCTCTACTTGAGATCTTTCTTCCAAGTTTAAAAGATCGTACGTGCTCTGAGAAGTTGTTAGAGGGAGCCATGGCATTCTGAATGGAAACTCTCAGGCTCCCACCCAGCCACAAATCAGTCAGTGTTTGTCATCTGCTCTGTCTTCCAGACCTCAGCATTATACGGTAGATATCCACAAGGTAAAATCTTTAAATTTAAAGGTCATTGTCAAATGGCTATTAGAGAGGCAATAAATAATCAAGAACAGCTAGGGCTTTTTGAGGCAAAATTATATCTCATGGCTTTTAGGGCTTTGCATATTGTGACCTTTTTTGAGGTGTAACAGAAAGAGTTAGAACAGCACTTGGAAACAAGGGGATTTAAAGTTAAGTTCCTAAATACTCATTTGAGGCTACTAAGTAGACCTGGCCTGATTTTTCGGGATTGCTGAGCAACCCAGAATCCCAGTCAAATAACTCAACAACTGTGGATTTGTTAAAAAACAAGTAAATAATCTCCACAGACAGTCTGTAAACTTAACTGAGATTTGAAATTTGATAATTTCCTTCTAACTCATATTACACGATGATTGATTTTTAGCCAAGTTAGGGATTACAGATATTTAGCCTAGATCTTTGTTTCTGATTGTTGAGTTGTCTTCCTGGAATTGATGGTTATACCACTGACAGAAATACTATTATGAATTAAATTTAATGGATCCATCAACAAAATGTATTGTTTCCATTCCTCCTATTTTTCATTCATTGATATATTTTTAATTCCGTATATTTGTCAGTCTTCTCTTTTTCCAATTCTCCCTTTTCCATGTAGTTGCAGTCAAGTGCTTTCAGGCTTTTCTAACAAGCAGTGCTCTGCATTGTACCGAGAGCATCGTGAATGGAAGCAGCGTGACTGGAGAAGAGGAGGAAGAGCTGTTGTAAGAGGGGTCTGAAAGTAACTGGTCAGTTTGAATTCTTCTCAAAGCCATGTTTAGGTGATTCCTCCTGACTGATGAGGGAAGCACCTCATGCATACGTGTTAGGATACTATGACCTTGCCTTTCATATCTGGCACTTGTTTACAATTTGGTTGTGATCAGAAGGGAGCAGAAAAGTTAAGTAACCTTTCTGAATATGGATTAGAGTTATGATGTTGGTGTCAAATAGTATGTTTTATACTACTTTTTTCAGTTTGAATTGGGAACTGGAAGTCTCCAGGGCATGAACAATTAATACTTAATAGAGAGCAGTTGAAAACCAATTAAGTTTTTGTTGATCAAAACATATTTCAAAGATTCAGAGTTGTATTCCAAAAGGGAGATTTTAACTGGGTAAAAGACTTAGATGAGAAGTTGGGCAGTGTGTGGAAAAATGAAATCAAATGAAACAATGACTTGCTTCAATCTGTGTTTTCCATTGCTTTCACAGTGCGTAATATCCATTGCATGCTTACTGGAGAGCTTGATCTTGCTGGGCTGCGTTTCAGTGAAATTTATTTTTGAAGTGGGTTGCTCTCTTAAACTCAGCAGTCACACTTTTGTCCAGTGTCCAGGACGGATGAAAGGGTGGGTGACTTACACTGTTCTTCATGTAATATATATGAGGTTGTTTTAAAATACTGCTAGGTGGTAGCAGGTGGGTAAGAATAAATCACGTTTCTGCTCTGTTGGAACCAACAGCGTTTGTTTTTTCTATCTCTTTCCATCATCCAGTAGAGAATTTTTTGTAACTTCTTGTTAATGCCAAGGAGTAGACAACATCCATTCCTTCACTGTGTTTTTTTCCAATTCCACGGTTTGTGTAACAAAATAATTATGTTAGAAATAAGAGGTTTCTTAGAAGTTGGCACTGTTACATTTGTATGTGCTATCTTGATTTGAGCATTAATAACTGTAAAACTGGATTAGAAAAGTAACAGCTAAAACAGTTATTTGGCAACACCTTGTTTGTTTGCCCCCTGGTAATTCTTGGTGTGAGGTGAAACTGTGCCAGAGAGATGAGCAGCACGCATTGTCTAAGGAATACACTAATGTCTTTAGTGGGCTAGTGATGCAACTTTGTTGAGATGAATGATGCATTTTAGAAAATCTAGTTTTAGAACTGCAGTTCTGATAATTGTCCCCACCAGCTACATATTTTCAAAACTTGTATGTGAACTCTGAGTTACGTTCCTGCTTTCATGGGGCACTGTGCTGGAATTGGTATTATTATTTTCCTACCCATGTGGAGCTGAAACAAGAGCTTAGTGAAGGCTTTTTCAGGAAAGCTGTAAGTGTGGTTCTCAGGATAGCTAGACAGGGACAGTTTCCAGAGTTTGGAAATTTTCCTGGTTAAAGTATAAAGAAAACTTCTGCTTCTGATGAGGCTGCATTTTCTAGAGATCAAACCCAAATATACCTTACAACAAAAACAGTAAGAAAAATCTTATGCTGACATTAGTGGCAAGTTTGTCTCCGTAAAATAATTTGAAGACTCAGAAGAGTGGTTTACTATTTTAGAAAAATTTATCACAGAGAGGTAGCACTCTTCAGAATGCAACTCTAATTTTTGTATGAAATAGAAAAGCATTTAGCAATTACTTCTGTTACAGCCAGTATTCTAAAATCTGATGGATGCTGTATTGTTTTGCAGAGGAAACCGTATACACTGTCTGTACTGAGTTTCATTCTGTTACCATTATATAAGAAATATTGTACAGTGAAAAATTAACAACTTTTAAATACCAACTTTGTCATGCTTCCCGTGCTTTCCTAGTACAGTTAGTTATGGTATTCCTAGGTGGATAAGAAAAGCTGAATAATACCCAAGCCACATGGACAGAACATTAAAATTCTAGTAAAAATCTAGGTTGTTAGCTCAGAAAACCCCATGCCTAGGAAATAATGGTTCTCCACTATATTTGGCTTTCTAAAGCCTCAATAAAATAGCAGGATAATTCTAATACTTATGTGGATGTGACTATTTGTGGAATCTTAAATCACTAGTTTATAGGATTGTTACTCATGGGAAGGTTATATGAGTGATAAATTGTACTGATAGTGTATTTATGGACAATGTGGTTGGGGATGAATTATTAACAGTGTAAATAAATGTACTGTTTTGAAGCGCTGTTGTTTGTATTGTAAGTCATGATACTTTATTCAAAATAGGCAGCTGAGAAAAGATATTACTGTGAATAAATATCTCAGTAAGTACTGTAGTGATGTTCCTCAGGCTCTTCGTTGTGCAGATGATGCCAATTACAGTTGGTTATCACATGCCTCTTACTGTCCTCTATGTCTGTGTAGAAGCAAAGGTCTCAGCCTTCCTGCCCTCCCCAAAAGAACAACTAAATACTTGATTTTATCAAGTGAAGAGCAGAATGGATTTGTTTTAGTAATGATTAAAACACAGCTGACCCCAAAAGTAAAGAAAAAACACAAACCTTTGGACAGAGGAACAACTGAAATTGTTAAATTGTGGTCCCTTTTGTGGAATAAATTGAGGCGTTACTATGAGTGACTATGTTAAATTGTTACTATGTTAAATTGAGGTGAGTTACTATGTGAGTAACTGATTTGAATGTTAGAAATTAACATCCTTTTTCTCAGAGCGAACAACACAGAAGAAATTGATATGAGGACAACTTGTTCAGAATTACCTAAAGATCAAACAAAATGTGTGCATCATGGTGAAGAATGTTTTGGCCAAAATTTAAACAGGTGGAGAGAGATGTTGTGAAGAACATTAACCTCCCAATCTTCTCCTACTGAAGCCCTCAAAAAAAGCCAAACCCAAAAACCCTTCCAGATATAATGTGCTAGTCTTTAAGAACCATGAAGGTGGTTTTTGTTAAGTAACTAGCTAGTTATTCACAAATACAACAAATTATTGCCTCTACAAATCTATACTGCCCAGCAGTGATTGCAGAGGCAAGGAAGAATGTGATTTAGTGAAAATACTAGTTTGGAAATAATTTATTTTCTATTTCTGACCTACTGGTCATGAACAGTTTGTCTACAAATAACAAAGCAGGTATCAATTAAAAGTGTCAAGTGCCTTTGCTTTATGTGTCAGTGAAAATCCCCTCCCACTGCCCCTCGCCATGGATATTGAAAGCAGATACAAACTGAGGGAAAGCTGGAATCCAGGGAGCAGTTGGGGAAGATTCATTTCCATAAGAAATGAGGCTAAAAATACATTTTAATGCATTGCTAATAGTGATGTATTGGTGAGAGCAAGTTTAATGAAAAGCTGTCTTATGCAGTTACAGGATAACATTGTTCCTGTAATTGGGTACTGAAAGCAGGCCTTGTTATTTGTTGCAACAAATGCTGGAGAAATGACAAGATAAAGAGGAGGTCACGGAATGGTGATGAAGCTTTTAAAAACAGAAACAATACACATGAACACTTTTAGTGACGAGATGGTGTATGAATGGTATCAGTGCTAATGTTTAGTCAGTGGTATTAAAGTTAGTGAAACAGAACATGTTTTCAGTAGGTAGGTAAAGTTTTGTAAAGCCTGCTCAACTGATTCAACAACATAATACTTGAGAAAATAAATAGAATGGATAATAAACACATTAAAAGCGAAGTGTATAATAGACTGCTTTTGTCTGAAGCTGTATTTGAGGATTTTCTTGTCTTCTGCACATTACTTTCTTAACTGTGGAGGCAATGGCTTGCAGTATACAGAACAGAAATTTAGATTATATTACTCACTTCATTCACAGTGTTTAACAAAGTATGGGACTGAAGGCAGAAGAGAAAGCACAGGCACAGCCTGAATAGTCTGATAGTTCCCCATGTTGCTGAAGCCTGTTTTTGTTGTTCTACTAAGGGGAAATATCTGATAGACCATAGGTCTGAAGGAGGCGGTGAGACTGTTCGGTTGATCCTGCCTCCCGTGTCGCACTTGTCACATACTTGTCCATTTTTACAAAGATGGCAAATGATGGAGACTGCCAAGCTGCGCTGGGTGCTCTGCTCTGGTGCTTTGCTGGCCGCTGCTGCGGGGAGAGTGGTTTTGATGAGGATGATGATGGCTATAGGTGGCTGTCCTGTATCTGAGATGATTGTTTAGTTTGGCCAAGAAAATACAAAGAAAAGCTTGCAGAGTAGGTGTCACTCAGGATACTAGCAGGTTACTGCTAAGCCAAATGGAAATAGAGGCTGTGTGCTCGGTACAACCAAAGGAGGTTCCTTTGTTGAAGTATGCTGAATAGTTTTCATATTGAAATATTAAACTTCAGTATAGAGTTAATTTTCTTAAGGGAGGATGAGAAAATAAAATTATTTCAGTTTCTCTTACTTAGTGTTATGACTTTATGTTAGTCATTGTTTAAAGTAACTTCAGTTTTTCTCAGAAATTGGTTTACAATTTACACCATAAGAGTGTCAGTAGAGTCTGAAATGTCTGTTGTTTTCATTTCTTGTTATAAACAGTCCACATTGCCAGTGTACCGTGTGGCAGCAACCTTTCTCTGCCTCTGTAATTTTCAGCAGTGTAGGTGCTAGTAGGCAAAAGTGAATTAGAGAAAGTTACTTCTTCTGAATGCCACTGTCTAAAAAAAAAAAAAAAAATTCTAGTTAACATTGGTCATATTTAATGCATGTACTTATTGCAAAGAGATTTAGCAACAGTTAAGTGGAAATGACACCTGTCTGCTTT
Organism: Mycteria americana; assembly: GCF_035582795.1. Taxonomy (NCBI): domain Eukaryota; kingdom Metazoa; phylum Chordata; class Aves; order Ciconiiformes; family Ciconiidae; genus Mycteria; species Mycteria americana. Next base: position 37,768,953 of record NC_134371.1, read on the forward strand.
AAGAAAGGTTTTAGCATAAAATGTTCCAAATCCTGTGACAATGTATAATGTTCTGTATGCTAAATGGGTATGTAGTGTAGTCATTTGTCTTAATTATAGTCAGTCATTTTCTTTTTAGAAGTGAAATGCTAATATAGTGCTTTATAATTTTTATGCTGTACAGATTCCTTTAGTGTCTAACACCTTATATATATACATATACAATTTAACTGTTACAACTGTTGCACGTATCTTAATAGTTATTGTTGTCATGTTTCCCATTTATGTTAAAAATTTTTCTTATTATGTTCATTAAGTTGTCTACCGATCTTGTTCTGTAATATATGGATCATTTTATAGTTCTGATTTCCCATCATGCCAAGAAGCTAGGAAAATATTTTGTGATGGACGCATGGAAAACCAGTATTTTTTCTTAGCAAAGTAGTTGTATTTTGTGTTAAAATCAAAACCTAAAAGTAAAACCCAAGAGTAATGATGATTAAGAGCACTACTCAATCTGACTGTGCTGAGAATACTGACACTAAAATGGGGATGTATGAGTCGGAGCTTTAGTCAGAGTTGTGCTACTCACATGGAGCCAGGTACCATGAGGCAGAAGACCCATTGCCAGGCTGTTTCAGATGGCTTTGGGAAGAGCAGCGCTCCCTTCCTTGTCCCGGCCTACCTCTGACCTTCCTTTTCGCCCTGCAGCCACCCTCCTGAGCATCCCGTCTGCCCTGCCAAGGGGCGTGGCTCAGTTTTAAGTGAATTTGTTACTCGGAGGGGGGTGGTGTTTTGCAATGTAGTTTTCATATGGAACAATGAGGAATGAAAACTTTTGATTCAATTGCTTAGTAAGCGGGAATTAGTTCTTTGTACTGAACTAGGAATGATGTGATGGAGGTATGAATGAGGGGTTGCTTATACAGCAAATTCTGGTGTTTTTTTCCTTAAGTTTTGTATACCTGATGTTGTATGTGTGTTAGTAATGTGAATGAGATGAGATCTAGCTAGCATTTACTAATGTCAGAGTTCTTTTATTACTGACATAGAAGATTCACAAACAAAAGGAGATTTCAGTGAGCCTGCTCGATAGACAAGAAATAGACTTCACATGGCAAGCAAGTGGGTTTTGAGTAATGTACTCCTTAAAACTGAATGTTTTTCAGTAGTTTTTCAGTAGAAACAGGCAAATTATATTATCACATTATATAGTAAATTTGTAAAAAGATGTTCCTTTGGTTACTGTTTAAGGTAAGGGATATCTTGAACCTTTATGGAAGTATATGCAAAAATATAAATCTTTAAAAAGAGATGAATGTGGTTGAGTTGAATAGTATTTTCTATTCAGAAAACTTTCAGATAGTTTTTTTAGTTTTCTAAACATAGGCCCATATTTTGTTGGTCATTAATCTGCTCAGTTATGGTACCCAACATAGGTCATAGCATTGCTGTTTGAACGTAGATATTTATGTTCGGTCCCAACCATTTGTTATATTTTCTGTTGAAGATACATTGAGTTACATTTGTACAAGTCATTGCATACTTAGACTCTGCTGATTGGGTATATATATTGTGGTTCCCAGACTGTACAGGTACTAATAAATGTAATTAATTTACTTTGTGCAACTTCCTTACCAGCCCAGGCTCTTGCCTTACTCCTATTCCTTTATTCAGGATTTAGCTTTTCTTGGATGTACATTGCTGAGAGGAAGTATTGGTAGAAATTCTTGAAACGTAAAGTTTATAAACCTCCGAGCAACCACATCAGTTTAAAAAAAAGGGAGAGGGAATAGGGGAAGGTTTCAGGTGAGAGTTAAGATAAAAAACTAACCTTGGTTTTGTTTCTTTGGTCTTCTAAAAATACCTTTCTCCTTCTCTTCACCATTGTGAAAAATTAATTCAACCCACTTGCCTGCCCCATCTCTAGTGTGGGAGTGGGAAAAGTCTGTCTTGGTAGGATTTAATAGTGCCAATTCCATGTCCGCAATCCTTTGGACAGTGCTATTTGCTATTTCTGCTATTAGATATTTAGATGGAAATAGTTTTTTATTTGCAGGACTTAAGAGCATTCTCACTGCTGAAAAATATTGGGGGAAAAAAAGATAAATTTCTTTACATACCCATTTCAGTAGATACAGAGTGACTCTGAACATGTTATTTTGCTACATCTACACGCCAAACCTATTGTGGATATGATTATATTGCTAAGAAACAGAGGAATTGGAATCTCTAAGGTCTCAGCATTTAAGAACACTTTTATTTGTAAGGCCTTGATAGAATTTGTATTTCTGGAGATAAAAATGAATAGTTATTTGATTTTTCTTAAACACATCTTCATAGGATAAACAAGATTAAACGTTTAGTGATCGAGAACCTTGTTCATAGCAACAGAGACGCTGTCTTGTTCAGGAGAAATAATCAGTCACTATTTTGGTCTCTTTAATTGTAACAATTCTTAAATAATTACTGAAAAATAGCAGAACTTTGTATATAGCTTTCAGTAAATGCTTTCATTTCACAAAATCCATTCTTAACTAAAAAGCAGAGTAGAAATATAAACAGATTATCTACTGTCTGCACTTTATTTGTGTCTGTTGGTTCTGTTAATGTCAAAGAGATGTATGTTGTGGTATTAACAGGTCTGATGTGGATTAGTTTCAAATGCATTCTCTTTGTCCTGATTCCCATCTCCTGGGCCTGAGCAGTGATATAATTACTGCTCTTTCTCCTTGAAGAAAAAGAACCTTGAAGAAAAGGAGCCTGCAAGCTCCTTATTTTACAGCATTGCTTTCTGTCTACATGATGTTATTTTCATGCATTTCAACTTGATTTAAAATGCATTTTTTTTTGCAATTTGTATTTAACTTCTTTCTCTTAAAAATAAAATGTTATTTGTATGTTTGAGACATATAATTTCTTTAAGACTTTCTGTGTTGGATTTGGAGATGCTGATTTATATTTGTCTAAATTTAGGGTTGAAATACAGCATATTGTACATGCCATTGTCTTTTAATTGTAGGGAGTGCTGAACAATTTTTAGTTCTTACAAAATCAGGTTCTTATTCTTGAAATGTGACCAATTATCTAATACAATTCTTTGTGGGTGTGGGTTTGCATGGAACATGGCACAGCAAGTGGTGACGTGTAATCTCCCTTTTGAGGAATATGTATTGTATTTCTAAGATACCTGCTGAGAATAGCTGCCAAAATTAGGTAGAAAATTGAGAGTAAGAAGATATTCAAAGCAAGAACTTAAAATCTTACTTGCCAGAGATTTGTAAATGAGTATCAGTTAAAATCTTAACATGGTGGACACAATCAGGCATATTCTTTTTCCCCATCTTTAAGATTGTGTCTGTTCTTGGTTTATATCTTTCTAGCAATATTTTGAAAGGCTGCATGCACTCAGATTTTATTTTTTTTAAGACTGAATTTCTAAAACATAAACAAAAATAGAAAGTCTAATGTTTTCTGATGCTACCTTCAAGGGCATATTCACGGTGAATAATTTCCATACGAATGCTGCAGTATTTTCAAAATACTTTTTGTGAAAGGAGAATCCAGCTATTGGTAGCCCTATAGGCAGTGTAGAAGAAGGATGCAGTACTGCTGATGCATCACACTTCACTGTGGGTAAAATGCAACTTCTACTCTGTTCTGGTTAAAAGTTTCAGCATTGCTTTTTCTGTAATTTCTTTCTCCCATAAAATCAAGATGTAGTTTTCCATCAGAAGCTAAGTAGTAATGTCTCAAGCCAGCATGGCTGAAGAATGGCAGAGCTCAGGCTCCCCTCTAGTGCCTCCCCTTCAGTTTTTTCTTGTCCTTCACAACTGCAAGTCAGGTTCTGTTTTCCAGTATGAAATTCAAAGTACAGTTGTTTAAATATTGTGTTAGAAACTAAAAGCGGCATAAAAATGAGGAAAAGCCTTTAAAATGCAATTGTACCTCATAGTGAACTACTAAAAGCTGCTCGGTACTACATGTCATGAGTCTTTAATTACAGAAGTTAAAAGGTTGGTACTTGTGATTTTCCAGATGATTGAAGGCATTCAAAGCCTTTCAAGTCTGTGCCACTTCTCAACTCTCCTCCCACCTCTATTTGTTCATTCTCCTTTGGTCGCCTCAGTGTGTGAGTCAGGGAGAGATGAAAAGAAATAATTATCAAAGCAGAAGAACACAGAATGAACAAATTAGGTATTTTTAAAAATACTGTCAGGATTTGAGCTATACTTAGCACTCCTTTAGCTTTCCAGAACAATGGAGAGTTGCATTATATTTTGAGTTAACACATATGTGCAAGTTACACAATACTAAGAATATTCCTAAAAAGCATTTATTGATCCAGCTCAAAATGTGTAAAAGAGAGAAGCCTTTTAAATCAAACAGCATGAATTTTTTATGTTTTGGGATCTTTGCTCCTTCTTTCTATTCTTCGCCTTTTAAACTTGTGTTAATAGACTCTCTACCAAGATTTTGATTTATTACAAATAGTTTTTCATGATAATATATTGATTTTTTTTTTTTCTGTTGGAGGAGCGCTCTCTACTTTGTCAATCATTTGACCCCTCTTGTGATGATAGTCTGCTTTCTTTGAATGTTTGAGAAAGAGCTTATAGAGAGCTCTCTTTGAACCCTCGCTGGGGATGATATGGAAGAATTCGATTAAAATTTTGTCCTTGGTCTAAGAAGGATTTAAATAGATGTTTCTCATGTCTCAAGGTCCCAGCTTTGATGTAAACAGCACATGTGAGATGGGTGTGCTCTGCCTCTCTTGGTGTGGTCTGCCATTGCGCATTAAAAAAAACCTTAAGATTTGTTTGGCCGGAAAAAGCCATCCTGAATGTGACTCTGAAGCCTTGTCATTTAGGGCACTTCCTGGAAAAGGAAATTTTCAAAAGACTTTTTTGACTCCAGTTCCAACTCAGAGTGCTGCTTGTGTGTGTTTGTCCCATGACAGTTTACTCATTCCCCCTCCCCCCCCCCCCCGTATGCCTAGTTACTCTGGTTTAATTTTTGAAGTGTTTGATGTAATCGCTGTGTCAGTTTTTGCTGGGCTGCATCTCCTTACAGTTGTCAGCAGGCAACTTCTCCCTTCTTTCCAGCGGGCTGTTCTCCTGCCTTTTCTCAGTTTCCAGTTTGCCTATCTGTCCTGTTTTTTGGGGGGTTTGTGGCTTTCTTCTTCTAAATGTCATTCAACAGTTGAGTGATGAGGATGGTTTCAGTGCTGGGCACCTTTTATCTAGGGCCTCTAGAAAGGCTTGTCTGTCTAATGCCTAGCTCAGAATTTAGATTTAGCTAAGGTAAAGAAACCTGCTTAAGAAATTGATGATAAGTAAAAGCGAAAGTTTTTAATATATATAATTGTGATCCAATAAAAGTATTTAATAATCTCTCATTTCTTCTTGGCAAATATTACATTTTTTAGTGGCAGATATTACTCTGCAATGCAGAGTAGAGACAGAAAGTGATGATAAATGAAAAAGAAACTGGCATGTTGGTTTTCATTGTCCCAATGGATGCATAAAAAATTATACCACATAAGTAATAATAAACGACACTGTGTCAATTTGTATTTCAATGATCACAAATTGTATTTCCACCTCATAAAAGCGAATCTTTTAATGACCACTTGCCTCTGCTACTGAAGTGTTTTGTAGTGCTAAATCATTTCAGTCTATCACTTCTGCTTCCCTTTTACAGAGTTTGTGTTTAACTGACAACTTTAACCTCAAGTTGTGTCTGGAAGTAGCTGTTTTCAGATTGATTGGTGTGTAAATATCCTATGGTACTTTCTACACAAATATATTAAGTTTTATTTAGGATAGAGCTGTATAAGTAGGGAAGAATAAAATCTGTGTTAAGCTAGTATAATTACAGAATCAGTGGAGGGGTTTAAAAATAGCTAGTCTCAGATGGTATTTGGTAAAGGTAATTAAAGCATGAAGAGTAATGATAAAAACCTTTTGTTCTGCTGCTCTCCTGTAGTGCTTGAGGCTTAATGTTTTACAATCAAAATGCTAGTTTCTGTCCTGGAAACCTCACTGTGACAGAAACTTCTTGTCTGCTGCAGAAATGGAAAAAATGTTGCTAGTCTCCTCTAAATATATACATTAATAAAGAAAATATGCTATTTTAAAAGGTATTGGTTTGTCAGCTTGATGTGTTTTAACTGTTCATAGCAACTTTGCTTTTTTGGAAGGAATACCATCCAGGCAGAGTGACATGTTAATAAAAAAATGACCCTTTAGTAACTGCTCATGTATATAGTTTTAATATTAGTGGCATATAAATAGAAAAGGAATGTGATGCTGGTTACCATAGCTCGCTAGATGGATGTTCTTGTGTGAAAGCGTTGGTAACCAGCTGTTGCCATGAAGGTCTACAAGTGGTACTGTAGGCAGATACGTCCTCCTTGGTGCATAAGGCAGAGCATTGTTGGCAGGTCAAGGAAGGTGATCCTTCCCCTCTGCTCAGCCCTGGTGAGGCACAGTGTCCAGTGCTGGGCTCCCAGGACAAGAGAGACATGGGCATGTTGAAGTGAGTCCAGTGCAGGGCCATGACGATGATTAAGGGCTTGGAACATCCATCATCCAAGGAGAGGTTGAGAGCTGGGATTATTTAGCCTGGAGAAGAGAAAAGAAGGCTCAGGGGGGATTTTATCCATGTGTACAAATACCTGGTGGCAGGGGGTGTTAAAGAAGACTGAGGCAGATGCAGTGTTAGCCAGTGACAGGACAAAGGCAATGGGCACAAACTGAAACACAGGATATTCTGTTTAATGGTAAGAAAAAGCTTTTTACTCTGAGCATTGTGAAACACTGGGACAGGCTGCCCACAGAGGTTGCTGAATTTCCATCCCTGGAGATATTCAAACACTGACTGAATGTGGTCCTGAGCAACCTGCTGTAGCTGCCTCTGCTGTGAGCAGGGGCTTGGACTAGACAATCTCCAATGGTCCCTTCCAACCTCAACAACTCTGTGATTCTATTTTAGTCAAAGAACTCTAAAATTGCAGGAGAATTTGGCTGTATATTTCTGTACTGATAAGAATTTTTTAAGCTATGTTGATTATACCTCAAGTTTTCCATGGATTAGTATTTCTCTGTGCTTAGAAGAAATATCTTCTGTGCTTTTTTGCTTATTCAGGCAGGTGAATTTATCTTTTCAGGGATGAGATTAAAGTTTTACAAAGAACGTGTTTTATCCAATTTGGCAGTCTGAACATATAATTGAAACAAAATCATTGATAGAGTCACTTATGAGAAACTATAATTCTTCTAGCTGCCTAGAAAGAGGGAATGAATGTGCCTGTTTCACTGGCTCTGCTCCTGAGGCGAATTCCCATGTGAAGCAAAAGTGGATATTTAAAGTGTCAAGAGTGTGCAAGTTAACAGTACGTGGGTTAAAGTATGTTAGAGATTACCTTGTCAGAAAGATTACCTTGTGAAAAGTAAATGTGAATATTTGCTATCTCCTCCTACTGACTTGCTCTGTAGATACTAAAGTGACTACTACTTGCTAGGTACCTCACTCCACTCGCAAACTAAGCTCCTTTGCGTGGAGGCAGGCTTCGTGTACGCTTATGCAATGGAAATATGAAAGCTTTGGAAGATGCTGGCTGCTGTCAGGGGAGAAAAAAACCCTGATCACCAGGTGCCATCCTTCTGAACCAGACAGCTGAGCTGGGACAAATTCTCACCACAGCAGGTGACTTTCAGCCAGAGTTAGGAGCCTGATTTGTGAGTGGGATCTTCATTTACCAATTTCTTCTTCCCTTCTCTAAGTCTTCTTGGAGAACTCTAATCCTTATAGCAGAGGTCCTAAATAGAAGCAGAGACAGGACAAGCTACAATGTATGTCTGAAGGGTCCATCCAGGAGGCACAGCCAGAGATGGGGAAGGGATGTCTAGAGGTCACCTAGTCAAGCCTTTCTCTCGTAGCAGGATTGTCACTACCACTAAATCAAGGCAGCTACAGCTTGGTCTAGCAAAGTCTTACAGACTTCCAAGGAGGGTTTCTGAATCTGCCCTGGGTAACCTGTTGTGCTGGTGCACTGCCTTCCTGGTGTCCCATCAACACACAGCGTGAGCGTACATGTATAGAACACATCTCAAAGAAAAATAGTTAGAGGTAAGTAAGCTTTCATTATTCTTACATCTCTTTCATGAAGATGAGTGGTAATGCTGTTAGTGTAACCATGACCGAGCTGGCAATTCACTGTAGCTTACCTGGCACTAAAGTCCCAGCATAGACAGATCTGAAGCTCCAGTTCCCAAGATCATTCTGCATCTGTTGGATTTTATAGGTAGAGGAAATATGTATTTTCTTTAGAACTAGAGAGATTCTAAAAAGCTGGAAGACTGCAGGCTAAATTGAGCTTATCATGCATTATCGTAGCATGATGCAATTAGCATGATTTTTTTAGGAAAATATTAGGAATGATTTTGCTTGATTTGATGGTGGAACACTTAAAAAGTAGGTTTGAGCGATGCTGGAGACATTTATGTGCAGGCTATAAAATTACTCAGCTCTTCAAAGATCTTCATATAGTAAACAAAACAAGGTTATCACTTTATGTTGTTTTCTAAATGAAAAGGCTGTAGGCAGTTATGGCTTATGTCAAACCATTTTTGTATAAAAATGATAGAAAAATAAAATTTCCTGTATTAAAGGAAATTCCAGTGTACCAATACAAACAACCCATGTCCTAATTGCAGGAAAAAACATTCTTGACTTAAATGACTTTGAGATTTTATAAGTATAGAACATAGAGAATCATAGAAAAATGTAGGCATCTGCCTCCATCTTCCCCATAACCTCCCTCTCAATAGACTGCAATTGGCTTGCACTTTAGCCTTCTCTTTCTCAGGTTAAACCAGGCAGCCCTGCCCTTTCTTCATGTCATACGCTTAAGCCCTCAAGCCATCTTGGTGGACCTCTGCTGCACTCTCTCCACTTTGTTGATACATCGCTTGTACTGATGGGCTTGACACAGGACCCGCAGTATCACAAGTGCTGAGTACAGAAGACTTACCACTTCCCTTGATCTGTGCTATATAGGATGTATCCATGAACGAGCAGGGAAATGAAAGATCTGTTTTGACAGCATTAAGAATATTGGGGAACCAAATATGTGGGATATAACAAATGTACTGAAAACTACACTGTTTAAAAAAAATAAGCGAAATGTGTTTGCTCAATCTATTGATAACAACTCTACAAGCATAGATTTATAAATATAAGAGAAACATTGCTGAATTTTATATAACTTCTGAATAGCGATGTCAAAATCTGTATGTACGGACAGCTTTTATTTTAGAACAGTGAAGCCACAGCACTGCTAAATCAGTAGTAGTTCTGCTTCTGACCACAGTGAAAGCAGAATCAAGCCCCAAAGTATTTGATCAGGAAAAAAAATACCATGTCTTTTTCCCCAATTAGCAACATTATTTGGGAGTGCCAGGCAGCAATTTTGTAGTCAACTTCATTGCAATCTATTTTGTGGTGAAATCAGCTGTGGTGGTCATGTATGCTCACAGGGGTCACATTGTTCCATGTGGTGCGTATTGCATGAAAGATGTTAAACTAAAGGCGTAGCAGTAATACGATGGTTTGCTTCTGAAAATCTGAGCTGTCTGGGTTACACTGGAAGTGAAAAGATGCTTTCTTGTCATTCTTCGGTCTTGAAACAGCACTAACAGGGTCTGTCCCCAGTGTCTGGGCACTGGTCTGGTGATGATGGACAGAACTGAGGGTCTGGGGAGGAGAGGGCAAACCCTTGTGTCTCAACTCACTCCAAATTCTTGATGCTGACTCATTCAGAAAGTTCAGTTTGGCTCCCCAACTGGATTATTTTTGGCTACTGCAGTTGATATTTGAGGTTTATTTTTATCTATTACTAATTTCTATGAAACTGAAAGCAAGAATGGTGTCATCGTGAGGAACTGTGTCTCAGTGTTACAGTAAGAAAAGTGCCTGCAGACTGTACACAGAATTATTAATTATGCTTTTTAAGGTTCTCTTAGCATTCATCTGATTTCTTTATAGTAATGAATATCAAACCACCAGTTAATTACAGCGGTACCATTTTTGTTCCTCACCTCATTATCTCTGTCTTGCACTCTGATTTTGCGCGGCTGCCGGCTCCCCAGCCACAGGCCTGGCAGCGCGGTGCGAGCCCAGCGCCAGCAGCGCCGTCGGCACAGGAATAGCATGGCAGATGGCAGCAGGCACTATTTATAGCTTCGGCCAAGCTGCCCGAGGTGAGCGCTGCTGAAATAGTCTATCAGGATTGTTTTCAGCTATTAGGGGACTGAGAAGACAATTGGGGGGGGTGTGTGTGTGTGTGTGAATTCAGAATTTGCATTCCTCAGAAGCCACCCTGGAAATGCAAAAGTCTCACTTAGTATCGATTTCTGCATTTTCTAATCATTGGAAGCTATTTTTTCTTCTTGATTTCTACCCTATCTCCACCGGTCGCCCCGCAAACCTTCCAAATACAGCCTTCCTTGCAGCTTTGTAACACTGGTTGTGGCTGAGCTGGAAGAATTTATTGTTCTGTGGAAGTTGTGCTGCCATGGCAACTCAGGCACACGGAATTTTAATTGCAAGGCACAATATATGTTTATGAAAATAATTAATAAAAGTGGTAACAGGGATGTTTTTATTATATTGGCAGTACCTTTTGTACTGCATTTCTCACTCTTTTTGCACAAAAGGAATTCAGTGGGGCAGGGTTTTTTAAAATTACTAATTTTACTGTTTTAATAATGAAGTGGGGTTTTGTTTGTGTGGGGTTTTTTTGTTTTTGTTGTTTTTGGTTTTTTTTTTTTTTCTTTTTAAATCAGATCAGGTGAACCATTGTTTTTTCACTGTTTAACCTAGATATGTATGGGGTTTGATGGCATTCATATCAAAAGGTGTAAACAATATTTCATACCAAAGCAGTGGAACTTGTGCAATCAGATGCATGCAATCCTGAAATCCAGGCTTCAGGCTGATAGGAGTCTGTGAAAAGGAAGAATAAGGAGAGATGATTTAAAGTTTTGTATTATCCAAGAAAACTTATCTTACCTTGCAGTTACTATTGCCTTTTTGGTGTTGTGCAAGTGTTTGCCAGGTGCTCAGTCTGGCGCTTGTGCTGCTGTGCCAGTACAGTGTGTGACAGAGCCTCCCTCTTCTCCCCTCAGTGCATTGTGCAGGACAGCCATGTTCATAGAATAACATAGAACTGGAGACACAGTACTGTCAATAACTCGAAATGGAGGTGTAATGCACTGTGCGTAATCTGTGCTGGAGGTGAATTTTCTTACTTCATCTTATTGACAAAGCCTGTTGTATGGTTTTGCTATTGATTTTTTTTTCTTTTTACTGTAAGCCATGCACTAATTCTGTCGTCTTGTGAGTAGTTAATATTGTTTGTTATGAAGTATTTTATTTTTTTTAAAGACAACCCAATAAAAATACAGGGTTTTTAGTTTTGAATTGAATGCAGCACTGACGTAGTGATCTAGACAGGGTAAGTCTGTTTAGTTATTTCACATGTTTTCCTCATTTCTCTCTGACCCTCAAGCATGAAGATTTTAATGCTGTAGCTGCTAGTAAAGTGAAATGTCATGTAACTCATTACAGTGATTTTTGCTGGGTATGTAAAATATATGAATTTAAATGCTAATGAGTGGATTTTTTTTTTAAGTGTGTTGCCTTGTAAAGTTTCTTTTAAAAAATAACAAAACTGAACAAGACTTCTTCCTTTAAAGATTAATTGTATGTGATGCCAATTAAACTTTATACTGGGACAGGAAAGCCACCTACAACTCAATTATATTTCATCGTTTGCTACTAACTTTCTCAGCTGTTCACAAAATACTACCTCTATTACAATACATTGTGCAGTTAATGTGCTGGCTTAATGATTTCATTGCTGTGTGATAGCTTTTAAATGGATAGGAAAACAAAAATACATTCTGCTCATTAAAGGGTTGTGTATCAAGTTCAACTTCATTAGTTTTGATTAGGACTGAGTCGGTGCCATCTGTGCTGTCAGTATTGTACATCTTTCACAGAAAAGATGGGAGATTTGAAATCCAGTTCTCTCATGGTGTATTGCCCTCTTATTTTGTGCGGTTTTGTACAAAATTAACTTGGCTGGATTCCATTTCTTTGTAGCTGAGCTTTTTATTTTTGGCTTCAGTTACCTGGCAATGGAGTCTTTGGGCCAGGTTTTGATCTTATGTGCCTGACTGGTTACCATGTAAATTTTTTAAGGTTCAAGTGTGTTGGTTTCAATGCATTTTCAAAATTAAGAAATACCACAGTATGTTATCACTACGTTTAGAAATACATTAGACTACTATTGTCTGAGATTATACTGAAATACATTTTAAACTATTTAAAGGAAGAAAATAAAACAGTATTGATTGCTAGAGATGCAGACAGCTTTCTTGAGTAAAGAGCTAACTAGTGGAAGAAGAGTTATTACCGGGAGCACTGGGTGAAGGTAGGAGGCACTTAAAACTCGTTACCAACTTTTAATAGATGTAATCAGGTACCAAGAGTCAGGCAAACCTGATTTCTTTATTGTTTACAGATGACTGTTCCTACAGTGCTTCATAAGATGGAATTCTTTGGATTTTTTTTTTTTTTAAGTGATAGAAGTGAATGTAACAGATACACAGGTAAACTGGGAGATTATGTGTTAAACCTACTAATGAATCATGCCAGGTCCTGCCTGAGCTCTCATTTTGGGAAGCAGCTTCTGTGCTAAGCGTTCTTTCCAGTACTTTCAGTTGCAAAGGATGTTTCAACTTTACCCTATATGAAATACTACGTGGCACGGAACTGCTGCTTTTTGAAAAGCTGATAGATGAGAGTTCCTTGATAGCTTAAGCTGATCTAAATTGGGTGGCTGCAGTCCTGACCTCTCGCCTGCCCTGGTTGACCGTTTCTACCTCCTCTGCTTTTCCACTGCCACTGGAGCTCATGTGAGCAGCCAGGAAGAGACATCAGGGAGCTGACCTGGATGGAAATTAATGATATATTTTCCTCTGGGGGAGCTGTGGCCTAGATTAGTTCAGCGTATGATCAGATAAGTGCTGGTACTGGCTTAAGGGAGTGTGTGGGGATGCATAGCCAAAGGGAGGAGCAGCACAAGGCTGTGGCAGCCTTAAGGCACATACAGTGTGATTCCTATGTGCTACAATACTGTGATACAGTATTTTAGAAGTGGATGGCTAATTGAGGCAGAGGTTAACTTGCCCTTTGACTTGAAGTGATGCTCAGTATTTTTGATCCCCTTAATTTCAAATAGGATTACTATTTCTTTTTAGGGTTAAATTGCCATTGCTTGGCCTCACAAAATGAGTTCCGAAGTATAAAACATGCTGCTACAAGTTATTGACCCTAGTTTTTGTGAGTGACCATGCACGTTGGAGATGCACCCTTTTCCATAATGGCAATTATATCATTATAAATTAAAATATTACTTTTCATCATTCGTGTTACACACACCCCTTGAGGTCTTGAAAAAATGTAGTACTTTTGCTGAAAAAAAAGTAACAACAGAACCCAGGCAGTATCTTTAGTGACTTCAATCATCCCTTGGTGCTCTCTCTAGTGTTAAAAACTTCTTAAAATGTGAGTTTTAGACAATTCCTGGATTCAAAGAATGCTGTTACTTCCATTTTGGTTTGGCTAGCTGGAATAAATCCCTTATTTGGCTTTTTCCCTTTCTCTTTGAAGTTATGGGTGGTAACTGCTGTGTAGTCTTGTGTGCTCAAGCTGTAATTGTTGCCTGTCCGTTTGTAAGAGATTCTCTCCTCCTCTCTTTGGGAGCCAGCTGTAAAATAAGTAGTAAGCTTAATGAAGCATGAAGAATTATTGGCCTACAAATTAACAGTTAAATACTTCAGGGTTTGGGTGGGTTTTTTTGTTTGTTTGTGTTTTGGGGTGGTGGTTTTTTTTTTTTTTCCCCAAAGATCCAGAAATACATGCATGTCTTCTTGAAAAACAACTCCGCAACATCATTGACGTGTTTCTAGGTAATCCACTAGGAAATAAGTGTGGAAAATACCTTTGAAAAATGCATTTCTTTTGCACCTGCAGCGAGAATAATGCACTTCAGTCTGTATTTAAAGTGTCTGTCAGTGTATTTTGAATGTAACATTTTTGTGTCAGTTATCCGTTTTGTATTATTTCACGAAGGTAGAGACCCCTACCAACTCTATACACCGTGCCTGGTTTACTACTTCACCCTGTGATCATCACAGTGCCAGGGATGAGTGGGAATGTTATCTTAACCCATACCAGTGTAGTTTGTGAGCGTTTTCTTCCTTATTTTTCTTCAGAGGTTTCCCAATACTGTTTATTTCTCTCTTGCAAGATTCCTCCTATCATTCTGTCAATTATTGATGAGATCTGCTCTTGGAGCATTTGTTCATAATGAATAATTTCAAAGACAAGTAAAAGACCCCTCTGCAAATTTAATGTATTGCCCTTTTGTAGTGTGTTATATTGCTTTCTTGGAATTAGTGCACTGGGAAAAACAATCCAGAGCAAAAGCTATTTTGTTTGAAGTTTTATGCATTATGTATATTTCTTCTATGAGGCTACAATATGTGACATATCTAGGATGACTAAGAATGATAGGTGATTGTGTGATTTGCAAATGGAATGACAAATACTTCTTTTAAGTTAGTATTTTATATATTAGTGTTTTGGTTTTATGTGTTAAAGGATATACAAGAGAGGGTAGATCAGGCACAATTACAAGAAATTCTATGCTTAGAAGTAAAAAAGCCTAGTTTAACAAATAGTCTGAAAAGAAAATGCTTTATTTTGAAAATGTGCCTTTTTTACTTGTTAAATTATGATTGACTTATTTTCACTGCAGAGAGTAATATTTTCTCATGAATGTAATTACAATCTAAAATGTGGATTGATTATAATTATATTATTATATGATGGGCCTGTGAATTAGGGACAATGAGTGCTATCGGATTGCAGACCTTTTTCTTATTAAAAAAAAGTTTTGATTCGTGGCTGTATCATGATGGGTTGTTTTTTTCCTCTTTGTAGCCCAACCTAAAATGTGCTTCATGGAGGAAAGGATAATCATTAGGTCAGCTGGGAATACACTGTGTTAACATTTCTCCTGGTCATCATGAACCTGCAATTTTTGTGTGTGTTATCAGAGGAAAGGTGGAAACGCCACCTGCGCTCTTCTGGGTTTGAGTTGTCTTTGAGACTGAAATCAGGAGTACTAAATTTGGAGTGTGCCCTTTCTTCTGTTTCTCCCCACCACTTTGATTTGAGATAAGCTCTTTAAACAGTAGAGTGTATGAAGTAACGTAAGGTAACTTAAAAATTGCAGTCATGATATATTAGATTTGATAGATCCCTGGAGTTTTAAACCTGGAACCTTACCTTCCCCACGCTTTTTTTTTTTTATTTTCATATTACTTAAATTTCTCTTTTTTTTGATTTGTAACTGACACTACTTCTCAGATTGGGCAAAACTTTCAGATCATTGTTCTACTGCTTGCTTTGAAACAGCAAATTTAGCTTCAGGAAAACTAGAGATAATTTTAAAATCTGTCTTCAGGCTGAACTTCCGTATTTTCTCTTTTTTCCGATGACACAAAGCAAGGCTGAACTAAAAATAGCGGGCTGTGAACTTTAATGTTGTTAACTGCTGATTGAGCCACTGTTACACTGCATGTTTTTAAGACCAACAATGTGCAGAGAGATTTAATGGGGTTAAAAAAAGTTGGATAAAAGCTTTTTCAATTATACAACTAGCATTATCTATTAAATGAATAGCTCCCTACCTTACGCTGAGACGTATATTGTAATTTGTTTATTTAAATTTTCATTATTAATAAGATACCATACTTTTCTGATAGCTTTGCAAGAAATTACGTGTCAAGTCAAATACTTTTGCAATCTTTGGAGATAAAATATTTTCCGATTAAGAGAAAACTTGGGAAAATGGTAGCTGTCATGTAGAAGAGTACTAAGCAGAATTGAAGAGTGAGAGACTCCAGGTGTTTCCTGGACACACATTTTTGTTTTGCCTATAAATAACAATCTGTGTTTATGCTTACTGACTCTTTGCAGCAAAAGCTGCAGGTACTTAATGGAAAACTTTGGACCATATTCTGTTTAGAATCAGATCTGGTTTTATATATTTTCGATGTTTTCCATCTTTTATATTCTATCTTGACACACATTTATATAGTTGGACATTAATCTCTTCCCTCTGCTTAATCCCTCCGTGAGAGCCTGTAACCCACTTTTCTGTAACAGCAAATTTAGTTTTCTGTGTTGATCTTGAGAAGGTGAAAGTGCTGGTGAGACTCAATATTGCTAATGCCCTGATCAACGTTTGTTCTGCCTGTTAAGATAATTAGTCTGTTTTTTGTAAGAATAAAGTCATTTAGATGGATTGCTAGATCAGGTACACCTGCCTTTTGGATCATAGCTGTAAAAGCAGTTTGGGGAGTTTTACAATGCCAAAATCCACATGGAGAATGTTTACCATAATGCTGCTCCGTGCTAGTTAGCATGTCCCAAAAGAAATGTGCTAATTTTTTTTTTTTTTTTTTTTTTCCTAAACAGGGGTGTGTTTGTGTTCCACTAAGCTGGTCCTTTGGCTGGTAGAAATGTCCCTCTGACTGTACTCTGAGCATGTATGGGCTATGTGCCCACCAATAGGTTTCTGTGATTTGGAAGCCTCTGTGCTGTACTAAAGCTATTAGACAGGAATTGTAAGATCGGAGGGGTAAGTGGAGGTGCAAGGGTTGTATCTTTGAAGTTTTAGAATAGAATGGAATAGAGTAGTTCTGTTGGAAGGGACCTGCAACAGTCATCTAGTCCAACTGCCTGAATACTTCAGGGCTGACCGAAAGTTAAAGCATATTATTAAGGGCATTGTCCAAATGCCCTTTTTACCATCAACAGCATTAGATACCTGTGTAAAGCAGCAAAATGAGATGCCATTCACAATGGGTTGTGCAGCTTTATCACCCTTCTGCTCCAAAGATCAGATTTTATTACAATAATGTAGTGGGATAGCTGCGTTACAGTTCTTATGATGACTTATTACAGTTTGGTTTTTTTCTATTTTTTCCACTGTTTCTTATACATGAACTAAAGTTTCAGCAACTGCCAGCAGCACATGCAGTCTTCAGTAAGCTAGTATTAAATATGAGACCTCTTGACTGAGGAGAGATTTCTTCCTCCACTGAACTGAACTGCTCTGCAGGTTTTGCCTGACCTGAAGTGAAGACACTTCCAAAGTAAGGTTTAGCCACTCTGCCATAATCTGTGTGAGAAGGGTCCAGATTTTGCAAATTTGATACATAGGGTTGTTTGTGTCTAAATTTAGATGCACATCATATTTTAAGGAAAGGGTACTGGCTGTCCTGTTTGTTGGTACTTCTTTTTTTGACATTAACTTGTTTACATTTGTCAGCAACAAGAATAACTTTTGTAAAATAGTTTTGTCCTTATAGTTTAGTCCTTACTTTGCCATTGGGAAAAGAATGTTATTTGAGAAGCATGTGATGTTCTTCAGGACTTATTTAATCCTCTGACCATGCTATATGCTCCTTGAAAGTGATGACATACACATTCTTATAAACCTATGTGGCATTTAGTTTTGAAACAATACTAAATACCAGTTTACAAAAAAAGAGCATAATAAATTGCTTTTTACCTTCTAGATTGAACTTTCCATGTTGAACACTCTAAAACTTGGATGAATGTCATTTTTATGAGCCAAATTATCTGAAGTAATATTGGTAATAACCAATAGCCTGTAAACCCATAGATACCTAAAGGCTACTAAGTATTCCAGAAGGAACACCCTCTGAAAATAGAAAAATATAAACAGTATGCAACTCGTAAATATTACCTACATGGAAATACGGATGTTAAGTATAAATGGATGGAAATGGATATATAAATGAATGTGTGATGTTATAGAAATGTATATTCAGAAGTAGTAAGAAGCTACCTTTATTTGCAGTATCCTCTGATACACTTTTAAGTAGATCTTTCAATTAATATTTCCTTCAATTTGCAAGTTAACAATTGTACATAGTGGTAAAAGTGGCAAATACACTATTAAAACACTGTAGGTTAAGCATAAGTGAGCTAAGGTCAAATAGATAAGGAATTACACATTATAACCAAATGAGATCTGAAAGTATCTATTAAGAAATGTGATGGTTAAGTATAATGCAGGATACAGTAATGCTTGTCAGAAAGAGTAATGAAAACAAGACTGAGCACTTGTTATCTGTATTCTTTTCAGTAGTACCTGCAAGTATCCAGATTAGAGAGAGTATTGCAGTGAGCACAATGTTTTCTTCAATCTTGCTTTCTAGCTGCTATAATTAAGTACAAGAATTAGCGGTAGTATCCAAAAAAGCCAACATCCGCTTAAATAAGTACAAAATAGATAAGCAACTTTAAGAAGTTTAAATTTTAATCTACATCCTCTGTATATTGTAGGAGTTCAAGAATTCTTGAAACAGTAGGATTGTTTTAATAGTCTAGTATATGTTTATAATACTCAAAAAGGAAAAAACCCCTTTCACCTATCTAATAGCTATAACAGATTTTATAAAGTTCTATAGCCTGCATTGTATTAAACTAATTTGGGTTTTCTTTCAAAGTGATTTTTGTCAATTTAAAGAAGATAAGATATTTGATTTATAGCTTCCTTTTATGAGTCAGAGAGAACTAAATGCAATCTATCTGGTACTTCTCTCTTGTCTCCCATCCTTTATCTTGTTTTATTTCTTCTTGGTCCTCTCCCTTTCACCACCTCTTCTTGCCTTCATTTCTTCCCTTCTGTTTAATTCTGTTTCCCTCTCTCCCACTTTACATTTTACTCTGTCCTGTATTTCAGTCCCTGCTTGCTGCTCATTGTCCGTTGACTCTTTTGCACAGTGATAGTCTGATAGAACTTTTTTCCCATTTTGCTGTTGACCAACCTGTTGTAATCACATTTGTAAAGTACTTGATGTCATTTAACCACAAGTTGGAGCCTCCTCTTCACCTCAGGCAAATACACATGTAATGAAGTAACAACATTTCATGAGAAGTATTTTGTCTGGAAAGCCAAGAGGAAGAAAAAGGAGGAGGAAAAGCTAAATCAAGGTTACCCCATCACTGTAACCTTGTGTCTATATGTTATCCTTCATTATACAGCAAAAACATGCTTGCAGTTGCACGGCTCTGGGGGATGCCTTTGCAGATTGCAGCTTAACTTGATCTGTCTTGATTTACGAGGAGTCATTTTTGTTGGCAGTTTTGAGAAGGCCTCCAAAGTCCCAAGTACCTTCCTTTCCAGCCAGACCTGCTGAGCCCTGTGGGAGGTACCTTTTGTGTCTTTCCAGTTTTCTGTCATACATGATTACAGGATGCCTGTTTTGTTACTGCTTCTGCCAGTATCTTTGTAGATGTTCTTGGAGGTGAAAAGGATATGTTGACAAGGAAGTTACTAAGGCAATTTAATTTTCTGGTTTTTTTGTAGGTGGGTTGTGGGTTTTGACAGACTTTGCAGTAGAACTTGCTGTGTGAGAATTAACTGTCTGTGTAAGCATCCTTATTTAAAAAATGGGGAAGTGATTTTCTTTGTGTTAAATGTAATGATCTAGTAACATGGTAAACAACCCTCCACGTTACACAATCGTGTTTGATTGATGGTGACCCTTGAAAAGTATTGTAAGAAAATACACTTGACTTCAATCCAGCTGTGGGGTATTTTTTTGGGGTGGGTGGGTGTTTAAACTTCACCAATTTAGCTTTACTTAAAGGTTAGATTGTTGCTGGCTTTTAATGTAGACCTTAACATAACTGAGTAATATAACTGAGACATGTTATGACTGCAAATGCATGGAACGTGCTTCTGTAGCATTAAAAAGCGTGCTGTCTCATGGTATTTTTTCAGTAATGTCCTTTATATGAAGGGATTAACATCTCTTTGTGGTTTGTTTTCATTTTATCATTATAACTTTGTTTTATTCTTCCATGCCTGAGGGTTTATACTGAACTGAGTTAATTGCATCTTATGATGATCAAAGTAGCTGTTTTCATGTGTCTCATGGTTATTCCTTGTTTCTTAGGGGATGGGAGATCATCGATTTTCCTATTTGTATTGCTCATTGGCATAAATGTCAGAGGTGCCAAGAAGGGCACTGTGGGTTCACTTAGAATTAAATTAGCATATTTAAACAGATTCACTTTTGTTTTGTCATGGAGAGTCTATGCATAGACATTGACAGAAATTTTGTTCATGTGTTACTTCTGAAAATGAAGGGATTCAGTAAGAGATCATTGTGAAGCAACAGTATCATCTGTAAACTCAGATAACCTCCCCATCATAATCAGAATAATTGGAATAACTAAACTTAATTAAATAAGAGGTGGACATAGGCTCCCTTGGTTTCTTCCAAGGAGAGTGAACAGCTGAAGTATCCCAGAAATCTGCTTATTCCTATACAGTGCCTATATGAAGTGCTTGTGAAATGTTCAGATACACTAAAAAGTAGTATATAGAAAACTGGTAACATTTGAAACTAAGTTAGGATTATTTTTGAGCACTGTGCTGTCTTTGTGCTGTCTGGTCTTTATTGTTATGACCCATATATGTCCAGATAAATACATTCTGATGTCAGTACTGTATTGATCTGAATCTTAGGAGGCACTGAATCTGAAGTGAATTTTAGTTTTCAAACAACAGGAATAAACTAGATCAATATACAAAGACAAAAATTGAGCTTCTCTTGATGATCCACACACAGCCCCGTAGGTCCCAATTACATGCAGAGCTCTATAGCATGGCCCTTCCTTTGTCATATGCAGCGGTTACACTGCTTTCTCTCAGCTGGGAAGAGTGGGACTTCAAGGCTTATGCTGAATTAAGAAATCTCTGTAGCCTGAAAATGCTGGTTTTGCTTGACAATGAGAGACAGAGTTAGAATGAGCTAGTTGACACGCTAGGTTCTAGCACCTTAGAAACTGACTGGCTGGAATGCAGCTTTGCAGAAAAGGACGTGAAGGTCTGGAGGACACCAAGTTGAACATGAGACAGCCTTGGGCCCTTGCTGCATAGAAGGCCAGTGGTATCATCCTCCTGCATCAGGAGGAGGGTTGCCAGCAGGTTGAGGGAAGGTATCCTTCCCCTCTGCTCAGCACTGATGAGGCCACACCTGGAGTACTGGGTCTAGTGCTGGGGTCCCCAGTATGAGAGACATGGACATACTGAAGAGGTCCAGCGAAGGGCCAATGAGAAGGTGAAAGGACTGGAGCACCTCTCCTATGAGGAAAGGCTGAGAGAGCTGGGACTGTTCTGCCTGGAGCAGAGAAGGCTCAGGGGGATCTTATCAATGTGTATAAATACCTGAAGGGAGGCTCTAAAGAAGACAGGGCTGGGCTCTTCTCAGCGGTGCCCAGTGACAGAAGCAGAGACAATGGGCACACAGGAGGCTCCATCTGAACATAAGGAAAAATGTTTTTTCTGTGAGGGTGACCAAGCACTGGCACAGGTTGCCCAGGGAGGTTGTATCTTCACCATTAGAGACATTCAAAAGCCATCTGGACATGGTCCTGGGCAACCAGCTCTAGGTAGCCCTGCTTGAGCAGGCAGGTTGGACCAGGTGACCTCCTCCAGAGGTCCCTTCCCACCTCAAACATTTGTGATTCTCTTCCTTCCAGTATTTTTCCTCATTAGTTCATCTAAAATTGTATTAAAGACTTCTACTAATAAGCTCAGGTATTGACAAGTCATTATCAGCCTAGGCAGTGTCTGCTTAAACCTACTTTTAGCTGTATGTAGTACTGTTAGGAGGTGAAAGCCCCTTTGTGCTGCATTCCCTCTCCTTGTAACTGGGAGAAGATTTGAGGAAAGGGTTAAAGGAGAGCTGCAGTCTCCCCTTGTCAGCATCTCTAAATTGCTTATGTCTACGATTCATTTTGCAGCAAATTCCAGAGCTGCATTAGCAGTACGTGCCACCTGTAGTGGCAGTGGCTGCTCAGCAGAGACCTGGATGACTGCAGTTTCAGCAGCTGTCTTCAGTATCTCGTACACTCTGAAGGATCCAGTGAGGAAATGTACATCAAATGTTGTCCAAATTGTAGATGGATAGTACTTTTTTTCATAAATTTATTTAAAAACCAGCAACAAAATAGAATAAAACCTTCTGGGCAATGATGTACTAGCCTTGTATAATTTTTCCTTTTAGTACAACATTGTGGCATCTCCATAATTACTTCTATGTTAGGTATAAAAGTGCTTGACACATTAATTGCTTATTTGTGGATATTATCACTCTAGATTTACCAATGAAGGACTTGATGCTCAGAAATGATACACACTATTCAGTGTATCCACAATTGAATCAGGTTCTGACAGAGGCAGGAATGGAAACCACGTGCTTGTATTTCTGTCCTTTTCCCTAACCGTCTGTCTAGCCTTCATCTTCTGCAATGCACTGTTTCCTGCAGCTGGAGTAAAGACTTTTAAGATGTTGTCAAAAAGTGATTTTGGTCTTATATGATCCCAAAGAGCCAGAGTCTTTGGTCTTATAGTCTTATGTCAATGCTGAGTGATACAAAGGACTGTCAAGTCAACAAAACCACCAGATTTTGGATTTTTTACGTAAAGAATAGAGAAGATTACTCTAATGGGCTTGTTGATCTTAATAGTTCTGGAAGATGAGTGGTTCAAAAAAGTACATACTTCCAAATAACAGGGTACCTTCACAGTAAAGAAAATGTAAAGGTGGTGGTGTCATAGCAAGTAAAATGAAAGCATCCAGGATATCAAATGATTGCTTGAATTATGTAGCTGTTGTCAAGGAGCGGATCTGGGAGGTAACTGAGTTAGTGTTTTTTACGTATTGTAAACATTACAGGTGACCGTAGGTCTTGTTGAAGTGTTTCTGTCTGGATTATTGTAAGAACTCCATTGTTTAAGAAAACGAGGGACAGACGTTTCCTTTTTGAAGAAATAGTCTGCGCACTTCGACAACTACAAGCTTAAAAAGCTTTTTAAAATCAATTTATTGGTAAATCTTTATCTGCATAGTGCTTCAAGGCATTTCCTCCTTGTTAAAAATCAGCATCACTGAACTAGATAAACTTCCTTCATATTACAGCATT
The DNA here is from genome assembly GCF_035582795.1 of Mycteria americana. Classification (NCBI taxonomy): domain Eukaryota; kingdom Metazoa; phylum Chordata; class Aves; order Ciconiiformes; family Ciconiidae; genus Mycteria; species Mycteria americana. The sequence continues at coordinate 37,792,107 of NC_134371.1, forward strand.
TTCTCTTTTTATTAACATTTTGCCAGCAGCAAGCAATACAGATGCTAAAGGTTAGGATGTGCTAGGAGGCCCTACGTAGCTATGAATTTTGTTACAAATCTTTCTTAGACTTGGAGTCACTCGGCTCGTAAAGGAAAAGTTAAGCAACTCTGGAAAGCAACACTTTCTTTAAAATCTTAAATGGACCAGTTACATTGATCATGTCATCTTTTGATTGCCAAAAGTAGGTTTAATTTCAGAATTCATAAAACTGTGTTGAAAGAAACACTGACTAGATGGGTATCTACTTGGTCAGTGACGCTGCAGGAAACTAATCTTTTAAGACCTAGGTTTTTAGAAAAGTTTTCTTTTTAAAGATTTTTTTAAAGCACTACCTGTATTTTTCTTTTTTATGCTTCTTGTAGTGAAGATTTCTAGGCACTTGTTTAAAATGGAAGTAAGTTTTGTAGCACTATCAATTAAGGTAGATAAATAGAAGTCAAGGATTCAAATATGCCACCTTTTCCATTTTCTGTAAACAGTTTCATATGAGTTTTCCATAGCCATGTGATTTGGTGCTGTTAAGTATTGTTTGTTAGAAGCAGGCCTTACCTTTCCAACTGCTTCTGGAAATTACCCAATGAGTTGGTGGTAGAGTCAGAAATATTTGAATTTCAAATTACAGATTAATCACAACAACATTTTTTCCAACCTTTACAAATGCAGTTGTGTCTCTAACAGAGGAGAGGTAATCAGAAACCTAACCTAAAAGTTAGCAAACCAGAAGGAAGTTGGGCAAAATTAACTTGCTACGTGGATAAATCTGTGAGTTACCTTTTTACTTGTCTGTTAATGAAATAGTGCCTATACACATTTCAGAGAAAAAAAGGTGAAATCATGACAAGTAAACTGAATAACATGCCTTTTACTTGGTCTAATATATCTTCATGTCCTCTGGAGAGGCCAACCTTCCTAAATAATAGCTGTTAAAAACAAGAGCAAACCTAAGACAAAATCCAGTGCTTAAAAAATTCTCTCCCAACTTTTAACAAAAGAATGCTGGATATCATATCTGCTAAAGATCTGGTGACCCAAATAAAGCTCCAAACAAAATAAAATGGAAATTGAAAGACTGCGATATCTACAAACAGATGTGCATGGCCCTTCATGCCAACTATACATCATATGGGAAAAAAAACCCCAAACCCCATCTGCTAGTGTACAGAGCGCCTTCTCTCTTCTGGGAGATCAGGGAGCTTTCAAGATAAGTGTTTAAGAGTAACTCTGAATTCACAGCGTACCATGCCAATGGCAAAAAATTGAGCCTGGTGCATTCAAAAGTTGATCTCTTGCCCAGTAGCACAAAAAGCATTTTTCTTTTGACAACATATTTCAGAAAGGATATGGCAGAGTAAGGGGAATAAATTATGTATCAGTAGCATACAACAAAGGGGGGTGTATAGAATAGGAGAGGGAGAAGGAAAACAAAACACATAGATAGTAAAGGTCATGGATATTTTTTGTTTTTCAGAACAAGAGAGTGTATGCAGAATTGATCGTTTTGTGTCTGATCTAGTTTTGCTGTGATTTTTTACCAAAAAATGTCATCTCGTCTGTTGCTGATTGATGGCTCAACCCTGTTAAGATCTGAGCTGTTTCTGCCTTACCTCTGTGACTGCTACAATATCACTTTCTTTTCTATAGCTACATACAGAATAATATTTACATAGGTATCGTTTTTATTCTGGTACTACCTTTTTCTTCTGTGCAGTCTTTAAGACTCTCAGAGTTGTCATTCTCTGTGGTCCAAGCCTACCTTGTCCAGCATCTTGTAGCTTAAAACTATCAGCACCAGCTTCTGGGAGGGTTAAAAACCTCGTGCTGGGCAGTTGGTCAGTGTGTCCTCATCAGGGCTCCTCCTCCTCCCAAGTAGTTTTAAGATTGACTTAAGTGTTGAAAGAAATACAATGACAGCCTTTCAAAATGAGCATCATTCCCCATTTCCTTGGCACTCATATGGGTGATCATATAAATAATGTAACAGTTCATAACAAACTCTTTGCCAATCCAGTCCCAGTGGTACTGTATCTAAAAGGTAGGGTACCAGCCCACAAGCTTTTTAACAATTAGAGAATTGGGTATTTTGAAGTGATTGGTAATTTTGCGTTCCTAGTCTAAAAAGGGGCATGTTGTAGATGCTTTTCTGAGGATCCTGTCCTGGGAATTCTCAAAATTTGAGGCATGAGCAGCTGCCCACTGCCTTGTCAAACACAGCTTGAGAAGAATGGGAGATAATTTGATAAAAGAGGATGTCTACTTCCTTGGGCAGAGCTATATTAGTAATCCAAAATATTATGCTGATGGGAGAAGAGAGCCTTTGACACTAAATTTAGATCCAGGCTTGACCTGCCGGAAGCCCAGGACTGCTCAGATTTGAACTATTGATTTGGCCCCATGTCCAGTAGGACTGTTGTTTGTTTCTGCTTCTAGAAAGTAGTTTTGCCCAAGCAGCAATAAATACAGCTGCTAGTGAGCCAGAAATTGCAAAGTTCAGCTGACCAGTGTATTTACTGAACTAACCTCAATATTATGTTCACTTTAAATATCTTGATATGTAACTGTTAAAAAGAAAGTCTCTAAAGAATAATCCCCTGCTTTTTTCTCAGTTTCTGTTTCTGTGTTAATTAGTACTCTTTGAGTATTATATGCTCCGAGCTGAATAAAAGCTGATGATGATTGAAAGAAAATTCATTTATAGAAAAGAGCTGAACTACAAGGTATATATTACAAAAATGCTACAGAAGAACTGAGCGTAAGCCAAACATCTTTTATTCAATGTTTTTAAAAGGAAGAGCTATTGAATTTTTTTTTTCCAAATACCAATTGGTAGGGAACCTGGGATTTTCTTGGATCACATATTCTACTTGGAGGGTTATAATGTGTATGGAAAATGATGAGAGAGGAATGTGGTTGATGATGTGTTTACATATGCTGGCACAATGTGATGTTAGGCTTCACTGAAAGCATGAGTTTGGGAGGATGTAATCAATAACGAGGGGCAAAGCTACATACCAGTTATGCAGATCATTTCAAACCCATACTGACTGACCTCATCTATTTTGTGTATTTTGTATTTTCTGCCTATTTGTGATTGTGTTTTAGAGAATTTTAAGTTATTATTCATATTCCCGTGTGCACATGTGTGGAACTGTACAGGGCCACAAAGAACTTCAAGGAACAAAATAAGCAATATGCAAAAAATCTGTTCCTTCAGCAAAATGCTTAGGGTACTGAAACAATGCCATAATGTCTAATAATGTGCACTTGGCAAGTCAGTATTTAAATTTACAGCTTTTCAGCATTAAGAGGCATGGATTTATTGAGGGTACGTCTAACTCCTGCTATCAGCAGATGGTGTGTTTCCACATCATACGTCTCTGGCTAAACAAGAGTGATGAATACCTGTGGCAACCTGGGAGTTTTTGCTTTCCATACATGTAGAAAAGTTTCAGTATCTAATCCTGAAGGAGCATGACACACCAGATTTCCAGGGCACGGTAATTTTAGATGTTGAAAGCCTGTTTTGAATTTTTTTCTTTTTTTTCCTTTTCTTACTTTCCTTGGTACCCTGGATTCTGGCTATTTTTAGCTAGTGAAGAGCTGAAGCATGGGCAGGACAATTTGATGCAAAATCAGCTGTTTGAACCTCACCAAAGATGCAGACCTTTTAAATGGGTCCAGTCAGGTGAACTTGTACTGGATCTCCAGCACATACAAATCATATTGTTTTCACATGTAAATGTATGTGATGAAATCAAACTTGGATGATTTAAAATAAGATTAGAGATAAGCCTTTGGAAGTTAAGTAGTACAGTATGAAAACTGCCTACTCATATACATGGTGGCATATTCTTGATCACGCATAGTTCTGTGGTTCTGGGTTGTCTTCTTCCCAGGATCTCTGCCTTGTTGTGTACGGAAGGAATAGTACTTCTCTAATGAGCAGCTTTTCTGTTTTGTTTTCTTCTCCCTTATTATTTTTCATTGTGTAACCCTGTGCCTTGCTATATACCATTCAGATCAGGATTTGAGGATGAAGTTATTAGTTTCCTCTTTGGCATTTCTGTAGGACTCATCACTACAGTATTTCAGTGCTTCAGACGTTAATTGATTTTCGTAACACCCTACTGAGATGGGGAGTTATTATTAACCAGGGAAATAGAGCACAAGGAGATTGAGGTCAGAAGTACTGCTCAGTTTTAATGCCAGGTTTGAGACACCTGTGTCCCGTTTTGTGGTGTTTTGTTTTTTTTTTCATATTTGCATAAAACTCTTGAATTACTTTAATTGCAACTGTAAGTTATTCTACATTTCTCCATATTGAGTTGGCAGCTGTATAGTAAGGAAAACTCAGGTGACCACTTGTGGAATTTTTTGCTAAGTGGTGTGCCTGGTTTCACGTAAGAACTTTTGGGCAGAAGTGGGGAAAGGATCCGAGTCTTAACACAGCACTGAGATGTTATGACCCGAGATATTTTTCTTTCTTTATTAATTCTTCTGGCTCATACCATACTTATCCTCCAATTCTTGTGACAAAGGGAACAAGGCTCTACCTACAGGAGTCTCTTCTACTTCCTAACCATAAGTCATCACCAAAATAGGTACACTCAGGATGACAAATGAGCAGAGGCTCTTTCTGGAATGTCTGTGAAATGTTCTTTAATTAAAAAATAATTCCTGATGTACATGCATAAAGATTGTCCTATATTTCTTGATTTTGAATGCCTATTTATCCTTAATTTTATTTTAACATTTATTTAATATAAACAGTTTGCGGTTCTCTTCTGTATTTCTGTGTGAGTCTGCCTTGTGGCATCAAATGTCCACATTCAGCAGCATCTTAATAGTTTAAAATGGCAGCAATGTCAAGAAGTTAGTATCCCAGTACAGTTGCTTCACAGTTGCAGAAGTTTAGCTGTTTTAAAAGTGAGACGACTCAAAGTAGAGAGCTTGTTCAGTAGGATGTCAGCTGTCATATAGTTGACATATGAAGATAATTCTTTTCCTCAGTAGAATATTGTTTCTCTGAGCTGGCAGCACAGAAATGATTATTAGAAGCGGGAAAGATCATTAAAACTCTGAATGCTTTGATAGCCATCTCACCTTAGCTTTATTTCATAAGAAATTAACTAATCATGACTTTCAGAAGAATAAAAATCCTCTGAAAACGTGAATTAGAATAACTGTAAACTCATCTGCTCTGGTACTCCTGAGAACAGCTCTATCAACAAATTCTATCTGAAAAAGATGGAAACTTAACCAAAATATTTTCTATATATTTTAAGAAGTAATTCTACACTGATCTTCACTCTAGACTCATTTCTTGTTTCTCTTAGATTATGGGTTTATTGTATTTCAGATGGATGTTGTCTTTTGAGCAGGAGTTAATTCTCCTGTCTTTCAGCTTAAATTGTATTTTGGGTTCATTTAATTGTTTTCCTCTACTTTTTTAGAAGCATCTGTTGTTAATAGTGCTGAATGAAGACTCTGCTTCAGGCTCCTTTTAGCTCAGTAGAAGTGAATTTGCATTTGGGCCTTTACACAAATATTTTTTGGTCTTACCTTGGATATCTACCTTGTCAACTTCTATGTGCTCCATTATATGTTGGCCTCTCAGTTCAAGAAAAGACAGAAACAGAGGGAAGTCAAACACAGTCTCCCTGCTTGACAAAAAAGCGATCTATGTGCTGGATGTGGTGGCCTTCCTGTAACTTTCTTTAAAATGCCTGGATCTTTTCAAATTTGTGCTGAAGAATTAATGTAACAGATTTTTATAATGGACTTGGTAACTGTGCTGTACTGGTAGATCTTAAATGCTGTTTGAGGCATTTCCTCACAATGTAACTAAATTGTCAGATCAATCTGGGAGGAAGACTGCAATTATTTAGCCTCTCTTGTGTTTGAAAGCCATGTAAATGAAAATACTCATTAAAGAAGTCTGATTAGAGAACTGCTTATTATTAAATTTTTATTATTATTCTGTGGGTTTTTGCATGTGATTTAGACTGTGTGGTTGGTTTTGGTCACTAACAGTTGCATGATGCTTACATATCCTGAAAAACATGATGGTAACCTGGTGAAAGCACAAAAGTGTGTTTATTTTCTCCAGCAGTACCAGTTAGCATAATAAAACCATCACCTCTTTTTGTAAGCTTTCCTTTTCTTAGAACATAACAATATGCCTGGTATTTTACAAAATACGGATTGTGTTACTGTCTTGTACTAAAGATGTTATTGTCAAGCAAAGGGAAAGCAACTGTTGAGATCACTGAAAATTAGGGCATCGTAAATGGATAAATTAATAATGGAAAAGATTCAGAGAAGCTGTGAACTTTAGGGAGAGATTTGAGAGAGAAGGAAGAGGAAGACTTCTATGTGCAAGAACTGGAAGATTGTGCTAAATGCAGAGAGGCATGGAGCTAAGTGCAGAGGAAAGATGAAGCCATAGTTTAATATGGAGGGTTGAGAGAATCAACGGAAATGAGAAGACAGATGAGAAGAGAAGAAAAATAGATTTAAAAAAAACCCCACAATATATATATTTTTTTTTCTACTTATCTGTGATACTCAACTGAGTGCTGTTAGAAAACATTTACATTTAAAGTGATGTTTATGCTTGTTGTGACTATAGCTATTTTCTTAGCTGCCATTGAAGTGAATGGAGAAATACAGTGATGGGTTTTCATCTCTGAGGTAGCCTGACATAGTCCAGAGTGATGTCTTTGTGTGTATTGGTTATGGATATGCCCAAAAGGAAACCGTAGTTGGGAGTTGCTGTGGACTTCTGGCTAAGCCCCTGCAGGCAGCTGCATTACGGTATGGCATAGTCTCACTATAGAGGCTTTATGGGATTAGGGAATCACCTAAATTCTGGAGATTACCTGGTTGCTGACTCCAGCAGGTGTAAAGAAGATTTTTTCTGGAGGGTCCTGGATTACAAAGTGCAATCTGAGGGTTTAGAAGCTTTTCTATAACAGAGATATTTTGTTTTCAAGGTAAAAGTATTTATAAAGCATTTGTTTTCTAAGTTGCAGGTGAGGATTCTGTTGGTTTTTCCTTTAGGATTACAGAGGTAACAGAGAAAGCACAGTTTGATATTTACCAGCCTAAAGGTACTGTCTCACACTGAGGGTAACTGGAACCTGAAGATAATTGATAACTGTTGTAGTTCCAGCTTTGACATTTTGATAGCACTTTCTCATACACACAGTGGTATTTCTCAGGTCTGATTGCAATGATTTCCATCTGTTTATAGAAATGCAGTATCGTAAGCAATTGCTTCTTTATCTACAGAGCTAGGTGTGTCTAGGGAGCAACTCAGTTGCCTAAACGTGGGCATTTGGTGTCATTTTAGCTGTCTTTGGATATGCAGATCATCCACATGGAGCTTGCAGAGATGATGCAGCACTTACAGCAGACTTGTATCCTTCTGCAGTAGCAGCTGCTTACCAGGCAAGATTATCTTTGGGCTTCTAAAATGGCATTTGACACCAATGTTTAGGCACCTGAACTCATCCCTAGTTGCTAGTCAGTGTAAAACTGTAATTGAAATGGAGATGGTAGCAGGGAAAGATATGGGATTTATCTGAAAGTATAACATTTTCTGGTACTTCTTCTGTTTTTATTCTTTTAAAAACCACTTAATGGTAAACTTTGAACATTTCTAAATAATAGTTGTAATTTGTAATGAGCACTTTTAATGGTAGTTTGATACACATTTCAAATTAATACCTCTGAGCTTGCAAGAGAGAGACAGTCTAATTTTATTTTTTTCTTTTTTATACTGCAAGAGAAATACACTAAGTGTATGTTCTGTGGTAAAAATGCACCGACAATTAAATAACTAGTCATTTCCTGTGAGTGTTAAAGTTGAACCGTAAGCCTGAAGGACAGAAAACATGCCACGTTGCTCTTGTTAAACTGTCAAATTATTACTGCGTATGCGACTAGAAGATTTTCAGTTTCTTCTCAAAGCATTTTTAGAGGATGAGTCAGTAAAGCAGTTATCTAATGTATCCACGTTGACTGCACATAGAATTTTATATTCTGTTATGTTTAATTACACTGTTACCGGGCTAATACTGCAGGATTTTTCTCTCTTTTTTACAGGATTCTGCTCAAGAGAGTGTCATTACACGAGATATTCATCGTACATTTCCAGCACATGATTATTTCAAAGATACAGAAGGAGACGGTCAGGAATCTTTATACAAAATCTGTAAGGTACAGTCAGTACTCTGCATTTTAAAGTGTGTTCCATGTTTTGCTATGACTGTATTTTGCCCTGCTAACCCTGTTCTGATCTAAGTCACTAATCAATAAGATTTTAAAGCTTTATTTAGATTGCATGTGGGGAGTGTAGTGTTTCTGCAGTACTGGATATCCTGAAGTAGTTTTTGGAACCTTGCATTTCATATCTCCTAAGATGCATATGAGGAGAGCGAGGCTCAAGCTAGGGTAGTTTGATATCAGAGGTCCACTTCTACTGAAGTGTGGTGTAGTAGAATGCTTTTTGCTCTGCTGGTAGAGAGGTTTGCAGGGGAAGAGAAACCCTCATGGCAAGCTCTGCTATGAGGTTAAGCAAGAATGTCTCTAGACAATTATCTAGAGAACAAGTTAGCTGACCTTTCCACAAGCAGTGTATATGTATAGCTTTTCACTCATAGCTCTCAGATCACCTGTGATCAAAGAAAAATCTAATGTTTTGCAATTTGCACATGGGGAAGTTGAGGTACTAAATGAACAGATTTGTCCAGCTTGTACAGACAGACTTTTGTTGCTTGGGAGGGATCCAGAAGGTAGAATATTGCAGCTAGATAGGGAGTTCTTTGGCTGTCAGCTGCAGATTTTATTATGTTTCTGGCAGGCAGTTTTTGTTTTACATTTTTTTTCCTACATGTAGAATAAATGATTGCCTTAGACAAAGCCATTTCCACTTCCCCTCCTTTTCCTTGTTACTCTGTTTCCACCTCCAGTTGATTAATAGACAGAAGTGATGGAGTTGTCATAACAAGCAGAAAAGAGTGTCCTGCCTTTGGGGTATAATGATACATATTCCTGTTCTCCAGATAAATTCTATGGTGATACAGACACCTATTCAAACAATAATTTGGATGACTGTTAAATATAGCTGCTTAGGTTACATATATTGAAGTTCATTGTCATGAGCAATTCACATTAAAAAAAAAAAGGTAAAAAATAAAGGAGCAATTATATTGAACCAATTATATTGATTTCTCACTAATCTTGGAGGGCTCTAGGTGGCTACAAGAAAACTGTTCCTGTGCCAATCTTTGAAAAGAATAACTAGGACAATGCATGTAATTGTGGGATTGTCAATTTGATATCAGTTAAGTGAAAAATGATGGAATAGCATTCAGCTTATCAAGAATTAAATGTGAGAATTATATTATAATGAATGCTTATGAGTTTACTGAAAATAGATCTTGACAAGCTAATACAAAAAAAACCCCAGGTTTCATTGGTGAAGGTAATTTTATTGGAATTCTGTAGATCGTTTAGTCTGCCATGCAAAAAATGTATAAATGCTGGACAAGTTGGAACATGAACAAGATGCACATTAAAGAATTTAAAACTGTCTAGCTAGGAGGTTACTAAACATCAGCACTGAATAAATGTATTTCAAACAAGGTGTCATGAAGATCACTTGTTCATTCAATGTACTCTGGTTAGTCACCTAAAAGAAAAGAGAAAAATCATTTCTGATAAAGATGTCTTGATGACACAAAGAAAAAGGGAGTGGTAGATAATGGGGCGTTAAAGGATGTATAGATAGATGAATCTTGTGTAGGAATAGAATGACTTGAGTAACTCAGTATTTTACAGCTGCTGCAGCTGCTTTTGATTACTGTGTCCATGTTGTGGTTTAACCTCAGCCGGCAAGTAAGCACCACACAGCTGCTCACTCACTTCCCCCCCCCCCCCCCCCCCCCGGTGGGATGGGGGAGAGAATTGGAAGGGTAAATGAGAAAACTCGTGGGTTGAGATAAAGACAGTTTAATAGGTAAAGCAAAAGCCGTGCACGCAAGCAAAGCAAAACAAGGAATTAATTCACTGCTTCCCATCGGCAGGCAGGTGTTCAGCCATCTCCAGGAAAGCAGGGCTCCATCACGCGTAACGATTACTTGGGAAGACAAACGCCATCACTCTGAACGTCCCCCCCTTCCTTCTTCTGCCCCCAGCTTTATATGCTGAGCATGACAGCATATGGTATGGGATAGCCCTCTGGTCAGTTGGGGTCAGCTGTCCCAGCTGTGTCCCCTCCCAACTTCTTGTGCACCCCCAGCCTGCTCAATGGTGGGGTGGTGTGAGAAGCAGAAAAGGCCTTGACTCTGTGTAAGCACTGCTCAGCAGTAACTAAAACATCCCTGTATTATCAACACTGTTTTCAGCACAAATCTAAAACATAGCCTCATACTAGCTACTATGAAGACAATTAACTCTATCCCAGCTGAAACCAGCATAGTCCAGAATTAAAGATGACTACTTCTACATTCGAAAGAATATGAAGAAGTTCCGTGAGGATGATGAAAGGATTTGGGAACATACTTCGGCAGCTTTATTTGGAAAGTCTTCCATGGAAAGGAAGACTCTTTTTCTTGAATGATTATCTGTCTAGCAGGCAGCTTTACAGAGGCAGAGATCTCAGACCTTCCTGGGTTTTCTGTAGTAAAAGTGAAGAATTCTACTCATCTTCCAAAGCTGGGAGCCTTCCCTGCTCTTAGAGCCTCTACTGATCCTGCAGAGAAAGTTGCTGCAGATGTTGGTCCTCTTTTTTTGAACTGTCTAGATCTGAGGTCTGTCAGTGTGTACATCAAGTTGAGAACTGCTTTTCCTGTGAAGCATTTTGTATTTATCTACAGTTGAATGACCTCTGCCACTTTGCTACTTTCTCTTGATATGAACACATTCTGCATAGCATCTTTGCAGTCAGCATTTAATTTACTGCTCTGAACAGCTTTGTCTCATCAGCAGTCTTTGTTACTGTGCTATTTTTATGTGTTCTGTATGATTTGTGAGTATTTTCAACAGCATCAGCCCTAGCATGCCTTTCTGTAAGGTTCTGTGGGTGACCTCACCTTGATTCTGTGGGTGAGAACTGACTGTTTATTCCTACATTTTGCTTTCTATCCTTTAATCAATTATTTGGGTGCATAAGAGGACCTTCTATGACAGCTTAGTTCCCTAAAAACCCTTTGGGAAGGGATCTTGTTGAAGGTTTTCTAAAAATCCTAGTAGACTCTATTGATTGCCTCATTCTTTTATGTGCTTATTGGTTCAAAGAAGGATTTGGGAAGCATTGCTTCCTGGTAGAACAGCCATATCCAATCTTCAACATTGAATTATTCATAAGTTTACTGATTTTATTCTTGATAGTTTCTACCTACTTGCCAGTATGGAGATCAGATGCAACTGCTTTGTAGATTTCTAGGCAGCTCTTTTTCCTTCATCCTTGCACTGTTTTCTTAAATGACTATGGCTCTGTTCTACAGATGACCTGTCTGTGGCCAGGTCTAACTGGACCTTGAGTTTATGATTGACGTGGTGAGTTTTAGAGAAATATTGTTAAAAGCTAATTAATTTGCTTTTAAACTTGTCATTCCATAACAAAAAATAAAAATCAGTGTTGAGAGTAATATTGTGGCTGTTTTGTTACTAGTATAACTTTTAACAGAGGTGCTGTGCACTCATGCCTTTCTTCTAATATGAAAGGAAGATATTTCAAAAATGGGATTATTGAATAAGGCTAGAAAAGGTCTGTCCTCAAGTGAGAGGGTAAAAAGCTGAAGAGCATTTTCTTCATGCCCCACTGAAATGAGAGATGATCTGAGCTGTCAGATAAAAAGGAAAACCATTAAAAGCTCACTGCCTCATTTTAACGGGTCTGTCAGTTTTAGTTCCATCTCTTAATCTCTTCTTCAGAACAGTAGGAAATCAGGAAAGATGGAAACTTTTTCAGTTGCAGAACATTTAAGTGACAAAGTATCTAAAAATAAACTTCAAGGCTGACAATGGTGATAAGGAACGAAAAGAGTTCCAGATTCTAGATTGGAGATTTCACTTGAGGACATCTCATAAGCTAGATTTGCACAGAGCAAACATCTTTGGAAAATAGTTCTGTTTCTTGCACACTTTCTGTTTAAACACTATGCGAATTCTAGGTCTATTTAAGGAGCTCATTCTCTGCATTACAATGCATAACAGACTAGCACTCTCGACCTACTTCCATGCGTGCATATGTAGTTAACAGCTCGATGCTCCAGGGAATCAAAGCACTTGGCAGAAACAGTCCTCTCAACTGTTTGGAGTGTATGCACTGCAGAATTTAACGTGAGCTGTGTTTTCTCTAATTTTCTGATTAAAATAACTCCTATTCGACAAACAACCACTGTGACTTTAATAGGAGAAAGAGAGTATGTTGCAGGCAAATCAATCAGGTTAGCTCAGTGAGTGTTCTTACTGGGCAAACTGGAAAAATAGACACAACACTTCCCTGTTTTTCTGAAAATGGTTGAATTACTTTTCAGAGATTCAAAGTTGGTGTTAGTGGTTTCCAGTAAACAAAGGCATTATGGAAGGATATGAATCATTTGTATCATGACATCTTTTGTCACTAAATACTTATCTCCTTGGTTGATCAAATTTGTAGTTTTTTCCTAATCCCAGTCATACTTGCCTGAAGGTTTTATGCGCAGTATCAGTGTGATAGCTGGTTTACTGTGAAACGAAACACCCCATTTTAGTCATCATTCCAATCAATGTCTGTCTGTTTGTTGGTACCACATTAGTACAGGGAATAATAAACTGTTTTTCTAGCAAAGGTAATACTGAATGGGCTCCAGTATGGTTTTTTTTTGGCTTGCTTTGCTGTATAATTGAAATGTGAAAATGTCTTTGAGTTGCTCTTCTGTGACCAGTAGCTTCTATACCGTGATAAGCTGTGAATGATGGATTACTCTCTGGCTCATCCTTCAGCATGGCAGAACTGCTGCTTAGTGCTGTCCTGTAAACTAATTGTCTAACTTTCATCCTTTTTTTGTATTTTCAGTTCCATTTCATTGCAGCATCTTTTTTTCAGATGATCACCTCTTCTCAGCATGCACATATTCTTCCACATTTTTCAGTCCTTAGTATCTCCTCAGATTTACAAATGGGAAGTTTCAGCATTTGTTCACTTTGGTTTAATTATTCATCAGAGAGCAGATCTCTTTCTTTCTTATAAGAGTCTATTTGCCAATTTTAGAATAAACATAGGAGCATAAACCGAATCAGTTAAGAATTATTTTTCATCTGGTTTTAGTTGTTTATTTTCTTTGCCCCTGGATTGAAGAGCAATTTTAGTAAATATTGTTGTCTTGTTTCATGCAAAGGATTTTTAATGTTATCTTGTCTTCTTCCATTTACATATTAATAAGGTTCCTTCTCTGTGCATCTGTGCTCAGCGAGGAAGCAGTAGTACTGTTCTTGCATATGGGGTTTCTGCTGAGACTGTACTAGTGAAAAGGTCAGGATTGTGAATCTTGAATGCTGAAAAGAGAGTAAAGGCTTCAGTATGTTCGGAGGCCTGCCTGAATAAATGTGAAGATTTCTTCATTCTCTCGGCCCTTATAGCTCTGGAGGAGGCATATTGTATAACATACACGTGCCTCTCCCTGATACTCAATAAATGAGTAACTAATTTCTAAAAATACAGTTTTCAGTTAACACAGAAATTCCTTGTGTAATGTGATACATCCTGCAGTCATAGGAATATTATTACTTTCAGACTGTTAGCCTTATAATAAATTTAGGTATGGAGTTTTAAATTATACTATCACTAAAATTATTCAGCGACCAAGCGTGTCATAAAATACCTTGTTGCATGAGAAGTCCAAATCAAAGTATGGATGTCTTGAGTATTGAGACAGTCTGTTTTTCAGACACCATGTAAGTCTTTTAACTCCACTGAAACAGACTTCAGCGCAAAGCTACGTCTGTATCAAACATTGAGTAGATTCCCTAGATCATTTCTATCATTTTGGTAGCGACACAAAGGTAAGTAATGAGAGCAAATCAGGCTTGTAATTCTCCCCCAAAAAACTTGTATTCAGTTCCCATTACATTTTCCTTTTTCCTGGGACACAGAAGCTGGATATCTTGTATGGCTGTTAACAAGCATCGTGCCAGTGTGCCTGTCGCTTTTTCAGAGAAGTGAGTGTTTCCTGTGCCAGAAAACATTATTACTGACAAGAGAGATACTGTTATTGCACATGAGAGACGGAGATCTGTAGATCCTCTGCTCATACCTTTCCCTCTGCATTGCCGTGAAGTGGGGGGGCGGGAGGAACGAAAGCTCTGGAAATATAAGATCTTTGTATGAGGCAGACACTAGATAAGTATTTTTCATGAGTTCTCTTTAGTTTCTAATGTAATTGTAATGTTTAGTTTCTAATGTCATTGAGTTACTGTGGTAAAGGCAAATTGGCAACGTGATTGTAAGCTGGTATTTGCTAGTTAGTGTTTTGTGTCTTGTTTTAAGTACATTTGAACCTTCAGCAAGTATAAGCAATCATTTTCATGCTTATGAGGAGGCAAAATGATGAAAAACATTTCATTCTGGAATTTGAGATGTACTCCCTACTCCTTCTTTTTTAAAACTGTTGGGACTCATACACAGTAGTTGCAGAAATCCCAAATCTGAGGTTTTCAATTCAAATCGGCAACCTTTCCATTCATCTTTCAAATGCTACTTACTTGGAATTTTTATATCTACAGAAGATCCTGATCTTGGGAGATTTTCCTCCAGTTATTATTTTAGAGAAGAATCTGCATTCTTCATTTGCATCTCTGGATTCTTCATTTACTTTCCCAATGTGCAGGTGGATCACTATCATTGGCTTTATTTGAGGAGACTGTTGCTTCCAAAGTATTCACTTTCTAATGGTGGTGTGCTAATGGCTGCATAGTGGTTCTTCTCTTCAGAAGACAGATAACTATTAAAAAGACATTTTCATTCTGTAGGTGAGATCTTCATTTAGTTAAAATGAATGAAATTAGGCTTCAAGTCAGAATCTTCATTAAGTCCCATTTATGAGACAGAGAATATTTAACATCTCAGTCAACTGGAGAATTGTGATTGGAGGTTCCCCAAGACCTTAAGAAAACAATAACTTAAAAGACTGCAACATTGTCACAGGTTGTCATGGGAAAAATCCCATTCTCTTGAAATTACAAAGTTAGAATGACCGCAGTGGCAATAGGGGATTTGGGATTTTGCTTTGTTTTCGTATTTCATGTGCAAAGACAAAATTAATGCTCCTCAGTCCCTTAAAAGGATAAATTTTAAATAATTAATCTTAGATCTTTTGTTCATCATATGATATTATGGTGGTATCTGTAGGCAGCATCCTTATTTTTGAGGCTATTTTGGTTAATTATATCCTATTTCAGCAATATCAAGTCCCATAGGTTACTTGAAACTAAAACAGTGCAATTGGAAATGTAATATGCATAAAGCTTCAAAAATCTCTTTGCTTTGGGCAAATACAATGAAATCATGTAGATTTTAGAGACTTCATTAAAAAATAAACCTTTAGTTGCCAGGATTATGATTATAATGCTTTGACTTAGCAGCAGAATCTTTCTCAGTTTGATCTAAGTCTCACACAGAACTGAAGTTAGTATCCAAGTATCTGATGACAGCTGCATGTGAAGATCAGATTTTGGGGAAGGGCCTAGTGGAGATCAATTTCAAAAAGCAAGCTGATCTTTTTACATGTTTCAGATTTGTCATCTATTCTTCTGATTTAATCAGCCAATCAATGGTTTACCAGTTTACACCCCCCCCCCCCCCCCAAGCTTTTTGGGTGAATACTGTCTGTTCTTAATACATTCTTAGTATTTTTATTCCTTTTAATTTATCATCTCTTCTGATACTCAGTTGGAGACAGATCCTTCAACACATCCCCTGTTAGAAATGGTTCCAGCAGGATGACAACCTCTATGATTCTTCTGTAATGAAACAGACACAAAGAAAGTTCACACGGATTTTCTGCTATAGTTTAAATACAACTTTTCTACCTTAATCATATATTTTCCAAGTTGAGGCTTTGCCTTCCTGTTCTGGATGTGTTTGAAAATGGATTTATTACTAGTTTTAATGTGTTTAGGAAGTTGATTATGAGAACATTTTTTGGTCTTCCTTTGTATTTTTATCTTTAACATGCAGAGTGAGGATTTTTTTGCACCCTCCCCATTTTACCTCTTTTGCCATAATTTCAACTTCTTTCACAATCTCAAAAGGAGTATCTTTTTATTTCTGATAACTTTATTTACTTTTTAATCTATGTCAGCTTTGGGGCAGTTTGTTTGCTCCAATGTGTTGGTTTCTCAATAGTTATTTTAAAACTTGTTTGGATTAATTTATTGCTGTTTTCAGCAAATTATTAGCTATTGTGCTAGTAATGGTTCTCACAACAGAGAACCCCCACGTGTTGATAATTTGCTATTAATTTTTCAGCCTGGATTTTTTTAAAATAAAGTAAAAATGTTGTTGTATAGTATAAGAAATCATAAATCAAATGAATTATTTGTAATTCTGCATATCTGTTTCTAAGCAGAGCTGGCCTTTCAAAAGCAGAAACAATACATCTTTTAGGAATGCTACAGATATGAAATATTAGGCATCCATAAACTGATAGATTTTAGGAACAAATAGATAAAGACTCATGATGATGATGATTAACCAGTGGATGGTTCTAATTAGTCATATGCAATATTAATTTAAGTGTTGAAAGTAATTTCTGTTAATTCAGTGCTTAGTAGCTAAAGAGTATTTTAAATTAACTTTTTCCAAGAGAGCATCCTTTTTTTCCAATTCACAGTTTTGTGTCTGCTATTGTACACTTCTGCAGTTATTTTTTATATTTTACTTTTGTGGCTAGAACTGGTTAAACTAGTAAGCAGATTGTAATGGTTCATTCATTTTTTTTCAATAACTTACGTGACTAGTCTTGTATTTGCTTGACCACTGAAACTGAGCAATGGATTGGGATTATTTTCACTCAGATTCTAACTAAACCCATCTAACATACTTCAAAGGCATGGTAAGCAATATAGACAAATGGCAAAGAGCTGTAAGTCACAGTTCAGTTTTTCACAAAGCTACAAATGTATTAGGAAATGTATGGATGAGTTCTTTATAAACAGTGACCTTTAAAGGAATATTCAGGTTATATTCTTTACAGAATTCTTCTCTTCTGGAATCATTACAGAATTCCTTATAAATATTTCTTTCTTGGTTTTTGCCCATCAGAATGAAAAAGGAAAGGTGGTTTAAAGACTTTAAATAAGTTTTCGCCTCTATTTCAACATTTCTGGCAGAAATTATTTGCAATTATGTTAATACTGTTGGCCGGAAAGGAGTCGCATCTCTTTTTGAGTCACAATTCTTCTCACCTTGAAGAGGCAATTTAGCCACCTTTGACATATTGTACGATAGACCCACGGGGGTTTGATCCCCCAGCATACCTGACGTTGTTTATTCACAGTCTTTCTGTGCTTCCATTCAGTGAATTTGCAATCTTGACTTCATTCAAAAAAAGAAATAAGCATGGTGTTCCAGTTCGAAATGTTCTCATCTGTAAACAGTCTTGGAGGTGGTGTGGGGGCAAAGTGGATTTTCTGATTCATGTTGCTTGTTCCTCCCCATAGCTCTGACCTTGTGCTTTTGTTTTCCCTGGCTGTAACCTTAGTACCGTGCTTATTCTCTCAGGATGTTTCTCTCTCCAATGTCAATCCTGCTGCTGCTTATACTTTCTCAAGTTTCCTCAAATTCTTAACATCCTCTGACATGTCTTTAAAAACAGTATCTGTCTTCTTGTCTCAGAAAAGTAAGGGGGAAGGAAAGGTTGGTTATTTTAGTTTCGGGTTTTTTTTAAGAGTAAGAGAAAAGTAGTATGGCAATCTTACCCTAGAAAAATGAGTCTTGTTCATTCTTCAGCATAACAAGGACATGGAAAAACCATTTCTGATGAAATTTGAAGGCTAGAGTAGTTCTCGGTGGTTTTCTAACAACCAGCCTCAGGTCCTATACTTTCATGATGTAAAAATTTGTTTTTCCAAAACCAAACAAGCACTTTCCCCACAACACAAATTAGCCTGGTTCTTATATCATATTTGTTATATCATTAAAGTTATATCATTACTGACCTCAGTGGAATTATCCCTGGTTTAGGTGAAGGGAAATTGCATTCAACTCTTCTCACACTGTTCGAAAAATAAAAATAAAAATTTACAAATATGGCATCTATGGAAGATTGAGGGTGACCGGTAGATGTTTTCTTAAGTACCCTGAAAGCCTATGCAAGAATGGTTACAGTTTCACTCCCTTTATTATTTTAGCCTGCATAGTATTACATATTCTGAATAGCTCATTGATTATTACACGTTTTGATAATGCCTGCATGCATTCTAAATATATGTTGACTTTTATTTTTTCTAGGCATACTCTGTCTATGATGAAGACATTGGCTATTGCCAGGGACAGTCTTTCCTTGCAGCTGTGCTTCTACTTCATGTGAGTTAATTGCAAAATGAAAGCTTTGATATTTGAAACCAAAGCAGCTTTAAAATCAGTAGTACTGTAACATGCTATTTGATGGATATTTACTGTTGTTTATTTGTCTGTATTAATTTTCCTCTTGTTGCTTTTTGGCAAATAGTGACTAATGGCTTCTATCTTTATGAATGTAGATTTCCTTTATTTAGGAGAAATCCATTAAATTGTCAAGTACTTCTGTGTCAAAACTTGAAACTGATTTGTTACATATTAATATTTTCTTTTAATTTATTTGTCATGTAGGTGAACTGCCTTTGTGTTTATAGGGAATTTAACTTTGGGAGATATTCTCAGAGTAGCTAACTAGAGCAAGCAGTCTCATTAATTTTCAGTGAGACTTTTTCTCTTAGGGACATTTTATAATATCTTTTGAGTGAAAGCTGAATTCCAACCTTGATATTTTAGCCTGTAACCAAAAACTGTACAAACTTTGATCTGTTGCTTCCTATATATACATGTGCATGTATGCATAGAGATAGATAGGTAAGTACACAATTTTTATATTTGCAAGATGCTTTAACTTTGATGTATCAGTGGAAAAGCTGCAGATTCAAGTAGTATGGATATCGTAAAGAATATCTGAATAAACCACCCAAAACCCCAACAGCTCTTACTCAACAACAACTCTTACTCAGGCTCTCGCCTGCTTTTTCTGTCAGGCTTTAATTAATAAATTATTAATTATGGTTGAAATACATTTCAGACTGTGGTTTTGAGTCAGATGTTGGTGGTATATGTTTACACATGCACTTCCTAAGGCATCTAGAACTCAAATTCAGAGTAATTTAAGTTGTAATTCCTAGTGAGAGCTATGACTCCTTGAAGACTTAAGGAGCATGATACACAGTGACAGTGTTACAGAGAAGCTTTAGAGTCTTTAAGGATAAACCTGAAATGAGTCACATTATTGCAATCCTGCATATACTGCAAAGTAGCTTATCTAACAGTTATTTTGCAATTAACTTTTTACTCAAAGAAGGATTTTTAAGTTCCACTGGAAGAATAAGCCATTTTCAATACCAGAGTTGTTTAGAAATGAGTGGGTGTCACATTCTTAACATTTGACTAATACTGCAGCTCCTCTCACTTAGTTGTATGCTGTCATTGCTATAGAGAATCACCTCTGTTTCTAGTGTTTCTGGAGTTAGAAGAAATTGCCCTGTACACAGGGAATACTAAATGGCAATTACACTCATTTTAATATGCCCTTTATAACATTTGCTTTCATAATAGGATATTAAACTGAAATAATCAGAGAAGGGTGGGAAGGGAAGCAGTCTCAATGAGCTCATGTAAGTTGGGAGCTTCCCAGGATGTCCTCAAACTCTTGGTTTTCTCAAATTCTCCAATCAATCTGTATGCTGTGAATGCTTGTAAGACCCTCTCTAACTCTTCTATCTTTGCATAGATTTCTAGACCCCTTCCTTTCCCTTTTTTTCTGGGACAGGATATCCTTTCTCTTCAGTGTAGATATGTTTCAGCGATGGTTGGGTAGCCTGAACCTCATCCTGGCTTTTTGTGATTTTGCTACTTTGATAAAATTCCCATCAAAGGTGAGCAGGTAACGTCTAATCACAGGGGGACAGTGTTGCCAACTCTAATCATTTTACTGTAAGTCTCACAGCATTTGACTTTTTTTCTTATTGTCTACCTCTTGGAGTCATTGCTACGTGAAAAACTAAAATTTAATTTTAGAAAATGGTAAATTTCTGGCTTTTGTGATTCCAAAGAAAAGATAATAAGGGGCAAATATCTAAATGCTAAAAATCAGAACGTAAGCACCAAAAATGTGTTTTGTTTAAAATAAATAAGAAATGAAAACTTGATTTGTGATTTTGAATTCTTGGGGTTGGTAATACTGGAGAACTTCCACGCACTGAGAGCGAGGACTCTGTGGCCTCCGCCTGTAAATTACTTTGGCCTAGTACTCACCTCTGTTCCCTCTCCCTGTCTTGGGGGAGGAACGGTTGTCAATGCACGTGTGTCTGATTGAGCATGCAAGGTAGGTGTGCTTGTGCATGAATGTCTGTCATTTTATTAGAAATAATTGTTACCTTACACAAAAAAAAGAAATTTGCATTCATCTTATTATAGAGCAGATTCAAGGCTTTGGTCAGGGTAAAACTATTTCTTCCCTTTGTTTGCAGCTTTTATCTGCTGTCAGTGGGGATCATTCCATCCAGATAAAATTGTGCTAAAGATCTTTGAGATTCCTAAGAGCTTGTCCTAGGCGAATCTAGCCTGGGCAGGTAGCTAGCAGCTGATCTGGCAGTTCTTTATGCTAACTAGTTGCTTTCATATATGCTATATGAAAATGAAAATGAAAGTGTCTGCCCATGGCCCTGGAGACAGGCCATAATCATAGGCTGAACCATAAAAGATGAAACCCTGGAGGTAAATATCAAGAGACTAAAATTCTCTTTGAAGAAAATACTGAGCTTTTATCTGTTGCTGATATTTGATAGGGGGTTGGCATGAGGCTGAATGAGTGAATATACTCAAAGGTCAAGAGTTGTCATTCTTGATACTCAATAATTGTTTTCATTTGTTACAATCTGGTGCCTGCAAAAGAAAGGTTGTTTTTAAATGCAGTTGAAAACCTGATTTGGGGTCTGCAGTGACTCTGCATGTGCCTGTCTTATTATTGTGTTACCTGAAGGCATGGGGGAGGGGAGAGAGATATCTTATCAGTGGAGGTTTGATGACACAGGGCTTCCCACAAACTCCACGTTCAGTGGGCTCAAGCCAACAAATGTAACTTTAGAGTGGCTCACACAGCTTGTCCTTTAGTACCGCCTTCTAAAACTCTGTTGGATGAGAAATTTTGGTCAAAATGAAATCGACTATGGCGATAGGGCTTCTGAAAAAGTCATGATGTTAATAGATGGGATCAGCCCTCCTGAGCTCACAAGTAGGTTCTGAAGGCAAAATTTGTTATTTCCTTATTCATCGTGGGAAACCTGACTTCAGAGATTTTGATGTCCTGGGGTTTGGATGAAAGTAGATAAGCATTATTCTGACTAAGGGTTGGTTATACCTTAGTTCTCCTGAATTTTTCCCTTTTAACCAAGTCTCTCTCAGTAGAAAGCACTGTCATGAATTCTTGTCTTTTTCTTTTCTTTCTTTCTTCTTTTTTTTTTTTTTAAATTGTTGTTCTGTAGCTGAGAGTTGTGTACTAGTTGTTCTCATATCTATTTGGCAGAAAGAATACTGATGACAGTTGTGCTGCTGTAGGGATGTATACTTACATGAACCTATGATATGATCGCACATTTTCTTCAAAGAAGATCCTACAGAGCCAAATCAAGGGGCTTATCAAGGAGAATAGTCCCCTTGAGATTTTAGTTGCTTAATTCTACATTCAGAGTACTTTGCTGAAAATTTTAATATACCCCTAGTTCTGAATTCACCATGCATAAGGTATTTAAGCATGTGTATTTGTGTAAGGAATTTCCAGCCTCAGCTTAGTTTTTAAATTATGTTTGTGTATTTTTCCAAACAGATGCCAGAGGAGCAGGCATTCTGCGTATTTGTGAAAATAATGTATGACTATGGCTTGAGGGACCTCTACAGAAATAACTTTGAAGATCTCCATTGCAAATTTTTCCAGCTGGAGAAGTTAATGCAGGTGGGGCCAGGGTAACAAATTCTACTACTTTCATAAATGGAAATACTGGCATGAGGAAGAGATTAATGCTTTGCTTCCATAAGCTACTGGACAATAAAAACCCTCTCCTTATAGAGGTGGGGTGGAACCAAAGCAGGGAAGTCTAATATCTGGATCCAAACATTGTGAGTGAGATTTATATACATTGTGAGTGAGATTTATATTTTTGTCTTTCATATACCAATCTTGCTGCTAATCAAGCTATCCAAGCAGAGTAGATATCTGGGTTTTTTTTCCTCTCTCTGTTTGCTTACTCTCTCTCTTCCTTATTCCGTGATGTTGCTTGGAGAGAATGTCTCTGTTCTATTAAGGCCAAAATATCTTTTGGACTGCCACCACCAGTGTCCTACTTCCTATGAATTACATTGGTGGTTAAGAGGTCAGGCAAACCAGGACATCCTGATGCTTATGAAATATGAATCAAGTGTAGGCAATTTTGTAGATTTTACTGTGTTTTCAATACATTGCTCTTTTTTCAGATGGAATTATTTCATAGTCAGAGCAATTTAACTTAAATAAACAGCTGCAAGTTTTACACATTGTTGTTCTGACTAATAAGCAATTACTAACAGTCCATTAGGCTTTGACCTGCACTTCTATTAGCATAGTGAAAGCTAGCTGCTGGAGCCAGTTACCATATATGACCATATATACCTCTGTGAGATATATTAAAGCCAAACAAAACAGACCACAGTTAATTTAATTATCTTTTTTTTCAGATGTCAAATTGCGCGTATTTTCTACTCAATGAAGTAGAATTGCATACTAATTAATTTGATACTTAACTTCAGCATATGGCCTTCTCAATATTTACATATGTTAACAAAGATTTTTACTTTATTAACTGAATATGAATATATCATCAGTGTACAGTAGGATTATCAGTTCTTATTTTGTGTTGCTTATATATGCTCCTAGTTAGAGAAATTGTCTCATGCAGTTGTGGGTTTTGTTGCTTTCAAGCTCTGCAAGGTGAGCTCCTTGTTCTAGTATCCATTGTTTTTTTAGCAGCAGCATTTATAGCAAGACACAGTGAAGGAATAACTTTAAAATATACACTGTGCATGACATAGATTTCAGAACTGCTCTGCCTTTCAACCGTTGAAGATTTTGTCATTTCTCAGTATAATCTCAGTACATTACTTGATACTGTGATAGCGGATATCTTACTAAAAACTGTAACCACGGGCACTGAAATTTATGAAGAAACATATTTCCATTGCTCAAAAGAAGCCAGGATTTCACTTTGTTGTGTTTTTCAGTGTTTAGCAACCTGGTACTTACTGGCAGTGTAGATGATGAACTCGGATTAATACTCAAGCATTTATTTTTTCCTTTACTCTAGGAGCAGTTACCAGACTTGTATAGCCATTTCTCAGACCTCAATTTGGAAGCTCATATGTACGCATCCCAGTGGTTCCTCACTCTTTTTACTGCCAAGTTTCCACTCTGCATGGTCTTCCACATCATTGACTTACTACTTTGTGAGGTAAAAAAAACTTGAATCAGAAAGCCCTTCCTCCACTCCATGAATGTTTCTTCTTCTTCTTTTTTTTTTTTTTTTTTTTTTTTGAGTCATTTACCATTTAATTTCAAAATGCCTGTAACTAAATTATGTAGAAACCATGGTTATACTGAAGAGATGATGTTCAGTGAAACGCTGGTTTGGTTTTAAAATTAGAATTGTGAATTGCCTCATTCTTTGCTAAGGGATCTAATTAAGAATATCTGATGCACACATCTGTTCTTCATTTAATTTGTTAAATAATTTATTCAAAGTTAGGAATTCTAATTTCTTGAAGATACCTAGTAGTAAAAGCCTAGCAGGCTTTTAGTGGGAAGGCTCTCCAGATTGTCTGACTGAGGGTGCCCAAAGACAGTAAGAGTATTGCGTGTTGCTTTGATGGCCTGATATTAAACAAATAGTGAGAACTGCCAAACAGCACAATTAAATGAAGCTCTTTCCTTTTGTTTTTTACCCTGCTATTCCAACTAAGGAACGCATTACTCCAGATACAAAATGGCATGCTTCTGTATTGTAGATATATCTGCACTTCCCTTAAAAAAACCAGACAGAATAGATTGATAGTCTGGAATGTTTATTTTGGTAACATACTAGGATTTACTTTTGTCACTGGGAAGTCAGGGCATCCATGGAATTAAACCTGGTTTTGAACCTGATGCTGATTTCATCTCTAATTTAAATGGGTCACAAACATTAAAAAATATAAATAAATAAAGTAATTGAGAATTTTAAATGCAAAGGGCTTTATGAGTATGAAACACTGTTGATTCTAGTTTGTTCTGTTAATTTTTATTGTGAAGTATTTTACTTGTGAATTTTCAGGCTTGCTGCACATGCCTTGATGGCATTCATTATTAAACAAATATTGTCCACCATTCATAACTCAATATTTTTTTCCTGAAGAGTATCACTTCTTCTGCATATTGGTGCTCAGTTATCA
Organism: Mycteria americana; assembly: GCF_035582795.1. Taxonomy (NCBI): domain Eukaryota; kingdom Metazoa; phylum Chordata; class Aves; order Ciconiiformes; family Ciconiidae; genus Mycteria; species Mycteria americana. The sequence continues at coordinate 37,816,897 of NC_134371.1, forward strand.
AAAAGAGGTAGGTTAATACAGCCAGGTATCCAAGTGAGTGTGAAAGGTAGTAATGGTGAAGTGGTTTCACATTTCCATATAAATATCGGAGCTGTATTTCTTTCACAATGTCTTGTTTATTTTAAGTAAGCAAATAGAAAAAGCAGAAAGATTGATAGTTTTTCTGCTCTTTGTCCTCTTTGGTCGTGCAGTAGATGAACACAATCCCTTGATCACTTTTGAACTGTTAGTAAGTTAATTTTCAGAGTGAGCTTCTGGTGTGGATTTGATCATTCTTTGTCAGTTCAGTTTATTACTTCATTCTGACCTTGATGTAGAGCTGCACTCAGAAATGACCATTTTAAGAGTTTGTTTGTCAAGAAGTACAGAACATAATTTCATAGTGGTGATTATTGTTATAGCAGCATAGTTACATCCTGTCTGAAGCTCCTGTACTTTTTATTATATTAAGGTTGATGATAAAATGTGCTGAAGAAGTCTTTTAGTCATGGTTAATATAGATTTAATATTTAGAATGAAAAAAGAAACAACTCTTAGAACATTTGCATTCGTCTCGCATCTGGCAGTGTTTGTCTCAGCATGTCTGAAGGAATTACTCTGGGAAAGAAGGTGAAAGAATCTAAGGAGAAAGTGAGAGAGTGCAACACTAGAGTCTGCTAGAGAAAGGGAAACTTGTTAGCATTTATGGAGGGTAATCACATAAAGCTAAAGGAGCTTCTTTTACAACAGCTAAAAATAAACCAGAAAGGGTAAGAAAATTGATTTCAAGTGAGAAGATACATACAGACATCTTGAGAAACAGTGGGGCAGCGTGCAGACAATGTACTGAGGCAACAGTGTAGACTATCAGAAAACTGCTCCTAAGATTCATGAGTCAACCAGTCTAAAATAACAGGCACTTCTGAGAATTTGTGGGAGGAGCATAGATTAAAATCATATTAAAATAAAAATCTAGTTAGCCCTCATCATAGAAGGAAAGTAAAATCTGAAGGCATATGGCCATAGACAGAATAAGAAAGAAACCATTCCTTAATGGAGGACTGAAATCATATTGTGAAGCTCTCTGCCCAGTCAGCCTCAAGAAGGAGTAATGGAATATTACTCGAAAAATAATTTTTGTCTGCGTTAAATTGTTTGTTACTTTATCTCTGAACAAACAGCATGCCTGTAATTCCAACAACTGGAAGGAGAAAAAACAGTTGCAGCTGCTAAGTGGAACATATTCTTCTGCAAAAAAAAATCCTCAAAAAATCAAGAAGCCTTTAAAGTGAACTGTCTCGTGTTTTTAAAAAAAAGCTTCCAGCCTTCTCATTAATTTGTCATAGATACATATGAATTTTAAATAGCCTTCAGCTTCCTTCCTGACTGTATTTTCTCCACATCCCTGTCCTGTCTGTCATTTATGAAATGTTTACATCCTAGGCAACTCTTTTATGAAAGAAAAATATTAGGGGAAGAAAAACAGTTAAAACCATTGCTGAATGGGTGCTGCCAACTAGTCATTCCAAAGGAGCTTCTGTGGTCCCCGTGAAAATATTTGAATTATGGATGAACAATTTGTGTCAACCAGGAGTTTTTGGATGGGATTTGTCTTTTTAGTTCTTGACTGTGGCTGGAAGAGTGAAATCGGTCCTTACAGATATTCTTTAACTCTCAATCCAGAGAGGAAAAATACCTGTTGGAAATCCTGTAGTTTTGCAGCTAGCCAGGGAGGCACGTTTCCTTCCCTTGCAAGCACGGTGGAATGGTAGCACTCAAGTTGGGGAGTGAACGTCCTGGGCAGGAGCATATCCAGCGGTGTGGAAGCCTATGAAAAATTAGTTAAATTTATGGTGGGAATTAAATTCTATTGAGAAATTTTTAAAATCCCATCAAAGTGTGTGCCATTACAGCTGAGGCCTTTTCATCATTCTCACATTAAATATTATTTGATAGAAAGAACAATTTTATTTAAATTCATATGAATTTGGGACTTCCCGTGGCCTCTATGTGATTGAGTTCTGTTATCCTGTTGTCTTCCTCTGACCTTTTTTATTTTTAAGCTGCCTTCAGGCTGTTGAGGATGTGATTTAATGTCCAAACTACCCAAATTTCCAATGGCCTTAGAATATTGCCTCAATAACTGTAGGAGAGGATCTGTCACCCATCCTCACCTAGAAATGAAATGGTTTTGAATTCTTTGTATTTCCTATGACAGAAGTTGAAGAACATTTTGGCCTTGCAGGCAGGTACTCCACAGTGCCATGGTACATATTATAAGGCTTAATACTTTGCCTGTAATAAAAACACAAACCTCTTGATCCAGTTGAAAATTTTCATGTGATTACAGCAAACTGCGTGGTTTTGAGCCTGGCTATGTAGATAAATTTTAACATGTCAGCATCAGCTGAAGATCTTTCTGCAAGGTTCCTTTCCGCTGCCTTTTTCAACTCCTTCATTTGCCTCCTCTCCTTTTGCTGTTTCTGTTTGCACTGAAGAACAACGTTGTTGATGAAATTCAGAGTTGTATTTGGACTTGTCAGTCTTATCTATCAGTATGACATTATGTTATTGAACACTTTGTGAGCCTGCTCTGTTTTGCTGTCTCTTTTTCTTCCACTTTATTTATTTAAGGTCATGCTCAGAAATAGCGACTCATCTAGGTAAAGCGCATGCTGCTTAGAGGTGTCCCCAGTGCAACAGCTGCACCTGGGTTATGCTGTAGAATATCAGAGTTGACATTTAAGTTCATTTTGCATTTTAAAATTTACAATTTAAAATGAAAATGTGTTTCAAAAGCACTAAATAAGTGACCTTAAATACGCATTTAGAAGGAAAAAAAAAACCCAACCAGTTGGCAGACAATTTATAAGCATTTTTTAAATTTTCATTATTTTTTCTGCTTAAAAAAGAAAATACTTTAACTGGTTGTGATAAAGACAGTACTGCCAAAACGAAAGGAGGTTCAGAGCTCAAGCTGTCATTCCGTTATTAACCTAGAATTTCGAGACACTACTGGTAACCCCCATTTTAAGTCAATCTGGCTATTTTTGTGTGCAGTTCTTGGGGATATAAAATACTTAAGGATTGTGCTTCTCTCCTTTTAAGGAGTATATATAAAACCCTACATGCTGCCTTTTCTGGGCTGGTACAGATATTTGTCTATTTTAGTGTCAGTAATTACATAGTCTTGTTACAAAAATTAATGGTCTGACTACTAAGCTGCCATTCTGTGATCAAGACTGAATAGAAAGGGATGCAACTGGTTATCTATCAATTTTGTATATGAAATAATTTAATGTTTTGTAATATATCTAGTAACAGAGAAGTGAAACTACCTTTCACAGGACCGCACAGTGGAAGAAATGGGAATTGAAAGCTAGATACCATCATTCCTTGGTCTTTATTTATCAACTATTGCATTCATAACTTTGTATAAAATAAGTTTTATAATCAGTTTGGAGAAACTATCTGTGATAATGAAGACTGATGGGTGTTTTTAAAAATTTTTTAGAATGCGAGTGAGTTGGTGCTGGTAAATGAGCACCTAGTGATAGTAAAAATGTGGCACCGTGTTGTGTAGATGTGCTTCCTGGGAGCGCTGCTTCATAATGAAATAATGAAAATCTTAGAAGAATTATAACTATTGGCGCTGAAGATTTGATTTCTGTCTTACTCATGTCTTGCTGAAGAATGGATGTGCCAGGAAACACTACGCCGTATGGTATCACTCAGACGATAAGACAAGTTGTCTCTGCATGTTAGTACTAACTGAGTAGTAGATACCATAATAGCCTGCTATTTTTTATCTGTCACTGTTAGATACTTCTGTAATGCCTTCAACAGAGTTGAGAAAGAACAGATTAACATTTTAATTTATTAAACTTCCTCAGGAATTGAGTCAGGAACAAGCCCACTTCCTCTGTAAATCTGCACTCAGATGAAATATGAATTAAATAAAAGATTGTGTACAGTTGTTTATCTTCTGTAGATCTATATGGGAAGAAAAATTGAACTTTTTGGAATTACCTGTTGTTGACATGTTGTCTGCATTTGTTAACCCTTCCAGTTATGAATGTTTTAATAAATGTTACAAAACAGCAGACCGGGCTTGCTAGAAATAAAATCTCTTTTAGTTAACAGCATATTAAAAGCTAGGCTTAAATTCTAAGTAGGTATAGATCTGTGCTGAAACTGCCTGCATTATTTCAGTACTATTTGCGAAAGTAAAGTCAATGTCATACATGTGAGTTGGAAAAGGCTGGGGGTGTGTGTGTTTGTTTTCCTTCTTATGAATATAGGCGATTAGACTTTGGCATTTAGACTGTGTCCTCCTGTGTCCTCCTGTCCATTGTTCTTTGCATTATAACTACTAGAGAGCTAAGTCTCTGAAGTCTTTATCAGCCACTGCTGTTTCATGCAAAGAGACTGGAGAGGATTTCTTTCCAAGACTGCTAGCTTTTAATTAATTTAAGAAGAAAGAGAATAGGTTGTCTCAGACTCCAGATGGAGGACTAGAATTTGAACATACATGTCCAATGGTAGTGCTGGTTTGCTACATTCAAGCATCTGTTGATGTGTCAGCCATTATAAACTTTTTTGTTGCAAAATCTCGAGATCTGCAATGGAGTTAGCTCAGGTTTTCTGACCCTGAATGTTTTGCTTTTATGTATTTAGATGAGTTACTTAAATCCATGCTAAAGTAATTGTAGCGTAATTTATCTGATGACTACAGCTGAATTCTACTGTGGGGTTTTTCAATACTAGAACAGAAATTAAAGTAAAAAGAAAGGAAAAAGGATGTAGTATTTGATTGTGCGTTTGATAGATGAGGAACTTTCTGAAGTTTTTGTATATGTGTGTTTAAAACATTCAGATTAAAATGATAAAGAATTTTAAGTTATTTTCAAACTGAAAGTCATAAGAAGTATTAGGTGTTTGGATATAAAATTTCACTCAACAGCAGAAATATTGGAGGCATGTAATAGTGTTCTGTATTGCCACAGGCACAGGGGAACACAAAATGTTCTATTAACTTCTAAAGCTACACAGAATTTGTAAGAAATCAAGCTTGGACTGAGGAGAAGAGTATTTTAATAGAGTACATCTATGAGGTTCTTGGAGAGCCTCAGGGTTTAACGTAACCCTTTACACTATGTTGTCCAGCTGTTCCTGTGAGCATCCATAGTTTATGTATCTTCATTCATAGCTGCAGCTTATTTATCCCCAAAATAACAAGGCTGGTGATAAATACTCAGCATGAGCAAAGAAAAAACAGTTTCACAACAATCTGCAATTCAAGCTAACTTATGTGAACAGAAGGTACCTTTTTGGTGATGTTGATAAATGTTGGGGTCCTAAAATGTTGAGGCTGATTCTGTTTCAGAAAATGTTCCAAGATACAGGTAAAAAGTTACTGAAGATGAGGGACCTATTTGAATGACCTAGTTTGTGCCTTAGAGGGAAGGCACATCTAATGCCATGTCACAGTATGTCTCTGAATTACTTTCCCTATTGCGACTGAAATATTTTAGCCACTTACTAGTTGATGTTCACTTAGTTGATTTTTCTAGGAATACAGTAAATTTCCATAATGCTTACTTAACGCCAGTGCCATCTGCTGTATTTGAATAGCAGCATATTCTAACCAGTCTTGGCAGTCCTCAAAAACGCTTCAGAAATAACTGAAGGAAAATATCACAAATGGGAGAGTGATATTCCGTGAACAAATCCAGGAAGCTAAGCTAATTTGGGGACTGTTTTTAAAAAAGAGGGTGGCGCAGTCTGCCTCTGCCAAAACACTTTGCATTACTTCGTGCTTGGAATCTGAGGCCGTACTGAATTTTCTAAGTATGTAAAATCAAAACGTGAACTTTGCATTTGAGTGATTGTTGGGAAGGGAAGATGAATGTCAAGGTGTAGAGAGGCAAGGGCCAAGATTGTGTTGTGGTAGAGAAAGGGAGAAGATGAAGAACACTGGGAAGGGAGATCAGGTGGAGTGCAGGGAAGCAGGGCATTGATTCACCATGGGCAAGCATTATTCTTTGTGTTACTTGACCACATGTAGAGGGGGAAGGAGATATGGCACTCTGTCAAGAGATGTTCTGAAGCCCTCATCTTGTCTCCTCTCAGGGATCTGGAAGATTACTGCTCCTCTGGGCATTTCTAATAACCGTTCCCTGTTTCCATATGAGAGCTGGAGGACCTATCTTATCTACAGACATATGAGCCCTCTTTTTCTGTCCTCGTTTTATGTATGTGGTAAGGCCCTTGATGCCTAGTGTGGATTCAGGCCCCCTTCTTTGTCCCCATATTAATCAGGTTTGAAAAGAAGGAAAGGAATGTCTAAAACCCCTGTAATTTAACCCTCTGAAAACCAGAAAAGTAATGTTAGTGTATGGCTTGGTCAAACAAATGGAGAAAGCATTCTGCTGGCCCGTACCAGCTGCTTGTGAATTAGGAGCATGCCACTGCAGAAACACCAGGTGTCAGGGAGCAATTTGATACATAGAAATGACTTAAAAATCTGTGGCTGTAATTTTTATTCTTTGAAAACAGTCACAGAAGCTGGAGAGAGAAAAGTGCTAATCTTATAGCACTCTTTACCGTCATTCAGCCATAGCAACATCTCAGCAGCAAATTACGTGAAAATCACCCAAAACATGTAAATATTCACTAGCTCTCCTAAATCCCATTCATTTCTGTTAAAAGCAATGAAACAAACAAAATTTCATGCAAAATCATACTAATACAGGTTAATGGTTGCCTGGTAGTATTTATCATGTGCCTTTTCATGCTGCAAAATACAGAAAAGTGGCACAATAAATATGGAATCTCGTGGTGCTATTTTTACCATCTCCCTGGTACCTGCTTGTCTAATAATTCAGTCAACTGGTTTTAATTGGGCTTGTGTATTATTCACAGCATCATAGTATCAGGATGGAGATTTCTGTATTTGCTTTTCTTCTTTCTTGTGTTACAGCATTTCCTGTTGTGAGTTATTGTAGTAGGCAATGTATATGGAGTTACTGGGGGAAGCCCAGTCTAAGAAGTCGACTACACCTCATAACGTTAGCAGTAAGATCTTTATGCAATTTGTTTGGTTTTTTTTCCCCTCTGTAATATTACTGTTTAATAAGAAAGCTGGATCTGTTGCTTATGCAAAGCTTGCTATTTTACGTTGTGCCTTATTTGATTGAGAGTTAACCTTTCTTTCCCTTAGTTGTCTTGTCATTGAACTAGAATAAATGTACAAGCTATACAAACTATATCTGAGTAAAAGATGTTAATTAACATGCATATCCCTGCAGAGCGTGCTCCAAGTCTGTATTACTTACAAAGAGAAATTTGAGCTTCAGACCATATATTTATGTTGTCAGCAAAATAAATACATTTGTGACATTCCTAAAGTTTATTGTGTGCTCTCAACATATTAGAGTTGCCAAACAAATGTTTTGCTGGAAGCAATCCAAAACATAAATAGAATTTTAATTCTCCTTTAGAGTTTGTAACCCCAATTACCCTCTGTAGCTCCTTTGAAAGAGTGTGCAACTGAACACATAATTATGAAACACTTTCGAATTACAAAACAATGTCAAATTAACTTCAGTTGAATAGCTAATCTCTCTTTAAAAAAAGGAAAAATCAGTTATTAGAAAGCTGGAACAGATTAACTGGTTCTCCTGATGGCGTGTCACGTGAGTCTTGAGACTTCTCAGACCTCAAGGAGGTGCTCAGCTGACTTTCACGTATATCCTCTTTACCTGGTGCTGAACTTTAGAGAATATTGTACCAGTATCTTCACTGTTTCATCCTACATGTCATGTGTATCTAGGAGCAAAACCACAGATAAGGACACTAATATTAAATTAATTTTCCATATATTTTTGAAGAGATTAACTTCCTTTTATTTGTGAAAATGATGCAGAGGGCATTGCCCTATAACCAGAGGAAGGTCTGTCAGGTGGTCTGGGTTGGAGAGGGAGAGATGCTAGTATTCAGTATAGCCTACCTTCTCACAAGGCTTCTGTCATTAAAGAAAAGCTTTAAAACGGGAGATAAATTCCAAAGTTGTCCCCTATGCAAATGTTGTCCAGATACTACACGATTAAATTGTTTGGCCTAACTCTTCTGCCAGCTCCACGCTATACTCTTGAGCTTTGCCAGTAGCAAGTGTTAGTTTGCTGACCCCTTAACTCCCTTTTTTCTGGTCTCTGGGTAGATTTTCTGGGTCAAATGGATAGATATGCCTCCTCCCTTCTAAAGGAAACCACGAGCATCCTTTCTGTCACACAGATCTCATTGAATACAAACTGGATCCTACAAAATCAGATCTTTATGATTCTCTGTTTGTTCTTTGTTCCCAATCTTCTTTTCAGGCCTTTTCAAAAGTCATCTTGTTTTGAAGTGCAGAGGGACTCAAAGTGAGGACTCCTCAAAGAGTTATTCTATCTGCAGAAGGAATCTTGGTCTCAGAGGGAGTTAAGGGACTGTGAAAATCTCTCAGTAGAAGACAGTTAACATAATAAGATTTCCACTTATTTTAAGCCAGCCTTAATTACAGTGCACATGTATCATTTCCAGTTTCATTTTTACAGTCTTATGAGAGAGAGTTTTACTGTTTTGCCCATGAGAATGTTACTTACAACCTCTGTTGGAAATTATGGTCTTTTGACATATAATTCAAGTAAGCGGATGCTTCTATGAAGGGCAATCTTAATGAGTTAAACGGTGGCCTACAGGATGGTGAGTGTTCATCCCAGCACTATCATCCCAGTAGGTATGAAGAGTTCTTCTGCAAAACTATGCTTTTTCTTCTTGGGTAGGTGCTGTCCTATGGAAGAAAAGCAGAGAACGGTCAGCATGGCAGTCAGCAGGAGCCATAAAAGGAGGCTGTACGATAGCACAAACTCTGACATTTTCCCTTTCCTGACCCTTATTTTGCCATCTTGACTGCAGAATAGTCAAGAGTTGTCTGCTATGAGATGGGCTTGTTCCTTCTCCAAAACTCCTGAGCTTAATGAGATCTGTTAAAATGCTCTAGGACTCTACACAAGCTTAAGAGGGTTCTTAAATAACACCTGTTGGAAAAAAGAACATACTGTGCCGATGCTTAACTAGGTAGATAAGCCTCCAAGACAGGCTGTCATAGAAACTGCTGGTCTTCTGCAAAAGGCTAGTTAAAAGCTCCTTGGAGGAGGATATCCACGTCTCATTTCTGGGATCCTTGCCTGTGGGCTTAATGTCTGTGAGCTGTGCAGGCAACACACTCCTCCTTCGTTTACTCAGTAGCAGCAAAGCCTCTCAGGTTGAAAAACAAGAGAGTGGCCGCATAATTGAGAAGCAATATGACATGATGATAAGCCCCTAACCATTCCTGTGCTCTTATAACAGTTCTTGTTTAGTAGTAGTGTATATTTTTAGTTTTGACTGTTTTATATTAAAACCCACAAGTGTTTAGGTAATTATGAACAACTTTCACATTTGCAAATTTTTTAAATATTAAGGTGAGATCTGCATTATATTAAAGCATTTATTTCCAAATGTCTAGTTTGGAATGTCTAGTTAAACATATGACCTTTGGTTTTAAAAAGTAATTATCCAAAGCTTATTTAATATGGGCTCCGTTCTCTCTCTCCCTGTGGATGATTTGTATGTACTTTCATGTTTCCATTATAAAATTGCTGGAGGGATATTGCTAGCAATGATTTATATGTCTGGTGCACATTGGTATTTTTGGTCTTTCTTCTAAAATAGATGGAGAAGTTTAAGCTGAATCTTATAAATCAGTGTGTGGTAAATGAAGTAGGATTTTAAATAAGAGATTGTGGAAAAATGAGCTGAGCCTTCTTTTTCATAATCATAATCATTCAACTTGGCTATGTCAGAATAGTCTTGCATGCATTAGGAAAAAATAACTCAAGTATGTAGATCACTGGTTATAAAATGTATTGTTAAAATGGGTGGGTAAGGCACTGCATTTGAAATCTAAAGCATCTTGCTGTAAATCCAAACATGAGTAGAAGCCTTACTGTAGATTGCCAGATGCCACCTCCAATTCACTCACCTATCAAGGGGTATATTAGTCCTTCAGGTCCAGCAAGTCCAAGCTGGTCAGCATGAAACTGCAGCAATTGATGCCTCAGGTCTGAAATACTGCCTTGATTTGGGAGTTACCTCTCCCTTTGAGGAAAGGGGAAGGTGCAGATTGTTTTCTGTTGCCAGGATTAGTGGAGTGCTGCTCAGGAGAGCTGTATACAAAGTTTTTAAGTCCTTTTCGTGTTCTGATTTTAGGGTGCTTGTTCATTGAACAGGTTATCTCAAGTAACATGAGGGAGTCTGTGAGCTGCCCCTTGCCCAGTGGGGCTAGAAAGAGAGCTGGGGATTCTCAAGGCAGGTGGAAACCTACTTCTGCTGCATTTGCTATCCATGTGAAGAGTGATCATATAAGAAGAGTACAAGGAGAGAGTTTGATTAGTTTGAATTCAGGAACAATGTGAGTTTCAGGCAGATCAGAAAAAAAACATTTAGAAGATAAATGAAAACTGGTTTGGTTTTCTTTTGGGTTTTTTTTGGTAGTGCCAGAAAATACACAGGGCACTGATTCCTCCGTAATCCAACAATTAGACATAATATTTCTACTCAGAAAATAACAAAATCTGTTCAGTTAGTTAAGAAGAAAACACAATGTTTGTGATGGCTTGTAGTTATGCCTCTCATTTATAGATTGTATGTTAATATCAAATCCTCTCTGTTAGGAAATAAAAGTTGTTAATGTCATGACTGTGTGGAATGAACTGTTGACTTCACATTGATATTTGGAATAAAACTGAGACAACTATGAACTTATTTTACTGCTGCTGGTGCTCTAGTATTATCAGTGTTGTGACTGAAATTCATGGCCAGACATTTTTTCTATTAAAAATAAGTATAAAAGGCAAAATAACTGTTGTTGTACTTGAAATATTTCTTATGCCATTTGGAAGAAGGGTTTCCTATTAATGAAGCAAGGTTCAGTCCTGCTACAATTGTGACCTCTAGTGGAAAAAGCCAGTTTGTTATCATAATGATTATGCATCAAATTGCAAAGTAATTCACAGGAGTGTTGCAATATTCATTATGTCTAATGTCGTAGCATTTCCAAGACTCATTAATGGTAAAATCCCTTCAAGGCAATACTATCCATGTGAAAAAATACAATTTCTTCCCAAGAATGCCTCTGAAAAGTCTCTGCAGATTTTTATAAAAGCTAATTTTTATAGAAATATGGTCTCAGGCTTGCAGGAAGAGGCCTGGAAAAATAAGCAATTGCAGAAGCAGAAATTTCTTGGAGAAGGTTCCCTTATAAAAAGTCTTGTTGTTATCCCACAACAATATGTATTGCAGTGAAAGTATTACTTGTGTGCAAATCTATTGAGACATTTTTAGATATCAGCTCTGAAAGACATTATAAGAAAAGATTTATCACGCCATTAAACAAGCAGGCAGAAGATTTGTAAAATACAATCTAGGAAAACAGTCTGAACACAAAGTACATAGTACAGCAAATGAGAATTGCATATGGTATTTTTCATATTTGGATGAACACAAAGCTATTTATAATCTTAAATAATCAAGATATGTAGGCTACAGACAGGAGAGTCTCTTCCATCAGCAGAGGCCATGTGTGCACTGCCAGTAAGGCTGTTGCCTTGGGTCCTCTGGCCTGAGCTGCCCCTGGCTAGTTTTCCAAGCAGGACCCCAAAAGTAGTTTCAGTTAGGCTGCTCCAAAGGAGCCTCATTTAGCGTATGTGTTCACCTTCCCCCAGGAGAATCTCAAGGTCTTGACTGTCAAAATGAAAAGGTGTTGAACAGAAGTGAAGGAGTGATATTTCTTATTTTTGTATACAACGTAAGTGGAAATGTAGCCTTTTTCAGCCATCTATAGTCAGTCAGTGGAGTGGTTTTTACTTTCCTTGGTTTTTAAATAATCGGACGTTGTCATTGTGTTATTCACTGAATGAATGTCTGTACACTTGTATTCCAGCTTTTGCAAACCAGAAAGCAGACTATTTGATACAGACATGGATTTGCTTACCTATGAAATAGTTTTGATTTTTGACTGATAACAGAAAAAAGGTGTATTTTATACTTGTGGGGGTTTTTTTGTTTCATTTTTGTTTTTTTACAGTTTGAGCATGAAAGATTGTACATGATTAATCATAGCTAAGCTCAGTTACTTGGCAAAAATCCTGTCAACTAGAATATTTATTACATTTTCTTGATACCCTGCTTGTTACAATATTCTGCACTGTTCATGAAAACCATCATTGACAGGTACTGAAACAATGCACGGATATCTTGTCACATCCATAGCACCTGACGAATTGAACAGTGAGATTCCAAAAGCTCCAAAGAGCCGACATCTTCCCCAGCTGGGAGTTTGGAAACTGCCTTGGGGCTTTAATGATGAACTTTGAAGTGTAGCAGGGAAAAGGGAAGCATTCCCTAGAGATGTGCAGCATCTAGTTATGATGCTACATAGTGATAAGTAATAGAGAGGAGAGATTTGTTTGCTGGGACTGATTGAAGTCTTTTTCTTCGTATTTTCAGGGTATGAACATAATCTTCCACGTAGCCTTGGCTCTCTTAAAGGTAAGTCAGTCATTGATTAGAAGGTCTTTTTTTAAATTTTATTAAACTTTATGGAATATTTTCTTAGCTTAATGTATCATGTCTAAGGGAACAATAATAGTGGGACTTCTGGAGGAGGGAACGGAGGAGAAATATCATCCATTTGGGTAGAGATGTCTTCAAAATTGTACTTATGGTAGATCTGTTTTTATTAAACTTAATCATGTCATAAAGTTCCTGGAACAAGTAGTGCAGTCTAAGGATTTAAATGTCTCATGTAATTACTATTAAGAAAACAATTCTGATTCATTTCACAGCGTATTTATTTTGTGGCTGGGTTCTTTCATATAACTGTTTAAAAAACATGTGATTTAATATTATTTGGTATCAAATATATTTGTATTGTCATACGGTAATGTCATATGACAATGTCATATGGATGTGACAATACCACAGTTACCACATATGGTAATGTCAAGAGAGGAATGGAAGTCTTTTATAATATGGGGAACTTCTGTCTTTGGCTTGGACACAGAATTTACCTAAACAAACAAACCAACCAACCTGTAGGTAAAGCATTGGCCCTTTTGATGCCAGTGAGAGAGCTCAAAGTTAACTTACATTAACCTTCACAAGTTGGCACTAGTTCAAATCCAGTCCCCGTGCAGGCACATGGTATGGAATTTGTAATGCTACCTTTGAATTCAAATGATATTCCCATCAAATAATTTAGGCTAAAGCTCAGGGTAGAACAGCCTGTCATTCCTAACACAACAACCCCATAATGTGGGCACAGGCTAGTATCGTTTGACTCTTGCTAGTCCTCTAGTGTGTTTTCCTTACCATTTACCTAGAAAGGGCAAACAGCTACTAGTTGAGCTATTCAGTAAAGAGTAACTCTCAGAGGCTCAACTTCTGTGGCACAAAGTCCTACAGCAAACGTGCTCCACACCAGGAATATATATATGCTGCTGCTGTGAACAGAGCAATTGAAAATTTCAAAACGCACATATTTTCACTTGAGGTTGGGTAACTTTGTAGGTATGAGATAGTATGTAGCATTATGGTAAGGAAATGTCCAAAATAACTTGTGTTTTATACTAACACAGTTAATGTGTCAAATGGTGTTGTGACTTTCTACATGAGTATATTTATTAAATAAAGTCACCTATAAGCAGGAAATTTGTTTAATGTACGTTGCCAGGGAAGTGCTCCTACACAAATCTAAATTTGTAAAAAGGGGGGAGGGAAGTGTGTGCTCTTTTCTTCCTGTTTCATATTTTATTTGCAGCTATGGGGGCTTGTTAATTTTCTGGGTTTTAAGGCCAGTATGGATAAATGGAAATGTAGTAGGTTATGGCACGATAGATAGTAAAAGAAGTGAAAGCAATCATCCAGGTGACACCCAACAGGTATGCTGCCATGGTAGTAGGAACAGGTTCTGGAAAGAGGTAGAGGTACCAGCTTATGGATCTTAAAACTGAAGAAGAAGAAAGTAAGGGAGGAGTACTTGCACTGAGCTGAAAATGGCTGGGAAGGTTTTCAGGAAAGGAGAACTTGGTTCAATTGGATTATGAAGGATGGCTTTGAGACCATGGTTATACACCCAGCAGTCTGTTTTCCTTATGTTTCCTGCTGCTGCTAGTGGGAATGGTTGAACGAAGGTTAGCAGCAGAGCAACTGTTTAGAAAATGTGATAATGTTGTAAAGGACTAAAATTCTTAACGCACGGATGTCATACTGCAAATAAGGAATTCTTTTGTCTTGGATAATTAACCCAATTTCTTTTAACAGAAAGTCCTCAGTCTTTTAATTTTCTATATATTCCACAACATGCTGCTTATTCAATTGAACATTTCTTTTTGACTGTTCCAGAAGAGGAGAATTCAAGGAAGTATTTTGTCATTCTTATTATAACTATTTTCTAAGTTTACGAGTTTTAAGAGTTGGTTTTAATTCTGCTTATAGCAGTTCTTCATATATATATATATATATATATATATATATATATGCATATATATGCGTATATATGCAATGTGCTGTATCTGCCTGTTCTGGCAGTAATAGGCTCTAAATGGTAAGGGAGGTGTTATCCTAAGAAAGTATTTCTATATTGCAGCCCAAAACAAGTACAAAGAAAATACAGGTAAGTAAGATAAGATTCTAAGTCAGAAACATTCAGGTAAGAGCATAGTTCCATAGTGGTACCAAGGTGGAGCTGGTGATTATGTACAATAGAATTAGCATATGATTTGCTTTCAGCAGGAATTGCTGTTCTGTTATGGAAGAAAATAATTTTGCACTCTGAGACCTGAAGTAATTTTTTTCCTATTCAAACGTCTTCATAATCTCTGCTAATCATTAGAAACAAAGTGGTTTAGCGTACCGGTCTTTTTAAGTTACAGAAACTGAATGTGCATGCTGCAGAACAACCACTTTAAAACCTGTGTGTTTCTAAGGTCTTGTTTGTCTGATTCTGAAGTGAATGAAAACAACTCCTAAGGATTTGATCTTTGTTAAAACAGAGCAATTATTCTCTCATGCACAATCTTTTGGATTATTTTTAATTTGGATGAGGGAATCCTTCATCAGTGGAATATCTGAGTCTTTACTGTGTAAATGCCATTTTCCTCACTTCTTTGTGAAGCGTGTGCCTCACAATCCCTCATTAAATAGCAACAGAACGGAAGCTTTTATCTTGCACTCCCTTTTACTCAATGCAGTTTCTCACTGTTACAGCCAGTTGCTAGTATTCAAACTGAATGCTTGTTAGTTTTGAATGACAGTACTACTTCTGTGACCAATTACCCGAGACATCTTGATGCAGTAATCTTTGGAAAATAAACATGTATTTAAGACACGAGGGGAATCCTTTCCCTTTCCTTCTCCCACATTCTGAGTATGACTGTAGCAATGAACAGCTAGAGGATTGAAGCTCCTTAGCTATGGAGGCCATCATTTGTAATAGGGCATTAATCTGATTTCTTATTGAAGGAAAAGCAGAGTCTTTTTTTCTGTAGCATCCAAATGTTATGCTTTCTGATGCATATCAGTGTTTTTCATGTACTCCACAGAACGCTCATCTGTCAGGCTCTCCAGCTGGTGGCAGTATTTTACAGTTTGACATTAATCATTTACTTACGTCATGTAGAGACTGCACCTGAATTAACATTTAGTAAGCTGAGCTGATAGAAAATCAAATCCCTCTCCTTTCATTTTCTGAGCATCAGAAAATACAGTGAAGCACTGGGGTGTGAAAAGAACTCCAGTGTTGAAAAAGGCAGTGTAAAAAACTGTGGTTTAGAACAACTCAACAAACAACATTGATATTTTCATTTTAAAAATCCCATTTAAGACCATTGATTGAAAATGACGGAGTAAAATGTACCATTCCAGCGCCAGCATACTTTCCAATCCCTTTTGTCATCAACGAGTTAGTTTCTTTGTTGGAAATTACAAAGTAAACATTAAAATCTTCACATATGCTAAGAAAAAAATACCAATAATAAGCTTTCTATCATATTTTAATATTTCAGTAATTATTTCTTTAATCTTCTGTTTCTGGTCTTGCTACCTTAGCAAAAAGAGCTAAATGCATGCTTTATTTTGGAATTAGCAAACTGAGGCAAATAATAAAATATGTGATTGTGGAGAAATCAGACTCTAGATTAACTACTGATGTAGTTGCTAACTACTGAAAAGGTAGGGAAGAGTACATGTTAACTGGAAATGCAGGAATAACCACAGGGTTTTAAAATAGGTCCATATCCAGACTTTCTTTTTGAGGGTTCATCTACTCATGGAGTGTGATTCATAACAACACTGAAGGTCAACACTTAGGTTGTTGGGCTTTCATTTGGGTGACCGTTAAAAACATGTTGCTTAATGCCAGAGGAACGACATAGTTTTGATCAGGAAGGTGTATAATATTCAAATTGAAATTGATAGAAAATAGTGAGAAACAATAATGTATTTGTTACTGCTTATGTTTCCCATTATTATCTTACAGAGATTCACTTCAGTACATATATTATCTTAAAAACAGTATTTTTATATCATTCCTTGAACTCAGGTGAATGTGAGCAGCATTTCTAACGGTGTTTATGAGTTCTTACACTCCTTCTCACTGCACGTTATCAAGTGATAACTATATTACACAAACAAGACAGTTGTATTTCTTTGTTATTTCTGTTGCCACCTTTCAGTCTCAACACTGTTTGTGTCAGTCTGTGCCCAGCAGATTAGGGAGAAGCATACCAGTTACAATGGCAGGGACAGCAGATGATGCTATTAATTCAAGTAGTTGATACAGAGGCTCCCTAGATTAAAAAAAAAAATGTCAAAATTACCTCGGATAAGGAGGGTTATTTGTTATCTTTATATCATTCTGTATCTGGGCTGAAAAGGACCTCCTGGGCCAAAGAAATGCTTCTTTGCTATATTATGCCATTATGTGACATGGCATCCATTTCATAAACTAGTAACAGCAGCAATATTGCTGGTGGAAGGCCATTTCCCTTATTCTGGTTTAAATTTATTACTGATCATTTTGTACTCATCTACTCTTACATGAGCATTGTCCTTTATCTTAAATAGTCCCCTTCCAGCAACACTCACACTGTTTATCACCTTGAAGTATTTATAGATATTATTAATATTGTTTACTAAATAAACCAATATTTGTAGTGTTCTTGAACTCTAGAGCATCTTAGTAGTTCTCTTCTGCATCTCCTCAATTCTGTATTAATCTTTTTAGAGGTGAATGACTGGATCTTTAAGAGAGGTCACACTATGTTTTCTGTATTAATGTTGTATTTCCTTATTTCTAAAAAATCTGCTTTATCTGATAACTATGAGGATTGTATTGTTCTCTTATATTTGTATGAAATAGTATTTATGACTAACCAGAGAGTTCCACAAATACTGTTTCACCACCTTAGGTGTGGACTTCTCTAAGAGCACAAATTTTGAATAAAATTATGCTGTACTTCTACATACATTCACATTTCACTTCTTAATGAACATGCAGGTTTTCTTTTTTCACTTTCAAGGCATTATCTTCTTTGGATAGACGTCTGACCTAACCTGTCTCGGATTTTCTCCATCATTTATCTCCTGAATTACCACTTGCACCAACCCAGAACTTTAAAATCAGATCTGAAATTTTTTTCTGTGTTAAAAGGCATAGCTCAGAAATTTATGCTTATGAGAAGTGGACATACTCAAAGATAGCCAGAGCAGTCATCCATTTTTTGTGCACCTTAGATCCTGCTCTTCATGGGTAAGTTATACCTATTTCTGCAGGGAGCTGTGTGGCTTGCAGTGTAAACCAAAGTGGCCAATGTGACATCCCTTAGGATTACACCTCCTTTTATCACCCATCACGTCTGCTTCTGAAATTATCACTTGCCACTATCTAGCCTGGAGCATTAGTGTTTAAAAAGTACTGTAGTCTTGTAAGAAAACAAACAAGGAAACAGCCAAAGGGTTCAAGTCGTAGCAGCAAGTAATGAAATGAGTTTTATCAGTCAGATGAAAACAAGCAGTATAAAAGGAATAGTTAAATTGGACAACCGAATTCTTCCATGTCTTACTGAAATAAGATACTGATATTTTGTATAATCTTACTAGCTAAACTTCTGAGGATGTCAATGAAGATGGGACAGGTGCTTATTTTAGGCAAAACTTGCATATTATCAATGCAGATAATTAAAACGTGAATTGTCTTTCAGTTGGGGATGAAATTGTGCCAGTTATTGTAACTTTTTGAGAGGTATCACATGAAAAGTGCACTGAGTGTGTAGGCAACAGGGCTTAGGCCTTGTATCCAAGAGATAAAACAGCTATTTCTTCCTCTCTCTGCATACAAACGCTCTTACTTTGCATTTGCAGTGGCTTGAGGAGCCTCAACTGATTTTTAAAGTAGCACTGCTTTAAGCTGGAGGTTGGATGAAATGACATACAGGGTTCCTTTCCAACCTAAACTGGTTTTGATTCTAGGTGATCTGGTATAGTCCACTTTGCAAGTGCATTAAATCTTCAAAAGGCTCTTTCCAAGATAAAACAGAAGTGTCCACATTAGAATCTAAGGCAAAAGAGATGTTGGCCTTTATATTTATACCAATTTTTTTATAGCTTCTTCACATAACTGATCCCAGGATCAGAGCTGAAGCTTCTGATACAGAAGTGGATCCTAACTCTTTGGTGCTAGAGATCAGAACCAACTATTCTGTTTTCAATGTCTTCTCCATTAGGCAGGGGACAAGAAAATCAGTTTTTAAGAGGCTCTCAGATAACTCTTTTTATATTTCTACTTCCTAAATCGAGGAGGTCCTTAAACTGTAGGTTTTGCTGGGCTGAAGAACTCCTCCCCCAGATGCACTCCCCCTACCCCAAAAAGCAGTACTTGGTGCCCTGTTGGAGATTATCTCTTTAGAAAGAGAAATCTGTACCTGAAAACATCCAGAATCATTCAACTTCCAGACTACTGATTTTCCAGCCCTAATATAACCAATTTTCTATTTTTAAATGTCCACGTTCATCTGCATGCTAAAAATCCATCCTGTCCTGACTAGTTACTTAGCCCATTTGATCTCCTTCTCACACCTAAAATCACTTCAATTTCTATTAGGTGAATCTTCACCATAAATTTTGAATTTTGAGGGAGGAGAGGTGTTCTCTCTTTAAAGGAATAGAAGACTGAAAGCAGAGAAAGTAACATGAAATTTGTTGGACTGCATTTCTTTAGCAGGACTGAACCCTGATTTTATATATTAATGACACCTCCCCATTATATTGTCTGTTCATAATTTCTAGATGTTGGAAACGGAAGATGGTGTTTTTGGGACTATAGTTCTGATTTATATTATTATTTGTTATTATTAATTATTGTTATTTAAATATACTGTATGTCTCTCATGTACCTAGCAAATCTTGTGATTCTATAGAAATTTTTTTCTTAAGTATGTAATTGAAGTAAATAAAATGATAAAAATAGTCATTCCAGATCAGACTTGTAGGCTTATCTACCCCAGTATCTTGTTGCCAACAGTGGATACATGGGAAAGACTGCAAAAACAGGGCAATAATATTCTTTTTTTTTTTCCTCTGGCAATTTGTGTCTTGGAGACTCTCTGAGAAAGAAGTGGTGTCTCATGTTTAATAACTCTGTATGGATTGTTATTCCATGGGTTTGGTGACATTTTGAACACATGTAAACTAGTAGCCACAGAGATTTTCTCAGCTTAATTATCATTTTGTTTGCTTTGAACCTGTCACCTATGAGTTTCATGTGAGGTTACTGGTTCCTGTGTTGGAAGGCATTTTGGACAGCTGGTACCTCTTCACTTTCTCCACACAACTCATAATTTTATAAGTCTACATATCCCTCATCAACTGTCTATTTTCCAGTCTTAATATTCTTAGTCTATTTTTTGTCTCCTCATCTGGAAGCTTCTCATGAGCCTTATTCCCTCTATAAATACTTTTCTGTCTCTATTATCTCCTTTTTGAGGTGGGAGGACCAGACTAATGCATAATATCAAAGATGAAAACACATAATTGAGTTATACTCTAGAATAACAGTATTCTTTGTTTAGATCTCCATTCCTTTCCTATTAATTCCTACCATTTGATTTATTTTGTTGAACTCTGCTGTGCACTGAGCTGATACTTTCATAGAACTGTCCACGGTAACTCCAAGATTCATTCCTGAGCAGCAATTGTCAGCTCTGAGTCTATTATTTGTATGTAAAATTGATACTGTTCCCCATATGCATCAATTTACATTTATCTACATTGACTTTCATTTATTGTACTATTGCCCAGTCATTCAGTCTCTTACAGTCCTTCTGCAATTCTGTACTGTAAGTCCCTGTCTTTAAAACCCTGAATAATTTAGTAGCATTTGCGAACAATGTCACCTCACAATTCACTCTCTTTTCCAAGCCATTTAAGAATAGTCTAACCAGCACAGACTCCAGCACAGATCACTGGTGGAATCTACTATGAAAAATGGTTTTATCATGTTCTCTTTCAGAATCACAGAATGGTATAGGTTGGAAAAGACCTTTAAGATCATTGAGTCCAACCGTAAACCTAACACTACCAAGTCCACCACTATACCATGTCCTTAAGCACCTCATCCAAACGTCCTTTAAATTCCTCCAGGGATGGTGACTCAACCACTTCCCTGGGCAGCCTGTTCCAATGCTCGACAACCGTTTCAGTGAAGTAAAATTTCCTAATATCCAGTCTAAACCTCCCCTGGCACAACTTGAGGCCATTTCCTCTCGTCCTATCGCTTGTTACCTGGGAGAAGAGACCGACCCCCACCTCTCTACAACCTCCTTTCAGGTAGTTGTAGAGAGCGATAATGTCTCCCCTGAGCCTCCTTTTCTCAAGGCTAAACAACCCCAGGTCCCTCAGCCGCTCCTCATAAGACTTCTGCTCCAGACCCTTCACCAGCTTCATTGTCCTTCTCTGGACGTGCTCCAGCACCTCAATGTCTCTCTTGTAGTGAGGGGCCCAAAACTGAACACAGGATTTGAGGTGTGGCCTCACCAGTGCTGAGTACAGGGGGATGATCAATAATAATGATAAAGATGTAAACTTCACTAAATCCAGATTACACAGTTGTGATTAGACCTGAAGAACAGAAAGGACGAAGTAATTTCTGATAAGATAAGAGGTGAAGCTCTTATTGTGGGCATGAGGTAATTCGTATGGATTTTCAGAGCTGTTCTGGTGCAGAATTTGTGTTAACCTTTCATAGGAAGAACTTGAAAGAGAACTTTCTTTTTTGTTCCTCCAGTTTTAGAGTCTGTTTAGCTTTTCAAAGTCAGTAATTTTTGCCACTAAAATGTTAAAGGCAATCCAATTCCTTTTTTTTTTTTTACAGTTGACGTAGAAAAGAGAGATGCTACATCAGCATTGATCAATTAGCAATTGATATAGCAATTATGAAAATGTTTAGTTTATCTCAGCACTGACCTTTCCGTACTGTGCCCATTATCATAAAAATTTGATATTCTTGTCAACACAAAGCGCAGGATAGGAGGCAAGACTAGTGGTACTTTTGCAGGAAAGACTGGGCAGAGGGAGGACACAGAAGGCTGGGCTGCTCGCACAGGGAGAATGTGGGCAGGCAGAGGAAGCAGGGGGGAGAAAAGAATCTATAGTGCTCACATGGGGTCATAATTTTAAAATTATGCAAGGTAGGCAGGTTGCCAGTTTTTACAGCAGGTTGTCATGCCTTGTTAAACATGCAAGTGAGAACACTGTTATCTGGGAACTAAACCAGTATGAACACCTAAAACTAACACATTTGTGCTAAGGCTTTGTGCACTCTTGGCAAAATATTAAAGATAGAAGCTGCAATAGTCATGATGGCACATACTTTTTTCCCCACAGAAAACAGTACAAGAAGCACAAAGCTCCCACTTTGACTGTCATAAAATGACAGATAGAAACCCATCGTTTTTCTTGGAATCCCATGAGCTTTTCCCAAATATTTTCTCAGTTTTTATATACATATATGTGTGTGTATATACATCTATATATAGATTTATGTTCTATAGTGTTACATATGTTCTTCTAATTTGGTATATTTTAAAGTACAGAGATTGATAAAGGACTCCCCATCAAGATCCTTGGTATCTTGCTACAGAATTCAGAAAATATAGATAATTTCAAGTTATATTCTATATGGTTTTATTTGCTTAGAGAGTATTTTGCCATTAGCCACTTCTGAGTTCAGTGGATATCAGCTGTGTACGTCTGAGCAGATCTTAACTGCATCGGTACCATGTGAACAAACAGACATTTCACAGAATCACAGAATCACAGAATCATATAGGTTGGAAAAGACCTTTAAGATCATCGAGTCCAACCATAAACCTAACACTGCCAAAAACCACCACTACACCATGTCTCTAAGCACCTCATCCAAACGTCCTTTAAATACCTCCAGGGATGGTGACTCAACCACTTCCCTGGGCAGTCTGTTCCAATGCTTGATAACCCTCTCGGTGAAGAAAAATTTCCTAATATCCAGTCTAAACCTCCTTTCAGGCAGTTGTAGAGAGCAATGAGGTCTCCCCTCAGCCTCCTTTTCTCCAGGCTAAACAGTCCCAGCTCCCTCAGCCGCTCCTCATAAGACTTCTGCTCCAGACCCTTCACCAGCTTCGTTGCCCTTCTCTGGACACGCTCCAGCACCTCAATGTCCCTCTTGTAGTGGGGGGCCCAAAACTGAACACAGTATTCGAGGTGCGGCCTCACCAGTGCCAAGTACAGGGGCACGATCACTTCCCTAGTCCTGCTGGCCATGCTATTTCTGATACAAGCCAGGATGCCATTGGCCTTCTTGGCCGCCTGGGCACACTGCTGGCTCATATTCAGGCGGCTGTCAATAAACACCCCCAGGTCCTTCTCTGCCAGGCAGCTTTCCAGCCACTCTTCCCCAAGCCTGTAGCGTTGCATGGGGTTGCTGTGGCCCAAGTGCAGGACCTTGCACTTGGCCTTGTTAAACCTCATACAATTCACCCCAGCCCATCGATCCAGCCTGTCCAGGTCCCTCTGCAGAGCCTTCCTTCCCTCCAGCAGATCAGCACTCCCACACAACTTGGTGTCATCTGCAAACTTACTGAGAGTACACTCGATCCCTTCGTCCAGATCATTGATAAAGATGTTAAACAGAACTGGCCCCAACACCGAGCCCTGGGGAACACCGCTTGTGACCGGCCGCCAACCGGAGTAAACTCCATTCACCACCACTCTTTGGGCCCGGCCGTCCAGCCAGTTCTTTACCCAGCGAAGAGTACACCCGTCCAAGCCATGAGCAGCCAGTTTCTCCAGGAGAATGCTGTGGGAAACCGTGTCAAAGGCTTTACTGAAGTCTAGATAGACAACATCCACAGCCTTCCCCTCATCCATTAGGTGGGTCACCTTGTCATAGAAGGAGATCAGGTTGGTCAAGCAGGACCTGCCTTTCCTGAACCCATGCTGGCTGGGCTTGATCTCTTGGTTATTCTCTACATGCTGTGTGATAGCACTCAGGATGATCTGCTCCATCAGCTTCCCCGGTGCCAAGGTCAGGCTGACAGGCCTGTAGTTCCCCGGGTCCTCCTTCCGGCCCTTCTTGAAGATGGGTGTCACATTAGCTAATCTCCAGTCAGCAGGGACTTCCCCAGTTAGCCAGGACTGCTGGTAAATGATGGAAAGGGGCTTGGTGAGCACATCTGCCAGCTCCTTCAACACTCTCGGGTGGATCTCATCAGGCCCCATAGACTTGTGAGTGTCTAAGTGGTGCAGCAGGTCACTCACCATTTCCCCCTGGATTATGGGGGCTCCAGTCTGGTCCCCATCCCTATCTTCCAACTCCAGGGGCTGGGTACCCAGAGAACATTCGGCCCTGCTATTAAAGACTGAGGCAAAGAAGGCATTAAGTACCTCAGCCTTTTCCTCATCCTTGGTCACTGTGTTTCCTCCCCCATCTACTAGGGGCTGGAGATTCTCCTTACCTCTCCTTTTGCTGCTAATGTATTTGAAGAAGTGATTTCATGGATAGGAAGGCCAGAAACAGAATTTAACTGTACTTAAAGACCAGCTAGTCTATGACATGGAAATCAAAGCATGAGTAATACATGTTTACTCTGTGACATTCTACTTAGTGTGCAAGTTACTGCCTTTTGGGCCATTTTTAGTTTTTAAGTTGACTTCAGTCAGGCCCTTCTGAAGAATGCAGAACAGTAATCTAATGGCATGGATAAGAGTAATGAAGTCTACATGAAGGAAAAATCGCAATTCCTGGTCAGACATGGGTAAAAATAAGATGTAGTGTTCAATGAGGATGTAGAAGTATTTAAGAACAGTAGGGAGTGTAAAAAGTCTCAAACTGCAAATCTGAATGATGGTTCACTGTTATGCTGTGTGAAAGGAGTTCCTGAAAAACACAGAGCATTGGATTTCAGCTGATAATTAAGGGTTTTTCTGTCAAGCCTGGGAATTTTTCAGATTTGAGAGACCTCTTTTGAAACAAGAAATCTAGGCCTGATGTAAAAATCATAATGATGGTAGTAGACCACATCTCTTGGGAAGCTAATCCGGTAGTTAATTTTCCTCATTCCTTAAAATTTGCACCTTATTTCTATACCTGAATTCATCTGGTTTTAGCCTCTAACTATGGGATCCTATTAAACTTTCTAGAATTAAAGATTTAATTTAATAATCACTTACTTCCATTTTTCAGAAGCCCAGACCTTACCCAACATGAATGAAACCTGAATTTCTATAAGGATGAGAATTAGCTATCAGCTTATTAAAGTCTGATTTATGCAAGGAAGAATTTAAGGCTTTTTACATGGACCGTGCTCTGAATTATCTGTCCTCTTGCCTGTTTTTCCCCCAAGTCACAAGTGACTCTACCCATTCATCTCTGTGCTTCTAATCAGTTCTGTAACTTGCATCCCAATACACACAGTATAATGCTCTCATTTTTTTCTTTTTAATGTTTTGAGCAATGTTTTCATTCACATGTGGAAGATAAACCTAATGTTTCTAGAATATCACATTTACTAGTGTGTGTTTAGATTAGATGGAAACACTTTAAAATTTCAGAAAAAGTACGAAACGCTACTTCCTTTCCTTTAAACCCTTTCACCCTACAAACATACAGTCTGGTAAGCTGAAAATTTAACCCGTGGTAGATAACTGATCAGCACTGTGGTGTTTAAATATACACATAATAACAAACTGGATAATAAACCAGGATCTCTGGAACTGCATGCTGAGGGAGTTTGGAAAGTATAGGAGAGTTCCCATGACAATCTTCACTATAATCTTAAACTGGAATGAAACATGTCTTGGTTATGGTTTCTTTTTTTCTTAAGAGAGTTGTGCATAGCTTCTCTTGAAAAGGACCTCAGTAAATACCCCTAATCTCAGCCTAGACAGAATTGCTGTAGCCTCCACTCTTCAGAACCCTGCTCTGTGGACTAGTCTATACAGAAGATTTTCATCTGCAAAATAGTGTTTCACAACCTGAGATACTTAAATCAGCTTTCAGAAGATTACCTGTATTAAATTCAGTTCAATACTGGACAAAATTTGCAGGTGCTTTAGTTGACTTAAATTCCATATCACCAGAGGATAAATAGTTGAGGCCTCATTGTCATCATCTGTCATCTTTGACCTATGACTTCTGCTGATTCTGCTTTAACCATTTCCCCACCTGCTTCATGAGCCAAGGTGACCTGTGTGGATGGGGCTATTTTTGGTAGTAATGTCCTGTTTTAAAAAAAAAAATCCTCATTCAAGAAAATTTACTTGTATTTGAAAGGTGTCCAGTATGGGTGGTATATCACACTGAATGCAATTAGTTGATTGTTCTAATTTTCCTCTGCTTTTTGTAGTACTTATCTAGGCTTGTTCATGGTAAATTAAAATTATTCTCATATTTTAACTACTCACGAACATGTTTATTATTTCAAGTCAGCGACCCCATGCTATGGATTTTTACTTTGCATTAGTATTTTAACTAAATATGTTTTTTTCTTGACATGTTAGACAAATGATTTTTAGAACTTAAATATGCATTTGCAGAAGTGTTTGCAATTAATGTTTTAGATCTGTGGAGCTCCTCACTATATTTTAAATTACCACCTTTCTGTATGTTAGGTATGTATGGGATATTACTGTCTGTTCCAGTCGGAAATGTGTATTGTTCTGTTACATAGCCCATTTTATAATTAGGCAATTCAAAAATGAAGCAGCATAAAAACATGCTTTCTAAAACACAGACCTATGAAATGAAGTAATAACTGCTAGGCTGTCTTTACCCAGATGGCAGAGGCACCTGGCCTGTTCCCTGCATAGGAGTGATGCGAGGCAATTTAAGGTGTGAACATCATAGCATTGTCCTTACAAATGTGCAGTTAATTTCTAGAATCAATTCACATGTGTGTGCTGACATCACTCCCTCCCTGCCCATCATCTCCAGATTTAGAAATGCCTCCTGAGAACACAGTGCTGGAAATGATCATTATTTAAATTATTTAATTCCGTGCCTCACAAGCTGTGCAAAGATGGGCTACGGCTTCTCAGCTCCTCAGAAGCTGCCTGCTGCTCTCTTCTCACCAGCAGTCCATCGTGATGTCCTTGCCCCTCTTCCATTCATCACCCAAAAGGGATGAGTGTCTCCTGCCCTACCTGCCTGTCTCCAGGTTGCACTGAGTCTGTATTTGCATTATTCAGAAGCAGATCGAATACAAGTCATTATATCGGCTGGCAGGCTGGTTTCTTCCTAACCACTGAATGTTAGAGGATGCAGTTCAGATAATGTAACCCTGGGATTCGACAGCAAAAACCCCTCACAGCTGAATTGATTTAAGGTAGATGGGGAGGGGAGCTCAGCTGTCCAGCCGCTCACTATTGGCTTCTTATTACGGCATTCTCCCCCGAGACGCTCTCTGCATGCTCATTCACCCCCTCCTCCTCCTCCCAGCCCCCTCCTTGCCTACCCCTTCATTACTGATTCACAGCAAGAGGCAGCAGCGGCAGCCGCCACGCTTGTCACGAATCAGAGATTGCAATGAGCTCATCCTTTTCTCTTCGCAGCTTCAGAACTGCCCTGGCTTTATTGCTCTTACTGCTGTCTGCTTGCACACACACCACAGACACTGAGCCCTGAAAGCTCTCCATTGCTTTTCTCCGATCTGAGCTTTCCTGCACTCATTTTCTGCCATTTTCCTGCTTTTTAGATACATTTTTAGATCCATGTTTTCTCTGGTTTGTTTTTCAAATCTACTTTGGACTCTGGCTGAGCCAGAACAGTGGATCATATTTTTCCTTGATTCTTAGCAAAGATGTTTTTCTCTTTCTGAGAGACTGACGGGCGTTGCTGTAGGCGGCCATCCAAGCCCATTTCAAAGATCTGAGGCTGGCTCTCCTAATCTTGCACTTTTTGAAATTACGGTTCAAAGCCTGTTCTTCTCACTCTGGATACTTACTACTTACTGCTCATGGAAGAAGGGGTACCTTGCAAAACCCCAGCTGCCAAGCTCACACCACCTGTCAAAAAGTCCCAGGACATGCATGACGAGAGAAGCAAGCTGGTGAATGAGTATGCATGTCGGGTGCTGGAACTTCTGGGAATGGGGCATCGCCTATTTGTGCCTCGGCTGCTTGCGGTGAGATCACATTTTCTTGAAATTAATTCATTGTAAATTTTCCATCTTCCCTCCCAAACCTGCTTCCCCCCCCCAGGATTCTTGACACTGAATGGAGGTGTAAGAGGTCTCTTATTTTTTCCTCTTGGCTTCTCGTAATCCATCTCCTAAGCACTGAGTCTTTCTTTTTCATGTTAGCTCAGGAGGGCTGGAAACTAGTCCGGCTAATGGGGATCAGTGCCACTCCTTAACTAGCTTGAAGGGTTCACAACCAGGGCTGCGTTGTAAAAAAAAAATCTTTCCTAAAGCCATGAATGCTTTTGTTCTCAGTCCTGTAATGATTCCAAATAAGCAGCATGCCTGGTCTACTTCTAGATACTGATGGAAAGTGCATTAATGCTCAGCATTTCAGATTTTATACTTGTGACATCAAAGGTTAGTTTTAAGCATTCATAAAAATTCAAGCTATATTTTTGGCTTTCTACTGTTTCTGTGTTTGATTCTGAAAAGGCACTTGACACTAAGTAAAAAAGGTTAAAATATATGTGTAGAATTATCTGGGAAATAAATTGTTAAATGTGTTTTTATCTGTCGTAGCAAATGATGTCTGTATGTGAAATGGCCTGAAACTGGTGTGGCATGTTAGAGTACAGAGAAATACGCTTTTATAATTTCTACTGCTGTACAAAGCAGACTCAAAACCACAAAACAGTGGCGAATCCAGAAGTCAGTACCTAGTGCTAGCTGGGTCTGCTCTGGGGTACTGTAACTAAACCTGGCTGCAGCTCAGAGGTACACTTGGTTGATGGCCTTGTACACCAGAATGTCATTTTTATGTGATGCATGTGGAGGCAGTTCTTTACTGATCCTATCCCATTTTCTAATGGGATGGTGCCTTTCCTTTATTTCCATACCCTGTGCAGTCCTATACTGAGTTACATATAGCGACCCGACTTGCATTTGCGTTGTGCTACTGAAGCCTATCTCCGTGTTCTGCAGTACACTCACTTAAACGAATGTGCTCTGCGTATTATAGAATGTTCAGTGTAAAAAAAAAAAAAAAAGTGGGCGGTTGAACCTGTGTGTCTGTGCGCTGTGAGATGTTAGATAAAAATAATCACAAACTCTCTGATTGCTAGTAAAGTGCAGATGAATTTGGATATCTACAGTCACTTGTAGAATTGAGTATAGTGGCTAATAACGCATGGTTGAATCTGTTGTATGTGTAAGCGTTATTCCAGTTTACCTCCAAGTGTACCTAAACACTCATCCATCCCATCCTGCTGATGGTCTCTTGGGCAAGGACTGCCAAATCATTCTGAATTGTTTTGTGATGAGCTCTAAGGAAAGGAGAGACAAAACCGCTAAGCTCTTTTTCACTTGACTTAATCAGGCTTTGTATCTGGCCCTCCAGATGGAGAATACCAGGAAATTTAGCATACTTCATCACCCAGGCAGCTTAGCTTTGCTGAATGACATAATATTTTTTATTTAAAAAGAAAAAAGAGGGGAAGAAAGGCAAAACAATACAAATAATGCTTGTGTTAGTAGAGAGTCTTGACTTGTGGAGTCAATGTGATTTCCTGTCAGGTTTTATTAGCTAAATATACCTCTTCTGACATATATCCCTTTTGATATGTACCCCTTCCATAGAGGAGGAGAGACTGCGATTCTGATAATTTTTTTAAAATGAGAAATCTCCGAGGACCAAGAATTTGTACTTGAATCAGAACTGAAGATACTTCAAAACCTCGGTGTTTCATAAAATTAAGAACTAGATTCTTTTTTACGTGCATAACCTTCTCCCTCTGCTGTGGTTTTGGGAATAAATGCCTAGGATGGGCAGAATATATGCCATTGTAGTGTTATGTGAGAAACATAATCTGTAACCTTTATGCGAGCCTTACAAAAATTCAGATCACCTACTCCCTGCATCAGCTAACTGCGATGATGGGCAAGTGAAACAGCACTAATTCTGTGTGGGTTTATCCCCTTTGGGACGACTATGGGTGAATGGAGCTAGTAGTTTTTGTGTTTGTGCTTATCCACATTTATCAGTATTTTATGTGGCAGAACTAACATTGCCTTTCTAAGTCTGGAGCTACATATAAACGCAGTGGTGAAATTTTAAGTAGAGGGATACTACTGGGTGTACACAAGATTATTGCCATATTTATGGATGCCAACTCATTGTGCACAAAACCAAAGCTATTTTTTTTCCACAATGCTTTTGTACCAAACAGTGTTTTACAGAGAGCACAGATTTTTATTTAGGAAAAAATGTGTTTGCAGTGTAGCTTTCACAGTAAAGAAATGGACATAAGCGATGCCGGTAAAAGGAGTCTTTTGATGTATTGTGCTTAGAAGTGCGTGCCAGTGTAACTGTAGCAGCATAGCTTTACCCATCAAACTTTCCCAGGCCTGGATCCCAAGTTTATCCACCCTCGTTCTCCTTGGCAGCACAGAAGGTCAACTTCATCCTCTTGGAGTCATTTAACAGATGTCACGTCTGTGGCTCGTGTTTAAGGGCAGCACAGTGCACAGTCGTGCAACATGCAGCGCTGCAGTCTTGTTGCTATCAGTGGAAGAGGAGCTATCAAGTTAGAAAATATAGCTCACATACCTTGATTTTACGTTGCATATCTTCTTAAAAGAACTTAAAACCACATCTGTGTGTGTTATAGATTAAATATTATGTTCTGAAAAATTAGTTTGAGGATACTTGTAAACATTTTGAATTTACCAGTAGCAAATTAAATAGTGGAGTATGGCCAGATTCTTTTCAGCCTTTAACTTGGTCTTGTTCCTGACACATGTTCATTAAAGTGTAAAAAAAGCAGTTTATGCTCACTGGCATTCTATAGAAATTCTAAACATATATACTGTATACATAGAATTCTATAGAAATTTGTAATTTTTATCTGTTTGTATGAAAGAGGAAGCATTAAATTAAGGAAGTGTAGTGTGGTTGGTCCGAAATTTCTTCTGATGTATTAGTTCCCAGGTGGGAATAGGAGTTCTAGTTGATATAGTCAGTAATAAGTGAGACTGTAGAATTAATAATTGAAGACAGAGAAATTAAATTAAAGAAAAAAGACAAGGCTTTGTCCTTTGTCTTAATCACATTTTCCTAAATATTTTGGGGAAAGTAGTAGTAACATTATTTACTTAAATGATACTAATTTTGATTATTTTTTTTTTAAGTCTCTCAAATACTGTTCCTGTTTTTTGAACATTTGCAGTTTTCCAGAACTTTACCTTTAGATTTGAAAGCTTTGCTAGTACTTCTGGCAAAGGGCTTTCCCTTAGTTTTAACTTATCCATATAAGATAATTTTACGAATATATTGAAATACTTAAGTGATGTGGGAAGGACATTCGAGGGCATATTTAGTCAAACCCTAAAAGGCAAGCTAAGACTTTTGGTCATAGTTCTCAGTGAGTTTCCTCTTTTGCCTGGTTTTAAAAATATATTTTAACCAGAAATATGATTATTTGGAAATTACATCTAGAATAATAAAAAATGCCCTGAAGTCCCAGGGTGCACAAAAATGCAATGCATCTGCCAAACTTTAGTTATTGGTTCATTGAACTTACAGATGGTTTAGTGAAATAAGTTGTTCATGAGTTCCACAAGCTGAGTGATGCGAACCAATGAATTTACAAATCTCTGCCTGTCAAACAGCTGCCAAAAGGTTCCTGAGATGTCTTTGTGATTTATTGATTAAAATCACAAAATGTCAAGAAATGTGAATCTTAGGATGCCAACATTGCTTTTTTTTTAAGTTTTTCTGGTACTGCATATACACACACACACACACACACACACACTGATTTTATGTTGCTTCCTGTTTTTAATCAGTACCTGAAGAGGTTAGTTTGCAGAAAATATACCAACTACCCAACCCAGTTAATGTTGGTCTCAAAATATTACTTTGATTTCTTGTGATTTTAATGGTGAAACTAATTTTTTGATCAACAGGTTATTTTAATGAAATTAAAATATTCAGCAAAGTAGAAAAAGCTGAACAGTATGGGCTCTACCACTCATTTTATCAAACCATACAATGTGATGGTTTATAATTTTTCATTACTATAATCTTAGTTGAGCAAACTCTGTCACATAAGTTCTTATTTCCGTGATTCACCATTATTCTATGGGATTTTCATCGACTAAAGATTTTTCAGGGTTGAGACCTCAAAATTCTCAATAGTTACATTTTTTTGAGAGTAATTTGGTTGGGGGCTGTTAAAATATTATTGTAACAGTCATTCAAGCAGAAGCCTAGGAGAATTAAATATGACTTTAAATGTTTTACATGTAATCACTGTTTTTCTGACATATTTGCCTCTGTTTTTGTATTTATTTTTAAATGAAGTGCTATGGACATAATGGGTAGGTGCATCTGCTTTTCTAAAGTTTGGCAGGGTAATTTAATTGTTGATTATTACTTTTTTTTTTTTTTAGGGTTTTTTCTCCTCTGATTTCTAAAATAAATTCCAAAACACTCAGTTTGTTATGTTAATTTAAGAAAAATAAATTAAATACAAAGTTAAAATAAAAATGTGTAGCCAGAACCTCTAGGAAGAACACTTGCTTAAAATTAGGATAGCTCAGCTCCTAATAAAATGCTAAAACTTTGGCAAAAAGAGTGCTTGGTGTTTGTTTTGTGCTGGGAGCAACTGTCCAGAAGTCTTAATTGAAAACACCCTCCCACTCTGTTGGAAGCACGTACCAGTCAGCCTGTCTTGGAGATTACCCCGTCTTTCAGCACTGCAGTATCTGAGCACCTTCTGTGTAAAACCAAGGACAGCAGCAACATGGGTTTTACAGGTTGGCTGATGTCCCTTCACACCTGGGGTCAGAGTTGTGTTTGGGGCCGGGTTTCCAAGGAGGATGGGAGAGGCTGCCACTGCGTGAGGAAGAGGAGGGGACTGGAAATGCAGGAGAGCTTGTCTCCAAAGAAGGCAAATTTGCAATGTAATAAGGAAATCTATTTGAATTGTATAGTGATCACAGCTGCTGGCATCACTGAGAGGGAAGGAGAGAAATTGCTTTCAAGTAAGCTGGTTATCAAACCATTTACTGCTTTTCCGATCAACATTACCCAGCTGAACTTTGCCCAGAAGCAGCTTGGTTGCCAGCACGGGCTTTGGCAGTGATGCTGTTTGCTGCCTGTGTGACAGGCTGCTCCCACAAACGTTCCACAATTGCAGGTAATCTTAAATATAGCCCGTTGTGGATATGAAATGGTGATCTAGTCTCAAGTGTGGCAAAATCATATCTAACCTCAGTAAAACTCATCCAGGAGAAACATGACATTAGGAAGAGGAAACGAATACATTGGCCATAGCTGCATTCATGAGTGGGTCTGATTGATTAGATACCCAACTGCACCAGCTTTCTGTCAACACTACATTGGTCTTGTCTGATTGAGTCTCAGCCAAATAGACCTTCTGCCAAATTTTTGTGGACAGAATCAGATGTGATAGTTTGTAAAGCTGAACATTTCTCATCAGCATCCTGAAGGCAGCTTTTCTCGTGTCCCTGCAGTGATGACCCAGCAGCTTCCTTGGCTGTGAATGAAGGGAGGATCAAACAGATCTTGGGAGAACTCTGGGGTTTTTGATGACAGAAAGTTGTCTGCCTTAAAAATGCTGCAGTCTTGGGAAAACGGATACGCTGAAGCTACTTGAGTTGTATTTGGAGTTTTCTCACACTTTTTCCTTTGATGTAGCAAAAACTACTACAACAGTGCCCATTAGGGTATACAGTATAATAATCTCCAGAAAGACACAGGTTGATAGGTAAACATGCACAATGTAGATTTTGTCCTTATAGACTCTTGATTGAGGACATCAAAGGAGATATTGCTATGCCAGTTCCCCACGTGAAAGATTGGACACAGCAGTGATGATTATCAATGTTGGGGTGGCACACCTCTGGTGTCAGATCATGCTCTCCGCTATCAGAGGTACTGGATAACCATGAAAATATCCCCTTAACTTCTGTTGCTCTTCCAAGTTTGGTACAGAATTTAAAATCCCCTCAAAAACCCTTCTCCCTTCCCCCCACCCATTAGAAGTTTGGGTAAATCGCTAGTTTTGATAGACCCTGTGGGTAGGGTGCTGTAGGATTTTCAGCAGAAATGTGGAGGAATACGTTAAGCTAGGTTTGGGTATTACTGTTACATGCTTCCGATATCTGCAGTACCATATGCAAGTTCAGTTTGCTTTGGGAAACAGTATTTTTGTATTTTTAAGAAGGACTTTTACATACTTTTAATTATTTTCATGTAAATGAACTAGTGATGCTGGTTTGTAGGGTGTGTAAGGAGGATTTGTAAATAAAAGTAATTTTTTCTCTGCATTGTAGTGAGAATTATATTTATATTTACTTATTTAAAATTAATTTAACACCCAAGAGAAATAATAGTATCATCGAGCCTCACCTCTTGCATGTCAAAGGCTGCACAGTTTCTCCCAGTTCTCCCTGTGTAGAGCCAAATCTCTTGTGTTTGGCTGAAGTGTGTTTTCTGGAAAGACATCTGAAATTGGAGACAGCAAAGGATTTTGAGTAGGTGACAATCAGTTAAGAATCAAAATTTGAAACTATATGTATGTAATATACCTACTGCGTATAACAAGGCAAAAAATGACAAAGGGCATTACTCATGAGAAAGCAGAGTATGCACATGTGAAAATGTTGCTGGTGGTACTTGAGCAATTAATTCAGCAATTAACCTTAACCAAAGATATCTGTGCTGCTCCTGAGGTATTTGTAGTAATAATACTGCGATACACAGCGCTGGTCTCCATGATACTAGTCTCTACGTTGACACATTTTTGTTCACTCTTTCTGGGTTAAAGATCTTGAAATTCACATTTTTGAGATGACGTCCTAAATGTCTTGTCTGGACACACAGTTTCTGAGAACCTTTTAAAGGAACTATCCCAAGGCTTGGTATTTCATATCTGCTAAATCTCTTGGTGTACTTCTTAGTATATCTGAAGATGAATACATTTGTCCCTGTGAATCATATTACTCCATTAGTAGCAGAACTGGATTAATGTTGAATGTTTAACATTTTCTGACCTGTTAGGCTTGATACCACACTGAGAGGTACTGTATTATGAGAGATATAGAAATAAGCATGTAAAACATTTTCTGGCACAGTGTTCTTTGAGAAATTGTGTCACAGACTTCTGCACATTGACTTGCTGATGCCTCTTATGAGTCATATGCATTTCTGCTTCTGCTGTTCATGTCTGCAACCATATATATCTATCTATATATACATTGTCTTTTTTAGGGCAGCATTATGAGAATCAGCAATGGTCTAATGCACAAGCTCTCTAGAAAATATTATAAATTCTCCTAGGTTTTTGTTGTTTGCTTGTTTTGTTGTTTTTTTTTTTTTTCTCCTCACTGAGTGACATCTTGACAGGCTGAGCCAGAATCCCTTTCTTACCCTGCAGGTATAGAAGGATAAAATACATTAATATGTTACAGTCCTCTGATTGCGCTGCTCTGCCTGGGATTCCTTGGATGTGCTTTAGCTTCTGTTTTGTTTTATGAGGTAGGGGTTAGAGAGCTGATTTCAAGGAGGATCTTTTTGAGCTAATGTGAATATTGGTGGTTTGGAGTACATTCAGTAAATGACAAATCCAGTAAAAGAGCATGACTGTATGTTCTCAGTGTTTACTGTAGTTCCCTGTGTTTAATTGCAGACCTCGAAAGAGGACCTTCTACAAGCTGATTTTGAAGGAGCTTTAAAATTCTTCAGGGTTCAGTTGCCCAAGAGGTACAGAGCTGAAGAGAACGCCAGAAGACTGATGGAACAAGCTTGCAACATTAAGGTAAGGATCGTCTTCATTTCTTCTCATTCACTTGGGGTTTTTACAGGAAAAGTAAGGTGCAATGTTAAGAATGGCAGTAGTGTGTGGAAAGTAAAGTAATGAAATCATTAGTTTATTACTTTTTATATGTTTGTATATTTACACACACATGCATGCGCACACTTTTTATATTTAAAGAAAGTAAAGCTCTGAGCTTTTCCTTCTTTGTTTGCTTTGGTACAAGCTAGTAATTAAAATAGAAAACTGATGCATGATCGAACAAACTGAATTATCAGAACTCACTAATTCATTAATTGATTTATAAACAGTGACACTGTATAAACACTAAACCAATAATCACATGTATGATAATCATGCAATCAAAGGTCTGATACTATTTGTTTTGCCCAGAAGCTATTTCTTTGCTGAGTGCTGCTGTATAATACAATTGTATTGGGGTAGAAACTTAGTTTTGTTTGTATATCAAGCTTACCAAGACAGAATATCTTTTTATATTCTATCCTATCCAAGACCATGCTGTCAAAAGGTAGGCTTCTGTAAGCATCTGGAGCAGAAGTGTTGGGCTTGTAATGAATGATGGCAAGTTAGAGGAGCCTGACTGTAAGTTTTTGAGGATGGAAATCTTCTGTTAAAAATGGCCGCAGAGGTTAATAAAGCTGTCATTTGAAAGGTCTGCTAGTTTTTCTGGGACTTTTTTGTTGCAATATGTATAGCTATGGATGGGCTTAACATTTCATCTTGAAAAAAAAGTGCTTTTGTTATTTCTTGGAGTGGGAGCACTGATGGGAAATGTGTGTTTGGTGTGGCCCAATGATGGGCTGAGAACATCCCATCAGAAAGAATGCTCCTCTAACACTCCACCTTTTTTATATCTCTCTCAATATATTTATTAATCTAATTTTGTGCTGCTTAATTTCATCATTTATTAAGCAAGGGCTTTTTCCATGCTGGTTAAAACTCTGATCTTGTGAAAGAGTGGGGCTTGCTGTACTAATGTTTATTCCAGCCAGAGAAAAGAAGATCTGTGCAAAGGTTTTATTAAAGTTGGACTTGAGATTTGAGTTCTGCTACCGAAAGAGTATTTAGGAGTAAAAGACTACAGTTTGACTTTTGTTTAGTCCTTTGGTCAGTTCTTGAAAATGAGTAGTTTAAGGACTTACCAGGTACAATAAAATTATATTGTTTACTCAGTGTGTATTTTTCTGATAAGAAGTTAAAATAGAAGTCCTCGTAGTACTTTTTGGAAGAGGTATTTGTCAATTTTCTTGGGCCTACCTTTCTCATTTTCTTGTGTAATATATTGTGTGCGACATGATGATATTTTTCATTAATTTTTCGATTTATATTGGGTATGTATCTATATGATGTATTTTGTTGGGAAACTATTTTGCAATGCGTTTAAGGCAGATTGTCAGTGCATAGTGCCTCATATGTGGTCAGCACATGGGACCTTTCAAAAGCAGAGTATAAAATTCTGAACTGTTTGTCAACGTGAATGGGAAGGCGGCTGAAGGATTTGACAGTGAATCCACTGCCTATGCAGGATTTTGCATGTTCTAGATTCTGGCCCGCAAGAGAAAAGCACAGAGGAGTACAGCAGACATGGAGTCAAGGCACTGTCCTGTGTATTACAGAAGTACATGAGGACTAGTAGGAATAATTGGAAAGGAGGGAGAATTCAGGGTTGAGAACTGGGGTTATCAGGGATGGGAAAAAGTAGAAGATTTAAGTTACCTTCGCTGTGTTAGTAACACCCCACCCTTGTAAGGAGTATAGTTGGGAGCTGGGTTCTGCTAACTCACTGGGCATGTGTCACGAATGAGTGATTTAGATCGCTTAAAAAATCACTGTCAAAGGTATTAGCAAAAGTGGTTTTAATATGATGTTGTAAAAGTGTGACTTAACAAAGTTCAATGGCAAGGTTCACTCTATTAATTACTGCATGGAAGGAACATACAAAGGAAAATTGGGTTAGACCAGAGTTAGAATGATTCACAGAGAGACCGGGGATACAAAAGGGTATGGAGGACCCTCCCGTCGAGTCATGAGGTTCAGAGTAGACCCCCTTCCTTTCTAAACTCCTGATGGAGCTTAGGTGCGTCTAGGTCCAGTCTTAGTCTCAGACTTGGATAACGGTTTATGTCTAAGGGATCATATATGCAAAATTTATCAATTCAGCATGCAATCAAAGTTACCAAGACAAAATCAAAGTTACCATACTACAAGGTTATGTGCAATATCGGTCGCTTACCAAAGATCTGCTGTTGGTAAAAGGTCTTTCTGCCGTGAGGAGCAACCTTGAGAGGTGTTGCAGCTCAAGGGGAGATCACTGCCGTGCAGTCATGCTGCCTAGTAAGGAGAGCTCAAAAAAGGCTCACTTAGGCTGTCATATTTATGGGATAAGGTGGTTGTCTTGTAGTCAAATGACATGCAATGGAAAAGGTATGCATGAGACTCCTTGTACCCACAACTTACATTGTTCCTTGATAAATGAGTTTTGGAAAAGCCCCCCGCTATTCATGTGTCAGTCGCATGATCGGTGTTGCAAACTCATATGCATCGATGCTCACTGTGCCACTTTGCGTATTTGTGGGTTCTCAGAGAACAGATCAGAATGAGAGGAGTTCTTGGCCCAGCGACAGCTCAGACCTTTACCTCCTTTGGAGCCGGTACCAAACTACTGCTAGTTTGGTTAAGAGGTCGAGTGCATCTGTCACAGCATGCGACTCATTCCTCATTCAGGTATAAGACATTGGAGGGGATCTAAACTGTGTCCTGAACAGTATTTTGATAGTTAAGCTAGGAACAACTAAGCCCATGGAGAGGAGTGTTCTGCAACTCAGAGCCTGTTAGTTAAGGTTGTTGTCAGGATTAATGGCATAGTTAGGAAAGTTAATCTAAAAAGGGAAAACTCTGAACCTAAGGTGGTGTATTTAAAACAGTGAAAATGTGAAAGACTTCAATAACTTAATGTGAGGAAACGTAGCGCAGGATCTTATTGGAGGGGAGGGTGGTAATTACTTTAAATGAATCTGTTTTCACTCACTTGCACTCCTTCTGTCATAGATGCCACTCGTACTGATAACCATGTGCTCACCAACACCAAGGCTTCTGTCTGGCCAGGATCACTTGCGTGCAATGAGGATGAGGGGCAGTGGCTATAAAGTCCTCATTATGTCTCTTGGGTTTCTCTTGATTAATGACAATAGACTGGCTTTTAGACAAAGTTTTTGTACTCTTTAGGAGTCAAACAGTTCTCATGGTGTGATCTGTCCCTCAGAAGCTTGCTTGCTTCAGCCTGTCATTACTATCCTTTGTCTCTGTTTCCTCATTGTGGGTGGGTTTGTGGCTTCCAGCCTGTTTTCCTGTTGGCAGAGGTGATGTGCTGTAGCTTTGCTGCGGGTCTCTGACTGGCTGGTCATCTCTAGTACGGCCTCACCAGAGTGCTGGCCTTCTGATCTAGATGTAGCAAGACATTTCTCATTGTTTGCCAGTTTGACTGCTGTCACTCGTGTCCTTGCTTATCAATACATGCCATTCTCGTAACCCATTCTCTGTATTGTTTCTTATAGTGCTTTTGCATGACACTTCCATTCATACTTCTTTCAGACTGATCTTAGCATTTCTGTTACGCATCCTGCTGAGTGATCATGTGATGCCTTGACTCTGTTAACTCGATGTCCCACGTTAAATTAAAACACACAAGGATTGAACTGACTTCACATTCACAGTTTCTATTTATTTGGATCAACTTTTCTCACTTTTGCCAACTAGAATGTCCTTAGAGAGCCAAATCTGAATCACAGGAACATAACCTCTGACTGGAGATGGCACATTAACTATATGATAGGCAGAAAAGAAAATCGGCTCATAAAGAAACAGATGACCAGGAGTAATCAACATGGTTTTATGAAGGGTAAGTCATGCTTAACCAACCTGATAGCCTTTAATGATGAGATGACTGCCTTGGTGGATGGAGGGGAGAGCTGAGGATGTTGTTTATCTCCAGTACAGCAAGAATAGACATTGTGTCCCATAACATCCTTCTAGACAAATTGATGAAGTATGGACTAGGTAAGTGGACAGTGAGGTGGATTGAAATCTGGCTGAATTGCTAGGTTCAAAGGGTTGTGATCAGCAGCAGGATGTCCAGTTGGAGTCCAGTCATTAGTGTTGTACCTCAGCGGTTGACATTCTGACCAATAGTCCTTAGCCTCTTCATTAATGACCTGACTGATGGAGCAGAGAGCACCTTCAGCAAGTTTTCAGATGACAGAAAGCTGGGAGGGGTGGCTGATAGACCAGATGGGTGTGCTGCCATCCAGAGGGACCTCAACAAGCTGGAGAAACAGGCCGGCAAGAATTTTGTGAGGTTCAACAAAGGGAATTGCAAGGTCCTGCACTTGGGAGGAACAACCCCATACACCAGTACCTGCTAGGGGCCAGCTGGCTGGAAAGCAGCATGGTAGAAAAGGACCTGGGGGTCCTGGTGGACACCAAGTTGAACATGAGCCAGAAGTGAGCCCTTGCTGCAAAGAAGGCCAGTGGTATCCTGGGCTGCACTGGGAGGAGTGTTGCCAGCAGGTCAAGGAAGTGATCCTTCTCCTCTACTCAGCACTGGTGAGACATATCTGGAGTACTATGTCCAGGCCTGGTCTCCCCAGGACAAGAGAGACGTAGCTACAATAGTGAGAGTCTGGTGAAGGGCCGTGAAGATGATTAAGGGACTGGAGCATCTCTCCTGTGAGGAAAGGCTGAGAGAGCTGGGTCTGTTCAGTCTGGAGAAGAGAAGGCTCAGGGGGGATGTTACCAATGTAGATAAATACCTGGTGGGAGGAATTTAAGATTAGGGAGCCAGGCTTTTCTCAATGGTGTCTGGTGAACAGACAAGAGGCAGTGGGCACAAAATGAAATAAAATAATTTATTTATTTAAAAGCTATTTATTTATTTATTAACTTCAGGGGTGATCAGACACAGAAACAGGTTGCCCAAGGAGGTTGTGGAGTCTCCATCTGTGGAGATATTCAAAATGTGTCTGTCCCTGAGCAACCAGCTGTAGGTAACCCTGCTTCGAGGGGGTGGTTTAGACAAGATGTTCTCCAGAGGTCCCTTCCAACCTCAACTATTCCGTGATTCTATAATTAGATATTATAATCGTGGTATTTATTTATAAACAGGAGCTAATAATTACAGGAGTTGACATGCTCAAATAGGAAATTATAGTCTTGATAATCAATCATCACTAGAAGAGGTCCCAAGGAATGCAGAGGTTATATGAAGAGTAGTTGTCTGTCTTGTTGAATGCAGCAAAACTTGTCTGAATGCAGCAAAAACCAAACAAGACCCTTAAACATGTTTTTTTCTGCTGTATGAATGGGGCACTGTGTGTCTTTCAGCTGCTTCTCACTTCTGTATTAGTATTTGTAGACTAAACACCAGATGCTTTTAGACTAAGTATCACACAGTAAGTGCCAGGGAGTATTTTCTTTAGGTTTCTAAACTAATTATTGAGGCATAGAAATGTGAAAACAGAATCATGGTGTGGCCAGGTTTCATAGTCTGGCTGTATCTTTTCTAGTGTTTCTTTTTATTTTGTTCCTGTATTACTGCAAAACAAAACAGGAGTTTAACATGTAATAATAATCCACCTCTCCTTGCTTCTTTTTTTTTTTTTTCTTGAGCTTTAGCTGACATGGTTCTAGAGAAGGCAAATGAAAAAATATTTGGTGTTTTTTCTCCTTAATTTCACAACTTTTAACTCATGAGTTCAGGACCTAGCCCTTGGATTTTGAAGGTGCTGCATTGGAAATAGTTTTATCATCCTGTTTTTAAAACACAAATAATTAGCATCAATCTCTCCCGTAAGAACAACTCTGCAAATACAAAGGAAAAAGCTCCTATTAATTGAAACTTGTGTATAAAATGTGGTAGAGAATGTCTTATTCACTTAAGGACTATCCATGGTGATTACTCACCAGGTCTGAATTTTGATCATTTACCACTAAGGAAATCACTGTGAACAGTCAGTGGAATTAGAAATAACATTAGTATTTCCAGCAGGTGATTGTTGGGTAGTATTCCATGGTTTAGGAATATTTTGAACCAATTCATACCATGAAATAATATGGCCTAAGAAACTTCCTGTTGTTTTTGTCATATGCATGTTACATGCATATATGCAAAGTTAGGGTCCCATTAATACCTGGCTGATGGATTATAGCCAACATTTGCAGAGTACAAGGTATATTCAGATGGAAGAGACTGAACCTATGAAGACATCTACTGAGACTCTTAGGGCAGATAGAGCCCAATATTGCACACATTTCCCAGCTCAGGAACAGTCAAACAGGAGAAAGACATTAATTCTCCGAGTAGGAGATGCTAATGTAAGGGTTAATGAAATGTAATAAAGGATGAAAATTTAGAGTTAATGAAAGGGGGATTGTCCTCCTTTGTTTCCTGTTAGTTTTCTAATCTATAGTGACCATACCTTTCATTTTGCAATGGCCTTTACAGAGGGAGGGGCATGTTTCTCCTAGAGTAGTCAGTAACAATTACAGTTGTAAAAATGGGTTCAGGAATGATAATTTTCTACCTGACCAGAGCAGGCTGCATATTATGTCTCTAGAATAAGGAATTACCCTAATTTCCTGCTTCATAGAATAATTACCAATGCTTTTTGTACTCATGCTTTTAAGGGGGGGGGTGCCTTTTTTTCTAATTTTTCTCTCTTTACAAGCGATTTCAGAGGTTTTTCTATGTCTCTGGAAGCCCAATTTCATAAACGAATGAAGAAAGCCTATTCTAGATTAATGAGGGTTTAGATTAATGGTGCTATTTTATTAAAACAACTAACACGTTCTGCATACTTGCTAAAGCTGCCTCAGTTGCCTTTTGCATCTCATAACGCAGTTTCTCTTGTAGAGATCTGTGTATGTCCTAAAGAAATTGTAATGTCCTTTGATTTTAATTTAGGAAGCCTATCACCTCTATTCTTACACCTGACTTCAGTTAGTTGAGTTGTAGAATTGGAGAAAGTAAGTCTCATTGGGAGATTTTTTCCATATGAAAATTCCCTGGTTTGACACTTTTCAAGTGCATTCAGGGAGTTGTGCCCATTTCTATGTGACTGTCCTGTGATATTTGGAAAACGAGCAGAGCTAACATTCAAAATGTGTTACATTGCAGATCTGGAAATGCCATGAAGTTGAGTGTAGCAGACAGGTAGGTGGAGAGATACTGGAAAGTTAACTGTGGGTTTTCACCCCTCATTGCCCAGTGAAGGTGAGGGGAACACATGGGATGGGCTATACAGGAACTGAGTAAAGGAACCTGCAGGGAAGATTTTTCTGTTTATGGGGCAGCATCTGTAATGATATCTTCTTTTACATGGCTCAGGAATTACAGTGACTCCTTTTCTCATCTTCCATCATCACCAGTGGCAAGAAGGACCTCGTATATTGAAGTTCTTCTAAGAGAAACTTCTTCCTAACCATGTAAATCTCTCCCCTCTTTGGAGGAAATAAGGTTCCCCAGCAGACCCAGCAGTGTTACAGGGTTGCTGCACTCACCACCTTAGGTGAGAGAAGCAAATGGCCTTGGGGAGAAAAATGTGCCTTTTTCAATGCAAAGCAAACACACACATTTTTGTCACCTGTCACTGTACTGACAAGGTTATTGATCCCTCCTGGGCACACCCACAGTTGTGGCTTGCACCAGGACCCTTGTATGGCTCATGGAGAATAGCTTTACTAGCGGAATCAAAAAGAAAAGGTCAAGTTAGCAGGAGCTCTGCTAAGCTTTTTCTAATTTTGGAATTGTTCTTTGTGTAGTTTTAAAACAGATTTACTTTAATAATGTTGCTATTTAAATGTTTTGAATTCAAATCAGTGTTTTGAAGCTCACACCTTACTGATGTGGGTGAATACTTTATTCACACCTCTTGCTGTTTTATCTGGAAGCAATTTTTTGTAGGCATGTTTTAACAGGGAATTATATATTGATTTATGTGAGTTTCAATGGAAGGGGGTAAAAATAGCTCACTTGGTCTCTCTCATCTCTAGTGCATTCTCTCTCTTTGTGTCTATATGTTTATATTTGTATTTATCTAGATACTCGGGGGTTTTTGCTATTGTGAGAGGTGGTAAGACAACGCAAATGCAACAGAAAAGCAAAGGAGATAACTGCAGAAAGGCCCTGAAACTGCACAAGCCTTTTATTCCCTTGGTTCTACCAGTGATGTATCTAATTAATCTTCCAATATAAAGGACAGGAAAAAAATTGCTCGTTTATCAACTTCTCAAGAAAAGGCCAAACCAAATTGAAAAGAATTGTGTTTAGATCTATCGAAAACCCTGCTGTGCCTGTATATGATTTCTTATTAAAAGCCAATGATCAATTCCACTTACTATGTCTGCGCCGTTATCTCCAAAGTGCAGGATCCTATTGTCGTTGTAAGGAGGGTCATGTTTTTTAATGCCTGCTCTGTTTTCAGCTTCAGCTTCCTTATTTCTGCTTGGCTTTGTGGTATAGTAGAGCGTAATGAACTGGCACCTGGAAATCAGATTAAAGTGCCTACCGTGGAATTGGA
Organism: Mycteria americana; assembly: GCF_035582795.1. Lineage (NCBI taxonomy): Eukaryota > Metazoa > Chordata > Aves > Ciconiiformes > Ciconiidae > Mycteria > Mycteria americana. Next base: position 37,861,102 of record NC_134371.1, read on the forward strand.
CATTTAATATTATTGTCATCTTGGTAATAAGTGTTAACAACATAGAAAGTGTCATGCATTTAAAAAATCAGCTTCAGCTATGAAATACTTATTTATTTGAACGCTTCATATCTGGCTTTCCAGTGAGCAGACATGTTGCCTGGTAGTGAGGTTATATTTTCATGGTCTTTAAGCATTAGTAAAACTGTTCAGTTGTTTTGGGTTTGGTTAGTTTGTTTGTTTGTTTACTTTTTCATTCGCTCTGAGTTGGCATTGTAAATGAAATCAGGTATATGGTTAACTTTTATCAACTGGGAAGGAATATGATTTTATTATTAATAATTAAATATAATCACATTTTAACCATCTAAAGTAGCTTTGCGACCTGACCGAGTACAAATATTTTGGTGTCCTTGTAGTAGTCATTTGTTGGCATATGTGCTTGTCCTTCCATGAGTAATGGCATCAACAAGTATAGTGTTGAAGGTAAGGATCTTTAAAGAACTATAAAAGTTTGAGGTGGAAAAGTGGATAGAAATATTCATTGTCTGTATCCCCAGCAACTGTATCGCAGCATATAGCATGATGAGATTTGCCCTAAGTATCAGCAGTTTAATTCAGTAAGGTGAGGGTGACATGTAAAAACTGTTCTATGGTCCAGCAGGCCACCTCAGCTTTTGTTCAGCTTTGTGCTGTCAGGAGTCACAGCCTTCCAGGATGACAGATGTTTTCCTGTTCAGAACTGAAGAAGAAAGGCATACTCGGAAGGTCTTTTGGCTTAAGCTTCTTGAATCTTTCTCTTTCCTCCTGGATGAATAACAGCTCCCTTTCATCCTTGATTCTGAAAATAGTACAGAGAGCAATAGATGAAGGTGACAGGGAGTCGCACTGTTTGACAGTTCTGTCTTCTGCCATCTTTACCACAATTTGTCTAAAACACACAGCTCCATGAGTAAGAGGAAGTGAAATTTTTTCCCAAGCTGAATTGGACACATTTGAATCCCAGATGCAGGTTGGCTTGGAGGATTGATGAACCTTCTATAAGGTGACATGCTAAAATGTTCTATAAAAAGTTTTCTACCTCCAGTGGTCTGTATGTCAAGCAGTAGCAGAGTATCTAGAGTTACTGTTGTCAGCATAGTAGTCATCTTAGTTGTTCTTTAGAAGAGAAAGTCTAAACTCTCTCTTCCTTTGAAGGAAACAAACCCAGTAACTTGTAACTGATTTTTTCTGAGGGATGCTTTGAGTTTGAATATGGAGAAGGACTGCGATGATGGTGCCTGGCAGGTTTGCAGTACCTCTTGTTCACAGTAAGATGCTTTCCTTTTTAAAGACACTTCTGTGATGCAAAAGAGGCTGTAGAGGAAAAAAAAAATATCCCAGGATCAGCACTTGTTCCTTTTCATTATGGTCATAAAACCACAGGCTTTCACATTTTGTGGAGAAAGACATGTAGGTAAAAGTATAGATGTAGAAATGCCTAGAAACCAGCTCTGTGCCCCATATTTATGTTGGCCAAGAAGTATTCCTTGATACTGTCTTCAGCATCAACAAATACAGAGAAATACAGGTGTACTTCACTAACGTAAATATGCTGTGGCTGATATAGCTTGGAAGGGCTTAGAGGTTAAGGCTTTGACCTCCGAAAAAAAATTAAACTATAGCTAAAGTTCTTAGCAGAGTCAAGTGATCGTCTGAACAGTTCTTTTTTAATCTCGGAAATCCTTTTGTTAACCCGTAGCTTAGAGCACAAGATCAATGACCTTATCGTACATCCTCATGAGGAACAATTTCATGGCAGTCTGAGTAAGCCACCTGATTGTACTACCTGGGATGCTCTGTCTTTACACAGTAGGGAATATTGGTTATATTTCAGCTAGTCAAGAGCAGTGGAAGAAATTGGAAATGGATCGGGACTTTGATTCCTAACTGCCTAACGAGAATACTTTGTTCTGCTTGCTCGTGCGCTCCCGCTCTCCCCGAAGGTAGCCTCTTGCAAGTTGCTGTATTCAATAACGCCTGCACCTTCTGATAAACTATTTTTCCCACTTCGGGCTCTTTTCCCACCATCAATGACACAAGAAAAATTTATTGTCAGGCTGTTAGTTTTGACGACTTTGCAATCTACCTGACCTGTCAGAAACAAGAAAAAAAAATTTCATCACCTTGTCACCACTGCATTACTTTCAAATTTTAAATAGTCCTGAAAACAGTAAGTGCGATTTCTCCCTTCGTGAGGTCGAAATGAAAAGCGCTCATGCTAAAAGGAGCTGCAATTTGGTGCCTGTAGAATATAGACACTGGCACACAGTTTTCTCCATTACAACAGCTTGTCCAGACCGTCATCCTCACATAGGCCTCACATACAGACACAAATCCCATTGTTTTTAATAGCAGCAGAGTCTCAGAGGCAAATTTGGCCATCATTTCTCTTGTAATACAAAGTGAAATTTAGGTTTGTGTTGTAATGAACTTCCTCCAAGAGTACTTATTTTGTTTTTTCCTTTTCTAAGCACAGCTTGAAGCAGGGTGTGTTCCTTTCTGAGGAGAAAGGACACGGGGTAAGAAAGCAGCATCTTGCTTGGGACAGTTTGTGTGTCAGAGCAGGACGTTTTGATGAGGGGCTCTTGCAAAGGCAGTGACTCTCTAGCCCAGGGGGATCTATTTTTTGCAACATGGTTTTTTTACTCAACCCTGAGATGCACCAGAGCCATCTTCTCCAGCCAACGTGATGAACCCAAGCACTTCAGGACTTGACAAAGACACACCTGGTCAGAGCCAGGGGAAGTGGCCCTGTGAAGGTGTGAAGGGGAAGGAGGCACTGCCTGGGCTTGGTAACCCTTGAAAACCTCTTCCTCTTGCTCTAGGAGCAAGGTCCTCCTCCTAGGAGGACCTCCTAGCTTGAAGCAAAAGGGTTCATCACAGGCACAGCACTAATTGGTGAGATGAATTAGGAGGATGGGTGGTTGTGGGCCATGCCAGAGTCCATCTTGCATTCTGCTTGTGCTCATCAATCTCTCTCCATCAGGCAGCATCTCCTCCGGAAGCAGGCTGAGGCCCTAATGGCCGAAGCAAACAGGAAACGAGCTGCACATTTATAGATCCAGCGCTGGGCTGAGAGCTCACACAGGGGCTCGTGGGGAACCCTGGCTCCCCTGGGAACAGCTGAGTCCCTCTTTATTTTCCTTCCATCTTTCGTTACCGTAACATCCACAAAATGTCAGTAACAACAATGTCTTGTAGAAGGATTTTGTCACAAGTGGTGTTTACAGGCTACCTGTATAAACAAGGGAACTATTTACCTATACGCCTTGCGGATTTTCAACCTTGATCCATCATACAGGAATGTTATACAAGATTATGTACTGTCATCGGAATTTAGGGGCAGGGAGAGAGGTGGAAAAAACTGAGAAATGTTTTTGAGTCCCTGATGTAAGGGATTTCACATGTCCTTACTCAACAATGAGGGCATGTGTAGAACAAGCACCTGGCATAAGGTTGTGTGCATCTGAGTTTCATATTTGTTTCCTTTTTGTTGCTTTTGTGATATAAAGTGAATTGTAAGGATTAGCAAGAGGATAAAGATGTCTGTGCTCTGGTAGGCTTCTCGGAAAGATCAGTAACGATGGCTCTTAACTTTCTGATATGCCTTACACTACACTAATGGACATAAACCAGCATTTTATTCTGAAGGCATATTTGTTGACATCAGAAAATGACACTTGGCTGCTACAGGAGTGTAAGGAACATACAGCAGACCGTAATGTAGGAAGGTACTGAGCTTTTATTTTGTGACTTTGTCCAAATAGGAAGTCATTACAATATAATTAAATTCTGAAAGTCTGGAAACCATGACAGTTGACAGAGAATGACATTTTAAGAGAAATAAGCATGTGTTTTAATACATCTTCTCTTTCCAACTCCTAAGCATTGTTGATGCTATTTGCTTTTCCTGCTTCTCCTTCTTTTCCACTCTTAATACACAATCAGAATGCAAGATTCAGGCTTGTCTGCACCTTCACTTACTAAATCTCTTCTCCTTAGTAATTTCCAGTACTTATGATCTCCCCTGGCTCTACTTCTGTGCTCGGTTTGTGTCACGGCTGAGCAGCTGTCCCATCTGTCTGTCCTGTGAAGGGAAGGAAGTGCTTTTGTGCTCATCCCTCTGTAACTTCTCTTTCTGACCTGTGCTGCTGGTACTGACGGTACCAGGGTGAGGGAGCCTGCAGCCCATCTGTATTACACTGAACCTTAGCCTGGCATATACTAGTTAGCCAGCTTCAACATGCGATGCACACAGCTACTAGCCCTGTAAGCAATACTGCTTCCCCATAAAATGGGGCTAAGCACTGGAAAATATGCAGTATTGGGTAACAGTTAACCTTTTAAATAAAATCCTGTGTGGCGGAGAGTGATGAGTCAGTTGCTATATGCCTGGAAACCAGTATATTTGTATTAATAAAGCAGTATTTTTTAATCTCCTTGGGGAGATTAAATCCTGGGATGCACACCTGCAATGACTCACTTAGGAAAGTAGAGAATAATATTCCTTTTGAGTTTTGATGCAGTCTTTGGTTCTTGTAACCTAGACCAAGACGATCTCCCTTCAGTCACTCATTTTGCTCAAGTTCAGGGAGCACTAACAGACGCCTGACTCTCCAAATACCCCAGAGGTTAATGTATCACAGCAGCTCTGTGAAGCAGGATTTTATCATCTCCTGTTCGGAGGAGGAGAAGCTGAAGCAGACGGTGAAGCTGTATGCTCAGGCACAGCTAAATCTGGCTGTGCAAAAAGGAAAAGTGTCAAGGTATTTTAGGTTGATGTACTTCTCCAGCAACAGGATCACATTGCTCCCAATTAACTACTGTAACCTATATGTTGTTTTCTTGTGTACGTGTACTAGGAATATCTCAGGACAGTCAGTTATTTCTCTGTGTTTCTTTCCTCTGAGACCTGTAGTTACACCTTGAATAGATGTGTTTAATAGGCTTATTAAGGAAATAGAGGGCATCTCGCCTAAGTGTTTGCCACATCAGTGAGCCTCAGTTGCCCTCTTTTCAACCCCAGACAAATAGGAAAACAAAACATTGCCGAAGGCGTCTCTGTGTGCAGCCCTCAAGGACGCAGAAATCATTCTGAAAATTATAAGGACTGAAAACAGCCAACCTGCTCTGCAACGTGTCATTTACTGCCTGTGGAACTGGTGATGGCTTGTATATGCTCTACCCTGTTCACAGGAATGGTTAAGTGCTGTGTTGGGGCACTAAGGAGGATGAAATGCAGGTGAGAAGTTTCCCTGCTCCAAGCAAATTTGGTTCACACGTAGGCCCTCAAATAGGTCTTACTCTGTTTCTGAAGTGCCACACAAATATAAGCTACTCTGTAAATAAGGAGTAAAATAAGGTATCGCTGCTCTGTGTGTATGTAAAAAAGCAGGGAAAAGGGACACTGCGTTTCCTCTGTTCTCCTCTAGTTTAATGCCTGGACAAGTCACTTAGCATCTCTCCTGACCTGACCGCCTTCCTACACCACCTTCCAATGGACTATATGCCATACGGGTCCCTGGTTGTGTCTTGCTGCCAGGGATCAGCTTCACACCCATTTAGCGGTGGAAAACAATTAACTGGTACAGTCTGGCCCCAGATTAAGTTATACAGAAAAATCTTTCATTCAAAACTCCTGTTTAAGTCCTCCATGAAATGTGTACACATGTTGTTCTTGCTGTTCTCATTACTCAGTTCTGTCTAATAGCGGCCATCTATATAATGATTCTCCGTGTCCCCACGGGGTTGTTCCAGAAGTCTAGAGAAGCAATATGATTTAGAGGAATTATTTGGCCAGAACAAGTGGATCTATGCAGCTGACATTCAGTTACTTGAAGGATTCAAAGGAAGCAAATTCCTTAAGTGAATGCAGAGATGGCATCGAGATAACCTAGAGCAGAAATAATGGGGAAATATATTAGATAACTGCAATTGAAAATGTGGTGTATAGTCAACTGGCACTAATATAGCAAGGGTAGTCTGGTATGATTGGTTTGAGCTATTTAAGATCATTAATAAGTAATTAACCCATGAGGTGACTGTAACAGCCATCACTTTAATCAAGATTGAATTATTAAATTGCCACGTGCACTTTGGAATTTATCAGTACCCAGGCAGGACAAAGCCCCTTGGCCACATTAATTAAAGATCCCCCGCACTCAGGAAACACTCCTAAAAGATGCCCACCATATCAGATTCACCAGTTAATGCTTTTCTCCTTGCTGCCACTCAGCGGCCACCTCCCCAGTTTTACATTCAATTTGTCTTTTGCTGAAAAGCTGCTAATTTCATGCTACTTTAGCCCTGCAGCAGCCAGCCTGTTGCTAAGCAACCTCCAAAATACTGAAGGGGCTACAGTCTAGCTGCTTTCCTGCAGCCCACCCTTATTCTTATTTATTTACGTATACATCTTATTTATTTATATAGCTAAACAGATTTCTTCTATAAAGTGGAAGCAGAGCCGTAAGCCTCCGAGTTGCAGCAGGGTGCCTTTACTTGCATATCTGTTTGTCTTCTCTCCAACACCATCCTCTACCCTATTTTTACTGGTGTTCCTGTTCATCAGCTGAGCAAACTCCTCATGATATTTGTCGAGCTGGAGTGGCATCCAGAAGTGTGCTGAAAGTATACTTTAAAGGCGTAGTTGGCCATGTTGGCTGTACTCGGTGTGAGACAGCAGCTGAGAATCTGTTTGGTCCCAACAGTCCTTGAAGGAAGAAAAAAAGGGTCAGAACAAAGATGGCTTTAAGCCATTTTTCTGCTTACTTTATTTCTGGCTGCTTTAACTTCAGCTGTGCCTGCATTCCAGGCTTCTTGTAGCCTAACTAGATCTGCAAAGAGTGAGAAGATGGTTATGCTTCACCTGCCCAGCAGTGCTGGGAAAAGCTCTGCTGTAGAGGCAGTTCTACAGGAACAACTGCATTTTTGTGGGGTGGGGTTGGGATCCTGGCCAGGGCACAGATTTGCCTTAAATTGTATCAATAAGAGGAACAGGTTGCTGATGGAGTATTTGGTGTATCGATAAACTGGCAGAGCGTTTGTACTGGCTGCACAAGGATAGAGGAGGATAGCAGACAAGTAATGAAGCTGTTACTGTGCTGTTTGTTCTAGACGCGCTCCCAAAATGGGGGAAGGTGGAAGTGGTTTATGTGCACTGTTACATCTTGTGTCACCCAGAGAATCTCCTTGCCAAGCAAAAAATCAGGACCACTGAGTGGAATAACTTTTCACAACCAGGAAAGCACTAAGTGGATATACTGTAACAGAGCCTGGCTGGGTTTGTTGTGGTAGCGTTGGTCACGTCAGCATTGGTGTTAGACTGCGATGATAACTTTGATGAAAGAACTGACACGCTCTTCAGATGCTCTCACAAGCTCCAGTATTTTGTACCTTTTCTCCAGCACAACACTGTAGCTTGAGAAAGAGGATGATGAATCCTGTAGAGATGTATTTGGAACAAACACGTACCAAACTGTCTTTTTCCCATTTTTCCTTTTATATTTTTTTACTTTTTGTTTCAGCAAGCAGAGGCACTATTCATGAGCTGAGTCTCTGGACTATACTTCTTCCACAGCTGTTGCCCTTTAGTCCTCTCCTTACTGCCTTTGGCTGCCACTGACTGACAGCTTCTTTGTCTGTCTGTTGTAGTTTTTATTGTAGACTTCTTTTTGATAGAAAATAATTTTTCTGCTTTGATGATCCAACCATTACCTGACCCTCTCTGGAGAAGAACAAAGAGAAGCACGTGAACACTTGATTTTGTACACACAGTCCTGCAGAACAGGGGTTGTGCACAAGGCCAAATGTAATTTTTTTTCTATCAAAGTGAGATGAGGAAGGTGATGTTTTAAGTCCAAATTGAATTTTCCCCTTATTTGCTTTAAGCATTCAATTACCTGTTTGGAAAACTAAAATATTTCTGAGAGTGGTTTGGCATGCTCATACAGTATTCTGATTTTTTCAAAATGAACTCTTGGTCTTTTTGTCATTTATTACATGTCTGTCACTGGGATGTCCACTTTTTATGTACATCCATTGTAAAACCTTTGCTGACCTGTGGCTCCATGTATTTTTTTAATATGGTTGAGATTTCATAAGCCAAGCTGTGCTATTTGCGTTAGCGTGTACATTTTGGCACTGTTATTCACATAGAGCTCAGAAACGTGCTAGGTGCTTGGACAAGTATTTAAGTTATCTCAGGTATTCTCTAAGCTGAGTTGTGAACAAAACAGTGGAGGCTTAGAACCAGCTCAAATGCCCAGGAATAACTTACTGCCCTGAGAAGTTGTTCAGGTACATTTAAAAAGATTGAGTCAACAGATCTTAATTTCATTAATTGAAGATGGGAAGAAAAGGATCTTTCATATGGGATGTCAGGAGTTTGAGGGAGTGGAAGATGATGATTAACACTTTGAACTACATCCAGAAGCAGGCAACTGGCTAGTGTGGGTGGGGATCTCTGCGTTTCTTGTGGCTCTTCCCACCTGATATACTCAGCTTTCGCTCTTGCACTTTCAGAGCTCTGGCAAAATGTAGGGTGGTCTGCAATGCTGAGAAAGGATAAAGTATACCTGAGGTGATAAAGGCATTACAGGAGACATAGCTGCCCTACTGCTGTGTCTGATCACTGGTTTGTGCTGCTGCCTCTTGCTGTATCTTTGGTGTTGTTGCACCCAGCCAGCTGTCTATACCTTAGAATCCCGTAACTCTGAAAGATCCAAGAAGAGCACAAGAATGCAAACAATACTGATAAAGGGAGCACAGGTCGTATGTTCCTAATAGAAAAATTTAAAAAAAAACCAAAAAAACCCCAAACTGAAAATAAAAATATAGTATTGCCCAACAAAATAACCTGAATTTTTTGGAGTGTACTACTGATAACAGATGGCCAAGGTCGGGCGCTCCATCTTTAGCTCACAGTAAGCTTTTTCTCTTGCCGCTCTTACACTCCATTATGAGAGATAAGAAAAATCTGACTCAGATGTTTCTGGTCTTTCTCAATTTCATAGTCCCAAGTAGTGTTAAGGAAACTATCCTTTTGTTTTTGTTTTTTCCCCAAGATGGTTCAATAGCGATACCGTCCGTCTCAGTAATGTCAATACTGTGCAATGTCAGGGATACGTTGTATCACAAGAATCACCAGTGTGACTCATTCATTTCACTCTCCTTAAAACTGGGGGGAGCTCAATTAATGTACTGCTAAATCAATTGCCAATCCCCAGGCAACTCTTCCAGTCTCAGGAGTGTTGCTAAGTCCATGTTTAGTTCTCCAGGTTACTGTGAAGTTCTGCAGTGAGATGTATCTAGAGAAGAAAAAAATGGTGTGGCATTCCAAGAGACAACCATCGTACGGCTGAGAAAGCTGATCAAATCCTTCACTGCTTTTAAAGAGTAATTAGTTTTAAAGAGTAATTCGAAACAGAGTTATTCTTCCACAAATGCAGCAGAGAAGGACATCTATAACCTTTCAAACCATTACATAGATCACCTGGATTTACATTACATATAATATCCATATGGAGATGGCAATATAGCTTTTCTTTTTCATGTTAGTTATTAGTTTATTATAAATTGGTTTATTTTCCTTCATTTTCAGATCAGCATCATGTTGACACCATCAGATTAAATGTTGCAGTTCACTATTGTTGTAGGCAAAAGAACAAACCCCTAGGGGTTCTTGCAGTCTCCAAATGAGTCAACAAATGTAGACACTGATTTCCCCCCTATTAATTTGAACTGTAAACACAGAGTTGAAATTTGATAGATGGTATCCTTTCTGAATACCAATGGATGGTAGGCTGAAACTGCTGCCTTATCATTCATAACCAACATGAAAACTGAGAGAAGCAAAAGTATCTCTTACTTTTTCCTGGTTATATACCAAACTTTCTCATTTTTTAGCGCACTTTTCCTGTTTTGCTTACGGGATTGACTTTCCAAACAGTGAAAATAATGATGTTCATCATATAAAAAGTATGATTTGGAAATACATTGAGGAATTTTATGGTAGAAATCTCTTTTTTTAAAACTTCTTTTTGCAAATCATCCTAAATTTTATTGCATCCTCTGTTTTTCTTTGTTTGCTGTTGTGGGTTTTTTTCCTTCAAATCAAGCAAAAATTCTCTCTCAATCCTTCCGGGTACTTCCCTTGCATTCCTTGCAGAAGGAATTTTGCTTAAGCACTTCCCCTCTATAAAAGGCAGATTAGAAGTTATGGCTCAATTTTCTCTCTAAAGATGACCCTTTATTTGGGCGTTGAGGGGAGTCAACAGGAACACTGGGAGTGAGCGAGCTTCCAAGGGAGCACAGCCCCTGCATGCATGGCAGAAATACTGACCTCAGCTTGAGCAGTCCATTGAGCAGCCTGAGCACATGGATACAAGGAGAAAATGTTCTCTTGCCCTGTGGACATCTGTGCTAAGCTGGACCAGTTCCTGATTTTTTTTTAGGGAGTGTCTCATTTCTTTTAGTTGCATAGATATAATAGTAGCAGTAATACAAGACCTGTGGTCCAGATTTTAAATAAAAGACAAACTTGGAATAAGACAAATGGGGAGGGTAGAATAGTATGTGGAAATATCTCAGGTCTCTGATGTCTGAAGAAATACCTCATTATCACATAGAGAGCTCTTTGATAACTTGTGTAAGAACCTGCCTTGTCTCCCCCTCCATACATACTATTTGAGCTCTTAAAATAAGCTTATTAGCAGTCAAATCAAGACAGGTTAATCTTTAAATCATATGTAAATACAGAAGCTTTTCTCATTGTGGTATATTGAAGCATTAGACACAGATGCAGATTTTCACAGTAGGAGACTGGATCAGCACCGTTAAGCACTGAAATAGTTTGTCTCCCAAATCATCTTCTGAGAACAGAATTTCCCGTTCACTGTACTGTATGACGGTGAATAGGGATTTAGCAGCAAAGGATTATGTGAAGCTTAGGTTAGTGGATGCTGCTGGTAGTCTTATACAGCTTGCACAGTCCTGAGCTTCTTTCCTCCTCTGGAGTTGACCTGTACAAATTCCATGGGAATTTGTCCAGGGGAGCACTGAGACTTAGCTGCCTCCTGTCTTTCCCAGCATTTTCATTTCATTCTACATTTCATGTGAAATGCTTTCTGTATCAGATTGCTGTTAATCATCTTTGGTATAAATATATACTAGCAAGTGCTGTTTTCTGGACTTTTTTGGCTGCATTCAGTCCTTTGACCTCCAAGTTAGTGCTTTCATTTTTAACTCCAGCATTGTGGGACACACTGCTCTCCTGGAAAGTATCAGTAGTTTGTACTTTTAATGTACAGTGCATGAAATAATCTAATTTCAGAGTCTTCAAGCATGCCTCAGTCCAGACTGCGTCTCACAATCAAACTGTCTGACTTCTATACCTCAACTGCTGAGATACATGGACTAGTCTGTCTGGTTTAGTCCAGTTTAGCTGGCACCATGTGCCATTTCCTGCTCACCCACATCATTTCAGTCTTAATTACTCTTTATCTCATCTTCCAAGCAATCATACTGCAGATTTATTTTTTGTTTTGGGAATATGCCATTACTATTGTACTATTTACACATAGAAATGTCTCACCTGTTCCATGAGGCTTCTGTCAGGGGGTTGCCGTGGAAGACATGGCTACAGACCTTTCTGGGGCTTTGCTGTGATGCTCCAGGGGTACCAGCACAGCAGCCCCTGCCTAATCATTGCACAGCAGAGTATTTTATGATGTGCCTGGCCAGATCCAGTGGTTTTGATGGACAGAGGATGTGCTGTGGTCCTGCCTTTTTCTTTCTTTTATTTAATTGCAAGAATTTCTCATAGTGCCTGGCTCTCCAGCCTTTCGGTCTTTCTCCTTTTTTTCTTGTCCCAGGCTAAAGGTCAGGTGCAAAGTGACCATCAGTAAAGATACTAAATCAGATGTGATATAGGGCACTTCGGACAGGTCATCCAGGTAAACATGTTATTGCACTCTGCTGCAGGGTCTGACCTTCCTGTGCAGCATGGCTAGTTCATAAGACATTTAACAGCACTCTGGAGAAAACTTGTCAGACAACATAATATTAACAACAACAACAATAATAGCACTTATGAAAAAATTTTGCATTTTTCATAAGTTTTACCATTATTAATCTTTCTCTGGGTGGTAGATAAGGACTGTTAATCCCTCTTTGGGGAGGGAAAGATAAATACGGGAAGATGTATCTACCTTGAGAAGGTAAGTCAGCTGTGGGTTTAGAATGAGAAGCCCCGAGTCCTGGGCCCCAATCTGAGTCTCTTCATGTGACAGATGTCCCTATTTAATATGCTACTTGATGTTAATTAATGTCTTTTGTTTGCTGATCATATGCTCTAAATGAAAAACCAGTAGACCATGGGTGAAGGTAGCAATACGGATACATACTTGCTGTATGATTGTTGTTTGTATGAAGCATGAGCTAGCTCTGTTACTCTGGTGAAGTTTTGATTGATAAAATTTGACTCTGCTTGCATTAGCTTGTGGGCTATTTGGGTAAAATCCCTAAATCAATCTATACTGAAATCAAGCCAGAAATCCATATAAATAATTATAAGTGCAAGGCACTCCTGTGCTAATTTTCTTGAAAAATATGTTTGACCCCTTTTTTTTTTTCTTTTCAATACCAGTTGAAGTGATAAATGCAACAAGTTTAAAATACACTTCACTGGTAGTGGTACTTACTGGAACTTACTGGTATTCTGGAACTTAGCTCTCAATAGCATTTGCATGGTCTAAATCCCATACAAACATTATTCAGTTCTTGGATTAATAGCCCCAGGGAATATATATCAGAGACATTTAGAATGGCAAACAGATTGTTCATGTTTGTCCCTTCAGCAGCTTGAGGGACCTGTTTGTATTGATTGGACTCTGAGGGCATAGATTCAGGAGACACTGGCCATAGCCCTGGGGCAGATGTGGGGAGGTCCCTAGTACATGGCCTTGCTCTTGAACTGCTGCTGCCTCCCTCAGTTGTACTGTTGAGTTGTTTATTGATGTCTGCCATCACTGGACTGGGAGGACATTAAAATAGTTCCCCAAAGAGAAGGGGTGAAACATGAAACAGGTGGCAGAAGCCTGTTGCTTTTCAGGAAATTATGCTCTAAGTCAGTTTAGGAATTTCTTCTGCCTTTTCATTCTGAATGGTTTCTGTAGGGAAGTCTGCGGTGCAAACTAGTGTGGCCCCTCAGAGTGCATTTGCCTCAAGCAGCTGTTTGCATGTTGTGGAGCTCACCTGTACCACCCCTTGCCTTTGCAAATAGGAAAAAAACTCTCCTGTTTTGCTAAAAGAAAAGGATAGGTAAGGAAGAAATATGCTCAGCTCTGTTTTAAACCTCAGTTGGTTATATTGGGTTCTGCACACAATGTATGCCCTGAATATGCTGTTAAATCTGTTTTTTCAACAGCCAAAGGCTAGAATTTCCAAAAACTTACGGTAAGATTCAATATTCCTTTTACTTGGTAGCAATACTGGCTCAGGGATATCTGGCTCTTTCCTTGTTCTTCTGCCCCGCTGCCTCCATCACCCGTCACACCACAGGTCTTTGTGGGGCCATGCAATAAACTGCACTGGTAGTTTGGACTGGTCGGAGCCCTGTGCTGCCTTTGCCTCTGGAAAAACACAAACAAGCAAGAAGTCATCCCAGCTCTAATGCAAATTCTCAGCAGACAAAAAAGTTCACGAAGTGAGGTATTTCTGCTAGACAGTTGACATCTAAAGGAAACTTAGCTGAAGAGAGGAAATAACTTCTAGTGCCCTTAGAAAGTGAAAGAGGCAATATGGAAAAGAAATATGAAAACATAAATTAAAAATGTGAATTTAATGAATTAAAAATCAAAAGAGAGTCAGGAGTTAATTTACAAGGCTGCAACATAATCTGGAAGGGACTGAGCTGAATAATAATGAGTATGTACCTGTAGGCTGGCATCCCAGCTATGCTGCTGTTTAACCTTTTTCAGGTTCGTATAGTTTTTAGAAATCAAAATGAACGGATTTGTTTTAGGCAGCTTCATGCCCTTGTTTAGCTGTAGTTTCAAGTTAATGTAAAACCTGAAATGAAGTGCAAACTTGACCCAAACCCTTTAAAATTGCAAGGATTAATAACTGTCTCTTTGAGAAACAGAACAAATACACAGAACAGAATTAATAAAAAAATATGCTTTTAAAAATACAGAGAGTGGCCTCCAACGGGTTGGGGATCTATCAGCTGGCCTGCTCTTCCACCCTTTGTAGTTTCACAGGTGAGGCTAATAAATAATTTTACTTCTTTTCATGAGCTTTAAAGATCATCTAGGAACTTTGTGGAAGAAAATCCTTACACGGCAGCTGTTGCATGGGAACAGGTCTAGCCTTTTGTGTGGCACACAGCTGATTTGGGAAGGCTGGGAGAGGGGCATTTGAGTATTTTCTGCTACATGCTTTTTAATCCATAAAGAAGCACTGAATACATTTGTAAAGGTTCCTCCTGCTTTTGCAGTGACTTTGCTGTTAGTGCTTTCCTGTAAGACTGAAGGAGACCAGGGCAATAGTACTGCCCTCCTCTATTATCTGTGCTTACAGTAAATAATTCAAGAGGCAGAGCTCGAAGTCCCGAGCTTTTCCCTGTGGTGGGCTACGCGTTTCCATTGAGGGGGAGCGCCTGACCGCGTCACTGGTTTGTCGGGAACGCCTCTGCCTCAGCAATTCCAGCCACGCTGACCTCTGCCACTGCTGGGAGAGAAACATTCGCTCTCTCCAGCAGGATGGCTTTGCTGGCTTTAATCTGCGAAAATGAGTTTACAATCTTGCCTGCTTTCAAATCAGGAGAATGCGGCGTAGCTGCAAATTGGGAGGATTTACCCGTGTAAGTACATATGCTAAAACACATCAAGCCCAGATTTTTCCACACATTTGGAGGATTATTTTAGGAGAAACACAGGTGCATACACCCTCTTCTTTGGGGAAAAAAAAATGGGCCATGTTATGTTATTTGACATTTTAAATAATAAAAATAAAACTTGGAGAAGCAATTGCTGAACTATAGATCAGCTGGAGCTGGCAACTGCTTTTATCAAATGGTATGGGGCATTCCTGCGAGCAATGGCTTAGCATTCAGTGCTCACTTTGAATCCAAAAACACATCTAAAGGTATTTACCTTCTGATGTATAAAACTGGAACAGAGTTATGAATAAAATTGCAGCCTTCTCAAAGGCTGCACCAGCACAGCAGTAAACACTTTGCTCCTTAATTCACTGGGATAACCACCTGTGCGAAGGATGGTCAGCTACTCCCCTGCCTTTCGCTCCAGCACAGGTGTTTGGCGTGGCCAAGGGTTCGGCACAGCAGGGTGGCTTCCCAAGGGCAGCAGCTATGCTTGGGCTTTAGGTTTCCAGGGGCTTTAGGTGGCACTGCAGGTGACTGAGTGTGTGGACTATCTGGGCTATCTGCTGTTCTCCGATGGTCAGCAAGTCCTTTGTGGGTGAGGAGGGAAGGTAACTGTGCTTTGGGATTTACAGCGTGGAACTTGTAACTAAGTATTTTTCACGTGCTGGTCGTGTTCGAAACAGTTCTTACAGGTCATTAAATGGGTAAGGGAATTGTGAAAACAGTGTGATACTACTGTTATTCATTCCCATTTGGGGAAAAAACGCTGTAAACTTATCTTGAAGGCTGCTAAATGCCATTCCAAGTGCTATGAAAGGAGTTTTATGTTTCCTTATCTGAAGACTGCTATGATCTTCCCGCATTCATTAATACATGAAAAGCAAATCGCAGAAAACGCCTTTATGTTTCAGAAACGCAGTGGCAGGAGGGGATCGCTTAGCAAGAAGCTGCACATACCTCACATACGTAACGCTTTCCTGTCTATCAGAAGATCCTATCCCCGTCAGATAGCAGCAAGACATTCCTGGGGGTGGAGTGAGAGTGAATTTATCTTGGGAGTGAGCAGGATTTTGCTTTGCTAAGCTAGCTGGTTTGCTCAATTCGGGAATTTTCCATTCACCTCTATTACCCACTAGCATATAAACCCCAACAACTGTAATTAGGGCTACTTACTTGAATTAGTTAACAGTTTTGTGCAGCTCACCTGTCCTTCTGCTGGCTCTCTTCTGTCGTCCTGACTGCTTGGTTGAGCTGCTTCTCCAAAAATTCCTGCTTTAGAGGTATGCTTTCAAAACTATGCTGTGGAGGGGACTGCATTCCTGTTTCTTGAGGAAGGCTGATGCGAGGTAGATGCGGTGTTATACAGAGAAGCACTATTTGATTTAAAGAAATATGAATCTGTACTGCATGGTTTTTATTGTCTTTTGATAGATAATTGATCACTTCAGCACTCGGAAACCCTGGCTGAGGGGAAGGCTCTGTATTGAAATGCTGGGAGGAGTGTGTAGTGTGGCCTGAGGAGGTGGTGAAGGGCATCTCTCTGCTTGCCTTTTCCTTTCCAGTTCCTCTGGTGTTAGCATGCCATGACTATGCCTGGGTGGACATACTTGCTTCAGTCAGTTTAGTTCAAAAGATTCAGTTTAACTGGCTTGATACTTACAATTTTGTGCGCTGATTCAGAGTATAGCACAGACTGTTAACAGAGATGTAAAATACAGGTTCATAGGGATTTGTGGGCAGCTCAGCTCCATTAGCTTGAAATAACAGCTGAAAAACATCCTTTTCAAAGCAAAGATATGCATTAGCCAACACCAAAAATCAGTTGTTAGTTCTTGTGATTGCTAGTTAGAACATGCCAAAATTACAAGCCCTCTGTTAAGAATAGATATGATAAGAATTATTCAGCCAATAATACAATAGTAACATGTAGATTCAGTTCTGTTAAATCATCGCAACCCTTCTGTTTAAGACGGAAAAAAAAAAGGAATATAGGTTCTGGTCGATAATTCCTTATAAATAGAAATGCCTGTTGGCTAAATCAGGGAAGGGATCTGAGTAGCTGCAGCTGTGGCATACTTCTTATCATTTGCATTCTCCACCTCCTGCCCTTATTGCAGAATTAAATTGGTCTCTCATTAACATGGGAATGTTTGTTGTTACACCGCCTGCTCTCTCCCCTGCGCCTACATGACTATTTCAGCGTAACGTCAGTCCCTGTTGGGAGCCTCCGGAGCGGGTGCCAGCGGGGCAGGAGGGGTTGTGGGAAGGGACTTTCTTTACCTCTTACAACAGGTGCCTTTGTCAGCACACCTCGGAGGCAGCCAAGGTGGAGTCACTCTTAGCCTTACCCTTTTAACTTTTGCTACAAGAAAAAAAAATACCCACCCCACAAGGCAATGAAAGCGAAGAGGAAGCGGTCATTTAAAGCGCTTTGGAAAACCTGAGTGGAATTTAGCATAGCAGGTATGATTTTTGTATAGGTGACAGGGAGAGTGATCTCGTGAGCTAGATATTGCTTCAGGATCGGAATCTAAAGTATCTCTGCTGTGGGAATTAATTGGAAAAAATTTGCAAGCCTTTGAAGAAAAATTTTTAAAAATGCACTATAGGTGCATTTCAAGGAAAAAATACCGTTCTTCCTCCTGCAAGGGTTAAGCATGATCAGAGTCTGCTTTAGTCTCAAGGATTTAACCTCAAGTGCTGCATTTTTTGTTTGCCATAAGCCTATTAGAACTCTCTCTGTTTCCTAGCAATAACATGTAATTTCCCACCCTATTTAAGTGAAAGAGATGTTGGGTTTTTAATCCTGTACGCTACAGCTGTTGCTCAAGTTTCCTATTCAAATGCAAATAGCACCTGGTGCTATTTAGATACCCGTGTAATCTTTGATAAAGATATTCCAGGAGCACAGGAAAAAGAGAAAAGCAAGGTGGATCTGACTGTTTATTCTGGAAAGCAACAGCATAACCATATGCTACCAGCAACCTGAACTGGAAATTTCTACCAGATTTGCAGCATCCAGCACATACTCTTTCTGGAGACAAATGCATGGCTGAAATGATTTATGTTTCTTGAGCAGGTATGATTTTTCACCAGGAAGAACAAAAGGCTTCCAGAGAAGATAAAAATGTAGAGGATGAGTCTAAGCAGAAGTGCTGATTTGATTAGGTGTTTTACCTTGCTTGAGTATCCTGAAAGGAGTTTCCTTTTGGGACATTTTGTTTGTTTCTTCAAATCACTTATTTTCTAGATTTTCATTTGTAGTTTTGAGACTACTGATTTTTTTTTTTTTTTTTTTTTTCAGAATTTTTTCCTTGTGCTGTTTTTTTTCTGTATCAGATAGACGTTACGATAAATGAATTGGGAATTCAGGAGCAATTTGGAAGGCAGCTATACTGTTTAGGACTCATAGACAAGAGATACCATGTCACTTCTTGATTAAAAGCAACTCAGTCCCAGATTCAGGTTAAAAACCTTCTACTGTAGAAACTTTCAATTGCATAAATTGGTTTTATTTCAGTTGTGGAGGTGTGAGTTTATTCAAGGAAGAGCTTACAGCCTTCGTTGCATTTTGCATGACTGTTTTACTCTGTATTACAAATGAATAACTGAAGGACCTTTTTGGAAGGTTGTGACTTGATGCCATCATCTTCCTGCTAAAATCAAAAAGTATCTACATGGCAAAAGATACAATTTGGATCTACATAAAAGAGAAAGTTTTTCAAGAGTTTAAAGGAGAGATTTAGAAACTTGTGGAAAATTCCAAGGAATGTCTGAAAAATCATGATTACACTGGTCTCTCTGAATTTACAAATAAACCAAAAGAAGTAATTCATTGGAAAGCGAGACTCTGCTAACAAGAATAGCAGCTTTCCGTGGGAGAAAACTGGATATAAAGAATAAACAATTGCTACAAAGCTTGAGAAGAACAGAAGTGATTCCAGTCCTGCTGTCAAGCACTGACGGATCTTTTCTTGCTTAAGACTAATCTGGTTTGGCTACTGCTTTTTCATCTTCAGCCTCATACTGGAATTAAAACGACTTCCCCAGCTTTCACCAAACTTCAGTAAATGCCTTTTGCAAGTTGGGTGTTGGGAGGGTGAGCAGGTGTTTCATGTGTGCTTCCCATGACAATAAAAAGCACCCTCGAGAGGAAAACCCACACAGGAGCTGATTTGCTGGGTCATATTTTCTCTCGTGACACTCCTTCCTCATTAGCTTCTTCAGGTGGGTGTGAACAACTGACACGGAACTGAGCCAAGGTTCAGCCTTGGATTGTCAACCTGCTCTGGCCGCTAACGGCAGCTTTCCGGCAAAATGATGGAAGAAATCTCCATAATGGTGGCTTACGATGCCCATGTTTTTAGCCAGCTGTACGATGAAGACTTTCTGGCCAATTTGGTGGCAGTCAGCAAACCCAAATCTGTGGTAGGTGTTACTCTTGCTCCTTTGCCAATAATGCTTAGGTTATACTCTTTCCAGTTGTTACGTCCTTCTGCTGAAAGCTATCATTTATTTATTTTGTCTTTTTATTACTTTTTCAGAAATTTGCTTTTGTGCCTCAACAAAATTAAAATAACAGTTTCTTTCAGAAGAGATAAGATTATGAAAATAATATCTTTCTGGGTTACTAAGTTTAGAAGGTTATTTGCTCAGTAGGATAATAGTTAAAATAATAATTAAACTGGAAAATGACACTAAATGATATAAACACTTTCTGTGGTTTAGCATGTCAGCTAAAGGTTCAGGCCAGATGCTCAGCGTACACCCAGGGTCTGGGGTGTAGGTCACCGTCATCATTAAATCTAAGAGAGTCTGTCCCTTGTATGGAAATGGTGATTTCACACTTTTACATGCTCTTTTGAAATCAGCATAAGTATCTGTAAAACCTTTTTACTTAAACTACCACTTCCTTTTCTCATAAAATAGTCTACATATTTATGTAAATGACATGTATAGTGTAGGCATCTTCCTCCCTCATGGAGGTCCCAGCACTTGTAGGGAGCTGCACTGAAGGCACTAGTTTTGACTCTGAAGTTTGGTGCCAAAACTCATCTTTGGTCTCAAATTCTACAAATGGGCCTGTGTTGAGTCAATCTGCCTAGAATCAGTCAAAAGAAGTATTTGAAAATAAAAATGAATGTATATATATTGAGCTTAACTTAAACAGCAGATACAGTTAAAATTTCAGTCTCAATGCAAATCAGGCTAATTATTTAGCAATCCAATTAAGCATTTTTATTTGCAGGTTTTGGTCTGTATATGTGTCTGTATCCAGGTAGTTCACTAAGCTGTGACAAAGGAAGTATTCTCAGAAGAGGAAAAATTTGCTTTATTGCCATCTCATGTAAAACCTGTCTAAGCCTATTTCCTGCTTGGGTTTTTCTGCCTGTCCATGCTCAGGAAATCTCAGGTGCATGAACTCATCTCCTGTGTCTCCCATAGACCTCTGGAGCTAAACCGGAGTTCTGCCCAGTCCCTTTTATTATGATGCCTTTTTCTGTCTCTGGCATTCTCTAGGCTAGAATTTACAAGGCCTATTAGAAGAGTTAGATAATAAATACAGAAATCCAGTATAGACAAAACTGTGTACTTTAATATGACCTGGTTGGAGATTGGGCTCCAAGTAGGCTTTAACTTAATCAGCACGTTAGGAGTTGCATACTTTTTCCATGCTGGATATTTTTAAATACATGGTGTACCGTAATTCATTGTCCAGCCACAACCTTTCCTCTTTTTCTGCCTTAGCTGATGGCTGTGGTAGCATTTATTATTTTGACTGGAAGCCCAGAGTAGTATCTTTCCTTCAGACAGGTACCCGTGTTGCAATAGGATTAACAGGAGCCAGGTGCCTGCGGAGAAGGTACCTGCCCGGTGGGCTCTGAGAGAGGCCCTTCTGTTGAGTTTCTCTGAGCAAATGATGACAGTGGGGTTTCCTGGATGCCTCCTGTCCTGAACTGCTTGCATGCTCTAGAGCCAGTACTGCAGTTGTTTAAATTAAAATCCTTGTGGTAAGAAAACATTTCATGGATGGCTTACCCTATAATTTAAATCTTTGAGAAGTACTGCTTAAATGCGCTCGGTGATGGCCTCTTAAGTTTTGTATAGTTTCGGAGCAAAAGTAACGGACATTGCATTATGTATCTCTAGATTCCTCCATATCAGCAGTGAATGACTGGAGGAGAGAGTAACTGTTGTCAAGAGCACCACCTTACAGCTCCACCTGATTTTTGCCACTCTGAAATATGATGAAATAACATTTTTTAAAAAAATATTTCTCTATGAAGTAACTACTTATCTCCTAGTAAAGTGAGATATTTACGTGGAACAACTGTGGGAGGGGAAAGTATCATTACTACTATTATTTATAAGATCTGAATGATTGACTTCTGTGTAAGCACATGTTCTTATCAACTCTTTTTTTTCCTGAATCAAAGGTTATTAACATGTTTCAGTACATTATGCACTAGGATAAGTTAAGAAATGTGTTTTTTGCAGGGTTTACATAGGAAATACTTAACTACTCTTTTAAATGGTTTT
The DNA here is from genome assembly GCF_035582795.1 of Mycteria americana. Lineage (NCBI taxonomy): Eukaryota > Metazoa > Chordata > Aves > Ciconiiformes > Ciconiidae > Mycteria > Mycteria americana. Next base: position 37,882,544 of record NC_134371.1, read on the forward strand.
GAAGTATGTTAAGTAAGCAAATAATGGTGCAAACAACCTGAGGAGGTTTAAGATGAAGCTCGACAGGGTTATGATAGGATTAGATGGTGCGTGGGAGCCTGCGCTACTAAGGGACAGGACCTGATGACTCAGAAAGTTTCTTTCAGTTCTCTGCTGCTATGTTTAATCATGGGACAAGCTGCCAGTTGGGATAAGTTGGGGCAAATCCTGTTGACTCTCTCCTGGTCATTTTACCAGATTGCACAAAGGTACGTACTGTACATAAACTAAGATTCTGCAGAAAGAATTTGCAGAGTTTTCATTTATTCTCAGAGTTCATGTTAATAGCACAGGTATTTTTGCAACCTGGTATTCATCTGTTTGTTTGCAAAATCCAGGCTTCATTTATTTTTAAAGGAGCTTCTAATATGCTGCTCTGGTTGCAGAGAAAAGTTAAAAAAATGTTCTTTAAAGGCTTTCATCCTGTTCCACAGTTTGGATGCCAGGATGGCTTTGTTGTAGTTCCAGAAATCTTGCAACTAGTAAGTAACTCATTATAGTTCATTTGGATTGTGCAATAGGTCAGGGCGCACAGGAGTCTGTCTCGCACAGAGGAGAGAGCCATGTGTTATGAAGTCGCAAAGGGTTAATACCGAAACCAAAGACCAGGCCTGGATGATGTGGGTTGCATATGCTTAAGGCCAGCCCTTCGTAACCTCTTCTGACATGTCCAGTGCCCCATACGTAATGAACTTTGTGAGGAAAATCAGAATTATCTGCTGTTTCCCAGGTCCCATCAATTCTAGTCATATTTTTCAATGGAAAATGTGAATTTTTCAGTGGAAAGCGTAGCAGTGTTTTTTTAGTGTTGCTCTGATGCACATAAATACCAGACAATTAAACAGGATGTAGATGACCTGAGGTAAGATTTTGTTAAATATGCTCCAAAGCAACACTGTATGATAGCAATCCTCCAACATATATTTTAATAAAATTAGTCATATTGCAGTGTGACCATGACACACGGTTGTTTTGCTGTGTGGTCTTGCTTTCAAGATTTCAAGTTATTCTGAAACTACTTCGCACAGACATGCAAAGCAGCCTATAAAAGTGAACTGCTGTGTAGTTTGTGCAAGAATTGAGTAGCTTTACTCAAGGAATTCCAGTTCTCAACTTATCTGCAGAAAACTTGGACCCAAGGGGTTATACAAATGGTATACTAAGTGGTATAATCCTCTTAATCCAGAGTTGAAGGACATTCTTCTGGAAAGCTTCATTGTATTTTCATTTGCCTGCCTGCCTTGTTGTGTTTAGCTTTCTGTTCAGGGGAATTATCAGCCATTTCACAGAAGTAATTTGTCGTTACATGCCAGCAGACTCTGCCATAATGATTTCTAGGCTCTCAATTTCCCATTGAAGCCAAACTGAGGAGGTTCAAAGTGGATGGGTGAACTGCAAAGTGGGTGAAAAACAGGGTGGCCTGGCAGGAGCACAGGGCGTAGTGGTCAGTGGGTTGAAGTCTAACTGGCAGCTGGCTAAACGTTGTTTTTTGGGGTTGATAGTGGGGCTGATACTGTTGAGCATCTTAAGGCCTAGACACCAGAAGAGGATGCACCCTGTTTTTCAGATGGCAAAAACTTCGTTTTCAGATGGCAAAAACTGGAGGGTAAGTGGTGGACACATGGAAGGGCAGGTGGTCTGATCAGAGGAACCTCAGCAGGGGTGGGCTGAGAGGAACTTCCTGAGGTTCAGCAAAGGCAAATGCAAAACCCTGGGTTCCTCCCTGGGTAGGACTAACTCCATTGTCTGTGCAGGCAGGGGACCAAACGTCTGGCTAGCATCAATGCAAAAAGGGTGTTGGGAGTCGTGGTGGATGACGACACAAGTGAGCAGCGTGCCCCTGTAGTGACGAAGGCTAGGTGTGCATGAGGCAGCGTTACCAGGGGCACAGACAGCATGTCAGCTGAAATGGTTACTCCCTTCCACCCAGCAGTTGTGAGGCTGCATCTCACACACTGAATCCAGTTTTGAGCCCCCACAGAGAAAAGGGATATTCACAACCTAGAGCAAGTCCAACAGAGGACCACTGGGAAGGCAGGGGGCCAACCACATGAGGGAAGGGTGAGAGGGCTGGGGCAGCTTAGCCTGAAGACGAGAGAGCTCAGGAGGGATCTAATTGCAGTCTCCTGCCACCTAAAAGAAGGTCCTAGAGAGGATGGAGCCAGACTCTTCTCAGAGGCATGCAGGGACAAGACAAGAAGGAATGGTCATGATTTGCAGCAAAGCAAATTATGGCTCAGCATAAGGGAAAGCAGTTCTGCCCAGGGAGGCCCTGGCATCTCCATCCTGGGAGACTTTCATGAGCAGCATGCTCTGACTTTGGAGCTATTCCTGCCTGAGCAGGAGGTTGGTCTATATGCCCACTGGAGAGCCCTTCCAATCGAAATTTTTCTGTGAGTCTCTAATTCTGCCTCATGTGGAGTCTTGCAGTAAGGAGGAGCTGCCAGCATTTGAGCTTTTGAAGACCATCTTTCCCTGGGTGGTGTTACCGCTGGCATGCTGCTGCTGTTGCTACTGCCAAAGGAGGAAAAAGGGAGTTCGGGTGGTCACTGTTACCAGAATTGGCTCTTTCCAGCAGATATAATCCTTGTCTGCGCCCTTCCCTTCCCAACAGAAGGAGGTATCCTGCTCTCAGGATGTCTCTAGGAGCTGTCTCGCCTCTGCCCCCCCCTCCTCTGTGGGGCAGGAGCAGCCAGATTCTGCCCTGATCCTCTCACCTTGTCTTTGGAGCAGGAAAAATTTTCTTATATACATGTATAATAAAATAACAAATTTTATTTGTTGAACAGGCGATGCATAAAAACAAAAGCTCTTAATAGTTTTTGTCTTTCCCTTCCCTTGATTGCTCAAGTTCTTTGTCTTTTGTGATTTCAGGACACAGCTGCTCTTTCTTTAACTCTTTCAATTTTTAAAGATTTTGTGTGTTCCACTCACACTTGTCATCCTTCCAGTTTCATTAGCTTTTCTGCAATTTCTTTTAGCAGTACAAATCTTCAGTCTCCCCAAAAAATCAAATGAGCCATGTTTATATGGAATAGTAAAAATAACATGAATATCACCTGAATTTTTGTTTATACAAATTCTGTGGTTTTATTCTGCTTCAAGGAGTCAGCCCTACAATGTTATCTTCTTCCCCTGAAATTCATAAAGATTTGAAATCAGTAAAGGAAACTGCTTATATAAAGCTAATTAAATGGATCATCATATCAAGCTGTAGTTTGCTTAGTAACTCTTTTTTCAGATTTGACAGTGTAATGTATATGAATATTAGTTTGGTTGCAATTTTTTCTCGTTAAGACTTGGTTGACACCTTTGGATGTTAAAGCTAAACACATTAAAATAAAATCTCTTCCTTCCTTGGATTTCCCATGTTTTAAAGTCTTGAAGTTCCAGCATATTTAGGAAAACTGACACAGCTTCTGCAGCGACAGTGTGAAACCTCCGTATGTCCGCTGTCATATACAAATCCTTGTAGGCCAGAGAGGAGGTAATTTCCCCGCAATGGGTAAGCTCCTGGTCCCTTCTGCTACTGAAAACAGACTTGATTATGGAGCAGTCGCTTGTCTAATAAACCTCGCAGAGTGCTTGTTTAACGTACACAAATCTAGCCCTAAATGTGGAACTCATAAACGGTGAAGCAGCATGTTTTATATGATGGTAATGTGTAGCTGGCATATAATTTTGACTCTTGTTCATGCTTATTTGACCTTCCTCATTCATTTGTTATTAAATATGAAAATGAACAATTAGTACTAAAATGCCTTGGGCTATTTATTTTTATATTGCACCCCATTTGTTTTCTGCTGTCCTAAACCTTCAATGTGCAGCATGTTTTTGCTGCTGTGTTATTAATGTGGAGTAGAAACTGTCAAAGGTGAAGCCATAGCCTTTGGTATTGGGGCAGAAGACAGTCATGGCATTTGGCAGGCAGGAGGTCATGGGAGTGCACTCCCCACAGCATGAGAAGCCATCAGCTGCTGCTGGGTTGCACCCAGCCCTGGTCTTTGGTATTGCGTCAGTGCACGTGGGTCTAATGGTTTCTGTTAAGTGTGCTGTGGTGCAATCTGACGGTGTCATTGTGTAGCCCATGTTTGGCATCGTGGTTCAATTGCGTGGAAATTAGAGAGGTGGTTCATCCTGCCCACTGATTCACAGAGGTTAAGGCTAGGCAGATCTTTATCTTTCAATTATCTAAGCTTCATCTCTTTCATCCAACTTCATTCCAGTCGTATTTTTTGAAAATTAAAAACTCTATTAAATGCTCTTCTGGAGAAGCATCCACCTCTCATTTGAGTGTAACAGGAGGTGGGAAAGGTATCATTTTCCATGGTAATCTGTTAATCTCTTGCTGTTCAAAATATGTTTGTAACTTCTCATTTAGATTCATTCTGGTTTCAGCTTCCCATCTTGGATGTGGTGTGCGTTTTTGTGCCAGAGTACAGCATTCTGTACCATTATTTATTTTACCCCTATGAAGGTACTTACATGCTGTGACCAACTCAGCTGTCTGTGCTCTCTTGTACAAACTGAGGAGCTTGAGCTCTTAAACCTCCTGCTGTGAGGCATTTACACCCTGCACAAAACAGTTCAGTGGCTCTGCTCTGCATCCTCTTAATTCCGCGCCCCCCCCCATCTCCCAGGACTAAGTGCAGTATTCCAGTACTGGCCTCAGTGACAATCCAGGGTTAAAACTTCCCTAGTCATCTTGCTTTTCCCTATCCTTGTGCATCCCAGGGCTCCCATTAGCCTTTCTGCCGCAGCCTGACTCTGATGGCAGTTACATTTTTCTCGCTGTAAAGGTGGTCTGTTATTTCTTGGCCTTTCCTGGTGTAGGTTATTTCCTACACCAGTTTGTTCCCAGTGCCACACCACAATGTATGGCCTCCTGAGTGGTGCCAATGCAGCTACTTATGGGGCTGTGTTATGAATGGTACTGATACAATTAAAAATAATTTAAAAAAATAAATTAGCGTATTTTTTAAGGATTATTTTGGTCAGCTTGCCATTGAGCAGTGAGATGGAAGGGAGAGGGCTGTGGAGGAAGACCTAGGTCTTGCCCAGGCAATGGCAGGCTGCTTTCACAGTGTGTGCCTCACATTCCTCCACCCCCATTCTTCCCAGAGAGCAGAAAAGTTTCCAAACTTTTGGAATAGTCCAGATGGTGCTTTCTTGGGACTGATCCCATCTCTTCATGGGATTCAACCCCAGCCAGAGGTCTGCTGCTCTGTGCTGTAGTAAAGCCCCGCATACATTTGGTCTGGAGTTGGCACAGTGGTGTGTTTCATTTGAGTAAGCTATTTCCAGGAATTCAAATATATGTATACAATTTCCTGGTCCTTCTTCTTGTTCTTTACTGCTCTATCCATGCATCATCTGCAAATTTTATTAACGGGACTGTATTTTTTCACTTCCAGGCCACTGATGCAATGTTTGATAGTGCTGGATCTTTTATGAGTCCCAGAAGACACCCTTTAGGATGTCATTAACCCAAAATGAAAAATGTCATTGAATAATGATTCCTTTTGACAATGGCTTTTTGAGCCAATTCCTAAGCTTTTTAATTCATGCTTCATGGCTATCGGATGCTCTTCTGGGGATTTTGTTCTGTTTTGTTTTTTAAAATCTATCATGTGGTGGTGAATCCAGTGCTAGACAAGACTGTTATAACTGTGAAGTTACTTTTATCAATCAAACCTGTAGATAAAGAGTAAAATGGGACCTACAGTTCATAAAATCATGTTGTTGTGGAACCAGTTACATTCCTACACTAGTTATCAGCTGGATCCTTATCAGTTCTGCAGAGCATGTGTGTGGGTTTCTGGGTTTCAACTAACCAACCAAAGTCATCCAGATGGTTTGATATGTGGTTCTTAAATATTGGTAATACAGAATTTTCTTTGAGTCTAAGTGAATCTCTACTGTGTCCAAGGATTTACTAAAAATGAACACTGGGGGACCGGAGATCTCATCTGCTAGTTCTCTCAGTACTTCTGCTCTGCATAAAAACCTGCAGCCTGGTTTCCAACACAGCAGAGCTGTTTTCTGGACAATTCTGACTCGTCTGAATCATAATTATTTTTGAGTTCTAATTATGAATGCATATGAACAACACTTAGGAATCCTCTTGTTTTGAATATGCTCTAGAATCAAGTCCAGCCTAATGAAACTCAAGAAAGAATTTAAACTTTTTTTATTCTGCATTTAGTTATTGTTTTATTTGTCCCTAATTAATTACTTGTATTATTTTCCATTTATTATCTCTTTTCTTCATGTTTGAAAGCATTTCTTCTTGCTGCACTTTTATTGTCATTGGATCAAGAGAGAATTACTTAAGCAATGTCTCAAATAGACATTTTATAAATGAGAAGAGAATCTTTGTGTTTAAGCATTACAAAGTGGGACATTTCAGTATTTTGGAGTTTCCTTGTTTTCTTCTTAAAAAGAATTCCACGAAAATTGACACAAGTTTTTCTGGGTACTTGAGACACTCTGCTTCTGTTTCTGTCGTTGTTACAAGCCCATTTGGGAGAAGAAATTTGAAGTAAGTTTCTAGACATTATTGGTTCATTAGGTCTTTAGCTTTAATGACCTTGAACGTGTTGGGTATCAGCATGAACCTTTGCAACTAAAGAAGAGCAGGTGATGAGTTACTTTGTAAGCCCATATTTCAACGTTTAAATGCAGAAATGGTTAAATTAGAATAAAGCAGCATTTAACTTATTTCTCTCCCCACAGGTGAGGTAGGTCAGGTAAGATTGATACAGCCACTTCAAATCTGTTAGATACAGTAGTCATAATGTTAAGATGAGAAAGTGAAGTGGGCCAAATGAAAGATTTGAAGCTCCTGAATTCTAAGCCTTCAGCTTTCTTACCTCACTTGTATTTTCTTGCAGATTGCCATTATATATAATACATTACACCTTAGTAAAGCTTTGTGTGTAATCATAGCAAATGCAAAGTACATGTATTTATCGGTGTTGTGTCAGTGTCTCCATGATCAGTATGTTCATAGACTTTGAAGGGAGTGCTAAAACTAGATGAAAAGGCAGTTAATCTCTTTATAGAAGCCTAATTTCTTAATTACTAGAAGATGGAATAGAAAGTTTGTGTAGGTGAATGTTAGTTAAAAATATTCTGTCTTCATCATCTACAACAATTTTCACTCTTTTTGAACCCAGTTCTCAGAAGAATTTGGCATAAATTCACTGCAAAAGTTGGAAAATGTATTTCAGTGGTTTTTATCTTGTTCAGTTTGTGCTTTCATGCCCCATTCAATATGCACATTTTTTCTTTATTGCTTCCTTCTAGCTGTGTCAACATGAACTTACAAAAAAAAAAAAAATTGACTGGAGTGTTGGTTACGCTGGCCGCTGATGTTTTAAAGCTGTAGGCTTGTCTTTTGTGCTAAGAAAAATCCAGTTGGTTTGATTTCTGAGTAGCATCTTAGCTATGCCAAGACAAAGCTCAGTGTGTATACAAAACATTGTACTTTTGCTACAAGGTAAGACTCACCACAGTAATCCCAAGTTAAGGTATCATGGCATTTGTTTGTCCTTTACCTTGGAGATCACAGAAGCTAAGTGTGTAGGGAAGAATAAGCACACAGAAATTGTCCAGACTCAGGTTGAACTTCCATAGCAGGTCAGGCAACACTGAATTCTGTTATCCCAAAACTGAGAGCCTCCTTCTTTCCATGGCAAGAGGAATGGGACAGAGAGCTCAGAAAGAAAATTGGGCTCGCTGCTTCTTTGTGGCTGTTGGTACCGGAGAGTGAAAATTGCGGGAGCTCGATGTTGCTGCTAATACTAACTGGCTTCCTTTTCTGCAAAAAGTGGGTGTTTTCCCTTTGTAGAAGCCCTTTCTTTTGTAGGGCTCTCTCTTCAGTGGCAGCAGCAGCTTGGCTTTCCAGCTGAAGTTGGCGGCACGGCCACATTTCATCTTCTGCCTTCAGCCCCTCCTGCCTGATGCAAATGGCTTGCTTTTGTCAGTACTTAAGATGCTTTTGGGATTTTCCCTGCTAGATGATAAAGTAGAAGGTCTCGAGTTCATTGGTAATTGATTAGCCTGACAGGGTCTTCAGCTAGACGTAATGGATGAGTGTAGGTCTCTGCACAGGAGAAGTAGCAAACTCAGCTGGTAGTGCTAGTGGTGGTGATGGAACCATAGCTGGGGCAGTGAAACAGCAGAAGGTTTAAAAACCCAAAAAGCAGCCTATATATACAGGTTTGCAAATCAGTATGCCTGCTTTGTATCTCTTGGGGCTGACATGCAGTGCTGCTGTGCATTCCCATCCCTAGGGATGCTCTCCCAGCTGCTTACACTACATTAATGGCTGACCAGTGGTTTTAAACTCTCCTGGCCTGCCCTTCCTCCAGTTACCTGCCGGCTCCACACCAAGAGGTTTTTCAGGTACCACAGAGGCTGAAAGGTGCAAATATGGCAAAAGCTGAAGCCTCATTAAAGGCACTGAGGAAACTTTCTCAGCAGATAAAGGATCAGAGAGATAACAGAGCAGGGCAAGGATTAGCTGTTGCAGTAAAATGCCTCAGTGAGCGTTTCTGATACCTTGGAAGTTGGACGCTGTCCCACTTGTATTTTCAAAATGCTGATCATTTAATGTGCGGTTTTAAAGAATTTTTTTTTTATTTTAGGGTTTTAGCAGTTGTATTTATGGAGCTGGGCAAGCAGAAAAAAGGCAAGGCTTTTGAGAAGATGTGGTAAAAGTTGTGTTAGTTGCTGAAATATAGATAAAAGTATTTGATATAACAGAAGGGGCTGTGGAGCCCTGAATGTAAGTATATAATGGTTCAGCTTTAATATAGAAAAGGTATGTATTTTCTGCTAGTGGAGTAATGCACTAAAAAGTAATTGCTGTTAGTAACTTGTGGGTTTGAAATATTTATAAAAGTAATGAAAGGTGTTTTAGCATCAAGGACCTCACCACACATCAGAGAAGCTTGACGGTGATTTTAAAGATGCAAATTTAAAGTGTGACGGCATTACAATTTTCTTGATACTGTGACACAGAATTGATCTAAAATAATAATAAAACATAGAACGTGTGTTCAGAGACTACTGAGAGGTTCTTTACTGATGAATATAGTTTATCTGGCCATACAGTTTAGAGTTGCGATCTACCACCCATCCTCCATCTCAGGAAGTAGAATTTTTTTTAAATGTCACTCTTGTGCTGGGCATGGAGTGTGGCGGGAGACAAGAGGTGGCTTGATAACACAGCAGAGTCAGAGTCTAGTCTGACAGACAGCTGATTTCACCAGTCTCCTGGCAGGTTTCAGAAGATGTATTCAGCCAGGGGTTTATTACCTAAAAGCTGTTGACTCTCTGGACTATTATGTTCAATGTGACAGGTTTTACAGCCTTGATAATACCAATATTTTGAACCTGGTTACTGACCAGTTGCTAGCCTTGTGTTGGCAATTTTCCGTAAGTGTGATTGTGAGATAGGTCTGTGTTAGTTTCAGGATACACAAGGTTGGAAAGCAAACCCTAACACAGCATAGCTAGGAGAGGTTGTTTCTTTGCTAAGTGATGCAAGAAAATCACTGGGGACTTTTTCCTGAATTTCTGATTCTGTTGTCACAGGGATGGTGGCGAAGACTGCACCTGTCTTCCCACTCACCTTTCTCTTCTATTGCTGTGATATGCCAAGAAACACAACCAAAGCTCTAAAATTGTTGTGGGCATGGGTTAAATCTAAATCAAAATGAATGTTGTACCTCTAAATGGAGGGGAACTGAGGGTCTGATTTTGCATAGTCACCAAGGATATGTATAAAACTTTTAGCACCAAATGCTGTATACCAAAAGGTGTATGTATGAGACACACAAAATCACATGGAACTGTTATGTTATGAGTTACAGACCAATGAATAAACTCTGTGCTGGAAAAACTGCTGCTGTTCATAGTAACTGTGTTGTCCAGAGCAGGGCCTTGTCCCAGATGGCTGGTCAGACTGTCAGTTCCCCCAGTTATCTGATCCTAATCTGTGGCCTTGGGATATATGGGTAGTTTCATTTAGCCTATATAGTCTTTTGTAGCAGAGATCTCATTGTTCAGGCATTCTTTAAGTTATGTCAGATAATAAAAATGACCTGTACACAGATATTTTCCATCTAGAATGTTTCAAATATTTGTATCCTTAACCACAGTATTCCTGTTGACCAGAGCCAATTTAAATGCAAAATGGGTGCTTGCTGACAAAGTGGACATAGCAGTTTCCTTTCATGGTGTGCATCTCAATTCTAAAGCCCTTATCTGTACGGGAGAGGAAGCACTTTTTGTCTGGGTGAGCTGCTAGACATCAGCTGCAAGTATATAAAATAATCAGCCATTTTCAAGCACTGCTTTTAAGCCACTCAGGGTGTCTCTTTTTTGCTAAAACAAATAGAGTTGAAGTGGATAATAAGCCCTCCATATCTGAAAGTGAAAATGAATTTTTGAATGCTGAAAACCAATTTGGGGATCTGCAGAGGAGTGTTTTGAAGAGTCTCTGCCACAAGGCAGAACATGCTTTCCTTGAGCCTTTTTTTTTTTTTTTTTTTAAATGCAGATTCCCCTGCAGCCAAGATATGTGCCTCTCAAACACAAGCACTGTGGTGAGTGCAAAAGTACATGCCGGTGTTTAGAGCTACAGTTCAGGGAATCTGAATTTCTCATTCTCTTTTCCTGTGTTGCCACTGGATTGCTGCACAATGAGGCTTATTGAATATCTCTCGATCTCAGCTTACTCTTTTAACTTAGTTAACTGGATCACTAACTGAGCCTAACTAAGCAGATCTTTAAGGAGCAGGGCTATGGAAGAATAATCTGTTATGCTGGGTTCAGCAGGTTTCGATGAATGGAAATACATTCTAGAGATTAAAATCTGACAAAAGGATATGGTGTTGGAAATCATCCAGTGTCACTGACTGGGGCCGCTGCCATTTTGAATCACAGTAAATTGTGCAGGTACTCTGTAAATTTTGCAACCTGCCTTTCCCCTCTTTTTATAAATTATTGTGGGTGTCTCAGTTGCAATTGAGATATTTTGATAATGAACAGATGTGGAAGAATTAAATAAAAATTAAAATTCACAGCAAAGCTGGTTTCCTTTGCCTCCAGCCAGCTTTCAAATTGGATTTGTGTTATCCTGAAGACTCTCTTCAGGAGGTCTTACACCTACAGAGCTGGCAACGAGGTGACTTGCTGAAGGAAGAAAACTCTCGCTCTGCAAGGAAGGGATACTTAGGTGTGCTGGTGTGGAGCAAGCTGCTTTGCTGATATAAAAAGAGCATTTCTGTTAGTTCTTCTTTTTTCCAAAAGTGAGGTGGAGAGAGATGCTGTTCTGCAGCAGCCATTCAGACAGGCACGCATTAAGCAGATAATCTCTCCAACACAATGTACGTTTCCAAGGAATTTCAGGGAACATCTCCTTCCTGCTGGTGGAGATGATAAAATAGCATCTGACATTCAGGGCTTTTATTGTGCTGCATGCAACATGCGAGCTCGAGCAGAATAACGGCACTGTGGACCTACCTTCATCCACCTCTATGAGAGGTGACTAGTCAGCCGAAGCACTGCAGGTTTCGTGCTGCAAGCTTGCCCAAAGCCAGGCTGTGATGAGGATAATGCTAGAATCAGATGATGTATGAGAGGCTGCTTCACAAAAACTTTTTGATCATGTTGCCCCAAAACCAGGGGTTAGACAATGTTTAATGAGATATGTGGTGTGTTTGAGTTGGGGGATGTCTGGGTCCTGAATGTGATGCTGTAGCTAGGTGAAACACTGATGAGGGCTGTTCCCCTTGGTTTTAAACCTGCAGTGAAACAGCTTGTTATCAGCGAGCACTTCACTGCACGGTGACAAAAGGAGAAATGGGAATTCTTCAAGCTGTGTTCCAGCTTGTGAATTTTCTTTAGGTAGCAGCTGATTTTAATCCCTACATTTTTTTCTGCAAATGAATGCTGCAGATTTTCTTCTCTGCAGACTTCCCAGCGCAAATAGAGTTTTGTGAGAAGTTATGATTTGCCCTTTTTCCTCTCAGATTTCATGCTTGTGGCTAATATCTCATTGGAGATACAGTTGTTCAGATTGTATTGTGTAATACCTAAATACGGCATCCCACTCCCCCCCTTTAAAGTCTAATCCAAGAGACGAGTCTGTTGTGTCAAGATGTTACTGTGGGTTTTGTTCTTTCTTTTCCATCACTGCGTCCTCCCAAAAGAAAAATAAATTGCTTATCTACTTCTGAATCTTATTTCCAGTGACAGATATTGCAGGATACTTCGTTATGCCTTTTGGCAACCACATTTTAAGAAAAGGACAATACAGTCATGCGTAGAATAACTGCACAGACCAGGAGAGCATGGAGTTAGTTTCTTCGTATGTTTTTGTTACATTAAAGCCTTAATTTGGCCTAATAAAGTGTTTAAATAGAGCTATATTATCCTCCTTGAACCTGATTTAGTTGTCTTTTAAATATGAAGTATTAACTAGAAAAAATGGATACAACTTTGAGTGTGAACTAAGACGATGCATGTGATCTGAAATTTGTTGTCGCTAATCTGCTGTCTGAGGTTCTGTTTAAAGCTGACAGTCTTCATATGACACACTTCAGAGAACCAAGAGTTATTTTGAAATTAACTTGCTTTTAATATTGTTTTAAAACTTAATGTGAAGAAAATTAAGTATGCGCAAGCATAACTCAGATTTCCTCAACAGGGGCACACGTAACAGTGGTTTGTGAGAGCCACTTGCAGCCAGCACTCGTGGCTGTGTGCAAGGGCTGAGCCAGGTCTGAGTGAGCTCCGGCTGGTCCCATCACCTCTGAGCCGGGCTTCCAGGCATCCCGTGTGCTTGGAAATGGTCCTTCTTTGCAGCAGTGGTAAGTGGGCTTATCACAGGGATCGCAGCCTGAGATGTGTGTGATGGATAAATAAAAGGGAAGCTGGGCTGCAGCCAGTGTCTTTGGTTGCTATCGGTGCTCGCCCAAAGCAAGCTCGGGGTCTCCCACATCAGTCATCAGCACACAGTGTAACCCTGTCTTTGGAGGGATGCAAGTCCCCCACCTCAATCTTGAAATACCAAGCAAATCGATTGCCAGTCTCCTGCTTCAAAGAATGGGAAAGGAAAGCATTGCACATTTTGTTAGGTGGCTTTTTTCTTTTTTTCTTCCACTCTGAGGTGAGAACTATAGAGGAAAAATATTAAGAGTGCAGAGATCACAGAATATTGGCTACATTGTAAGTGTGTTGGGACAATATATTTTTGGAGCGTTTATGCAGTGCTAGATAGAGAAAAGAAGTGGGACTCTGGGAAAGAGATACTCTGCTCAGTCTGGCATTGTGGTGGTGCTGGAAATTAGAAATCAGGTAATAGGATTTTTCTGTCTGGATCAGCCTCTGGCTGCCTTCAGTTCAGGAAATCACTTTACATCTCTGCTTCCATTTCCTTGGCTGTCAAATGAACATAATGATAACTACCTCCTCTGAGTGCTCGTGCTTCATTAGAGCAATAAAATATTTTGGAGGAAGGAGTCATAGATGTGTGATTTATTAATCCAGCAAGGTCAGACTGAACTGTCTGTAAACAGCTAAAGAAATTGCAGAATGAGGGAAGGGTCTTCTGGAGCTGAGTGGATGCCGATGCTCGGCACGCTGCCTCTGCGCAGGATTGCCAGAGAAGGTGAAGCAAATCTTTCCAGCCCTGTCTGAACAGGGGGGCAGCTAAAAACAAAGTATTTTTGTTTCTCACCTGCCACGTATCACCTCACTGCGGTGAGTCCTTGGAGTGTTCAATGCAGTAGTCTGTTGGGTTTTTCTCAGAAAGAGGTTTTGCTTGTTCAGTTCTTCTGCGTGGATGTTTTATTAAGATGCTCTGCATGGCTTTTTCTGTACGTACGACTAGTTGTGACATGATTTTATGCTTGAACACAATAAAATAAAATGAGTCAAGGAGATAAGATATTGAGATAAACAGATGAGCAATGTTTATAAACTGTTAGAGTTTCCTAAATTTGATAACCATCAGTTCTAGCCAATATACCCCTTGGTGCTAAAGAAAGAAGAAATCAATACTGCAGAAGCTTTTACAGAAAATTTATGAGCACACTTTGTTCAGGAGCAGTCCATGAAAATTGAAGCATAGCTAGCACTACGTACTTACTTATGAAAGGGCTTACAGAGAAGTCCTTTGTTGAATTCACAAACTCTTTCAGGGAATTCAGTTGGGGAATATGGAAATGGGCTTTTAAATTTTTTTTTTATTTATTTATTAGTGTATAACCAGAAGAAGAAAGTGCTGTAATAAATTATCAAACCCCTTTGAGTAATGTGGCTGAATAAACAATAACAATGAAGCACAATCCCTGCCAAAGTTATTAAGCATACCTGCTCAAGTTTGTATTTTATGGGATAAGTGGATTAGTATGGACTGGTTTCCTAATAGGAATTTCCCCTACCCTCCCACCCACCCCCAAGCCCTTAAAATAGACTTTCACTGTATTTAGGTACTACTTTCCAATTAAGAAATAGATACTAACATGCGTAAGTCAGGATATTCTTTCAAAGAGCTTGGAAGCCATTTTCTGTGTCACAACATGATGTTTACACCTTGATGCTTATACCTTTCATGATTTGATCCCTGTTTCACGTATTATTTACTGTTAACATTACTAAGAAAGTGTTGCCATGCTGTTCACTTGCTGGAGAGCATGTCAGGCACATGGACCACCCTTCATCCCAGGCCATGGCCATGGATAGCTCCTGTAGTGGTGAAAGAGGTACCTTATCCCCCATAAAGCCACAGAGGACCCATGCGTGGTCCTACTCACAGCTGTGAATTAAAATTTAAGAAAGTAAAGGAGAACATATAGGTAAGAACAGTTAGTGGGAAGAGTTACCATGCATTAAGAAACAGTTGTGAATTGTCAGGGAGTGGAAACAGGGACTGTGAAGACAGTGGAGAGCAGAATTAAACAAAGCAGCTGACTCTCGTTTTCCCCTGCTCATCATATAGTTTTTGATGTAACATGTTCAGATTAGTTTCTGGTGTTGTCAAGGCAGATGATTAAGTGCCAAACAGACTCTGTGCAAGTTAAATTCTGCCTTATCTCAATACAAGGTTAAACCAGAGAACTAAGGCTGCTCTCAGGCAGCTTAAAAAATTAACATTTAAAAAATGAGCGAGAGCTGCACGCTGCTGGCAGCTGCGTGTGAGGTTGTGTTACCAAGAAGCAGCAGTCATCTCTTCATGCACAGGCTCAGCCTGGTGAGGGACAGCTATGGCACAGTGCTCAGCGTAGGCATTTGGGTCATAGCAGTGCTTTATATCCCATTTGCTCTCTTGGTAAGAGTTACTTACTCAGATCGTTACCTTTATGCTGTATTTTGCCTGTATCTTCTGGATTATAGAGAGAACTAAGATTTCCATTCACAAGTAACTTAAGCAAATCTCGTGGTTAAGGTGAAAAGGGGGATGCTGCTCCAGGCAGCTGTAAAGGTGAAGCCGTTGGTGAGTTGCTGCAGTGGTCAGTGGAGGCGGTCCCCAGCGCTGGGCTGGGCTGCATATGGCACCACTCACATAAACGTGAGGGGCTCCCCTACACATGGGGGAAATGGTGGTGGGGGAGGTATTTGTGCAGCTGTGTGGGTGGGAGGTTTGTCTTGCTCTCTGTGCAGTGAGACTTACTTCTTATGTGTACTTTAAAGGCTTTATCCAATTGTAGTGAAAAGCATCAAAAATCAGGACAATCTTTGGTTGAGCAGATCATCTTCCAAGTTACACCGATGTTGCACCTTTTTGCCATACTGTGCCACAATGTCTCCCTCATATTTATCTTCATTTTGTGCTGTTAGCATATTGGAGCACAAAACTCCCCAACAGCACAGGAGAACTAGGTTTGGAGGGTGTCCAGCCTGGGAGCCTTGATCTGCTTCTCTGTGTAAGATCACAGTAAGAATCGTGGAAAGAGGGAATAGATCAGGCTTCGGATGTGTGATTGGTTCACTTCATTTAGAATACTACTTTGAAATGATTTCTTATTGTTGAATATTAAGTAGCCTCAACAGTTTCAGGCTGCAGCTAAGACAAAATGGGCTGGGTTTGCATCTTGAATGTTGGTCAGTTGAAACGTAAAAAAACACCTCTGATTTAATAATTTTCATTTCATTGTGTTTGCGCTGTTAAGCGGCATCAAAGTGAAATTCTCTTGTATGTTTGTCCAAAGGGCTTCATGGTTTTATGTTTACCCTTTTCTCTTTGCTTTCTTTAGGGGGCTTGGTTTAAGATTTCGTCAGTAATTGTGGGCATTGGTGCTGCTTTATTAGTGCTCCCCGTACACTGTGCTTTGCAGATCATGGATTTCACATTTTCCACCTGTACCTCCCAGAGGCCTCTGCAGTGACACTGAGGACTTGCTTGGTCCCTTTCTGTCCTACAGAGGAAGGAGGTATTGGGCTGAAAACCAATAAAGGGAAAACACCACCAAAACTACACGTAAACACATTATCTCTGCTCATTGGCAGTAATTTTTTGCCCTAAGGCAAGGTGACGGTGGCATGTCCTCACACCAGGAGTCAGCTAGACACGATCAATATAGGCAAGAGGAACAGATATATACGTAACAGATCCAGGAAAAGCGTATGTTTACAAGTCATGATGGTACATGGCGTGAGGGATCTCTCCAGCTGCCAGCAGATGACCCGACACTTAGCAGGGCCATCTTGTTGTTGTTGTATGGTGAAGACAGAGTAATGCTATCAAAGGTCTCCAGAGAGAGATGGGATCGCTCATATAGCACAGTGTACCCAATTAAAAGGTGAAAGTAACGCAGAGCATCTCCATGCTTTGTTTAAAAAAATACAGGTGTTCTTTGTGTACCTTGTCTCAAGTTGAAGCTGTGGTTTCCCGGAAATCAAGCTGTCTGGGACTTGACCTTTCTGCATGGTTGTTTACCGCATTTGCTTGCGATTTCTATGTAGTCGCCTCACTGTTTCCCTGCTGTGGCTGGAGGCGGGCACTGCAGCGTCTCCACCTTTGC
This sequence comes from Mycteria americana, assembly GCF_035582795.1. Classification (NCBI taxonomy): domain Eukaryota; kingdom Metazoa; phylum Chordata; class Aves; order Ciconiiformes; family Ciconiidae; genus Mycteria; species Mycteria americana. The sequence continues at coordinate 37,899,622 of NC_134371.1, forward strand.
CTAGGAGGAGTCTGATGCCAGACTTCATGAGGGCATTGGTCACAAGCCGTAATTTAGACATTAATACTCTTTCAGCAATAAAAAACATTACTCTGATCTCCCCCCAAGGAATTGTCCAGTCCTTTTGCATGCACGCTCCTTTCTTCTAATCTCACTTTTAACAGTCTTCTTGCTAAGGCACTGTTTTGTTGAGTCATACCTATGAAAGCCTATTTTCCTCTTCCCTGTTCTCTCACTCCTGTTGTTCACGCTTTTTTCCTTCTTGTTACTCTTATTAAAATGTCTCTACTTTACTTTTGTTTTCCTTTAAATATTTGAATAATTAAGAACAGTAGGCACAGAGAGATTTCTGTCGATGTGAACTGTATTGGTAAGTGTTTGACATGGCTTGCTGAGTAGGGAAGGGGGGGCAGCGGGGAGCGACTTTATTCAGCAGCGGCTTTCCAGGACTTCCTTGGCTTCCTGTTTGCAAGGAGAGCTTTCAGCCTTTCTGGTGTTCCTCTGATCTTTAAATCCATGTTTTCCAAATGTGTTCCACAGGTGCCAACAAAAAAGCTGAAGAAATATGAGAGAGAGTACCAAACAATGCGAGAGAGTCAGCTGCAGCAGGAAGATCCTATGGACAGATACAAGGTACGGGAGATGCTATATGGGAACCTGTTTCATTGGCTAAATCCCGTGGGGAGTGACCCGGTTCCAGTGGTTAAGCAGAGGTGCGTGTACTGCGCTCACCTCTCTGGGATATGCCGATGCAGATCTTAGGAAAGTTAAGTGGCAGGTGAAACCCATCCCCTTTCTTGAACAAGCACTTTGAACACTTGGACTTAGCATTTTTTCCAGGAATACTTCAATCACTATTTGTAACTCTCAAGACATCTGCAAGTAGCCACATATAATATTTTTCTTCTTTCAGTTTATATGTTTGTAGGTAACTCTCCTGCTGTTGCACTTTTATGGGAGATCTTCATGAGACGCAGAAACAAAGGGTGATTCTCAGCTACAGACACAAAAAGGAGAAAATACACATTGTTCTAGCACAAGCTGTGTGCAGTGGCATCCAGAGAGACTTTTGGAAGATGAACTCTTCCTTGACTGATATGATCCTTGTTATTCATTTCTGTTTATACCAAGCGTTAGTAATTTTTTGTTAATAATAAGCCTAGTACGGTGGGACCCAGAGCTCTCCTGGGTTCCCAAGGTACTACTGCAATAGAATTAATAGCGATAAATACCCTGCTTTAAAGCAGCAGAGAAATAAAGGTTCAGTTATTAATATGATAGCTTAATAGCTCACCAGAAAAAGAATAGTTCTTTAATTTTGGATCAGCATTGCTTATCTTTCCAATGTATTTGCTTTATTGTCACTGCTACATTCTGTTGCCATAGGTTTTTGTGTGATGGAGGCTCTGCCTCTAGGCATATACTTCACTTAGTGTTCAGGTTACATTTATTGCTTACCCTGTTTTGAAAAATTCCATTTTCTTCAGGTGAAGCTGCCAGAGATGAAGCACTTTACTGCCCATTGCCCAGGTTAGCTGGGGACTGATATTGCTTACATATATACCTGTACTGTTTTCCTGCTGTTCTACATTGTGCCTTAATATGTTAAGTGACATTGCAGCTGGTACGGAGTCTACCAGGAGTGTGGAGTAGTAAATAGTTATACAGGGTGCAACAGGTTTATGTGGTCTGTGAATATAAGGAAAGTGCACAATGTTCAGAAAACCACAGTATGAAAATCTGTAGTGAAAGACTATGCCATAATTCGTAAATGTGATGAGATAGAGTTACAGGTACAGACAAAAACAGATGAGATAGAGTTACAGGTACAGACTGACTTTTTTGTTTAAAAAGTATTTACCTGTGAAAAATTATGTTTTGAGTGTAGTTCTTTTGACGTGAAAGGGTGTAGATTTTATTGTTTGTGAGAACTGGGACTGCTGTAGCAGCCAAGAGCCAATAGTGAGTATGACCTATTTAGAAAAAACCCACAACTTGCTCCTAAGTATTTTTCCAGTGGTTCACTTATAGTACTGTGGAATTAAAATAATACTTAAAAAACAAATAAGGCTTATTTAAAGCTCTGTGGAAACATATTAACTAGTTAATCTTGGGCAATGGACGGTGAAGAACATTATCCCCAAGCTGCAAATAAGTATATAGAAAGTGACTCTTTGGCCACTGTTTATGTGAGTCACTGTCACAGTCGAGATCACAGCCTAGGGTTTTGGCTTGCACTTTTGCAACTCACCGTGTGATTTTTTTATTAAGCCAAATTGGGTCTGATCCTCTTAGCGATGCTGTGATGAGAGAAAGTCCCTATAGCTGGTTAGTTGCACATTAAGTTCAAAGTTCAGACGCATTCTTCAGCTGATGAGTGTCATGGAGGAATGCTTGTAAGTGCTCTCTGTTCCTTGTCTTGCTTGTTTGATTTTATTAATGTGTCAAGCTGAGGTTGGTAGGAATTGACATTTCAAGAGTGTTTCCAAAGGGCAGCAAGAAACACAAACTGTGTGGGTCCTCGCAGGCAGAAAGTGGAGAGCCAGCTTCACTTGTCCCTTAAATGATCGCTCTGCAGCCTGTGTGTTTAGAAATGCATTTCATTTTGGCAGCATCGGTGCTAGACTTTGCCCAGCCAGGCTTGACTGGAGAAAGGACTGAGTCCACACTGTTGAAAAGCCAGTATTGCCTCTGAGTGCGGCATTGCTGTTAGCTCCCTCTGGCCTTCTGTGCTCTCTCTGTGGGCTGTGCCCTAAAGGCCTACATTGTTGTAATTTTTACAGTTTCTCTTCCCAGAACAAAACGAGTTTTTGGTTTACTGCCCAGGAAGGGGATGTTTCTTGGATGGGATCGCTGGAGTGGAGATCCCTGCACAATATTCCTCTTATAGGTCAAGAAGGAAATGGGCTTTTAGTCTGTTGATAGTTTTTCGTTATAGTTTTTGTTGTTTGCAGCATGTTACAGTTTTTATTGCCAGTAGAGATTTGTCAGGACCACAGAGACATTGGCACTTCTGAGTCGCAGTGATGAAGGATGTCTTGAGTAAGACACCTACCTGTGACCTGGCCCTCAGTGGAAATGGCTTCATGGACGGTGGAGAGAGTAGGAGATGGGCTGTGCACTGCCCTGGGGTGGGAGCAGCTGCTGTGATGGCAGTGGGGCCCCTACTGCGCTGCTGTCTCCTCCTCCTGGTCCATCCCTGCTGCGGTGAGCAGTGGGAAGGGAACTTGCTGGAGCTGGCACAGCTCTCGCGTGCGGGTCTGACTTTCACCCGGGCATCCAGGAGAGACCAGGACCAAACCACAGCAGTGTGAGAGCGTGGCGTGCTTCTTCCTCTCCTCCCCAGCACTTGGGTCCTAGAGGTGTTCCCGAGCACCAGAACAGTGGGGCTGAGCAGCCTCCTGTGAAATGCCAGGAAAGAGACGCTTCCTGCCTGAGGGCAGCTGGGTATGTCCAGGCAGGGTGCTCCTCCAATCCCACCGACCCCAAACTCTCCATAGGCTCCAGAAAAGGGCTGTTTTTGCAACATCTGGCTTGCCATTAACCAGTCACGTTTTCTTGACAGGTTAAATTCATATGCTACAATAAGCTGTGTTACATGCCACAAGAGTTCCTGCCCAGCTCGTATTTTACATGTTGATTGTGATTTGACTTGCCAAAAGAACAGTATTAAAGAGTGCCATTATTCTTGGTGTTTGTTTCCTTCTGTGTTTACAAGTATTATATAGGAAAAGTGTATTTTTTTTATGGACACCTTTTTACTTTATTTTCTATTGCTTATAACAAATTATCACATTTTTGTCAGATAGATTTTTAAAAGGTGCAAAAGTAAGTATGTTCTAACCTGCTGTTTGTCACCGAATTTCATGACATTTGGTTAAAGTAAATTACAAATCGCCTATAGAAGCCAGGAGGAAAAGTGAGTTGCATGTGCAGAAAAAATAGCAATATCGTTCAGACAGATATTTTTCTATGTATTATGGGGTTTTTTTCTGTTTTTGAGAACATCTCATGTAACAGGGTTTTGGTTGACTTGATGAGAAATTGCCAGAGCTGGGCTTGGGACTTCTTGATTTAAAATGAAGAGCATATAACCATACAAAGAAGGGCTGGAGTTTTGCAAGCAGACTCTGCTTGTGCACACAGTTCTGTTCTGAGGGTAGAAACGCCTTTTCCTCTGTGGACCTTGTTATGCAACGGAGAAGTTGTCTCTCTGAATAAATGTGTAATTTGGACATAAGAGCCTTTTGCATGTTTGAAGTGGAAGCAAAAATTAATACATTGGTCATTTTTATTTGGAGTCATGGTAACTGAATGGTGACTGTCATAAGGAAAAACTCTTGATGTGGATCGTCGTTTGTTTGTGGTTTTTAAAAAAAGTGTGCTGGGGCACTTTTGGGAACACTTCTTCAAAGTCAACAAACAGAAAACACATGAGAGGTTTTCCTGGATAGTTTGCTGTAAAAGCCTTTTGGGTTTCTAGATGGAGGTTCACAGGGTTTTCCTTCAGAGCTCCTCCACAATCAAGAGCCCTTTTCAATGGGCTTACGAAGACTTCAGTTTGCTCACATCCAGAAAAATGAATTTTAATCAGTGTTTTCATTCCACCATTGCGGATCTGTTCATGCCCAAAGATCTGGGGTTTGGGTGTTTGCTCATCAGAAAATGTGACACTGAATTGCTTAACAAGGTTTGTGACTCGTTAACGCCCCGGTTGAGTAGCAGCACAGAGAGGATGCATCATCGCCACTAATCTTGTCAGGAATTGCTCCTTGGTGCTGGCTGGAAGGGAGCAGGGGGTGGAGTTCAGCCTTTCAGTCTTCCTGAACTGAGGCTTGCCTACTGCTTTCAAATTTGCCGCCTTCTTTCCGTCCAGTGTGTGATGGAAGCTGGAGTATATACTCTTTAAAACTCAGAACCAAAAACTCACTGAAGAATCAGCAATATTTTTTTTGGCTGTCTTTGTTGGTATTAAAAATTATTTTATATCCTGTTTTCACTGTCTTTACACCAATGGTTGAAAGCAGTATTTGGTCTGTGACTTTACAGGAGGTAAGTTTATTTGTGTTTGTATGTATCAGCAGTGTTTGTCCCTTTTGGAAATGCAGTATCCTCCTTTTAAAAGCTAACCAGTGTTCACCAGCTGCCTTTTGAAACCGGAAGGAGGAATTTGGGAAAGAGGAATCTCTTATTTTACTGATTGTAGAAACTGAGCAATGCCGAAGAGAAGGAAATCGTTGTCATAGTCAGTAAATTGTTAGTGGTGCGTAGAGAAAAGGCAGGAAGCTGTCTGTTTACACCAAGGACAGCTAGCAGGTCTGACGAGTTGGCTTATGCTAGGTTACAAAATGCTGTCTGTGATGCGAGTCCTGCTGTAACGAACCAGCTCCATCTGTTGAACTTTATGCCATTGCGAATGGTATTTTATAAAACCCTGTAAATATTTCAGAGCCATTGAAAATAGTGTGGTACATACGAAAAGCGCTATTTGCTATATTTGTCTTTACTGTATAATGTTAGGTTTTATTTAGACTTAAGCAGATTAAGAGTTTCCTCCTGAGGAAGGAGGCAGTTTCTCACTGCTAGATCTGGGGGGAGGAGCTGGAAAAGACAAACCATCTAATCACGCATACTGCCCTGTGTGGAGGAAGAGTAAAGGTGGCTCTAGAAGAGACTTTCAGCTGGAAATTAAAAGTATGGTGAACGAGATAAAAACATCTCTTAGCTATTGACTGGATGCCCAAGGTAAGAGATCTTTAACTTACTAAGAACATGCCATGTAAATTCTAGTTTAAGAGGAGGATAGCGCATTTCCAGCCACATAGCTTGCTTACCCACTTGTCTGCGAATGCAAAGCAGGAACTTCGAACTTCACATTGTGTGGCTTGCTTTGTGGACACTGAAGCTTTTGGCAAAAGCATAGCAAAAATGTTAAAGCAAACTTCTTTCTGGATTATTTTGTGGAAGTCTTTAAGAATTTCCTGATTTCTCCAAGCAACATCCCTATGAGAAGGTATTGGTGCTGCAGCAATACCAACCTGATCTGGTCCCAGATTTTAGGTGAAACCAAGTCACTTTCTGACAACTGCTCGCTGGCAGAGCTGTGTCTATAAAAATCCACATTTCCAAGATGGTCTGAACAAAATACAGAAATAAAGACACACTGGAGCCTATTATTATTATTATAGACTGCAGTTTAGTTTTACACTTTAAAGTTTATATTATCCTTACAGAAGAATTTTACTTTTAAAAATTCCTTGTCCCAAACAGAATACAGTGCAATTAAAATAAAAATATCCCCAAAGTTATGCATCTTTTAGCAGTGGTTATTTTAAATGTGTTAAAACAAAAGTATTTTACTTACAGTTTCTGTAACAAAACAAGTTATTTAAAGTACGATCTTTTGGAAAGGAAACAAACTTACTTTCCTGTACAGGGCAGTGCACAGTCTAGTTGCACAATAGGGTCACATCAAGGAGAGAGTATTTGCAGAGGTTCTGCTTCCTCCCACAGAGGAAGCTCCCACACAGAAGAGACCTTTTTTAGCATCCTCTGAGAGCTGTAGTTGTCCTTTTTTGCTTAAGACAAGCATGCAAAATCTTCTTGCAACAGAAATGAAAATTGCAGTTTCATGGTGGTGAGTTTGGAAAGAAAAAAATATCTGGGCGTAGCTGTTGAGCAGGAGGAAGTGCAGACAGGTGAATAATGTGCTTATGCAAAGAAATCACATTTCGTAGGAAGGCATTCACTGAACAACTCTTGGAAATTTTTTGCTGTCTTAAGTACTGATACATACTCACTTTTACTGTTTTTTTTCTTGGAGAACATAACCTACCTTTTAAGTGAGCACAGGTCCTTTTTGAAATCTCAGCATGTAGGTTATTGCTCCTCCACCTATGAGTTTCCATATGAACTTGGTATTTTTCCTTGAGTTTCCATAGCGCACAGATTCCCTTTATAGTCTCTTTTGGTATGAAAGATACATGGTCATTGTGTGACTGAAGGCTAGCGCATTTTTTTCTCTCTTAAAATCTGTTTGAGGAGGGCACCTCTATCTTTCCCACCTGGCTGTGTTCTTCTGAAGATGAAGGTGTGCATTTGATGTGGACTCCTGGAAGTCCATTGACCCACAGACATCTTCTGAATATAAGTCTGTTTCTCAGCCCTAGAAGAACAGTCACTGACACTGGTTTTTAAAAAACACGAATTACTACAGTTCGTTCTTCTCCTGTGTACTTTCCTTCTCTAGTTAGCACTCTTATCTAGTGATTTCTGCCTGTGTGGAGTGGGTAGGGAGTGTCGTGCAGCGAGGACCAGGGTCTGCAGTCTCGAAGTTCTGCATTTTGTGTTGCCGTGCATTGGCCACCGAGCAGGTTCTGGGCCTGTGCTCAGGGGTTGAGGTCCCCTCTCCATCTGGCACCTTTTCTCAGCAGGTATCCTGTAAGACGGCACTGTTGTCACTGGCGCAAGTTACAGAGAAAGTGCACAAGCGGCAATACAGATTATACGAGCTGTAGGAAGTTCCCTGCTAAATGCTGTTCTTTACTGGTCCCACAGAAGATGGGAAGTTGGCACTACATCATCTACAAAATGGACTATTTTTATGGAGTCCTGCAGACAAAATTTTGTAAAATGGAGCAGGACAGCTTTCTACTTTCGATTGGAAACATTACTATGAGTATCTCTTAATTGGTCCCTGTTCACTGCTGCTGGGTGGGATTTTATCTGCCTAATTTCTTTTGATAATGAGCAAGCAGAAACCAAGTGCTTTTGTGGAGAAGACTGTGTTTACTTTTGACAGAGAAACCCCGCAATCAATGTGTCACTTATGTGACACAAACATAACCATTGGGATGTAAGTGGAATCGCTGCATTTGCACTGCTGGCTTAATTCACTGTTGTTTCCCAGAGCAGCAGTCCTGTCTTAATGTGCACTCTTGCCTTCTCGGTGTTTTACACACACAATATACTCGCTTATTGCTCTTTAATATTGATAAGGATTAACTTCCTTTTCTGGTTGTTCCTTTCTTTCTGCAGAGGGAAAACCGCAGGCTCCAAGAAGCAAGCATGCGGCTGGAGCAGGAGAACGATGACCTTGCCCATGAGCTTGTAACAAGCAAAATTGCCTTACGAAATGACCTGGACCAGGTAATGCTAACAAAGATGGGTCCCAGCTCAGGCTTGGCAAAACCAATTTTAGCAGCCCTGCTTTGTGCTTAAGTGAAAGCATGAACACAACATTAAAAGTATAATTATTTGTGCTTTTATTTTCCTGACAACCTCGCTCCTAGTTGCAGACAGAAAGCTGGATTTCCACATGCATGCAACTGTAGGCATTCACAGTGGTGTCTTGCCAACACTTGACTGCACCTTCTCTGTTGTGGATTGTTTTAGAAAATGTAAGCCATAACCTTTAGGCAGATAGCAAGGAACATTTACTTGAAAAAGGTATCACGTACTCCTTGAAAGACTAATTTCAAGGGAAGTTGCCTTGCAGAATGTCTACCGCCTTACGTGGATCCATTTTTCACAACAGTTTTAGTACAGCCAACAAAAGTCAGGGATAATGAAGTGGCATGGCATCAAAAATTAGAAGGGCTCTTGGGTGTCCTTCAATAACTGCTTTTGTTTCCTGTGAAGACTGGAATGTGGAGGGCAGCAGCATTCAGAGCCCTTTATCTCAGAGATGACTGTCAGAGAACTACACATTCAACACTCCTCTTTCTGGAGTGTTTTATGTAGTATTGATAAATGCCATAACAGTTATTATTAAGGTACTAACCACAGCAGGGCCATGCTCCAACACACCTCATGATTAGTCCCTTGCTCATTGAGGGCTGTAGTGCCTTTTCTAATGTAAAATTTTTTCCTGCAAAGGCCTCTCAATTTGATTTCCCATAGTTATTTGGCTTTCTTTATCTAACCTCAGAATTGTAAACACCATTGACCACAGTTGTGCTATTTGTATTTCTGTGTAGGCAGATCCTTGACAGGCTCTGCTGATTTGGATCCATGTGATTCTAAAAATCTGAGCTGTCTTGGTGAGCAAACGCAGGCAGAGATGCGCTTTGCATGATGGAGTGGGCAATCTCGCGTGAAGGCCAAAAGCAATGTGTTGAGGTCCTCTATCTTCACTGGGAATAGCTGTACATAAAGCAGCTTTATGTCTGCTGCTGCCCATGGTTGGTTTTTCTCAAGTATCATACCAAGGCTGCCAAGCACATACCTTTGCCAGTGCCATTCCTTGCTCTCCTGCATACAAGAGTGGCTCCATGAAGTTTTCCCACACCCCGCCTCAGTTCACTGGCACTGAAAGAAAAGCTTTGTGCTACTGCACCCCTCATCTGCAAGGACAGGTGATATCGTACACCACTGCAGGTGCTTGGAGAACCTGGAATGAACACATAAAAGGAGGAAAGATTTGTAGTTCCTTCAAAGCATATCTTAAACAGGTTTTTCATCAAAAATGTCCGTGTAATCCCTGAGTTCTTTTGTTCTAAGATGTCAATCTTACCAATTTTCCATTCTTTCACTGCTTGTTTTCCTTTCTCCCGTACAGCCATATACCCACTAAGCAATGCAGGAATCCTCAATCCATCTCCTCAGTCATGGCCCTGGTGGAGCTGCTTTTGCTACCCACAATCGCCACTAACACCTCATTAATAATTAACACTGTGGCAGATAGATAAGCTAATACCACCAGCAGTGGTAGAAAACCAAACTGCAACTCGGAGACAAGTTCTGTGCTGTTATTTGTTGTTTACAATGCCATTTTCCCTCTTGTATTTTCAGCAAACTAAGTATTATTTGACCACAACCATTGCCTGTTCTAGCACCTAGTTACGGAATAGAAGGAGTGGTGTGATGCAGTGTGTATCTCCCAGTTGGGGAGGTCAACGGAATATATCCAGGCATTGAGAAATACATTTCTTTCCTGGTGATCGGTGAGGATAGTGCTCACAAAAACAAAGCATTTCCAGTATGTTTCACCATAAGCTCAGCGCTTCAAAGAAAGGAGAGAATTCATATTCTCCAGTACACACAGTACACACACAGTACCGTTTCCCACGGTAATACTTATTTGCACTGATAAACAAACCGTTTTATCTGGTGGTCCCTTTTGTCTCTTTTATACTTGTCTTCGCCTGGACACTTTGAATGAGTTATCTGAAGTTACACAGGAGCTAAATCATGCTGCCCTTGCTTAGATTAATATTGTTCCCAGCAAAAATATTCTATACATCACTGTTTGTGTTAGGTTTGTATTAGGACATAGTATCTATGTTTACTTGCCGTCTGGGCATAGGTAAACATTTGGCAAAAGGGTCCTTTTGCACAGTTGTTGAAACACAGTGAAATAACTTAGAAAACAGCTACTTGAAAAGGGAATTTCATATAAAAAGTAGGTTAGGTGAGCCATCAGAGGGCAGGAAAAGACAGTGCTAGAACCTGAATCTGCAGTATTTCTGAGATGTATGTACCAATACATTTGTATTGGCACAGATAACATCTGATTTACACCAGTGTTTCTAATTCTAGGCTGAAGACAAAGCGGATGTTTTGAACAAGGAACTTCTCCTGACCAAACAAAAGCTAGTGGAGACTGAGGAAGAGAAACGGAAGCAGGAGGAGGAAACTGCTCAGGTAAGGCATTCTTCAACTTTTCCCATTTAGCAAGGAAATGCAAGCAAAAAGATATGCAGAAAAGCAAGAATGTGTTGCAGTTGCAGAAAGGACTTTGTCTTCAAAATGCAGTCGCAATTAAAAATTTACAGTGCCAGGGTAAATTTTTTTTTTAAAGTATGTTTTTCAGTGTTTTCCTTTACTTTAGCTCTGAATGTTCAGTTTTCCATACCTTATCCTCTTCCCAGTATTGCAATAATCATTTTCACTGGTGGTGAGCAATTGCAACTAAGGAGAAATGATCAGACCTCTTTTAATTATCTAAATAAGAAGCTGGAGGAGTTGTTGCCTCATAAGAGGCCATTCTGGATTCAGCTGCTCGTTCTCTGAAATAAAGCTGTGAACATTCCTGTCTGAAGCTAGAACCAACAGCAGAAGAGTTGAGGGTTGAGAGACTTTTGCTGACTAGACCTGACCTCATACTTATTTGGAAAATGTTCGGTCTTAGTTTTTTAATCCTAGGTATCTAACGTGCTGAATACTGACACACACAGAAGTAGGTTTCAAAAGTGATACCCTAATTTTTATTTTTGCCATTTGACAACAGTGACTACAACAATCAAACAGTAATTCTCTGTGTCTCTCTAAAATGGAGGTTGCCAAGTTCTCTGTTTGCTGTAAACCAGGCAGCGGAGGCCTTTTTCCTACTGAAAGGGCTCTCAAAATTTAGTGGTTCTGAATGGTGGAGGAATGAGTTAGCTGTATTTTAATGCAGCACCACAGATCAAACCAGATTTTCTCCTGTTATGGAGATGAGAGTGATAGTGCTGAGAGATTCTTCTTCCTGTTCCATCTCCAAACAAACAATCTGTCTGCCCAAACCTGCTGTGACAGTGCACAGATAAACAAAACCACAATCAGTAAAACCCACTTAATAGTAATGCTCCTGTTTTGTGTTCTGTGCACCAGGCTGTACCACCATTTAACGCAGAGAAAGAGAATTAGCCTACAGGAGAATTCTCAAAGCAGGGATACACTGTATCACAGTATAGACTTTTTGGTTGTAACTGAATATAAGTATTTGTATACTGAGTAAATCAGACACTTGTCTGAAGAACTGGAATTTGGTAAGAAGAAGCTGTAGAACTGTTGTAAATACAGCAAGACTTTGAGAGAACAATCTGATGAATCATTTTGAGAACTTCTTTGTGTACTGTGTAACTCCTCTCCTTCAATTCCTAGCTGAAGGAAGTCTTCAGGAAGCAGCTAGAGAAGGCAGAATCTGAGATCAAGAAAACCACAGCCATTATTGCAGAGTATAAACAGGTACTGTTCTAGAGACGCTTTCTCATATTTCTTTCAACCTGTTCTGAGAGCTGAATTTTCACAGTTGCAGATCTCATTCTTTAAGTAAGACACACTACATTTCAGGCTTTCAGAGAGCAAGCGTTGTAATTTGTCATAAATCTTTTTGTGGTTTTCCTAAGAGTCTCCTAATTTAGGGAATCAGGAATAATCTGTCTTTCAGGTAATTCTAGTACTGTAGGGTGAATGCTTCTTTACTCTGTGACATAACACAGTATAAACATTACAAACCAATTAATCCATAAAAAGTTCCGGTCTCTGTGTTCGGGTTCTGTATTGAATACTGCCATTTTTTTCAGTCTCATTACCAGCAGCAGTGGATTTGTTAAGGGGGGATGCATATACCTGAGTGAGGCAGAATTTAAGAAATGTTGGCTCTAACAAAAATCACTGTTAAAAAGCACAGGTTGTATTTTAGTATAGTAAACTTTAGCTAAGAGACTGCTTTCTCTGCTCCAGATTTGTTCCCAGCTGAGTACCAGGCTGGAAAAACAGCAAGCGGCCAGTAAAGATGAACTGGAAGTTGTGAAGGTGAGAATGATGCCTCTACATATGAGACGTTTCTAACACAAGTATTGCTAAATGGCAGGGATAGAGGACAAAATGTGAATTGGAGTTTAAGGTAACAACAGCAGTGTCCACCCAGCTGTACTGATAGCCCCACATGCATTTTTCATCAGATGTAAACAATGAAAGGGTTTGTTTCCTTTCACAGTTCTTTATCTTGTATCAGACAGGGTGGAACTCTCAAACTGAAGTGCATATAGTACTTGGCTTTTCTTTTTCCTGCTGAAATGTATACTTTTGGCAAAAAATGTAGAGAGACAGTATTTGGTTGGATGTTTTAATTAAATAATAAAAAAAAGGCTCTCTAGAAGAGAGAACGTGTTGCTTCTCCAGTGCACAGTGGAGGGGTCAGAATTGGCCAAATTGGACACTGCTTATATTTGGGTTTCTGTCATTTAAGCAGAGTTGGTTTAAGTAATTGGCACAGCTTAGGCCACCCCCAAAATTTCCATAGCAGTTCCTCTCCCTTCTCTAAACCTCCTTGCCAGGAACATCTGCACCGGAGGTAAACATTTCCTGATCAGGTACTAATTCCATCCCTCTGCTTTGTCACTACAGAGTAGGCAGGATTGCTTTCCCTCTGCTATAGCTTCTAGTTGTTCCCTTAGTACTCAAGCTGAACCTGCTTTGTTGCTTTTTAGTGACTTTTTTATGTTATTGATAAAAAAAATAATTCTAGGATTTATGTTCCTATAATCTGCTGAAATAGCTCAATATCCCATTTTAGTTTGTGCGAGCCAGGCCAGCTGTGCTGCATCTTCAGCCATGAGTAACTGGTTCACCTCTCCAGGTAGCACGAGAACCTTACTGTTGTGTCAGGCGTTGCTGGCAAAAAGGGCCATCCCCTACGATGCTAAACAACCACCAACGGGACAGTATTGGCCCTTGCAGTGAGCACAGGCTGCTAGCTTGTTTCTGGAAATATGGAAAAGCTGCCTGGCATTCTTTAAAATATCAAAACCTGTATTAATTTGGTCAAGTGCTTTTATGGAAGACAAAAAGCCCCTAGAGTGTAATTTACTCTTCTGAATTGTGCTGGCATAAATATGGCAAAATACTGCAAAGCTTTGGTAGCAAGAAGGCTTGAGTAATTCTAATCTAGGAGCAAAGTCTCTGTGCTTAGACAGAGCATGCCAAGTAGATCTTAGGAATTTTTATACTGGTTAATATACCCTGGAAATTGTTCATGAACTTCTCAAATTCTTTTCATGTCAAATATGAAAACTGCAGTAGTAGTTCGAGAATTACTGACAGAAAGGCAGTCTAACATAAAAATGGTTCTTCCAGAAAGCACAACAACTCCTGTAACATGGATTAAAAATGAGCTTTCTGGGTATTTCAGGGTAAAGTGATGGCCTGCAAACACTGCAGTGAGATTTTCAGTAAGGAGGGGGCACTGAAGCTGCCTGCTGTAAGCACGGAGAATAAAGGCATAGAAACAGATGATGAGAAGGATGCACTGAAGAAGCAGCTGAGAGAGATGGAGCTGGAACTTGCACAGACAAAACTGCAGCTTGTGGAAGCCAAGTGCAAAATTCAGGTGAGTGGAATCCCAGTGCAGCAGGGCAGTCTCCTTAACCTCGTTGTGCTCAGTCCAAAGTAATTCTGAGTTGTGCAAAAAATTGTTCCAAAAACGAGCATATACCTGTACCACTGTACACCTGCGAACTTCCAGAACAATTTTCTATCTTAAAAAAAACCTAAAAAAACCAAATAAACAAAACCCCCAAAACCACAAACCAAAAGAAAGAAAAGAAAAAAAGAAAAGAGGTTTGCATTCCACAATTTCAATGTCTTCTCTCCCCGGTGCCTGGGAGGTTGCAAGGAAAGTGCTGGATTGCAGGGACTGAGTTTGAGGATGCTTTTTTGTTAATTAATTGGGTTTTGATCAATACTGACTATTCTGCTTTCTTAGGAGCTGGAGCACCAGAGAGGAGCCCTTATGAATGAAATCCAAGCTGCCAAAAACTCTTGGTTTAGCAAAACCCTGAACTCTATCAAAACAGCCACAGGCACACAGCCACCACAGCAGCCTCAGCCGCCCCTGCCACCCAAAGAGGGCAGTACATAGTTCCAGCCAGACCTGATACAAGAGCACAAAGAACAACACAGCTGAAACCCTGGAGGATTCTTCCAGTGGTCTCCCCTTGGGGAAAGGACAAAAGGCAGGAGTGCAGGCTTGAAGTGAAATTCTTCGGTGTTTTTCATTCATTCTGATGTGACCCTTTTCAGAGGGGAAAACAAATAATTCCTGTTTTATGTTGAATTCTTACTTCCCAAACTGCCTTGCTGAAAGCCACGTTCTGGTACCTTCATACTGTTACACTTTATTTTATATGACTAGATGGTAAATAAACACTTCAAAACTAGGTCTTTAATACATGACTAATTATTCAAAATTATTTTTATCTTGCATAGAAGGTTTTTTCTTCTTCTGGAGGAAGAGAGAGAATGGAAAATGTAAAGTACTGAAGCATAATCTCTTCGTAGAAAGCACAGTGTATTAAGTACTAGTGTGTGTGCGGGTGTCTAGGATAACTTACGCCCTGGAACCATCTCAGAAGTTTATCGCAGTGACTGCGTCCTGCAGAGAAGCACTTTTTGTAAAGCTTAGGCCATAGCAAAGATAGTCTTGTGCTCTCTTGGCACAATCGTTTATCAGCTTCCCTGATAATTTTTTAGTTTTGATTGTTTTTTCTTCAGAAATGTAAGTAGTGCAGTTCTTTGTAGCACTGTTGTTTAAAGGCTATTTACAGCTGAACTGGAATTTAACATAAAGTTATCTAGTTCCCTTTTTTATTTCATGTTTATACTAAGAATTCCAAGAAATAATTCCTTCCACTGGGATAAAGGGAAAACTGTTCAACATTTATTTGATGTTTTTGCTGAGAAGCAGAGTGAAGACCTTGCATAGTTTTGACCTTTTGTGAATCCTGTGCAATAAAGGGTAGGTTTTATGAATAAAATTAATGAAAACCTTTCCCTGGGTCTATATTCAAATTCTGAATTTGGCACATAAATGACATATCAAATAAAAAAACCAAAAGGCTTGTGCTGCACTGATGAATAAAACATCGCAGAAGCAAGATCTGTTTCCTAGTAGTATTTGTTTAGGAAATGCTACGTTGGTATTACTTATTTTTATAAAAACAAACATTTTCAAGTGGAATACAAAACCTAGACTTTCCCGTGGGTAGACTTCTCTGATGATTCCCAAACCTGTCTGTTTTTTTTTATATCTCTTAAGGTAAGAAAATTCAAAAGCATTTGTTTTGACTGAACATAAAGTGTTTATAGAAATACTTATTTCATGGAAAATTAAACTATTGCTTGAACTGATGGGAGTATTTTTTTAATTATACCTGTCATGTCTAAAGATGGTCTTGCAGGTAAATACCATTGCTGGACTAAAGGTTGTGTATTAATTGTTCTATTTACAAAATTGTTCCAGGGACATTAGTTCTGTTTTGATCTTTTTTTTTTTTTTTTAATTCTAAAGAATGACATATCTTGTCAGTTTTGTACAATAAAATTTAATGATACCCATCTTGTGCTTTGTTGTCAAGCATAATTGTGAATTATTTTAAACAGGGTAGTACAAATTTAATGTTACCTGTGCCAAAGGAATGATTCTGAATGGCAGTCAGCTGTTTGAAGTAGAGATCAAAATATAATCACTATCCTGACACAACTATTCTGCAACGAAATTCTCTCTTCTTAAGAGAAAGGGGTTAAAAAATTTTAATATTTTAAAATGTACCTGCAAGAACAGTGATTATCTGAAAAGATTAATACAGTGAGACGAAGGGGGGGAGAAAGCAGAAGGAATTTCTTTTGCAAATATTAACAAAGATCTTTTTCCCTGGTCACTTTCTTGCTAATAATATTTGCATAAATGTTTCTGTTCTCTTGACTGTCTAAACCTAGCGTTAGTCATTCACTTACCAGTTCCGCTTCACACTCAGAATGAACTGCATAATAAATTTGAAGTGACATTAAAGAATACCTGGTGAACATCTGATTGTTATATTTGAGAGTACTGTGCCGATGAGTGACACTGATTGTTTGACAAGTGTCTGAATTTCTCATTTCATTTATCTTAAATCATACTTAGAAGTGGATTTAAAACTTTGATTGGAAGAATGCAGTAATAATTTTTAAAAAAAGGCTAAGACTGTGATTCCGTGAGCAGATGAGTTAACATAACAGCTCACTGCTGCTCAAAGATCTCACCCCTCCAACTCCCCGTTGTACAGTTGTGTCCCTTGTCCTTGTTGTGGCACTTCCTGGAGATGATTAAAAACAAACAAAAAGAAGATGTGGGTGGATTTTCCCCCTCTGGTTAGTCTTTTGCCAAGTTAATGAGTTAAATCATCTCAAAGGGTCCAATGAGCGCAAGCGGATCATGGGAGTGGGACTTCACATCAAAAAAGAACTGTTAAATAAGCTCACCATGCTTCACGGAACTAGCTTTGACACAACATCATCTTTCTCAGTGTAGCAGCCCTCTGACTTTGGAAGTTGAGTTTCTGTGACAAAAACATGTTTGCTACCTGCTAGACGTGATGATTTCAAAACCTTGTAGGATGGAAGCTGGCTTACATCAGCAAAAAAAGTTTCAGAAGGCAATGGCTGCATTATCACTCTTGGCAATGACATAAAGGCAGTAAACAATTTTCACCTTGCGTCTGTAGACCCAAGGTACCGTTTGTAGCAGTAGCATTTGGAAGAGTAATATTTACGTGGAAACTGTGTCTTTGCAAAACTGCTGAAAAAATAAGAAAATAGCTCTATGGCATTATCTTGATGAATAAGCATATTTATATTCAGAAACCAGGAAAGGAGCAAGACTGCAGGATTAAACCCAGGCAAGCTAAAATTCTACCTGCTGACTATACATGCTATTGGGAAACAGCTTCCTGTGAGAAAACAAATCTGGGTTTTAATTAGCCCTTTCAGCAGCATGTGACAGAGCTACGTGCACACATATCCCCCACTGACTGATCTGTTGGGGATAGCTGGCTTGTTGTGTAGCTTTTCAGCAGGAAACATCATCAAGGTCTCACTGAAACTGTTATTTTCATGTGGCACTGGAACACTCATAAGTCTGGAGTGATTAATATTTTTTTCCTGAGTCAGTATTAAAACTATTCATCCACATCAAGCTTACATTAAAAGTAATTTGAATTTTATAAATATATATGTGGAACTAAATCTTATTTTTTAATTTTATTGAGAATGCACAGTTCTGAAATAAAGCCTTTACTTTGATTAGGGACAAACCTCCAAAGAATATTTTCAGTACAACTATTTTATCTTGTTGGATTCTAATCTGTTCCTGAGATGCCCAATATGGAGGAAAAAAAAAAGTACCTTTTTTTCCACTTTAAAAAAAGTTGGTTTTACTTTGTAACACTTTACAGGATAAATGAAGCAAGGCTGATTTAGTTACCTGGTATATCTGTGAACTAGTCTTGTATTATCTTTGTGAATCAAACTTAATATTCTAAAGTAATAGGACTTATTTCACGTAGTTTAACAAATACTAAATGTACCTGGAGATAATTAAAAACAATAAAATAGAAAATATCATGTGTGCTGTTAATCCAAGAAACTGCAAAATCCCTGAGGTCCATATGCATTAATGCTTAGGAAAACCAGTCTCAGAAAAGGTAGTCGGCCATGTAATCAGTACTGCCAGCTGACAAACACATCCTTGTCCTGCCCATTAATGAGTATGTAACTTGCTACAGCTAAGTTACATTGCCACAGCTAAGTTAAATTACTTATAGAGGCAAGCAATTTTTTTTCCTTGTTAGACATTTTGAAGGACTTCTCTTGGCTGGCCCTTGAAATTGCTTTTAAGATAGATGCTTTCATCTATGCCATTGTGTTAAAAATAACTGAAAATACAAACAGCCATTTACAAGGGGAGAGGGAGACAGAAAGTCAAGAACAGCAAGAATTCAGCCCCTTGACAAAGCATGAAGTATCTCATTGACTTCAGAGTCACAATGTTACTCACTGACTGGATGTGGCAATTCAGGAGTAAATAAAAATCTAAATTTGCTGGCACTGAAGTATCAAAACTTGGAAGCTACATAAGTCATGCTTTCTCCACAGCATAAAGGTAGGGCTGTTCCCTTCCTTCTATTAAGTAGTTGCAGTGAAACCCATGAAACTACTTGTATGTGTGGGAGAACTATACCTCTTATTTTGATTTACTGTTAGACTCAGGGATAATTGGCATACTTCTGCATAATCTAATAAGCCTAAATACCTTTGGCATTGAAAACAGAAACACTCTTACCTTACAATGCTGTTTTTCTTCCAACTGCTAGAGAGAAAACCTTAGTATATGTTATTGTCAGAATGTAAAGATCAGGGCAGAGATTTGTCTCTCAAGACTGAGGGACTGTTCTGGCTGACAAGCATGCCTCTGTTACAGCTGAACCCTGCAGAATGGGCTGTTGTGCAAACAGCTGGCTGCACTAGACATGTAATGCTGTGTATACCCAGGGCGGCGAGTATACACAGCGCCAGGCATCATGTTGTTCTTGCAAACACAAAAGCTTGAACTAAATTATTTTTCTGTCTGGAGATGTCCCTTTACCTCCTTCCTAGTAATAATACTAAGGGGAGACACAATGAAGCACTCAAGTTTGGACCTTTCAAGTTAGGTTAGGCATACATCACAGCAGCCTTTAGAACTGCTAATCCATAGATGGGTTTTGGGAAATTCAAAGAATTTGCAACCGGATAAATAATACTCAGCACTGATCAAGATCCTACCTTTCCCAAGTCAGAAGTCTACATAATTTATTTCAGGATCGTGACTTAACACGTACAGGTTAATCCTCCAGGAATACAGGGCTCTCCATGTCTCCTGGATTCCAACTGCTTTGCTACTGAATGTATTTCATGCTATTTTTACCTGAAAAAGAAAAAAAGATATGGGTAGAAAATTAGGACATTACTTCCTCTTATTTTCTTATTCAGTGGGACTTGCTTTTCTTTAACCTGTAAAGGAATATATATGTATCTTTGGAAAACTATATCTTATATATAGAATAATATATAGGAAACTGAATCACAAAGGGATAAATACATCAAAAGGATTTGGTATCATAAATTTCATTTGTGATTTGATACCACCAGAATCCTGGGCTGTACTGATTTCCTTTCAGTTTCTCTTATTTTTGTATTTTATATAATACATGGATGGTACTACCGATGCAAACAGGAGCAGATGTTCTCAGATTTTTCTCCAGATCCCAATTCCCTCCTTCCAGTAATTCCTGGGCTTACACTGCTGCTGCTACCACCTTCAAAAGCTGTGCCAGGAGCTCTCTCAAGCTTTGGGAACTGTTGCTTTCCCATGGAAGAAGATTCTCTGGCTTCTCTGAACTGGGAAAAGATGGCACATGAATGCAAAAAAGGGTCTAACCAAGCATGATCCAGATCCCTCAAGAGTCTGCCATTCAAGGTGGATTCGCTTCAGCACACTGACAACAGAGAGCAGCTTCAAAGCTCTCACTCCATTACAACGAAGTTTTCCAGGTTTGGAGTTGCATTTGTTGTCTGGGTGTGTCCCAAGTTCATAAAATATATTTTCGTAAAGAGTTCGGAAAAAAGAGCATCATAGTGATATCAGAATTTTAACTGAGAACAATTCAGTACTGCCAGTTCTTCTGTAACAAATCCATGTATTATATAAAGTATAATATGGAAATATAAGTGTAATGCTTGTTATTAAAAGTGCAATTCAATGTACATGGTCACAACAAATGTTTACTTTTTTAATTGTTACAGAATTGTTTGGATCAGTACCTTGTTATCATTGTGTGAACGATGCCTTGTAAAATAAATGGAAACGCAAACAAAATGGGAATAAGGTGCTTATTTTCATAAGCCATTTACTTAAGAAACAGCTTAAATCTGTTTGCAATAATAAACAGCTGCTGTGCCAGGTCTTCTGATGCAGGTCACTCCAGCCGGTTATTTTCAAGCAGCACTACTGCACTAAGACACAATGACTCGACAGACTAGCTGTCCAAAATGTGCGCATGCTACATAGCTAATTCCAACCAGTTCGTTAGGATAATGTACTCATTCACAAGGGGTGACCTGTTCCACAGGAGTCTGACAGACAGGCACTGTGCTAGAGAGCTAACGGGTCACCTTGGTCCTCTGCTCCAAATGCTAGTCTGAGGTTTCCAGCACAGAGAATGTATCGGTAAATGTGCTTTTCCTAAAGGTCGTTGATATATAGCAATGGGGAAACAGAAGTTGTTGTTAAGGGTTTCAGGCTTCCCTGGAAGTACACAAGAGAAACAGGCAAGTTAGCCATGAGGCTGCATGCCTGAAGGAAGAGACATAGGGAGCAGAAGGAGCCAGCAAGAAACTGAAAACTGACTTTGGTAACAGAGAAGCATGGCTGAGCAAGAACTGAACAGAGTGGCATTTAGGGCAGTCAAAAGTATTCAAGTGCTTTATAAAACCATTCTTCTATGGGAACAATTGCTCTAGGATTTCTTTTTTATTGAGATGAACAGCCATTGTTCTCAGATAACTGGAAAAGCACACAGCACTTCAGGGGAAGATACGAAGGCATAAGAGGTAGAAAAGCTGAGGATTAAATACTTCCAACTAGTTAATTTACCAGACATAACATTTTGTATTGATTTACCTCCACGTGACTATCCAAAGACAGTTTGCCATCAGTTGCTATCAATGCCTGCAGCCAGAAGGAATGGCTACTATCTGCTAGATAAAGAGGCCACATCCTTTCAGAGCCTTCTCACATGCTTCTTCCCCCTGTCCCCAGAGCCGATGAGTGCTGAAGATCATGCTGCACTGTATTTTGTCTGCCAGACAGACTAGACCAGGATCTTGCAGTTGAGTTTCAGTACTGCTACTAATTCTAACCTAGCTCCTTTTCCCCCTCCTGATGCAGGAACTGTTCTGATTCTTCTCCCCCGAGAGAAGGCCTGCCACCTGGCTCCTTGTCAGGATGTGCAGAAGAAGAAAACTTGGCTTTCTCAGGCTCTCTTCCGTTTCCAGCCAGGGGAAGATGCAGCATCCAGATGCTACTGCAGCTTTATGCAAAGGAGAGCTGTGTGGAACTTGTTTTTACATTACAAGAGTGACAACTCTTCCACGTGGAAGCTGCCACTCAAGTGCAAGTGCCACAGGCACCGAAATGCTCCTGATTTAAGGAAACAAAATAAACACTGGTTTTAAAAAAATCTCAAGGAAAAAAAAAAAGCAAATTACAGGCTCACTTACAAATGCATTTATGTATTAGTGAAAGCATTTGCTCCTCTAGCCAGAAATTAAATTATAAAGCAAAATTAATTTAAATTCTAAAACTATGAGCACTTCCTAATATAAGACCACAACTGAGAGTGGAGAAACTCAAAGATTAGTAGCTAAGGAAAAAAACACAGAAAGTTTTTTCTTGTCTCAGTGGCTGCTCAACAGAGAGATCATAAGGAAACAATTCCTGAGTAAGCAACTGCCCTTAACCAATTAAATAACATGCCACCGAAGTAAATTCCAGATAAAATTTGAAAATTCCAAAGTATTTTCCAGATAAAATCAACTAGCCCAGCTTCAAATGCCATTGCTGAAGATGCACAGACTGAAGCTCAGTCCTATGAATATTAAACATAACCACAGAGTTAGTTACACAGATCTTTCCTGACCCTTTCTCAACTGCAGATCTTGACACGCTCGACCAGAGTGTTAAACACTTCACGACGTCTGTTAAAACTGCTTTGTGGAATGCAGACTTGAACATAAATCCTTGGCCTCAGATTTTCTACAAATTTACCTTCATTTGATCTATTCTTCCCTCTGTACCTCTGCAAATAAAACCTCTTTACAGATTAATTAATTCCTGGATGTTCACTTTAGAAGAGAAAAAAACCCTAAGCCAATAAATCAGCAAATGAGCTGGCATTCCTCAATTTAGTAAACCAGATGTTATAACTGGCATCCTCTTTTAGAGAAATCTATTTTTTAAACGCTGAAGGGCTGTATCCTGCCTTGGGTTCCATTGTTTATAAAAGACATCTGGAAGCAAACGCTGACTCTTCCACTTACCTGCTTACAGAAAGATTGCCATTGCCTTTTTTTTTTTTTCCCCTCTTGGAAATTTTAATGCCCGTCTGGGACCCGGGGATAGAGAGAGAACCTTTTTTGTTGTTGTTCAGTGCGCTGGTTTAGTAACGGTGGTGAGAAACGCCTCACTGTACTTTTTTTCCCGGGCAACTGCAACCGAGGTTGCAGTACTCGGGAAGGTCATGTCAAATCTTCTCTAAAAAGAGTGACGATCGCGCTCGCATAGGAGACCCACCCGCCTGCCCGCCCGGGCACCGCCGCCGCTCGCCTCGGCCGCCGGCTCCCAGACGCGGTCGAGGACGGGAGAAAACCCGCCCGGCGGCGGAGCCTGTCAGTCGCCGCCTCCCGGCCGGCTGCCGCCTCAGCCACCGTCGGGGCACCGCTCCCCGGGCCCAGCACAGGCGGGACGAACCCCCGCTCCCTCAGGGCGGCAGTAACGGCCCGCTAACGGCCGCACGGCCGCGCGCCCCGCTCTGCCCCTCAGGGCCCCGCGGCGGCGGGGAGGCACGTGGCCCCGCCCCTCGGCCTGGCAACGCGGCTGCTGGCTGCGCGTCGCCATGGCAACGCCGGCGGGTGACGGCGGGGGGTGTCGGACGAACCGTTCCGCTCACCCAGCGGAACGGGCGAGGCTCGCGGCGCGCGCCTGGTGGCGGCGGCATTGCGTCACGTCCGCGGCGCGGGCGCTCGCGCGCTGTGTGGGCGGGGTGGGAGGCCGGAAGGTTCCAGAGGGGTCGTGGGAGCTGCTGCCGCCGGGGGGCCGCCGCACGCGACATGGCCGCAGCGCGCGAGGAGGTGAGCCGGCTCCCTCCTCCCCCGCGGGTTCTGACTGGAACCGGCGGCGAACCCCGCTCCGCGCCGGCGGAGGCCGCGGGCCCGGGCTGGGGGGGCGCGGCGCGGCCCGGTGCGGCGCGGCGCGGCGCGGCCCGGCCCGGCCCGGCCCGGCCCGGCCCGTGCGAGGGGCAGTAGTCTGGCCGCAGTTAGGAGGCGTGGGCCGGGCAGCAGCCGGGGGGCGGCAGGGAGCCTTCAGCCTGGGCGTTCGCTGAGCGCTGTAGGTGTCTCTCCCTGAGATGGTGCTGTGGGCTTTTAGCATAATCCAAAACCTGTTGAGGACCTGTTCCAACTGTCGAACTTTTATCGGTTTCTGTTGTTTTTTAATTTTTGAAAGCTTAAACCTTGAAATATATGCTGGTCGAGAAGTGAAAACATGAGTGGCCAGGGAGTGAGGAACGGGTGGCATCATGCTTAACGGCGTGTAGAGGGAAAGGAAACTACTGCCTTGATAAACCTGAAACTGCTACATCTGGGAAATTTGAAAGTTGCCATGACTGAAAGAGCTCAACTGTGAACTTTGTGTAAAAAGCACCGTATCTAATATATACATGCGATCTTTTATTTTTGAACCAGTTACAGAAAGATTTGGAAGAAGTTAAAGAATTGCTTGCAAAAGCCACGAGGAAGCGACTTTGTGATGTCCTGATGACAGAGAAACACAAGCTAGAGCTAGAAATCAAGAATCAGCCTCCATCGAAGCCAAAAGTTGCGGCAGAGGAAGAAAAGTTGTCACTGGGAGGGTACACGGTGAAAATAAACAATTATGGTAGGCTTACATTTCTGAACGCTTAGAAGAGCTCCAGCATGTCTCTGAAGAGAAGGCAGGGTGGCATTAGTGTGAGTTACATTTGCCACTTAGCATTATAGAGACGCCTTCTTCAGTGTTTATTTCACACTGGAGACCCCACTTTAAAAGCTACTATGTGCTTACTGTGCCATCCCAACCACAGTGTGTATTAATTCTGTTTGTGTGATAGTACTGGTGGGATGCATTAATGATCCCTGGTGTACCAACTAGTATTTTTACTATTGCGTAGTGCTTAGCAGGAATGAAACAGTGAGCTTTGGCTTCTTTGCTTGCCATGTAGGTGAAAGGAGAGAGAATTGCTCAAGATATTTGTCGTGCGGGGAGCAGGGAAAAAAGTGGGTCAAGGAACCTGCAGCAAAAGCAGACAGCTCCCTGACTCCCCCTGCACAGAGAGAGTTGCTCTCCTTTTCCCTGAGCTGATTCATGGCATTTGTCAGAATTTGCAGGAATTAGGGAACAGGGCTACATGTGAGGACCTCCTTTTGCTCTCAAATTATTCTTGCATAATTCATGTCTTTCCCTTATCCCTCTGAAGATTGTTTCAGTAAGGCAGAGATCCTAGTCATTGCTAGGGGACTTTGCAGAGGGAGTTGGAATGGAACAGATGAAGTTTATGGAGGAAAGGTAGAACTTAATCTCTTTTTTTCACTTGCAGGTTGGGATCAGTCAGATAAATTTATTAAGATTTACATATCTTTAAATGGAGTCCAGAAGCTTCCAGCTGAGAATGTGCAGGTGAATTTCACAGAGAGGTGAGTTCATCTTGTTGCACCACGCCACAGGGGAGAGCATGGGTGAAAAACACGATTTGAAATGCAGGAATGTGTTGAGTTCTGTTCTGGATCAGCCCTTACTCCCCACCCCCTTTTTTCTTTTCTTAAACTTGAGCAGTATTAGCTTTTAGTAGCACTTAGCACATACCCTTAAGTATAGCTCTCCTTAGAGGGTATCAGAGTATTTTCATTTTACAAATGCTTGTTGCACCTCATCACGCTTGACAGAATATGTAGTGTTAGCCCTTTTTTTTTGATGGTGATAGCACCAAAGTGTACATTAAGTAAATCTGCCTTTCCAAGGTTGTAGGAGATCAGTGAGGTAGAAACAACCCTAGAGATCTTGATTTGTTGTGAAGTCTGGACAGGTCTTTTTAAGTCCTCAGTCCTTCCAGCTGAAGATTTGAGAGCCCTGGGAAGAAAGTAATTCAAGCCTGTTGACATGCTTTCCAAAGAAATATGTCTGCTAAAGGGCTTTCAGACCTTGTTTTTGGTGGCAAGGCACAATAGTCTCACAATGATCGGAATATTTGTGCCCTTCTTCCCCCACTTTCTGGTTCCAGGTCATTCGATCTGCTAGTGAAGAATCTGAATGGGAAGAACTACACCATGACATTCAACAACCTCCTGAAACCCATCTCTGTGGAAGACAGCTCTAGAAAGGTCAGTGTACCTCAGCTGTTAGAGATGTTTAGGTCCCTCACAAAGTACCATGTTCATTGCCTGACTAGTTCAAGAGACCCAGTGCTAACCTTCAGTCCCTCCCTTCTGTCTGTAAAGTCTCTTCACTGTGAACGTGATTCTTATTGATCTGTAATTGTCATAACTGTGGAATTGTTCTCTGGAATCCATGGGCTTCTATTTCAAAAGATCATGTCTGGATATTGTATGCTTTTTCTAATAGCTTTCCAACAGGATTTCAGAAATAATTAAGCAGAAAATTCCACTAAGCATCCATTTGCATCCTTGTGCTTTTAAATACCTCTGAGAAATTCTTTGCAATTTTAAGGTCCAAGAGACTTGTCAGCAGACCAAAATCTTGGGAAGCTTAAATCGGCTTAATACACAAAGCAATGTCTGGAACCTGCTCTGCCTTTGTAAGGGGGTGTTGCTCCAGAATTAAACACTAGTAACATTTTACCGCTGATAACTGTAACTGGTGATAGCATCCTTACTGTGCTACTTGTAGCACCTCTCTGGGCTTAGGGATGTGTCAAATACCTTGTGCACTGCACTTAGTGACATCAGAGGTAAAGAAATCATGGTTCAATTTGAAATTGCCCTAAAACTAGGAGAGTGTAAAATTAAAAAAACTGAAATAAATGACGGTGATGCTCTAGTGACTTCTAACACGGCATAAAAGCGAGCAGTGGTCACGTACTTGCTAAGCTAAAGCTCCAGCAGACTCTCGTCTGCTGTGGCACGCAGGAGTTCTTTGCAAAATTTAGGTCAGGGTTGCAATTAAACAGGCTTTGCTTGTAACTTGCAAATGTATTGCAAGATTAAGCAATGCCCTAAAACTAGTTTCTTACCCTTGGAGAAATAAATTGGGAGAGTCTCTACCTGAACTTGGTATTCTTGGAGAAGTCTAGTAAATTAAGCCACCCTTTACCAGCTAGTCCTGGGTACTTTTAGCATCCTGAGAATCACTGAATGGTGTTTCTGCAGCACTGTATGTTCTTCTTTATTGGTACTATAGTTCTGTACTAGTAGTATATTAATCACACCATTTAAATTGGCCACAACGACGTTAATACTTTGTACCCTGAAGCTGAGTACGTACTATAATTTCTATATGCTACACAATAATCAATAGCTGAGATAAATGTTACAGGAATTTGCGAGTATAGAAAGAGGTTTATGTTATAAGCTAACCTTATTCATTGTGGTTGTGACTAGCGTCCCTTTATGAAGCATTCTGAATTCATGCCTTGCTGTTCACCATACAGATAAAGACAGACACGGTCCTTGTGATGTGTAGGAAGAAGCGGGAGGAAAAATGGGATTGTCTCACTCAAGTGGAAAAAGAAAGCAAAGAGAAAGAGTAAGTGTCTCCAACCCTCCATCTTGTTTTCCATTTCTTGTTCTCCAGATTGCCTTAGGACTGACTGCCAGGAGAGCAGATCTGTACTGTACTGACTGGGCAGTCAGACTATGAGAATTGCTATTCTGGGGAACAAGCCCCTAAGATGTTTGAGAATCATTAGGTTGGGACTTTTTTGGTACTAGTAGGACTGGCAGTTGGAGGAGATACACTTTGGGTAGCTGTTTGCCACTCTTCTACTGTTTCATTGCTAATGGTGAAGGCTGCATCATAGGAAATACAATAGACAAGACCTGTAGTGAGAGTGCTAAAGGTAATCAACCAATTAAAGATTTGTTTATATTTTGATGGCTGCATTCATTGCAAAAACTGTTCCAGTGAGGTTGGCTTTTTTTTAGGTTAAGTGTATATTATATAGAAACACATATATATTCCCTGCAGCTATGCTGGTTGAAATAATTCTTATTTTGTCACCTGTCTGTGAAGTGCCAGCACAAAAACCCAAGCAGCCTTTTGGCAAAACAGGTCTTTGTTTACCAAGATCATTATACAAAGTCTCAAGCTAATTTGTATCATTTCAAGTGCTTGGGAGCAATCCTACAAGCAGCTTAGGCACTGTATATATAAGGGTGGTAAATTACAGCAGGAAACACCTGGGCACAAGAGACTTTTAAAATATATATATTTTTTTAAAAGTTGTATATTATATAATAATTTTATATTATTTTACAATATGCACACATGTTCTTCTCCAGGAGAGAATGTGTATACCCACTGTGAAGCATGGAAACACTCACTGTCTCAAAAGTTATGCCTGCCAACAATTATTCATTTTGTATATGTTGATAGGATGATTTGCTAAAACTGATTAGTCCTCACTAACCATCCCTGAATCAAGAGCAAAAGTACCTTCCCTGCTCAAAGACATCACTGGAGATTAAGAGAAGGCGACTTGACTACTAATGCACATTGCTGGAGGGACAGGGTCATTTTGTTAAACCTGTACCTTGTGCAGAGAAGTCCTGCACGCTGTCCAGCCTGTCACCATTAGTGTTGCTGCCTTACTCCAAGTGTTGAGGATTTACAGGATGACAAATGAGTCGCTTCAGAAATACACCTCATGCTTAGGTCCGTGAGACTGGTGGTTAGCCCTGTGCTTGGGGAACTTGCTCCCTCTGCTGATCTATTTTGATCTGCATGTTTTTCAGGTAGCCTGCAGAAACCAGGAAGTACCTAAGGGATTTTAGAAAACAGAACAAAAAGAAACAATTTTGCCAGAGAGGGCATTATGTATAGTCTGGTAATGTGGGACATGTCACACCCAGGTGTTTACCATGTGGGTGGCACTGTTTGTCAGCTGGATTCTTGAGAAAATTTATTTGAAATGCAAGGTGTTAGAAAACCAAGTCGGTTAACCTCTGGAGATAATCTAAAAACATGGGAAGCAGAAAACGCCTTTTGGGTTGTGAATGCAGTCACTTCAAAGAGCTCAGTGTGGTCATGACAGCACAGACAGATGTTGGCACTTTCTGTGTCTGTTATATTCCACTGCTGCTTCCTAAAATTAATTTTGGGTGGTGCTTCCAGGGTCATGTTTACTGCAAAATGCTTCCTGTCATCCTTAGTGGGACAGCTCTAGGTATACTACTCAACTTGCAGTTAGTTTAAGGGTACTCTTTAGGATTCTCCCTACTCAGAAGCTGACTGAGGTGTGACTGAAGACTGCCAGGGTGTATAGGCTTTGCCAAAGCAAATCCTCACTGTTAAACCAGGATGTTTCAAACAAATATTAACGTTTAATTTTTTGCACAAAATTGTTGGATATACCTGATCTTCTCATATGTATCCGTCTTGCAGGAAGGCTGCCTATGACACTTCAGATCCTAGCGAAGGGCTTATGAACCTTTTAAAAAAGATGTATGCAGAAGGGGATGATGAAATGAAGCGCACCATCAACAAGGCCTGGGTTGAAAGCAGAGAAAAGCAATCCAAAGGGGACATACCAATGGATATTTGAGAGTACTCTAAGGGCCGCCTTAATACTGATCTTCCATGTGAGACACGCTGTGCTGCAAAGATCATTGTTTACACAACCTTCCTCCAAGCAAAGACAGTCATTTTCCATTTCAGGTTGGAGAAAATATTTAAATAAAGTAGCTTATAAAGCATTTCCTTCAGTCAAGTGGTTCACCATTTCCTGAAGAGTGAAGCATAGGTATATCCTTACCCCTTATCTGAAAAAGCATCTCAGATAAGTGGAGAGTTGTGAAACTGAGAACAGAATCTAAAACAGGAATTCTAAACTAGGATGGGTCATGGCCTCTCTGTTGCAAGTGACAGCTGTACCCACCTGGTTGCTGGGGTTAATGTCACACTCACTATGTGGGGTGTGTTTTTTTGGTTAGATGTGGGGAAAGTATGTTGAACTGTAAAGCATGTCACAAAGGGAGAAATGCTGAAGAACCACTATCTCGAGCACTTGCTAGTTAAGCAGTGGTGTTAATCCTGTGGTATTAAAATGTAATGATTACTCTCAGAAACTAATTACTGGCTGTTTAACCAGTTTAATTTTGAAAATGAAAGCAGCTCTTGAGCGCCTATTCTAACTGTGACCTCCTTGGGGTGTCTTTGAGGTGGCATCAGTCGCAGGAGGGCAGTGAGCTGCTGATGCTGGATAGTGAGTTTGCCCTGGCTCTAGCAGTATATGAGGAAAACAGAGACAAAGCTCCACTTTCTCCTATCAACTTTCAAGGGGTTTAAGGTAACAGTAAGAACTATATTGACATAGCTTATACTCCAAACTTTGACCCAACTGGGGGTGATGGGGTTGCTGTCAGTTTGCTGTCTGTGTGCCTTCCATCTGGTGGTAGTACTGTTTTACTTGGCCTGTTTATTGCAGCCTCCAGCCCTACTGCTGGGGAGGGGGACAGAGTAGCCGTTTCCCCTTTATTGCCCTGCTTTGAAGAAGAGTACAGGGCAAACATGAGCTTAGCAGCAGGCTTGTTGCTATTGTTGTTTCCTTCCTGCTTCCTTCTCATTTGTCTCCCAAGGACAGATTTGTTTGATGTTCCCTGATGAATTCAGGAAGCCATTACGCTCCTATTACAGTCTGGACTAGGACTTACTTGCTATGTTGTTCTTAAAGCATTGGACCAAGTGCTGCACTGTGAGCAGGAGATAAATACTAGCACGTTGTCGTTTCTAATAGGTCCTTCATCCACTTTGTCTGCTTGTTAATATGCATATATTAAGTTTGCATGGCAAGGGTATCTGAACTTGAGGCCATGTTTTATTTTCATTTAAAAGTTGTTTTCAGTTCATGCTCATCCTTGTTCATGGCAGAATACTACTTTGCCCTGTTGTACAATTTCATTTATGCTTTTACCCACATTACCATGGTGAACTTACCGTATGGTGGCAAAAAAACTGCTTAAACAAGCCTTGTGCTGTATGTCTTTATTTCTGACAAACTTCAGCTTAGTTCTGCAACAACTAGGCAGTGATTATTTTTCCCCCCCTCAAAATAAAACTGCCTCTCGTACAGACCAGCTTAGCGCAGTTATGCTGCTTCTTGTCAGCCGATACCGACTGCAACCCAGTAAGAGAGTTTAATGAATCAGCATGGCTTCTCATCCTTTCCTTAACAGTTTGGTATTGATGCTGGACTCTTAGACAGGACAGTCTTGCTTTAATTACTTGAACACACAAACTGAGCCTGTTTTGTGTTTTCTGCCTGAATGTATATCCATGCGGTGATCTACCACATAGCCCTCTGTATCCCAGACATCTGAGCATGGTCAGCAAAATGGCGGAAAACAATTCTGCTGAGCCTCCAACGCCGCTTCACCCCCCGAGGGCGGGATGTCAGGACACACCTATTTCGGATCCTCACAGGGCAGCTGTCTCGGGGCAGGTCAGCAATCTCTTTATCAGCCACTTCCTAAAACAGAAGACCACAGCATAGAGTTTATCTGTGTTCCCCAGGATTCCGAGAGGGCTTATTGCCAGACCTCAAAATTTAGCTGTAGAGTAGGTACCACCACAAGCTTCTCTACCACCTCATGAGCATGCTTTGCTATTTGATAGGGAACTTGCACCTGTCTTCCTCACTTGACCCTTTCTTTCTGGACATCCTAACAGTGAACGTAAAATGATCCACATGGAGACCCCAAAGTTAACCTTACCACACAAACTGAACAACTTCATGCTAATAATTATCGTTAGTCAAAATCTGCTTGGCTTTGTCGATGTTGCAGGGTGGGCTAGTCCTTTAAGATGAGCTGAACTTAAATATATATTCTTTATTAACTGCCTTCCCAGGTAATATGCTTTGATGTCAGTAAAAGGAATCTCATATAGTATACTTTGGAAAGAGCTACAGGCAGAGGAGGGCAAGTCAAAGTGTCTCTGTTCTAATGAGAAGACTTAAGAAAGGTCTTTCCGTGTACCACAGAGCTCAACAGTTTTCAGGAAGCACCAGCAGCTGAAAATGGAATTTCAGCAGAACAAGTGAGCTCAGCAGGGAAATGCAGCCTTAAGGAAGTCGCTTGAGGCTAGGTAAGCGTCCCTAGCTGCAGCATTCTTAATATATTATTTTCCAAAGGACAGAAGGGCTCAAAAGAATCCTGTGTTCAGTCATGGTAGGAAGTCACATCTGGAGGTAAAAGGAAGGTCTGAGGCTGGACGACAAAAATTCCCATTATGTTGCAGGAGTGCTGAAAAGCAATAGTGTAAGGCTATCTTCTAAAGGGATGTTTGCCTTCAAAGGAAGATGGCATCAAGACAGCAGCAATGTGACTTTCAGCTTCAGTAACAGCAAGGTCAGTAGGACTTCCTGTCTTCAGAACATATTTCAGTTACTGTTTTTGTCCAGTTGTGCAATCTCATGTGCATATATAGCTGTATATATACACTCTATCTAGTACAGCTAAACATTTGTAGTATTTTTTTGGACTGTTTAATTCCTGTGATTTTTTTCAGAAAACAGGCTATACTTTCAGAGACGACTTGTAGCTTAATTTTTAAGACTTTAATTTTGGAGCCCAAATAACATTTTGTAGAGGAGGAAAAAGCTACTTTCCTGGAGCCTTTCTTCAATCTAACTGCTTCTGTGACCTTGTGACTTCAAAAGGTGACAAAAGCAGCTGAGGAATACCAAAGCAAAGCTAGCTGCAATTCTTCCCCCTGTCCTGTAAGGGCATCCAACGCAGACTAGACTTGCCAAGAGCATGGTACGGTCAATATGTAAAACCAGATTAATACACTTTATCTCCCAGAATGTTTAAGGGTGAAAGGATCTCCCCACAACTAGGCGTGGCCAGATCAAATACATACAGGAATATTGTAAGAGTATTTCTGATACTTGCAAATGTTTTTAATGCTTAGTAAGGAAGGCTGAGAGCATGGCAGTGAATACGTGCATTTTTAAGAACAGATGCAACACCCAGATCTGATGCAGCTTTTACATGCTTGTAGCTCAGACAAGGAGTAAAATTAAGTATTTCTAATTGAACAAATCGGTGGTTTTGGCTGGATCAGGCTTCCAGGTTTTTAAATAAGCAAAAAAAATTTAAAATTTATTTAGGAAACTATAAAAGGAACCATATAATATCCCATATTATCGGACATAAGAAAAATAGTTTTCTGAATGTACATTAGTGACAGCTGTGAGGGGAAAAAATGAGACTTTATCGTACGTAGTCCTACATACACTGCTTACATGAGAAGCACTGGTTTAAAAAAAAAAAAAAACCAAACCACAACCCAACACACAAGCTCTAGTCAGGAGAATACACTGTTGTTGTAAACACCCCCAAAAGGCAGAGGCTCTGAAGATGCCTGGGTGCCAGCAGTAACTGTGCAATGTAACACGATTCTGTGCTCATGAGTTAGGGAAATGCAAGCGTTTGTGACCTGGCACGGCCGCTCGGGTCTGCGAAGCGGCCGCTGTGGCCCTGCACACGTCACGGCAGTACGAGCCATGCACGGGCTCGTGCCCTGCCCTGGCCGGGCACAGCTGCGGGCCGGCTGCCCGGTACCTGCAGCTCCTTGGGAAGGATGGTGTTCTTCCGGATGGCGTTGATCCGCAGCCTCTCGTCTGCGTACTCGTACGCCAGTTTCCTTCTCTTGACGTCCCGCAGCATCCTCCAGTCCACGTAGTAGCTCCGCACTTGCCTTGTGCATAGTGAGGGGAGAACCTAATTAAAAAAATTAGGTTTAGAATACCCACCGGTTGTACGTACAGTTTGCCCAATTCAAGTATGAGTTATTCTCATAAACGTCTCTTTGTCAGACTTTTTCAAATGACATTCTTGCAGCGCAGCTCCTGCCCAAAAAATGCAGGGTGTGATCCAGTTTACTTCACAAAAGCCAGCAAGGAATTTACGGTATCGGAGACACAAATAACCCCGAAGTTACATCCATCCCCCCCGCGCGGTTCCCGCCACCGGCGAAACCCGGGGCTCAAGCGAGGCTTGGGCTGACGCGGGGCCGAGCCGGCCGCCACCGCCCCCAGCGGCCTGACAGCACCGCGGCATCCCCGCCAGGCCCTGCCCGCTCCCCGGTGCCTCGGCCGGGCGGGACACGGGCCCGACGGGGAACAGGGGAGGGAGGCAGCCGGGCTGACCTGCCGAGCGGCCCGCAGCACCCAGCCCAGCGCGGAGGCCGCCATCTTCTCGGTGCGCAGCGGCGGGGCCGCGCATGCGCCTAGGCCTGGCGGGAGCGGGGGGGCTGCCGCCTGTGCGGGGTCCCGGTATGTCAGAGCGTCCCCTGCGTGCCGCCGTGGGCTCCCGCCTCGACGGGCAGGTCTTCGCTCTCCGCGTCCTTGCTTTGACGGTGAAGCTGTATTTCCAGTGCCTTTGCGGGCGGAAAAAAAGGAGAACGCAAACCGCTTTAGAGGGCTGTGCTGTATATCCCGGTGCTGGTGTCAGCCTCTCTGGCACCTCCGTCATTAGAGGGAGCTGGCATCTTCCACAGAAACCTCAGGATCCCACTTTGGGTGGACCAAAAGGATCCCAGGTTGGAGAGGAAAGTCTGTAAAAATAACAGGGGAAAGAGTCCCACCAGGAAAATGTGATGCAGAGACATCACACCGCGTTGTGGGGTCCCTATCCGGAAAAGCACATTTGTCCTGTATGCCTGTCATGGCTGTGTATTCGGTTATCTGCCAGCTGCTTTCCTAAATGTGGTTTTAGTTTTGTTTCTTAAGAGTTTCTTTGTCCACTGGCTTATCTATCTAGGACTATTCCTAAATTTATATCAGCGTTTTGCATTTTTTTCAACTCAAGAATTTTGGGTAAGTTACAGCATTTTACAGACAGAATAATTGTAACCCTGAACAATGAAAAATATATGGGAAATTCTGCTTCTGTTGTTCTTAACTGCCCTATTGTTTCATGAGAGAAACTGTCCTGTTCTACTGCTGAGACTTCACTTAGGCAGTGTTTAAGTCTACGTCCTGATTTTAGGGAGAACATCCATTAAGGTTTTGATGTTGAGTTGATAATTTTGATTAATTTTTCCATTCACATGAGCTTGTTAGCTACATCCAAAAAGTCATCTGAGAAGCTGGATTCTCTCTCAGTTTGTCATGCTGCTTGTTGTCTGTGTGCCAGCCATTTTACTTAGATGCCTGGTGCATTACAACAGTCCTGAAGTACCTAGGTATAATCTGGAAGAAGTGGCCAGATTGGCAGGCTAATGCAGTCAAATTTTATTATCCATGCTGCAGTCAGCAGCAACAGGTTCCACAACAATTTACCCACCTAGGCTGATGGTGCAGGTGATGGTGATCAGTGAAAAGAGGCCGTTTTTGGTGCTGATGAAGTGGTTAATTCTTCACAGCCTGTTCAGTTTCTGGCTGCCTTGCCAACCCAGGTGTTAACTACCCTGAAGGTTTTTGTCCTGTGGATGTGCCAAGCTGAAACCACTAATATCTGTTACACAGAGCATTAAACTGGCATAAGGGGATAGCTATTTTCACTTCTCCTTGCTTTAGATGGGTCTCGTGAGCCACAGAGAGGTGAGATGCTTGTCACTGGCCTCATTTTCCATCTCTCTGTGCTCCCTTCATACTCAGAGAAGCCAGAAAGCTGCTCTTAAACTTGCGTGAGGGTCTGTCTATGGAGGGAAATTGCAGCATCAGAAAGGGCTCAGTCTGCAAAGCCTGTGCTGCAACCCTCCTGTGAGCATCTAGTCTTCAAAACTCAGGCTGTTTGCCACTGTGCTTCCCAGTGATGTGGCGGGTTGATGCACGACTGGCTTGGAAGTAGGTTTCAGGTGTTTGCAGGGAGAGAATTTCAAGCTTTGTTCCCTGATGTTATTGTCTATAACTTGCTATTTTTGCAGCTTTCTGGCTGGTAAAAGCAATCTGTAGAATATCAGCAGAGCAAATAAAGCAGGGAGCCAGATGCGATCAAAGGGGATTTGGATGTTAGAGATGCATTCGTTTCTTCAATATTTTGTTCAGCTTCCCCTTGGTCTGTTAGATGGTCCAGATGAGTGAGGAACTGGTGAGTGCGGGAAGGAGAACTATTTCTTGGGCCAGGACTGAATCCCTCCCTTGCTCAATAGCATCACCCGTATAATCAGCACTTTTCCAGCTGTGGAGGTGGGACCATGCGTATTGCTTTGCAGCACTATCTTTCCTTTTCTGTAACAGGGTTGCTCAGGACAGTGTGTTTGGTGCTTACAGCTTTAAAAAAAACAAACTAAGTGAGAAAGTGTGGAGCCCCAGTGCAAGTTAGCGGTGTTTGCAGGGTTTGGTGCAGTACGCACGCTGTATTTGACTTCACCACGCTGTTGTAGCAACTGAGATTAGCAAGGGCTAATGATGTAAGTTGATAGCCCTTAGGGTGCTGCTGTCTTCAGCTCCCTCAGCACAGCTTCTGGTTGCAGTAAAGCAAAACAACTGGTCAGAATCTGAGGCAGTTTGTTAGCTAAAAACTAGGCTCAATAATGTACATGGTTAAAATAATCGTGTGGGTACCTTACCAATGCCTACAACATGTAATTTGCTTTCTTTTAAGTTCTTGAGGGGTTTTTTTAAGTATTGTGCTGGATAGTGCAGTGTTGTGTTTAATTACTGCTAGTTTTATAAGGTGTTTTATTTTCACTTTCTGTGTTACTCCACCTGAATTTCACATCATTAATACTTCAAAGGTGCTTGTCAATACATGGGTCTTGGCGATAATTCTGAGATGTTTGCTGCCAGATTTACAGGGCTGGAAAGGCTTTCTGGCTTTTGACTAGAAGTGGAGCATAAAATGAATAGGAAATGGTTCTTCCTGGTGGTGTGCAAGACTGATACCGAGTGGGGGAATTGCTCCCAAACCCAGCATGCTCCTTAGGCGGTTTGTGGGAGGGAAACACCCCGAGGTCTCTATTGGTTCCTTTCATCTGTTCCATGGGGACTTAAATTCACTGCAGGGGCTGGTGCTGGTTTGCAGCTGGACTGGGAAGAGGAGAGGATTTGGTGACCTTTCAGCTTGCTCAAATTATCTTTGCAAATGGTGGCTGTATCTGAAGGGCTCTGAACCAGACAGCTGAAAGTACTTGAAAGGTAAGAGAAAATTATTTTTATTTCCTTTGAGATTCCTGTTGTTTGTTCTGAATGAAAAACCCAACCAATTTTTCTCTGACTTCCTATAGTAGATGCTCTCCAAGGCTTTGAAAGCCTTACACAAACATCAATAATTCTGTATTATGGGCATGTATTATTATTGCAAAATGTATAGTAGTATTTAATGTCACTCCATTTTGAAGGGCTTAAGCTTTCCCCGTTTGTCTCCTCCAACCACATGAAACCACGTATCTGCTGAAGTAAATGGGAGTTTTGCCTTTGGCTTTAACGGAGCTAGGGTTTAACCTGGAAGGTAATTATTTTAGAATGCTTGTTCCTAGTAATTTCCATTTTAGGCTCTGATTTCTGTGTGACAATAGTTGTTTTAAAAGCCCTTCCTTTTGTCATGAGATCATGCTGGAATTTGATCACACTTACATCCTATAATTGCAACAAACACTCGGTAATTTTTGAATATTTTCTCATCCAAAACCTCTTCCTATGCCTTCTAGTGCACCTTTTCACAGACTCAGTGGTAGAAGCCAGTAGAAGTTCTTTACCACATAAAATGAAATATATCACTATTTCCACAATAAAAGTACTTTATTGATTATACTATTTATAATAAAAATGTCATTCATTGGATAAGTAAAATTGATCAAATACAGGAGTTACAAAATTTTTGAGCTGTGCAGGCAACAGAACAAGGATTTGCTTCAGGAAAGACTGACTGACTTAAACTGGCAGCTAATGATTTAACAGAAGGGAGCTAGGCCATTTGTTACAAAATGCATATTCATACAAACTGACAAATATGCAAATACTATTAAGCCTCTTTGCATTTTCTAATGAGCATGTAGGATTTCGGAAGCAATTTCTTATTCACGTATGAACAGTTAATACACCTTGCTTATCAGACATTGCAGAAGAATTAGCATGAAAGAAAAGGCAAATACAAGGATGACTCTAGAAGCACAGTATCTACCTGGCTGATTATAATTCTGTTTTTCTATTTGTTATTGCAAATCATCCCAAACTTCTGTAGTGTTAGGTAAGGTTCATTCAGTCTGGAAGTAAAAAAAGGTAGATACTTGCAAAAGAAACAATCTTGCTAAATTAATGGTTGCATTTTTTTTGTTGGCAGTCATTGGTTGCATTAATTGCAACCATTAATTGCATAAAGATTGCATAATATTGAAAACAGAATGCTGGCTAGGTTATTACAGCAGTTGCATCGAATGATTTCTATGACCAATACCAGAGAAGAGGAAGTCTGATGGAGAGCTTTCTAAAGCAGATGAGGTCTGGAACAGTAAAATAGTTTCACCACAGAAAATAAAGACAAATAATCCAATTGGTTAAACTAAATTATACTTATGGAAAGTCTGTAAAATTAGTACCTTGTCTCAGCTGAATGCCTCACCGAGAAAAATACATAAAGCAGAAGGAAAATGGGCTAGACTTCTTAGCAACTGAGTAGTAGTATCATAATTTTGGCATGTTTTGACCCTCCCTTCATTTTTGTCAGGCTGCTAACAAAAAATAGTAGCCCCTATGACTCAGTTCTGCTCTTTGGTGTTAGTGACTTGTGTCATTCTTTACATCTTGCAACACTTTTAGCAATAAGGAGCGCGACTGTATTCCAACTTAGATGAGCTGGTTTATCAACTTCTGTGCTGCTACATCTTCTTCTATATCTAAGAACACAGCTTTGCCATGTGCCTCTGTGCTGGTTTTGGTTGGGATAGAGTTAGTTTTCTTTATAGTAGCTAGTATAGTAGTTAGAAAATTAACTCTATCCCAGCCAAAACCAGCACAACCTCAGCAGATGCATTTGCTTCTCTCAGCAGAGGCTGATGCTACGCACTCCCCTGCTCCCACATTGTCATCTCCATGCTTTAAACAGTATGGCATTCTACAGTCAACATCCATTTGACAGCAGAGTGCATGATAAATATCCATCACTGGTAATGCTTGTGTCTCCTGAGCCTAAATGCTGCCTTCCTAGTGTTGGTCAGACAGGTCTGTTGCTGCTCTTCTTGAGAGTTATTCAAGTAAATGATGGCTGTTTGGGTATTGGCAGCACTTCTGTAAACTTGCTAAGGACTTTCTGACATGTCTTCTACTACTTGTTATTCCTCTTGTGTTCCTCAGGAAAGCCCCTTGGCTTTAGGATGGTTAAACATTCCAGTTTTCTAACTTGGCAGTTAGGAAACTGCCAGCTCTCATGCCTCTAGTACTGTGGTACAACTTGGCAGCTTCTGTTCTAGTCCTAGCATGCAAAATGCCATGCTCAAAAAATTGCACAATGTACTGTCCCTCGGTACTTAGAAAGCACAGGTCTCAGCCCATGGCTCCTTTCACTGCATCTCCTTTTTTCCTGGCTATTTTTCTTCAACTTTAATGTGTGTTGCTTATAGTGTTGTATTGTATAACTCTTTCTGCTTGGATATGTACATATTCTACTCTGCCCCATTTCTCAATCTTTGATCTTATAACTTTCTCTCTCCCTCTTCTGCAACCCTGGAGCTGTCCTAGACCTGCATTTCCTTTTTCCTATGACTACAAGTCCTCCTTTCTCTCCTCAGTCCCATCTCCACATTGCCTGGGTGGCACCCTGCTAAGTATCTACATCCATGTCTTTATCAGATCTTGCATTGATAGAAGCAGCTTCCAGTCGTGCATCTCCTATGGCTGACTGGGTGCTAGCAGAAGATAATACTGCAAAGGCCTATACCCCAAATCTTCAAGCACTGACCTGTAGGATGGAAAAAGACTTACAGAGTTAGATCACTGGAGTCTTTCACATAACTACTGTAGGTTCTCTCCAGCTTTGATCATCCCATGCTTTCCTCTGCAAAGGTTGAAAAGATGTGAGCAGGGCTTCTTCTATCCCTTTCCTTAGGAGAATATTCTGTGCCTAGTAGATCTGACTTAGGCATTCTTTCCTAAATTAGTCATTTCCCTAATCTGTTATTATTGCCAGCTATATGTTATGACGCGATACTCTCCATGAAGAATCAGTTAAACCCACTCTTTTTAACAGCAGGGGAAAATCTCTTTATTACATGATGAGGAAGCCAAAAAAGCTGTCCTCCTCTTTCATTATGCTTGAAAGAAATGCTTATGTTCAGGGGTTTTTCCTCCTGAATGATCTCCAGGCCCAGGAAAATCTGAGATCAATTTGTGGTTCCCATGAAGCCGTAATTAGTAATGACATCATGTTACAACAGAATGCTATTCAGCACTTGGTGCTGAGAGAAGGGATTTTGTGTGTGTCTGTGTGTGTGGTTGGGGGTGGTGGTTTGGGGGCCTCATCTCCAGGGGGTTGGAAGTAAACCCCGCAAACCAAAGCCATCGATATGGGATGGCCTACACAGCACCAGGCTTGCTGGTGTCAGATGGGATTCACCTTTCTCAAAGGGGGAAGAGGGTCTTTGCTTACAAGGTGATGGGCTCATTGACAGAGCTTTAAACTAGACTTGAGGCGGGAGGGGGATAATATCAGCCTTGCCCATGACAAGCTGTGGGATGACACGCCAAGGTTAGAGGGATGGGGTGCTAGCGAGGGCTCTCAGCCTGTTGCTCTGAGACGTGCTGGCTACACTGCAGCACACTTGAAGTCTTATGGAGATAAGCCAGGGGCTCCTGAGGTAATAGGAGCCAACAGGGAAACATCAGTGAAATACCTCAAAGGAATTAAGGGGTGTTCCCCTAAGAAAGTGACATGGCCAACAGCCCAGCTGAAGTGCCTCTACACCAATGCATGCAGCATGGGCAACAAACAGGAGGAGTTGGAAGCCACTGTGCTGCTAGAAAGCTACAACCTAGTTGCCATTACTGAAACTTGGTGGAACAAATCCCACGACTGGAGTGCAGCTATCAATGGCTGCAGGCTGTTCAGAAGGGACAGGCAAGGAAGGAAGGGCGGAGGGGTTGCCCTCTACATCAAGAAATGGAGAGAGTGTGAAGAGCTGTCTCTGAAGAATAGCCACGAGCAGGTTGAAAGCTTATGGGTAAGAATTAGAGACCGAGGCAACAAAGGGAACCTTGTGGTTGGTGTCTACTACAGGCCACCCGATCAAGGGGAGCCTATTGATGAAGCCTTCTTACTCCAGCTACAGGAGGCATCGTGCTCGCAGGCTCGTCTTGCTGGGGGACTTCAACCACCCTGACATCTGCTGGAAAAGTACCACAGCAAGCTGTAGGCAATCCAGGAGACTCCTGGAATGCATTGAGGATAACTTCTTAAGCCAGGTAATAGACAGTCCTACCACAGGGGATGCGATACTGGACCTGTTGGTCACCAACTCAAGTGAGCTAATCAGTGACATCAAGATTGGAGGCAGCCTGGGCTGCAGCGATCAAGCACTGGTGGAGTTTGCAGTCCTGAGGGATATGGGTCAGGCGAAGAGTAAAGTCAGGACCCTGAATTTTAGGAAAGCAAAATTGCAGCTGTTCAAGGAGTTAGTCAATAGGACCCCCTGGGAAACTGCCCTCAGGAACAAGGGAGCAGAACAGAGTTGGCAGATCTTTAAGGACACTTTCCATAGAGTGCAAGAGCTCTCAATACCCAGGTGTAAGAAATCAGGAAAGGATGGCAAGAGACTGGCATGGATGAGTCAAGACCTGCTGGTCAAACTAAAGGGCAAGAAGGAAATGCACAGGCAGTGGAAGCAGTGACAGGTGTCCTGGGAAGAGTGTAGGGATGCTGCCCACTTGTGTAGGGATGGGGTCAGGAAGGCCAAGGCACAGCTGGAGCTGAACTTGGCAAGGGATGCAAAGAATAATAAGAAGGGCTTCTACAGGTATGTCAGCCAGAAAAGGAAGGTCAAAGAAAGCGTATCCCCCCCGATAAGCAAGACTGGCAAACTGGTAACAACGGACGAGGAGAAGGCTGAGGTACTCAACAACTTCTTTGCCTCAGTCTTCACTGGCAACCTCTCTTCCCAAACCTCTCAAGTGGATGGACTGCAAGATGGGGACTGGGGGAGCAAAGTCCCTCCCACTGTAAGAGAAGATCAGGTTCGTGACCACCTGAGGGACCTGAACATACATAAGTCGATGGGACCTGCCAAGATGCATCCCAGAGCCCTGAGGGAATTGGCCGATGTAGTTGCCAAGCCACTCTCCATGATATTTGAAAAGTCATGGCAATCAGGTGAAGTCCCTGGCGACTGGAAAAAGGGAAACATTGCACCCATTTTTAAAAAGGGTAGAAGGAGGACCCTGGGAACTACCGACCTGTCAGCTTCACCTCTGTGCCTGGGAAGATCATGGAACAGATCCTCCTAGAAGCTATGTTAAGGCACATGGAGGACAGGGAGGTGATTCGAGACAGCCATTATGGCTTCACCAAGGGCAAGTCCTGCCTGACCAACCTGATGGCCTTCTATGATGGAGTGACTACATCAGTAGACAAGGGAAGAGCTACAGATGTTGCCTGTCTGGACTTCTGTAAGGCCTTTGACATGGTCCCCCACAACATCCTTCTCTCTAAATTGGAGAGATATGGATTTAATGGGTGGAGTGTTTGGTGGATGAGGAATTAGTTGGATGGTTGCATCCAGAGGGTAGTGGTCAATGGCTCAATGTCCAGATGGAGATCGGTGACAAGTGGTGTCCCTCAGGGGTCCATATTGGGACTACTACTGTTTAATATCTTCATCAATGACATAGTGGGATCAAGCGCACCCTCAGCAAGTTTGCAGATGACACTAAGCTGAGTGGTGCGGTTGACGCACCTGAGGGACGGGATGCATTCCAGAGGGACCTGGACAAGCTCAAGAAGTGGGCCCATGTGAACCTCATGAGGTTGAACAAGGCCAAGTGCAGAGTCTTGCACCTCTGGTTCGGGGCAACTCATGGTATCAATACAGGCCGGGGGATGAAGGGATTGAGAGCAGACCTGCAGAGAAGGACTTGGGGGTACTGGTGGATGAAAAGCTGGACATGAGCTGACAATGTTTGCTTGCAGCCCAGAAAGCCAACTGTACCCTGGGCTGCATCAAGAAGTACGGCCAGCAGGGTGAGGGAGGTGATTCTGCCCCTCTACTCTGGTCTGGTGAGACCCCACCTGGAGTACTGTGTCCAGCTCTGGGGCCCCTAGCACAAGACATGGACCTGTTGGAGCGGGTCCAGAGGAGGGCCACAAAAATGATCAGAGGGATGGAACACCTCTCCTATGAGGACAGGCTGAGAGAGTTGGGGTTGTTCAACCTGGAGAAGAGAAGGCTCCGGAGAGACCTTATTGCAGTTTTTCACTACTTAAAGGGGGCTTATAAGAAAGATGGGGACAAAGTTTTTAGTAAGGCCTGTTGCAATAGAACAAGGGGTAATGGTTTTAAACTAAAAGGGGTTAGGTTTAGACTAGATATAAGGAAGAAATTTTTTACAATGAGGGTGGTGAAACACTGGAACAGGTTGCCCAGAGAGGTGGTAGGTGCCCCATCCCTGGAAACATTCAAGACCAGGTTGGACGGGGCTCTGAGCAACCTGATCTAGTTGAAGATGTCCCTGCTCACTGCAGGGGGGTTGGACTAGATGACCTTTAGAGGTCCCTTCCAACCCAAACTTCTATGATTCTATGAAAGCTTCTGGGGTTTCCTGCAGTGGACTATGGTGAGAATCTGTAGAATTTAGACATTAAATTTGTTCAGAGCTTTGAAGCAATCCCTTATGACTTGGTTTGTTTCAGAAGGCTGCACAGCAGAAAAAGAAAGGTGTAGTTAGTTTCTGTGGCCCTTTGAGGGAGAGGAGTCTTGGGAAACAATAGCAGCTGGGTCTGGGTGGGAAAGCTGCATCTTTGGTCACAAACAGGTATCTGCAAAATCTCAGGAGACAGAAATAGGGAAGAAGTCCTGCCTCCACAGAGCAACATACTTTCCCTGCCTCCTTTTCTCTTACTGCAAGTTAAATGCAGTAGATCAGTGCTGAATGGATGAAAAAAAAACCAAACCAAACAAATTACTGGTTGGGAATGAACGTTAGACATAACTCCCTTATTTTATTTAATTCATATGAGATAAAGAATTGTAGACTGAATCTTGAAATACCTACCGTATTTTGCTTGATGTCAGTGATAATTTTGCTTGAAGAGAGATGAGCTAGCACTAGAGTGGCCTGTCATATAGGTATAATCATGTATAATATGTATTTCCGATGGTGGTGTGATTTTGTTTTGGCTTTTAGTAACCAAAGCCTCATGCTTCTGAGCATGAAGGACACCTTCCTGTAGCTGTGCTGCCAATGGTAGGCCATGAATCTAATGTCAGGGATACTTCTAAAGTTTTGGCAGACATTTAGGATGTATAATGTTGTTTCACAGAAACAGTTGATTTTCATCATAACCCAGGACTGTGTGACTTTCAGAAATGTGATTATAATGGAAATAGAAGAGCTCAAAACTTAGTATGATTCTTCAGGAGTGGAGTCCTCTGTTACTTCAAAGAGTATTATCTGGGGCAGCACTATTAATCTGGGTTCAGATGTGCTGTTACTATGGATACATATTGGCCAAATGGTTTCTAGTTGTCACATTACCTAATTTAGCACTTAAATCATGTTTTTTTCTTCTGCTTGTGCAATGAATAACATGACTGCTTCGTAAGTCACATATGGTGGCATTTGGTATTTGCATCCTGTGATATGAAATTCTAAGTATTTAACCAAGTATATATCACCTCCTGTACAGATTGACATCTACCATTAATGCCAAAATTCAGTTCGTAACGTTGAATAAGCCAACTGATAAATTTAGGTTTCTAACTTTACATCTTATCCTTCCACCCGTGTTTGTTCAGCTTCTTCCTTCCTGTTATTCTTGCCTATGAGGTGTTCGTTTCTTAAGTCCAAAATTTTTGCTTGGTTGACAGCATAAAAATTTTACAGCAAACAGTCTTGTTTCTGTTAAAGACTACCTGAAGACTTTAAATGTTTGGACTTCAGTTTTGACCTATAAGTGTCAATGCAATTAAACAGTACAAATGTATTTATTTTTAAGTCTTAGTTCTGAGACTTAATTAGCCTGAAAACAAGCTCTTCCTATTTATGTCTGCAGGGTAGGAAAGAAGGAATATTTCTGAAATAAAAGTATTGGTTTACAACACGTCCTCTCACTCCATGTGTTAATAGATCTGCTCTAGTAGCTTCTAAGTGAACCTTGCCAATGCTGAGATAACAAATCAGATAACTGAATCAATGCAAAATAAACTTGAAATCCCTCAAGTGAAGCCAGTGTTCAGGCACACAAAATGCCAAAACA
Organism: Mycteria americana; assembly: GCF_035582795.1. Classification (NCBI taxonomy): domain Eukaryota; kingdom Metazoa; phylum Chordata; class Aves; order Ciconiiformes; family Ciconiidae; genus Mycteria; species Mycteria americana. Next base: position 37,944,580 of record NC_134371.1, read on the forward strand.
TTAGTTTCAAATGGAGGAAATGTTTTAATTCTCCCCAATCCAGGCAACAGTGTAGGCTATGTGCTGTATTAGAAGAAGAGGATGGGTTTAATTTTATGTATCATTTGAGTCACATGGCTAAAACTTGATAATTTAAATCTAAAGGGCCTTTTTGAAGTGGTGGACTAAGTCAGAAATCATCAACGCAAGACCCTGAAGCTGAAGACAGCTGGTTCAGCTCTCTGTCAGGACAGTTGTACTCAAAGTGAGGGTTTTGTGACACGTAATCAACAACGCATGTGCAGGCAGGTGAGGATCTCAGTCCTGTCTCTACAAAGCAGATGTCCTCAGCTCCCCTCCTCTGTCTCCAGTGGGCAGAGGCAGAGATGGGGGCTCTAAGGCTGGGGCTGACACTTGGTCAGGTTCTGCAGTCCACTTCTCTTAGCTGATCTCCCTCCTTGAGAAAGTGTTCTACACTTATAGTCCCTGTAGAAACTGACTCTTGGCATCCTCTTCAACACCTTCCTGAAAAAATTTCCACCCATGCCTGAAATGCAGCTGTCCTGGGAAAGATATCTCATGTTGTGATGCATGTAAAGTCAGCAAAACTATCTCCCAAACTTCTTGTACTGAAAGATCCATGCCAGCTCTCTGAATTTTTCATGCACGCAGCATCAGTACAGTTATCAAGCTTCTAGTTGAAAAACATGCAAGGTGCTGGAGATTACCATGGCCAAAAAGATGATCAGTAATCCAGATCATAGCTGGGAGACTCATACAGTGCTTACTGTAACTGCAGGAGAATGAGAAGTGCTATGGCATAATTAATAAGTGCAATGGATCATGATACTATGTCTCACTTGAAAGTTGCAAACTTAAAGCTCCTAGTCGGGGGCTCTAGAAGCTCTTTTGTATCTAACTCATCCAGTGTGATTCTTTTCCAGGTACGGACCAACCTAGTATTAAATCAGGGCAAACCAGAGAATTTGTCCTTTAGGAAATCATGAAAACCAGCTTTATGATCACACTTCTTACATTTTTCTTCTTCTCAAAAGCAGCTGTGCTGTTTGAGGGGTCAGTGCTTCCTCTGAAAGCCTACCAGATGGATTTCCAGAGCTGGCTTGCCTTCCCAATGGGGGTATTGCTGTGCTGTGCTCTTCAGACATCTGCCATTCATCAACCTGCATCTCACAATTGCACCAGCGATGGTCAAAGAATATCCTTCAGCCACTCCTACAAGATTGACCTGCCCACGTCCTCCCAGATTACAGTGGATCCATTACAGCATGAAGACAACAGTGAGGTGCAGCTAGATCTTGGGGAGGCCGAGGAAAATGAAGAGCAGAATATCATTTTTAGGCACAACATCCATGTGCATGCACCCAAAGGGGACTGTGAAGCTTTGACGCAAATTAAGGGTCTGCTTGAAAGGATGGAGAAGCTTGAGAAAGAAGTGGCAGAGCTGAGAGAAGTCTGCAGCCCTCAGAAGCACTGTGGGGGAAGCCAAGGTAAGTAACAAATGCAGTATCTGTTCTTACATCCCAGATACAGCCTATTTTCTGCAGAGATCTGGGGACTGGAATCCATTTGGCAAGGTTATTGGGGGTTCTCTGAGCAAAATACTCGAGTCCTACAGATGGAACAGTTCTCTGGTTTCTGTGATGTGAAAGGAAATCTGAAGGTCCCAAAATGTGGTAGTACAGACCATTTCTGGAACCAGCGCAGGGGAAATCTCCCCAGGCATCTCCCAGAAGTGGAAGGGAACAGTTCCTGAGTTTCACATAGGTGGGAGGATTTAATGGAGGAATTTCTGGGGGAGGGTGGAAGACAAGGGAAGCACTTCTTGTTGCTGACTTTTCCTTTCTCGTTTTTGCCTCCAGAATTTTGCAGTTGTTGAGAATTTGTGTTTTTATTTCCTCCTTGATAACTGCCTAAAAGAAGAGCAGAGTTTATAATGATGATGTTTTGTGGCAGCCACTGGCTCTGCCTGTGATTGAAGGTTTATACAGCATGGCCTCTAAGAAAAGATTTGACAAACTGATGTTTGGGGAATAGAGACAAGGAGAAGTGCTAAGTCTTTGCTTACATGAAAAATACAGGTGTATAGCAGATGAGAATAATGTGCTCTCCATCTTTATAATAAGTGTGGTGAGAAATGGTGAGCTTAAATTACAGCCAGGAAGATCCAGGTTAGAGGCTGTGAAAAGCTTTCTAATTGACTGTGTGTGGGGGGTCATGGAATCTGCATTCCTGCTGACTACAGACAAATGTGTTGGGAAAGGCAAGGGTGGAGCTGGTCCCTCCTGGGTCTAGGGTCAGATGGACAAGATGATGTTTTCAGGTCTTTTTCAGCCCATATTTTCCAGTGGTAGTTATGCTTTCCCTTTAATGACCTTGAACATGCCTTTGCACTACCTGTCCATTGCTATGTTCCTAATTTTTTCTTCTTTTTCTTTTCTCTTATCTGTGCGTCACACTTATTGTCATGCATCCTGGAACTGCTCTGGCCAGGTCTATCGCATTGCAGTGGCCATGGGACTTGCAGCTGTAAGTGTGCCGAGGGCTGGGAGGGCAGCAACTGCTCCCGCCCCACCTGCCCCAGCCACTGCAGCAGCCATGGGCGCTGTGATGGTGGAAAGTGTATCTGCGATGAGCCTTACTTTGGTGAGGACTGCAGCCAGCAGCTCTGTCCTGAGAACTGCAGTGGCAACGGCATCTGTGACACAGCCAAAGGGGTCTGCCAGTGCTACGAGGAGTTCATCGGAGAGGACTGCAGTGAGAAACGATGTCCTGGGGACTGCAGTGGCAATGGGTTCTGTGACACAGGAGAGTGCTACTGCCACGATGGCTTCTTTGGCCTTGACTGCTCCCAGGGTAAGACATGCTTGTGAGTTATTTCTCCCTCTGTTCTTTTATTATAAGCTTCCCTCTTTACCTGTCCAAGAAGCGTTCGGCTAATATTGTAGGTAAGCCAAGCCTGGGGTCACCGTGTTCCTCTCTGAGTTCCTGCTGGGCTAGGGATCGATGACTGGTCCTTGTCTTCAAGAATTGCCTGGAAAACTTTTCTGAATTGGGGAAAGGTGGAAATTCACTTTAAGGTAGCGCTAGCACAAGCCTGTGTGTAAGCTGAAGGAGAGAGCAAAACTGGGTACGGAGCCTGTAATTAAAGAGGGAGCCAGAGTCTGTTTCTTGACATATAAATGAGACAACAGAAGGTAAAATCATGTTTGCTGCAGTGTGCACTGCTTGCTGATAAGGTAGTGGATTTGATAAAACCTGTGAGACAATGATGCATAAATCCTTTAAATAACCTCCCTTTGCAGTGAGATCTTTGGGAAACTCTTCCTTATCTTAGTTTGTTACAAGGCAGTAGGATTTGCCTGAGAAGACCTGACTGAGCTGACGTTGAGGTGTATGTCCAGCAGTTTCTGCTTAAAGCTGGATGGCTTGGTGCCTATTCTGAAAAACCTATGGTCTCCTTACAGCCACAAGTTGATACTCCAGGCTTCAGCACTCAGCTTTTTACCCTAGAAGCTGCCTTTCCTTCTCTGTACATCACTGCTTAGTCTGATCTTTCACAGCTCCTCAGGAAGGAGAAGTAGGTAACAGCCACATGCTGAGCACCAGGTATCGCTCAGTGAGGGCTTGCAGTGACCTTACTGGCAGGTCTTTTCTGCTCCGGATCATCCCTCACCTCTCAGGCCTGATCTGTCTGCTTAGAGACTCACCTTTTAAATAAAAGATTATTAGCTCAAGTCCTTCATCCAAATGAGAGCTCTGCATCAAAACTTCACTCCTCCTACCCCTTCCACACTATTCAGTGATGTTTCTCTGTGGCTCCAGCACTCTTCTCTCCTGTCAGTAGACTGGGATTTGCTGCTCAGTAGGCAGCACCTTTACAGAAGTGGCAAGCAGAGGAGTTTCTTCCAGAAAACTGTTGCCCAGCCAGCCTTTCCCAAAGGGCTGGCTGGGTCCAGCCTTGGATTCTCTTCCTTACACAACACCTGCAGCTGTTTTACAGGCCATGGAAGTGGCCTCTGCTTTCTGAATATACAAGTGAGCAAGCACTACAGAGTTAATACATATTTCACAATACATTTTGCTACTGTTTCTGCGCACTACACCTCCACTCCTACTTAAAAACTATTTTAAGTCCAGAGGCAAATGGTTCCCATCTCAGTATCTGTAGCCAAGCGCTCCTCTCCCATAGCTGTCAAATTGCCTTTTCTGTTCCAATTTGGAGTAGATTTCTGCATCCTGGGAGATTTACACTAAGCACTGTTTTTTTTTATTTATTTATTTTTATTATGTTTGTGTGTCTCGGATCATGAAATGACACATTTTGTTGCATATTGCCATGGTAACTGGAATGTCTGAACATCTAGAAGTTACTATCAAGCATGCAACAGTATAATTAATGTCTTGCAATTCCTTGTGAAGGAGAACCAGAGGACAAGAACACATTGAACAGCAGGTATTTGCTTGTGCTCTTTCTGGACTTCGTTTACTGGCACTCCAAAATAGCACTGTGGGATATCTGAAGATGAATAAACCAGCAGTTTAAAACAAGGGTATCCACAAAAACAGTTGTTTGGTATCTCAGCACAATATTAGTTTAACCAGGAAGTCTGTGTGTTGATGCTGTAATCAGGAAATTGGAAAGGAAAATAAAGAGGGACTCGGCTGTTCCCAGGGGAGCCAGGGTTCCCCACAAGCCCCTGTGTGAGCTCTCAGCCCAGCGCTGGATCTATAAATGTGCAGCTCGTTTCCTGTTTGCTTCGGCCATTAGGGCCTCAGCCTGCTTCCGGAGGAGATGCTGCCTGATGGAGAGAGATTGATGAGCACAAGCAGAATGCAAGATGGACTCTGGCATGGCCCACAACCACCCATCCTCCTAATTCATCTCACCAATTAGTGCTGTGCCTGTGATGAACCCTTTTGCTTCAAGCTAGGAGGTCCTCTGCTGTCAGAGAGCAAGAGGAAGAGGTTTTCAAGGGTTACCAAGCCCAGGCAGTGCCTCCTTCCCCTTCACACCTTCACAGGGCCACTTCCCCTGGCTCTGACCAGGTGTGTCTTTGTCAAGTCATGAAGTGCTTGGGTTCATCACGTTGGCTGGAGAAGATGGCTCTGGTGCATCTCGGGGTAGAGTAAAAAAAACATGTTGCAAAAATAGATCCCCCTGGGCTAGAGAGTCACTGCCTTTGCAAGAGCCCCTCATCAAAACGTCCTGCTCTGACACACAAACTGTCCTAGGCATTGTCCTAAACTGGTTTCTTATGCTACATCTCTCCTCTTCAGAGAGGCAGATACAGTCCTCTTCTGAACTATGCTTAGACAAGGGATAAAACACATCATATGTATTTAGGTTCTTTATTATTTTACTGCCAAGCTGGATTATTCAAATCCAGCTTCTGTATCACAAGGAGAGGCAGGATGAACGTTCTCACATTTTGTACAAAGTCTTCATCAAAAGCAATGGCACACTTTTATAGGTGGAATTTGGTGAGAGCTGTGAATTACACAAGGGAATGAATGCTGCCTTTCAAGTGAGAAGAATCTCATGATGTTATCTGACCTAATGTTGCTGACGCATGCCTTTTTACAAACACTTGCTATCTATGTTTTGCAATTTGTTAGTGCCTTGCTAATGAAATACAGCTGGTAGACGGTTTGATCAGTTTATGACGTGCTTACTTGTAATTAAAATCAGGTAAGCTCTCTGATAGATGTCCTATATGACTGCTTTCAAGGGCTGCTTCAAGACACCGATGAGCTGTCTGTCTTGTAGCAAAATGGTTAAGGCACTGTTGGTGTCCTGAAATATATTATGTGCTGCAGATTTTCCCAGGTCTCCTCCAGGCACCGAGTGTAAGTTTCCATCAGTATGAAAGCTCAGTTTTGTACCTCTGCCTTGGAGAAGCTGCGTTCCCCATTTCTGGGGACTAGGTAACATTTTGTAATAACTCTGACAGTGATACAAAAATAAGGTTTTGGCTTTTCTTTCTGTTCCTAGAGGCATTGGAAGGGACAGCTTTATCAGAGAGTTTTCCTCATGCCAGTGTGGGTTTAGAAGCTGGAAAGAACAGCCTGGGAAATTAATTGTATTTGTTACTGACTACAGTATTCATTTGTATTTGATGATATGCTGTTGGGCAGAAAGAAATGGACTAATCCAAGATGACCACAGACTGGGAGTTCCAGTTCTGCATTCTCTCTGTATTCAAAATAGGTTTGAAAAAATTTCTCGCTTGGCCATGTAAGCCCTGGACCAAATGCTAAGACATCATTCTCATGTTTTTCTTTGTTTCCCTTCTAGTGCTTGCTCCTCAGAACCTGCAGCTGCTGAACTCCACAGAGAACTTTCTGGCTGTCAGCTGGGATCAAATGATTGATGTGGATAATTACCTCATTAGCTATTATCCAGTAGGGTATGAGACATTGGTGAAACAAGTCCACCTGCCCAAAGAGCAGCTCAGCTATGAGATTGTGGGTCTCTACCCCAGCACCACATATAATGTCACACTTCGTCATGTGAAGAAGGGGATTGCCAGTGAGCCCAAGCATCTAGAAGCAAGTACAGGTAGGAGCAGCCAGTCTTTTTCTTCAGGGTCAGAAGTTGTAGTCTTTAAAGTTAGATTCAAACAAGTGGAGTGAATTGTTTGGCTTTGCAGGTTTGTAACATCCTGTCTAAGCACTGGAGAGCACTTTCTCCTCCCAGTCTCAGTTGCGTTTTTTTGCGATTGTTCTGTTCTGGAGAATCTGTTTCCAGATACATATCGTTGGGGCTGAACGTATTGAAAATTTCCTATCTCTCCCTTTATCTTGACCAAATCCTACTTGCATTGACACCCCTGAATTCCAGGGAATCCATAACACTGCCTACTTCAAGAAGCAGGAATGGAAGCATGCAGGATAAGGCCAGCACGTTATTAAGAATAATGCACTGTTCGACTGGATGCAGAAGGGACATTAAAGTAGGCAGGATGTCATTCCTAGGTACTAATTTGCCAAACATGACTGCAGCAGCGAGTTTTCCTCATAGCGTCTTCCCAGGACTGAATGAGCCTGATGCTACTGAGGTTAGGAGGCTGGGTATGGAAAGACTGTGTATTTGACACATTCTCTCTAGAACTGAAATGGCATGTTGTTAGCAGCTGATAGTATGCTGTCTGCTGGCACTTGGCAAAAACATTGAAAAGTTTGGTTATTTTGACATATTTCTTCAAGCACAACAGGTGGGAGCTGAGAGCCAGAAAACTCTTGAGTTGGAGTGTTACCATGGATAAAACTAAGCCTGGTGAAATAATGATTGTGCTATACTTGCTTAACTCTTCAGTTTGGCTCAGGAAAAAGTCTCAGGTCTCAGAGCAGGTGACTGGGGAGGGAGGGGGGCTGTTTAGCAACTTCCTGTCTTATATTCACCTTTTGGTGCTGATCCTGCTTCCTCACGGCCCTCTGCTGTCCTTCCCAGTCCTGTCTGCACTCAATGCCATCTGGGTGATGGAGGAGATGGAGCACTCCCTGGAAGTGGAGTGGGAGAACCCACCAACAGATGTGGATTATTACAAGCTGAAGTTCAGATCCCTCGTGGAGATGGATGAGAAGCAGGTCATGGTGCCCAAAAGCAATGACCCTAAGAGCAGACACATCATGACTGGTGAGTACTTGTGGGTATTCCAAACTAGGCAGGGGCAGGGAGAAGTGGCAGGAGCAATTGACGGTCAGACCATAGTCCTGAGATGATTCTTCTCTCATGTGTGGATGGCCAGTTTTCCTTCACCTTGTGCCTGCTGTAGGACATGGTAAGATCTATTGGGGTTCCCCTATCCCATAATGATGGGTGTCTTCACAGGGAGAAAGCTTCTGTGCCCTGTGGATAGCAAGTTTCAAGGCATATTTATTCAGCTTTAATTCCATCCTTGTTAGGAATAAAGCATATTCTATTTCAGAGCTGGTAACACTCATGTTACAGAAATTCCCGTTTACTGCGTATGTCAATGTATGCCCTAATGGCAAGCCTGGACCAAAAGTGCTACTGAGGCCTTCTCAAGACAAAAGGAAGTTCAGATAGAAATCTAAACTTTAAGTTCCTCTCTGCTGCAAACTAAGAACTGGGTAGACTAAATAAAATAGCTTTCTTTAAGAAAAATTACTGTCTTGCCTAATTATTTGTAATGCTCCCTTTTGCTCTTTGTAGGCCTGAAACCTGGCACAGAGTATGAGGTCACCATCATACCTGTGAAGGACAATACAGAGGGGAAACCATCCTCAGTGAGTGGTAGGACTGGTACGTGGAAAGTTTCTTTTATGATAGTGGTGTTACTACGGCGGGCAGGGACAGATCTGTCAAGATCACAGCATGAAGTGCATAGCTGGCTGCTTCTTCATGCATGACCTGCAGCCAGGTCTGCTTATATCTTGTTTAAGCTTGTCTACACCGTATATTAAACAGTAAACCTAGCCCTAGCTCAGTCTTTTGCCTTGGTTTTAAGTCTACAGTAATTTCACCCTTAACTTGACTAATGGCTCCAGCCAGACACAGGATAAAAGCATAGTAAACTGGCCTCTGTATGTAATAACAACCCTCAAACGAGCTCTGAGCTAGGTCCAGCAGTAGCTCAAAGTTTTCTGGTTCATGACTTCCCTAACTAGATCATTGACAGGATGACCTCACTTAAACCTAGCACACAGGATTTGCGGTCTGGATATAGCCCTTCCTTGTGGATCCTCTGGGCAGCTGCCGCTGACTGCCTTGCAGCTGTTAGCTGCTGCTGATTTGTTTGGTCTCTGAGCCCAGGAGCAATAAGGAAGAGGACAAGTTCTTCCTTCCTCTATTGCCTGGCTCCAACATTATTTTTCTGTTCACCAGACTGAACAGAACAGTTGGACTAAGGAGCAGATTAGCATAGCATTGTGAGGCCTGCATTTCCACTGCGGGCTATAGTCCCAGCCCACTGTGTGGTCTGATACACCTGTCCCCATGGAGGTGAAGCTGTGCTTGTCCAGTGGGAGGCACAGCGGCACAGCCCTGGCATTTCTGTGGTAGCTCGAGTCTTCGCCTCTTACATGTGAAGTGACTGAAGAGGCTTCAGCTACTTGCTGGCCCTTAGAGTTTGAAGCTTTGGACTGCTTTATCTTGTAACAGAGCCTGACTCAGACGTAGTCATTTCTAGCATGGGGAGAGCACAGAAGCATCTTGAAGCTGACTTCTGCTCCGACTGTGTGCTCAGTACAGCTCAGAAGGTCTGGCAGATGCTACTGACTGTTATTTTCCTGTAACTGGCAGCCTAGCCATTCCAGACCTGAATGTTAAAGCAGATCTGGAAACCCTGTTGGTTCATTGATGCTTCAAGCTCTTCAAAAATGTGGCAGAATATTTTTGAGCTATTATATTGCAAAAGAGAGCTTGAAGAATTTTGAACTCTCATTCTACCTGTAAAATTCTGGAAACTCTGAAATTCAGCTCTCTTATAAAAGGGTAGGCGTGCTGCACCAAAGACTGAAAAATCCCAAATCAGGCCTGACATTCCTGAGGTTGTCTTGTAAATTATTCCATTAAAAGAAAACTGATTTAAAACAACAAAACCTACAGCCTCCACACTGCCATTGTAAGGCTGCTCTTCCCTGTGTAGATTCTGATTATTTGGAACACCCTGGGCTTGTGTTTTCAAGCTGTTCTTCACAGACCTGGGGGCTGCAAAACTTCTCAAAAAGGAAAAAAAATCCACAATGAGTAATCCTGCTCATGTTCTTATGTAACCCCTGGAACTTCAGAGCTGTGACTAACTCTGCTATTGCAAGAGCTACCCCTAACTCTGATTCACCACCTAAAATAGCAGAAGCCGTGGGGGAGTCTGAGAGACAGGTCTGCAGGGTAGGCAGAAAGGGAGGAGCAACAAATGGCTGACACTGGAGGCAGAGAAAGGATGGGGGCCCAATACTCAGCGCTGTGAGGAGGGCAAGCGAGAAGGTAATACTCAAATTGGTACCCATGGAAGGTGAGGCAGGTAGCCTGCAAGCTTTTCCTGCAGAAAAAAATTGAAAGTTTCATTTAAATGGTAGAACAGTCCTGCTTTCTCCCCACTCTGACCGTGCTGGTTTGTCATGGATGTGTTTCTTTCTCAAGGGGCTGTAAGGGGAACCTAGGTGACTCTCTGTTTTAGCTGGCCAAAGCAGCAAGGAAACGTGCACATGCCATGACAGGTATTGTAGTGGTTTAATTCAGCTGGAGTTTCCTAATCCTGCACTTTGAAATGTTCCCTCAGGAGTTGATAGCCCAACCAATGTGGCAACTGACCGAGTGACAGAGGATGCAGCCACTGTCTCATGGAATAAAGTTGAGGCTCCCATAGACAGGTACATGGTGAGATACACCTCAGCTGATGGGGACATCAAGGAAATAGAGGTGGGGAGTGAAAATGACATCATCACCTTACTGGATCTGAAGCCAGGCATGGAATATGTCATCCACATCTGGGCAGAGAAGGGACCCCAGCGGAGCAAGAAGGCAAGCACCAGCGCTGTGACAGGTAAGTTGTAGCAGCAGCAGTGGAGGGACCTGAGTTTGAATTTCAAACTCCTGCATCAATTTTATTTGTTTTAGTAAAGCTTCTCCTGATTTGCACAGGTTTTCAGTGAGGCAAAAAATTAATGTCATTCTTACTAATGTGGCTGAACAGGTCTCCAGCTCAGCTTGAAAACTCTTTGTTTTGAGTCCTGTTATGGACAGGTCCTATGGCAAGGCACCAGTTACTATCAGTACAGAGAACAGTGAAACACAGCCAAAACTGAATCCTCATAGCTGGAACACGTAATTCATATCTTGCCTTTAAAATGCCATAAACCACCTCCAAGCTTTTCTTTGGGTGACTGTTGTGGCCTTTCCCAACAGGACAGAGTGCTCATACGCATTTTGCACAGATAGCAATGACAGAGTGTTTGTTACAAATGAAAAACAAATTTATTGGGACCATGGCATAAAGTAAGAATCATGTGGAGAATCAAGTCTCTGAACAGGACATTTGGTCACTGTCCCCTGGTGGCTGGGAGTCTCCACTGGAAGGCTGCTTGCAGCAGGGTCTGCAGTTAAACTGGGAAACTCCTCAAACCACTGTTTTGCTCAGTTCTTATAATCCAGCCAGCCATAGTCCAATGTGGCTGTGTGTACAGGGGCAGTTTCTGCTGACAATTTACAAATGTCTTATCTGTGTGCAATTTGTACTTCTGCAGCAGAAATTACCTAGGGGAGTGTTTGGGATGCTCCACTCAGGATGTTAACCAACACATTTAAGCATATAAATTGGACTAGACACAAGAGGAGCTGCCTCTGAGAATTTGTAGGACTGTCTGAAGTTCCCACCCAGAGGGGATTGGTAAGGATCAGTCAAATGCTTAATTGTGAAGTTCAGTCAATCACCTACTTTCAAGTTGGTCCATTGTCTCAAGCCAGCCCATGTTCTCACTGATACAAGTGACTGGCTGGGGAGCTCTGGGACCACCCAGGGAGTTAAGGAGTTAAATGCACTGCATATGCATACATGTACAGCCCATACCCAGCTGCAATGCAATTATAGCTAAAGAAGAAACTTGATTTTTCATATCACTTGATTTTCATATCACACAAGAAAACAATTAACTTGATTTTCTTGCCAAAGGTGAGCATCTTATACGGCTAACTAGCTGAGCTGTGATTATTCAGATCCCAGTGTGTGCCGCTCTAGGGTGACACAAATGAGCCTCAGCATCTTTCATTAAAATGAGAACTAATTTATTTTCATCTCACAAAAGAGGTGAGATTAGTACACACAAGTAGAAGATCATAACTTTTACCATAGCTACTGTGTGGTCAATCATAGTGCAGCTAAGCTGGTGTGTGGTAGATTACAATGTGGCTGTCAGATGGTTGCGCGTTTGTGCCCTGGAGCTTAGAGCCTGCAGCAGAATAAACCAGAATAAGAAATGCTGTTCCAATAATTTGGGAGGCATCTGCAAGTCCTTCATTGCTCAGGCTGCTGAGATGTATTTAGCAGTTCAGTGAAAAGCAAACAAACAAAAAAACCCCACAAAAACCCATGCTCTCTGTATAGGTCATGGGCTGTTGGGCTGTCCTTGATGGGCCACATTCCTGCAGGCTGCTTTGTGATAGTGACTTAAGGCTCGTGAAGTCTAGCATCATGTTTCTGTCTGTGAAAAGGGCAAGGGAAGGACTGTGATAATGGGAGGAGATTGAAAGTGGCTTTCTTTTTTTAATGGAGAATGCGAACATAGTTCTAGCTAGTGCTGTTGCCTTGTTCTTCACCTTCAAACCTTCTCTTAAGGAATGGCTGGCATAGTGTCCACATAGCAGCCAGACGGCTGACAGAAGACACAGTCACAATCTCCTGGGATAGGGTCTGGCCTCTGATAGACAGGTACTTGGTGAGATACAACACAACTGATGGGAACATAAAGGACATGGAGGTGGGGAAGGACAAGAGTGTCACTGCTCTGACAGGATTGATGCCAAGCAAAAAGTATGCTATCAGCCTCTGGGCAGATAGAGGAGCCCAGCAGATGTCAAATCTGTGCCAGGTAGGAAGTTTTGCCTCAGTATGAAATAATCTTGTTCCAGAAGAGCTGCATTTCAGACAGATTCTGAGCAGGTGATTTGTTTTTTGGGTTAATTCCCAGAGCAACCCATACAAGAGGTTGTGATCTTCGGAAAGCAAGAGACAGCAACACCATATTCTGCACAGGCTTTCCTCTCTGCCCATGCAGGGTCGGCTGTGCTTTTGTTGCTCCCCAACAAAGAGCCCTGCTGTTGCAGCTGTGAGGAAAAGACGTAGACCCCAGCTGAAATACCTCAGAATCGGGCACCTCCCAGCTTTGTAGTTCAGGCCCATCCTTGATAAGCAATAAATGATGAGAAGTGGAAGAAACTGGCTGGGCCCTCGAGGGGAAGGAGTAAGTGTAGCTTCACTGGGACAACCCGTGTTCTTCACTCCTAACTGTTCCTGCAGAAGTCAGCAGCCCAGCTCACCCAGCGCAGGGGCAAAGGGCTGACTGGCCCTGCCAAGGCTTGGCCACCTCAGCACTGCCATACAAGTGTGTATACCAATGCGTCAAGAATGGTAGGACTTGCAAGCAGTTATCCCCCTTGTTTTATCTACCTTGCACTGTATCCAACAGTACAAAAAGATTTGGGGCCACAAATGGTGATATGCAATGGGACTCGGTTAAGTGTCAGTTATTTACACTGCATGATCAAAATATGGTTTGTAGCTAAAGATGAAACTTCTATTAGATTTACCAGTTTGATCTGGAGAATAAAACAAGCATGCTTTTGGACACACAAGCCCTTTTTAGGTCTTTGGGCATAGAATCACTTCCCAAAGCTCATCTGTTTTTCCAAATATATTCGATAGTCTAATAAAACATACTACCTCTGCCTATAAAACTTGTGTTGTCTGTGTCTTTAGACCATTGTGATTACCACAGCACTACAGTAAAACTTCTAATAATTATGACTTTTGCTTACAGAAATTGACAGCCCAACTGAGCTGTTGACTGACCAAGTGACAGAGGATGCAATTACTGTTTCCTGGAACAAAGTCCAGGCTTCAATAGACAGATACAGAGTGAGCTACACCTCAGCTAATGGGGACACAGAGGAGAGAGAGGTGGAGAAAGACAAGAATGTCACTACCTTGGCAGGACTGAAGCCAGGCATGGAGTATGTCATTTACATCTGGGCAGAAAAGGGAGAACAACAGAGCAAGAGGGCCAGCACTAAGGCTGTGACAGGTAAGAAGGAAATAGGTTGAGTTAAGGGTATAAGTTACAGCCGAGCTTTGCCTTAACACTGAATAAGTCCATCCCAAGGCAGTTTCACAGCAGAGGGAGATTGAGGCTTAACAGATCAAGTTGTCAGGTTAGTGCATCTTGCTGTGAACCCTATTCAACTCATCACAGAGAGATTCTAATTACCTGTATGTACTACAAGTGGGCTGTGTTGTTATTACTAATAGGGATTAGGGAAAATGAAGCCTTTGCAGCAGTGTCTCTTATGTATTTGTATAGTCTTATTTTATTTTAATTGGTTAATTTGTTTATCCTTCATCATGGAATAGGGAAATGCTCAGTTCCTTTTTGCAGATGAAGAAATTGAAGTGCAGAGAGATTAACAGCATGCAGGACACCTTTTCTTGCAATAGGATGATTAATCCTTGTTCCTCAGTTGTTCTTACCAGGACTTTTTCCCCTGTGCAGCCAGTCCTGATTAAGAAGGTGTAGTGATCTGCCCAGTGTGAGGGTTACTGGTTTATAACAATGTTGTAAAGCTGAATGTCTGAACCAATTGCAAGCTGTTGCAAGTGTTTACAAGACCCATGCTCTAGGTCAGGGACTTGCTGAAGGAAGATGAGTAAATGCATACCTGGGTCATGCTGGTCTCTTAACAGAAGAACTTTGGTTGTTCTCTCACTTTCTGGACAGATGACATCTATGTGAGCTTCAGAGGCTTGTGACTGTGAGAAAATAAGAAAGTAACAAAATCCTGCGTTGCAAGGGCTCTCTTCTGTCCGGGTCAGGACTGGCTGTGCTGTTCCCTCGAAAAGCTTCTGTAAGGATTAAAGACGGACCCCAGTCAAATCACCTCAGACCTTGATACCTCCCAGCTTTGTGGGTCCAATCAGTGTGTGATGGAAATAGGACTTGAAAAAGGAAGAAACTGGGAAGGCCCTTGAGGGGAAGGAGTGTCACAGTACAGCCTGACTATGACAGCTTTTGCTCTTCACTTCTGTCTCTGCAGAAATCGACAGCCCGGCTCACCTGGTGACTGACCAAGTGACAGAGGACACAGCCACCATCTCCTGGGACAGGGTCCAGGCTCTCATAGATAGGTACATGGTGAACTACACCTCTGTTGATGGTGACACAGAGGAGATGGAAGTGGGAAAGAATGAGACTACCATGACTCTGACAGGACTGAAACCTGGCATTGAATATGTCGTCTTCCTCTGGGCAGAGAAAGGAACCCAGCAGAGCAAGAGGATCAGCACTGAGGCAGTGACAGGTATTCCAGAGAATATTTGTGCTTCTACATGACACTGTTGTCAAGGTGATCTCAATTTCCATCCTGTTTTCTTCTGGCCTGCTGCAGAGCATATAACTAGACACCGGTTTGTCTTGTGGGTACCTATGATGTGGGGACATCCATGCTACAGGCACCTTCAAGCTTCAGACAGAGATGGTGCCAAGTCTAGAGAACTTTCAGGAACTAATGACTGCTCTGTTAGTTCAGAAACTATCAGCCCAGTGTGAGCTTCACAGCACTTTGCTAAAGCACTGTGGTCCTCACTTATCAGCTTTGCCTGCTCTTTTTGGTCTTCAGGTGTGCTAAGCTTTGCAGGTGTGGCTGAGCTCTGCCCCACAGTATACACTACTGCTGTTGAATCCTGCCTAAATTTAGGATGGTTCAACTAATGCCACTGATAAGAATAGTATTTATCAATGAATAAAGAATTGGAAGGAGACACCCCTATTTTAATCGTCTTCTCCCAAAACATGAAAGAGTAGCAAATGGTTTGAGCCTGGATAAAGTCTCTTAACTATCCATAATTCCCCTTCTATAATCAATGTTTTTGCTTACAGAACTTGGCTGCTTAGCTAGGCTGAGGACTGACTGATTGGCAGAGGACACTGCTAGTGTTTCCTAGGAATGAGGGAGAGATGGGGTAGGACACAGGTCTCGCTATCCTGATTAGTTTGAAGCCAGATGTGGTGTACATCATCTGCCTGTGGGTAGGGAAAGGAAGCGGGCAGGCACAAACATTCTCATGGGTGACCTATGGAAATCTTGGGTTGTGATTTTGCAGCTAAGGAAGCAGAGATGTTAGCTTCACATGGTGAATTAGCTATGATTATGTTCTCCTTTGGCCACCTCTTCTGCCAAGGCCTTCTTCCCTTAGTCATACTGTAGAGAAGTGTTACACCTTGCTGGCACCTTGCAGCTCAGAAAGATATTTGTGGGGGAGGCTGATAAAGGGGAGCAGAGTGTTGGTGCTGCCTCAGTCTCTCACATCTTTTTCTTTGCCTCAGTGTACCCTGTGTTGGCCAGGACTCCAGGGCCGTACATGCTCCCAAATAACTGGTCTAATGGATCTCTCTTGTGGCTGTGTCAGACCTAAATTCTCATGAACCTTAAATTTCAGCTGAACATTCTGCACAATCATTCTTCCCTGTATCTCTGCTTGATATTTTACTCCCAAGGCCTCTGTCTGAAGATGGCCGTGCCTCAGTGCCTTACCTTGTGTTACTCCAGTTCTGCATTGTCAATAGCAAGCATGGTGATTAGCCACTGAGACCCAGTAAAGCTACAGATGAGTTTAGTCCATGTCATCCTTCGCTTCCTGAGGGTAGGATCGTGGGTCTTTAGAAAGCAAAAGTTTTAAGGGGAACATGTATGTCTCTTAGTTACCCACACTTTCTACTCTGCGCTTTATTTCTTAGAAGTGGACAGCCCAAAGAATCTGGTAACTGACCAAGTGACAGAGGACTCAGCCACCATCTCCTGGGATAGTGTCCAAGCTCCCATAGACAGGTATATGGTGAGCTACACTTCTGCTAATGGGGACACCAAGGAAATAGAAGTGGGGAAGGACAGGAGCGTTACCACCCTGACAGGACTGAAACCAGGCATGAAGTACACCATCCATCTTTGGGCAGAGCTGGGAAGCAAGCAGAGCAAGAGAGTGAGCATTGGCACGCTGACAGGTAACTGTGGGCAGGAGGGAAGTGAAACAGAGTAGAAGGACCCTACTCCCTTGTTATTTTACATTTCATCATCTCTCTTTGCGTTAGTGGGTAATGAAGCTCTACAGTGGTAAACCCATTCTGGAGATTCAAGCGCATGAGTATAAACTACCATAACAGAGACTACTATCATAGAAGAGGCAGATGTCATAATACAGGAGTAATGACAGCGGATAGTACCCAGCTTATTTCACTAGTCCTTAATCAAAAACATGCAGTGCTTCATGTGCTGTTATGAAGCTTAACAATAACAGAAGTTTAACAACTGAAGTTAAACCATTTTAGAATTGGGGACAGTTAAAAATAATGGCCTGCCCTTTGACTCATGACCTTAGACTGGTCCTAGGAGACTGCCAAGCAGGCTTAAAACTGTCCTGTTCAGTCAGCCATAAGGATTATGGTGTTCTGGGAACATTTCAGGGTCACTCCATATCTATTGGCCTTGCTAATGTACTTTTCTTAGTTTACGAATCAAGCTGGTGTGAGAGAGAACAGTTGAAGCTTGGATTTAGGGCAAGATGCCAAGCAGTTCCCCAGTGCTTACAGAGGTCGAGGGCAGGTGATGGGGACAAATGGAGATCTCCTGAGGCCAAAAGACTGAACCTGTCTGGAACTGGAAATGCAAGGAGAGTTTCAGCAAATTGAAATGTTGTTTTTTTGAACTGGAATGAAAATGGAGACACCAGGAAATTTCACATGAAGTGAAACTGCTGGGAGAGGGAATGCATTTAGCATTAGTAGGGATATTTTTGAAATATCTGCACAAAAAAAGTACTTTTGTGAGTGTTTGGTGGTATATTTCCAAAAGTGATGACACCTCTGCTAAAATAATACAATTTCTGAGGGGGAAAAAACCCCAAACATTTTCTTACTCAAGGTGATGGCTGATTATTCCCTAGCATTCAAACCGGCTGTGGCAGGGAGCTGTTCTGCAGTGGTCTCCTGCACCCAAGGAAACTGCTGACTGGCCTTCAAGAGCAGTGCTGTGAAAATGTAGGACCCTCTCTAAGGCTGCCCTTCCCATCCCTTGCTTCTCGTGATGGATTTGGTACCTTTTAGCTCCCTCTTCTGTCCAGCGGGAGGTATACATGTAATGAGCTACTCTGAGAAGATTTCTGTGTCGTTTGTTTTATTTAAAGCGATTGTTTAGTGGTCTCCCAAATGAAGCATGAGTTCACTAGATAATGAACTAATGCTTAACTCAGAGCCTAGTGAAAGGTGGTCTTCAGTTATAATGAACAGGCAGTGTTTTAAACAACATGCTCTGTGAACGTTGGTGTTACTGTCCCTGTTGTTCTCCTTATATTTGGTGTTTTGATTTCTTCTTCTCTGCCTTTGTATCTGTTTTAAGCAATAACCCTATACACAAGGAGTGCAGTGTTTCCTGGGAGACTCCACAGTGTTCCACTCTGCTCGTTTATCTAAGACAGACATAGCTTGGCCTTGTCTTCCTCTATGGTCTTTTCACAACTGTAATATTTCACTGATGCATTATAATTGTTGTTATGATTATCCTCATAGCACTCTTCAAGGTCTAGGAAATGTTGTTGCCAGGTTTATATGGAGAAGAACTGAATCAACAGACAAGTTAAATGACATACCCGTAGTCCCCCAGGCAGGTCTGTGGAAGAGCAGGGAACTGAGATGAATTACTCAGTTATAGTTTGCTATAAACTCAGGTGTACTTCAGGGTTGGAGCACTCCTCCCTGAAGGCCAGCACTGCCCACCAAGAACCTTCTCTCTAAAACTTGGAAAGCCAGACAAACATACTCCTTAAATTGTTTTCCTTAAGATGTTCCCAAAACACTAGAATATTGGAAGTACAGGATGAAAATTAGGGAAAGGCTTCTTCCGTTGTTGTTACTTCCAACTGAGCTTTAGAAATTGCTTTTATCCTGGGGGTAGCACTGCAGCCCTATTGTGGGTATCTCATAAGACAGATGCTTTTTGACAACTGCTGTGAACTGGCATTGCTTGAAAATAATTCTGTTCTCCTCATGTTGAACTTGGGCAGTCTGATTGCACAGGAAAAGTCTGGCTAAGTCTTTGATGTCAGTGAAGGAGCTCATGTCCCATATATAGCACAGACTAACCTGTAAAGCTATGGGCTTCTTTGTATTCCTGCATTTACCAAAGAAAGCTGAGGCATGACAACAATAAGGCCTGTGAAGTCATTCTTCATCTGCAGTAGGGAAACAAGAGGTAGGGGCTCTCAGCAGGTCACACTAGGGCCATGCTCCAGGACTGGGGCATAGACCCCAAACCTGACCTATCTGTGAATGCTCCTCAGAGATGAGCCTGATGGAGACTTCTCAGGCAGACGTGTCAGGAGCTCCTGGGCCCTGTACAGTTGAGCCAATTGCAGGGCTCGCAAAACATCCCAAACCAGATCTGTAGCAGACCCTGCCATGTTTGGCCTAGGCTTCTGCTGCTTCTTGCTAGCTGTGAAGGTCACTGGGTGACTTCAGTAGCTCCCAGTTACCAGGATCAGGCATTGAAAGCTCAGCCCAAGCCCTGCACTGCAGTTGCTGTCTTTCATTTATGCAATGGGACTTGAATTTTCTTTTTCAATAGAGATTGATCCTCCCAAGAACCTCCTTCTATCAGATGTGACTCATTCTACTGGTGTAGTTACCTGGATTCCTCCTGCAGCACAGATTGATGGCTACACTCTGACCTACCAGGGTCAAGATGGCACGAGCAAGGTACAGTGAATTCCTCAGCCCTGCAGACCCCACTGAAATTACCCCTATGATTGTGGGCTCTGCCAGTTGGGTCTTGTAGGTATATGGACCACAAAAAAACCATTTTGAGGGGGAATCTATACTATCCACGGCCCAGGGAGGGAGAGCTTAAGGAAGGAGATATGCTACTGTCATGAGCAGAAGCTGTGGAGGGACATGTGTGACAGTGGATTGCCTCTTCCCAACAGATCTCCAGGTGCAGAGAACATGTTTGCTTCTTCTCTTTTCTAACTTGATATTCCCTGGAAAGGCAGCACTTACCAGGGATAGAGTGTCCTTAGTGTCCCAACAGTGTTTCTTGAGACCTTGCCCCAAATCTTCCTTCTGAGGAGATAAACTCCATGTCTCAAGAATATACAGTGAATGTGCCTGTCTGAAGTCTACAAGAAAAGCCCGTAAATGCATATAGAGTATGAGGCAATGTGGTCCAGAAAAGCTAAATGCTGTTCAGAGTTGGGTTAACCGTTGATTTGTTTTATTTGGCAGGAAGTGCAGCTGGGTCCTAGTGAACAACAGTTTGTTCTGGAAGGACTGGAACAAGGAGTGAGGTATACCATCTTTGTGATGGCCTATAAGGGAGATCGCCAGAGCAGAAAGACAGACACTACCTTCTCAACAGGTAGGATTTGGCCTTGGGTGTTGCACTTTTTCCTGTGCTCTGCAGCTGTGGTGCTTTATGGTAGAGGTCAGAGATAGAGTTCATGTTCTACAGATGCACTGGGAAACTATGTGATCATAAGCAAACCATCTAGCAAGTCAATGATGTGTCTCCTGGGTGGGAGTCCATTCTAAGCCACACCGTCTGCAGCCTTGGAAACACAACGGGATGGTGTGAGTGGAGATTGCCCACGCTGGTCAGTGCTGCTGGCCAACCTTGCTAGCCAAGTGTGGTACAAAGCCTCCTGATGAGCTGCCAGTGGGCAGGAGAGATAATGATATGCTAGAGATCTTTCTGCACCATCCTAGTAATGGTAGGGCACAGCTGTTTAAGTACTGTTGTGGCATTGGGTAGGTGCCCAGGTTGTTTTCAGCGGTCAGGAAATGTATACCAGAATGGCAAAATCAAACAAAAGCTCACGCCAGCTTGCTGCGGGAGCCTCTCGTACTGTGCCAGTGCCCACAGGGATTGTCAATTGTGGACAAATTGTGAAAGGCAGAGAAATTAAAGTCCCTGTTTACGGGCACTCCCACCTTCACAAACAAGGGCTCCTCTTCCTGCTCTCACGGCAACCCAGGACTGCATCTCTTGCAGCCTGTGGGGACCCCATCCATGTGCCAGCTCCCAGGCCGTGGGGATGGCTGCCAGCAGCATCTTGCTGATGCAGCTTACAGTGGGGATGCATGAGCGCGCAGTGGGGACTGCTGATTTCTTTACTTCTCTTCCAGTACCGTAGTCCTTAGGAGATTGCTAAGAGTGTGAAATGCCTCCTCCAGCTCTATGGCCTGCTTTGCTGATGTGAGGTTTTGCCGTCTCTGTTCTCACAGTCAGCTTTCTCTACCCCTATCCTGCGGACTGCAGCCAGACGCAGCGGAACGGAAATGCCTCCAGTGGCATGTACACCATTTACCTGAACGGGGATGGCAGCAGGCCGATGCAGGTGTACTGTGACATGACCACTGATGGAGGCGGGTGGATAGTGAGTGATTCTCTGCTCCTCTTTGGTTTTTTTTATGAACGTAGTCAAGTGGACCTGGTACTGGTGTTAGCTGAGGCTCCCTTTGCTCTACTGCACTACTGTGTTTCAGCTCCTGCCTTGAGGAAGTGGCATGTTTTAGGAAGGGTGGTGGATGCTGATGGACCCCCTCAGACTGTCAGTAGGAATGCTGTGGGAGGCTGAATGGTTCAAAGGGTTTTTCATTGTTTGGTCATGAATGCCACACAGGCTTATGTTATTGCTGATCAAGGGCAATTACTGAGTTATGACAGCTTAATGTGTTACCTCTTGCCAGCTGGGTCATGGGAGTTGTATATGAAGGTGCATTCAGCCCTGTCGTAAGATGAGGTAGTACAGCTTAGCTTAACTGGCTTTCATAATGAGTTAACTAAGCTATATTATCTCATCTTGACACAATATCAGGTTACATGTATGGACAGTTAACGCAGTTCAGCTGATGCCTGTTAGTATTTTAAATGCTACTGTATTTTAAAGTACTGTGAGCATGCACCTGGACCCTGACCACACAGTAGTTGTTGAATGGGTCAAGGGAATTTGGAGGCAGAAGCACAGAGGCTTTGAGGTGAGGAATGTGTATGAACATGAAAGAGCGAATCAGAGGTTCTCTGATAGCTACCTCCCTAAATGACCAAATAAAAATATCTTTATTCCCTTCTTCACCTTTCATTTTCAGTGATAAGTGATTTTATTCACTGAAATAAATTGCTGCATGTCACTGCCCAAGTCCCTCTGATTTTGGTGAAATTTAGAAACCCACATGTCTCTGTGGATCTTGTCCTTAAGCCTGTTTTGTCTAAGTGTTTAGATCATGCTTGGATTTGTGCTATCCGTAGGCATTTGTGGAAAGTAAAACTGTAAAATTTGCACAACTAAGTATTCACCCCAGGTGCTTCTGTGCAGTGAGAAAATGGAAATGGATTCCTGTGTGTACCCTGCTCAGGTGCAGTGTACCATCAACTAGAGTTGTCTGTTCCTGAATGCTTCACCTTTTTGTTTGCATTTGAATCGGGATGAGCATTTCTCACCCCCATCCTCCTTGTCTCTCATCAGCCTGTCATGAAGTCTCACACAGCAATCTTTGCTTTGCAGGTGTTTCAGAGGCGGAGCACTGGTGAGCTGGACTTCTACAAACGCTGGAAAAATTATGTGGAAGGCTTTGGAGATCCCACTGGGGAATTCTGGCTTGGTACAGTACAAGGATGTGACCAGTGAAGAGCTGAAGATTAGCTTTGTAGAAGCACCTAAATGCTGAAATATCCAACCCCCTGAGCCTGCAGTCTGGAACTGTCAGCTTTTGTGTCTTTCCTAGAAGTGCCAGTGAAGCACTGAGGGATCTCTAAAGGCCCACTAAGTCTTTCCACTGGCATGTTTGGGCTTTGGAGTAGTCTCAGAGCAAGCCAAACTCTGGAAAGGTTTATTTCAGGCTCACATGTTCCTATTAGAGGAAAAATAAAGAAATTGCATTCGTGAAATTGCAAAGTCCAGGATACTGCACAAAACTTAGTGTATTACATCATTTTTTGTCTGTCTTGTTCTGTTAGAGAACTCTGTGTGATCAGAGAATCCAGCACTAAACAGGTCAAGGTCTTTGGAGCAAGAGTCTTTAAATGTTCTGGGAAAAATAATGTTGCACTACAGCCAGTCTTGCGCTGGTTTAGGCTATTTGTTTTTTCTGATACTGCTGTCTTTTGCCAGAAAATGAGATAAGACAGAATAAACTTGGCAAAATGTCACGAGAGCATCAAGCAGGGAAGGAGGGAAGCAGGAAATAGCTGATTTAACCAAAATGGCCACAGGGTGAGTCTCTAGGACTGCAATGGTGAACAGGCTTTCCCTTTTAAGAGTAATTCTTTTCTCTTCTAGGTCTTGACAAGCTGCACAATCTCACAAGCAGCAGCCCCATCCGCTATGAGCTCCGGGTGGATTTGCGGACAGCCAGCGAATCTGTCTATGCTGTCTACGACTTCTTCCAGGTTGCCTCGAGCAGGGACAGATACAGGCTGTCGGTGGGGAATTACAGAGGCAATGCTGGTAAGGAGTGCCTCATACTTGTGCTGTCTCCGCTTTGCACAGGGAAGCAAATGCTGGACCTGTGTATTTGCTTTGCCAGTAGCGTGGCAAAGGTTAGATCAGATAGGTTAGGTCAGGTTAGATCAGATATGGTTCTCTCTGAGGAGAGAAGTCTGTACTTCCAAGGAGTACTGAGGAGAGTGTGCCCACAGGCCCATCTCCTGCTGAAGTCGGGAGAAAGAGTTGCTTTTTCACAGAAAAGAGAGGGCTCTGTAACCCAGTGAAACACCAGCTGAAAAGGCAGACTGGGAGGCATTTCCACGAGGTAACCTGTGCTGATGGGGGAGCAGTTTCTGGGGCTCCGCAGCTGAGAGGTGCAAAGAAAGTGGCTTTTGTTCAGGATGGGAGTTTGGTCAACAGCAGTAGCTATTCTGGTGCTGGCTTCTGCCACTGGTAAATTCTTACCATTGCCATTGTGTCCATAGTCTTCCATTGATCCTTTAATCTCCTCTTGCCATAAGGTTTAGATCTTCAGCTGGGGGGATCCAGCCCTTGGACAGGCCCTCTAATAGCAGCCCTTTAGAAATTATTGTTCCGACCCATCCTGTGCTGTTGCTTTTCCCCTGACAGGCCTGCTCTGTTCTGCCTGAAGTGTGTATAAGCCCTCAGGCTGAGCAACTGTAGTCTCTTATACCTGTTCACGTCTTTAATCCCTTCCCTTAGGGGATGCAATGACCTACCACAATGGCTGGAAGTTCACAACATGGGACAGAGACAATGATGTGGCTCTCAGCAACTGTGCTCTGACACACCATGGTGCGTGGTGGTACAAGAACTGCCACTTGGCCAACCTCAATGGGAAATATGGGGAGAGCAAGCACAGCGAGGTGAGTGGCAGAGCTCTGTGTGGTGGCTAGCTCTTCTCCCTAGCCTTGAGAAAACACACGGGGGGATGTCTCTCCTTGGAGCAGGAGATATTGCCCAGGCTATCTCATTTCATTTGAAAGGAAAATGACCCATAAGGAAGCTTATAGCTCTTACGCTGTCCTCCCTGGATCCAGAGGACTTGAGCTCATGGCCCCCTGATTCTTGTGGGCAGGGATACTTGAGGTGGAGCTGTCTTGATTTCTGAGGGCAACACATAAAAGAACACTCCCTAGGAGCCACATTAGGATGCTGGCTCACTGTCTCACGTAGCCTGTACCTTGGCTTTCAAGTGCATGCCTCGGTGTGCATCTCATTGTGCAGGCTTATTTTGGGCTTGAAGATGACTCAGTCCTGTTGTGTTCCAAACTGGATAGAGATTTGATTTATAACAGGAGTGTCTAGAAGACTGATTATAATTACAGTCAAAATCTGGTGAACAGTAGCGTCTCTGTTTATTGGAGGGTTAAATGGTATTAGAGGGGGGCAGTGGTAGGCTCCTAACACCTGGTCTGGGTGCTTTAATAAAATAAATTCCTTGGTCTTTTCCCAGGGGGTGAACTGGGAGCCATGGAAAGGCCATGAATTCTCCATCCCTTTTACCGAGATGAAGATCCGTCCTCAGTCTTCCAGTAATGAGCCAATCCTTGGGAGGAAGAAGAAGTCTCTATCAGGGAAGAGGAAGAAGATCGGGACTTAAACCAAACTCTCGGCAGGACTGTACCCAAAGATAATGATTCAGTATTTCTTAACAAAGTGAGGTTCAGACAGCTTTCTCCAATACATTGGAGACAATAGCTGACTGATGTGTACCTGGAGACCTCTCGATCTGCAGCCCAGCCTCCTTCCAGCCTTTGGAGCTCCTGATGGGTGATCTGCCAGAGACTGGGAGGGGGCTTGTGGGGAGCATCCAACTTGTAGCTCCCCTAGTTGGCTAAATATGACAAGGACCTGCTTGATCCAATGTATGCAACTTCTATGAACTTTACATAAAACAAGTTTTAACACATTATGTTGTTTCTCAAAACCCAGGCTGCTAACTCTTCTGAATTCTGTCCTTTTCTGGTGCCATCCACTTCAGACTTCAAAAAATTAAACTTGATCCCACTAAAAATAATAGTTCCTTAATTTACATCAGAGAGAGCTTTCCTGAGACCATCCCCTCTCCCTGTCTTGGTCTGTGGTCCTCTTTTTCCTTTTTCCTCATAATTTGGGGCACATGCCCTACTCTTCCTGCAATCAAAGGGCTAGGTTTTGGGAAATGTCAGGCTGCTGGCAAGGCTCATTAACCCAGGTGAGGCCTGTAGTCTGGGTTCCTCAGCCTCCAGTATTGCATCTTTCCAGGTGATTTGCTCTATATTTTGCTTGTCTATTCTTGTCTCCCAGCCTAAAGTAAAGCCTGAGGAGACATGCAGTGAGTTAATGTTCACACTCCTGGGTGAGGCCCAGAACAGGGTGAGTATAAGAGCTATACTCCTCCAAGCTCTGCTCACCATCCCAAGCCTGTCTCTGCATACTGCTTGCCTAAAAGGCCACTTACAGACCACAAACAAAATTCTCTATGCGACTGTCCCATCTGCCACCTTCTGCTTTTTCATTAGCAGTGTGGTAGCTAGTGATGCTGAAATAATAATGCTTGTCATCCACCTCTAAAATGAACATCTCCGAGTTAAACTGATCCTGCATGCTCTCTGTCAGGCTTTTTTCAGGCAGTCTGCAGATTCAGGTGGGCCCCAGTGAATGGTTTCACAATTGGCTGCTTTTTTTCCTCACAGCCATAAAGGTGAGTTTATTTTCTTTCCCTGAGCAGATATTAAAATTCTGGACCACCAGCTCCAGCCAGGGAAGAAGTATGAGCTCACCAAATGATGCTTGCTCAAAGGCTTCCTTGTCCGAGCAGATTGGAACATGATTGTCTTATGTCTTAATGGCCTTTTCTATCCCAGTGCTAAGCTGAGTAATACATTTTAAAGAATCCTTCCCAGACTTTGGGGAAGCAATAAAATTGCAAATAAAGGAGGTCTTAGAAATATTTCTGTCTTCTTTGCTTTGGGTGGCAGAATTATTTTTTTTCCCCCATTTAAACTAAGCCTTCTTTACGGAGATGGAGCAATACCCAGGCCCTTAGCGTTGCCAGAGCAATGTGGAAAGACTGGGACTCTGAAAATCAGGTCTTTGGAATCTGCTCCAAAACAGGGATGGGAACTGTGATCTCTTCATGGCTGAATACTGCAAAGCAATTAACTGATCTGTGGCTGCTAGGACCTGGCTGAGGAGAGCTAGCTAGAGAGCCACCTCAAAGGTGAGTACTAAATTCTTCATAGTACTTTCAGGGCTGTGCCTCTTGCACGGGTGGGCAGGCAGAGACTCATCTGAGCTGCGTTAGGATATCCAAGCCCTGGTATGGGGGAAGGGGGAGACTAATGGAGGGAGGAGAGGAAAGGAAAATTGAACTTTGGAATTGAAAATTGAACTTCAAACACTTGAAGTGTTTTGCAGGCTCTGTGCTAATAGCATGAGAAGGACACAGGAAAATGATGAGCATTCTTTCCTGTGGTAAAGTGATTTCCCCCCACCGCCTGCTTGTCTGTAGGCAAGAACAGGTTTCACTGTGTTGTTCAGTTAGAGGGCACAGTGCAGACAGGGGGAAGGTGACTGAGGGGGACCAGAGGACTAGCCTCACACACAGCCACTCTAAAAGTAAGCATATGCTCTAAAAAGCAGCAGGTGTGATGGTGCCCAGCAGCTCTTTCCTGTGCAAACCTCGGAGGTAAAGCATGATCCTCTTCTAAAGCTGAATCTTACCTGCGAGAAGGGAATATTCTCTTAAGCAGTATGAGCTTTGTATTTCGGAGATGAAGGCAAATGAGACGCCTTATTTGCAGTTTCTGAGGAGCGTTTGCTTGACCCTCCTGACTATGGGCCCCTCTTGACCAGGACGGGCAGTCAAAGGGGCGGCTGCTGGAAAGCCATTGTGGGAAGTCAGTATTTCCGAACAGCCACAGGATGGCATCATCTCTTCGTGCTAGTGCAGGAGAAACCTCCCTGTATCCACCCGGCCTCTGTGGAAAGACCTTTTTTGGGGTTAACCGGAGTCTGTGCTACAGCTTTAGAAGCTGGGACCGCTCAGATAATGCGGTTTGTTTGCCTTCAGGAACCGGCTGTTCTGGTTTCAAGGCTCAGGCTGGTTGGGGTAGTCCCGTAAGAATTTCACATCCTCTTACTGCCCTTGTTTTGCTGCTATACCCAGCCCTGTAACAGTGATGCCGCAGGGCCAAAACAGATTCTTGAAACCTCTGCCTTGCCCTGAGGTCACTTAAATTTTATAGCCAGTGAGGTTTGCAACATGCCCAGGGGCAGAATTTGAATCCCAGAAGGATCCTCTCTGCCTTGACGTCGCTGTGTTGATGGGGACTGTCCTGTTGCTGGGACCCAGGAGCCAGGACCTATCTGTTGTGATAGATCTGGGGTGCAGCATGGCCAGTGCTGCTGTGGGGGACCCCGCTGCAATTTCCCACAGCGGGGAAATGCCGCTGCAGAGGGACAGACGGTGGATGCTTCACCCACCCCTCCACCGTCCCAGCACTTACCCAGGAGGAGCAGGGAGAAGGCATGCCTCTTCCCACAGACGTTGCACTCTGAATGGTGTAATCTGGAGAGAAGACAGGAGAGTCTTACTGCACTGGGTACTTGCTTGGAAAGCAGCAATGTTACTTCTGGTCACTGCTCTAGGCTTCGTTGGCTGAATAAATAGAGGAATAGTCAGTGAAGATCCCGTTCTCCCTTCCTAGTGGGGTTTCAGGGACCTGTGGGGGCAATTTTTGCATCCCTTCAATCCCTGGACTGCTCCAGGATGCTCAACTTGACATCAACCCCTGCCTGTTTCTAACCTGGGACCCAGGAACCTCCCATTCTCTCTGCAGCCCACACTACACAAGAACGCCTGGCCCTGAATACGGTGTGCAGGGCTGCCGTCTGAAGAGAAGCAAGGTGTGCGTTGCTCATTCCTTCCCCCAAAAAGTGTGTCTGCCACTTCCAGCTGCTTGTTGCTGCGGTCCTGTGTGCCTCTTACCATCAGTCTCCTCCACAGCTTCAGCTCTGTGAGCAAAGTGCAGCTTGGTGCATCGTCCAGGTGAGAGGCAGATTTATTTTTGTTCTCATGGAGGGAGAGCTCAGTGGTGCACAATTTGGAAAGGCTCTGCCCAGCAGAGGTGTGTGCCTGGTCCCATGACGTGCCCAATGCAGGCAGCTGCGAGAAGCTGCAGACGCTGTCAAATACTTGTCTGATCAGAACCAACTGGGGTAAACTAATCTGTGCTGCCGACCCTCTGCAAGGAAAAAAACCCCTCTGCAGCCCACCTCCTGCAGCACAGAAACGCTGCTTTTCTTCTTCCCACTACTTTTTGCCCTTGGGGAGAGGTGCTTGACTCTGTTCATTAACAAGGAGAGGCCATTTAACTTGATTAAGCTAAGCTGTTTAAGAAAACATCTCTCCGAGCTGCACAGCTGGCTGTGGGCAGAGACTGCACAGCCTCTGCCCGCTGAGCTCTCCCTGTGTCTTATCTATGGCCAGGATGCAGATACAAGAAAGATTTCCCCAGGAAAATAAACACATGACTGAGAGCTAGAGACACAGCATTTGTTTGCAGTTTGAGAGTAATTTATTTTTGTTTTTAAAAAAGAAACATTGAAAAAAAAGGGTTTTTGTTTTTTCCCTGTTGCATGGACTGTTCAGGAAAATAAAAAGGTTGATACCAAAATGCAGTTGTGGGGAGACAGTGCAGATGTGTCTGGAGAGCGGGGACCCAAGCAGCGGAGTTTCTGTACCATGCATCTCCTGCAGCCTTGTTAGTGTGGGTGCTGCAGGATTGCTGCTGCCTGGCTGATGGGTGACAGATCCTGGTGCACCTCAGGCTGTCGCTGCTCTTTTGCTTTTGCCTCAAGAAGCAGCTGATTCAGTGGATGGTTTGGCTAAAACAGCAGCCCTCGAGCGAGTCAGCCCCCATGCTTTATGGGGTGCAGAGGCTTGGACCATCCACTGGTCAGATGGATCAGGGCAGGGTTGTATCCTGGTCCCTCCCCGCCCAGCCCAGGTGTGGTCTGAATGATGATTTTGGGGAGGTCTTGAAATTCAGACCTGGCTCTGAACTCCCAAAGGCCTGGATCGGAGATGTTGTGTGTGATGCAACACAGACATTTTCTTGACAGCTCTCTGGTTCTTGTAGGAATCAGTTGCCCTTGCCTGAAACATTACTTGCTAACCCTTCCACAGAAGGACAGTCTTGCAGGGGAGCCATGCAAAGCCCAGCAGCTCCATACCAGGTAGGCTGTACTCTGCTGGAGCTGGCTGCCTCCGTGCCCTGCTTGTTCAGGTAAGCCTCTGGCCTCCCATCATGTTTCCCTTCACTCTGACTTTTTTTTTTGATTCCTCCAGGCAGCAGCGCCCTTCCTCCGGGGCTGTTGGTGCCTCTGGAGTGCAGCAGGAGCACCTGCATGGGCAACTCTTCTGCCTGTGGAAGGAGACTGCTTTGCCCACCTGGTGAGCTTGGAGGCAGGAAGGCTGGGAAAAGTACCTGGATGGGGGAAAGGAGGGAAGGAAGAAGGAATAATACAAGTGCAGTGCTGGTTCTCCAGGATCCTGGCTGGACTCTGGGTTTGGGACAGAGACCAGAGCTATTCCTGCATGTTTCTCTCTAGGATTAGGTGTGGCAAATCCTAATTTTTTATAGCATTATATGTTGCTTCCTGTTTTGGAGGAGAAGGGATTCACTTATTTCAATGCTAACAAAGCAAGCTGGAAAATAAGGCACATATGGGGTCAATTTAAAGGGCTGTGTGAGGAGGAGCCTGGCCTCCCGGCTGTTACCAGCACAGCCGCACGCAGCCAAACCCTGTGATGTGATGTTAACATCACCGCCCAGTCCGAGTCAGACAAAACAGGCTGCGCCGGGACTGGGTGGCACAAACGGCTGCTTCTAACTGGTGGCTTTGCCCCCCCCCGCCGCTGCTGCGTGCCCCGGGAGCCGGCGGCATTGCCCTTGCCCGGGCTGGAAGTGGTTGTGTCTGGCAGCTCTGTCCAGGCTTGCCCACGTGGGTTTAGCTGCTTGTCCCCCAGGTGTCTGGCTCTGGCTGGCAGCTCCAGTCTGCTCCAGCAACTTAAGAAGTGGAAGAAAGTGGGAGGAAAACATCCAGTGTACAGACGTGGGCAAAACCCAGATGTGACGGGGCTTCTCATCACACGTGTGCATCCCTCGCTGGCAGAACAAGCTGGGGGAGACGGAGCCTGGCGGGGCAGAGAGCAGGGGGCAGAGGAGACCCCCAGCTCCTCAGGAGGTAGGCTGGGCATGCAGGCGTAGGGCAAGCAGAGGGTCGCAACCAGAGTAGGGGTAAGCGCTGTGTGTGGTCTCGTTAGCTGCTATGCCCGGCCAAGCTGTCGCACATCCAAGGGAGATGAGGATGGAGAAGGATGCAGGGTCCAGCTGTATGATGCATCCCTGGGTAAGGGATGACTGTGGGCATGAGCTTTACTCCCCTCTGCTCCTACAGCACATCCCAGAGCCGGCCGGCTTGACAGCTGTCCAGAAGCCCTCTGCATGGCGTACAGAGCTGCCTGCGTGGCATCAGCTGGCGACAGTGTGTGCTTGTGGGTCTGTGTGTGTCTAATGCGTGGCACAAGGACTGCAGGGAGAGGGGATGACCGAGCATGCCGGGAAAGCGTGTCTGCTGCTTCAATACTGCTTTGGTGTGCCTAGCCCCACAACAGAGGGGCCTTTGGTCCTGCTCTTCTTTAGTAATTCAATAAATAACTCTAATGCCCGTAGCCAAGCCTTTACACAGCCTCGGCTTGCGTTTCCGCTCTTGCAGTAGCGTGGTGGGCTCTCTAAAGGCAAGTCTGTATAAAACAGTCTTTCAAGGAAGATCTTTTTTTAAGTGCTGGTGCAAAAGGGCTGGTCTTGCAGCCTCCTCTCTCCTCCCTGCCTCTAGCCTGGGTGGCAACGCATCTCTGTGCTTTGCTGCTTAAGGTGGTGCCTTGAGGTCTCTAAGGTTGGGCTGAGGGCATCTGTCTTCAGGTGCTCTCAGTTGCCTTTGGTTTGGTGGCCAGGGAGATGGCACATCTTTGAGCTGTGGGGTAACTCTGCTCTCAGCTTTTTTTGCATCTCCAACGTGAGCTGGGTTTGGACGGAGCCTAGACAGTCAAATTGTGCCATCTCCGTGGCAGGGCAAGCAAACGAGGCATGCCTGTGCTTGCTTCGCACGCGGCCGTCTGTGTTCGTGCAGGGGGAGCGTGCGGGTGGCTCAGTCTTTGAGTGCACGTGGTCCTGCGCGCCCTTGTCTGTGCGATGGCACGTGTGCTCGCACACAAGTGCAGAGGGAGCGCCTTGCACCCAGTTCGCTGCATGCCAGCCCGGTGCGTGTGCATTGTGCTCGTGGCGGGAGGTATGTATGGCCCGGTGGCAGATCACCTTCGCGTGCTCAGCAGGGGACGTGTCTGCATGCGCGCCTGTCCTTTGCAGGGGTTTCTGCCCTTGGGCACGCTCTCTTGGTGGGGGAGAAGGGGCTTGTATAAACCTGTGCCCAACTGCCTTGCTCTCTGCTGGCCCTTCAACAGGCTGGTTAGCTGCTGGGCTCAGCCTCTTTTGAAAGTCACCATAAAGTGGCAGCAGCTTTGGCATCTCCTCGCCCCTCGTAGTGCACAGCTGAAAGGACTGGCTGCATCTCAGAGGGGAGGGCCTGAACACCCTCCTGTCCGCTAGATGGGCAAGGATGGTCTCTTGTCCAGCAAGAGCAGCTTGGGCTGAGCAGAGATCCACAGGTCCTCTTCATCCTTCTTCTTCTTCTTCTTTTTCTTCTTGTTCCTCTCAGCGTGCAGCTGCCCGTTGCTGCTGGTGCCGCCTTTCTTCCTGCTTTCTCCCCTCTGGCTGCAGAAGCAGCAGTGGCAGCAGATGAAAATGAACGCAATGAGGACAACGAAGGGCAGACCCATCAGCACGGCCAGGCAGACGGTGTTGAAGATGCCTTCCTCATGCTTGGTACGGATGAGCTCCAAGATGGAATTAAAGAAAGAGCTGATCTTCTGCTCCATGTTGGCTCCCGGGCAGGCTGTCTGTGCTGCTCCCTCTGCTTGAAGGCCCTTGGAATATGTTTAGCTCCTGTAAGCGGCTAATGGACTCCACAAGTGTCCTTGGATGGTGCCTGCAGAGACAGGAAACCACATGGATCAGGTGCTTGCTCCCTCAGCAATTTTCTCCATGGAGCTGCCAGCACAGCCAAAGCCTCAGCAGGGCGAGAAGTCTGCTGCCACAGGGGACCAGGCCATGATACTGGCCACGTCCCTTTGGGTGTCCCTATCTGAGAAACACAGCCTCCCAACCTCTCCTGGGGTTCATTCCTGGTGGTGGGGATGGGCAAGGAGAGTTTTGGCTGGGCATCCCTCCTTGCCTTGGCATCTGGCCAAGCACAAATCCTGCCCCCCGGATGCGCATCTCAACCCTCGCTTGGCAGCCGGAGCGGGGAGCCTTTACAGCCCTTTGCAGGGCTTAGTTCTTAGCAGAGAAATCCTCTGCAGGGGGAGCTTTACTGTCTAGGAAGGGACTTGCATGGCCCGGGCAGGGGACCACCGCAGAGAGCGGTACTGCTGCAATCAGAGACGGGACTCAACATGTCATGGGTCTCTCCTTACCCCCGATCACCCTGGGACAGGGTGTCTGGTTTGGACAGACTGTTTCTCATGGCCCACCATGGGCCATGCAGCAGGCCTGTCCCAGGACAGGCAGCGCAGAGGCAAGGTGCGCCTGTCCCAGGCACCGCTGGCACCCGGGGGCACCGCTGGCAGGTTTGGGGTGGGGTCTGCAGTTAAGCCAGCTGGATTTTTGATGGGGGCTATGGTCAGTGGGACTCACAGGCGGTGGTCAGGCAGGCGGACCCCGGCGAGCAGCCTTGCAGCCATGGCCACCGCCGTGCACCCGGGGTTGGCCACAAAGGCAGTGGTGGGGGAGGACAGGACGAGGGTTGGCTGGGGATGGAGGAGCCTCTGCCGTGCCTCACCTGGGAATTGCTCCAAGGGTTGGGTAGGGCCGAGGAGCATTTCTGCAGCCTGACGTAAGGTTTTCCTCTCTCTGGGGAAGGGAGAGGTGCTGCTGAGCGGCAGGGAGCTGCTGCCTCTGCTCATGGCTTTCCTCCTCTCCTGGGGCCAGGCAAAGCTCCCGGGGGTTTTGAGTAGGGCAGGGGGCTTTGTGCCAGGAGTTTGCAGTTCTGGTTCAACACGAGGATCACTACATTATGGGTTGTGCAGAGGAAGAGCTGGCAGGAGCAATACCAGGCTCTAATACTGCGTTTCACCCTTGCTCAGCATTTTACATCAGTGTCTTTGCCAGCCTTTGGGATTTAAGCCCTGTAGCATCTTGAGGGAATGCCGAAATCCCCATGTGCACAAGAGGAGAAACTGAGGTACAGTAAAAGGAAAGCCAACGCTTCCATGTGAGAAAGACTTAAGAGGTACAGCCTGAACTCCAGAGGCGTTCCGGAGGGTTGCTCGCTGTCACTAAACCCAGATCTCAGGTAAAGCAGACCCATTTCTAGCAGAGCCAACAGCCACCAGGCATCTGGGCTCCACTTGTTCCCTGTGACCACCAACTCGTTGGCTCTCCTTCTGGCAGCTCTCGCAGAGCCCGGGTGCCTCTAGGGAGGAGCGGGAAGGGGACCTAGGCTGGTTTCGGTTAACGCCTCCTTGTCTACAGCGCTACCATTCCTTGCTTTGAATTGCATTTATCGCTGTTGTGGCACCTGCTAAGGGATGCTCTCTTGTACCCGGTGGTCTGGGAGCTGGCCCCTGCCCCGAGCAAAAGGATGCTCCAGTTCACCCAGCCGGGATGCCACCGTGCATCCTCCCGCCTTGCTTTGCAATTACACCCTACCTCCTAACGAACAGCAAAACTGTCTGCCTTGCCCGAAAAAGAAACTGCAAGTCCCACCCAACCCTAACTATAGCCCTTGCGCTGCTGCCGCTGCCCCAGGGAGGAAGCAGGGCTGCCCTGCTGAGGTGGGAGCTGGTAGGCAGCCCCCAAAAAGGCGGCTTCCAAGGGAAAACCTGCTTTCAGAAACACTGTCCTGGGACCTACAAAGCTGTACGGGGTCTTGTCGCACCAGCCGTCCCTGGCTGCTGGCTTTTGTACCCGATTGCCAGAACTCCAAGAGCTGAATCCTTCAGTGTAGATGCTGAGATCTCAATCTGGGACTTACATAGGATCTAACCACAAGTGTTGAGATCCTATGTAAAGAGAAGGGTTTATCCTCCCTGACCCCCTCAGAAACAGATTGACCACTGCAAATTTATTGTTTCGATCTACATGAGAGCGTAGCTGAGCTGGCTGCAATTAGCTGGTGGTTTCTCTTTTGAACATACGTGTGGGAAACGTGATGAAAACGGACGTTTTCTGTGGGTGCCTTTCTGTAAAACTCCCATAAAACACAGCGTTCTGGGAGGTGGTTTGGGCTTTGGCTAAACAAAGACATTTGTAGCTAATGTTTTATTGCTGGATTTTTGTCCAGTCTGCTGCATCTTCCAGTTTCTGCTTGCTAGAAGGGGAATTAAAAAAAATATATATAGTGGGGTTTTTTTGGAGGTAGACAAGCAGGATGGTAAGGATGCCAGACATGTATCCAGGAGGGAGGGATGGTGCTGCAAGAGGCAGAAGAGCCTCTTCCACCCCACCTCTGCTGCCGAGAAGCTTCCCAGCCTCGGGAAACCTGCATTGCCTCATTCCCCTTCCTGGCAGAGGACAGCGATATCACCGCCGTCCCCACCTGAGAAATCATGGGCTACCACAGAGGGCTCGGAGACTGAAATCCCATCCATCCCCTTCCTACCCCCTGCCTGGAGCCGGCGGTGAGCGTTAGAGATCTGCTTTTGCTCAAAGGAGAGATGGGCGAGGGCTGTCTGGGTGCTGGTCTCTGCTATCTGCTGCCCGCAGGCATTACAAGCAAAGGGCAAGGGGGGAAGCAGTGAGAGCCGCTTCTTAAAGCTGCTCCCTGTCCCAACCTTCATCCTCACTGAGGCCTTCTTTAGGACAGCTGTAGTAAAGGTTAAACTGCAACACAAATAAACAGAGCAGCTTTTCCTCAGCCTGAATCATCTGTGTGAAGCAGGTTTGCCATGTATCCATAAATATCCTGACAGCTCATTATCCAGGCAGGAACACTGGACGCCTATGATACACTTCACTCCAAAAAAGAAGTAAAAAAACCAACCCCAAAACAACTGCCTTAATTTCAGACAAAACAGGATGTACAATTTTATTCCTGCACTGAGCTGCTTTATATTTATTGCCTCTAAACTTCTGGGGAGGGAAGGAGGGCTGGAACTTCCTCTTAATCTTGTAATTAATTGTTTGCAGAGAAACAAAAATGAAAGGGGAAAGAAAAAAAAAAAAAAAAGCAGAGCCCTTTGAAATGTTTCCACTTTAAACTGGAGCTGAATGCTCTGCAGAGGCCCCCACTGCTTGTTCCTGGGAAGTGCCCAGCTGGGGATGTTCGGCTGCGCTGGGCAAGCCTGGAGCAGCAGGGATGCGGCCGAGCATCCCTTGCAAGGGGAAGGCAGAGGTACCTGCCCCTGCCCTGAGCAAGCAGCACCGGAGTCGCAGGGCCACCTTTCAACACGGCTATGCAGCTGCTTTTCAAATGCCTTTTCTTTTTGGTGTGCACATTGCCTTCTGTTTTGTAGATGAAGGGATGTCTGTGCGCTAAATAAAGGGGTTCTTCAGTTTAATATATAAAAAAAAAAAGGGGGGGGGGAGGGGAAAGTAGAAAGCTGGTGCCTTTTGAGCCACAACTCCAAGGGCAGAGGGGTTACCCAAGGCCACCCATTGCCAGCTGAAAGCCTGTGTGCACAATGAGGAGCTACATTTAGGAAAAATCTGTGCTGCTGCTCAATTTGGTGCGACAGCAACATCTCCCCTTAGAGAGGGGATGAACGGGAAGAGCTGTGCGGGGGTCCACCATGGGTGTGAACCAGGTGCTCAATGCACAGGGAGCTGCAGCTGGGAGGTCAGCTGGTTTTTTGGGTCAAGGTATGGGACCAAAAAATGGGGCGAGGGAGGCACTGAAAGACAGGGCAGTGTCTCAGGGAGGGCTGCTAAATGCCCTGCTAAATGAGCTCTTTGTTTTTGTGTAGCCAGTGCTGGCAGCGAGTCAGGGGAAAGCTGACATGGTAACTTGCTTGGGAAATCCTGCAGCCAGGGATGGACAGCAGCTCTGCACGGCTGGGGTTCCGCGGCTTGTGTAAGTTTTAATCAAAGTTGGGCGTCCAACATGGGGTTCTTTAATCCACGTTGGCTCTGAAGGAGCCGGTTTTTTCAAGGGTGGGGAGCATCTGCCACTCCTCCAGAGTTACGGGCGGCCGTGGGTGGAAAACAAGCTCCTTTTGAGGGCCAGCTTGGGATGGCACCTCAAACCATCAGCGTGCGTGGCTTGCCTGGCTGAGCTGGGGGGTAAAGGCTGCCAGCCTGAGCATGGGGAAATCAAAACAGAGGGGTTGCCTTGGCAATGCTGGCTTGCCCACATCCTGCGCGCTGCAGAGCAACCACAGTGGCTGGGGACAGAGGTATAGTTTGCAGAAAAGTTGCAGTTTGCTGGAAACAGGGGGCAAAGGGCTGGAAACTGCTATGCAGGGTCACCGTGGCAGAGGGGAGAGAGCTGGAGATGTTTTAGGACCTGATTTTGCAAGTTAAGTCCTTTAGGCTCAACTTTACAAAGGCTCTTATGTCTGCGTGAAGTCCTCTCCAGCCTAACAAAGCTCGACCGGCTCCTCTCAGCTGACACGCAGCCCGGCTGAGGTGGGAGCGGGGCTGCTCTAAGGTGCTTCTCCTTACATCCACATTGAGATGTAAGGGGCAGCTCTGGAGGACAACCAACCTACAGCCCATGACCTATGGGGTTTGGCCCCGAGTACTCCTAGGTTATTTGAACTCCCGCACGCTCAGTGTCCAGCTACAACTCAGGACTTGCAGAGGTGACACAAAAGCATCTGACCTGCAGCCACCGCCATTTCCTTAATGTGGATGAGAACTCACTTCTGGTGAGACCTCACTTCATGCAATGGATGCTAAGTGGTGCAAAGCAGGAATCACAATATTAAACTCGACCATTTCCTTCTGTTATTGGCTTCATATCAGCTTTATACCCGCTTTCCACTGGCAGCGATAGCTATGGGTCAGGCTAGGAGAGGCTAACTTCTCTCACAGAGCCTGCGAGCTCTCCGATACAACGAGCACAGACACAGCTACGCACGCGCACGCAAGCGACATCTATTTTCCCATTTGCACCTGCAGACTTAAGGGAAAACTGGATGAAACCTGACACTGAGGGTGAGCAGTTTCCTTAGCTGGGATTACACGTTACTGTTTTGGAAATGGTGAATAATAAGAGTTTTGCCGCCGGTCTCTCAGAACTCACAGCAGGCTCCAGAGACCTTCCTCAAACGTTATAGAACAAACACCAAAAGCCACCACCCAGCAAACAAAACTAACTAAAGCTTCCTCGTATTCCCACTGCCATCAAACCTTCCAGCCAGGAGCCGCACGTAGATGCTTTCATCCCCTAAAGGGAGCGATTTGGAACACTACAGATATGAACGTCGGATAACAGGGTTAAAGTGAAACTATTTTGCAAGCTGCTGCCTGGAGCCCGCTCTGCCATCGCCATCTGCGCACACACGGCTGCCATTGGCCCCGGGATCAGTGCAACTCCCGGCCAAAAAGACCAGTTTTGCTTTTAGAAAAGCACCAATATCATCCCTGACAGCACCGGGAGCTCCTCTGAGCCATCTCGGTCTCCTCTGCAGCGTGGTACAGGCAGCGCTGCCTCCCCGGGGCTGGCAGGCAGCCCCCACCCTGCCCACCCGTGGCCCTCCCTGGGGTGGATCGCAGATGTTTTTGGTTACAGGAGGCTCGGGGGGCTGCAGATCCACCTGGGCCAGCTCTGCAGCCCTCCAGGGGAGAAGTAGCAGCAAAATGTGTTGGCGCAGCCCTACCTCTAGCTTTTGCGACCCGAAACCCCTGGTGCTGGGCAGGCCTTCTTCCGCCAAACGTCCCCTGAGGGGTGGCTGCTCTTCATCGCCATTTCTCAAGTGCCACTGTCCCCACCCGGCTCTGCCAGCATCTGCTCCGCAGGCTGTGCCACGGTCCCACCGCCCCTGCCCAAGCCCCGTCCCCAAAGCCGACCCCACCGCGGCAGGCAGCTGCCTGCACTGCTGCCCGCCCGCGGGGGTACGGCCAGCAGATGATGTGGCCTTAAAACAAAAGAAAAAAAAGCCCTGGATTTGGACAACACAAAACCAAGGATAACGCCCAGGGAAGCTCAGCCCGGCCGGGCGATGCCCGGCGGCTGCGGGGAGCCGGTTCCCCCGGGACCCACCGCCCGGGGACCCCCCCGGCCCCGCCGGCCGACCTACCTCGGTGCCCGCGGCCCCTCGCCTCGGCTCGTCCTCCCGCCCGCCCCGACAGAGGCTCCCGGCGGCCGGAGGAAATGGGACGCCCCGTCCCGCTTGCCTCCGCCCCCGGCCCGGCCCCGCCGCCCTCCCTGCCCCACCTGGGGCTGCCCGCCGCGCCCCGGCCGCCTCTGGGTGGCACCCCCCCTACACAACCCCAAAAGTGTGCGGGGGATAAGGGGGGACCCCGGTGCTTCGCCGGCCGCGGGGTCCGCGGGCGCTGCCGGCCCCGGGTGCTCAGGAAGGGCTGGCAAAGTTGGAGTTGTTTAGTCTGGAAGGAGGCACGGGGGAGAGGTACAAAACCAGGCCTGAAATACGCCAAAAGTTGCTGGGAAGAGGGGGAGGACAAAGTGTTTTTCCCTCGCCGGGAGGGAGGCCCGGGCTTCGGCGCAGCAGAGCTTTCCCTAGAAGCTTTTTTGGGGGGTTGCGGTGGGGGTTTGCAGGGGTGGCAATGCTGCTCTTGTTGGTGGGAGGCTTTTAAGGACACGGCGGACCTCCATCTCCTGAAACGCAGTGCCAGGACTGCCGCTCTGCACCCCATCACCACTGTCCTGCCCGATGCCCACGCTCTGTCCCGGGAAAGGGGACACTGCAGCAGGGCGGGAGGTGACCGAGCATCCCCACGGGAGGGGACACCGTGGGGGCTGCTCTCCATGCACAGCACCTGGCAGCGTTACGGGTGCTATGCCCCCATGGAAATAATAAATGATGTCTCAACCTGAGGAAGGCCCTTCAGGTTGTGCAGGGGTTTGATATTTTCAAAATTTGATTTCAGTTCAATTTGGATTGCCCCCCCCCCCCCCCAATTTTCATTTGCTGCTTTCTCTCTGTCTTATTTCTTTTTTACCTCTGTATGAGGGATATCCAGGATCACCAGATCCCAATTGCTTTCCAGTCCGGGGCTGAGCTATCTCCACGCAGCGCTGCAATGTTGACAGCCAGGCAAGCTGTGACTAGAAAAATGTTTTGCTGGAATTTTTCTGGCCAGCTTGAATCCTTCTGGATTGCAAAACCTCTGCGCTCGCCCTCCTTGCCCTCCTTCGTGCTCCGGAGCCAGTGGCTTTGCTTTTCCGCTTCAGCCTTGGTGCTAACTTGTCGGGCTGGAGTAGCCGGGGCTGCCTGACCCTTTGAGGCTGCTGGAAAACAGCCCTGTGCGCCCGGTGCCGTGCCCCGGCAGCGCCAGGAGCAGAGCTGCAGTGGGATTATGGGGAAAAGAGAGGCAGAGAGGAGGGGTGGAGGGATGGAGGCAAGCTGCCTGCCAGCCCCGGCTGCCTCTGCTGCCCTCCCTCCTGCTGCCTTCATCCTAGTGCTGGGGCCGGAGGGGTGAGAGACCCCGAGAAATGCACGTTGCGGGCTACAGCTTGTTCTAAGTGCCTCCTGGTAGCCTTTGGCAAGGTGTTCATGTGCTGTGGGAAGTACCAAACCCTTTTTACCTAAAGGTTTGCTGCTTGTTAATGCCAGGAAATTTTTCCTTGGTTTTACGCTACAGGTGGAGATCCCTGGGCTTTGCACCATGTTCATGGCTCAGCCCTTCCCAGCTCACCCCACCCTGGCTCACCCCGTCCCATCTCACCCCATCCCATTTTACCCCATCCCAGCTCTCCCCCCCTCACTGAGCCGCAGCAGTCCCCTAGTTTGTGGATACTAAATCCCCCTCATCACCCTACGAAAATGCCCTTCCTGGAGCACGCAGAAGAAGCCACCTGGGTGCTGGCAGTCACCCGGGGGACACCCGGCCACTCTACAGCACCAGATAGTGTAACGTCAACTCTGAAACCACTCTTAATAGGGTTGCCTGGAAATATTTATTATTAGAGGTCCCTAAGGGTGAGTGTGGCTGGAGGCGTGAGGCTCGGGGGCACCTGGCTCTGGGGGGCTGAAAGCCCTGCCAGTCCCTGGCAGTGCTGCTGTGGCAGCGGCAGCTCGGAGGTTTGCTTTGTTCCTTGGGCAAACAGCCCTGCTGGGGCTCGGTGTTTTCTTGTTGCTAATTTAATTTGGCAGAGGCCTTGCTGAGGGAGGAGCTGCTGGTCTGGGCACCTTCCTTGGCTTTTCGGGGCCCCCTCTGAGCGTGGTGCTTTGGCACCCGCTTGGCTTTGGGCAGGAGCGTTGCTGCACCCCTTCGACAATGCGGCGGAGCTGGTGGGCACCGATAATGCTGACCTCAGTATTTAAACCTCTTGTGATGCTGCTGCCCATAAAGGAGAGTCTTGATGCTATCGAGTGTAGTGATACCATTAAACCAAGTTGGGAAGCATTGGATGGACTTAAAGAAGCTTAGAATTAACACAAGAATATACAGATATAATAGTCAGACCATGGCTCTGTCTAGCCCGGCATCCTCTTCCCCATTGTGATCCATAGGAGATGCTTTGAAAAAATATAAATGCCATTTGATGCTTAACCCTGTAAATATCTCCTGCAGCGAGGAGTTCCATAGCTCCTTCACATGCAGCATGGAAAAAAAGTACATTTTGGTGGGGTTTGAACCTGCCACCTCCTAGTTTTGTTTGGCATCCAGCGTATCTCGGCTCCAAGGGATCGCGATTTGTTTTGCAGAAACTTTAATGAGTGAGAGGAAGCTGACTCAGCTGCTGATGAATCACTGCTGCTCCAGATTACATGTCTCTCTGCTTGCTGGTGCCCCTCAAGCTGAGGAACTGATTAAGCCCGGATGAGACAAGCTCCTGTCACATCATGGGATGTCGGTCTGGGCCCAGCTCTGGGACCAGCTGGAAATCAAATCCCACCTCCAGCCCCTGTTTTTCATCCATGCTTCCCAAACTCCTTATTTCCATGCAAGATCAAAGCCTTTCCCATGCCGAAAAGTCCCCCTCATAACTTCCATTTCCTCCAAGGTCCCCTCAACCCCTAATTTTATTTGAAAAACACTACTAATTTTACACTGAAAATAGAAACGCCCTCTTGTTTCCCCTTTGTTTCATTGGACTCAGCTGATTTATTTACCAGTTTGCCCTATTACACAGCTGGGAGCTTCACTCCTGCCTTGATAACACCCAGCTGGAACACGGGGCTGGTATATTTGGGTTTTTCTCAGCACAGTGGAATGGGAGGAGATGCAAAGTGACTGCAGACACGAGCACACCTTTCTTCCCCAGCTGCTTTTTCTGCTCTCCTCTCCGGTTGTGATTTCTGTTTGCAGATGCTGGCCTGGCTTAAAGTAAGCAATGGAAAACTCTGCTCTGGGAGAAACATTCCTCTCATTTTTCCCCCATGCTTCTGCCTTTTCCCCTCCCTCTCCCCCTCCCACAAAAAAAGCCTGCAGTTTAAACACCAAAAATAAACCACGCCCAGTCATGGGCTGGATAAAAATAGCAGCCCTTGGTATTTACTTTAGCAGCAGCAATAGGCTTTCCGGCTTTGTACGAGAACAGGAGAGGCAGGAGCGGGATGGGATGGGATAGTGACCCTTGGAGGGATGGAGGACAAACACTGCACTGGTGTTTTTGGGGCTGGCAGGTTCCATGGGAGCTGCTCCCTCCCCTCCTTTCCCTTGGTTGGTGCCTGCTGGGCTCTGTCCCTTCTGGGAAGGGGGGAGCCCTGGGTGCAGGTTGGGCTCAGGTGCCCCGGTCCCACCTTGGTACTGATGTGCTGGTTTGGGGCTGCCCTTAAGTGCCTGGGGCTCAGTCCCGCATGGGCAGCGATGGGGGAAAGGCTGCTCTTAGGGGAAATGCCCAAAAACTGGTGAGTTTTTTGGGGGTGCCTCTTCCCCAAAAACCTGGGAGGCTTTGGGTTCAGCTGGGCTTGCTGAGGTGGGTCTGGGTCTGCTGGAGCATCCCTCCCCGGTGCTCGGGGGAAAGAAAGGGCTGGGGTGGGGAGTGAGGTGGGGTCCTTGGGTGCATCCTCAAGTCCTGCTTGGTGCTCGTGTTGAGCAAAGATGGTGTACAGGGACCTGCTTGTGCATGGGGAAGAGGGAGGGTGCATGGCTCCGCACCCGATGGGGTGAGAGCAAGCAAGAGACGGCTCAGGGTGCATTTCCGTGTGCGCCACGGGGTTTGGGAGGAAAGAGTTAGGGCTTTTTGTTGGTTTAGAGCTGATGATTGTTTTGTGTGTGTAAGCCTTCAGGAACTCCTTCCTGAGGAAATCCTACAGGCAGCACTGGCGGTGGGCAAGGGGAAAGGAGACGTGCCAGGGCTGGGCAAGTCCCAGCAGCATGATGTGGTGCCTTCCCATTTAGGAACGGGTCAACGATTAGTTATGTGAAGGCCAGGGGATGAAAAACTCGTCGGTGAATGGCAGTGCCCCTTCCCTTGGCATGGAAAGACGGTCACTGGCACTGTCTTGATGGCTGGATTTGTGGAAGGTGTGAACCAAAGGCAGAGGAGCAAGTGATGCTCAGGCACGGCCCTGGTGCCCTTGAGGACCAGCGTGTGCCCCGAGTTGTGGGAAGTGGTGGCTCGTGCCTCTTCCCGGAGCAGCTGCTCCTGGGGTTTCCTGCACCGTGTGGGTGTTGGATCTGATCTGCCAAGGTTGCTTTTTAGGTGAAAAACCAGTTGTGC
This sequence comes from Mycteria americana, assembly GCF_035582795.1. NCBI lineage: Eukaryota > Metazoa > Chordata > Aves > Ciconiiformes > Ciconiidae > Mycteria > Mycteria americana. The sequence continues at coordinate 37,987,704 of NC_134371.1, forward strand.
CGGCTGTCCCCTCCGGCACAGTCCTTCCTTTGGCTCAGCCCCAAAATGCCAAGGAGCAATCAGCGGCTGTCCCTTGGTGCCAGCTTCCCCTGGAGCCCAGCCGAGGCGGGCAGGGAGATCCAATCCTGTTTCTTTAATGATAAGCAGCTGCCAAATTTTTTTTTTTTTTAAGGTTTTTATTATCCCTTCCCCTCTGTAAGCCGCTTCCATGGGGGAAGCTGTTCCTGGAGATCTCCGGTGAACTGATGTCCCTCGGTTCGGGGCCACATGAGGATTTTGGCTGGTGGCACCAGAGCGGTCAGCCAAGGTGTGCCCTCATGCCGGGATGTTTTGTGCTGCCCTTGGGCCTTAGCTTCTGCCAGGGGACTATTTGACCCTTGCTCTTCACAGTTCAAAGTCTTCCTCCTCACCATCTCATTTGCTAATGGGGGCTCGGTGGGAGGATGCAGCTGGGCGCCGGGGCTTGGGCAGGGTGTCTTGGTGGGGGCTCACCCACCCCCGGGGAGGGAACCGAGAGCAAAATGCAAATCATAGTGGGTGAAAGAGGAAAAACACACCAAAAGCCTTTCTCCTGGGGGTGTTTTGCCTCTTTCTGTCCCCCATGAGGGAGAGCAGGTTCCTTTATTTGGAGCAGCGAAGTACCCCTCAGGCAGGGGGGAGAGGTGGCCTTGGGTCGCGGGTGAGGAACTGATACGAGACGGCGAACGGGCAGATGCTGGCTGCTTTCGGCATGACTCGAGTACAGCGGGGGACATGGGACCAGGGGGAGGGCCAGAGCCTGTCCTCAGGAGCAGGGGGACACTGGCTGCCGGTGCTGCTCCCGCAGCCCTGTCCCCTTGCTGCTCTTCTCCTGGCTGCCTGTTTCCAGCGCCTTCTCCTGAAATCCTTAGAGGGATGGTTTCCCACTTCATCCCCCCTTCTATCACTTTTTGGGAGGATTTTTCTTGTAAACATTTGCAGAGTTACTTCCTTCAAACCCTTCTTTTGTTGCGATGTCACCAAACGCAGGGGACGGCGCAGGGACAAGGGGCCGTTGTGGTGAACAGAGGTGGCTTGTGTTCCCACCAGCATCCCGGTGCTCTCTGCTCTGCTGTCCGGCAGCCACGCCGGGCCGGTGCCTGCGGAGGAGTAATGCCGGGACATAACCTGGGTGGGAGCAAGAGGATAAGCCGCATTGCTGCAAATAAGTGTGCTTATACATTGCATGGTACGTGCTATAGGGGGGCTGCATGCCTCCAACATCCTTACCGACAGCAGAAAGCAATCCAAAATATGGGGAGGGAGAGAATTGCCACTATGAGAAAGTCCCTAATCACAGCTAGCACTCAGCTTCAATACTTCTGCCTCAAACATAACGTATATATATATTTTTTTTTGATGGAGAAAATTGCTGAAACAGGTTGAAAGCAGAAAAATCGCTGCATGTTGATGCTGTGGCTATAGCACAGGGAAGGGGGAATAAGCCTGTGGGCTGCTATTCACAGTCCTCCTCATCCCAGGGAGAGGGGACAAATCAATGAAATTTAAAGCCCTGCATTTAATTTTGATTAAAAGAGATATATATATATTTTTTATGCTCTTCATAATTAAGCTTTAGAGCTTGTAGCCACAGGAGTTGAAAGTATAAAAATGGGAATGGGGGTTTTAAAGGGATGATGAGCACATCCAGGCTTACGAGGGGGAATTAAAACCCAAGAATGTTAAAGATGGTGCTATAAAAATCACATCCCGCAAGGCATAAAGCAGCTGTGAATTCGTGGGATGAGGGTGCCCCTTCATCGACCTGCTCCAGCCTTGCTCCTGCAGGCATTGCACCTCCTCCTGCAGTGCTGCTTGCTCCTGGGCAAGCATTTCCCTTGTATTTTTTTTGGGCTGAGGTTGCAGGGCGTGTTGCTGGGAATGCGTTGCTCGAGCTCCAGGTTTGGGACGGATGCCCAACGCCCTTGCTGAGGACCTTTGTACACCCTCCTGCTGTTTGCTAGGGGAACAAAGTTCCCAAGCATCGCTCATGCAAGAAGGGGACTTTGGTAAGAGGGCTGTGATGAAATATCGCCGTACAAAGTGCAGATGGAGGCAGGGGGGCTGGTGGTGGGATGCTCTGCGGTGGCTGGAAGTGCCCGAAGAAGAGAGTGGCTGCCCGCAGTGTGGCTGTGCTGCCTGCGGGTTCTGCCTGCACAAAGCCTGGGCTGCCTGGGGAGGTGTGCTCCTTGGAGAGGCTGAAAATGTGAGATACCACCATGTGTGATACTGCAGGACCATGTCTAGAGTATACGGATTGCTTTGAGCTGTGCAAGGGCAGAGGGGCCTGTGCAATGGGAGTGGTGGGCACCTGCAATGGGTGATAGGGCAGAAGCTCCCCAGGGGTTGGTGTGGTGGGGCAAAACACCTCCCTGGGCTTAAGTCAAAGCTTGGAGCATTTAGAAAAGGGCTTGTGCCAGCCCTCACCCCCTTCTAATCCCATCTGAAGGATGGAGCTGGGCCATGGCTCTGATTTTTGGGAGGTGGGTTATGGTCCAGAGGGATGCTGTGGCTCCACATGCTCCTGCCTTCTCTGGGTACCAACCTCCGAGTGGTGTGTGCCCACCTCATGCATCTGGTTATTGCAATGGAGAGTCCGTGTTTCCTTCAGCTGAGCTTTTTTGGGGGTGCTCTGCAGGGATTGGAGGTCCTGAGGGACCTGGGCCCCACCTGGCCCCAGACGTGCTGAATGGGGAGTACAGTGGAGGGCACTGCCCTTCTCTAAGGGACCATAAATGAAACCGACTGCGTTGGGCCAACTGCTTGGCCAAACTGCGCAAGACTGGGATGCAAAGCACCGGTGCAGGCAACCCCTCCTCCCCATCTCCATCCCTCGGCTCTTCTGCGCACAGGGGAGACCCCCGGGCTTGCCTGAAGAGTATTCCGTGGCATTTACTCCCTTCAGACCTGAAAAAGGTCATTTAATCCAGACAGCTGAGTCCCTCAGGCTTCAGGCTTGGCTTTTCACTGTGCTGGTAGCCACGGTCGAGGTGGGGAAACCCCACACTCACAACTTCCTTTTTTTTTTTTTTTTTTTTCCTCTTGAATCGGAGCAAGAAAGAGAAGTTGAGAAGCTGCCGCAAAGCAAATTCCCCTGTTTTGTCTCTCTGAAATTAAATTTAGAAAATATTGAAGCAGTCTGGCAGAAGAGCTTCTTTCGGGCTTTCTCATCCTGCCTGGCTACGTGTCAAACGTGAAAACTTAAGACGAGGAGGTCTAAATAAAGTCTGCATGTGAAACAAGAGGAGACTTTCAGAATCCTCTGAAATTCATACTTGTCCCAGACATTTTTGCTAAATCAATGTTGGGGTTTGGTGTGGGTTTTTTTTGTTTTCCACTGGGAGCATGTTCTGCTGGAAATAGCCTTGCAATTTGGTTTTCAGTGGGGTTTCCTTCGTGCTGGGAACAGATTGCTGTCTAAATTGGGAGAACAGCTTTAACTGAAGACTTCAGGTCGTTTTGCTCTGCTCCCGAGCGTTTACACCATGGCTTTGCTTTCTCTGGCTGTAAGCTGCAGAGCCGAGGGCCTCTCTAGCTCATGGGAGCAGCTAAATTTATTAACAAAACATCTTGCGCTGGGCTGAGGCCAAAGCGCAGCTCCCTGTCTCACTGGGGTTAAAAGACTGGCCGTGCTGACCAGACTTTGTGGTCACTTCATTATCATTTATTTTAACAGGATAACTTGGGCAGGGGGGACCTTGGGAGCCTCTGGTCCAACCTGCTGCCCAAGGCAGCCCCCCAGGGTCAGATGAGGTTGCTCAGGGCTTTCTCCAGCCTGGTCTTGAACACCTCCAAGGACGGAGATGGCACCACCTTTTTAGGCAGCTTGCACCAATGCTGGGCTGCCCCCCTCAGATTTCATCCCTCTATATTTTTTTTTATCCCACTGGATGTCCTTTGTTTCTCATCTGCTCTATTCCTCCTGGTTCGTGTTTCTTGGCATGCTTTGCAAACGAGGAGTGTGCCCTCTTCCAGCTGCTGCTGGGCTCGCTGTCTCAGCTGCATGACACCTTGCAGCTCAGCTGCAAACCGCCGAGTGAAAAACCAAGCCCCCGTGGCCAACTGCTTCAGATGCAAAAGTATCTGAGCTCCAGTGGGGCAGCACATGCCCTTGCAGGAGGGTGAGAGCATGCAAGTCCCTGCTAACGAGCTCCCCAAGCTCCTTCTCCCATAGAATAAACAAGGATTAGGGACAGGGGACATGTATGTCCCCACTTGGCGTGAGTTCAGGGCTGCGCTGCTGCGGGGCTTGGATGCACCAGGACCCCGCTCCCACTCCAATCCCAGACAGGCACACGGCTCGCTCCTTCGGTATCTTTTATTAATGTATAGAAAATGCATTAAAAAAAGGAACTATACATAGCCTAAGAGCGGTCAGGACTAAAAATACTAGTTAACAATGGTTAACAAGCGTCGATCCCATTCTCCGAGCTACGTTTTCATTACAGGGTGGGGAGGGTTGTTTAATATATTATTTATTTATATTATTTATTTTATTTATGCATTTATTTGCTTTTATCTTCCCCCTCATTTGGTTGCATTGGTTTGTGTTTGAATTCATCAGAACCTGTTCAAGGGATTTCGTTGCCTCCGTTCTTCATTCTTATTTATGGTTTTAAATTTTTTTGAAGTAATAACCACAATTCCAGGGTAACATCTGTACACAGGGGGCTGCTTGTTTGTTTGTGTAGGTCTTCGTGTCATCATCCTTCTGAGAAACCACTGACACCTGGAGAGCTGTGGGCTGAGTACTGAGGTGGGTGTGGGCATCAGCATCTCCCCAGGGAAGAGCCTTTCCCTCCCCCTTACCCCAAACCTCTCCCCTGGAAGGGGCAAGGAGCTGCCACCACCATCTGGGCACCATCAGGTTTAAGGAAGGTGGAAGGTGACCCTGGAGGGTACTGGTGGTCCCCAAGGGGCTCAGTTGGGTTTGATGGCCATCCTGGGGTGCTTGGTTGGCAGAAACAGGGATGGGCTTCTTGCTTGGCCCTGGGACAGAGCCCTTTGTTAGTAGGTGTAAGCATGAATTAAAGGTTTTTTTGGGGTGAGAGCTCTTTGCTGGCAGTGTCTGGTGAGGTCAAAGCTTGTGGGTGGTGCTTGGGGGCACAGGGCAGGGGGTGCATGGTCACCCCGGGGTGTGATGGTGGGAACATACCAGGAGAGCAGCTCTGGGTCTGGATGAAGGGTACGTGCTGGCTTGGAGGTGATGCACCAGGTAGGTATTTTGGCTCCTGCTGTATTTCAGCAGGTCACTCTAAGCCTGTGGGCACAGGGCACCCTGCCACAGGGACTGCCTGAGCATGACTGCCTGAGCCCTCCCCTCCTGCAGTGCTAGGGATGAAGGTGGTGTGAGCTGTGCTCTCCACACCACAGTGCCTCACCTCTGCTTCATCTGGGGTGAGCATCGCTTTGGGAAGGAGGTAAGAGGGCATTTAGGCTGGTACTGTGCTTTGAGATTCCCGCGGTAAAATAATGCAAAGATGAGGAGTAGAAGCAAAGGCTTCTCCCCAACCTTTGTGTGGCTCTGACACTCCTCCAGCATCCTTCTGCCAAAACCTGGCTACCTTTGGGGAGGGCCTGGCCTCTATCCTTCCCCAAATTATTAATTTATAAATGCTGTCTTAAGGATCACTTTACTAAAAGCAGCTTTTCCTTTCAGGCCTTTTTTTCCCCCCTTTGTTTACATTTTAGTGCAGTGCATGGTGGGAAGGTGGGCTCAGAGGTCTGGCAGGAATGGAAACGGAGGGAAATTAAAATGGGGCAAGAGATGAGAAAGTCCCTTGGTGTTTCATTCCAGGATTTTGAGGTTAGAAATAAGAGGCGGCTTTGAAAGGCTACGGGGGTCCTGGGCACCCATGGTGCTCTGCTGGGTGAAGGACCTGATGTGCTTCTCCCTGCTTGGTGTTATGGGATCTGGCATCTCGCAGTGGATAGTGTGGTTCTGGTAACAGCTTCAGGTTCATTTTGGGGTCTGGGGCAAGACTGGGCCATACGAGCTGGATAGCAGAGGAGCCACCAGAGCCCAGTGATGGTTCATGTGCTGGAGCCAAGGTCTCTCAAGATGAGCATTGTGCAGGATCCAGGCTGGGTTTCTGGGAATTTCAGGCCTGTTGCCAAGACTTCATTCAGTCTCAATGCTGTGCTGATGGGGTACAGGGCCAAACTTGCTCTGGTTGGAGAATGAATTCAGAAAAAGGGCTTGCCCAACCAGTGATGGAGGGTAAAGACAGGCTGTATTTAATCACCTGGCTGTTTGTAGCATCAACATTAAGCACAAGTTTGCTTGGAACCGGTGGCAGGAGCTTTGCCCAAAAAAATTCATCAGGCAATGATGGAAAATAAATTTCTGGAAAATTGTATCTTGTATATGGACAATGTGAATAAGGGACAATGGCCCAAATGACCGGGTCATTGTTGCTGATTCTATGCCTAGGCTTGGGTTAGGTTATCACCAGAAGAACAAAACCAGCAGGTGTAGATGCCTTTCCTTTAAAAGATTTTAGCATCTGTGTTTCACCAGGATAACGGAAAGGTAACACCCTGGTACAATATGTGAGATCAAGGACCAGCATTGGTATATAACGGCAGCGGAAGGTCTGATATTATCTCCAAGGTAATCCTTCAGACTTGATGATGGAGTTGTGTCAACCAGGTCCTCTCATCCTGGTTACAGGACTTGTAAAAGGGATGACAAACATGAGCAGGGAGGGAGAGATATAAGTCAGTAAATCTATTTAGAGAATAATGAACCTTTTTGAGGATCTTCTTTTGAACCTCCTGGAAAAGCTTGGCATGTTTTGATTTTCTGTTTCACTTGTACTTTTGAAAAAGAGAGATTTCTTGCCTTCCACTTGACTGCCAATGATGAGCTCCCGTGTTTCCACTGACACCTCTTCCTTTCACCTGGGTAGATAAGCAAACAGCACCATCCGAGACAGGCGATGAATGCCTTCCACTGTCAGTCTCTGCTCCTCATTGTAACCATTACACTATAGTGCTGTTGTTAGGACACTTCTTGCCTATAAACTCTTGGTGATGTTGGGAAAAACGTTACTCTGCTAGTCTACTAGGAGGCTTCTTAGGTTTTCATCAGTTCTATCAGCTGCTTCTTGTTGGCTTTTGAGACCTAAAACAGGGCAGGCTGCTCAGGAGGCGTGACACGCTGCCATCATGACACCGGCCATGTCCTGCAAGAGATCCCATCATCTGCAGCCTCTCTGACTGACCTGTTTCTCAACTCGTTGACTTGTTGCATGATTTGATGCTGATGAGAAGTGAGAAGAGATGCCTCATTTACATATAAGATGTTGCTGAGCTACAGCATCCTTACTCCAGGTCAGGCTGCAGCTTGTAAGCTGACCACTTGATGGGCTGGACCCTGTACCTAATCCTGACCTTGGGGTTAGCTATGATTTCATGTGCCAGTACGTGGCACGGACAAGGAGGCTGCGTTTCCCGCTTAATGCCCTTCTTCAGCTCTGCAGCCATGGTGAGTAATGTCAGAAAATCCAGAAGCATGACCATGAAAGAGACACTGGCCTGAATTATAAGCTACTGCAAAGATGTCTTTATGTTGCCATCTGGAAGATGTTTCTTGAGACAAAGCAGCTTCAGTGTGATAAAATAAAAAAGCAGTGTTTAGCATTTGTAATGCTCCCTTGGCTGTGAACCCAGCGATGAGCTGCATTGTCCTCGGATGTGGGGATGAGACCCTTCTCCAGGCCAGTGACAATGCCCAGCATTGATCAGAGTCCTCGGCAGAGGAGTGACTCCAGCATGGTCGTTGTTTGGGCTACGTGGAGGTGGTGTCAATGACAACAGAGTGCAGCCAGAGCTATCTGAAGGGTCCATTGACCTTAAGATGGGAGAAGTTAAGGACGGGAAGAGTGAACTCATCTATTCTTCCAAGGGTCTTGAAGTGCTCCAAAATCTGAATGGACTAAGCCTTCCATCGAGGAAGGGAAACAGTTGATTTCCTGTTAGAGAGATGGTGATACCAAGGCACTGAGATTTGTGTCCCTCTTGTGATGGTGGCGAAGAGGGATGGTGTAGGAGAAGGAAGGGAATGGGCATTTTTCAGCTTGTGTTTGTCTTCCCTCGGCTGTGTTGTCATCATTCCCCGTGTGCGTGGAGGCCCCTGAACAAGAGCACCTGGGCTGTGCCCGCTGCTGGCTTCAGGCTGGGCTGCGGTTGTGTGATAGCTCTTTTGGTTGCGGGTCCTTCTCTGAGACTCTGGTTTGGGACCAATGACCTCAGTGAGAGACAGTGTGCTGGCATATAGAAATAGCAGGGAAAACGGGCTAGAGTTCAAGACCGCAAGTAGTTATTTTTCTCACAGTCCTCTAATTTGACTCCTTCCTTCTCCATCAAGCTCAGCGTAACCTAGGCAGACGTCGTGCACCTGGAGTGGGATGAGTTCAGCTCAGAGGAGTGGATGATGCAGGTTGGGGCTGATGGAGCAGCTCTTGTTCCCCTACACATCATGTACGTGAGGATGACTTTGGCTGTGGTGGGGCCAACACATGAGCTGTGGGCTCTCTAGAGTTTGCCTACATATGCAGATATTCGCCAAGCCCTCCTGGTGTGATCTGTGAAAACTGGGGCCGGGGTGAGCCTTGCGTTTGCTCATCCTTGCTTTGTCTCCATGCGTATAGTGCCTGTGCGTAGGGGAGGGATGACCAGGCCAGAAGGAGAGATAGGCCTCTGCCTGCTGGAGGATTTGGTGTCTACAGGATGGCATGAAGCTTAGGACCTCCCTGCCAGGAGGGGCAGGGAGAGGACGGGTGTCCCTGGCCATGACTGGGGTGGAAATGGCCACACCAAGGTCCCTGTGGGGAAGGTTTCTGCCACGAGCCCCGTGACAAATGTTTCTAACAGGGTTTGCTGGGGATTTCTAAGTCTTTTAAAAAAATATCAAAAATCTGTCTGTCTCTTCCTCTCTCTTTCTTCTCCTGTTAAGGGCCAGAGTATTGGGGTAGGGAGACTGGAAATTTGGTATTTCTCTGGGACAGATGCAAAGCAATGAGGTCTTTCCTTTCCCACAGCATTTGCTTGTGCCGTGGTTCCCTCCAGCACTCATGAGGGGCAGGTTGCTATCTCAGACGAGTAGTAATTTTTTTTTCCCTTTTCATATTATAAAATACAAACAAATGACAGAAAAGGTCAGGTGGTGGGAGGTGGGAGGGAGTTCAGCTGGCTCAGAGCTGTAGGGACCGTCGCTTCCTCCCAGAGATGTTACGGTGGTTGTAAGGTCGCATCTTCATTTCCACGAAGGGAATGGAGAACTCGTGGCCTTTCCAATGGTACCAGTTAATCCCCTGGCAGGAGGGAGAGAAAGGCACAGGGTAAAGAAAGACCCTAACAAGAAACTAGAGTGGGAGAGGAAGGAATCAAGGTTGACCGCCATAGAGAAGCCAGAAGAAAGGTCCTGCTACAGTGGGAGCAAGAAACTCTTCTGCTGCTCTGCCTTGATGGGTTTTTTCCCACTGCTCAAAGGCTCCTGATCAAATTTTATGTATGTATTTTTTTAAATGTAACTTAACAAGGTACCACAGTAAATGACCATGGCAGCCAGCGTGAGGCACACAGCACTAGCCCAAATGGCTTGAAGGTGGTTCCTTTTGCTCCAGCTTGTGTTGGGTCACCCCAGCGGTGCTCCTGACGCTGGCGCAGTCCCAGCCCTAGCTTGGGCTTGCTGTCATGCTTGGTTGTGCTGCTGGAAGAAATACTGAAGGCTTTCAGCCCAGCTCTGCCCTTACCTGACTGTGCCGGGACTCTCCGTACTTGCCATTGAGGTTGGTGCGGTGGCAGTTCTTATACCACCAGGCTCCTTTGTAGGACATGGCACAGTTGGTCACAGCGACATCGTTGTCCCTGTCCTTGGTGGAGAAGGGGCGGCCCTGGTGATAGGTGAGGGAGTCCCCTGCGGAAAGAGGTGCTGTTAGGGATGATGGAGCCTGAGTCATCTGCTCTTTTCACAAGGAAATTAGGATATTCTCGTATATGTGGATCAACAACTCAGGCAGCTGAAAGTCCAGGAATAACATTAACTGGAATTGCTCACAGTTGGTTCATCTGAGGTCCACTGCTGTTGGTTTAGGATCAGTACAGACCACAGCAAATATTAGAGGCTGCTTGGGTTTGGTAGATAAGATGCTGTACTGGGTTTGGATCTGAATTTCAGTGTTTCAGAAATGAATTAAATCCTAGAGTTGGGCATCCCTGCCTCATCTCCTGAAGCCTGGATCTGCTACGTAACTTCAGGATACTTTCAGCCTCCTTCCCTCTTGTTAGCCAAAGGGAACTTTTTCTCCCAGAGGAGACCAAGCATTGGCCTCTTGAACCAAGGTGCTTGGCCTTCTTTTCTCCCTGTGGATAAAGGGAAGAACCTTTTGGAATGTGTGTGTTGTCTTATTGCACCAAAACCACCAACCTCATCTCCCCTCCTTACTAAGGAACAAGAGAGCTGCTTTTGGGTGAAAGAGGAGCCAAAGTGAAATATGGTCATTATTACAACTGAGTCATGCACAGGAGACAGGAGACATTCTTAATAAGCTCCTTGGTGGTACCTAAGAAAATATGAAGTGGACCCATGGTAGCTGTGTCCAGTCCAGCCACTGAGAGGCTTGCTAGAAAACCTGTCGGCAATGAACCATTTGGTGAATCTTGGCTCTCTTTGCTCAAGGTGGAGCAGAAGCTCCTTGGCTGGACGGCTAGAAGAGCTTGTGTGGGGAAGGGGAGGGAGTCGTGTCTGCAGCACTGTTACTGGCATTTTTGGCAATAGGTTGGGTGCCTTGTGCCCTGGGACTTAAGGTCAGAGCAAGTGCTGTGTTGCAGCAACCAAGATCCCTGTCTCTTCTCTTCCAGTGGCAACTACCAGACATTGTATAGGAAAATTCCTGCCTCTTAGATATGGTGTGGGGTTCCTCACTAAGTACATGGCAGTGAAGTTTTGTCTGGATCACGGAGGCTTGCACTGGGCATGCCTATCCCAGCTAAAGGGGCTGCAGCTGTACCCCTTCCCCTTTCTTGGCAAAGACACCTCTGTGTCCTCCCTCCGTCATCCCTCACCCACCATTTTCTGGTAGGCAAAGCCTAGTGCTCCTGCATCAACTGAGCAAGCAGGTGTGACACTGTCCTTGCAAAACCGGACTGTTTGCCCTCTGCATGAGGAAACGATGCAGAGGATTTCAGATTTTTCCATTGCTGTGGGAGGGCAATAAATACACTCTCCAGCCCAACATCAATAGCAAGCTGTGGTGATTGCCAAGTGAGATGACACCTCTGACAATTGACCTCATTATTTGAACAGCAATGCCTCTGATATTTAATATCTAATCCCCAATGGAAAATTCCCGCTGTCCTTAGTAGGATTTATCAGCCTGGTTTACATGATGGACTGCAGGAAGGCAGAAAGGGCTTGCATTTTGCTGCTCCAGACAAGTAAGCTTTGATGTTGGGATTTCCTTCACAGTTTTGGACCCACCGGTCCCAGGATTTCCCTACTACTCGCTAGCACTGAGGTTGTACCTGAAGTGCCATTGTAGTCCCCGATTCGCAGCTTGTACAGGCTGCGGGAGTCGCCAATGGAGAACTTGTCGTAGTAGGCGTACGCTGCTTCCTGGCCATCCCTCATGTCTATTCGCAACTCATAGCGCCCCTGGGACGTGATCTTGTGGATGTTGTCCAAGCCTGGTGAGACAAGCAGCAAGACACCCGGTGAGACCCAGTACCTGGATCCACTCCGTAAGCAAACAAAAAAAGCTCTAGGCAAATAAAATGTCTGTGGGAAATGAGAGCGAGGAGAGGAGAGAGAGCAACAGCACTTCTGGTTAAGTCTTTGTCTCTCCTGGCACTGGTGGGGTCTGAGCATTCTGTCCCCACTCAAGCTTCACTTCCCCCTGGCTATGAGGGGTGGGTTCAAGCCCCAGGTTCAGCTTTCTCCATGCTGCTGAAGCTGGGGGCATTCAGCTGGGGAGCCCTGGTGCTTCTTGTGTGGCACACCTGTCTTTTGAGCTGGTAAGCTCCCGTACAAGCCAGAGCATGTTTATGCTGCAGGGCTGGCCTTGGCTCATGTTCAGGTTTTGGGGGAGCATGCTTCGTTTCAGAGCTGTGCTGGGTCTCCTGCTCACCCCTTTCCTACTTTATTTGGGCAACTGGCTTGCTGGCCAAGGCCAGGTGAGGTCCATGATTCTATGAGCTGTAGATGCCACCAATGCAACCTGTAGTCATCCAAAGGAGAATGATGGGTTTTGGTCCATGAAGACTCCCAATGTACCCTCTTCTCTCCTAGGAGAGGCAAATTAGGGAGCTGCTGGCCTTCATGATATGCTTTTATGTGGTGTGCCCATGAGTGACTTTCTAACATGCAAGGCAGGGAATGAACATCGGAAGGAAAACTGTCCAAGGGAGAGCGTAGAGGAGTGGGTTGAAAGGTGAGGAGCCAACAGCTGGCATGGGTGAGCAGCACAGTGTACAGGGAGCTTGGGTTTAATGCGTCGATGAAAGACAGCTGCTTAAGGTCTTACCCAGCCAAAACTCATCCTCCAAGTTTCCAAAGCCAACCCGGTAATCTGCCCATTTCCGGAAGAAGTCGGTCAGTCCATTCTGTCGCCTCTGGAAGACCTGTGGTGGGGGAAGACCAGGGGGAAAATGAGTGTGAAGGAGAAGAGGGACAGCCTCACTGGGCTTTGGGGCACACAAAATAAAGATAATACTTTCTTTCCATCATGCGTTTCAGGGGAGAAAATTGCAATGCCCATCCAGTTAGTGTTAATTGCAGCCATGCAATTAATTCCTGTGCAGATGGAGAAACTGAAGAGATGTTACATGATGTCCAAGGCAAATCAATGTTATAATAGGAAGGAATCAGCCTTCAAGCTTTCTGCTCTACCTGATGCGTAGTGCCTCTTGTTTTCTAGCATGTGATTCTGCTTTTGGCTGGCTCTTTCTGTGATATCCAAGGGGATGCTCTGAGGCAGAGTGAGACGGAGTGAAATTTCATGGCTAAAATAAAATCTGTGCTAGAAATCAGCATTAGAGGAAGCCCATTTTTTTTTTCGACTATACATCTAGCAGAGTTTTGTGTAATGCGTGTAAGTAAGTGCTTGACATGAATAAAATCAAAGCACCAGAGCATTATTTACTTAAGTTGTCAGTCCATCTATGTCAAGACAAGCAGTGTTTGTGCAATTCAAAAGCCAAACAGGCATTTGCCTCTAAAATGCTCCTGTGCGGACTCAATGGGGGTGATGCCTGACACCCTCCTACTGCAGGCAGTGTGAATCATTCCCCGTGAAAGCTATTGGCCATTAATTTCATTTCTAGAACAATAAATCTGCTTCACTCTCAGATTTTGATCTCCAGAAGCACTGCAAACATGTCAAATAAATCAAAGGGCATTTCTCCAAGTGTAACTATTATTACTGGAGCGTGGGCCATTCCCTATGGCGTGGGAAATGAAGTGTGCGATATTAAGCCTGCTGTCGTTCCCCTGCAGCGTGGTGCTTGGCTTTGCTGGTAGGATGGGACTCCGTTACTTTGTGATGAGGACAACCACACGGCTACTCACAATCCAGCCACCTCCGTCGGTGGTCATGTCGCAGTACACCTGCACTCGCTGGCTGAGGTCCCCGTTGATGGAGATGGTGTAGACGCCGCTCAGTGTGTCTCCATTCATCAGGTGCTGGGCGCAGTCCTGAGGATTAGCAAAGACACGTCCGCCTGTGAAATTAAAAAAAAAAAAAAGGCAAAATTTAAGCAGAGTGACACCCTTTACACCTTTCCACATGCCTTGGGCCCCACTGGTTATGATCCAGGAAAGGTCTAACTTGGCTTCTGTGTCTCAAGTTATTCTGCAAACGTGGTGGGACTTTATATCTGCCAACAACATCAGAGGATTTAATGGAAAAAAAATGTGTGCATATATTAATTAAACTCCCATATGTCCTATATTGGAAAGGTGCGTGGTAACATCACTATGAATGATGAGGGATGTCACTTCTTGGACCATCTTTCTGCACTGTGTCTGAAACCCTGGGGTTTAAGCTGTCACCAGCATATTTAGACAGCTGTGAAAATACCAAAACCTGTTCTCCTCTCAGGATTGCCAGCTCCAAACAAGTTTTATGACTTTAGTGATGCCGGGGGGATTCTCCTGATCCATGCCCTTGGAAATGATGGTGGACTTATGCTAGGCTGATTGTCACTTGCAAACTGGAGCAGGAATTGTGTTGTGCGAGATGCTAGAGATGGGCAGTGTGGGCTGTGTGGCTGTGCTCCAGGTGTCCTCTAATGAAGAAACATCTTATTTGGGGGTCAGAGTTTAAGAGACTCTTAACTACGAGACCCCAGCAGTATTGGGATGTCAATTCTGGGTTAATTTTTTTCTCATTTAACGCAAAAGGGGAAAATACATCTTTTTCTTTGCTGTTGGTGCGTGTGGATGATGGAGTAAATGAGTGCAGAGCTGGCAACGTGGATGCGGTTTTCAAGGGTGTCTTGCTTATGCATTGAGAAGGTGTGAAGGACATGCTGTGTGCATCTGTCACAGCTGCGTGACACCCCGTAGGACCAGGGTACAGACCCTTGTCTGTTATTTCCAACTTGGGTGTATTCCCCCCACCCTTGTGACCTGAAGACTCAGAGGTCGTTGCTTTGTCCAAATCTTGAAGATCCCCTATTTTTTCCAATCTCCGTGGTCTGTAGCACAAAGTCTGGTGAGACAGTGTTTGCATTTTGTAGTATCCAACAATGAAAACTGCTTCAAAGACAACCACTTCAGGCTCCCCTGAGCTCTGCGGAGATTACTTGTTTCTTAATTTATATTCATCTCTTTAAGAGCCAAGGAGACCTTGAAAGACATTTCAAACCACTATAAATTATAAATACTGTATCTGTTTCTTCCTTTTATCCCATCTGTATACAATTCCCCAAGAACCTTATGCAAACATGAAACAGAGGCTGAGCTATTAATATGTCAGAGGGAATGGAAGAACCCCAGGATGTGTACTGTGAGCAGAAGGAAGCAAAACAATTTAAATTAAGCCTGGGTTTTTTTTGTTTTTTTGTTTTTCTTTTTTGTCTCCTTAAAGACAAGTCCTTGTTCTCTGCAAAGTGGCCCGATACGCTGCCAGAGTGAATTGAATCCCAGACCCCGATTCTTTGCTGAGGAATGCTGCTCATGGATTGCATTGCCTTGATGTTTGTTCCTGGGTGCTTCTGTCTCATCGATATATGGAGTAAGTGAGGAGAAACTGGTTTCTTGCTGATGCCTATCTTCATCTTAAAGGCAAATTAAATCTGTGTTTGGATGCTGCATCAGCTGGCAACGGTGTCTCTAACACTGCCGAGGTCTGACATTTGTGTTTAATGGAAACGGTGCTCTCCTTGCCCAACGTGAGTGGGTTTCTGCTGCTTTATCCCAGCTGAGAAGCCAGCCCCGTGCAGTTTCATCCCTGACTCCCAAACAGCTTCAAAGATTACACACATTTTTCCATCACCTGCCTGAATTGCACTGGCTTTATGCATAAGAGGTGAGAATAACAGGAAAGCCTGATCCATAGATGTATTAGAGAAGAGTCTTCTCTTTTTTTGTTGATGTGACTAGTTTCTATTATCTCTTAAAAGCAGGTAAGGGGACCTTTGCATGTAACCAGGATGGGGAAGTGTATCCACAGCACATTCAAAGAAAACTCTCCTAATCAAACTGGCAGTACAGATAGGAGGAATTTCGGTGGACATCATCTTCAGGCTTCTTAGTGCTTTTGAAGCCCAGGAGAAACATAATTGGATTCAGCCCTGAACAAAATGCACTCTGTCTCTTAAGTGCCCTGGCCTAGCAAGGCTTTTCAAAGAGGATGAGGGACTATATTAGGGATTTCTAATGTGAGTGGTTGCAAAGGCTGGGAGCAATGGTGACATTTTCATGCAAGCTTCATTCTTGCAAGTGTAAGCACTCCATCTGTGAGGGTTATGATGGCTGTGGATGCCCACCATTTGATTTGGAAAGGAAACCATTCCCATTGCCTTAGTAGATCATGAAATCTCTAGAATTAGAGGTGGAGGAATAATGCAGCTAGATAAAATCAGTGGGACCACAGTCCTGCGGGCATGCTGGCTCTGCTGCCTGTGACTCCATTATGGTGGTGGAGATGCACCTGCTTGATATTTCCAGGGATGCCCTACCCCTGGAATCATTCAAGGTCAGGTTGGACAGGGCTATGAGCAACCTGATCTAGTTGAAGATGGCCCTGCTTATTGCAGGGGGGTTGGACTAGATGACCTTTAAAGGTCCCTTCCAACCCAAACTATTCTATGATTCTGTGTATTTGTGAGAGATCAGACCATGTCTACAGCATGGAGAGACCAACTGGGTCTCTCCCTACTCACTACAAGAGCATATCTGTTGATAATGTGTTGTTGAATTTTGTGGTTTTTTTCCTCTCTTTATACATTTGGGGAGGGGCAAGGGCAAGGCAAAGGGCCTGGTAGATGGTTCCTGGTCTGAAGCTCAAATCCCCTTGCCCTGGGCTGGACCTTGTGTTTTTATTATAGGTCCTTCAGCCATTAACTTTTTGTAGCAGAGCAGCACTGTGGGTCGAGGAAATGAAGGTACCTCTCTGTGGATCGTGGTGAAATGCTGCCTGAGGAGGGAAAGCCCATAAAAGCAGCCCATGTCTACCAGCACAGTATGTGAGCTAAGCCTTGCCTGGCCGAGCAGATGTGGTGCGAGTCCTTACCTGTGGTGAAGGTGGTGGAGATGAAGCCGCTCCGCATGGCATTTTGGGCAGCTTGCAGGTGCACGGTGTACTCTGTGGTCTCGGAAAGCCCCTCCAGGCGGATCCACGTGTCCTCGGCATCCACAATCAGCTCCTGTACATGGGTCCCAGAAGGAGGCAGACACCAAGAGCAACAGATAAGAAAAGCGATGGAGACCCTAAAGAGCAAGCGAGGAGGGAAGGGAAGCCACAAACTACCGCAGCCCTTGGTACCTGGCCGAGGAGTGTTGCATGTCTGGTTACACCCCTGGACTAAGTCAACGTGAGGTTAATGAATATATTCAACCTTTTGGGTTTATTTGGGTGGGAGAAAGCTAGCTGGTTTGGACACAGGAGATTTAAATATTTGCAGTCTGTGTGCTCTATTTACCAACTCTGTTGGGATCTGTGTGCCCTCGATACAGGGCATGACAGATTGCCCAAGCATTGCAAGGAGTAGAGCTGGCCAACCTGGTTATCAGCCAGTTTTGACTCTGTCAATTCCTGCCACGTTAATTTTTCTGATCGTCACCAATGCCATATACCATTATATTGAAGCCCTTCTGCAAAGCTATTATCCTCTGGCTGCTGCGAGCCAGTCACGCCAGCAAAGGAAACAAGACTACTTGTGGTGATGTATTTCCGATAGCGTTTGTAGCAGCTCTTCCAGACAGGCAGATATGGACACGCTCATTAAATAATGAAATATATTGTATTGCGGGATTATTTAGCAATCTGTAGCTTATCTTCCTTTTTGCAAGAAGGCCAAAAGGCATTTTTAGCATCTCTGTTCATGGGATAATTTTCTCCTGCCTCAGCTTGCTTGTGTTTCACATGTTGTGAATTTCCCCCGTTCTTCCAAATTTTCCAGCCATGCCCTCTGTACCCAGGTGTGCATAAAGATTTTGCCCTAGGCAATATTTTCCTGCTTTTTCCAATTGTTTATCTAAAGTATTGCTTATGCAGAAAGTAGCCTCTGCCCTTCTGGTCTCTCCCTGACCTAGTGAGTATCATTCTTTTGCTTTGTTGGGTTTCTCAGAATCACAGAATCGTATAGGTTGGAAAAGATCTTTAAGATCATCGAGTCCAACCATAAACCTAACACTGCCAAGACCACCACTACACCATGTCTCTAAGCACCTCATCCAAACGTCCTTTAAATACCTCCAGGGATGGCGACTCAACCACTTCCCTGGGCAGCCTGTTCCAATGATTGATAACCCTCTCGGTGAAGAAAAATTTCCTAATATCCACTCTAAACCTCCCCTGGCACAACTTGAGACCATTTCCTCTTGTCCTATCACTTGTTACTTGGGAGAAGAGACCGACCCCCACCTCTCTACAACCTCCTTTCAGGCAGTTGTAGAGAGCAATAAGGTCTCCCCTCAGCCTCCTTTTCTCCAGGCTAAACAGTCCCAGCTCCCTCAGCTGCTCCTCATAAGACTTCTGCTCCAGACCCTTCACCAGCTTCGTTGCCCTTCTCTGGACACGCTCCAGCACCTCAGTGTCCTTGTAGTGGGGGGACCAAAACTGAACACAGTATTCCAGGTGCGGCCTCACCAGTGCCGAGTACAGGGGCACGATCACTTCCCTAGTCCTGCTGGCCACGCTATTTTTGATACAAGCCAGGATGCCATTGGCTTTCTTGGCCACCTGGACACACTGCTGGCTCATATTCAGCCGGCTGTCAACCAACACCCCCAGGTCCTTCTCTGCCAGACAGCTTTCCAGCCACTCTTCCCCAAGCCTGTAGCGTTGCATGGGGTTGCTGTGGCCCAAGTGCAGGACCTTGCACTTGGCCTTGTTAAACCTCATACAATTCTCCTGCTCATTTCTCCACAGTCATGTTATTCCTTGACTTAATGAGCCTCTTTCTTTGTGAGGACTCACCTTCCGGCTGCCATCGGTGGATCTGTAGGTCATGACGTAGTTCTCGATCTCTCCCATGGGAGGCACCCAGGAGAGCAGGGCACTCCGTCGAGTGACTTCGCTTGCAGTCAGATTTGTTGGAGGATCCAAAACTGCAAGGGTGGATAGGGATCCAAGGAAGTGCAATTTCTCACTCACAACCACCTCAGCCCCACTTCCCAACTCAGTGCACTGGGATTCAACCTCGCAACCCTGAGCTACAGCCCAAAGTCCATCCTTGCCCTCAATTTCCAGACCTCATCACCCATCCCCAGCCTTGACCAGAGCTCTGCAAACCTGCTAAAAGTCTTCCTCTACCTGCATACTCTCTGAAGGGTAATGGCTCTGAAATGCATGTGCTATGGGGTCTGTCAAGCATCTTGTAATCAAAATGGGTGGTAGTGCTCTTCTGGACTATGGCCTTGGGCAAGAAAAAGACCTGGTCAAGGGTTGTCTTGGGGAACCACATCCAGGTGAAATAAAAGACAGGAGTGGATGGATGTTGAAAGAGTGAAAATGATGGTTTATGCTTGTTGTGATTAAAATTCTGTTCTTGTGTTGTGCCCAACACTGGTATTTGGGTGTCCTTTTGGCACATGGCAACTTCTACACCCATACGTACGTGAAAAGAGCTTTGGCTCAGCCTTGCTGGCTGCTTTTCCTGGGGTGGATGTATGGCTAAGGGCGCGTAACAGGCAGTGGGGAGGTGATTGTACGTACGAGTTGTAAAGTTGGTGCTGATGGTCTGGCTGGTGAGAGGCCCGTTGGTGGCGTGCATAGAGACTGTGTAGGTGGTACTGGGCAGAAGGTTGGTCAGCTGGTACTCCTGGTTCACTCCATCCACAAGAATTGTTTCTCCTGCAACTGTAAGCCAAAAGAGATGATTTAGGGTACATATTCAAGGTGGTTCTCCGCAAGGTGTCTATGGATAGGACCTCATGATTAAAAGCACTTATACTGCTGAAACACCATGAGCTATTGTGTGGCAGCTGAGCTGTAGTGGTGGTCTCTGGTCTGAAGGATGGTCTTATTTTTCCCACAGTCCCTATATTTGCCTGATGCTTTCTTTCCCTTCAGTAGTGGGTTTCAGGGAGTTTGCTGCACACTGAGTTTCTGTGGGATGGGTACTTGCTTGCCCCTGGGTTGCTGCTGGTGGGCCAGTTACTAAAGCAGGGGGATCCCAGTCCCCTCCTGTATGGACTGCCATGCTCCGAGGCTTGGTGAGGGGCACTGCCATGGGACCTGCGTGGCAGGAGCTGATGTCTGAGGACGGAGTACAGCCCTGCCACTCGCCAGCTGCTGCCCTCCCGAAGTAGTAGGGAGCAGGCACCTTCCCTACTCCCTCTGTGGAGGGCACCCGCTGAGCCCCAGGCTTTGGGATCGGGAGAAGTGGAGGTGAGCTGAAATGGAGCCCCAGCAAAGCTCTTGGCAGAGGGGCGCAGGGTTTCAGCATACCTGCGTGGCGGGCGAGGACGAGGATGTAGCTCTCCACTTCTGACAGCGGCGGGTTCCACTGCAGCAGCGCCTCAGTGGGGGTGACGTTGGTGGCTGTGACCCCCAAGGGGGCATCCATGGCTGC
The DNA here is from genome assembly GCF_035582795.1 of Mycteria americana. NCBI lineage: Eukaryota > Metazoa > Chordata > Aves > Ciconiiformes > Ciconiidae > Mycteria > Mycteria americana. The sequence goes on from NC_134371.1 coordinate 38,007,966, forward strand.
ATGGGGGACAGATTCAGAGAGTCAGAGGCATTAAAAGACTGGGCTATGAACTGAAAGGGCTTCTTGTGACCCATCACTTGTGGTCCTGCCTTGGTGCCCAGGCACATGTGCCTGCCAATGAGTTATTGCTGCCCTAGCTGGAGAGCAGAGATGTCATAGCTTGTGCTACTCTGCTACCTGGGCTGCTCTTCCACTGTTTTCCTGATGCACAGCCTAGGATGTTAGGGGTTTTGTTAGGTTTTGAGGAGTCTGGGGATAGCAGAGGGTTCTATTCTTGCAGCAGATGCTGTTTGTATCAGGGCTTCCCCAGGGATTATTTCTGGAAGTAGAAATACTTTAGGAAAGGTTGTCATGGTTGCCCAACATCATACCTCTGGCTTCCCTGTGCCTGGTACACAGATTTATTACTCCCCCCCATGACTACACATGCATATACGGGAAAAGCTTTGCTTAGACATACTTCAAAAGTCTACACTGGGCCCTCGTGAGCCTTGCTCATCATCTTGAGCTTGCATCAGGCTGGCATGAGCTTCAGCTTCCTCTCAGCTGCCTGATTGCTAGTGCAAGCAGGGGCTGGCACTGTTTGTTGGCTACCTGCCAACCAGGAGCTCCTTCCCACCTGTGTGCACAGTGATGGAGGCCACCTCGCTCTCCTCCCGGCCCCGCACACTCTTCACCCCAATCTCGTACTTGGTGGCGGGCTGCAGGCGGCGGAGGGCGTACTCGGTGGCATCGCTGGCGACGGCGGTGCTGTCTGTCCTCCCTGCGGGGACAGAGCCAAGAGCTTTGGCATCATGGCTGGCCCCGTCCCTGGGGTACAGGAGGTGCTCAGGAGGGGAGGGCAATGCCACAAGCCCTCTCCAGGGCTGATACTGGAGGTAACTGAGTTTTGTGCCTGCAGGTGCACACCTGCATGCCCATCACTCTGCTGTCTCGACCTTTTCAGCATCGTAGGTGAAACTGGGGCTAAGGGAGATGAGCCAGGGGAGGCAGGTGGGGGAGGTGGGATTTCAGGATCAGGCCCTGAATTAACCATCCCCAGGGAGGGCACACTGCAGGGGATCACTCCCTGTGCTCCTCTGTGCCGAGCTGGCCCTTGGCTACAGTGGCCCTTGCCCATCCTCATCCCAGACACTCCATCCTCCATCCCTGCAGCCTCTTGGTCCATCCCAGCTATCGGTGGCTTTTCCCAGGGCACTGGGATGCTGCCTGGGGTAAGGATGACCTGGTGGCTTGCTCGTGCCTGCAGATGGAGGGAGGGTTAGCAGCTGTGAGCTCAGGGCACAAGCAAAGAGTGGTCTGACCCATTACCTTCGGCGGCACGGTAGGATATTCTATAGTGGTCGAAAGCAGCGATGGGAGGGCTCCAGTAGACGATCATGGACTCCTGGGTAATATTGCCCACCTTGAGGTCCTTTGGTGCATCAATCCCTGGTGAGACAGAGCAGAAAGCAAAGCTGTGGGAGGTAGGTCCGCTCCCCGTCCCCCTGCCCACCCTCCTGGCGGGGTCCCATGCCTGGCAGGGGGGTCCCATGGTACCTGTCGTGATGGAGCCCATGACAGGCTCGGAGCTGACGGTGCCATGCACGGCCACCAGCGACACTTGGTACTCAGTGGATGGCTGCAAGCCTGTCAGGCTGGCGTGCCGGCGGGTGCCATCAAGTGTGAGCTGCTGTGTCTCCTCCTCGTCCTGGGGGCTGTAGGTGAGGACGAGGTGGTCTGCTGGTGGGGATGGATCACTCCATGTGACATTCACGCTGGAGGATGTCAGCTGGGAGAAGTGGAGCTGTGTGATGGGCCGGACCCCTGCAAGATGGAGAGGGGAGATGTAACGCCAACCGTCTGCAGATCCCAGCCTCCATGTTGTTCCCAGTGCTTGTATGGGAAATATCCAACAGAGGTGGTAAAGCTGCAGCTCTGGACTCTCCACTGGTCTGAAACTGTGCTGGGTTTGAGAGGCAGAACTGGGAGGAGAAAAATGGTGCTTTTCTCAGCTCTGCCTGCAAACACGCTCCATCCCAGACCCATATGGTGGGTGATGGGGCTGTCCCACCATAGATGGTATTTGCTGTCTGGGCTTCTCAACTGTAGGCTTGTCACCCAGAGGTGCTTGTGAGGTCCCTCAAGGCTTGGTTTTTCCTTCTTATGGATACACAGACTGCCCTGACCGCAGAGGACAGCATGGGCTGGCTGTTCCCCCAACCCTGCCTCTTCTGTATGGGAGCCTCCAGCCAAGCAAGTATGCTCAGTGCTGCTGGCCAGGGGGATGGGATCCCCACACTGGTAGGGTCATCCTCCTTCTGAGGTCCACAGACCTCCTCCCATGTGGATAGATTGCCCCCAGCTCTCATCCCCATTACCACCTCAAGAGTTTCCGCGCTGGGGATGCAGTGGGCTGGCAGAGGTGCCAGTGTGGGGCAGTGGTCTGTGCCCTTGGCCCCATCCCAACTTGTCTTTCTCTACCTGTGAAGGCATCCACGGTGGCCTCCAGGCTCTGCTGGCGTCCTCTCTCTGCGATAATGGAGATGGTGTACTCTGTCCCAGGCTCCAGCTCTAAGAGGGTGAGCTGCGACTCATCCCGGGGTACCGTCACTTCGGAGGCCATCCCCGAGGCAGGGGTGAAGGTGACACGGTAGTGGTCGATGGGACCCATGGCTTTGGTCCAGGACAGCGAGATGGACGTCTCCGTGGAGGCCGTCACCAGGAGGTCCCGGGGGCTGTCAAGCTCTGTGGGAGAGGGTTGGTGCAGACCTTCATCCCCATGCACAGACTGTCCTATGGGGACGTCTGAGCCATAGGAGCCGGCTGTGCTTGGAGCATGCAATGGGGCCAAACTCACCGGTCCTGGCATTCATGGTTGCCGGCACACTCTGCTGGCTGTCCATCACGGCCGAAATCCCGATGCCGTACTCTGTCCCTGGCACCAGATCTGCCAGGGAGTGCAAAGGACATGAAGGAGTGTGAGAGCAGTGCCTGGCTGGGTGGCCTTGGGCTGTGGGGTCCCCCCCCCCATCCCACGGCTGGGGATGGGGGGGACCCTCCTGGGCATCCCTGGGGTGAGCAGCCCTCCCACAGGTCAGCGGTTCCTCTCTGAGCATTGGAGAAGAGCTGAGCCTTTTTAAAAAGCCCCGTGGATGCCTTTGGACAGGGAATTTGGATTATTCTAGCTCAGAAATAAGCAATTTGTAAAAGTTGTTGCTGAGGTCTGCTGTGATTGCTGGCATCAAGACAGGAATTGTGTGTGTCTGAGCTGAGATGGGAATGATAAAGTAGCTATATTTGTTTCCAGATTGATTCAACATCAAATATTGTCACAGGGCTGGTGTCTCAAAGAGAAATAAATTATGCAGAGTAAATGAAATGCACATTAATTAGGAAAGGCGCAGTCTTTCTGGGAGCTGAATCAAGAGCCGCTCCTTGGGGTGGACATATCCTGCGGTGCCTCTCTCAAGGGACATGGGAATTGAGCTCATCCAGCTCCTTTCCCGTGCACCTACTGCTGATTGTTTTTTTTTCTCCGTGGGACATCTCCTGCCTCTGCCTGTCGCTTCTTCTTGGCTGCTGACCTGACGGCTTTATTGCCCTCTTCCCTGGGCTTCATGATCTTTCCCACAGGGTTAAAGAAAGCCATAAACCCTCCAGCCCAGCCTCACCCTGCCTTGCCCCAGGGCAGCATCCCCTGAAGCCACCAAAACCTTCCCTGAGAGGCCAGGAGGGAGGGAAACCCCCATCCCCTGCTCCTCTCCTCTTGCTATGGTGCAGTCTTGGCGCCTGGGGAGGGGAGATGGACCCCCTTTGCCCCTGCCCAATAAGTGTCAGAAGTATCCTGGAAAGGAGGAGAAGAGCCTGGGAGAAAGAGGGAGGAGAAAGAAGAAATGAGCACAAGCATATAAAATGATGCCTTTTCTCTCCCAGCTCTTTTGGGTAGAGCAAAATTATGGGTATTTCTGTGCAAATGCTGATTTTGAAGGGAGACATATGGAGCAGGGCAAGGCTTGCTGTATTTTTAAGTTTAAATCTTTGATAAGCTCTGCTCAGTGCTGTTCCTCACTGCTTTTCCTGCAGGCAGATGAAGGCAGCTGAAGAAATCACTGGTTGCATTTACACTGTGGATCCCACCAGGTTCTGAGTGTCTGGAAACCCACCCTAACAGGCTTTGCACCACGTGCCACAAAACCTTGGAGGACAGGGCTACCACGTGCATAATGGAACTATGGGAGAGGCTCATGTGCCATCCACACTATGGCTATCCTGGGTTTTTTTTGCCAGCAGAAAGCTTTTTGGGTTATTTTCTGCTATAATTAGATTTTTTTAAAAAAAATTGTTTGTTACCGAGTACTCTGGGAGCTAGAAGCAATGCACTTAAGTGATGATGGAGGCACTATATAAAAATTGCTCACTGCTATCGACTTAAGCCTCCGTATCCCTGGAGCTTGCTCTGGGGGCGTTTCTTGTAGCCCTGACTGAGTCTGGCAGCAGCTGGGCAGTGCTGGTGCTGCCAGGTAGAGACTTGGCAGCTTTTTTTATTTTTATTGAGGGAAAAGAGAGCCTTCGCGCTGCCTCTTCCTCCGAGGCAAGCTCGGGCTCTGCCATAGGTGTCATCGCAGTTTAGGTCACCAGGGTAGTATTGCACCTCTGCCCCAGGGAGGAGGATTTGGCCCATTTTTAATGCTCCTTCTCACCTAGAAAGGCAGTAAATGCCTACAGGAAAGCTAGCAGGGGACCAGCACTGGGTCTCCCATCCCTTGCTGTCCCCCTCCATCTCATCCCACTTCTCCGTGTGCATCCTCATCATGAATGCAGCAGAAACTATCCCTAACATTTCTTCTTTCTGCATACCACATTTTTCAAGCTAACTGCTCTAATTGCTTTCCTGCCCTCCAGCCTTTCTCGTGACCAGGTGCTGCTGTGCCTGTAACTTGGCATTCAGCTTTCCCACTGAACTTATTCCTATAGGTCCATATGGCAGAGATGCCTGAGCCCTCTTCGGGCTGGGGAGGTCCCAGGAGGACAAAGAGAGTCAACGTGGAAGAACCTGGTGTCCTGTCATACAGAAGAGCTTCAAGATGAATGAGTGATCTTTTTTGTATGTGTGTAAGTCAGTCTTTTGCTCAAAGAAAGGCCACTGGAGCTGCAAATCCAGCAGGCAAGCGGTTGTAGTTGAAAAAAGGAAACCAGATCTCACACGGTGCTTCGTGGTGTTGCTGCAAAGGGCGTTTGGCACTTTCCTGGCAGTGGGAAGTGGGTGGTGTTTGCAGCTCCCAGTGGCACCCTCTGTGCTGGCCTGAGTAACATACTGCTTGAGGGGCTTGCTCAAAAATAGCATCCCTGGATTCGGGTCTGCTTTGTGCCCGATTTAGAAAAAGGCAATGAACTCAGGCAGCCTGATCCCCATCACTGCCTAAAGGGCATCGGCGCCTGTGGCTCTTTCCCAGCAAGGAAAAAAAGGAAGGGCGAAATAATATTTTCCTCCAGATCAGCCTAAAGAGCCTTCCTCTCCCCATTTCTCACTTTGCTCCTTGCCAGCTGTATTTGAGACCTGGACAGACCCTTGCTGGAGGTACATCGCTCGGAGGTGCATCGCTTGGAGGTGCATCACTCAGCTTGTGGATAAGCAGTGCCCAAATCCAGACCCACAGAGGGGAAAATGGGCTTCATCCCAAGGAAAACCTTATCTTCGATAACTAGTAAACTTCAAACCGGCCTCAAATGTGTGCCAGCATGAGGGCAACTGAGCATCAGTGCTGATTTGGGCTCTCCATTGCCCTACCTGCTTGCGAGGAGGAGGAGGAGGAGAAGGGGAAGGAAGGGTGTGTGGGTGCACACATACCTGCGAGGGTGGCCCGGGTGGTGGGACCGGTGTCCCGCGGCACCAGGACTTCATGGTAGTGCTCCCCGGCCAGGGTGCTGTAGACCACCCTGTAGCTGTGTGCCTCGGCCTCGCTGTTGTCCCAGGTGAGCTCAAGGCTGGCGGGTGTCCGCGAGCCCACCCGCAGGTTCTTGGGGGCATCGATCTCTGCGCGACACAAGGGAGAGAGGCTCCGTCTCACCGCCGGGCACCTGGAACGCACCCTGTAGCCTTGGCATGGCTAAACGGCAGCGGAGGGGTATCCAGGTGTGATGTCCGTGAGGTCCCATGTGTGGTCCCTCCTTCCCAGGGCATGTCCCTGCAGAAAGGGCTGGGGCATCTGCCTTCACCTCCTGCTCAGCACAGACCCAGAGATGCCACCCACGAGACCAACGTCAGTGCTGGGGTATTCACAGCATCCCTCAGTAACTCACTTTGGGAGCTAATTGCATGTTATTTGAAAAAGCGTTTCCCCCCTGTATTAGAGTAAGGGAAACGGAGGCAGCATGCATAAGAGAAAAAGGACTCTGTAGCAGTCATGCATTGGCTTGAACTGCTCTTAGAAGACCTCGAGCATCTTTACAGGCTCATTCACGCTCAGATGTTGCCCAGAGGGTTTGTTTATTAGTGCTGCTGGGGCTGTGCACTGAATCTTCTCTGGTTTTCATGATAAACCTCTCTGGTGAGCAATGGGTTGGTGCCAGGCAGGGGCTGGGTGGCAGCAGACAGGGGGCAATTACTGCTCCTCCGATCCATCGATCTGGGTTTAGAGGGGGATTTTTTAATGTTGCCTTTCAGAAATAAAGCAAGGAAGGACAACGCAGCAGATCAGTTGGGGTGAACATCTCGTCCAAAATATATATCTATAGAGATATATACACACACAATTCACACACCGCAGTTATTGTAATAGGAGCCTAGTATCCACCAGGAATGTAGATGACAAGTAATTCATATACCATAAACCAGCTCTGAAATATGCGCTCTACCTCCACCTTTATGGCACGGTAAATTAAACCTGTTAGCTATCTGCAGGCTTAACATTAATTAAAGTTTTACTGACCAGTTAGGGTATTCGGAGAAGATATAAAATAAGATAACCATGTTTCTGACTGGGCTGCTTTCAGCTGCTTGACTGCTGATTCCTCAGGCAATGCATCTGCCTTGGCTCTTGATGCTGAATGGGAGTGAGCATCATCTTAAATTCATACCTGTGCTTGCTGTTTTGGTGCTTTTGAGAATTGCACGTTGATCCATGGGTGCTATTAAGGGTGTAAACTGTTGGGTTTTAAAATTTTAGTTGTGGGCTCAAGCTAAGCTATGGGTCTGAATGGACTTTGAAAGTGGTGGGGATGTGTGTCACAGGCAGCAGCAGGTTCAGCCTTGATGCTGCAGCAGGACGTGGCCAAGGTGGGGTTTGCTCAGGGGTTGTCATCTAAATGCATGTTTTTGAGTCATCTTCCTGGTCGCTGGCATCTGGGGTCACCTGGGTTGCCCTGGAGACCATGCAAGCATCCCCGTGGGGCATGGGACGTGGCGGAGACCCATTGCACTGGAGGTTTAGGGACTAAACGGAAATGTAGGCACGGGTGGAGAGGGGAGTCAGAGGGTGGTTTGAGCTGTGCATGTGTGTTTTAGGGTGAGCTGAATAATTTGCTCTGCCTTGCTTTGCACCAGGACCATGACGGGATGCGAGACACCTGCATTCAGGCATCTTCATTCAGACCTGCATCTTAACCATCATGTTTTCATTGCACCGCTTCCTCCCAGTACACCGGATTAAACCCCAGCTCACTCATGCCGGGGAAAAAACAAGGTACCACTAAATCCCAGATGCAAAAACCCCTCAATTCGGCTCTGGATATGCAAAACCCCATGCTTGTTGCAGGACAGGCCATCTGCAGATTGCAGCAAGCCACCTGCCCATGCTTGCTGGAGGCTTAAAAATTCATGCCAGTTGTCCCAGCAAAGCCAGCTAGCTACCTGTGGTGAACTGGGCGAGGGCTGGCCGGCTCTCATTGGCACCCCGGAGGGCGCTGACGGCAAGGCGGTAGCGGGCGCCGGGACGCAGGGCCTGCAGGGAGTACTGGCTGAGGGGGGGCTGCAGGCGGAAGGTGGTCCTCCCCCCCTCCCCGTCCGCCAGCCCGTACTTCAGCAGGATGGTGTCCACCTTGGCACGCGGCGGCGTCCACTCCACGAAGGCCACTGTGTCGGAGACGTCCCGCACCAGGATCTGCGTTGGGCCGTCGATGACTGCGGAATGGGGGGGAAAAGGGCACCTGTTATTTTGGGAGAGCTGGATTGGGAAAGGTGGCAGCTTTGGGGACACCAAGTTTCAGGGATGCTTCAACCTGACCTTCAGAGTGGCCCAAATTAGCAGCTGGGGACAAGGAAGAGAGGTGGCATGGGCAACAGACATGACCCCCCGCCCCAAGGTACTCAGGGGGGTTTGGTCCTAGTGGTTTCCCAGTCCCTTGTCCCAATCTGCTGGCTCTTTCCTGAACTCTCTCCGCTTCACCGATGTCTCTCCTGAGCTGTGGACACCAGAGCAGGACCCAGCAGCTCTCCCATCGATGCCCATTACAGCTATAATGCAACTCATGCCCTTCTCTCGAGGTGGTTATTGGCAACAACTCCTCCCCATACATTTCAGGTGGCACCTCCCAGGATAAAACCTCCTATATCTAACTGCGTTCCACTTTCTTTGCTCCTAGGTAACTGCTCGTACTTCACGATGCATTGGAAAACATATAGTTTTCCTTTGTGCCCAGCTCTTCGAGCCATTCAAACTGCTTTTACCGATGATCTCCTTCCACTCAATTTACTCTTTTCTGAGCCTTTCCATCACTGGCAAAATTTATCAACAACGATATTATGTCTTTTGAAAGGCGTTGACAATGTGTTAAATAACGTGGGGCCAAGGACAGATCCAAGCATCGAGAACTGAGGAATGTCTCTAGAAATGTTCCTGCTTCGGTGCCAGCTCCTGGTTTGTCGTTAAGCTGAGGGATCAGCTCGTAAAGCTGTTGCTGTCTTAGCAGTGGGGAGAGAGGAGAAAATGCAACTGCTCTGGCAGGTCTTCATAACTAGCTGGGTGTGGGGCTATGGTGGGCGTCCACCAAACCCTCTCAGATAAAGGGGTGTTAGCTAAATTCATCCCAGGGATTTACTGGGAGACCATTTTGGACATTTCTGCTTTCTTTTGCAGAGAATTGGGCCCTTCCCTCCTCCGCATCCCCAAACACTCAACCTCTGGAAACCATGGGCTCAAGCCTGGGTGACGGATGCTTTGAGTCCAGCAGGACCTAACCGCTGCACGGATGGATGGGCAGGCCAAGCCTGGTCATTGCTCCTGTGCCATGGCAGCATTGATGCAGGAAGCCTGCTGGGCAGCCTGTTTTATCACTTACATGATCACAAGGTCGGTGAAAAAACCCATGCTGGTTCTGTAATTCAGGCTATACTGCATGCAAGTACATCTAATATACTGTATATATTAGAAAATGACACTAGATAATAAGGATGTGCTGAATGCCGCACCCCAGGGTGGGAAGTTCTGGGGGAGATGTGTGTGGGCAGGAGTGGGAAGGACCAGGGAGGGTTAGAAAAGGACATGTGGGGGAACTGGGAACAGTGGGGTGAGGTCTGGAGGCAAAACAGCAACAGAGAAGGGAAGACTGCTGGGAAGCAGGGTGTTTAGGTAGGAGCTGGGTGTCCAGCTTGGCCAGGACCAGGTCATGCTTATCCAAACCCTGAATCTCCATCTACCTCATGTTGTCCAGTCATCCAGGTAATGCTGGGGAGCATCAAGTTCTACTTAGTTGTGCAGTGTGAAACCATGCCTTTGCTGCTTGATCCGAGCACAAGGTGTTGATGCAGAACAAGGATGATGGGGGCAAAGCTACGGGGGTGCTGCAGAGGAAGGCAGACTTGCCAGCACAGGGACACCTTCATGGAGCAGAGAGCCAGGAGCCCACCATCTGTACTCCCCTGCAAAGGTCAACCACTGAGTTTGAAGTACCAGCCTCTCTTTTTATTTTTTTCTGACTTCCTAGGGAAAGGAAGATTTAGGCTTGACCAGGAGATGTCTCTGTTAAGCCACGTCGAGCTGAGCATTGAGGCAAAGCAGGAGGAGAGGACTGTGCTGAGGAAGCTCAGACCTGCAGCAAGCTGCTGCTGGTGGAGAAACCCTCCCTTCACTCTCACCGTTGCCTCAAATTAGCAGCCTGGAGAGAGCATCACCTCGTTATAACCCTCTGGCAGCTATTTAAATGCTGTTTCCGTTTGCAACAGCTTGGATGGAGGTAGATGTCTGCCTGGCTGCCAAGGCAGACTGCAGCAGATCTGGCGTGGAGAGCCTCTTCTCCCCAGTGAGCTCTGCCCATTTCCACGACTCCTTCAGCGAGGAGAAGACCCAGTTGAATTTTCTCTAGCCTACGGGACGGACCAGTGACCAGCCAAATAAATTGGTTAGGAGAGGATGTGCTGTTGCTCCTGGCTCCCTGCCCTGCTGCCTGATTTGCCTGAATTGATGGGAGTAGAGGGCACTTAGTGGCACAAAAGCAGGTGGGAGTTTTAATCTGTTATATATGAGTAGGCAATACATTTATAGAGATGTTTTGGGGGGGTGTCCTGCCTCTGAAATTAGCAGAGAAGAGGAATTTATCCAGCTATATAATAAAAGTGGACCTGAGCCTTTGCTCCCAACCCCATTAACCTCACCACAGTTTCTGTGCTCACAGCAATTCGGGAGGGAGGGGGACAAAATACCGCATGAAGAAGCCGTTGCTGCAATGCACCTGTAGCTTGGGCAGTTGGGTGGTCCTAGTTTTATCCCTGCCCATGCAGTGCTGAGCCACTCTCACTGCTGGGACCTTATTTTGGGGACCAAGCCCTGGGCACTGCCATGCTGCCCAGGGCTGGGCTCACTCACGGGTTGAGACGCTGTCGGAAGTGGGAGGGCTCCTGGCTTGTTCCTTCAGGGCCACCACAGTGACGGTGTACTCTTCCCCCGGCTTCAGCCCTGTCTGGTTGAAGGTGGTGACAGTGCTGGGCAGCTGGGCGATCACACCTCCCTCATTGTTCTGGCAGGGAGCAGAAAAAAACATTAACACCCCCCCCCCCCCAAATAGGTGTTTGGGGCGGGGACTGATGCATGGGGAGGAGGTGCCCCCACATCACATCCTTCCACACCCAGCCCTGCACCCCCAAAATGCATCCTCGCCCTGGCACATCCCACCATGGAGGTGCAGAAACCCAGGGTGAAGTCACTCTCCAAGCATGGAGCACCCATGTGCTGGGGCTGAGAAATCCTCCCCCATCCCTTCTCCCCCCGCCTTTCTGTATTTTGCCATCTGCGTGTCTGCCGTTCTTCAGAAGAGAAAAGATAATAAAACCAGATCCTGGGCTGGACTCCTTTTCCCTGCTATTCAGGTGCCAGGAGCCTTCTGTTGTTCGTATATAGGTATGAAACTGTAATGTCTTTATTTTGCCATCCCCTGCTTTTTAAGTATCTTTATTAAACTCGTTATACTTTGCGGTTTTGCTCTGAAGAAGTGTAAGGCTTTAAGCAACTGCAAATGTCACCTTTCCTGCCAGTGTTTGGACAAAGGATCTTTTCTTGCTGCTGTCTTCACTAATAACACGCTAAACAAATCTTTGCGCATAGCTCTCAATTCATATTCATCTCTTTTCTCATTAAACAGGAAATCTTCCATTTTAGCCATAAATTGCCAGCTTACCTTTCCTAATTTTCTTTTCTAAATCTGTCTTTGCTTCATCTTTCCCCCCCACCCCAGCGCACACAGCAGATGGGCAATCCCCGCCTGGCCCCGCTTTCAAGGAGCGAGAGCATTGCAGAGGCAACGGAAGGAGGATTGCTCTGCGGGAGAGTGCGAGCATCCTCGTGGGGACGCGGAGGACCAAATTAGCATCCTCTTGCCCGGTTTTCAGGAAGAAAGACAGGGCGAGCTCGATTTTGCTCGTAGAGGTTGTTTGTGATGCTGCTGTTATAACTCTGTTTTCTTCACGTTGAGGCCTCTTGGACTAGATTTTGGTTTTATTTGGGGTGCAGCGATGGTTTAGCATTTGCCCGAGCAAGCGTGGCTTCCAGGCAGTGAAGGAGACAGCACCCTCTGCCTTATTTTAGGAGAAAAGCTGGTGATGGAGAATTGAGAGTCTGATTTCGGCAGCAGATGGGCAGGAGCACGACTGTGTCTTTGTGGCACAGGACTGTGCGCTTGACCGACAGATGCGAGAACTTCAAAGCCCTACGAGCTACATCCCTTCCCTGCCCCAATAACCTGCATCCAGGAACAGCCTTCCTTTTGCACTTTATCTCTTCCTTTAAATCCAGAAATGTTTCTGCATGGTTTTAAGTTTTAAGCTTAAAAACACAAACGGGGCCAACAGTTTGTATTTATCAGTGAGAAAAACCTATTGCTGATGACCTTGTGGGGAGAAGTTTGCTTCTATCCCGGCAAGTCCTTATCCTAAAATGGATATATCCCCATTTATCTGCTTCAGGGGGATGCTGTTGAGCTTAATTCCCGAGTATCAGTGAAATGTTTAAAAGATACCTATTTTTTGCTACCAAAAGCTCTTCCCTGACATTGCCTTATCATTTTGGCTTTTATCCCAATGGTGAATGAAAATTACCATGAGGTTTATACCTGCAGTACCTGAACTTAGACTTCCAACAGAGTTTGTGTATGGATGTACCCAAAATTGCACTCAGATCCTTCCAGCCTTTCTGGAAGTGAGGGAATGAGTTATTTAAGCAATCAGGCCCTTGCTTCATGCTGTGTAATGACACTTTACAGTTAAGAGCATTTAAAACTTTGGGGCCAAGTTCTGCAGTTCTCCACTGCCCAGAGCTGCCTTTGACTCCAGCGAGAGTTTTGTGCAAGTGAAAATGGCATAATTGAGCCCTTAATCAGCATTTCTTTTACTGCTGGGGCTTGAAAGCTCTTGTAAAGAGGCTCCATATACAATTGAAGCTATACTTATGGCTAAATGGTGTAGAAATTATGAATATAGATGAAATACTTGATGTACAATTTTTGTTGCCGCACATAGAAAATATGCGATATTTAGGGCAACATTTTCATCCTTTCATCTTTTCTGGCACAAATTCTACCTGTTCATCACTGTGATTAAAATTCTGTGGCAGGAATTAGCTGTGTGTGTGACTCGGGGATGCTGAAGGTTGTTGTCTGAGAGCTGGTGGCTGCTCGGTTCGATCCGGGCGGCTTTGGGTAGCTTAGCATGCAGAGAGAAGGGGTGAAGAAGAGGAGGAGGAGGAGGAAGGGTCACAGCAAAGGAGATGGAAGGGAAAAAGAGGGGGTGACAGCAAGAGGCAGCGAGGCTGGAAGGTTTACTTATTTATATGCTCGTCTCTTGATTTTATTGGGGAATTTCTTTGAGGACATGCATGTCTTGACACCAAAGACTACTGGGGAAACGCAAGCTGGCAATTTGAGGTTGAGGTGTTTGGGGTTGTCTGATGTGAAGCACAGAAATTGCAAACAGAGGTTGGGTTTTTTTTTGGGGGGGGGTAATTGGAAGCTAATTTAGGATCCACTCGCTCAGTGTTTTTAGGGTGATCGGGTATAGCCTGCAATGCCATGCGTGTGGTGGTGGTACCTTGGGGATGAAGCTGATCTCCCAGCCGTCAAAGGGGAAGGAGAAGGGCTCCCACTGCACCTCTGCTGTCGTCTCTGTGATGGTCTTGAACTTCAGGCCCTGTGGCTTGGCGAGGTCTGGAAGGGAGCAGAGGGCGGTGAGCAGAGCAGGACGGGTGTGCAGATGGAAGCCGCCCCCACCCAGCTCCCTGCAGCTATTTTGTTATCTAGACAATGAAAATGGGACCCTTTTGGTAGCTGTTAGCAGAGTCATTGCCCCTTTGTGCCCACTCCGGGCGGGTTAGAGGGAGAGGAGGGAAATGCCTGGGCTGCTGGACAGCACAGCCTGCCTTTGCATTACACCTAACTGCACCATACAGAGTTATGGGGTTGCAAAAGGGGTGTCTGGATAGTTTATGTTTCCCCCTGCCCTCTGTATCTTTGGTTTCTGAGGATCCTTTCAGGAGGTTGCCATTACAGCTTGATACTCTTGTTTTCCTCTGTGCATCATGGTCTTGGTCAGGACTACATATCTTCTGATGCACAGCAGCATCCCCTCTTGCTGCGCTGTTGCCCATGCCATTGGGATTCATCACGGGGAACCCATCAGGACTGGGAGGAGAACCTGTGACTTCTGTGATATATCGCAATATTTTCTATGAGGAAAAAAGTGTAAGATATTTTGGGCCATATTCTGGTGGCTTCAATCAAACACTGAAAGTTTCTTTGATTGTCAGTCATTCAGGTTTTCATCTAGACTGAGTCTTTGTGCAGACAGTGGACACATTTCCCCCTTTCCTATGTCCCCGTACAGATGTAAATGGGGTTAAAAATATCCCCAATATTTTTTTCTGAAGGCTCAATTTATGCTGCCAGAAGGTTTTTATGGAAAATGTGAGCCAGCTTGAGCATCGCCTCTGGTTATCCAGGTACCAAGTGACAAGTGCAGTAGGATACTTACTGGTCATCACCTTGGAGGTAACAGGGATGCTCAAGACGTCGCTGATGACTGCATAGACGCTGATGTTGTAGGCAATGCCCGGCTCCAGCTCCGTGATGGTGATGCTGCTCCAATCCCCGGGCACCCGCTGCTGGAGCTGGGTGCCCCCCAGCCCCGCCGGCTGGTACGAGACGACGTACTCAGTGGCTGCCCCGGGGCTATCCCATGCCAGCTCAATGGAGCTGTCGCTGATCGCCGTCACTCGCAGGTTTTCGGGAGGAGCCACTGATGGGAAGGGCAGAGGTAAGGAGAACGTCAGGGTGTGCGTGGCTTATCCTCCTGCCCAGCCGTGGGGAAGGGTGTGTGGGTCTGCTGGTGGGACACGGGTACAGGCTTTGGGCTGGGGGTTATGTGCTGTCTGTGGTTGTATTAAATGCTATAGCAAGGCAATGGCTCAGGAGAACCTGACTGCAGCTTCTGTTGCACCACGGGTTTAGCAGCAATGTTGGGACGAACCTCGCTGGCTTTTTGCTCACCTCCCAAACTTTTGCCCGTGGCGTCTCTGGGGACAGGGACAGCAGGGAGGCAGTCAAACTGCGGGGCCTGAGCAGGTCCTATGTGACATGCTCTGCCAGGTATGGGTTTCTCCCAAGCTTCATGGTGCTCCTACGGGGCTCTGGGCACTTTGAAGCCCTTACTCATACTTTAGGGTCTGTATCTACCTGTGCACACCCCCCGCTACCTGCTGAGCAGTCTTGCCCTTCGTAGCCTTCCTCGCAGACGCAGAGACCGTCCCGGCAGACCCCCCGGCCGCTGCAGGCGTTGGGGCAGTGCAGCCACCCGCAGTCCTCCCCGGCGTAGCCCTCCTGGCAGATGCATGTGCCATTGGCGCAGTGGCCCTTCCCTGAGCAGTCGCGGGGGCACCGCAGCTGGGAGCAATCCTCCCCGGCAAAGCCCTCCTCGCAGACACACTCGCCATCCACGCAGAGCCCACGGGAGCCGCAGCCGGCAGGGCAGCGGAGCTGGGAGCAGTCCTCGCCCCCGTAGTCGTTGTCGCAGATGCACTGGCCCTCCAGGCAGACGCCACGGCTGGAGCAGCCCCGGGGGCAGCGGGGCTCGGAGCAGTTGCTGCCTGCCCAACCCTCCATGCACACACAGCTGCACGACTCCAGGCTGAAGTTCCCGTGACCGCTGCACTGCAGGGTGTAATCCAGTTGCCCTGCAAGGATGTGGGACCCAGGGTCAGAGCCCACCGGGTGGGAGGTGGAAAAAGGTCAGCGTTGGCCATGGGTCAGCCTGTTGATGGGCTGTGGGGAAGGGGGGCAAGGTGTGGGGCAAGTAGGGGATGGTCGTCCCTCTGACTGAGCATGCCCAGCTCTGGGGAGCTGGTGGCTTTAGGGCTGGCAGGGGCAGAACTGGTGATATGGGCTCATGGTGGGGAGTGGGTGAGTCCCTAGGAGTTTGTCTGTCCCCTCGGGAGCACTGGCCTCCATGGCTATGGGTGCTGTCAGCCTTGTTGGGGTGCAAGTGCTCCCTTTGGTTTTTCTTCAGGTCAGCACTCAGTCGATGGGAACCTCCCTAGATCTGTTACTGGGAAAAAGCCTTCCCTGGCCAAGCCCTCTGCACCAGCCATGACTGCTGTTGTCTCCTCTCCACCCACTGTTCCTTTTCACAGGTGAGAGGTCCCAGTCTGCTCACTCTGTCTTCTACAAGAAACAGGTATGTACCCAAAGACATCATCTTCATCCTTGTCCTGGTGACCCTGATTAAGACAGAGCCATTGGCTTTGCACAAAGTATCATGGGTTTGGGTGTGCTGGGGTTGTGGGAAAGTGGGGAAAGCACATGGCCACCATGGCCACCACCTCTAATGTCCCCCCTTTACCTGGCAGCCTTGCACAGGATGCTCTGGGACGAGGAGGGATGCAGGGGGACAAAGGCACCAGCCAACGCTCCCCTCTTTTGCCCCTCAATGTGGACCCACAGCTCCAGCTTAGGGTTATGAACTGAGGAAGAACAGAAACCCTTTCTGTGCTTCCTCCAACCCTTGGGAAACCTCTGCACCACAAAGCCACAGGACTTTTTGTCCCCCAACTAAGTTTTCCATCCTAGCTGAGCTACCCGAGCAGCTCTTCCTATGGCGGGTGCAGCAGATGCTCATGTAAAAGGAGTTAATTTACATGCTGTGCCATACAGACCCGTTTGGGTTACTTCGCAGGATGCTTCCCATCTAAACTGCGAATACTGGGAATGGCGATCAGGTTCTCTTCAGAACTCAGCCTCTAGTTAAGTTAACAAAAGAGGAGAGAGGATGCTTGCAAGTGTGCTGGAAGAGAGCAGCTTTCCTTGGGGAAATGCTTCGGGCAGTGGGGTAGGGATCCTGATCTCCTCTGAGGTGCAGTGAATTGAAAGCAACTCCTGTAAAAATAGATGAAATTACTCCAGTTTTAGCTCAGTGCATCTGTGATGGGAGTGGAGACACCACCAACTGATGAATGTTTAATGGGACTGTCTGCGTTATGTTGCAAGTAACCCAAATAGGCCCATCAGAGTTTCAAATTAATTCCTTTAAAACAGGTTTTTCCCATTGCGTTTCCTACATGATTTTAACCCTTGCTTTGCACACACCGGTGGCATGTGTGGGTGTTTTCCGTTTTGCCTTTTTTTAACGCAGCTGATGACTGTCGCATCGGGAGGGGATGCAGGCTGAGCCTGCAGCTGGAAATGCACCGACTTCCACTGGCTGCACGGGAGAGGTCAGCCCAAGCCACCCTGCTGTGTGTGCCGTCCCGGTTTCTCTCTCCCCAACCCACACACCCTTGGTCCAACTCTGTTGACCTGAGTGTGGGTCGCTCCCATTTCATTTTAATGTGTCCTCAACATGGAGGAGTTGGCGTACCACCAGAAAAATCACACTAATAGCTGAAAAACTTAAAAAAAGGCAGCAGGCATTGGGGGGAAAAGGGTTGCTTTTAATTTTTCTTCCTCCCCGTTGTTGTTCTTAGCCTGAAAGGCTGTTTTCCCCTGGAAAGATGCCCTGTGTGCATCTCCTTGCTTGGTGGCTTTTTTCTGCGAGGAGCCCTGGTGTGTTGGGGCCCCGAGCAGGGCTGGGCTGCACGAGGGACGGATGCCCTTCGGGACAGCCCCTCTTACCGACCTCCCCGAGACGTTAAGGAAAACCATCAGTGTGCTAGCTCCCGCGCTGTTGAAATGCAGCCTGTAGCCCAAACCTTTCTTAACCCATCTCATTTCAACTGCATGCTGCTTCCCTGGCTCTGAGGAATGGCCACGGTGAAACGAGGGGCCGTCTTTGATGGGGTAACCCTAATGGGGGCTCTCGGAGAGCTTCACAAACCGCACATACTGTTATTCAGATGAAGTATCCTGTTGATGGTTTTGTGCCTTTGTTATAGGTTTTGTTTGCATCTGTCATGGCAACAGAAGTTATTCCCTGTATTTTTTATTCTTTTTTTTTAAACTCAGCTTTTCATACACATTCACTCCTCCTACAGAGAAGATGAAGGGGTTTATTGCTGGCTCCCACGGTGCTGCCTTCAGCCCAGGGACAGCTTAGGAGAGCAGCAGCTATGTCTCTCCTCCCTGTCCCATGTGCAGTAGCAGATTTCTAACAGCATTGCAAGGACTGCAGGGTTGGGAGATCACCCTTATCAGCGGTAATTTTATCTGTAAACAGGGCTTTAGCTCTGTCTGTTACGGGGTTTCTGCAGCGAGCAGGGCATGGGGACTCAAGTGACCAAACCCCTCCCAGGGATTTTCCTGCCTTGGAGGACCTAAGCTGGGCTTTTCCCTAAAGCCACAGCCACACCATGGGTGAACACAGGTTTTCCTCCATCGCCACTCTGAGTGGCATCACCAGCTTTGTATTTATTTCTCCTGCCTTTAGCTTGAGCCCTCAGTCCCCAACAAGAGCTAACAGGATGGCATTACTACCTGTGGCTGCATTTTCTTGGCAGCAATTGGAGTTGCATTGGTCCCGGAGCATGGAGACCTCCCTCTCCAGCATCTCAATCCTGCTCAGCAGCTCCTGCAGGGATGGGAGGGAGGTGGAACACTTGCAGGCCTGCTTGGGCAAGTTTATCCTGTGGGTGAAGGTGACCTGGCTCTCGCTGTCGGAGGTCTGCTCTGCGTACTCTGCCAGCCGGTCGTCTTCGGAACTCACCTCCTCAGCCGAAGACTTGAACAGGGATGAGCAGCAGCTGTCTAGGGGGATGTTGATGTTGTAGATGTGGTGGAAGACCATGGGCTGCTCTTTGATGGGTGGGCTGCAGTTGGCAAGGCCACCCTCCTCATCCACTGCTGGCCTCTTGGCTGGCTCTGTTGTCACCTCCAGCCGGCACTCGAAAGGTTTGAGGACGGTGCCCAGCAGAAGCAAATTGAAGCTGATGAGCACGTTCCTCAGGACTGGGTTTTCACTGTCAGTCCCCATTTTCCTGGGAGAGGGAAGAGCCTTACAAGCCAGCCTTGGTCAGCCGAGCGCGGGGAGGACCTGGGGACGCAGAAGAAAAAGAGCATGGTTGGTGTTAGCCCTGAAACTGTGCTCAGCTGAGAGAGGCAAGTCCTTCTGGGCAAAGTCATCAAGAGATATGTCGGGCTGACTTGACCCACACACAGTCCTGCTGGCTTTGGTGGAGCCTAAATCAGCCTTGAGTGGAGCCCATGGCTAGTGAGGAGACCCTGCCATAGCCCTTGAACAGTGACAGAGGCAGATTCTTGTTGCTATTATTTTTTTTTTTAAAAGGAAACAGTTAATCTGGTACTAACAAAGCACCAAATACATGTGTTTTCAGGAGAAACACCCCATATGGGATCTACTTTCAGTGCCACATCAGTATGGCATGTAGGGTGCAAAGGGTTAACACATGGGTGATGGTGACGAAGCCCTGTGCTCTCCTTCAGTTGTCTCCTGTGCCCCAGGAGCTGCGCCTGGGGTTGCTAAGCTTCCTCCAATAGCTACAGGAACGGCAGCCTTGATGTTAAACACTTAAATTACACCACGCAGGCTCCAGCTTGTTCAGGTTGATGCTCTGAGCAGACAAATCCCTCCCGTTAAAGTGGCTTCACCCCCTGCCCATGCTCTGGATTACGGGTTAACCTTGCCTTGATTTGGAACAACACAACTTCTTGTTCTGGTATCGATCGTGAGCGCCCAGGTGGTAATCCAGCCTCTGAGGACCACATTTATCTCCAGCCTAAAATCACTGGTGCCAGCCCAGTTGCGCTGGGGATGGATTCACCCCCATTACTCTTGTCAGGACTATTGTGGGCTGACCAATACTTAACACCAGCTGACTTGCCATGAGGAATCACTGCCTGGTCCTTTAGAGGATAGTGCTAATGGGCAGGCGAGGCTGTGTCTGCAATGTCATTGCACCCAAAGATACCATTTGCCTTGTGTTTTCTTTGCAGGAGGTAGTTCACCTGCAGTCCAAGAGGGATTGCTGGAGCATGGCTGCTTGGAGGGCAAGCTGTGCCGTGGTTAGAGGCTCTCAGCTGAGCCCTGGCACTGCTTTGGTGTTGGGACAGCTACTTAAATATTTCCAGCTAATAGCTGCAAATGCTTGATTAGATTTCTTGTAGCATTTTAGGAGGGAATGTAAATTGCCATGTTTGTGGCTCCCTACCTGTGTTGGGCTTGTAGGACTTGGACTGATGAACACTGGCGATGTGCTTTGTGGTTCCTTCTGCACCAGCAGTGCAAAAGATGCAGCAGGCACATTAAATCTGGCCAACAAGCTCTATACAGTGTGGGTAAAAAGGTGCAAAGAGCTGAAGACCTTCTCGCTGCATCACCAGAAACTTTACCAAAGCTCCAAGAAGTTGTGGGTTTTAGGTATTATTGAAAGCCAAGCCAGGACATGGCTCTTGCAGTGTCCAGCCTTAATTCATAATTAACTTTAATAACTCTGTATTTACTACCATTAATAACTCGGTATTCAGACTCTAAGAGGGCTTAGCTATTCATACAGGTTTGAAGACTATGAATAAGCACGTGGGACCATGTGGGTCAAGAAGGACTTAAAACCACCAAGTGCTGGGTGACCCATTTAGATGGGACCTGCCTTGAAGGGCCACTACATGGAGAGGTGCAAATTGCCACATCTGCCAGCTTTTTTTTTTTTTTTCCACATTGCCACGTGCTCCTTCTTTTGGGACACTTGGTGGCAAGAGGAGATAAAACGTCAACCCGGTCTGACCCTAACTGAACACTCATACCAGTTCCTATAAGTGGGAAATGGAGGTGAGAAGGAGTGGTGAGTTGAATTGTTCCAACAAGCTGCTTAAAGCCACATCTCCCAAGCTGCATTTAGTGCAGACCCTGTAAGGTCTGGACTTGGGGTTTTGCAGCTGGTCCATGCTAGGGCATGTGGCCATGGCAGCACGAGGTGCAGGGCGGTGGGAAAGATGTCCTGATGGCTTTTGGTGGATGCTTCCAACCTACCCATGTGGGTTCTTCTCCAAGCCATGGGAGCTGGCCTGGCAGGGTGGGTGTGATACCCCAGCAGTTTGGTTTTTGGGGGGTGGGAGAGGATAGCAGCGTGGTGCTCAGCTGCAATCCACAGCTGAGCTGCGCTCGGGGCTGCTCACCAAGTCTTACTTTGCCAGTATCTGCCACTGCCATAATCTTGAGCAATTGCCCTCCTTTACTTCTAATTACTCTCCTGTTCTGGAGCTCCTCTCTGGCTCCCCAGGGAATGGCTGTGCCTCCCCCCTTCCCCTGCTGCTGAATGAAAATATTTGTTTACTGGTTTCTCTCCTACAATACCACACTACTCCAGAAAATATCACTATTCAGCCGCCTCGCAGCATTTGCAGGGTTATTATCCCATATTACCGCAATGTTTTCACTGCAGTTTTCTTCTCGGCTCCCTGCTAAATGCCTGCTTCTCATGAGCAGGCACCTGGGACTCCTTTGGTAGGCTGTCTTGTTTTCCCTGGTTTTAGGAAAAGCAAGATAAATGGAAATAACTCCGTGGTGGGGTGGTCTCCTCCTTCCCCTTGGCTCCTGTGGTGGCTCTGGCCATGCTCGCAGAAGACAGAAAGAAGGAAGGCACCAGAGATGACAACAGGAGGGAGTGAGAGGGGTGGGATCAATGCTCCATAAGTGGTGATTAGGGGCTGCACTCTCAGACCCTGACCCCCCCAAATCCTCCTCTGCCTTGTGGGCTCTCCAGCAGCTCCTGGGTGGCCCTGGCTGATCCACAGACAGACTTCTTGTCCTGCATAATGGGGCAGCCGTGACGCGGGGAGGCACAGGGACTAATTAGCACCAGCTGCCTTTGATTGACTTGTTGGCATTCGAGGCTAACTATCCGCTCCTTGGCCTCTCGCTTGGCTTTTTTATGTGCGTTCAGAGTGGAAGTAATTGTGGCTGTGAGCCAGCTGTGCCGAGCTGGGCCAGAGCTTCAAAGCAAGCCTTCTTGCAGGATTACAGGAGCAACTTAGACATGGGAAAATGAAATCCTCCCCCTCCCCGCTCTTCGGATCCTCGCTCAACAGAGACGCCAGAGCCTGTTTATGAGGGGTGGGGAGAGAAGGGCTCCAGGTGGATGCAGGGACGAGGGAGCAGGAGATGGGTTGGTGGATAAAGCGGGGCGAGCAGACACGTGGCAGAGATTGCTCGCTAATGACAGAAGGCAGGTTGGGTAGTTAACGAGACTCTAACCCATAGATGGAAAGCCATTCATTTGCAGGTAGAAACCGCCAGGCTCATTGATCTGAATCTCTTTGTTGGTATATTCATCACAGTGGATGCCGATGGGATGCTGTCCAGCTCTCGTTTCTGAGTGGCAAGTCATGGCATCCCCCTCCAGCTACACTCAACACGGTGGCCTTGGGCAGGGGCTGATGCTTCAAGGGTGGTGGTATCCCCATGGCATGATGCTAAGGGACCTTTCTCTCTTTTATTATTATTATAAACAGGATCGTGGAAGGAAAAAAAAGAAGAAAAAGTATTCCTGCCTCGATTGGGTGCTGGGTCAGGCTTAATGCCACCTCTTTGCTGTGAAACAGTGAAAAGTCACCCCGGTTCAGGCTGCCCTGGCTCAAACCAGGCTGAATCCACAGGGTCCTGCAGAGCAGGAGAATGCTCCTTGGTGTCCTCCAACCCACAGCAGACCGTTTGAGCCATAAATCCCTATTAATCCCCGACTTCTTCCTGGAGGCTTTGGCTGACAGTTCTGAAGCCCTGCCAAATTTGTGGATGCATTCCCAGGGTCTGTCATCTCCCTTCCCTATCTGGTCCTGCTTTGTCTCCTGCTCCTCCTGTCAATTATTTGCTTTTTCTTGAAGGACCCCATCACCATGAGCTCAGCTGGGGCGGGTTAACATGGGGATTCGGCTGGCAGTGCTCTGGGGCTGCGTGTACGGCCTGACGGCTCGAGGCTTGTTGACCGGGGGACAGAAGTTGCATTAACATTCCTGCTTTGGGTTCCTTGTCCTCCTGTCCTCCTGGTGCTTCCCAGCCCAGCTAATGCTGCCCATGGGCAGCGACAGAACCATTAGAAACCATTGCCCGAGTGAACAGATCCAGGACTATATATACTTTCCTTCTCCCTGTACAAGGAAAAAGAAGCAAATTTCTGTGATTGTTTCACGTGTAAAATGAGTTGCATTAGGGCAAATTTATCTGGGGTGCTTTTTAGTCTTTTTTTTTAATTTCACCTTCATTGTCACCAAGTTCAGATAAAACGCCAAGCTGGTAGTGTTCCCGGTAGCTTTGGTCCCTCCGTTGCTGGAGGTGGCCTTGGAAAACCTCCTGGCTGGGGCAGCAAAGGCAGCTTTGAGCCCGGCTCTTTCCCGCCATCCAACAGCAATGTCTTCTCCTTCGCTTTCCACCAGGCTGGGGCAATGCCTCTCCATCTGCTCGCACCCAGGACAGGACAGTTGATCTCCAGTTGCTTCTGGCACAGCACAAGCTTGAGGCTGCTGCTTTATTTTACCGGAGTTGGTTTCCCTTGGTTTGCTTTGGTTTGTTTTTTTTTTTCCCCCTTGTGGTTCCCCAGAAACATAGGTGTTTGAGTTAAAGTTCAAATTAAAGTTCAAATTAAAGAGTTATTAGAGTTAATGATGAAGTTTGGCAGGCATTGGGCTCTCAGCTCCAAACCATTTCAACTTTGGGGAGCTGTGAAGGAATCAATCTGCTGCAATTTCTGCGTGGTGCTCAATAAAAAACCACACAATATAAAAGTGAGAAAAATATTTGAGGACTTTTGCCAAACATATACCACAGCAAAGCGCTCTCTTTCCCTCTCGAACAGCCTCTCTCCATCCAGGGCTTGTGTCTTATGGGCCAGCGAAGGAAGAAATAGAAAAACCCTATTAAATCCACAGTGCATCCACCCTAATTATATCTTTTTGGCTATTTTTACATTTTGCTGATGGGCTGTATTTGTGTGAGCAAATGGTGCTGGGAATGCAGAAGGGAACCTGCGTGCTGTGATCCTTGGAGCAGCTGTGCCGGGAAAGTCATTAATGGTCTGGCAGCAGTTTTTTGGGGGGCAGCATCACCCAGAAATGCAGCACCGTGTCCCCCAGCAGCATCTGCACCCCCTTTTTTATTGCTTAGCAACATCAACGTAGCAAATGCAAACTGTGCCCCAGGGGCTGCTGTGGGACAGGCGCAGGGACATCAGATCCGCACAACGGGGATGATGCCAGCAGTTTTATCTCCAGCATTTTGCTGGACATAATTTAATATTTGGATGGTCCAACAACATTTTTATTTTCATGCCAGTTTTGGTGAATTGCTTTGGTTAAAAAATACCCCCAGCGCTGCCTGGAAAGACGCTTGAAAAATTAAAGCACTTCTTCCTCCAGCCAGATATTGTGTATTAAAATGTTTTTAAAATCACTGAAGATGTGAAAATGAAGTGAATGTTTTGTTTTGGGTGAGAAATGTTTTAATCTACCCAGAGCACATAGATATATATGTGTATATATACATATTTATATGCATTTATTGCATTTTCTTTTCCTGAACACCAGACAAACTACAAGCCCTGCTTTTTGGTGCAGATGGCAAACTGGAAAAATCAGGTTTATTTGGAGTTCGGAGTGGGACACATCCTTAATGCCAACCAACAAACCATCAAGAAATGGAGTTTGCTGCCTGTGTCCTCAGCGTGGCAGGGGCAGGCAGATATTAGCTAACACCCAGCGGTCCCCAAGCCATGTCGGGGCTGGTTGATTGGAGCTGTGATGTGTTCCCTGCCGGAGCTCGGCTGGCAGGAGCCCGACTGCTGCGATGGATTTGCTCCCGGCTGCTGCTAATGATGGGAGTGAGCCCAGCGCATGGTGGTGCGTGAAGCAGGCGGGAAGCCTCTGAGCATATTATTGGGATTTTATGTTGAAAAGAGTGTTGGAGGTTTTCTATAAGCCAAAAAAACCCCTGCTGGATGGTTTTCAAGGCTCCCAAAACTGCCCTGGAGATACCCGAGCACTCAGTGCAGATGGTTCCTGTTCCACCTTAAGGCGAAATGGAGCCCCTGCAAGCTTTCCTCCTGCTCACCAGGTTCATAGGGAAGGAAATTCGACTCCATGGTGTCCCTGGTTGGCTTCCCAGCCATACACTTTCCATCCCAAGGTGACCACACAGCTGGGAAAACAAGGTGGACTGAAAGCTCTGAAGCTCAACCCTGGTTTTTTTTAGACCTCCCAAGAGAGGCTGCAGCACTCGCTGGTTTAGAGCAACCCATCACTCCTGTGCATCAGCATTGTTATTGGCTCTACATTGAAATTGCTGCTGGGTGCCACAGTCCTCCAGCCATGGCAGGTGAGGACACGTGCATGGAAGGTGCACCCCTTTTGCTTTGCTTCATGATCCAGCGAGAAACTCTTGTGATTTGCCCATCTCACCAGAAAGCACTTGCGTTGCATCAGGTGCTAACTGAGAATTAGTGGAAATAATTGGGTCGGCTCCTCAGCAGCTTGAAACTGCTGCAAACTTGGCATCATGAGGCTGATTTGCACCAGCAGGACCCTCCTGAGTGGATGTAGAGATGCAGCATGTCCTGCAGACCTGATTCCCTCCTGCGGTTTTCTGGCAGGGGGAAGAGCACCGGCTCCCAGTTATTACTAACCTAATGATGTACAATTTATCTGCTTAAAAAGTTTTTCATCCCCTTAGTTCCCTGGGCTTCATGGCAGAGTGAAGATCCTTGCTATGTGCAGGCAAATGTAGTCCTCTCCCTCATCAACTCCTTCTGCATCCTCTGCCTAATTGCAATCCTTGTCTCCCCTCTAAACCCAGCCTGCTGGGGGCTTTCGGGGGAGTTAAAGGAGATGGAAAGCTTAGAGAAGCGAAGCATCATGTCCCCCATAATGCTGGACCTCAGCCTGAGGTCAGTTAGTTGAAGGCCAGACCCTATGGACTCATGGGGCTGGAACTGAGGACCAACACTGATACCTGCACTGTGCTGGAGAAACCCGACCAAGTCATTTCACGCCGCCACCAAGCAGCCCTCAGAGAGGGAACGATTTTTGCCCCGCTGACTAATTACATATTTAAGGATGAAATACTTTGATGCTTTTACCAGTGTTCCCTAACTATATGTGGAGGAAGAAATCTATAGTTCCCCCAACTGACTGTAAATTCTGCCGGCTTAATAATTCACGCATGCCTCTGTGATTGCAGCCTACGTTATATCTTTCTTTCATTACATATTCTTTTATTGAATTGCCATGGCATATATCAATAGCCTCTAAAAGCTCCCACAGGAAAACAGGCCGTGGCTTACCACAAAGATTTTGGGGGGAATTTCCTTTCATTTTCCTATTAACAGGTAAAGCCTGGATCTGGCGGGTCTGACTTCACGTGGTCTCATTGACCACTGCCTCCCGCCCGCTCCCCTGTGAAGCCCAGGGAGTCACCAGGGTGAGTCTCATTTTTGCTGGCTCTAATCTGAGCCCATTCCAGCATTTTACTGAGCAAATTATGGCATTGACTGTCTTCATTTATATATATTTACAGGCAGCAGCAGGTACGTTATCAGCTCCCCTGTCCAAGCCACTGTTCCTGAACCATATGCCGCGAAAAACGCTTGCTCGGTGCTAAATTAACTCATGTGACCGCTTGCAAAGGTGGGCACCTAGTTTTGCAATGAAAGCCGAGGTGGATGCCTAGCTTCGTAATGAAAGCCGTTAGCAGTGGCCTTGGGCAGCGGCCCGGATGCTGCCTGTACCTCTTTGCTGCAACCGGCCCCAGTGCGCGGTGGGCAATGCTGAGATGCGGGTGCAGGCTGTGAGCCCATGGTGCAGCACGTCATGGCTCATGGTTAGACGCTTTCCTCTGGCCTCTAACAACAATATAAAGACCCATGGTGTCCAGTATCCTCCAGGAGGGTGACCTGCTCCCTTCTGAGTCCATACATGACACCCTGGTCCCGTGGTGCCTGAACTCCCAGCTCCTAATGGGAGTCACTGGCTGCTAAGACTGAGCTCTTCCATACCTACTTATGAGGCTGGATGTGTGATTTGAGTTGTGGCAGGTGAGTATTTGGTAGCCTGTCCCTCCGAGTGCTAATATTTGATGTCGGTTGGAGATAGCCTCGGCTGCCCCGCTGCTTGGACAACCCCATCCCTTGGGACCCCATGAAAGGGTATCATGTCCAGCGCTTCACACCATATATTTATTCACACTCAATTACAAAATAAATCCCCTCTCAGTGGGCCTGTATGTTGCAGAAGGGTTTATTTTATCCTTAGGCAGCACGTCTGGGCGTTAAAACAGTTTTACCAGGGAGAGCCTGGGGGCAGAGGCTGGGACGGCTCCTGCTGCTCTCCCCTGAGTTGCAGTTTGCCCGTAACGATGCTTCTGGGGACATCGCTCCTGCCCCATGCCTGGAGAGAGATTCAATTTCTAAAGAAAGATTTTGGGACAGGGACAGGCCTTTCTGAGGTGCTACCCTTCAGTGCCAAAGCTGTGCGCCCCGTTTCTGAGCCTCATGTGACAGGTACGCTTCCCCCCGCCCCGCCCCTCGGGTTGGGATGCCACCTGAGGAAACGTGCTGGGATTGAGTGCCCTCACCTCCTGTGGTGAATGATTCCTTCTGGATATATATCCTTGAGTGAGCCCTCACCCCTCCACACACCCCCCCCCCCCCGGATGAGCGATTGTATCTTCTGGGTACCCACGAGAGAGAGAGTTTCCCCCTTTGTGAGTGAGCGTGCGTGCACGCTTTGGCTCATCGTTCCTCTGTGTGTATTGCTGTGTAGTAACCATACCTCGACTGACACCTCGAACCTGTTACGTGTTAAATGTTATCGGAGTGTTGATTGATTTCGGTTTACCCGTGTTTCTCATTGCTTTCTGTTGTGTGGTTTTGGCTGTTTCGTGAAATAAAGTTGTTTGGGCTTGTCCCTCGTTTGAGTTAGTTTCAGTGTACCTTCGTGACACCCCACAACATCTGCTCTGCCTGCCCCGCTGGCTCCCGGAGCTCCGCTGGAGATGCTCAGAAGACATAAAGGAGGAATTAACCATAATTACAGAGCATCACAGGGCATAAACACCCTCTAAATCCTCTTTAATTACGTGGGAGCACTTAATTACATGGCAACTGGAATGTAAGCGCAAAAATAAATATGATTTCATTTTTATCTTCAGCAGGGGCACCGGTAATTAATTTTGGAGGGTAATGTAGAACCCAGCTGAACACAGGCATGATGTGGACCCCGCATGCACAGTGCTGCAGAGGTGCTGCCACCCAGGACAGTCAAACCTCCCTTCTCCCTCTCCAACTGCCATGGCTTTGCCATCCTTTCCCATTCCCCACTTGGCAGCATCCCTCTTTTCTGTCCGTCCATGCACAGGCAGAGACTTGCAGATGTCAGGGTAAGGCAGGACCAAGTGGTGGGGTACCCACTCATCCTCCAGCATGGAGAATGGAGAACACCAAGCATGAGAGCTTCCATGGCTAATTCATCCCACCTAAATTACACTGCGAACCCACAGCCCATAACCAGTGGGATTTGGATCACTCTCGGCCACAGGCACAAGTTTTTCTTTCCCTGTTTGCTCCCAGCACACAGCTTGGGTGCCGGCAGCAAGTCCTTGTGCTTGTATAGCTGCTGCTTAGCTGTCATGTTGTATTAGAGTCTACGAGTCAACCCGGACCTCCTCAGGGCTTAGCCGACGCAGATGCAAACAACCCAGCTTGGGATGCTCCATCGCCAAAACGCTGCCACCCATTACCCCCAGTGCAGATGGAGTGTACAGCTTGATGAAGACGAAGGAGCGTGCGACAAAATGCAAAGTCACATTGAAGAAATTGGATGCGCCACGACCTCCATTGCCCCATATAATCACCACATGCTGCCAGCACGACCGTGAAATGGATAACAGTGCTGCAGACCAGGAAAGGAAAATCCCTGCTATTATCACAGCTTTCTTTAACCATAATTAGGGAGTTGTGGCGTTTTCCCCTGGGAAACCTGAGCTGGAGCACCCAGGAGCTCAGTTTGCTTCGGTCTTGAAGCCTTAGAAGCAAACCCACCTCTTGAAGCCAAATGAGCACATTTTTTTAAACTTGCTTTTCAGTTTGCCTAGTCATTTATACCCTAACTCGAAGTTGGGGGAATGGAAAAGAAATGCTCATCTGATGTGTTTTTGCAGTCATTTTCCTCCCGTATGTGTATTTTTACACCGCAGAGATGAAGCAGAGCTGATGTGATCGTGAGGTCATACATGCTGTGGCTTTTCCCCACTTGCTTTATAACCCCCGTACTGGAAAAATTCAGATATTTCTCCCTTTTTAATATATTGCTCAAACTAAACCATGCATTGCGGCTGATTTACATGCGTATGCAACCTGGCAGGTAGCAGCAGGGATCGTGCTGTTTGAACCCTCCAACAATTGGTATTTTCTACTTGCCTTCCCATTGTAATTTCCCCTGAATATTCAGAGCAGTAGCAGATACTTGTGCAATAGATCTGGGTCTGAAGCAAAGCTGTCACGGTGGAGCTGGCTGTTGCTAGAGGGTGGTTTTGCTTGGGCAAAGCTTGTCCCAGGTCCCTTTTGGGGACCTGCAGGGTCTCCTTGGGAGGGGATAGCCTTGCGGCAGCCACCACAAGGAGGCTGCAAATGTTTTCTATCATCTCCCATCAAAAAGACAGCCGAGGAGAGCACGAGCAAGCCAGAGCAGAGAAATGAATTGTAGTCCTGCTGCAGAGACTTCATTTGATAAATAATGTATATAGGATTTGCAGTAATCACTGCTTTTTTCTGACCTAGGCAGCCAGGCTGGGTTTGACACATCCTGGACGTATTCCTCCTCCCAGGTAGTGAACAGGATGACAGGTGCCTGCTTGTGTGGTGGGGAAGGCAGGGCAGGCAGTGACAGGCTCTGTTGTGTCAGATAGGTTAATCTGGGGCTTTTCTCACTTCCGACTTCTGCGTGTGTGTGTATGGAGAGGAGGTGGTGCTTCCAGGCACTGCAGGAGCAAAGAGATGCTCTGGTGACACAGCGTTTAGGAAAACTCCTGAGGTTAATGCGTGCCACAGACATACGGCCGAGAGAAGATGTATAGCCCTGGGTGGGCAGGTGGGTACCAGCTGCCCTGATACCAGGATGCTGCACCCTGCCTGTCAGCCCCAGTCCAGCCCAATGCTGGAGATGTGGCTTCCCCACCCTAGGATCACCTCCCTCCTCCCTTCCCTGGTAAGGGGGGATCCTCCTCTGAAATCTCTTTTTTGGCTTCAAGCATGCTTTCCAAGGAGCATGTGGCATCGCCCATGGATGGGCTCCCCCAGGAAAGATGGGACCTTGGAGACGACCAGCTAAATCACCCCTGGTTTATCCCTGCACAGCACTGGGAGCAAGGATTTCCCTTTGTGATCCCGTGCTGCTGTTACAACAGCGTGAAGCGAGGCTGTCGCATCGCCTCACCTCCCAGATTTGCCATTCCTTTGACCCTAACAGCCATCGCAGTGCAGCATCCCAACCCATCACCCAGACTTCTGGGTCTGAGGAGCTGGCTCGGCACCTGCACAGATCCCCCAGTGCCACGGGAAGTATATAAAATGGCTTTAATCAAGGCACGCCAGAGATAATGCTCTTCAATAATTTTTATGGCAGGCTTTGAACATTTCTATTGGAGAGGTTTGGTTAAAAATAGATTTGCTTCTGTTGGACTTTGGAGGAAGACCTGGGCTACGACATTAATGAAGGTGAGTGGGAAAACCCCTATCTCTACCCATTTTACATCCCTGTGGAAGAACTGGAAATAGCCTCGGTGCTTTTATTGCAGGGAAAAACAAGATCCTTGGGAAGGGAAAATAGCTGTCGTCAATGTGGGCTTGCACCAGCTGAAGATCTGAGTGGATATAAGGAGTGGATATAAATGCATAACATAATTTCATTGAGCCTGGAGCTGGTGCAGGGCGCAGGAGCTTGGAAGCAAGCCCGCTGCTTTGTGATGTTTTTTAAGCTAGAGCTTGGTTTTGCTCACTTTAGTTCTCCCACTAGTATTGTAAGTGTTGAGGTTAGACAGTTCACAAATGAGCACTTAAAATCAATTTTAAGGCTGTTTTTTTATGCTGAAGAGCTGCATAGAGATGTAAGACTCAGGATGAAGGAGACCTCTTCAATCCTGTGACAGAGAGTGATGTGATATAACCCCTTTCATGAACAGGTCAAAATTCATCTTTGCGTTGACTCCCACGGTCCCCAGTGTCCCAGAAGGCTGGCTCAGCACCTTGTATTTCTGAGACTCTTATAATTTCTAAGCCAAAATTAACCACAGTCAGTTGAAACACACTTTCTTGCCTGCCTTTGCTGCCCTCCTTCACTTCTCATCAAACAGATAGATAAATAATGATAAATAACACGTTGTGGCCATCCGAGTAGGGCTTGCTGAACCGAGAAATGAGATCGCTTGGGCAGCAATTGCGGCACTGTGAGAAGACGGGAAATAGCCAAAAATATTTGCAGAGTCGGAGCACAGTAATTTGAAAGCGAGGGATTGTTGGCTGCATCCTATTCCTGCAGAAAGTGAGGAGCAAATGTCCCTTGATGCCTGCTGAGAGCAGGACAGCCCCATCAAATGAGGCAAACTCAACCTGCTAATTGAGATGGACGTGGACTGGTTTTCACACACCTTAGAGCAAATAGCACAGTGTTCAGAGAGATGTCTTGGTATATGCACCCGGTCACTCCCTGGCTTTTCCCACCCACCACCAGCCTGTAATGGGCCATGCAATGAGGGCTATACAATTGCAATTTTCCCTTCAAAATCAGAAGCGTTAGGCACTGTGGTGCCTCTGCTACCTGTAACGCTGAGCTGTGACTGCTGAGCAGGGCAGGGAGGATGGCACTGCAGAGGATGGGGCTGTTTTGCTGGGTCTGGAAGCTGGGCGTCCCTGGAAAACTGCTGGTGAGGCCACCAGCTGGGAAGGCTTGAGATCCATCATGGTAGGACTGTTCGGACCTCTGTGGTTCTGCTGAAGTTCAAAGTGTTGCAGCAGGAGAAAGACTCCGGGGTTGAAGCCTCCGGGAGATTTGTGCAAGAAGCTCTGCATGGGAAAATGAGTGGGAAACAGCAGAAGAAACTCTGTTCACCTTAACTGGCAAGGTAGGATCCCACCTGGGAACAGCCTTGGATGGTTCCTTGCTGCAAGGGACAGATCCACTGGCATTTCAGAGCGGTCCTCCTTGAGAGGGGGACAATGACAAGGTAACATCCCAACACTTGCACATGCGTATGATGTCTCCAGTTGGGTCTTGCACTGGGTTAGGGGATCCTCCTGAAGGAGGTCACCATGAGGCTTTCAAGCAGGCTTATATTCTGGCACAGTTATTTCCATTTTGGAACAATTGTTTTACCTTTTGGGATATAATTCATTCATTTGGGGTGGCTGAGTGGGTAGGGTGGGCAGCAGCAGTCAGGCATTTAATCCCCACCCTGACCCTGGCTGTGCTGTTTCACCTGGATACCTCTTGCTGCTGCCACTGCGGCTTATGTCCTTTGAAAAATGGGGATGATATAGGGCTATCTCCCTATGAAATGCTGAGATGACAGCCTAATGAATAGTGCCAGGAGCTGGTGGAAATTCACTCCTGTGCAGAGCTGCCAATCTAATTTTCTACTCTAGATAGATATTTAATAACCCAAAGTCCTCTTAGTCTGGTGGGATTACCTACAGAGCACTTTTCTTCCACAAAGTCCAAAATACTCTACTAAAATGCATGTGAGAAATGAAACCAGAAAGCCTTGTAACAGACCCCTCAGACACGTGCTTAGCTGGGCAGGTGACAGAGACAACTCCACTGCCAAAACTATGGAAAAAGATTAATTTTACAATCTGGTCTGAAATTTGGGTGGTTCCTTTTCCTATCCTGGCTGGCGTTGCCCACCTCTAATGTGGTGTTTGGCTGGTGTCTAGGACATAAAACTGAGCTGTGATGTCTCTGATACCTCATCTTCTTTTATAAGTGAAGTAAGTAGAAAAGAATGTTCTTTTAATGCAAAGCTTGGCTGGAAGATCAATAGCAGCTCCACATGTATTTTTGTCTAATATTTGGTTTTGTAGGGCTTTGGGAAAAAAAAATGTTGCTTTTCATGCAGCACATGGACACGATGAGCTCTGCTGCCAGGTTCTGGGCTTTTATCACGAATTGCCTCCCCAGCCTGAGCCACTGGAGCCAAAACCATGTGGCCAGGGGCAGACAGCAAGCCAGGACTGCCCATACATATCTCAGACTTTCTCCTGCCCAAATAGATGGCCACCCTAAAGCCAGGGCACAGTTGGTGTTTAGCCTATGGTGTCCTGGTGTGCCTTGCAGAGGGGCTTTCACTCATTACTGCTTGTACAGTGCCTGCAAGATGTTCTGATGGAAGGTTTTCTGATTGCAAGTCATTATAATCATTCTCATACATGATTACATTTCCTGGCAGGGGATCTAGTCTGCTAGATACGCGCCTGCCTTGGCTGGTCTGGGGAAACCAAAGAAATGCCAAGCATTGCTAATAGTTATTTTGAAATTCCATCTTCTTCACCCTGTGTTTCTCCTTTCTAAAGCTGCTGCAGCTCTCACAGATGAGATGGCTAATTGCAAGGGGTGGTACCAGCCATAAGTAATTAGACTGGCTGATCAACTCCTTTAAGTCCATGTGGCTCTGCTGATTTCTGTGCTCATTTATGTCAGCTGAGATCAGGTCAGGAGCAAAGCATCTTTGGTAAAGGCAGGGGCTGGGAGGTTTTGTGGTGTTTGGAGGACTATGAGTGTCTGTGCTTGGTGATGCTCTGGACAGATAGGAGATGTGGGTAAGAGGGAGAAGAAAGGGAGCTGACTTTTGTTGTAAGGACTGAGCATCCTAGGTTTGGTTGGGTGCCTGTGGGAATGTTGCGTTTTCCTACTGTACAGAAGAAATGCCAGAGGACCTTGGAGTGACACTTCTGTCTTGTTCCAGTATATGCATTAGCATGCTGCTGCTCTGCTATCTGATGGCCTCTGAGCAGTGTGAACGTTGCCTTGCTGGGAGCCTTGGACGAGGAAACTCATTGACCTGCTGTGTCCTTTACTCTGGAGTTCAGGTGCGCTTGTTGTGTTTGGTTTCTGCTGTGCCTCTTTCTCTACAATGCTGTGTCCTATGTTGTCTTCTGTATCTCATGGGGTTTTTTAATATATATAAATATAGAAAGCTTACATATATATACAAAGATATGTGTATGTGCTCCATTTTTTGATGTGTGGTGGACACCTGTTGTTCTAAGCAAAGCTGGGATGCTAAAAGGGCATAGCCGTTAATCTTAAGGAAAGACATGTGTCTGGAGGCGATTCAAGTATTTTCTTTAAATCTTCACACCCTGAGAAGGATGACATTTAAAAACAAACATCTGATCTTAAGTTCCTCAGAGCTGGCTGTCAAGCACCGATGGAAGAAGATAGGGTGGGAAGGTCTCATCACTTCACCTGTCTCCCCATCCCACGTCTCCTGTCGGTGGTTTCAAGGGGAGCTTGGTTTGTGCCAGGACTTCATTGTGTACCCAGCTGATGCTCTGTTTCTGAGCTGCTTTTGTATCTCCTCTGTGCTGCTCCTGCAGCTCTGAGTGTGTCAGTGCCTCTCGCAGGCTTTTCTGCTCCTCATGAGTGACCTGAGAGTCTTCCCATCCCCCTAAACATGGGTGCTTTGGAGCATACAGACTTTGACATGATCTAAACAAAATTTAGAGGAACAGTTGAACGCAGTAAGATGCTCTTTGTTTGCCAAAGCCAGGGGGCACAACTTTTTTTTTTTTTAAGAAAAATCAAAGATTTGTTTTGGTTTTGAGAATTTGCAGGTAAATCAGTGATTTCCAAAGTCACTAGAGTGCACAGTCCTGAGCTGGCACAACTGCAGCCAGGGTTATCCAGTGGATGTGAGGTTTTTATAATGGTTTTCTGAGGGTTTTATTTATTTTTAGAGAAAGCTGCTCTGTTATGTGTTTGCTGGGTTTGAGTGAAAACTCCTCCCATAACAGCTGGCCAGACAGTGAAGGTGGGAGCCAGCTGGGGGGGGAACCTCTAAAAAGCATCTCAGGATGCAGTGCAACCGTGGGGACGGGTGTCCTACAGGCAGTGGGGAATCAGGCAGTGCTCTGCATCCGATGCTGCCCCACTCCCAGTGCAACAGGGCTGTCTCCAGCTGGGGTTGCTGGAGACACTGGAAACCTCTGCCCTGAGCAAATTAGGCAAACATAATCCATGTGCCCTAGGGCTGCTTCTGAGTGCTTTGCCTGGATGATTGCCCTGGGAAGCACTGAGTGTGGCCATTAGTGCTGGAAGAGAGGTCTCATTCCATCTAGACACAGTGCGTGTGGATGGGGAAAAGCTGGTGGACACCCAGACAGGGAACTTCCCCCCGCCCCAAGCTGCAACGCTCACTTTCCCTGAGTTAACTTAAAATCACGTCAGCAACACAACAAACTCTGTTTTCCCTTGCTGGATATCATGTTTTGCATTTTCACTGCACTTAAACCACAGGATAATGCTTCTGTACGTGATTATAAACCTGATAGAGTTCTCACTGAAGTACCTGCCTTCCTGAGGAGCTCAAGTAATATTTTTCAAAAAGCACCTCAGTGACCTTTGAATTCCTGTGGAGCACTCAAGTACACACGACCTGAGGCTTTGGTGTTATGAATCCAATTCTGAAAAAGCCTAGAAATTGATTTATGGCTGTGTGAGATGCACACAGGCTTTGGAGACATGGGAGAGATGATGACTTGTTACCTGACCCTGGAAATGCTTCAGTGTTGGACCATCACCATAGGTGCACCCATGGTAGGTCCATCCATCCTGCGGCAGACCCGCTTGTGCACTGAGCACTCACTGAGCACTTTCCACCAGAAGAAAATGTGAATTCATGTTGAGCTGGGTTTAAAAAGAAGTGTCTTCACCAGTTTGGGAAGCCTGAAATACTTAAGTAAGAAGTGCTGATACTGATGGGATCTGTTCATCCAATGCTTATCCAGTGGCTCCGCTGTGCTCACACACCTCCAGCTGTCTGCTTCAGGTCTGTAGTTATGTTCTTGTTAGCATGGGGGTTTTTTTGGGGGGATAGGTGATGGAAACATGCCTGCATTTCATGTCAGCCTTCCTTGGCATGTTAACAAATACTTTTTTTTTATTTGCTGTGACAGCAGGAGCTTAAATCAAGTCTTAAATATCTGTAAAAGTGTATTGGTTGTGGAAGTCCCTGCTTCCTGGGGCTGGGAGGCAGTACTGTGGCTGCTGGAAGGGACCATCTGATACTGCAAAATCCACAGAAAATGGGACTGGGACAAGGTAAGATGGTAAGGGAGCAAATCTGCTCGTGAGCATCAGGTCTGCGAGCTTTGTCAAGGGCAGCGGAGCATCCTGCAGGCGCTGCTTAGCTCCTGGCTTCGGTCTGGGTCTGGCTGCTGGAGTAATGTGTTGGTTGGCGAAGGCAAACTGGGGCATATCAAGACAGCTCGCAAACCTGTATGAAGTTAACTTTCTATGGTTGTAGTTGGAAAATGGCCCTGAAGCCTGAATATTTCTTTTTAAGGAAATCTCTCAAGCCGTGTTTCAGGATAACTTGTTTTCCAAGTAACCTTATGCTGTCTAAGGGGAGGGAGGAGAAACTGCTGCAAAGCCAGGTTTTTGGTGGGTCTCGGTGTCCTGCTGCCAAACCTGGCTGGAGGGCTGATGCTAAGAAAGCAGAGCAACCTTTGCAGAGAGCCAGATGCTGCCCGTGAGCTGAGCTTGCCAGGGGAGGGTAAATTACCCAAATATACTGCTCCAGAGAGAGTGGCCAAGCCTGTGAAGGAGGCAGCAAGTGACACGAAAGCTGAGGGCTGCAGGGGTGTGGGTGAGGATTTACAGCATGGCAATTGCAGCGCTATGCACTGGTTACCTGGGACTTAGCATGGCCTCTTGGATGCGTCCTTTGCTTAATTTTTTTTTTTTTCCCCCCTAAAAAGCAGGGTAGGAGACAGCATCATGGGCAGCTCTCTGTCTGCTGTGGGAGGCAGCTGATGTTGCTGCATGCCCAGTGTGTTCAATCCAGAGCTGCATTCCCAACTTCCTGGACTTTGGGACTGAGGGGAGAAGAGATAGCTGCATCCTCCGGGAGGCTCTGGGACATGGTTGGGGCTGAGAATATTTATATATTTTTTTTTTCTTTTCTTTCTAATTTTATTTTTAGACCCAACCCTGATGGTGCAACATCAGAGCTGCTGCCGCTTGCCTGAAGACTGACTCAGACTGGGCTGATGCCCAGGTGAAACAACTCATGAATCCAAGGCTGTGCTGTCCTGGTGTTTGTCTGCTGTGGGAGATGTCATGGTCCTGGGCTCAAAAGCAGTGTTTGGAGAAGACGCCTTCTTCCCCCAGTTGCACATAAGGTACATCCTGGCAGTGACGGGCACCCTGCAGCCCCTGCATTTCACTGGTGCTTTGCACCATTCAGGTGGGCAAAATCATGTTCCCTGAAGGCAGAGGTGGCCAAGGGCAGTAAGGATGCACTGACTGCACCAAAACCAGCTTCTGTGGTGTCTCCGTCCTGCTCATGCCAGCTGTGGGCAGGGTGCTGGTGCAGCAGCACCACTGCTTGGTGCTGCAGGCTGGTCATGGTGCTGCTGGGAGGGTGTCAAGTCCCCAGGACCTGGCCGTGACATCTATTTTATGCTCTTAAATGAGGACGCTGCAAAGGAACATCGCTTGGAGGGGGGGTGGGGTGGGTGGGGTGTGACTGGTGTGCGTGTGCTCTGCTTTAATCCCACTGAGCAGCTTCAAGCAAGAGATGTCAAACCCAGTAGCCAAGTGTCCCCCACCACATGTGCCACCATGCCACCCTCCATGAGGGGACCTGTGATGTTGCAGAACCTGGATGAGGCAGCCCCATCTCTGCAGGACTCCTCCTTTGGATCAGAGGACCCCCTTTCTCCTCCTCTTCCTCCAAGCACTTCACCCCAGCTCTCCCAGGCAGATCCTGTATCTCTGAATGGCCCAAGAGTTCACAAGAAATCAAACTTCAACATTTTGGACATGTAGATGAAGTGAAAACTTATGTCCTGGGGGAGGACTGAACACACACAGACTGTGCAATGCCTATCATGGAAACTCTACGGTGGTTGAGTGTACCTCCTCTGGGTTGAAAAGAGCAAATCTTTAATTTCTATGACACCAGCAACAAATCGGTGGGGAGGCAACATCATCACTGATGGCTTTGGCACAGTTGTCCCTGAAGGTGAGGGGAAAGAAGCACCAGGGCTTGCAACAGCCTGTTCCTGTAGGAGATGGTTTGACTCCCAACTACTACATGGATGCCAAACTATTTTTTGCCAACTGCTTATGACCTTTTTCTTTATAAAACACCGAGTCAGGATCTCTCACTACTTGGACACCACAGCAATGGCCGTGAAAACCCTCTCTGTTAGTTTGTCTGGCAAACGCTGGACTGGGGTACACTTGTACAACCTGTACATTCAGGTTCAGCTGAAAGCTGGGTCCCAGCGAGACCTGTGAGCTCCTGCTCCTTGTCTGTGACATACCTGAACTTTATTCCAAATTAAACAACCATGGATGCCAGGAGTGGAGAACTTGCAAATCCTTGCAAGACTTAAACTAAGATTTAAAGAGAAATTGTAGCTTTGGGGAGATGTAATTTGACTTACATTTCCTGGCTTTTTTACCCCCTTGAAGGCAACACGGAGATTAATAGAAAATGGCTTTCTTACAGGTTTTTGTGGATCATGCCCTATGAAAGGGCAAGAATAATTCTCCCTGCCATAAAAAAAAAACATATTGGATGGTTAAAACCACTATTAGAAAGAGGATCCTGAGCTATTAAATCCTGCAGGCTTCAGGGTAACTCTAACTGCATTGCTATTGCATCCTGTAGGATTTTCCCACAGGGTACAGTTTTGCAGGGATCTTGAACCATGTACGCTGACACTCGGGCATCTACAAAAGCCAAAATAAACACCATTTCTTCTCTTGCACAATGGGGATTTTATCTCCCTTTTTATTTTCTTCTCTCTCCAGATATTTCAGAAATGTCCTGAGGCTATGGCCAGATGCTGATACCCTCACAAGCTTGGGCAGAGATGCGCAACAGGGCATGTAGTACGTGTGTGGGCTTTCCCCTTTGGCAGCAGAGCTCCTTGTCCAGGTGGGTGGGCTTACGTGCGGTAAGGCTGCTTGCTGAGCACAGGGCATGATCAAAGCAAGCGTACAATGCCTGAAAAAGTTGATTTTATATTTTCTTAAAATTATTTTTATTATTTTTGCTGTGCCTTTCCATGCTAATGTGATCTGCGCAAGCTTGGGACAGCGAGCTGTGGCTGGAGCCAGCTCCTTGGGGATCACCATGTGCCTATTACTGGTTTTCTACCCTCCCACCATATTTCAAAGCTGATTAATTCCTTGATGGTGGCAGGATGTGTCCCTGTGATGAGGTGTGAGGATGTAGATGATGGCATCAGCAACTGGAGCTGGGTCCTATTGCTGCAGAAACCCTGGTGCCTCTGGGTCCCAGCGCATCACCTTGCCCCACAGCACCAAGCCTTGCTGCAGTGCTCACCCCAGTGCCCAAATTTGTCCCCTGGTGAAAGTCACCTGGGTTACCATGGAGCCTGGAGGGGCTTTGGCTGCTGCCCAGAGGCTTTGAAGACACCAGACTGGGAACTTAGTGAAAAGCAGGTGGCAGAGAGCAAAAGGAGAGTTCAGCCCTTACTCTGTGGGGTTTCCCTTAGCTAGGAAGGGAAGTCCTGCTCTGAGTCTCCCTCTGGCAGCCAGCAGTGGGTCAGCTGCTTTTTTTATTCTCTCTGCCTTTACTTTTGCTCTTTGTCTCTATCCTGCCATCCCCGAAGGAAATCGCAGACACTCATCTGCAAACGCAGGGGCCTGGGCTGGGGGGAGATCTCAACCCCAGGCACTTCTGGGTGTGGATAATATTGTTGCAGCACTTAAAGGCTGTCCGAGCAGAGAGCTCTGCAGGAAAGCAGGCTCCAAATGGCTTAAGTGCTTTATATTAAGGCTGGTGGACAAGGCATTGATCCTTTCCAGCTCCTTGTCGCTAGTGCCTTCCCATGGACTAGCATGGGTTTTGCATTTTTTTTTCTCCCTCTGCTCTGGCTTTTTTTCAGGTTTTCCTCCTATACCAGGCAGCTGTAAGCAGGTCTGTTTCAAAATGACCAGCAAATATCCTGAGCCTGTGAGATCCTTGTGCAAACTCCTCCTGAGCTTCCTGGCCAGCCCTATACC
Organism: Mycteria americana; assembly: GCF_035582795.1. NCBI lineage: Eukaryota > Metazoa > Chordata > Aves > Ciconiiformes > Ciconiidae > Mycteria > Mycteria americana. Next base: position 38,048,103 of record NC_134371.1, read on the forward strand.
GGAGATGAGGGACATCTTCCCAGTACAAACCTCCCAAGCAATGGCATGTGAAAGCCAACTATTACAGTTTCTCTTCAAGGCTCCATTGCCTTCCTTGATTTCTATTATATGACAGTGCTCACAGATTTTCCAACTCGTTATTTATCAGGGCTGGAGCCTTTGATGACACAAATGGGAGGTTTTCTACGAACTTCCCTGGGCAGCCATGGCTGGTTAGTCATTAGGGGCTCTGTGCACAAGTTCATCCTGAAGTTGGGCCAAGTTTCTCTTCCAATTTCCCCTCCTATCCTTCACCTTCATTCCCTGTTTTCCCTTTGGGAAACCTGTTGTACTGCATTTTTTTTTTTCCCCTGTATCTAGTAGAGTTTGATTTGGCGACCAGCCAGGAGACAAAAGACTTGCAATTACTTTGTCCTTTGGTGGGTTAGGTTATTTTGACTTCATGGTTTTCTGTTGGGAAAGCGATTAAGAAGAAAAAGTCCCATCTGTGACTGAAAATGGACTTTCGGTGATAAAAAATGTCCCTAGGTTATCTCTGAGGCCAGTGCAATCTCCTGCATTCTTCTTTTTTCAGGTTTATTTCACCCTTTCCTTAATATATATATATTTTGTTAGCTCTTCTATTTATTTCAGAAGTGCTTGAGCATTTGAAGGACACTTCTCCCCTTCTTCTCAGGGATGTGCAGATGGTACTTTAAACCCATTACACCCTGTCCCCTGGAAGCAGGGGCAGAATCACAAAGGTTTTGGGGAGCCCTAGGTGAAACGAGCTGAGAGATGGCTGATGGAAAGGCTGGTGGAGACAGGCTCACTGTCTTGGTGGTTTGTGGGTGAGGAGTTGAGAAACGCTTTCACCTGTTATTGAGTTGGGCATCGGCAGAACCAGAGGCATTTGACATGTATGGGGGGGGGTCCTTGCTGTGGGGAGGTTGGGATCCACTTAATAAGGAAAGGCACCTCGTCATGCCAGCTTACTGTCAAAGCAAGGAGGTACCACGTATCCACAGGCAAACAGAAGAAATGGCAACAAATGGCAGGGGAAAAAAAAAATGGGTGGTGAGATCAGAAAAGGGATGAGAAAGCAAATAACAAGGGGAGTGTATCTGTACACACGTGCCTGAGCATGGCAAATAAAAAGGCTGATATAAATGTCTTAGTACCTTGCTCAGACTAGGGCTTAAATAGCATTATAGAGACTTGGTGGGATAAATGGGACCCAGTGTGGCTTGCAGGAGAAGAGCAAGCTGGGAATGAAGGAAAGGATTGCACCACGAACAGTGTGTGCTTGTCCTGAAGGTTAGCAAGGGGCTGGGAACAGGCTACTTCAACAGGGGTGGCTTAAAAGGAGTGAAACTGTTGGGACAGACCTCATGGTAGTTATGAGAAGGAGATGAGTGAGGGTGAGGGGCTCTTCAAACCCAGGGTACCCCTGCACAGTACAACATGGTGGTAATGGCATCTTAAACTCTACTGACACTTCTTGGGAGAGTGACACAGGAGGACAGAGCCATTCAGTTCTCTGGGTGTGTTAGTGCAATATCTCATTTCCAATGATGGTGAAAGCTACTGGAGAAGCTGCTATTTTGGGCTTGACTTGGGCTAATGGAGCAGAACTGGCTGAAAAAAGCGGAAGGTAATTTCAGGAAGTAAGTCACAAAATAGTGGAGCCCACAATGCCAAGAGAAAGGGAGTGAGAACAGCAGAGTAAGGATAATGAACTGCAAAAATCTCAGGGAACTGCTAGGTAGCATCTCTAGGGAAGATAATCCAAGGGATAAAGAGTGCAGGGAAGCTGGCAATTACCTAAAGTGACTGCGTTAGGGGCACCAAAACAACCCATCCTGATGCAGAAGAACAAGAGGAAGGTGGCACAGAGACCTGGTTGACCTGAGACCCAAAGAAGAGCTGTGGAAAAGGGGAACTGAGGCCAGAGATACGGTGATGGAGACAATGGAGCAGTGGCTGTGCAGCTACAAGTTGGAGATGAGAAGGTGCAGAACAAGTTCCAGTGGGCTGTCTGTTCAAAGGCTGCACAAAAACCTTTTGTAAGTGCACAGGAAGGAGGAGGAGAGCTGAGGAAACCCCAAGCATGTTGCTTAAATGGAGGAGGAAAACTAAGGGATTCAGTGTGGGCTTTGCTTCAGCCTTTCCTCGCACCCAGCTAATTAGGACAGGATGATTATACTGGGCAGGATCCCAACTCAGGCAGAGGGGAGAAGACCTTCTGGGGTGTTTAGATCAGTTTGGTGTGCTTCTGTTGGCAGGGCCTGCCGAAATCCCCCCGGGCATGCTTCCAGAGCTAACCCAGCCTTGGAAGTGTTCAGGGTTTCTCCAATGCTGCAGGAGCCTAGGGCAGACTGAGAGCTGCAGTGGGGCAACCCCAGGAGTTAGAGGCTTCAAAACAGCTTGCAATGCAAGAAGAAGTTATTAAGCAATCAATTTGTAAGAACCTGGAGGATAATGAGGTTAGAAAGTAACAACTGACATGGGTTTGTCAAGAACAAGTTCAAGTGAGACCAATCTAACTTTCTTTTCTGACAGGATAACTGGGTTTGTGAATAGGGGAGCAGTGGTGGACAGGCTAGGGCGGCTAGGGCTTGGCTGGCATTGTGTGGCAAGCAGCTGTGGGAGGGTGACCTGCTCTGCAGGAAGGGTTAGGGACCTTGGGCTGAGCTTCAGGGGGAGGTGAAGAGCAGATGCATTGCACAGGAGTGAAAACAAAAACCTCAATGCATGATGCTATCAACTGCTTTCTGAATTGTCCCCCTACAGTAGTGCCTATGTCACTGCAAGTTGATGTGCTCGCTTGTGTGTCTGTCCCAATGCTGCAAAGATCAGCCCTGCCCTTGCTAATTCCCCCCATGCTCATCAGCTGGTCCCCATCACCATCATCTCTGCTGCAGTGGCTCCTCATCCTTGCCATGGGCTGCCCTCACTGGGGACATGTGGCCACCACTAGCTGCTTCCCCCATCCCTGTCTCCTGGGTTCAAGACCCTGAAGGGCAGCCCTGCCCGAATGCAAACCTCATGGGACTTGCCCAGGTCACTTGCCACAGTGCTCTCTTATAGTCTCATCTGCCTCGTACCTTCTGCTGCAGCACAGCATCCCCCTCCCCAGGATCTGCACCTCCACCTTGCGTCTCCAGGGACTGCAGTCCTGCCATGCTCAGTGTGTGGCTGCATTTGTCTTAACGATTGACCCCTTCAGTTATTATTAGCCTCATGGTCACCTCCAGCACTGCCTGTCATGACGAATTAGAAATAGAGTCCTCTCTGCATCATAGTCCTCGTTAAACCAACCATCCCTTCTACCTGCTGCAGTTGTCACCTCATTATAACTCCATTACCTTTAACAACAACTCCATTACCATCCATTATCTTTCCTATCTCCTTTATAAGGCTGTTATCTGCACCTCCTCCTTTACAGCCATCCCCTCCTCAATTACGATTCCATTATCTTTATTACCACCACATTACAGTCATAATTATTCCCATTACAATTTTGAGATCTGTTTCTCCATCCAGACAAGTCGGTGTCTCCATCAGCCCCATCACCAGCAGCACACCTTTCTCGCTCGGCACTACTCACCGCCTAGCGCAGTTACTGCCACCTTCCCTGCATTTGTAATTATCCCCATACCAATGGTCATATTTTAATTATTTTTCATTATGGTTTTATAGTCTTTTGCTGTTATTGCTTCCTTTATCAGCCATTCTACTCTCCTTGAAGTATCATAGTTAGGATGGGTACCGGGGTGTGAGCTCAGACTCAGGTCAGTGATGTTACACTGATTTGCACCAGCCCTGAGCAGGTACCTTCACCCCATTGCTGTCTTCTATTGCAATTCTAGCATTTAATCTCTGTTGCAGCCTGCTGATGTTATCTTTCTGTTATCCTTCAGCTCATCTCCATTGCAGCTTCCCTGACGGGCATGACCACCTCCTCCAGCCAGTGGTGCCCCTTCTCCTCCTGTCTGCATGGAGGAGCATCCCTGACCCTCTCTGATTTTCCATATCTAAAGCTGGACAACAGCTATAGGGACCATTTATTCTTTTTAATAAAAAGAATATCTGTGATATTAGTGGAAGAATTGTTTTTGTTGCAAAGGTACTGACTTTCATAAATTCTCATGGTCCAGCCCTAAGCACTGCATCCTGTTGGTGTTGCTCTCCCCTTGTCTGCTGTTATGGTTTCAGCTGCGCTGCCAGACCTGCCTGTGCTCCCCCCAAAACACCTTCATCTTCCAGAAACCACCCTGGTAACTTGGGAGTGGTGTTTGGCAGCTCTTTCATCAGCATGAAGAGGAGGGAGAAAGCCTCTTGGCTAGCATAGTGTGGGTTGCACCAGGGCTGCACCCCTCGCTCCACGTTGATTGGGGTCTGGCAGTGTCACATCGCTCCCACTCTGATGGGAGCAATGCAGGGTACAGTGTGGTTCCTGAAGGAGTGTGCCTGGCTCATCCAGCATGCTCAGGGCATCGTAGACCACATCTTATGAGCTAGTCACAGCCCTTCCTCTGTGCATGAAATATCATGAAAGATACAAACTATGCATCTAAAACTGGTGCTGAGATGGGTATGAATGTTGCTCAATCCCTGGGGCAGTGATGGAACTACGTGGTGAGAAAAGGACAGGGAGAGCCTCAATGCACCCATGGAGGAGCAGGGTATTATTTAGGATGCCATGGAGGAGTAGGGTACCATTTTATCCCCTATATAGCACTGATGCAGCCGAGGACAAGCACTGTGCTGGCGGGTCCGGTGCCCGTGCTCTTTGAGAGGACGTTGAGAGATTGGCGTGGTTACAGAGAGAGTCACAAAACTCCCCAAGGATGGGGAAACTGCCAGCTTTAGAGAGCTCGGTCTGCTTAGTTTATCACAAAGATTGAGAGGTAACTTCATGTCTTCCTATAAGAACTGTCAAGGCAGGGAAATACTAAAGAAGGTATTAAAGAGCTCTTTACAGCAGCGGGGAAAGGCAGAGCAGGAGCGATGGCTGGGAGCTAAGGCAGGCAAATTTGGATGACTGATGCAGCACATGGGGTTTAAAGTGAGAGCGATGCCCGTTCCCAGCCACTCCAGGAGGCTGCTGGAAAGGGTGTGATGCAACAGCTCATGAGCGATATTTCCTCGCGCCCCTAAACCCTATCAGTCTGCAGGCGATGCTCGGCAGCAGATGAGCCAGTAAAGGCTTGCAGGTAATTAACATCTCTGGTGTAAGAGGGGATGTAGCTCATGTTCGAATGCTCCTGGGTTATTTCCCACAATCAATAAGCTTTGTAAATAATGTATCCCGCAGCGGGGAAAAAAAAATACGCTACCTTGCGCTTATCAGATTTTGTGCTCTGTTTGGTTTAGCGATGCCAAGACGCAATAGGGCTCAGAGGGAAAAAAAAAAGATATAAATAAGTAAAGGGGTGAGGGGGGTGACCTCGTGCTGCTGCACCCCCCCCAAGATGCCACTGAGGAGCACTGGGAGGGGAAAGCTGATTAAAAGCTAACGAAGGGGGAGCAAGCTGCCATCTAGCCACGACACGTACAGGGCAGATAACAGCCCCCAGGGCCACGCTGCAGACTTTGGGGGAGATTTTCGTAATTCTGGCTTGGTTAAAGCAGACCAGAGAAAGGGAGGCAAAGCAGTTAGCATCGCTCTCCTATTATTTCTTTGCTTCACTGCTTGTAAAGGCACCTGATGGAGCTGGGCTTGGTGCAATCCACAGGGCAGTGACCTCCCCGAGGGGCATGGCGACAGCTGGCACTCTTGCTTGGCCATGCCATTCCTGTGGGGATTTTGGGAGAGCACTTAAGCACCCAGTGATGCCCTGTCCACACCTTGGTGATCACGTGGGGAAGGCTGAATATAACACAGGGTGGCAGGACATTTAAGCTCTTTTGGGGTCAAGAGGAAGGATTTGACTGAAAAATTGGGAAGGTACAGACAGGTGTATTTAAAGCAGCACCAGGATGGAGACTGGCTCTCCTGGCTTTTGATTTTAATCCATAGCCACAGGTTTCCTCCTAAAAAGTATAAACTGGGACTGCCCGAGCGAGCAGCCTGTTGTGGCAGGCTGTCTGGCTGCCACAACCTGCTGCCGGCTCGAACATATACCTTGGTTTTTTTACTAAATAAAAGCAAGGAGTTGGCAGAAAGCAGGCAGTGTGGTGGCAAACACCTTCAGGATTAAAATAACACCCCCAGTAAGCCCTCGCTAGCGGTTTTGTGCTGCCCAGGCTGCTCACTGAACATCTGGGAGTTTTTATAAACTAAAAGGAAACACAGGTTTCTCTGCCATAAAATGCAGAATTATGATATGCAGCAGTAGAGCACAGAGGTTTTTTACAAGCTTCGAGGCGCTGGAAATTTTTGGCGAGGTCAGTAAATAATTCTGGGGTGTCTTGAACTGGGGTGGCCCCGTTTTCCACAGAGCCTCTTGCAAGGGTCTGATCCTGCTGCTTGGCAGCCCTCATCCCCTAATGGCAGGCGATTTCCAGTATGCATGGATGACTGTGGACTGCAAATAATCCATCACCTCCTGGCTGGACCTGGACTGGGCAGAATGGCTTTTACCACTCCCCCATTGCAAACCAGTTGCAAAAGGCAGCTGGGCATGCCAATCCCCCAAGAGGAATGTGCTGGGATGTGCTGGGCTGGGCGAGCTGTGGTTAGGAGCAAGCACGCTGCAAACCGCCGGGCTGAGAAGGGAGCACCTTGGGGAGTCTTTAAATGCAGCCTAATTACATTAGCTATACACTAGCCAAGGGGATAATTTACTGTCTCCAGACAGATGCTTTACTCCTTGCAACGAGATGAAAACAAAAGCGAGCGCAGCCCCATGCAGGTGCCACGTGCACCGGGGGACTCTCTGGTCCCTGAGTATCTCCGACGGGTCAAGAACCACTGCCAATAGCACTGGCATTTCCTTGCAAAGCATCATCCCCAGGGATTTTGCTAGCAAGTGGGTTTCTCCGTGTGCCTGGCCTAGGAATACCCATGTATGGCCCTACCTGTAGGAGTAAATTAATTTTTGCTCAGTTGCTATCTAGGGGTTGGGTTTGCCCCCCACTACCCCAGGGAGGGTGTTTTTGAGGTGGCATGGATGCTCGCTGCTCCCCGCCAGCTGGAAAGCTCTGCTCTGGAGCTTGGCTGCTGGACCATTGAGCTGTTTCATGGTTTATATTTCAGGCTTCATGGGGCTGGCACCATCTCCTGGTCTGATTTTGCCCCCAACCCGTCACCAACCCACCAGAGCAAAATTCAGCCCCCCAGGGACTAAACCTTGCTCACCTGGGGGAGATGCTGCACTAGGAGCAGCATTGCATTGCAAGGACCGACAGGAGCCAGCACATTCCCACCAGGGTATCTCTCCATCACTGCATCTCCAAAAAAATCCCAGCTGTCCAGGCTGATGGGGCTGGGGCCTGTTAAAGCTTTCCAGCCCCCCCCCCCCCCCAACCCCCCCCAGGGCTGCTCCGGGAGCTGGAGCCCAGATGGTCTGAACAGATTACTGCAGCCTCCGGGGCTATCCATCCCGGGCACTTTGGCAGGCCTGAATTCCCTCCAAACGACAAAAATAAATGAAATCTCTCAGCATTAAATGCTGGGAAGCACATGAAAAAGCTGTGTACACAATGAAAACAAATATATGGTTAAATAACCTCTCTAACAGTATTTCTATAAAATGCCTCTCTAAATAACGCCAAGTGAAAGGCTTGCTCCATCCTGATTAACCTCAGTTGGGGAAGATTGTCTGTACCAAATCATTACCATCAGCTGATTAAAAATGAATTAAACTGAACGGAAAACAATTCCCAAAACATCCTCTCTCCTTTCCAATTCAGGACCAAAATAAAAATAACAATAAACCCTAAAACACCCAAGAGCAAACGTAGCCCTAAGTCACCACAGCCTGAGGATGAAGCAGGTGATGGGGACCTGGGATGGGATGGGATGGGGTAGGATGGGGTGGGATGGGATGGGATGGAATGGGATGGAATGGGGGGGTTTGGCCACAGTCGCCCCATGGAGATATGGCAGGACCAGGTGTAAGGGTCATGAGGGATAAAGGGGATACCGATATGGATTAATTAAAATAACCCAGATGAGCTACCCAGTCCTTTGTCTCTTGAGCTAACCCCTTTCTTGAAGGGCTGGAGTCAGCTAAAGTGACTTTTTAACGTCTCTCTCTTATTTTTGTTTTATTTCAGGAAGCCCAGAAGACCCTTGTGGTTAATATATCTGAAAGAAAGTGCAAAGTCACAAATCTCAAGTGTCAGCCGGCTAAATCCATCCCAACAAAAGTGCGCTCCAGCACTGAAAGCCAACAGGAGATGCTCTCTTTCATGCAGCAAAACCCCATCCCAGCGTGTTTCCAGAGAAAACATCCCAGCAGCATCACTGGTGAGTGCCGAGGAGAGGGAAACAGTGGGCAAACCCTGCGTTTGGTACCCTGCACAGGCACCCTCCTTCCCCATCGGAGCAAGCTCCTGGGGAAAACCTTCGAGTAATGGAAAGGTCTCAAATATTCCTTCTTCTACTACTTATTTTTCAGTTGTTTCCATTTTCTCAATTATTTTCTCAATAACTGCATAGCAATTGTTGGGGTCCCACCAGGACTCCTCAGCCACGGTGCTCCAAGGTCCTCCCCATCTTGGGGTTGAACAAGAGGCATCCTAAGCTGGAGCAATGAAGGAGAAAGGTCCCAAAATTTTTGGAGTGTGGGGGGGTGCATCCTCCGGAGCTGTGCTGGTGACACTGCTGCTATGTTCCCATGGTCCCCCACATAAACTGCCCAGAGAGTTTCAGATCTTGGGGTAGGGCTGCTGCCAAAATCCACATTGCCAATCCTTCTTGGACACAAACCCACCGTGTTACGAAGGACAGTCTAATTACTAACTCTAATTACAAAGAGGAGTAAATCACCTAGATTATTTTATTTTTTGGCCTTTGCCGAGTGTCTTCGATATAATAAAGAAGAATAATTGACAACCAAAGGGACCCACCATCCTGACACTTTAATGACAGCCTATTTTGAGACACCAGAACTGCAACTCAGCAGTTCTAGAAGTTGTAAAAACTGTTGTAAAAACCACTCTCTATCCGAGCAGTTGTAAAAGCTTGTCTCCAACAATGTGGGGAGCACGACTGCTGGGAGGGGTGCCCCGGGGCACAGGCATCCCTGCTGGGTCCAGTCCCTGGGAAAAGATAACCGTCCCCATGGGGATGAACGGCGACCTGATGGCTGTGGGGGAGAGCAAAGCATCACCGGGGTGGGCTTTTTCTCCATCCCAGCCATGCCATAAAAAGAGCATTTAATGCCCTTGCTGGTGGCAGGGAGAAAGGGGAGTGAGCCATGAGCAAAGCCAGGCATGGCAAGGCTGTGGCAGGGAAGGCTTGCTCCTCCGTGAGACGTATGGATGTCAAAAATGCCTCTATGGATGAGTGAGATTTTCTGCTTTTTGCTCTTCCCCTCTCCAGCTTCCCAACACTGGGACATCCCTGCTTCTTCCCCACAGCACTGGCACCCTAACACCAGCAGAAAACCCCACTATGCGTGTTAACAGGAGCAGTGTGCGTGCCATGCATGTATGCATATATATTTTGGAGCATCCTTTTGGGGTGCAAGGTGATGCAATTAATAGCACAGCCCTGTTGGGGGCTCATTAAGGGTCGAGGGAAGGCAGCGTGGTGCCAGGTTATGGTGCCTGGCTGCTGCTAGGAATTAGCACCGAGGTGCCACTCGCTTTGTTTTGAATAGCTCTTTCGACTCGGGCCGTAAAATTAATGTCTGAGCAGATAGCTGGGAAAATAGGAAGCCATATAAAGCAACTTGGCGCTTGGCGGGGGAATTGAGATGAGCTGCATTTGGGAGATGCTGGGTTTTTGATTGTATTTCTTTCCCCTCCGGAGATGCTGAGCGCCCCGGCACGGTGGGTATCACATCCCCATCCCTCCGCCCCACATCCCCAGCTCTTCCTAACCCCAAGCTCCCTGGTACTGCTCTCATCTTGCTGCTTATTTATCCACCTTGCTTTTCCCTCAATTCCCCCATCTCTTCCATGTTTATCTAGCCCTCCAGCCACTCAGTCCCTGCTTTATTCACTGTGTCTCCTGCCCAGCCTCTACCTTGCACTCCTGGTTAGAGCTTTACCTGTTTATATTCTTAACCTTTGCCTCTCTTTCCTCTGTCTCTTTAATCCGTGCATCAATCTTGTTTATGGCTTATATCGCGCTGCTCATCTCGGGTGCATTACCGGCGAGCTAATATGGCCCCATCTCTGTCCCCTCTCTCCTAAGCCATCCTCAGCTCTAGCTCCTCCACACAGCAAAGTGTGGTGGAAGAAGACCCTTCGGCACAGGAGGAGGAGCAGGAGCTCAACATCCCCCATGCTTCCCATCCCTGACACACTCTTTGCCCCATTTTTGGGGTTAGGCTTTGCCCTGCACATGGGCATCAAGAAACCTGCAGCTGGCAAATACGAGTAGGGGTACCCAACCTCCTGCATCCCTTTGTCCCGGGATGCTTGGGACCCGACCACCCCGCAAAGGACAGCGGGTTTGGGGAGAAAGCTCACATTTCAGTGATGCTGTGAGATTGGTACCTGGGGCAGCTTTCCCAAGCTTCCCAGCAGCTGAAATTCAAGCCCGGAGGATCATCAGCTGAACATCCCCAATACATCGCCCCGTTGCTACACCCTGCTGGCTGCTCCGGCACTGAAGCTCTGTGCTTGTGCTTTTCCTTGGCCTCCCTATTCCCACCCCATCACTGCATCCCATAAAGTTGTCTCGCATGGCCCTGCCTGTATTTTTTCAACCTCCTCTCCCTTCCCGGAGGGTGGGAATTTTCCTCTTGCTGATTCACGCCTCCATTGCGTCATTTCTTTTTTTTTAAGCACTGACGCTGGCTGCACTCACCCCAGGGAAAGGCTAAAACCCCAAGCTGCTGCTTCAGGGACTGGCCCTCTGCCAGCCACATGCTGCCGACTTAGCCAAAAACTTGCACCTGTGCAAACCCAAACCTCTCCCACCATTGGGGTCAAATAAGGGAAATTTCAGGGGTTCATTTTCTCCCTGCTGCCCTGTCCCCAACCCTGTGCTCCTAACCGAGTCCCCATGCTGGGAACAGCACACCTCAAACTTCAAAAAAAGCCTTTTTTAGTATGAAAATCCCCTGGCTCTTCCCTCTGAGCCATTAAGGTGGCAATAAAAAGGTTGAGGGGTTGGTCATGGAACCATGGGCATCACCCACGTCCCTGGCGGGATGGAGCCATTTGAAGCCCTGGAAGGGTTTTGGGGAGGGGGAGCATCCAGATCCCCCCACAGGCACCATTTTTGGGGGGTTCAACAGCTGGATTGGGGGTTTGCCTCTGCTAATTCCTCCTTGTGATAGTCATCGCTGGGGATTTCCCCCTCCCCTCTGTTTCCTCCCACCTCCCTTCACATCGTGCCCCGGATGGATCCATTGCCTGCGGAAGGGTCTCTTGCCCAGTGGGACCAGCAGTGACCCGAGGATGGTCAGCCAAATGGAGCATCTCATGCCATGACGTGCACTTTTGATGGGCTTTGCCATTTATTTTCTACCCTGGGAGGCTGTCTTTTATTTTTTGCTATTACAAAAGCTCAAGAAGCATCCCACCCCCAGCTACCTCCTTCCCAAACCCTATTAATTTCTGCATCCTTGCCAACCCCCCTTGCCTAGCAGTAATCTTGCCTCACACTGGTGCGGTATAGCGGGACCACGCAAGACCTCACTGCCCAGGAAGCATTTCCAAGCAATCCAATCATTTCCAAGCAATTCCCACTCGGCAAAGGGTTGCACTGACCCTTGTGATCGGCTCAGGAGCGCTGCTGCCTGCTCGGCTTGGGCAGGGTCCCTGCAGGCATCCAGGGGACGTCTCTCCAAATCCTGTATCATGGATGATGCCCATCAGTCACTCCTTGTGGGGTGGAATGACTTGGGAAGGTCTCAGCTGCACCAGTGTGCTCTCCTGCTGCTCTCCTGCTGGCAAAGGCTGCCTGTCCCTTGCCTGCACACTCAGTCCGGGATGGGAAAATCCCACCGAGCTGCCTGGGGCCAGCACAGCTGTGTGTCCCCTGTGGTCCCCATGGCCATCCTGGGGGATGTCTCCCCTTTCCCCCATCATCCTGGCAAGCCCAGAGGATAATTAGCGAGTCACGAGCCCCGCAGTCACAAAGTCAGGGTGGCTTTAGCTCCAGCTGCTTTGCTGCGGTGCGTATTAGAGGGAAATGGGGAATTTGGCATTCAGCTGCATCGCCATCATTAGGGATAATCAAGAGGTGCCCCTAACAGAGATGCAGCTGCAGGGTGCAGGGAGGGAGGCGAGGGAATGAGAATATAGTAATTACTGGGTAATTACAAAGAAAGAAGGGGCGATTAATGCTGCTGGCCTGTGATGTAGCAGGGTGGCACTTGCAGCCATGGGCTTGGGACACCGCAGGCACCAGTGCGGCCACCCTGGGGACCAAGCGTGGCACAGGGGGATGCAGGCAGCTTCCAGGTTGCCTCCACCCCAGCAAAGTTAAAGCTTTTCCTGATGTGAGCAGGAGCTATTTACTGGGACCAGCCCCCACTGGAGGCCAGGAGCTGGAGATCTGGCTCTGGGCTTGTCCCAAGTGCAATTTTTCATACCAACTACACCAGGGCATAAATGGAATGGGGTTTTTCCCCCTTCTTTGCATTAAAACATTTGTTTCCAAGTGACGGCGAGGAAAAAAGGAAAGGAGAAGGGATGCAGCTCCCTGGAGACGATGTTTGGGGAAAGGCTGGTGGTACCCACAGGTGTCACGAGTTGGCATTGCCTCTGCCAGGCTGAGCCCAGAGCTTGGGGCAGCCGCACCACCAGGGGAGAGCAAAGAGCCTCTGCAAAGCCCTGGAGGCAATGCGGCAAGGCAAGCTCACTCGCTAGGGACCACCCAACACTGGCCACATAATTGGGATGTCCCACGCGCCATCACCCACTGAGCCCTAGGGATCCCCACAACTCGGGAGCAGAGCCTGAGCCAGCAATTAACTACATTTGTGCCTCCGATCTCATTTGGAGTGAATGCTTTTATCAAGGTCAAGCGGCAGGGAATGTATTTCTGTAGCTGTCTGCAGGATTTGGGAGGAACTCCCCCCAAAAAAGCCTATTTCTCTCTGCAATTTGATTTTTAGCCTGTTGAGGATGCCCAGTGGTCCCTCCTGAGTCTGCTCTGGGTTTGGTCCAGAGCATCCCAAAGCATCCCACCCTCAGATGCAGGAATTATCTCTGGATTGGCTGTCAGGGTCTGGGCACAGCCACGTCAGCGGCTTAGTGGGAGCCGAGGAAGGATTAGACACCAAAGGGTATAACAAGAGAGGATAAAAGCTTAGAGGGAATAAAAACCCCTGGTGCATCAGGGCACGAGGCAAATACTAATTGCCTGGGGTCAGGGAGGCAGTTTCCCTCCGGGAGGGTGATTTATGGCTGCGGGTGGGATGCTGTTGGCACATTGGTGTGGCCGCATCCCGCAGCCAGTGCCATTCCCTAGGAGCAAAGCTGAAGTTTTCCCCAATTTGGGTAGCGAGGCATGGATGTTCATGTGCAAAAAAATACTTGTAAGTGAAAATAAGTTTGAAGAAAGTATCCCCAGCTCAGCATCGGTTAATGGTTCAATTTATACCCCAAAGAATTAGATCTGCCCTAATTCCCTTGGTGTCCCATTTAATACGACCCTGAGTGTTGGCGTTGACTGGGTGAATGATGAATCCTGCTTGTTTCTGTGGTGGGGCATTCCCCAAATACACTTATTTTAGGAGGAGGGGAGCCCACACTGGACTGGATCTCAGCAGCCTCCTCCACGCCAGCTCTGCAGGTCCCACACGTGCATCCTCCCAGGACGAGCAGGCAGCGGAAGCGGGCAGCCCAGGTATGGGCAGAGGGATGTGCCACCCGCCCCAGCTTCCTCTGCCTCCGTGAGCCAATTGGGGTCCCTCCCGCCTTGTCCCAGCCGATGGAGGACCATCCCACCGGGCGGGTGGGGTGGACCACGCGCCCCAACGTGATGAGAGATCTGTCTGTTCCGGGCGTGGTGGAACCCAGACTCCTGAGGGGGGGAAATAAAAGCCACTGGTGCCAACCCACTGTGCTCGGTGGCCTCATGTCAGGCAGCAGCTTATTAAAAGCCGTCAGCAGCCAGACTGCCGCAGGCCATATGCTGGAGGAGAGGAGACATGTCTGTGCCGGCACCATCTGGCCATGGTTTGGGGGGGTCCCTCTGCCCGTCCCACTGGTGGTGTGGGTCGGACCCTTCTCTGAGTCAGTGGCACTTGAGGGTCTGCATGGGGCTGGATGGCTTCAAATCAGTGCTAGGGAGGTAAGGACCAGCACTGGGGTAGGAGGGCAGGTCCTCCGCTGCTCCGCAGTGTGGTCCCCGACTGCACATGGCAGTGGCATCATCACCCTGCCTCAAATCCCACTGAATCTGGGAGAAGAGCATTTTGCCAGTGCTGGGATGGGGCGTGCACACGCAAGGATTGTCATCCACCGGCTGCTGAGCAGGCTCCTAAACTCTCCCTGTGCCCAGCCAGCCTGCACAGGACCTGGGTGCAAGCAAGCCTGCCAGCAACACACATACGTGCGGGATGCAGCGACGGCGCACACGTCCCCTTCTCCAGCTGTATTTAAAATCAAGATAATGCCTTATTCTTCTCTGCAGCACAATCAGCCCCATCTCTGCTCTGCTTTACCCTGCCTGGGGCAGAGGAGAAGAGCTTTGCTCCTGGCTGAAGGGAGGCACATGCCTTCCCTGGCTTCCAAGTGGGCTCTCATCGGGATGCTCATCCTGCTGCTTACGCAGGACCCACATGCACAACACCTCAGTGACATTACAAATTCAGTTTTCCCAGCTGGATCTTGCTCTCTCATCAGCTTCACGGGATCCCGTACCAGCATTTCTCCTCCAGTTATGCTGGGACTCGAAGGAGATGTGAAAGGGCAGGACCAAAAGACAGTGCTACTCCTACCCGAGAGCTGAAATATGGACTGAGGCCGAAATACAGATTAGTGAGAGTTCACCTGGGATTTAACGGGTATTTTTAAGACCAGATGTAAAACTCAAGCCCTCGCTATTTACAGTCATTAAATATCCCCCGGTTCATTCTGCAAAGGGTAGGCACATTAACCCGCTACCCCGGCCGCCCTCTGCTAACCGCATCCTCATCACACAAATTCCCCTGACATTTGAAACTGCTCTTTTTTCCAAACCCACTGCCTACCCTCACTTCCCAACCCAACATTTCGAGGCTGGGCATTTGCTTCTTGTCTTTCCTAAGGATCTTATAAGCTAAATGATGCTCCAGAGGAAGAAGAAAAGACCCGTTATGAAAGCATCAGGCACCCATCCTCTCCATCACGAAGAGATTAATTTTTGCTCCAATTAATATCCTAAAACTGCAGGGAGAAGCCCTCCCTTGCACAGCGAGGTGCAGGCGGGCAGAGCATCACCTCTGCCAGGGCTCACCGCTGCCTGTTCTGCCTTTGCCACCTCTCCTGCCAGCTCCCATTTCCATGGAAACCTGCCCTCCTTGCTCCTTCCCCTGCCTGCACTCCCGTTAATTTAAGGAAACCAGTTGCTTTCTGCTCCCCGAGGAGTTGCCTGGACCGGCTGGAGACATCCCACCAGGGCAGGCAGCGATGCTCCCCTGCCTGCCGGTACCTGGCAGCCCCTGCCCACCACTAACGGGGGTCTGTGCAAAGCTCGGGGTGGGTGCGTACCCTTATTTCGGCTCTGGCAGCTTGGGCAGGGAAGGGCAGGGTCCCTCCTTATGTCTGCCCCTTTCATCTCTTCCCCTCCCTCCTAGTTCTTTCCATGGCTGTCTCTCCTCTCCCAGCCCTCCTTATCTCCTCTCCCCCTGTCCCTCTCGCCAGCTTTGTTTACATCAGTAAAACACTTGTCCAGGTCAAACACGGTTTCCTGATAAACACATTTCCATTGATTGCTGTAAAGAAAAATCCTCCAGAGCAGCAGATTCTTTGCTCTGGGGATCGATAACACCTCCAAATCCCTCTTATCCTCTCCCCAGCCCTCCATCCTGGTGAGGAGGATGTGTTTTGGGGACCCCCTTAGAGTTGAGGCAGGAGGGACTCCCTCCTGCAGGTATGGGATGTAAGATACGACACCCGAAGCAGATATATGGTCTAATGCACCTATAAATCCACCTGGGAGACTGAGAGCAGGGCCCAAAGGGCTGACCCCTTCCGTGCTGCACCCACGGGTGACAAACCACCTCCAGCTGCTTCCCCAGGCAAGCACCCCAGCGCATCAGCACCTGCACCCATGTCCATGCAGGCAACCCATCGCATCCTGCTTCTCTTCCCTGGGCCTGCCCAAGCATTCCCATTTCATGCTGGAAATCTCGGGCACTGCCAGAAATGCTCGGGCACTGCCAGAGCTCCTCCGCTGAGCCCCGCAGATGGGGATGGCAGGCGAGGCGCTGCCATGCAGCGCCATGCAACGGCTGGAGTCCTGCAGGCCACTAATGCACTTGTGATGGGGAAGCTCATGCGTCGCTACAGTGACTGATTTAGCTGTAAAGCCGCAATCGATAAAGAGAAATTTAAAAGGATTAATCTTTCTGCCTCTGCTGCCAACGAGATGCTCCCCATTGGGGTCTCCCCTCCTGGACCACATCAGCTGCTGTGGGACCTCATGGGTGAGACGAGTGGCCGTGGGTACCCACCAAGACCCCCCGGGTACCTGCAGGGTTCACTCAAGAGGATTTTTTTTTAGACTAAAAATGCTGAATGACATATAATCTACTGTGCAAAACGATGCTTCACCCACCTGTCCAGTCAGTGGTTCACCTCCTCTACAGCAAAACACACAGGGCGATGCTGGGAAGCATCACAGCCCAATGAGCCTCGCCATTTGGTGTGGGGAGAAAACAAATTGAATTATAATAATAAATAATTAATGATAAATAATTAATAAATACATAAAAATGATAAATAATAATTTGGGCTAGGAAGAAACCAGCCCAAGTGCTCTGTACGGCCCCTATAAACTACCAGAGCCCTGACCCAAGGGAGCCAGCCAAGCGCTGCGTGGCGGAGCATAAGGAGCTGTAATGAATTCAGAGTTTCCACCAGGCTTTAATAGAGTCCTTCTGCAGAGGCTATTAAGGGAACTAAGACGAGAGGTGAAAGTTTGTTACGGATTAGAAATGGTCTAGAAGACCGAGAAAAAGATAAAAGAGCCGAGCAGTGATGAAGGCATCCGATCGGGTGGAGAGCCTGGCACATCTCCTGTGGGGCACATACCCCAGAGAGGGGAGGAGAGAGGGGGCTGGACCGGCTGGACCGTGTGGGAGGCTGCAGGAGGATGTGCCGTGCCTGTCCTCAGGAGCTGGGTTAGTTTTAAAGCAGAAGCTAAACCTCATTCTTCCCCGGTGTGGGCGTTCATTCAAAACGAAAGCTGCCTTTGATGCTGAAGATGCTGATGCCATCTCCCTCCCGACAGCATCCAGCCTGCGCATTCACAACACAGCCCTTAACCCCCCCGCAAAAGGCCAGGTTTACCCCAGCTCAGCCTCACCAACGCCAGCAGGGACCCCGCTGCCGGTCAGAGCCCGTGTACCACAGCTCCATCGCGGATTTTCACCCGGCTCCATCCCAATTTTCAACCCACATTGGCTTGGGGGGTGCTTTGGAGGTGCTGTGGGGACATCCCTGCCCTCCTTGGGGCACCAGCTTTGGGTTTACCCCTTGCTGAGAGTGTGAGGATGACCTTTCCCAAAAGCAAAACAAGCCCCTGGGGTATCCAGGAAATGAGGGGGGGTTCCACCCCACCAGGCCCTCCCAGTCCCACCCAGCTTCATGCCTCCAAGCCCCTGGTGTGAGGGCTGCAAACTCCCCGCACCTCCGAAACCCTGTCCTGCTGGGATGGATTTTTTTAATTGGATTGTGACAAACATTTAATACCTAATAGAGCTCACACCGGCACAGTTAATTAAGAAGGTGACTAATCCAATTCACTCGTGGAAGCTCAGGAAGAGAGGAGCGGGAGGGAGGGAGCCTGTGTGCGTGTGGGGGGCAACGGCGGGAAGGGAGCAGGGGATGGGGAAAAATCAGCTCAGCTGCTATCGCCCTTCATTTCATTTTGTGTGCGTGCATGAACGAAGGAGAAAGACTTTTCTTCCTCATTTTCTTCTTCCCCTTGCAAGCGCCAGAGCTGCTGGGTAAATGCTGAGCTGTCTCAGGCTCTGTGCGAGCATCACTGGGGTACCAGCCTGGGGGAGGGTGGAAATTCGTGGCAGGTCGGACGCTGGCAGCTGGGCTCGACTGCAGAGATGCCCATAGCCCAAGTCTTGTTCTTTATTTTAAAACACCCCCCAGCTGTTTTTCCAGCTCTGGGTGGGATGCTGAGACCCAGGCACCCTAGAGCATCCCCCCTCCGCACAGGACCCCGCTGTGGGGCCAGTCCCAAGCACGTCAGGCCAGCAGAGCCAGCTGTGGCAACATCTGTATGCCACTCACTCCCCGTCCCCCCGGAGTTGATAAATAAAACAAGTGGAGTTATTTTGGCCCCGGGGACAGGGCTGTCTCCCGGAGCACAGAGCTGCTCTTTCTCCGTCTCTCTGTGGCGCCGGAGTTCATTGTTATTCCCCAGTGGAGAACAGGACGTGGATTGAGCCGAGGTCCCCATCTGCACTGGGCAGCCAGAGAGAGAGTCTCTTCATATTAGCACCTAACAGCATCAATAGCGCTTTTAAATGAAGCCCCAGGGGGGAAACAAAAGGCCGGAGTGGGGAAGAGCGTGCGGGTGAAGCCAGAGAGGGATGGGAGAGATGGGGACAGAGCCGGGGAAGGAGGGGGGGAGTGAAGGATGAGCTGGAGAGGAAGATGAGGGGGGAAAACAGCTCCGTATAAAACGTGTTTCCTACTGAAAACAAGGCAGCTGGAGGACCTCGGGATGCAGGCAGCAGTGGCATGAGTGCCGGGTACCAGGAATGCTGGTAACATCACCTGCCTCCAGCTGGGCCATTGCCCACTGCCACCCACCCAGTAGGAAAGTGCCCCACACGTTAAATAATGTCCCGCTGCAATTAGTCTTCATTATGCAAGGCTAGCAAAAAGAGACGATGCTTTAGCAAAATGACAAGCAGATGGGTTAAAACTGGGCAGGGGAAAAAAAAACCCAGCCCAAAGGAAAATGAACCAACCTCTGCCTGGGGATGCTGCCAGCCTGGGGCCAGCGGCACCCACAGGCAGGACCGAAAGAACCCACTGGGACCCCGTCGGTCGTCCCGGGGTGCACGGGGCAATGGGTGCACATCAGCCAGATGTGGGGAGGCGGTGACAATTTGTCAAGTGATTAATGAGGAATTACATGGAGGGTTCATCCCTCCTGTGGCCAGGAGTGAAGAACCCTCCCTGGGGCGCTCCCGCATTGTCCCCCTTGCAGGAAATAATTACTTAAGTTAAAATTATTTACTAAATGAGGCAATTCTCAGAGTGCTATCTTGGAGCCGTTTGCCCAGTTTACTTTGTTACTAGTGCTACATAATAAATTAACTGTGTAATTAAAGATAAGTTTAATGCTGGTGCTTTGCAGAGGGATTTTCTTTTAAGTCTCTATGCAAGTATAAGCATCCCTTCTAAAAACACACGCATGTGAGCATCGCGTGAGGAGGGGCTGAACCCTGCACCACGGCCGTGGGCAGAGACAGCAGGGCCAGGCAGGGCCAGGCAGGGCCAGGCAGGGTACTGATCCCCCATGAGAAACATCAGGTCCCATTAGCACCAGCTTGTCCCCTTGGGGAGCCCCTTTGCCCCCCCAAGGGACAACAACCAGATCGAACCAAATCAATCTGTGTTTTAATTACTGGCTGCGGGGACGCTGAGCCGTCTGCGGGTGCCAGCAGCCAAAATCGCTTCCAGTGAGGCTCCATGCTCCCATCCCCCATGTTATATAGTAGGGACATGAGCATGCTCCCTTAACGGGACCTATTCCCAGCTGTGGTGCTTGGCAAGGCAAGGCTGCAAAACCCCGCAGGGATCAGAGGACTCATCCACAAAAAAAATAAGGAAAATAAAAAAATGTGCTTTAGGAATCCACGTTTTCAGAGATTTCTGCTGACTAACACGATTTCAGCTGAAACGAAGGAAGCTGGTGGGAAACAGCTCAAGAGCTTTGCCAAGAAACATTTCCCTGTTGGAGGTGATGCTCTAGGACCACAATGGTGGGACTTGACTCCCAAGGGTGGGGACCAAGAGGGGCTGCATGACCAAAGGCATGCTCTGCCCCTCCTGCTTGCTCACCCATCCTGCACCCACCACCCCGCTCCAGCTGGGGAGCATGGTACGAGCAGGGCTCGGTGCAGGCAGGGCTCAGGGGTCACCTCCCCTGCTAGCGATGAGCTCAGAAAGCCAAAGCCCAGCCTTTCTCCATGCCGGCTGTTGGTGGGGGCAGCCGTCCCTGAGCGCCTGCCTGCACCCGCGGGCAGCCCAGCATGGTCCAAACACATCGGTATCGACTCAGCAATTGATTTTCAAATTCCAGGCAGCCAGGCCAAGGAAGAGTAATTACGCTGGCCAGCTGTGTGCCCCAGCTAATGCAAAAGGAGCAGTTTTCCCCTGGGATGTGGCCTCCATGCCAGCGTGCCCTTTCGCATCCCAGGATGGAGAAAGTGGTGCCGGGTGGGCAGAGTTGAGGCTATTTTCCTTCCTCTGGGAAGGATATTTGCACTCTGGGGGGAGACCCAGCACCCACTGAAGCATCTCCACTCCCCAGGCACCTCTCCAGCCCCATTCACAGCCCCCAGCCCGCACTATCCCAAGCAGGATCCTCTCCTGAAACGAGTGAGAAGAGGAGGGAGCTGCCCCAGGGATGAGGGACAGAAAGCTGAAATAATTTCTCCCTCCCATGATGCCTCTCGTGAGCAGAAGGGAAGGAGAGAGACAACCCCTCGCCTCTGCCAGACCCCTCTCCTGGAGGACAGCCATTGCCAAAGGATATTTCTACACTTGTAGTATCTACATGCACTTCATTTCCCCAAAGCGTGGGTGATTTTGAGGTCTCCTCCAAAAGAAGAAGGAGTTCTGGCCGGGCCAAGGGAAGCAAGGTGGGTTGACAACATCCCACACCCACCCAGGTACGAATTAAACACCCCTGAATAATTCCTCTAACAATGACCCACACGACCACACGCTAGCAGGAGGCTTCAAACCTCATCCTCCCGTGGTGGCCCGCCATAGAGGACAAGCACTGTCCTCTGTGGGGCTCTGTCCGCTCTGGGAAAAGAGATGGGGAGCAGAAATGCCTGCCAAAAAGCCCTTATTCAGCAAAAAAGCAGAGAGAGGGGCAGGGAGGAGGCAGTAGGTGGTAGCTGGGATGGGTCCTAGCTTGTCCTGGGACACGCTGCCCCCAAAACCCAAGAGCTTTTAGGAGAAAAATGTTCAGATGAAGATCTCTGCTCGCCAGACCTCCTAGAGACAAGGACCTCAGCGAGCCCATACCACCCCTGCCATCCTTTTTGCTGGGGGTTTTGAGGGGACCTGGACCCCTTCCTACCTCCAGTCACCCCAGGGAACATGGCGGGAGAATTTAGTGTCCCTGGGATTTCCACCCCACTGGCAAATCTGGCAGCAACTGGCCATGGGATACCAAATCGCTGCCCATGAGGGTCCTCAGCGTGGGGAGAAGAAGAGAGGACGTGTGACATCCCACAGCTGTGACACCTCCACCTGCCCCATGTTTTCCCAACCTCTGCCAATCCAGATGCTTACGTGCCAGCAGAACGAGCTCACCACGCTGGCTTATTAAAAGCGTTGTGTTTTACTGAAGGCAGCTGGTTGAACCTGGGAGACATAAGCAAGGCAGCTGCCAGCACCTCGCCGATGCCTGTCTGGGCTTTTCTCCTCCCTGTTTCGCGCCCGCTGCCCTGCGGATGCTTTGCTGGGGAGAAATGTGCCAGTTTATGGAAATACAAGGATTTGACATTGCAAAGCATCAAGGAAAATAGAGGGGAAAAAAAAAAGAACCAAACAATTACCTGGGCCTCATCAAGGATCTGCCAGGAGAGATTGTGCTGGGTAATTATAAAGGGAAAATAAAATCAAGCTCCAAGATGAGGATGACAAGCTGGAGGGGACTGGGAAGGTGCAGGAGGAGAGGGGCTCACAGCATCCTGTGGCAGCCCATGGGTGGGAGGTTTGCTGCTGAGATTTTGGTGAGGAAGGGTTTTCCTTTGAATATTAATTCAGTTGGAAAACTCCCCGAGCAGGTCCGGAGGCCAAGAGGCCGGTGGGGACGTGATGTCTCGACAGGCAGCGCTGAGCCAGCTGCCAGCTCCAGCTGCCTGTCTCTGGGCTGAAGGAGTCCAACTACTCCAAACTTTGGGGCTATTTCATGGAATACCATCATCAATTAATTTGTGTAGGGATGCTGCTGCCCAGCGGGAAGAGGCTCATGACCCCTCCTTCAGCCAGGGAGTAGAGGAGGGGGTGGAGAGGAGAGGCCCTTTCAGTCCCCATGAAACCCAGTTGAAGCAGCTCCCCTCAAGGGCTGCGGGAGCAGAGGCAGACGATGGGGACAATCTTTAACTAAAGGTCAGCTGAAATGGTGCTGGGCACCCCGGGATTTGTTTCAGGCGCATTGGTAAGGAAGGCTTGACCTGCCTTGCAAGACACGCGAGAGAGTGCTGGGGAAAAAAAAAAAAACTTCTACAAGGGATGGAACTAACGGCACCTGCCAAACCTGCCCCATATTTTCTATTTTATTTTTTAATTTCCTATCCTTATCCCTTCTTATTTCCTTATTTTATTTCTTGCACAGTGAGGGTGACAGCGGGCTGAGAGCAGTGATGTGGGTTAGGGGAGACCAGGAACTAATCACACCATCGAGCAGGCCCCATAGAGACCTTGAGCTTCAAGCACTTAATGCCATCACATTTAGCAGTCACCTCCCAGTAACTCCCGCCAGCAAACTGGGCACTGTTAGAGAACAGTTCCCGAGAGCTGGGAGAACCCAAGAGATCCCAGGCTTTGCCCTCACTGGGATTTTAACCCTGGCCTGGCCGTAGGATGCTGCTCCCCTGGCTGGGACCACCCTACAGGGAGAAGCAGCATCTAACAACATTGATATTTCGTTTCTCATTACAGGCGCAATTAAAAGGAGAGAGGATTACAGGCGACGGTTGCATCGTGTCCCTGTCCCTCGACTGCCGCGCGCTGCCTTTATCTCTTCTGCCTGGGCAGTTCCATCGATGGATCGACTTCTTCCCCCGCCTAATTTATGGCTCCTTTATGTTTGTTTATATAATATGGTTAAACATCTACTTTACACCCTGCACGCTTCTACTCCCTAATTAGCATTTTTCTTGGCGTTTATTGCATTCGCTATGGGCTCCGGCAAGATGGGAGCAGGGAGAGGGCTGGGAGCCCCATAGACACCCTGTGCCGGGGCAGGAGCTGCAGCCCCCAGCCCACCTCAGCCCAGCAGGTTTGGGTGCCCGTACCCTCCCCCCAGAGCTGCAGATGAAGCTGTTGGCAGTCAGAGCTGCGGCCGTGTTGGGGAAGGGCTCCCTTAGGATTTATTTCTGCCTCTTAATGCAGTCCTTGAGCCGCTTTAGGGGGGATTGGGGAGCCTGGAGCATCACCATCAGGGGAACACCAAGATATTCATGGCTGCTGCCCTGAGGTGACAAACCATCCGTGCAGCCTTCTGTCCTCCCCCTCGTGATGCTCAAAGCCACCCGCTGAGCCCCTCTGAGTGGGTTTGGGGTGCAGGGCAGGGCAGGGAGGTCTCCAGTGGGGTGGCTTGAGCCCCCCTGTGCCCCATGAGCAGCCCCCGGACACAGCAGAGCACAGCCTGTCCCTGCCCTCAGAGCCACCTCCACTCACCAGGCGCTGAGCCCAGAGGAAACCCCAAACTCAGCCCAAAACAGACCTTCTCCTCAGCCTTGGTTTGCCAGGATTTACAGCCAAATCCCCCCCCAGGCACCAGCATGATGAGCCCTGGCAACCTGCATTGTATGTTCCAGTCCTGGCAGTATGGATCTACATATGGATCCATACCACCCCAGGGCCCGAATCTGCCCCGTGGTCCCAGTAAAAGCCCCAGCCCCCGAGGAGTCACCACTTCTTGCTGCCCAGGTACCCTGGGGGGGACCTGCCCTCCCGGCAGGCTGGCAGGGCCGGCGATGCTCCATGGCCCCTCTCTCCCACTGAGCCCACCTGTCTGGCAACCCGTCCTGGGCGTTCGCACCCCATCGCTGTGAGCACGGACCTGAGAGTCAGATAAACAGCCAGGCTCATGCTCCACCAAAGGTGCAGGAAAACCCCCTCTGACCCCTCTGCCTGCCTGCCTGACCTCCTTCTCCTGCCCATTCCCTGTGCTGCAGTTTCCCTGCCTGCAGACACAAGTCCCACAGGGGTGCAATGGGGGGGACACAGCCACGGGGATGCAGCAGGCAGAAAGCAACCCCCAAATCTGGCCCTTACTTGAGACCCCAATGTCACTGCAGAAGGGGATGTCTAGTCTCAGCCAACACACGGACAGGAGCTTACAGCAGCGAGGTTCTCCCCATTCCCAGCCAGGAGGGCAGGATACAGGGATGATTCTTCCCCCCAGGTTCCGCAGCGCCTTGGCGAACCCCTTGCCTCTCCAGGAAGCATCCCCCCACCAGCCTCAGCATCCTCCTTCTCTCCGGACGGATGGATTCTGCCAGAAGCCGTAACAGGTAACTGCTAACAAAGCATGCCTAATTAACGTGCTCCTCGGAAACACCCTCGCTGCCCCTTCCTCCAGATGCTTGGCCACCCCTCCGCTCAGCGGCAGCCTCGCCAAACGAGCGCTCCGCTCCCTGGCTTTACAAGTCACAGCTCAGAGAAGGCTCAGGGAGCATCTTTCAGCCCCAAGCTCTCAGATGGCCCCTTCCAGGGCAGCCCAAGGGGTCGGCTCTCCTAGAGCAAGGCACCGTTGCTGCCTGCAAGGTATTCCCGAGCAGGCAGAGGAAGAGGCAAAAATCACATTCAAACTTCAGTGAATTGAAGCAGAAAGCTGGGGTTAAGGCTCAGCTGAGGGCCTGGGTGGTCTTCGTGTCTGCCAGCAGCATCTACGGGCAGACAGCAGCCGTGTGCGGGAGGAAAGGCTGCGCAGGGTTGTTTCCACCCCGCCTGGAGTTAGGGATGCTGCTTCCCCAGCGGCTGCCGGCACGGCCCTGCGGGGAATCGGGCTGCGCTCAGCCCTTAGCAGAGGGGAGCTGTGGGCAGGAGCAGAGAGGGAATGGGGTGAGGAGGTACGAAGCGTGGGCTTGATGGGGAGAGGGTGTGAATGAGGCCTCCCCAGCACTGCCTGCGAGTATGCAGCAAGAAACCTCCTCCCCTCCCCGAACTGTCTCCTCTCTCTGTATGACGCAGGTGCCAAGAGCCAAATTTCTTTAACCTCATTCCAGCAACAAAAGGAACTTGCAGAAAGTGCACGTCCCCCCCACACCCCCCAAAAAAACCCACCTCCCCCTTTCCCCGCACAGCCCCCCGTGGCCGGGCCGGGGAGACGCCGCACCGCGGCGGGGGAACCGCGGGTCTCTCCCCACCGCCGCCTCCCTCCGCGCCCAACTCCGCGCCTCGCTGCCCGGCCGCGGGGGTGGAGAGGGACACACACACAGAGCACAGAGCACAGGCGGCCGGGGGCCGGGGCGCGGCCGCCCGCGGGGCTGGGATGCGCGGAGCAGCAGAGCGCGGCCACCCGCCGAGCGCGGAGCCTGGAGCGCGGAGCCGCGGAGCTCGAAGCCGGAGCTCGGAACGCGGAGCGCGGAGCCCGGAGCCCGGAGCCCGGAGCGCGGAGCGCGGCACGCGGAGCGCGGAGCGCGGGCGCGGAGCGCGGAGCTGTCCGCGGTGCTGAGGACACTCACCGGGCCGGGCCGGGCCGGGCCGGCGCCTCCTGCCGCCGCCGGGAAGAAAGTGGGGCGGCCCCGCTCCGGCGGGGTCCCCGGGCTCGGCCTGGCGCCCTGCCTGGCGCCGGCAGCCCCGCTGGCTGCTGCGGCGGAGAGGAGCGACCCCGGGACTGCCTCGCTGCCGCTCCCCCCCCCGCTTAAATTTCAGCAGCTGGGTTTTTTTTTTTTCTTGGTTTTTTTTTTTCCCTTGCTCTCCCCTCTTCTCCCTCCGCTCCCCGCTCCGGGCTCTCCCAGCACGCAGCCACCTAGTGGGCAGAGGCGGGAGGAAAATCCCACCCGCAAACCCACGCGGCACCGCCGCATCGCCTCCCACCGCCGCCCCGGCCGGCCCTGCCGCCCCCGGGCTGCCCCGCGGGGCCCCCCCCGCGGCCCCGCCACGGCCACGCTCCTGAGCCGGCGGGCGTCGGCTCCCGAAGGAGCGAAGCGGCTGGAAAAGAAGGGGGGAAGGGGCCACGCAACAAAATGGGGTGCAAAAAAAGTGAGAGCCAACTGAGTTTGGCCTCGGCCTTACTGGGCTGTGAATGCAAACCAGCGTGGCCGCAAAAATGGTCAGAGGGCTGGAACATCTCTGCTGTGAGGAAAGGCTGAGAGAGTTGGGGTTGTCCAGCCTGGAGAAGAGAAGGCTCTGGGAGACCTTATTGAAGCCTTTCAGTACTTAAGGGGGGCTGATAAGACAGATGGGGACAGACTTTTTAGCAGGGCCTGTTGCAATAGGACAAGGCGTAATGGTTTTAAACTAGAAGAGGGGAGATTCAGACTAGATATAAAGGAAGAAATTTTTTACAATGAGGGTGGCGAAACACTGGAGCAGGCTGCCCAGAGAGGTGGTAGGTGCCCCATCCCTGGAAACATTCAAGGTCAGGTTGGACGGGGCTCTGAGCAACCTGATCTAGTTGAAGATGGCCCTGCTCACTGCAGGGGGGTTGGACTAGATGACCTTTAGAGGTCCCTTCCAACCCAAACTGTTCTATGATTCTATAACCCCAGACAATAAAATTTAGGTCCTCCCCCCCCCCCCCCGAAGGTTAATTAACAGTCATTGGTCTGGGAGGGGATTTCCTACCCAGCTGGGAGGTTGGGGTATCAAATCGTACATCACTGTCTGGACAGGGGAACAGAGCTGCTTGGGGAGGAGAAGGCAGCAGCCTGAGCCCTAACAGGGGGGCTGAGGACCCTCCTCACTCTGGTCCCTCTTTGAGGGTCACACCCAGCTCCCTTTCCAAGCAGGATGGAGAAAGAGAGCTACGCTGGCATTATACGTTGCCTCCAACCAGCTGTCAGACCTTGGGGAAGTGGAAGGATAAACGGCCAAGCTGGCAGTAGGTATTTTTACACCCGTCCTTACTTAACTTGGTTAAAAAGACCTGAGTTCAGCACTCCCCACTGCTCCTGTACAGCCAGAGACTGGCCTCACCAAGAACATGAGAAACAAGCCTCAGTCCCCAGTGGTCGCTGCCTCAAATACAGCCAGGAGAAATTTTCAATCAAATTCTCTCTTTGCAGGTTGAGAGCCATTGAAGCCATTTGTGAATTCCTGACAAATTCACCCAATTACCATCATTCAGCCAAAATAATGCGGGAAAGATGCCAAAGAGGCTGTAATGTTATATTTTAACATATTCAGAGTGCTCTAATTCCTTTTAACATCGGAACCTACCTGAATATTCAAAGTAATAAGCCTCCAAAAGCTTTTTGCTCAATGACGAGCAGTGTTGTTGATGGTAGAGGGTTTTTTTTCCAGCTGAGCTGGTGAACCGAAGTTGAAAAGAGCAATTTAATGTAATTCTGCATACAACTTTAGACACAGTTTCCACAGGTGGCTCAAACATTTTCCTGGCAAGCTGTTCCATCAGCTGAGAGAATCCCATCCTGAGGAGTTAAACCAGACCCCCCTTAGTCATGGTAACAAGGTGGCCTTAAAAGTATCCGTGACTCCAGAGATATGATTTCATTTCCCAGTTTCCCCATGTCGCTTTGGGTAAATTGCCTAATCTACCTCTTGCCTCTGTAAAATGGAAGCTCATTGAGAGCCGTAAAACCCATTAATAATTATGAGATGCTTCAGCTCCGTAGGTAAGTGCCCACTTAGATGTATAGGGAGCCATATACCTGCACCTACATGCACAGACATCCTACATGGAGTGAAACCCACAGCTCCAAGGGTGTAGGCAGTGATTTTAGATGGCCTCAGACACCAGTGCTAACGAAACCTGGTTGACCTACACCCAATGGGTGCCACCAGTGAGGTGGCATGATGGTAATGCAAAAGCCTGAGTTGTAAATGAGATATTTCAGCTGCAAGAAAACTCCCTCTTGTTTTACAGATGTACCAGCAAGACAAAAATTATGGTACTTGGACTACGCTGATGGAAGAAACCCCAAGAAGCCATATGCAAGCAATAGATTGAAAAGCTGATGCATCCCTCCTGGCTTTCTCCACCCAGGCTCCTTGTTGTGGTGGGCAAAAGGACCTGGCTGGGTCCTGCCTTGGATGAAAAAATCACGGCAGCTGGCGAAGAGGAGGTCATTGCTCTCCTTCAGCTTCCTGCCATGACGGCAAGCTTGCAAGTCAAAGTCAAGGGCAACATCCCCAAAAGTCATGGTGTTTTGATCATGACCATGCATGAAGGAGAGGTTTCTCACCCAAGTCCCTGGGGGCAGTGTGGCTGGGTGTAAAACCGGAGTGCTTTAGTTCCCATGGTAGTGGAGATGCAAGGAAAAAGCAGGGCCCAAAGCTATCGCTGCCTGTCAAAGAGGATCCTTAATGAAACCTGCGGTGAAGCTGAGGAGCAACACACAAAGTCCCTTGCTCTTAAACGCACTCCACAGCAAAATACACCCCCAAAATGAGAAACTCGCTTGTTTTGCAGCCAACACAAGAAGTTTTCCAAGGGACACTTTTGGAGGGGAGAGCGTGTGGCTTGCACGAGACATGGATGGTCTGAAGTGGTCCCTGGGGACCACTCTGGGGAAAACTAGAGATCTTCATTTAGAAGAAGTCTTTGGGGAGACCATTTCGAATAACTTTCCCCCCTCTGTTTTGCTCATGCTTTTTGCAGCTCTTTGGGGCTCTGGGCCATAACCACCCATGTAGCCCAGGCACTCTCACACTTCCTGAGCCTGCCTTGCTGATGCCAATGGGAATCGAGCCTTAGCTGGACACCCCGGGGGTTTCCATCCCTGCAATAACATGGTGCATTAGGGAAAAGCACCTTCCGGCAAATGAGACCTTCTGGGCTGGTCTGAAAATCCCAGGATCCCTTCCCTGGTTGGTCCCATTTGGGGAGATGCCCAGCAGCGAGCTGCTGCTGTTTCCATCCCTCCCCTCCTGCCACTCCTCTCCCAGCACAGCCCTCAAATCACTGGTGCCCACCTGCATCCCTGGGTTTTGAGCATCCCTGCTATTTCCCCTGGGTGTGTGGGATGATGGGAACTCTGCCTTTGCGGAATAAGTTCGGGAAATGGCTTTTATTTCTTCTCCCATCACCGATGTCGGGAATGGCAGCCCCGGGGGGGAAGCTGTTATGTAGACCTATGTGTACAAAGTGAAACCGCCTCTTGGCAGCGGTGATCCTTACATGCATGCAGAGGAACGAGCCGGGGCTCACAGCCTGAATTACCAGAAAATTAAAGATATGTCCCCATTCATCCTGGCAAGGAATTAGACGTTGATCCACCCTGATTCCATTTACTTCAATTACAGCCAAGGGCAGGCGCTGCCTTTCCCACACAGAGACCCCAGGAAAGCTGAATAACCCCAGAGAGGTCTCCAGCCCGCAGCACTTCTCCTGGACAGGAGAGCACCCCAGGCACTGCGGTCCCAGCGAGACCCATGGGGGAGGATGTTCAGGGCCGGGGGGGGCAATGTTTAGGGCCCCAGAGGGATGCTCAGGGCCTTGAAGGGGGATGTTCGGGGACCTGGGGTGGGTGCTCGGGGCCATGAAGGACATGCTCAGAGTCCTGGGGTGGATGCTCAGGACACCAGAGGCATGCTCAGGGCCCCAGGAAGCTGACAGCACCCCAAGTGCTTCCCCAGGAACTTGCAGCACACACAGGGCTGCGGGTCTGTGGATAATAAGAGGGAGCCTACTGTAAACCAGGAGCGATATTAAAAAGGTTTGACTGTAATCGTGACAGCAATAAACTCAAATCTTTAAATCCATCTAATACCTTACAATCAAAGCCCCCAAATTATCTGCTGTCATGCAATGGCTGAATGAAGGCAAGCACTGGCAGGGGCACGGAGAACAGTGGCGGAGCCAGAAAACAGCCCTGCAAAATAGATGTGAGCTTTATGGCGAGGCAGCCCAGATGCTTTATCGGTCTGTAGCACCAAGACTTCAATCCTCCTGGCAACGGGCAGGGAAAGCCTGTCCCCAGCTTGCTGCAAAGAGCTCCCTTAGTGCCGGGTTTGTGTTTCTGAGGGAGAGGCGAAATACCTTGAGATGCTCCAGCGGTGGGAAACACGGGCAAGCCCGGGTGGGAGATGTGCTGGCAGCTACAACCTGTGTTGCCTATGAGGGTGTCTCCATCTTTGACCTTGCTGGCAAGAAGCCAACAGCCTCGCTGTGAAGCCAGGGGAAATTTGTCTTTTTAATGACAAAACAGTTTGTCTAACGTTTCATATGCAAAAAATAAGCATTAATATTATAGTATGTCATTGCTGTGAAGTCCAACTACTGCTGCAGCTGGGTTGAGCCAACATGTCTGTACATACAATGCCCATTAGGAGAGAAGACCTTTCAGAAAACATCCAATAAACTCGTGCTTAGGGATCACTGGGAGCACACAAGAAACCAAATGGATTTTTTAATTTCATATTTTAAGGAAGGACACAGCTTCACTGCCGAGAGCACGGAGACGTTGCTCGTTGTGAGAGGCGCTGAGGATGGGGCACCTCTTGGCTCTAAGTGTTGGTCATGTCCATCCTTCTCCATCCCCAGCTCCCCCTCCAGCATCCCTGGGAGAGCCCCAGGAGAAGAGTTGCCCATGGGGCAGCTCTGAGGCTGGTTGCTGCTGCTGGGGGGAAGCGACTGTGAAGCCATGCCCCATCCTTGGGTTTCAGGGCGCTGCTGGCAGCAGTTTCCCTGCTCCTCCCCAGCATCAGCTGCATCTCAGTGTATTCAATGGCCCCTAAAGACAGTAAAGCACCTCGGATGGAGGTGTTGCTGCTATGGAAGAAGCCACGCTCTTTATTTCACTCTCATCCACAGGTGGATGAGCTGCTTTGCTGCTGACCTGTGCGCAGACCCATCCCCAAATACCTCTCCATCCCGTTTGAGATGGCTGGTGCCTGGACCCATGGGTTGTAGGGAGAGCAGAGGGAGATGTGCCACCCTGCAAGGGCTCCTCCAAGGGTCTCTCTTGCACCTCAGACCCCAGTGGGAGGCTTTGCCCCTGAGCCGGGCTGGCAGCACTATGGGGCAGTGCTATGGGGCAGCACCTTGACCCAACGGCAGGGGGCTTTGCCACGGTGCTGTCACCCCGCAGCCTCAAAACACGCTACAAGCTTGGAAGGCAACTAGTGGCACCCACGCCCACTGGGATGGGGACGCCAGCCCGCCTGGCAGGCAGGTTGCTGGCAGCGGCAGGGGATTTGGGCAGGCAGGGTGCGATGAGCAGGCAGGGACTGAGAGCTGGCATTGGGTTGAGCATCTCCTCCACTGGCAAAACACAACCCAACCTCTTTGGTGTGCTGAGGTTCTTCTAGGCAAAACAAGCTGGAGATCTCCCCTGCTCCCAGGGCCAATGCAGGGGTGCCAAAAAGAGGATTTATTTAAGCCCAGCCGCTTTCATCCTGGCAAAGCATGACAGTTCCCAGCTTTGCAAATCACACTGGGTGCTTTGGGGCATTGCCTTCACTGTTTTCTCCCACTTCGTGCCCCTGCTCGCAGCAGAAGGTGCAGCAGCAAGGCCATCCTTAGCTGCTCAGAAATGCCCAGGGCAGCTGGGTCCCCTCCCCAGGTGGGTGGCACCGATTTAGTTTTTCTCCCTCTCTCCACCTGTCTGGGGTAAGCGATGCCGATGATAACACTTCATCATCATTAAAGCATTGTTGCCACAAAGAGAGCACCTCCATTGCCAGAACAGATAGCCCTTAAAAGCAGAGGCAAGAGGCAAACAGCCTCTGAGGGCTTGGAGCATCTGTACAGCAGCAGGGTGGCCCTCGGGGGAGAAGCCCCCCAAATCTTCCTTTCTGGAAACCTTCCCCCAAATCCCCCACCTCCCCGGGCAGCTGCACTGACCCACCAGCCAGTGCCGCTGAAACCCATGGCTTTGCATCCCTGTAAGGAGAAGCTTTGCAGGCTCGCACACAGACAAATACCTAAGTAAACAGCCACGGGGGATGTCGGTCCAAGGACCGCATCAAACGCAAGGATTTTAAACCCTGATTTTTATTGCAAACAAGCGTAACGTGCTCTTGGCGCAATTGCTGGTGTAGTGCAGCCAAGCGGGGAGGATGTCCTTCCCCCTGTGCAGAAGAGGCCAAAACCCCCTCAAAATTGTCTCCTTACTCCCGAGGGAGGCTGGTGCCTCGGGGGGGGGCCCTGTGCCTGGGTCACGTGTTGCTGGGGACATCCCCTCGCTGGCTGCGTGGTGCTGGGCTCCCTTCTCCTTCCTCCTCCTCCCGGCCCCATGGGGCAGAGGGGAAGGAGCAGCTTCATGGCTCGGGTGGGAATTGCAGCATCCCCCAGAGACATCAGGGCATTACAGGTTCCTGGGGTTTTTTAAATGCAAAATGTCCTTCAGCACACAAGGCTTTTAGGTGTCACAGGAGTGTATTAAAATAATTAAAACCCACGTTCAGACAAAATTTGATTTAAAATGAAACTCTGGCAGCTCCAGTGCTATACAGCAGCCCCATTGCTGCCCCACAGACGAGATGAAGGAAGGATCTTTAACCCCACGTCTCTGCACTGGGATAAGGTCATGCCATCCCGCCTTTGCCGGCAGGTTGGGCACATCCCAGATGCTTCTTGTGCCTCCACAGCTTGCCCATGCAGAGCCACTTTCCTGCAGGAACCACCACATACCTGGGGTTTGCATGGGGGCAAATTTGTGCCCATTTTACAGCTAGGCAAAACCGATCCCAGAGGTAGCAAGGGCAAGGCAGGAATTACCGGGATGGCTCAGCCCTTTGACCACCCTGAACATCACCTTTGCCAACAGACCAGGGTTGGGGGCAGCCAGGGCCGCTCACTGGGTCCTGCCAAGCTGGGGGTGCCAGGGGGAACTTGTTCTGCAAGGAACCAGCACACAAGTACTAGCATTTCCATCACTTGGCTGCGCACAGGTTGTTAGGGAAAAAAGATAAATAAAGATAAATGGAGGAGAGCAGAGCATGCCGGCAACCCTTCTCCATCATTCCTTTTCTTCCCTAAGCAGATCAAATTATGACCTGAAATCACTGAATACATATTTTATTATGTGGATAATTTAAAGGATGAGGGTGAGACAGAGAATTCATAAGGTACAGTCATGTTAGAAGACAAAGAGTTCTCATTAATCTCCTACAGGAAAAAAACTGAACAGGAGAAAAGCAGGGGGACACAGGTTGTAATCAATGCTGCCCTCTCCTCCTCCTCGTTTTGGGTGAGCTGGGACACACAGGGATGTCTTTTCCACTAACATCCAGACATAAGCTGCTCCTTAACATCTCACGAAATAGATGCAGCGCTCCCAGGTCTTTCCAGCCCCGCCGTCCTTCGCCAGCAACGTAAACCCATCATATCACATTTAAAGAGCTCTCCTCCTCCTCTGCGCAGAGCTGGGGAGCAGGGGAGGGGGTTAGGATGCAGCCGTACCTTCCCCCCAGCCCTGGGTAGGGCTGCTCGGGGTCCCCTCTGGGACTCGCAGCCCCCCGTCCGCCGCTCACCCTTGCTGGGGCCGTGCCGGGGGCAGCACCATCGCGGTCTGCTGGGCTTTGGCCCATTTCACCCCAGCTCGGGCGCCTGTCTGGTGCCTGCTCGACCGTGATGCTCTTATGCCTTTGAGGGGTCAGCCCCGCTCTGCTTCCTCTCAAACTCCCCCGCCCCATTAGGTCACGGGTCTCTCCGCACTCCACAGATCAATGCCAGCTTCAGGATGTTTTTGGTCACCACGGGACCGGGGAAGAGCCACTGGCTCTTAATAATGGTTTTAATAACAATTTAAAAAATATATAAAATAAATAACTATGTAAAATAACTATATATTTGAGGGGTAGCTGAGGCCTGGCACTGGGGGGGGGGGGGGGGGTGAGGGCTCATCCCTGGAGGCAACACCCCAGCACGTGCCTCTGACCTGGGACACTGGCGATGGGACAGGAGCAGCTGGGCTGGTGGCTTCAGACCAGCTCCTGCTCAGCTCTAGGAGGATGAGGAGTGTGTTTTCCCTCTTAAACACCTAAATGGTTTTATGGGGATTTTGACAAGTCAGATTAAGCACCGTAATCAAGACAAACTTGTTGTTTAAATAAGGCCCCTGAGGACAAATCAGAGCTGCTGAGTGTTTTTCCTACCAACCCCGCACATCTC
This sequence comes from Mycteria americana, assembly GCF_035582795.1. NCBI lineage: Eukaryota > Metazoa > Chordata > Aves > Ciconiiformes > Ciconiidae > Mycteria > Mycteria americana. Next base: position 38,082,553 of record NC_134371.1, read on the forward strand.
ACAGGAGGAGGGTTGGGTGGTGGGATGTGCCTGCAGCACAAGTTGCTCATCCTCCAGTGGTCACCATCTTCACAGTGGGGTCTGAAGAAGGGGACACATGGGATGGTCCAGTGCCTTCGCACCTCCACGGCTTGGTCCATGGGAGCCCAACACTGTGCTTGCAGCTCCCGCAGCCCCACATTGGCCAGCCCTCGCTGGGAGGCTCATGATGCCGCGAGGGTTATGACAAGATAACCTTTAAACAAACACATTTAATTTCTGAACTAAAAGCCCCTGGGGCTGCTCTCCTTCCCGGCAAGGCTTCTGGCATGGAGATGGGCAAGGGGAAGGCAGGCAGGGCTGGAAGGGCACACCGGCCCTCACTGGTTTGGGATTTGCGCTGAACTCGTGCTGCTGGCTTGGTTTCAGCTGTCACATGCTATTACTCACACCTCCTAAGGATAGCCTTTAAATTTTTTTTTTCTGAAAGTCTCCAAGTTATTTCCCTTGGCTGCCTGAAAGGATTTTAAGAGACTAAGTGACAGTTCGTTCCCCAACCCTCGGGGGAGCAGAGGCGCTGGAGGGATGTCAGGGAGGAGGATGGGGTTAGAGATGCTCATGGAGCTCACACCCTTCTGCTACTCATGCAAGTCCCCAGGTGAAAGCCAGTCCCATTGCTCCCCACAGCCACATTTTGGGAGTCAAACAAGAGCATCAAGGTTAAAACATCTCCGTGAAGAGACTAGGGAGACAGCAACACCTTTAAGAGAAGGCAAAACTGGGAGAGGAAAGAATTAATCTGCCTCTCCCTGCCTTTGCTGCTGCACAGATCAGAGGCTTAGGGCAAGCAGCTATCACAGATGAGATTGTTCTTCCTCCCCACTCCCCGATGAGCTATTTTCCACCATAGCCCACCAATGGTAGCAGCCACGTTGTGCACGCTTGCTATTCCAGGCAGATTAAGAGAGGCTATGATGGGTGCACAGAGCCCTTCTTCACCTGAAATGTTCATGAAGCAGGGAGCCCTGTGAGATGCTGCGGTCCTGGAAGAGCTGGAACCACCTTCTCCCCTTGTACTGCAGATTGGCCAAGGAAGGTCCATACTGTTTTCTTTCTCGTCATTTATTTCTAAGAGATGTCAAAAACCTCACTTTTCCCCCTCCCAAGAATTTTTCCTGCTGCTTGATGTTAGAGGATGAATTCTTGCCCTGCCTCTGCTGAGTAATGATGGCCAACCATCAGCCAGAGCCAGATTTAAGGTGTGAAAGTTAAGCTGGAAAGATTTAAAACAGTTTTTTGGCAAGACCTATTCAGCTCAAATGGCTGGTTAACATGTGGAGCAGAGGAAGAAGTCTTGCTTTAACCCAACCAACCATTTTAATTCATTTATGAAGACATTAAAGACTTAGAATACCCAAATACTGCCTTGTAGTTGAACAGAGATAAGGAAGAGAAGACCCACACTTCAAGAACCCATTTGCAGCTCGCTGTGAAAGCAAACCTAAAGCAAACTATGCAGTGACGATTACCAGAAGGCTGCGGGGAGTAGGGCTACAAGTGCTTCTCTGAAAGGTACAAGATGTGGGCTCTGGTCCTTATCTGATGAATCCTGCTACAATTCACAGCTTCCCATGGTCTTAAGCACACCTCTCCACTAGCCAAACCCCTTGGCTTCTCAACATTTAAAGCAGGTGACAGACCCCGAGCTCCTACAGATGCTCAGTAATAACCCTACACCCATGACCAAGTGCAGCATGTGGGGTCTCTGCACTGCTGAGAGGAAGGGAAACCCCACTTGGAGAGCAAGTGAGGAGGACCTTGTGAGGCTGGCCTCAAGAAAAAGAGTCTTTGAGGGCAGCAGCTGTAGTTTTCCCAGTTACCTCTGCTGGATGCCAGGGTTAGTACAGCTGCCTGCACATGTGGACGCTGCTGACACACAAGATGATTTCTTTAAGGCAAACTCCACAGTGAACACTCTACTTTGTCCCTGGACCACTGCAGGTCCTTGCTGGGTACTTCTGGCCTCCAAAAACCAGCGAGAAAGGAAAGAGGACTTTTAGGCAAGGAAGGAGTTAGATTTGCCTTTCCAATTATCTGCTGCTGTCATTATGACCTTCCATAGTTAAACAAAATTACCCTAAACAAACAAGGCTCCAGTGCTTGGGTCGAACACTGGCATTAGCAGCCATCCACACTCACTGCTGAAGAGCTCTGACATATTAATATTAATTTAAATTTCCCCTTGACCATCATTTTTGATTCCCTCTGGCGCTGAAATTCTTTTTAGCACTGAGGCATGTTCCTCCTACTCTTCTATTATATGCTTTAAAATTAATTAAAGAGGCTGGCTAGCCAGGCAAGGTTTTAAATTCCCTTTCTCAAAGAAAAATCTGACTCGCCCAACACCTCTCGCAGAGACACAAGCACTGGAGGCAAAACCGTTCTGGGGCAGCTTCCAGCCAAGGGCTTTGTAACCTTGCTCTTTTAAAAGAAGAAAATGAGAATAAAGACTCTAAGTGCCCACCACCTGCAATTAATTTTCACAAGGAGAGCAGTTAAGCACTGGAACAGGGTTCCCAGAGGGACTTAGAAATCTCCGATCCTTGCTCGGTTGGGTTGTGAAGATCTCCAAGCCCTAGAGCAACCTCATCCAAATTTGAGGCAAGCCCTGCTCTGGGCAGGAGGTTGAACCAGAGACCTCTGGAGGTCCCTCGCAAACTCAGTCACTCCCCGACTCTAAAAAAGCTGAAACCTGACAGGGACCATTTGTTGAGGAAGCCACTAATTAAAAAAAATATTGACTGAATACTGTTTAAAAAAAAAGATTACAGTAAGTAATTATATGCGACTTAATATGTCAACAGCAAAGAGTCACCTGAAGGAAAGAAAATTAAGGGGATTATAAAATAAGGAGTGTACCACTTGTGACAAAGAGACAAAGACAAAAAATGCCATCAACTTGTGTTTATGAGCTGCTGTGTTTCTAATTAGGGCCAGACACCAAATTTGCATTTTATCTTGATTGAAACAGAATGAAAACCAAAAAAATAAAGGCGGCCAATGTTAAACTGTTTTCCCTGTTTAATTTAAGGAGTAACCTTACAGCATTCAAAATAGCTGCTTTTTTTTTTCTTCTGTTTTTAAGATCTCAGCTTCATTGGAGTGATTTCAATTTAAAACACAGAGGACCTTCAAGTGAGGGGAGAGAAGGAATGAGGTCACCTGCCAAGCAGCAGCTGCTCAGCATGGAGCAGGGGTACAACAGCAGCCACAGCAGCTTGCAAAATAAATTAGTAGCCATTGATAAACAAGCCAGAGGCTGAGGGAAACCCACACCTGAAACCAGGGGAAGCAGCAAAAGCAATGGCCATTGCTCCTCACGCCAGTCCTGCCTTCAGAGGTTGCTGGCTGGGAAGGGTGTTCCACACAGCCCAGCACAGTCACCCAGCACCAAATTCTCTTAAAATGCAGCAAAATGGAAATCAAGCTAGTGCTCAGTGGGACACGTCAGTTGCCATCAGACAGAAGGAATCCATTTCGTTTCCTTCTGCGACAGTGACTAGGGTGACTCATACGATGGAGACCTGCACATAACATCCTCTGAGCAGGACACACACTAGCGTGCTCTCTTCTCTCTCCCTTCCTTCTCTCATTGCTCTCACCCCCCACCGGCATGCCAGAAACCATGGAAGAAAACCAGCACACAGCATGTGGGAGCAATCCACACCTCTCAGAGTTGAGCATCACGTTTCTCCCCACTGGAAAAGACTCTCCAGAAGTCAACAGCAATTTCAGTGTGTCCCACACCCTTCTGAGAGTCACAGCTGTTGGCTGAAGGAGCACGTAAGTCTGCTGTGGCCCCACTGGAAACAGGCACCAACAGTGGATCAGGACAGGATCTGCGCCGACTCTGCCCTAAGGCTTCATCCCTGCTCCTTTGTTCATACACCCAAGAGCATCCTTGTTTTTCTTTTCTGTCCTGTGACCAAAGGATGTCAAAAGACCACACAACCCTTCTGGGAAGATCAGAATCAGGGTTTTAACACCTGGAAGATGTGAGACACCTTTCACATGCCACAATCAGTTACAGCTCCTTGACAAGTGGCCCAAGACTGCAGCAGGGCCTTGCTTTGATGACACGGAGAGTGAAGTCCCTGTGGCAATCAGCCTCAGGGGCATGAGGGAGACACATACTGCAATGAATGAACACAGAGAGATTCTGTTTGCAAACCAAAATGCTTCCCACAGGTATCACTGTATACATTGCACCTTTGCCACCTGCAGCTAGGAAAAGATGCTGCACCCACCGATTCCACTTTCAAGCTTAACAAGTCCTGGCAGCAATCCCAACAGCTCAGCATGACTGCTACTCGTGAAGACTGTCTGCACCTTCTTACCCCTCCCACTATCCTGCCAACAAAGCAACAACAACTCTTAACATCATGGTTTATTCCCCCTCCATATGTACAATTAAGTGTATGCATGACCATTAAAAATAAGGCTACTTATATCATGGCTCTGAAACACATTACAAACCAACTCCATCCCCTCTCATTACAACATTCAAAATGCTTGGCTTCCATGGTGTGCAGAGAGGGGCAAATGCAACCAGACCACATGGGCGATTAAGTGGTGCAGGGCTTTGGTAACTGGATCTAGAAGTTTCCTCCTCTAGCTGAGACAGTCAACCACAGCCAGGCTAGGGGGGGAGATTGTTATCCCACAGTGTCTTGGTGAGGTCAGTCCAGGTCCCAGGCAACTGCAGGTCACTGCATCTCAGCACGTTGCTGGTGGCAGACAGCAGAGAGGCCCAGGCTCATGTGAACGGAAGGACAACTTACTCCTCTCCTTTGGAGCTGCCCCTTTGGGTCGAGGCAGAAGCATAAGGAGAGGAGGAAGGGGAAGCTGCCCTTCTCTTCTTGATGGCCAGAGGACTTCAGTCTCCAGAGGTGCCAACCTGGGTGACATTTCTCAACATTTAATGCATCTAAAAAAAAAATAAATCAAAGGAACAACTGAACCATATCATTATGGGATCTCAAAGCAGATTACTTGCATGTCCAGGTAAGGCTTAGAGACTTTCTTTTTCCAATGGGGATGAAAGAACAGTCCAGATGAAAGTAACCGGAGATGTGCAACTGAGGACAGCCCTGTGTGGTCCTGTAAGCTCCCTTCCCAAGTAAATCTGTTCCCATATGCAACAAGAGAGAATCTTCCCAGCTTCAGCTTGTGGCTCAATAAATTTTATTATTCCTTTTTGTTTTTATTTAAAAGAATTTGTTTTCCTATCATAAAAATTAAACAACCATACCACCACCACCAGCAGCAGCAAAGTCTGTGGAGTTAATGTTGATGGCAGACAGTTCACTGGTGTTGCCAGTGTCTCAAAACGTCCTAGAAAGTCCATAAATGGAAAAAAACCCAAACATGATGGTTTTGGGGAGGAACATCAAGGTGGTTTCGGTTTCTTGTCCCGCTGAGGATCCCAGATGAATACTGTAGCATATCAGCAGGACCAAGTACCTCATGCCTTGAGAGCAAACCCTTCATACCAGCTCCAGTACCTGATTAGTAGGGAAGATGAGACATTTAGAATAGCAATTTATGACATTCATTATCTCCTACATCAGCATACAGATCACCAGGACAGGACTGACCCCTTCCCATCTCCACCCCTTACCCTTTATTCACCAGCATGCAATAATATCACGCAAATGGGATAAGCACTTGGCAAGGATCCTGATTTTGATGTCTGCTTGCACTAGGATAAATTACGGCATGAAGCAAAACCATCCACAGTTGTCTCATTTCCACTCATCCCAATCAACCATCTCTTGGAAATCTTGTAATGGAGATCAGAGATTTTGTCCTCTCAGCCCTCTGTGCTCACATTTCCCTTGTCCACGCTAAGATGGGGCAGCAGCCTCTGAAGGCATGGTCTAGAGACAGCAGAAGAAAAGTAACTACACACCTGCAGAGTGATTTGCACAGCCTGTATTAACCCAGGGTGGTTCTACTAGGGAAAGCTCTAGAGCTTTAGCCCATGGGTGCTGGCTGGCATGGCATCTGCTCCCAAAATGGACTGGGTTTGTGCAAACGCAGTCCTTTCCCAGACCATCCCACCTTCCCCGGGTGCTGCCAAAGGCAAATGGAAATATCAGAGTTCTGACAGCCCTGGCTGTTTGCACATTTCTCTATCTTCTCTCATTAACAAGCAAAGTGCATGAGCAAAATCTCTCCTCCCTAATCACTCTCCTGTTGTTGCTGGATTCAGTTCAAGATATCAAAAGTGTCTGTGCATTTTGCCCATTTTACTAAGAAGGAAGTGACCAAAGTAATGAGCAACCAATTCCACAGCCTGCTAAATAAATCGTCTATGAACAAGAGGCTACAGCATCACATGCTGCAAGAGCAGGAGTAACCAGGCCACTTGTGGCCTAAAAAGGAGAAAAAAAAAAATCTTGACACGCAGTCAAACACAGACCACTTGGGTCTCCCCCCATTCCTGCTTTTTTTTGTGTTTTTTCCAGGACCGTTCAGACCAGCAACTCTGGTCTGGCTCCAGAGAGCTGCTATCGTCACAGGGATGCGAGGGGAAATCAGGATGAGGACCTCAGCTTCATGAGAGTGACAATCCGCGTGTAACTTTGCAAACAGCAAATAAACCCCTTTATCAGCAGCTACAGGAAGCTTCCAGGGCTCTGGGCTACAAGCATGTGGTGTTAACCACCAAGCCTCAAAAGCATGGTGGAGGTCAACGCTGCTGTGTACAGTTTGGGATGGCATCAGACCTGTGGTTCTCCAGAGGATTAGCACCACCCTGGGTTTGGGTACTGGTTTTGCTTGGCTGTCTGATAGACACGTAAAGAAGGGCAAAGTCTTTTCCATATTACTTGACATTTCATAGATAGAAATACAGACACTCTGGAAGACTTTTAATTCAAGTGCTGAAAACCTGGCAAAACACTGGCTTCTTGGTGCACAGGGAAGGCTGTTGCTTTCACAAAACCCTACGCTGGCAGCTGCTGTCTGTTACAGCCAGTCTGGGCACCAGGAGCAAGCAAAACAAGGGAGCATCCCTGCTCATTTTAAACATTGCTCCAGCCGGCTGCACATCAGGAGCTCAGCTTTTAGCTCTGCTGCACTCCATGCTGGCAGCAGCAGCCAGAAGATGGGCTCAGGTTAACACTGGCAAGTTAACACACAGCCTCTGCTGCCACAAGAACCAGCAAGAGCCTGGGGAGATGCTTGTGCCAGACTCTCTGTGCTACCAGGACCCCGAGGAGCGGCAGAAGCACAGTGGGTGCTGGACAGCCACCAGCAGCTTTTCTACACCTTGCTTTAACTGGGTTTCATTGCTGGTGTGCTGTCTGCTCACTCTGCCATGTGCCAGAGGCAAATACATCATTTAAATTACAAACTTCTACAGTTGGGATGACCTCCTCTAATGGTTTCTCCTGGCTGTACAGTTTCTCTGACCTTGCTCTTCACTAACAACAGATTCAAGCATTTAAAGAGGAGATGCATGAAATAACTTACCTTAATTGTACCCTGACTGTTAGCAGCAATCAGCACATTGGACTCCTGGAAAAAAAGAAGAGGCACTATCACAGTCTGCCATTGCTTTTTTTTTTTTTTCCTCCTTCTCCCCTTTTTTGGAAGAAGCAGCAGAGAAGCAGCAGTTGTTTTTGTCTTAAACATTAGAAGTATATCTAATTTCAAAGGGACTTAACTCTTCCCATTTCCAAGATGCTTTCGAGGCTAAGTCTTTATAGAAGTTGTATTACCTTAAAGAATTAGAAAGCAATAATCCTTAGTGCTTGTACAGAGCTTTAAATCTCCAAAGCAATTTACAAACATGAATTAATCCTCACAGTCTCCCTGTGAAGTGGGCAAATAATAATCATTTTCATCTTTTGGCAGCATATGGACAAAGGTCTCCAGTGCCCTAACTAAACCGACTAATCACCATGACAAAACCTCTCTGTCTCTGAGGCCACACAACCTCTCCCACAGCCAAGAGGTTTCAGACAAGTAAAACAAAGAGAAGAGATTAGAAGGCAATAGCAGATACACCCAGTTTGGGAGGGAAGATAAACAGAGAGGGCTCCAGCCCTGCTTTATTCAGAAAGGCAGCATCTATTTACCTCCTGCCAATTGATGGAGTTGCCTTTGGAGATATCCTGGTTGTCTGCAAATTAATGGTCTGCTGCATCAGTCAGGCAACCCCCAGGCAAAAACTGGGGGACACAGCCTCTGCTCTTTCAGACCGCATTCCTGATGCGACCAGCAAGTGCAGACGCACCCTCCCAAACCAGAATCATTCAGACAGGGGGAAATCCAAAGGAACAATACAGTGCCAATAAACCTAAAGCATGTAACTGCTGGGGCGCTGGCAACAGCCCCGGAGATGCCAAGGTTGAACCACTGCTCCCAGACTGGTGTCCCGCATCCATCCTTGTGCCAGCAGTTGTAACGTATGCTGCCAAACTGCCCGCCGTGAACTGTTTGCTCTAAAGACAACTGATAACTTTTCTCAGACACATTTTTCAATTTCTCTCACTGCTGCTATCCATTCCCAAAGTTGCCGTTAATTACCCCATCACTTAATGCATGCATTTTTAATGAACTCGGTGACTAGAATATGCCCCGCTCCAATGGGAGTGGGAAAGCCATTCCCAACCCAGCCCCAACATGGTTGCATGCTGCCTCGCCAGAAGGTTCGGGACTTTGCACAGCCACCAACTTCGAAGCAAAGGGAGAAAAATCCTTTTCAATGCAAAAACCCACTTATCAGGTAAGAGTAGCCTCGTGGTGGACCACTGGTCTAATTTTTTTATAGATTTGTTCACCCCCCGTACAATCATTAGGGGATTAGTTAAGACTCCTGATATCTCACCAATGATCCTCCAACTCAAAGCTCCTGAAAAGAAAGTATATCCTCAAAGGAAGCATATACTCCAATTTCCATTAATTTGGTGGCTAAAAGAATCTAATCCTGTGAACCGCTCAGCCTCTGGTTAACAGCATTAGAATCAAAACCCACTGGGGGGAATGCAGATATAAATGTGATTTGGGGACTAACAGGGACTGGGATGCCAGACAGGATTTTGGAGGCAAGGGAGACACACTGGCAGCTATCTAGTATGCAGTGCAAGAGACTTGAACTCCTGAGTACAGATGATCCAGGGTCTGAATGATTCCTGTTTGCACTGTGAGTGATTGGTAATTCATCCTGCTGCTGCAGTCTGCTGGGGTACCACTGTAAATGAACTCTGGTTCAATGAACAGTTTTACCTGCTAAATAAAATAAAAACGCCAGAGGGTAATACACTCTCACTCCCTTGTTCTTCAGAAGCCACTGTTTTTCTTTTTTTTTTTTCCCCCCCAGCAGGTCTGAGCTAACCACCACTCTGCTGCTTTCACTCACAACCATGAGATGCAAACGGGAGCAGACAGCAGCAAAATTAGCACCAAATCTGTCATTGAACAAACAGTGACTTGCTTGTTAAGGCAGTCTAGCACTGCTTCCCTGGGAACACTGCTAAGTAACTTGTTTTTAATCCTCTAAAGAAACAATTATCTGCCTTTCATGTTGCCTATAAAAGAGCCAATATATTCAACATATTAAACACCTAAGCAAGTCATGAAGTTGCTTAAATCTGTAGGTTTGTAAATCGCAACAGGTGTGAGCGCATTGAACCAATCTTTTTGCCAGGACATGCCTGATGGAGTTACCACATCCTCAGAAGACAACCATCATGACCACTTAACTGGCAGAATACCTATTTCCCTTACCACACCACTATGAGCATCTGTACTTCTCAGGCATGAAAAACAGGGTATCACCATCCACTGTGGTTGCATGTTCTACTTTACCCTATAATCACTTGGTGTTTCTATGCAGGGCAAGAAGGTTGAAAGGCTAGCCTTCCCCACCCCTCCCAAATTTGTTGACTGCAGGAGCCAGAAACTCCAAAAGCAGAGGCAGGGAGTATGTTGGACATCCACCCCAACTGAATAGTCCTACTCCGAAGAAATCCATTTTTGAAATGACTCTTCTATGCATGCACCTCCTGCTACAGGTGGTTAGCACCTGTAACCCTTCTTAACAGGAGAGGCAGAAGGTGCCAGCTGCTTTTGCTAAAACAAGATTGAAGAAAAAAAAATGAACACAACAAAATTCAAGAGACAAGGGTTTACTGCCTGGCAAGCAACAGCATTTTGTTCCACGTGGCTGCTAATCTCAAGTATTACTGCGCTCCGGTGGAAAGCCACCAACTGCGTAACCTGATGAAATGTGGCAACCTCTCCTCTGCACATCAAAGCAGATAAGGAGCAATTGGTGGAGATGTGGCGCAGTGCACTCAAGTCCCCTGCAATGAGATAACGTGGCATCTCAACAAGCCAGGGACAGCCATAAAACTGACGGGAGACAGCTTAAGAGTTTTGGTCCTGTTAAGTCAACAGAAAAGAGCAAGACTCTGGGGATGTCAAAAGTATGCATCTTCTTGTCTCTTGGCATTACATATGAATATAGAAAGATTAATTGACAAATGTAGGTGTACCTCAGGACTCAGTCAAGATTAACGGAGTGTGCAGGTCCAGAATAGCTCTAAGGTGCTCCAGGGCTGAAGTCCTGTGCTAAGACTTATGAACAGCCTTCCACACATGCCAACTTTTTCCTTGACTGCAGAGACAGTATTATGGGAAGTCTGAAGGACAGTTCTTTGACATTGGGAAGGACTTGACTCCACCTCAAATCTTTGTTATTGCCTACAGACTGGACACATATCCACACGGAGGTAGGTATTATGCAAAATGAAGTTGTAAATCAGTCCCAAGAGCAAAAGACAGACCAGACAGAAGAACCTCCATCCTGAACCTGACACATCCCCGTTCTCCTGGATGTGGCACTGGATGAACACAACTGGTCTACCAACAGCAATTTAGGAGCATTTGCCCTTGGGATATGAAGGGACTTTCATTGATTGCACCAAAAGAAGAAATTTCTGCAGCACATTCTTGATGGCAAAGAAAAACAAAATCAAATTTAGGACCCTCCTGAGTAGATGAGATACCTGTTACATTCATCATTTGAAGGAATTATTCACCTGGTGACAGCTGGATTTTGAAGCACACCGATTTCCTTCCCTCCTAGATAAGTCCTGTATTTGGATGGCCCTGGGGAAGCAATTTGTACAGGAAAGGAAAGGAGAAGAAGGAAAGTCTGGCTGAGTGATGGTATTCATGCAAGAGCAGTCAGCATTAAGAGAATCAGAAATGCTCTGGATGTTTCACAAAGCTTGAGGAAACTCAGCTGAACAACTGAAAATTGTTGGAGCTGCTTCAGTGCGATAGGGAGTAAAAGACAGCTGAAGTTGTAGTTCTTCCACTCTTTCTTTACATCTTTGTGTAAGAAAACATTGAGGGGGGGCTAAATGAAAGGCACCCCAGATGGACACCTGTTAAAAGAGCACACACATCTCCTCGGAGGGACACACACTGGTAATATTCAAGCAGACTCAACTCTATGGAGCAAGTAAAAGCTCCAGACAGACCCTCTACCTAAGCTGTGAACCCATTCTCCCAGTTAACTGCAAGGCTCCTCTCTGTCATCCCACTTCGCTAATAAAGAGCTACCATGGACACCCACCTGCAGCCGCAGCGCTCCAGGAGTTAAGCACCCCTCTCACCAGTGGGCTCATGCAAAATTACAGCTGAGTATTATTATCATCTTCCTTTCCTGACACAAAATAGAGAGCCTGTCCCAAAGGGGCTCAAAATAGGCAAGATGAGCACATATCACTCGCATCTTTTTTTTTCCTTTAATAAAATCCTTTGTGAGACCACTCCTCCTCTACTATCCCACATATATCAGTCCTTAAAGTGAAATTCAGAAGCTCACACTGAAGGAAAAGCTGGAGCATGGTCTACACAAGAGGAGGAGCCCGGATGCTGACTTTGAAACATCTCGGTCCCCCTTTAGGGAGTGAAACTGTGAATCAGAACATTTATGTGTGAACATAACCTACACTTTTATAGTTTGTAAACGTGGTAGTTTTGCAAAAGCTAGTCTTACCAGGAACAGAGTCAGAGTACTTGAAGGTTGGAAACTACAGTGGGTAGCTAACAACCACAGCTTTGACCATGTAAGCCAACACAAGAGATGCAGCAGCACTTCTCCATGCCATTAGCCTGACAAAACTAACCTTGAAATACTTAACTGACTGTGTTTTCTTCAAGGCCCACGCTGAGGAAGGAGAAAAGTTTGATTAAAGGAGAAATGGTACAATGTAGACTTATTTCTTACTTTTACACTCTCCCCTACTTTCTACAGGTACTAGCGATAACACAATGGGCTGAAGAAGCTGTTTCTCAGGAGGAGTATTAAGGTGCAAGATGCGTCTCCAAATTGTATGTGCACATGTTCATGCGATGGACTGGAAATCCTCTTTGGGACTTCCACAGTATTATAAATAATTACAGGCCATGAAGTTTGTGCCTTTGTTATCCCTCCTTTTCTGCACAAATAAAGCACATTCGCCTCAAAATTCCAGCGCAATCATCATTGAGGTAAGCGTGAATTTTCTGGATTTTCAGCTAGATTTGTTCTACAGATTCACAGTTAGGATTCTTAAAGATCTTATTTTAAATTAACAACTTCTCACCTTCCCACCCCAGCAGACATTTTTGCTAACAAATGGCTGGTTCATCAGCAATTCTCTTTCACTGCCAAGTAACCCTTAACACTTACACAAAGGAACTGGAGCCTAATTAAGCAAAGTTGTTGATACAATGGGAAAATATACTGGGTGAGAAAGCTTGCACTCAAATGGCCATTGTCGTATGTTATTTACAGGCAGAATAAAAGTATATAGTTGAACTAAGTCTAGTGCTGTTTTGTACAGAAAGCCCTTTCTTGAAGTAAAACTACTTGGTCCTTACTGAAGATGGCAACTATTACTCAGGTGCTGGCTTTTAGGACTGAAGCTGCAGACCATCTGCAAGACGTATTTCACCAAAACTTTTCCCATCGACATCATGCATGAAGCTTTTTCCATATATCAAGATGTGTGAAAGCGGGTCCCCAACAGACCACCACTGCTTGACTGCTCTTCATCTTGTAATTAGCATATTCTAATGAGTTTTTACGCTAAATCCCCCAGGATCTGGTTATTTTGTTGTATGACTCAAGTCAGCTTTTGTTTTTGAAAGAAAATTACAAATTCTAACCTAGGAAACATGATGAACCTCCAGTGTGCAAAAATCAAGAGGTTTTTAAAAGCTAAACTGCTAGATTAGATCTCCTCCCAGCAGGATAATGTGGTGCACGTGGAATTTTATTTTCTTTATTTCCGCCATTGTTGCAATACAATTGTTATTGATGAAGGGGTGCATGGTGGGATGGTTAAAGAGTGGTGCACAACCCACTATTTCCCTGTGTGCCAGAATTTCCTTTATATGCCATCACACTCACCTAACATTAATCCCTTCTGAACAATTTTAAGGGAATATTATCCATACTGTGAACATCAGGCCCAAGCAGAAATTAATTACTTCTTTAAACTGAGCACTTCTTTAAAGAACAAGGTCTTACATACAAAAGATGTCGCACCAAGACTTTTCAGGAGCAGCAACATCCAACTCTAGGTTTTAAACCTGGAACAGAACACACATGCCTAAACTGTGTCTTTTAATCCTTAGAAACTATATTTTTATCTCATTCTGAAGGTAAATCCTTTTTACACACAGAGATAAAGCCTCCTTAGGCTTATCTGGGCCCCCAAAAAAGCAACAACTCAATATAACTGAAAAAGGTCTCGTCTGTACTTCTAACTCCAGCTGCAAATACACAATCTTTTGGGTTTGTAAGTTTATAAATGCTACACGATTATACCGGCACAGCATAATAAAGATGTTTTCTTAACACATTAGCCCACAGATTTACAGATGGTGGTACTCCTTTGGCTTGCTTTCTATAGAAAGACTTGCCCGCAATCATATGCACATGCATATAATTTCTTCTCACATAGGAATACATGGACATGCTATAAAGGGGAAAAAAGCTTTCAAACAAATTAGTGTTTTCATCATCCTACATCACAGAGTTTGCAGCTTCTGCACAAGATGAAGTGCATCTCACTAGGAAACGTGCGCAGGTAGAAATTCAACATCTCCTTGAATCCCTCCCCTCATTTTTCTGCAATTCCAGACTTTAACCTCTGTACCAGGGATGCTTTTATCAAGTTTTCTGACACTTCCACATCTGGTATTTTCTAACCATGACTCTCAATACATGAGTATATCCCTCCTTCCTGCACCCTGAAGAAGCAGTCTTCTCATTTTCGGATTTTACACTTAATGCATTTTTCTACTCCTATTCAGACCAAACTCAGCACAAGATGATGCTGTATAACTGGAAGCTTATTTGCTATCATATATACCCAGGTCTCTGCATTCACAGCACATGGGTGCTCAGAGGAAAGCAGCCCAAGGCTTGCTCCAATGACACACTCAAGTAAGTAGTAAGCTCTCTCTCAGCCAAGTGAGAAATCACTTTTTCTTAGCATGACCCTTCTTTTCAGCATATAGCTCTAAGAAAACAAGATCAACAAGGCAACTGAAGACCAGGCTAGAAGAAAATAGAAGTACACACATGTATGGTGCTGCACACAGACAGGCACCGATTTGCTCGTTTCTACGCCGTCTTCTGAATTCAAGATGGAAACAGGCCAACGAGACTGATGGGACGAGGGCAAAGAAAGCTCTGCAAGGGCAGGAGAGCTAGCCAGCAAAGCCCACCCCAGGAATGGTTGATATATTACAGGTGACCGCCTCTGTAATTTAGTTGTTCTGGAACAAAAATGGTTTTGATGAGCACCTAGTTTATTTAGAATTCAAGATGAGAATAACTCATTATTATTCTGCATCTACTGCAAAGTGAAGTACACAGCTCTAACAGCTGTTGCACACTCCCCATCAGGCAAGGTAGGGAGACATATGTTAAAACCAAATTATGTTAGCATTAACCCCCCTTCCCCAAAGGGCAAGTCTTTTCTTCCTCTATATGTGGGAATATTGAGCTCCACTGCGCATCTATGTGTGACAAGGTCTCTAAAGCTACTTGTTCCTATGGTCGTATATCCTGGGATTTCAGACACTCCCCATAAAAAATATGCTTAAGGCCTTGAACAAAGCAGCAGCAGTATATAAATATAGATTGCAATAAGCCTACAAAAACATATACATAAACATGCAACACATTAGCATCAATATTGCAAAACCACAGGAAATGGCTAGGCATCAGTTTAGTGAAAACAGCTTTTAGCATCTATTCTCTTAATACTTAACGCTCCCAAATATTCGTCTGACAATTCTACATAATGCAATGCTGTACATCGCTTCACAACTGCACAGTCCGAGACCTGCATTCCTACCACCAATACATTTTCCTCCTTTCTCTTCTACTGTTTGTTGCAGTCAGTCATTACATCATGCTGGAGGTGATGAATTTAATCTCTCCCTAGCCAAGGTCATGCTGCCCTGCTGATCAGTGCTGTATGTGGCAAAACCAAGCCCCAGGGCGCTATCGTTACTATTGCTATCGCTGTTGCTTATGCCTCCCTTCCAAACCCTCATCAGAAACAAAATGTGCAATCTGAAGAAATGGCCACCAATCTGCATAAGAGTGTTCAGAAATGTGACCTAAACCTGGTAGTTTTAGATTTTGATTTTGTGCAGACCAATGGCAAACCATCAGGGATCGGAGCCATAAACAGAAATCAGTAGAATGTGAAAAGCCTTTTCAGTCCAAGCTACCCCAAATTAGACAGACAAGCAGTTCACCCTACAAGCACAGCCTACCACAGCCCAGTCCTGAAGTACAGCAAGGACCACCACTCCCAGCTGCTGTACTGGGAAGGAATGGATGCTGGTGGGAAATTCCTGAGAGATGCTAAGACATCCTTTTCCACACCTCCCAGCTCCTCGGTCCTCTTTAGTTTACAACACACTCCTTGCCCTACTGTGAAGGGCAAACACCAATTTAAGGCCTGCTTCATGTTTAGTTGGTTCTCTTATGCCTTTTTCTTTCACACTGATGATGGGCTTCTCCCATCTCTCTTACCTTCTCTATTCTTCCTTTTCCTTTTTGCCAAGTCAGCGCTTTCTCTTCCAGCTCAACTGTATCCAACACTCCTCCGTTGTTGTTCCCTCTTTCAAATCTTCTTCACACTTGAATCGGCAATTTCCTAGTTTGTGCAAGAACACTTTCATCTTTCCCAGACCATCTGTCCCATATCCTTCGTGGATTTTGTATTTGTGAGATTATTGTCACTTGCATGGCATGTCTTATCAAAATCCAACTTTCAGCACTTTGTTCTTGAGTTTCAACAGCACTGTGTACATCTTCCCATCTCCGTCTCCCTCCCCTTGTGAATCCACCTTTGAAAATCCTGCTTACAGAACAGTTTCCTTTTCTTTCCAACCCTTTTGCCTCCAACATGCTAGCACCAACACCAACATGCACATCTTCCTTGGGTTCAGAAAGGATTCAGGTGATGGTTAATCTTCCTCTCTGCTCCCAGAATGCAATCAATCAACTCTATCTGCTCCCACAGGCCTTCTTCTCTTCTTAGCTCTGTAATTCTAGGTCCCTGAACTCATTACTGTACTAGGATGACATATCTGTTCCTCTGGTCCCTGCCTGGGCTGTCAACTACAGCTCATTCCCACATCCACCTCAGAAACATCTGCCTAGATAAAAACCAGAGGATAGAAGCATATAAGGAGGCAGAAGCCTTATGGTTAGAGACTGAAACACCACATTATTTTGTGGGAACAAACTGCTGCTGGGCCAGGGGCTTTCAACAGGAGAAGGTGATCCACATCAGCAGACTTGCAGATGCACACATGCTCCAGATATTCTTTCTTTCATGCTTTTTCCTGATACACAAGAGCTAATATTGCACATCAGCTGCTGTGCTGGAGGACACTCCTCTGAAGGCTGACAAATGGTTTCTAAGTTGGGCCCAGAGGGATCACTGCTCGGTGACACATCTCCAATGGTCTATGAAGCTCAGCACACCATTGATGCTGCCAGTGGCTTCCCTGGGCCAGGCACTGGAGTTCGGATCCTGTTATTAAATCCCATTATTAAAAGTAAATTAAATACATAGAAATACCACAAAATAAGCTGTTAGCTGGTCCAGCTCCTGCTTCCCTTCCTCTCCCAGTGCCGTTAGTTTCAGTCTCTAAATAGCTGAATGATACAGGCTTAAAACTGACCCAACCACCTTGACGTTAATATTTTAAATTATTAAGTCTTAGTTCTCTAATGCCAATAAATCATTTATATGTGCACATTTAATTAACAATCCAATCAGTAAAAACAACTTAGCATTCGCACAGCACATTTTATCAGAGGAACCAAAGACACATTACAACATTAATTAAGTGTAACAAATGCCCTGGTGAGGTAGCTAAGTATTATCCTACTTTGACATGTGGGGAAACCGAGGCAACACACTCAGTGGATCTGCCCAAGGTTAATCCAGATGTTCACAATGAGGCACTGAAGACAAAAAGCAGGGAGAAATACCACTGAGATTTAACTCTCCTAATAAGCATCCAATTTCTGAACTGCAGTATTTACTTACTTGCTGATGAGAAACCCGTTCCAGCTGCGTTCCTCTCCCAAACAGACTAGAGGCACAAACCACTGCTATCAAGCACTCTAGAAATCAACTCTAAGCTGCAACAGCCTGCCAGGTGAGGCTGAACAGACTGGGTCCAATGTGACACCCAGCTAAGGGTTCTGAAGAACACTTAATGACCCTTCCCACCCCACAGTTCACACCTATACACACATCTAAGCTCATGGGACGCAGGACACTTACCTAGCAGTCATAGGTCCTAGACCTACATCAGTGTCTCTTATCTCCCAAGCACTCCAACAACTCATCCAGCCCTTGGGGAGTTTCACACCAGGCTCCCATGCCAGGAGCACAGGAGAAGAGCAAGAAATTCCTGAATGACACTGACTCTGCTCACAACACGCTGAACAGTTATGAATCTTGGAATATATCAGGTGTCCCAATATCCTCACTCTTCCACAAACCCATAGTTTAACCAGTCTTTCAGGCCACGCAGAGTCTGTCCTGCCATCTCCTCCTCCCTTCCCACACCCAGGTGACCCTTGCAGTGGTCCCAGACAATGGTGGCACCCACACAACTGTGGCAGCTCTTTTTGGAGGACATGCTCCTCTGTGCCCTCAACCTACAGTTCTAGACCCAGCAGTTTTGTTTGCTTCCCCCATTTGGTACAGAAAAACACCGGTTCCTGGGACTGAGGCTATCGCTGACAGGCAAATTGATTTGCCCAAAGTATCAGGGATGGCTTTTTTGACAGTGCCTGGCAGCCATGTAGAATTCAGTCCAACAGCCCATACTGTGGCAAGTCCAGCCTTGTTTTTCCCCAAAATCACTAATTCTGCTCTGTATGCAAATTATATGCTGTGGAAATGCTTTAAGTTTCCCAATTATCACGTGATGAAATGTTTCCGATCCCAATGATGCCTATTGTCAGTCCCTTTAACCCAAGCGTGTGCCTCTCAGCAAAGCTGGATAGATTTTCAGAAGTTCTCACTGAAACCAAGAGGAGCTCATCTCCTCAACATATTTGGCAATAATTTGGCAACAATATTTGGCAATGGGATTTCTATGATTAAGGGACCTGAGTATCAACATGAAGTCTGTCTCATGATGGTAGGATGCAGAGCCTTCCTTCTCCAAGCAGAATGACAAAGTGTGGCTTACATGAGAGTAATCGCAAAGTCACCAGTTCCTGTATTGCTCCCAGTCTAAGACAGAGTGTGCAGATTAGATAACATAGAATTCATCTAATTAAAGCAAGAGAGAGAAAGGCTTGGCTAATATTAAGGTATTAAAGCTACCATAGGCTTAATACAGGGTGGATAAAGTGCTGAAATAACCTCTGGGGAAAGAGGTCTTGCAGCCATGTAACTGGTGGGAACACATGCTGGCCAGCACTAGTGAGACAGGCTGGAAAGAAAAACCTTACTAAACCCCTCACACAACACTGTCCCCTCAAAACAAAGTGGAAGAATAATTAATGCATTACAACCACAGATGGTGGCAATCAGTACAGGAGAATGGGTCAATGATAGGAGATGTCAGGAATGATGAAGGGAGCCAAGCCGAGTCAGGCTGGCTGGGTCAGCAAGAGGGAGAACACTCTGGCAGGAACTCATGAAATGGCTGATGGACCAGGGAAATCAATTTATGTAAAACTGATAATGGATTCATACTTTGCTACTGTTCATTTTAAACAGTTTGGCTGTCAACTCTTTGGGGCAGGAAGCTGTCACTTGCTGTCGGCTTGGACAATACCTAGTAAATTGCATCTCCTGCCTATTGTAGCTTCTTTGCACTGTCCTAATGAAATCACCCCCACCTCTAAGTCTGGCCTGACACAGAGATGCAAAAAAAGGGTCACGTTAAGCAACCTCAATTCTGACATTTAATTCGTATGCTTTAACTGTAATAACATCCCTTGAACATACCCATACATTTTTAAGTGGGATCCACCACCAAACCAAACCCAAACCCTGATACTACAGTATCGCAAACCAACCAACTTTGAAAGTTCTGGACACATGTTAAAATCCTGACTGTTTGGTTAACAGGTCTTGGAATAACGTTGCAGGGGGACTCGAGTGCTCAATATCTACGAAACATATTAACTATTCTGAATGTTTTGCTTATGCCAGCTGGAAAAGAAGGATGATGGTTTCACTGCATCTGCAAGCCTTCTAATTTTGTTACTGGATGGGCCAGAAGTCTGGCAGCCATGGAAATCAAAGCCTTCATTTCTCTTTAAGCCAGGAATAGTATATTTAATAGCAAGAGGAACAAGAGTCATGGGTCTAAGTGTCAGTGCTGAGGATGCTGTCTTGGGCGGGGGGGGGGGGGGGGGAAACAACAGCATACGTAAGATGCTGCATCTCCAGCTGAGGCTGCAGGCAGGGAGGGTGGGGGATTACACATCTGCATGGCAAGCAGAGCTACAGCAACGGGCAGAGAAGTGAGGCACAGCAAGAGAGCAAAAATATCTCATCCCTGGAGGCTGCTTCCACCCAAAGGGCTGCAGCTGCTTGGTGGTAAGAACAAAAGAGGGAAGGGTACCTGCCTGCAAGGTGGCCCAGCTTGTAGCTGCATAAGCCACTGCAGGAAATATATATACTTTCTATGCAACACATATATAATAAATATGTGCCACAGAAGTGAAATCGCCAGGACCCGATGAGATAAAAGAAGGGACAAATTGTTTCTTGCAGAGAAAAATCAAGGCACAAACATTAACACATGCGTATAAGCTTAATGAAATTATACCTATACTAACTTATAACATACACCTATTTGGGAAAGAGGACTTTGACTTAAGGAATGGAAATTTAATTAAGGTAAAATAAAAGTTTCCATTAATCTTGAAAGAATTCCCAGCCTGCTGCTCTCCTTCGACATCCAATTCAGCTAATGTTATACCAGGATCAAGCACAGCACTACATACCTGAAACCTCCTGCGATGCAGACAAGGCTGAGCCAGCTGTACCAAATCACATGGCCTTCTCTGATCTTGAGAAGTAGGAAGCCTTCTCTCCTCAAAATACTGTTTCAAAAATGCCCCGAGTACAGTGGGCAAGGATTTTCACTAGCCAGGACATGCAGGAAAATTATGAAGGAGAAGAGATGTTGATAAACTTGATATTGGCAATGAAAAATGGCTAGAGCCTACACCTGCAGGCAGCAGGTTCTGATGATATCCAAAACTGCGCTTAATGTCACAAGCACAAGTTTACTCTTGAGTAGTAACTAGGTAAAATTCCAGTTATACTTAAATCTTCTCCCCGCACATATTCAAGTCATAGGGTTGTGTTAAAAAAGTTTACTGTCTTCTGTTCCTGTGGTACAGGGTAAGCACAGGTAAGGATGGGGCAGCAGAGCTGGGCGTCCTCCCCCAGCCATCAGAACCATCTCCTCTTCACCTATAGCTGAGAACGGGGTCAGAGCTGGCCTGGCTCACAGTCAGTGTGGTCTCTGTAAGTCCTTATTGTTATGGCAGTATACAAAAGGGAGCTGAACTGGACTTTGAGCTGGGTCATGTCTGCAAGGCTGTCAGGAAGAGAGTGATCTTTCATGTGTAAACTGAAAGAGATGCTGGAATCTGCGAAAGAAGATACATTGAAGCCCACGAGACATTTTTGCAGTTCAGTTTTCAAAGTAAGGCCACACTGCAAAATATCAGCTTTGATTACCAAATTGTATGGCTGGTATTGAAAAAGACAGTACAGTAAATTGAATTTTAATAAGATCTGCCTGTACATAAAAGGTGAAGAACTTCATTAAACAAAACCATACAGAGTACAGATGATACATATGAGGCTGCTTCTCTAATATCCTACTACTAAAGCTTTCTTCATTGTATTTATCTGGAAGGAGAAGGGAGTAGGAAGAGAAGACAGCTATGCCTTAGGTATTAAGAAAGATGAGAGTACAGCTTTATAGCTTTAGTACAATAAATGCAAAGCGTGACATCTTCCCTACTTTGTTCTGCAGAATGAACTATTCAAAAGATAATAATGAACTTTGCATCATCTGAAGGACTCAATTGTGCTCTGCTGCCTGCTTCCCTGATCCCATCCATCTAAAACACTCCTGAATCCAGAAGGATGAGAGAAACCAGCAACAAAAATGCACCTGAGAAATCAGAAATCACTGGGTCCTTCAGCTGTTGAAAAGCATTTTAGATTTAAAAACAAAGGATGTAAAAAAACCCCACTCCACCAAGGACTGAGATTTAAGTCAGAAGAAAAATGTAGGATGTCTTTAGACAAGTTCATTGATTGTGAGGGGAGAAAAAAAAAAAAAATCCAAACTCAACACACAATTCTTACAACTAGAGAGAAATTCCCTATTCTTTCATTCACTTTCCACTTTCCCTCTCCTCAACTTGCTCATTCATGTCCCTGCAACTTACCCTCCCCTAAGGAACACCAGAAAGTAGCCCCTGAATTCTAATTGCATTTGCTATTCTACTCAATCCCATGGATTTACATGGGCAAAATTAGCAGGACTCGCCTATCAGGCATTCTCCACAATACTAGATGAGAAGTCATCTGAAGCTTTAGATGGGGTTTCTTTTGTTTATGGCCTTTAAATAATTCAGAGAGAGGAGTTGTCAAGCTGAATCTGCAAAGCTCCCTTGACTTTGGACTTATGCTATTAGACTGCCTGCCTATTGTTTATAAACACAAAAGGATGTTACAGGATCCTATGTCTGCATGGGAGGGGAGTCAAGGACCAGAAGAACCAGGGCTGTCAGGACACAAGTCATAAAAAACAGATGGGAAAGCAAAAGTACGCAATAGGTGACATACAGATGTACCAGCAAAGCAGCAAGAGCAAATTGCCAGTTTGGTTGTGCTATAAATAGTCAGTGCTAGCAGTTTCTTGTGTAATATGATGTCATTCTTTAAAAAGGAAAACCCCAAATGCAAATGGTAACTTTAATTAGCAATTAAAAGCACAACTTTCACAGCTGTACAGCCACAGCCACCTCTCTGAGATCTGTCTCACTTCTGCAAACAAGTGGCAGTGGGCCAGCACTTAATAATCATCCTAAACCTCAGAGAGCAATTTTGTCCTTTCCGCCTTTTTCCTGGGCTCTTTGGGCAGACAGATTTAGTAGGTCCTGCCTGGGGACACCAGCAAACCACAGGTGATGGCCCCTGGCATCCCAGGGAGCTCACACACTCCAAGGTGCCTTTTAGGTTTGTTTTTTTTTTTTTTTTTTTTTTTTTTAAATGACTCTGGGACATGCATGGCTTTGATGCGGTTTTGCACAGTCATTTTCAATCAAAGCTGCAAACCTGGCTTTATAGCAAATGACTGTTTCTTGAAGCAGCCACAGGAATTGAGAGGGAAGGGGAACCTCAGGATGTGCAGCCCTGCTCCACCCGTGCACATCTCTACAACTAGAACGTAATCACCTTTACAGGCAGTTTGCTAAATCTAATGAGGACTTTAGAAAGGGCATTTTAATACAAAAACCAGAAACTATGATTACAGTCTTGCTTTAAACTACCAAGCTGGATTAACTCTTAGCAATTATACTTAGCTCTGGATGCTGCAGACAAAACCCTGCCCTAGGGCTGTCCCTATGTGGTGGGACATCACGGCTGGGCAGCAGAGTTGCTGCTGAGGATGCTGCAGGAGCTGTCTCGGCACATTATGGGATAATACATGTATATGGAGGGGAACGATCCAGTTTAGTTGGCTCTCCTAAAGCAGACAGAGACCTCCACTTTGCTCTAGGAAGACTGCAACAGTGGACAAAACATTTTTCTTTTGCCCAACCGGTCCCAGCAGCTTCCAGTCCTACAAAATTTCACGGTTAAAACAGCCTTTTATTACACTGTCTTTTATGCCGGGCTTCTGACTGTATGAAATCCTAAATGAAACATGATGTAATGCATGCAAATGAGCTGAAGAAAAGAGGATTCAAATAACAGGAAAATATCATTAAGTGGGAAAGTTTAACTCGGAAGGTCGAAATCGTTCTAGCCAGAAGAGAGATGCTGCACAGGGCATGCATGCATGCCCAATGGCCTTAAATGTGGCACCAACGGCTCCTTTCTTACTTGTTCCGTGACTGCCAGCTAACAGCGGGGCCTGAAGCTGCAGTGCCATTAATAAGTCCCTAAATCTGCTGGCCTTGAATACGCTCCTGAACTCCAGGGAACAGCTTCCCAACAGTGTGCTGCCTGCCAGCGTCCCTACAGCAAGGCCATTAAACGGAAAACTGCTTCTTCCCCCCCCCCCCCCCCCTTTTTTTTAATTTTAAATGTGGTACATGCATCTGAAATAAGTATTGCCAACTCCCAAACGTTACTGATCACAGCCCACTCTCAGGTAGGAGTCCTGAAATTAACTGAGGGATTGTCAAGCTCACACATCACAGCCTGGAAATCCTTGAATCGGATGCTTCCCCCCATGCTCTCTCCTTGGCATTCTGGAAGGGTGAAAACCAAATGACATCCTTACTGTGTTCTAGGCGATTTAGGAGATTTAGGACAACCTCATGGCTCTACACGCTTCCTGCTAGAAAACAGGAGATTAAAAAAGACATTAATTCTTAAAAGCACAGTTTTGTTAGCATCACTGCACTGGCAGCGCACAGTCAGGGCTGGCGGCAGCAAGGGGAGCAGTGGATCATGCTGCGGCTCTGCCGGACAAGCTGTCCAACAGGCTCGGGTAGCTGGAGTCTGAGCTTGTCTTTCTCTGGGTTCCCAAAGAGGAAACAAAGCTGCATTAAGGTACTTAATTTTCCATCCTGGCCACTCCACAAACCCAGCAGCGGCTCGGTTAATGGCAGACCTTTAAGCCGTCAGAGGCTTTTACAGGTGGAGTGGAGCCCTTTTTCTTATTGCACACCAAAATCATTTCTAGCTAATATACCACACAGATTTAACCCATGCCATACAACACCACCTAACAACTTTATTCCAAAAAAACCTAGAAAGCATTTTACTTTCTAATGAGCCAGCAAATGAGTAAAAACCATCCTTCTTCATATGATGTACTCACAAGCAGCTCTCACACGCTTGTGGTTTCTCAGCACTGCAAGACCGAAAAAGGTTTTCAATAAAGGAAGATCTGAGTAATGTTCTCCATCACTGTTTAAGGACAATTCAATCATCTTTGTTCTGGATTAAAGTCTTGCTCCCGATTAATCTTAACAGAGCAATGAATAGGAAATCCACGTCCCAGGAAGTAGGAAAGATTTTATCTTTAAACCCAATTCACAAGTAAAATAATCTCTCTCACAATGGATAATTCTGCTACTGTTCAAGTTATTTTCACACAGTGGGTATAAAAAAATTATCTCTAGATATCTCAAATTGAAATGACTGTTTTTAACGCTCCCTGTCATTTTGAATGCAGGCAAAGACTAACAATACTGTATCAAAAAGAGGAGCTCAACAATCAAGAAATCCATTAAGCTATCAACGACACTAATAGCAAAAAGGAAGTTTAAAAAGAATCAAGTATATAAAGAAAAAAAATCATGTCATTTTCCTACTGGGATTATAGGAGTGAACAAAACCCCTTGTGTTGTGACACAGTACCTCTGATTTTATAATATCCTTCAGCTACATAAATATTAGAATACAAACTTGAGCTCTGCTGACAAAGGATGAAGGAAGACAAACAAACACTTCTGGCATATGATTTTTTTTTAGCTAATCTGCTTCATCCTCCCTCAATTTTAGGTATTCTTTCTGAAGAGATGCTGCTGTTGACTCACTCCTCAGACACCACAGTGCTGGAGCTGGACCACACAACAGGTACCCCCTTGCTTTCCTCTCAGCCTGACGATGCCTCAAACGTTTTGGAGCAGAGATGGTGAGAAATACAGGATACAGTACAGTGGATATAGGAAAACAAAAAAAGCTGTCATCTTGCTAGGACTCAACACAACTTATTTCTTGTCACAGCAAACTTAGTGTACTGCTACAATCATCAGCAGAAAAGCTCCTGTGAAGAGTTCATGATCATCTACTGCCCTAGCTATAGCTTCCAAGGAAGAAATAAATGAAAGTATAAAGAAATGGCCTCTAAAAAAAAGCCAAGCACACAGCACATACACAGTATGAATTTGTCTGGATAAGGAGAGACAGAGATGATGGGGCTTGGCATGCATCACATTCTTTACTTCATTACCTTTGATTTGCAGAGAGCTGGACTCGAATTCCACATTCATGTGTTATCCAAAATTAATAGAGAAGCCCCAGCCTGGCTGAGAATATACTTGTCCATATCAAACTCACCTCAAACCTGCTTGCAAAGGAAAACAATGGAAACTTCAAAAATCTGTACAAAAATGAGTTTTCACAGCTCCCCTCTGCACTGCAGAATCGGTAATTTCCAGGTTCACAATGAATAGCAAAAGCCAAAGATTTAGTGACTGTGGTGGGCTTACAAGGAGACGACTGTCCTTGTCCACACCCATGCGTTAGACAGCTCTGCTCTTGGGGAAAACTAAGGAGCTTTATAATGGGAAGAAGAGGGATGGCTGCAGAGGATGGCCAAGAGACAAGGAGAGGGTCTGAGTTTGCATTCAAGGATACACTGGAAAAGCAGCAGCCAAATTGCATCCCTTCACCCTGTAACCATACATCTATCCAAACATTTATCTAAAAAATCTCTAAAGTGGTATTTTTCTTATACAAACATCTGAGCATCAGCAGAGTTTTCACAGTGTGGATCTTAGCTTACTTTTGGCAAGGTAAATATATATATTCTTAAGTCTTGAAACAAAGAAAACTCACAAGTTCCCAGTGCAGGTTGCTGCCTGCTATAACACTAGAAGAAAAGTTTCACATGCTGCTAACTCCTGTTTTACTTCAGATTTTCATGCATTTTCCAACAATTTAAATTACTCTTTTTTTGCATTGTCAAGCCAAGCATGAACCTAACAAAAACAGAAAGCTGACAATGAGATGAATTCTTTTGTACTAAATAAGGACATTTGTATTTCACTCCCAGCTCATTTTGCCCAAATTTATCTTTTCAAATGCTGGAGCTTACGTGCAAGTTGTGAAGCAAGACACATACAGAAGCACTATTAACCTCCTATTTTAATCAAGGATATTTCACTCTAAACAAGTCAAGTTTTCCCCCAAGCACTAACTCCCCACACAGGCTTGCTGTTATTTGGTGGTCAGAAGAAACTTGGCCAAAGCAGTCTGCTTTGTAGAAGGTCTTTCTTGGAAGAAAAAGGCAATGAGGTCTCAACTGATCAACCTAGAAACTAGGAAGAAAAAAATCATGTATGCCTGATTTACACTCAGACTTGGACAGTGATGCTGAGCCTCTGCCAGCACGGGTAGTGAGTAGGGATGCAGCTTCTCCTCCTCCTGCTGCAGTTAATTTCTGTGCTATCTGCAGATTACAGGTAAGAGGAACTTTTTTTTATTTAATGGATCTGAACCAATCTTTCTTCCCAGTATATGTAATATTGCTTATCTTCCCTCCAGTATCTCTCATTATTATAAGTAAATGGGAAACAATGCACTGTCTCATCTGCCAGCTCCCCAGGCTGCCCCAGCTATACCTCTCTGCTTAACTTAATATTCACCTCAGACATACTAAAGTGAAACAGAAAATCTGGTACTGCACCAAACAGCTCACTTCTCTCCAGCTTTAGCAACCAGATAAGAGTTTTGGAAGCAATTATGATATACAATAACATATAAGAGACGTAATTGTTTGAAGCAGTGTTTCCCTTGCAGAATTCAGGACGCCTCGTGCAAGGGTGAACGCAACCCCATTCAGCTGCACAACCCCAAATTTAACAGTATCATTTCTGTCTAAAAGGTACTCATTAAATTACTAAACATACGTTTCCTGCCATACTGGCTTTTCCTTCCTTAGAAAGGACCGATTATTAGAATTCTATGTGTATCCTATATAAAGTAATTATATATCCTAATTACATATTCAGGTAGTTTCAATTCAGACATGAGATTGCTTTGAAAGGAATGACCGTTTCCACTTTGTGCACGTAGCTAGCTCATCTAGCATTAACTAGAATTAAATCAGAACAGCACCAAAACGAAACTAAGTCTTTTTTATGTAGGTTAAAAGGATACAAATCCGTGTTGCTGTTGTAAAACCAGTCTGAGCAGTTGTTTTTACAAGGAGTGTCATAAAAGCCTTAATTCTTGCTTTACCAACATGCAGTGCAATTGGCATTAAGCTGGTCACAAGTTACTGGGTTTCAAAATACTTCAGGGTTTTGTTACTGACAACAGAAGGGCAGAAGGTATATGAAAACCTTCAGAACAGTTGCCCAAAACCAAGCAGTAACTATATTAATGCAGACACCTACACAAAGTAAAGCTTTTGCAGAGAAAACCACCTGTGCATAAATGCTTCTACTTCCGTTTCACCCAGAGGTTAAATTATCTGATCAAAATCTTGTGCTGGAAAGAAAAAAAATCAGTTCATATTTTTTCCACTTCATTTAGACTCTGTAAAACATGACAACCTGCCATTAAAATTGCTTAATTAGGAGCGGTAGAGCAGGCTGATGCTCTAGGTTGATGCAGCTCATGAGCTGTGACTACTGAATGGTGGTGGGCTGGCAGGACTTGCCATTGATACATGCACTGAAGAATGGGGAAACAAAGAGACAATATTGTGAGGTTGCTTTGACTGTAATTGAAGTGGTGTCACCTGTTAGAGGGAATGAGGTTATAAACCCACCTTCAAACAGCAGCGACAGCAGGCCACCAGCAGTGAGGGTTTCAAATACCCTCGGTGCGGGAATTCTGCTGCTGCATTGAAGTCGACTTCAAAACCGGTGGTTAGCCCAATGCCAATGGCTTTTCAAAACCTACTTCACTTTCTCTCGCTTCGCTCTTGCTGGTCTGAAACCACAGTCCTTCTTTAGCACTAAGTATTGAGAAATGGAGCTTTACCCCTGCAGCTCCCATCTTAAATGGCCCCCTTCATCTGCTTCATAAAACACTGAACACTGGCCGACTTACTGAGATTAGCTCTGAGCATTCAGACCTCATCTCACTGGCACTTTGTGCCAAGCAGAGACTTCAGCAGATAGATGGCACTTCAAAAAAAAGCCAGCATGAACCTAGCAGTGGAAAGAATAGCAAAAGCTGCTCACATAGGAGATGCCCTGACTCAGAAGAGACCAGCTTTGGTTGGAGCTTGAGATCAGGCAATAGATGCTGGCTCAGTACCTGAAATACTTGCCTGGCTCCTACAATGACTTAGTGCTTTCAGGGGGCTCTGCTCCAGGACACTATACATAATATACATTATAAAAATGCCAGAAAATACTAGGGATGAGCCTTCCTACCCACCAAAGGCTAAGAGTTACGGGGGAAGAGACAGAGCACACCTGCCACCTTTAATCCCTAGGGCAACAGAGGGTGAAATGCCTGCGAGACAAAGGCATAACGCTAAGAACAAGCATGGGAAGAGAGGAGCTTACAACTCACAATAAGCAGGTTTCCAGGCATCACCTAAGAAACAAAACAAAAAAACCCACAAAACCCCCAAACCTTACAAAAGGCTAGTCAATTATTTAATTAGCATCTCTAGAACCCGGAAGGATAGGTATCAGAGTTCAGAACAAGTAGCCCAACAGCTGCACTGCAGAGGTTGGGTGGGAAGGGAAAAACAGTTGGACGATTATCTAATTCTAAAAGCAAGTGCTCTCTGAACACGAATCTGCTCTTTTTCTCTTTCCACCCCAATATATAATATAAGGGTGACCCTGAGTATCACCCTAATACAAAAAATTTTCTATTAAGTTGTACTGTTTGGGACATAGCTTATACAAAGGGCCACACAATACATACTGCTGCACTTCAGCTTGTACCTTGGAACACTATGGTTCAGTAGGGAGTTGGGGATGGAGTCAGGAATGAAGTCTGGGTTCCAGGTGAATTCCTGACTTGGGTTCATCTGTAATAAAAACTCATACTTGAATAAAGAATTGATGGTTACTAAAGCAGCAGAGTCCCAACAGGAGAGAAACATCCACTTACAAGTTTAATGACAGCTGCACAGAGACTTCTTTGTGTCCCCAGTTCACGGCGTGTATCATACCAATACAATTTGTGATTGTATTGGGATGCTCTTATTTTTTAAAGCCTAGGAAACAACAAGAGCCTGCTCAGACCTCTGCTTGCACCGGCAATGAACTGCAATCCATTATCTGTACAGCTGCACCACTGGGATTAGCTACTGGAACTGTAATGTCAACAGCACTCAGAGTTATGTCAACCACTATGTCATTCACATGCTCTAGGAAAGAGATGACTCTAAGGAGGACCTCAGTCCTATCTAGAGCACACCGTCTACTTCTCTTGGCATTACAAGAGACACTTTGGTAAGCAAATACCAGCTGTAAACGTCTGAAAGAGGAAATGCTGCTTTCATTCAAGAAACATGCACAACTTTGATCTGCCTTCACTTCAAAAAAACACCAACCCCTTGGCAATTTTCTGCAATTATGCAGGAAAAAAGCCTCACCTTGCAAAAGGAGAGAGAAGTTGAATTTGCAAATGTAAACTTAAAACCAACAAAGAAGAAAAACCTGAGCCACCTACATTTCTTGGAGAAGCTATTCTTAAAATAGAAGCTAGAATGATATCAGCGTGCTGCAGTACCACAGGGGACCTGAACTTCCAGAACTGAACAAAAGCGACAGACTCATCCCCTCTGTTCGCATCGGTGGCATGGCCAGCTGCTCCATATCTAGGAAAGGAAGAGTTAACATAGGCACTGATGTACCAGCTACCTGCTGTCGTGCCACCTTGAGCCCTGAAACAGCAAAATATATGGTGCAATACACCTTTTTCCCCCCAAACACACTAGATGGGAGGAACACAGTGAACAGAGGTTGGGGCTATCAGGGAATCGCCTGGCTCCCTTCACCCCTGCCCACGCTCAACTGCAGCAGCAGTGTGGTCCAGCAAGTGACTGCCCTCATCAGGAGGAAGCTCAGAGGGTGTCCTGCAACCAGGGAGAGGCAATACTGAAAGAACATTTACCAATATTTTTCTTCTTCTACAGAAGACTAGAAATTAAACACTTTCTCCTAAAGCCTGTCATTTGCATAATCACATTATCAAGATGGTCTTTCACATGGACCAAAGTGTCAACACACTGAAATTTCAACATAATGCATGAACTGTTAATAACAGAGTATGATTTTTTTTTTCCACAAAGTTCTCTGCAGTTGGACTCCAAGGGTTGTGATGAGGAGTAAAATATTGTTAGTCACCTGAGTATTTTTTAATTAATCCTCCTTAGCCACAGAAAAAAGAGCCCAAAATGAGCATTTGAAGAGATATAGGTATGAAAGTATATGAGCATGTTCAGCACAAAGAAGCATACATACTGAACTTGTGACATCTTTTATCTGCAATGTAGGAATTATTCTGCATATGAAAATAGTTTTCAAGCAGCATGTAAAACAATACATACAGTGTGTGTTGGCATACATAAGTCCTATGCTAAGATTTTGGTGGGGGGGGAATGCATGCATGCATCAAGCATGCATGATGTCTCTTCTATATTCTGGGTTCCACTTGTTTTTAATGAAGATTTTAGATTTTCAAACGAGTAAGGGAGGAATAGACATGAAAAAGGTAGGATGGAAGAGAAATAAAATATATTTACTACCTAAGGAAAGTGCAAAGCAGCACAGTAATAAAAGCCAAAGAAAACTTCTTGTTTAAAGCATTGCCAATGGTCAGAAAGCAGAGGGCATGTCAAGAGGAGTGGGAAGCCATCACACAGACAGCTGTGAGCTTCACAGCACATGTGCTACAGGGCTTAGCTTCCACAGGAGGAAGGAAAATCTTTGAAGATTTTCAGGGAGGGGATAAAAAACAGTAGAATAAACCTGATCAAAGTCCTATCTCCTTGCTTTTCTTAAAAGCTGCTCATTCTTAGCCTCCCATAAACTGCTGTGCATTTCAATCACAAGAGAGAAGACGAAGACCACCACATTTCCAGGATGAAGCAGTAGCGTGGTATTGCACCAGAGAATAATCTGCAAGAATACTGGTTTGGGAGATGCTGCACATGAATGCTATGGGACAGCCCTGGTCTAGGAAAGAAAGGATGAGTCAGAAAACAGCAGGCGCCCTCCCTGAAAATACTGCGGTTGGAGCTACTCATGCTGTTACCTGTGCCAGCAGCTGGTATCAGAGGCAGGCAAGGGACAGCTTGGGTCTTATCACTCCAGGCAGGCATTTATCTCATAAGCTTTAGATTACTACCTAGGTGTATCTTAACCGACATCTGAACTAGTTGAGGATGCTGCAAAAATAAAACACTGAGTTGAAGCTGGAAGTCAAAATTGTCACCAATTTTGAGTCTTTAAAATTTCAGCAGCAAAGCAGAACAAAAAAAAATATCAAGTCTTACACTTGTTTTCCCCCCAAAATCCCATTGGAATTCATATTTCAAGTTACAAGACATGTAGTTACAGTCGATACAAGTTAAAGACACTGAATAAGCATTTGGTTATTTGGGAATGACAAAGGAGGTTTCATTTTTAATGTTCATAAGTCATCCAAATTAATTAGCACTTTAAAATGGCAATGAATCACTTCCCGAAATAATTTGTATTGGCTAAATTAATTCCACCAAAGGGAGCCAATTTGCCGATTGTAAATTATCAGAGTCCCTGACTAGCTCCTGTGTACGTTGTGTACCATTTATTAGGCTACTGGGAAACAAAGGATGGCTACTTTTCATCAGTGAACAAGATTACAGCCCTATTAAGTGACCAGCTTATTGCAGTACAATTATAGGTTTCTATTTAAAGAATTCAAGCCAGACATCATTAAGAAACAAAGCTGAATGTTCAGAGGAAAGGAAAAATAAACAGAAGTAAAGCTCACTTTCTGAAGAGATGCACCAAAACCCCTATTTGAAGGGAATATTTCCATCCTCGTAGATTAACAAAGAGAAGTTCAGAGATGCAAGACTAATTATGAAGATACTTCCATCATATGACAGTGCTAAAGGCAACCTGAAGCCCAGAGTCCCAGAGCCTGCTTCTCTCACTTGCAGCTAGATGATTGTTTCAAGACTCCCCTAAATTAAAATTACTTTTGAAGAGCAACAATGAGGTGAGAAAACACACACACAAGTTTCTGCTCTCCCCTGTCAGACAGAGGAGATGCTTTCATAGCACTGCCATGCAGCTGCTCTGAGAGCCTTCCTTCCAAGCGCCAGGAGACCTCTGCATCCATCCAGCATGTACCACCACCCACCCGCTCACTGCAGCAAGATGACTTGGTTAAAGTCTGCAGCGCTGTTCTCAATGGATTTCCTTTCTTTACCCCTCTAAAAGAAAAAAAAAAATGTACATAAATCTTTACCTAAGCTAATTTGCATGGCATTCTTCTGCTCTTATCTGCATCTCCTCACTGGTATCAAAGCCTCGACATTTCTGCTTGAGAAATCTTTCCCTGGCTAACCTGCTTATCAGCAGTAATGAATACTCATGCAAACAGGTACAAAATTAAATGGCTTCTTTACAGTGATTATGATAGATTGAGCCATGCTTAATCTACATAATCAAATTGCTTCTGTGTTCAGTGGTAATACCTTTTTGCTGTCCTGGGAGAAGGTTCAGCCTTGGTTTCTCTTTTGACAGCTTCTTTCTGAGAAACACTAACCATGACTGGGAAAGGGGCTACTTGAGATGCAATTATTTAACACAGCTGTATGAGGCACATCTTGAACTCTGCAATATGGCAAAGCAGGTCCAAACGAAAGGTATCCCCTTTAGGGAAGGGGAAAACATCATGTAGGACACAAGGGAAAATGAAGTACAAACCAATTTCCTCCAGCTACTATCCACGTACCTAGACAAAACTGGAGTGACCCTCCCAAGACAGATAAAACATCCCTACCCACCTCGCTGCAGTGAGCTACTACCACTACTATAATTTCCTTTTGCTAGGCAAGAGCACCCCTATAGGCAAGAGCACCCCTATAGGCAAGAGCACCCCTATAGGCAAGAGCACCGACTGCTTACATGCTAATGAAATAGAACATATTTTCCAGTCTCAAGACCAGATTCACATTTTAGATCAAGCTGGCTAAATCTTGCTGAGGTGCCAGAAACAAAGGATGGCACATGTATATTATAAAATCCTTGACTTGGGAAATAAAAAGATTTGGTTCAGGGAAGGTTCTGAAATGCATCTCTGTGTTCAATTCATGTTTATCAGGTCACTTAGGCCAAAAGTGTCCTGAAGCCTTCTCTACTTTGAAATATTGATCAAATTTAGAGTAAAATGAGAAGTGAGAAATAGTTTTCCCTACAAACTATAAATAAGCGCTATTTAAAAAATATTAAACACCCTATTCACCTTCGTCCAAAACACAGCACCGAAACAAGCAGAGGAAAGGTTTGCTTCCTGATGTACCTGCTGAGAGATTTCTTTGTTTGCCTGTTGGTTTTTTTTTTTTTTTTTCCAGTCTAACAAAACTATAGCCTACAAGCTAGTGCTTATTTCTAAGCATTACTTAAGTGAAAAGTGAGTAAGCCTGATGCAAAATGCTAATAAGCACTTATGGAGAACAACTTCTCTCCCTTGTTATGGCTTTGACACAGGTGGAAAGAAGGCACTGGCTGGACCTCTGCGGTTGGAAAGGTGACAGCTCTAGCGAAAAGGTCCCTGCATCTTTGTAAGCGATGAAAAACCAATGCAGAGGAAAAAAAAAAAAAAAAAGATGGGTTCTGGCAAGGGCTGCTGGCACAGCTTGACTTCGGCTCAGGAGGAAGTAAAAGCTTGAATTACACAAAAATAGATTTAAGAAAGAATCAATGACATTTCATCTGAAAGTTTTAGTTAAGTTTTAATTAGGATCTGAGATTTTGCACTTAAGTGCATGAAGTGAAGGAGTACATGTACTCATGCTTCCCAAGATAACTGGCAGATCTGAAACTTACTCATCTCATCTCAAAAGGTTAATTAAAGAACAATCCTTGAGAGCAACACTGTAGGGAAACAGAGGAGAGCCTGCTCCACCAGGGAGCCCTGGGGAAAGGCTGGCACACAGCACCCGCATCTCCCCCCTTGGAAACACTCCAGGTAGCAAACTGAAGCTACTGCCCAGTGACCATGGCATGGAGAGAAGCGAGACAGCTTTGAACCAGCCCAGCAAGGCATGGAGAACAGCACACCCACGGCAGCATAAAGCTTACTCACCATGCTCCCTGCGGCTCTGGGGCAGGTTTCCCAGCCCACACTGGGCTCTGTGTTGCTGCTAGGCTGGAGCTGCTTCGATACACACGCCCTTCAGCAGAGCAGGCACACTCACCGCCAGCAGTGAAAGGTAGGTGTGGTAACTCTTATAATTAGGAAACTAAGGCAGAGTGACTCACCCAGGATCAAAGTCTGCAATTAAGCCAGAAATAGGCTGTGGGTTCCCCAGTTCCCACAGATGCTGACAGCACTCCGAGGCAAAGGCCTTCCCTAGTTCATCTGAGCATCACTAAAACACACGTCAGCTTTTACAGAAGCCCATATACATGAAGCTCATTTGAAACATCTCATGCCAAATTTAAGAAGTGTTATCAAAATGGAGAATAAAAGTTTCATCGTTTGAGCAAGACTTTGTGGACATAAGTGACCTTTGGCTGTGCAGTAATTTAATTTCCTAAGAACATGAATAAAGTCTCAATTAGGTCGGAGAGGACCGCTGCGCCGGTATAAGAGGGAAGAGAAATGTGCAGCTGCATCAGTGAAGAGTACTTCTTGTCTCAGGGGGACGGGAGATATGGCTCAAGGAAGCATTAAGGCCTCTTGGCAAAAGCAAGCGAGGCTGCTTGCTCAGTATGTAAAGCAGGATGGCATGCAGCACAGGCAGAGGTAAAGAACACAGAAGCAGAACACTCAGCCAGTGGCTCTCAGATCACAGGCAGCTTTTTGCTGCTTTCTTTGCAAATGAGAGCCAGGTACTGTAGCTGCCATGGGAGAAACAGGCTAATTTAGAAGCAGCCCAGGGAAACCAGGGAACAACAACAACAAAAAATCATCAGAATAGCGACGGATTCTAAATGCTGCTTAATGGACTGAAGCCTGAATGTTATTTGGTGCAATCTTGATGGACCTGATTTAACTATTACATTTTTGCACAATATTTTTCATACTGGTTATGAAGAATTGCTTGACAGCCCTTGGTGACCGCTCAAAAGTTTCTCAGTCACTTAAGCAGAAGGTCTATCAGAGTAAAGCACATTAATCAGAGAAAAGGCTGATAAGGAGCAGATAGCAACAGAAATAACACCGGGGTGAGAAATCACTGTTAGTCTGTTGCCTGTAGAAAAGCTGCACAGGAGGTCAGTGGGCAGGACAACCCAACACAGAAACACTGCAGTGAAGAAAGTTCAGGGAAGGGCATTTCTGGACACACAGGTTCCCGCAGCACATTTTTATCCAGCAGAAAGATGGATTACGCAACTTCTAACAGCCACTCTTCATCTGAGGCATGACATCTGTGTATACCAAATCCTCCTAAATCCCCAGCCAGAAAGAAGCTGGTAACCCTACATCACTTAGTCTCATGCCCACTGTTCAACCACAACAGTCCACTTTTTACTTTAAATTGAAACTGCAATTTCATATGCTTGGGTTTATTTTTACTTTGATTCAGAAGTGTCTATCTGAAGTAAGTTTATGCCACTGACAACTGAATCATAGTTGTGGGGGCAGTTTCTTCATACAGAAACAGATTGGTAGACATTACCCTTCCAAAACACTATCTTTGTGAATGCAACATCTCAGGACATCAATTAGGCAACGTTCCACTTTATCTTAGAAGACTGTATTTGGGATGAGCTCTTCTCCTCCTCCTCTCAACAAGCCCATTAAGTATCTGATCTGCAAACTCTTGTACATACAAGAAAGTTACTTGCTCAAGGTTTTTTTTATGCAAGGTTTTCAAGAGCGCTCTGAATTTAAAAGCAGCATTTTGCTCTCCAGAGCACCCTCGTGCCGAAAGGCCACTCTCACAAAAGCTGCGTCAGGTCTGCCTGCAGCATTAGTACACATGCTACGTGTATGAATTGTCACTGGAACAGTCATTGAGGTGACTGCAGCCTGGGCTCGCCTCCTTTACATACCTACTCATTGTAACACAGGGGCTGTATTTCAATGAGCAAGCCCATATAAACACAGTAACATTGAGATAAGGCTCCACAGCGAGTATCTGCAGGTGCCTTCATTAAAGCAACAAAAGAAACCTGCTAATGCACCCACAAAAAACATTAAGTGCCAGAAATACAATGCTGCTTTTGGGATTTCAGATGCCAAGTAGAGAAATTCAGACACCCAGGTGGAAGAGTTAAGAGCACAGCAGTCCCTTCTCCTCCAGCATCCCCCAGCATTTCAGTTACCCTGCACATCTTCACGTTCTTATGCCGATCTGCAATACCCATAAACAGGAAAATATGAAGTGCAGTCAAACCCTCAGCAATGCTATTTTGTGAGAAAGCAGGAGGCATTTCTTTCGCACCTGACTGGGTGCCTGAACAGAAAGCTTACCCCATCTGGTAGTGCCCTCCAGCATACAGCACTCACAAACTCATTTGTGTCATCTTCTTTCCGGTCCTTGTCCAGGACACTTTTGACCGTATCAAACTTGAACGTCAGCAGTGTCTTTGAGAGGCCCTTATAGTATAGGTAAAGGGAATTATTTTCACTTCCTAGAAATAAAAACAAATACACAAGATTAGGTTCTGGTAGCAGGCACAGAAATACAGCTTCTTAGCTCTTTCATTGTTTAAGACAAGACCAGACACTTCCTCCTTGTAGTTATCATGCTTGTGGTTCCTTGGCAACTGGGAATGCTCCACAGCAAACTTTCACGATGCTTAATAACAGAACCAGGTTTTATTACACGATAACTGCAGTATGCAGCACACTTGCAAAACATACAGGATCCCATCTGTCCCCCATAACTTTCTTAGGGCAGAACAGAGCGTCTACGCTATCACATGAAACACTGCTATACCCAGCCAGCTCGGCATTACAGCTCTGAGGCAGGTAGCGCTGTCACAGTTTTGCTTGCTGTAATCAAGTACGACAGTTTGGTCTGTGGAGGTTTAAGTAAGAGAGCCTACACAGTGTGCAGGCTTTATATAGAATTCATCCCAATTTCTGCCTTGCAAGCTCTACAGAGATCAGAGTATACACAAGCTAAGGTCCTCCCTTTAGTTCTGGCACAGCTGTCCTGCTCATCCCACAGCAATCAGCCTGTCACTGCTTTCCCACCAAGACCTGTGGATTTACAGAGGTTCAACAGTCCAACTTAAGCGGTGAAAAGACAGGAACCACCAAAGGGGTAACTGCTTCAGGACGATTTAGTCTTCTAGGGAGCTGTCCACAATGAGGGCGTTAGCACTTCACCATGCAGAATGCCATACCAAGTGACAAGTATAGGACCCACTCATGTGGTCCAGGCTACTGCCCTTTCTTAGAAGGACGCATGAGGATGTGTCAGTTGATAAACTTGAAAGACCTAAGTGATACCAACAGTGGCTACATTAGCAGTTGAATTCTGGTGACAGCAAGTCTGAATAGTCATGTACGAAGAATTCATCTGAAATGGGAGAAAACCAAGTACAGACCCCCTTAGGTCAGAGCTCCTTACACCATTCCCTGGGAAGTGAAGGAAGGTGGAAGTTCAGAATAATCCTCTATTAAAAAGTCCATGCAGCTATGTAGCACAACTGCTGGTGTGCTTTGCAACTGGAGAGGCACCAGGTCTGAGGAGTCCCATCAGCATTTGTCAGGATGGCTGCTCTACTCACCACAGGCGATGTAGTCTCCATTGGATGCGAGCCCTACGAAATTCTTCTCGTTGATGTGACCCTTGAAGGAGCGCAAGCAGTGAGGCTTCCCTACATTCCACAGCTTCAGCTGACTGTCTGTGGACCTGAAAACAATACCTAAAAGTTACCCTGCTGCCATACGGCAGGTACTCCTCGCTTGCAACCCTGCTCCTTAACACCCTACTTGCAGTGTAAATGTAGGAAGTCTTAGTGCACTCCAGGAGATTTATCCCACTTTCAATCATTTACAGGAAAGGTATCACATTATTTTAGAAGCCTGTCAAAACACATTACACATTTGAATAAAAAACTTCCGCCAAGTATTACTCTTCCTTTCTCCTATCAATTAGAGAGTCCTCCACTGAACTGTACAGCCTTTGAGTCATCACTGCCTCCTCCAGATCCTCACAGATCCAGGACACATTGATTTTTTTTTTTTTTTTTTAAAAACTTCTACGGCATGTACAAAATCTGTTCCCTACTCTGTGCCGGCTACGACTCTCATTCATGCCTTTACGGGACTCGGGTAGGAAACAGCCTCCTCCCTCTCCAGCTGCCCTGAAAGCATGTTCTCCTCCTCCTGCCCAATACCAAGCAGCAGCATATAAAAACCTATGGGGGCTCAGAGTTGCTATTAGCATTAAATTGATGTGGTTCTCATGTGTAATTGAGACTGCATGGATACAGATCTCAAACTTCCACTTTTTTCACCTTGGCAGCAAAGCTAAGTATTACTATTAAAAATATACAAGCTCTGTTGGGATTAAATCAAAATTGATGTTTTCCATTGTTCCCCCAGATGCAAACATACCTGCCTTCAAAATGTTTTTCTATTTACTGCGAGCAAACATTTTCCCTTTGGCAAAAGAAAGGAGGTGGAGGTAGTCTCCTCTGCCTGGCAGAGCTCAACTGAAAGAGATCTCAGGTTTCCCGGAGATACAGGATTAATTTCTTCCCCCAAACCTGAGGGACACAAGCCCCCCTCACTTCCCAAGCGTTATTCTCTAGCAAATCGCCAGGCTCTGCTATTCTGGCACTCACTGACTTACAGAAATACACTCCACAGTAGGTGAAGAAACACTGATGTGGTGGGACTGGAGCCCTGTGAAGCCACCCTTGAGGAAATGGGTAGTGCTGTTCTGATCTTAAATTTGAGATTGGGAGCAGGACCTGTCAGCCTCCTGGGTGGGAGGAAAAGGAGGTAGGTGACGCTCCCCTCTTACAAGTCACATCACCCAACCATAATGCTTTCTGAATATTAAGAGCTGAAGGGGAAAAAACCCTACCCAATATCCATCAAACAGTACCAACGATATAACAAATTAACCCTGCACCAATGTCACATTTACCTAAAAATATAGCACAAAAGAGTAGAGATGCACCTCATGCTACACTGCTAAAACCTTATCTCAGCTCTCAACGACAGCTGGAATGACAAAGGAGCGATAAGGGAACTGCAGCAAGATTTGTTAGTCATTTGTAATAATAGTACAAGGTCAGATCAGAACAAAAGGTATGAACTTTATCTGTAATACTGTGACTTAAGCAGGAGTGCTTTCCTCATCCCAGGTCTTGACCAAGGGGGGGCCCTAAAACAGAGTATTCAGCTTCTCTGCCTCATGCTTGTTCCACATCCATCCCTGCCCTACACTGCTGCTCACTCTCCCTTCCCTTCTCTTGTCCTTATCATCACAGTAGCAGCATAGCTCATAGAAAGGGCAAAAAGGTATATACTACTGCTTTTTTGGCCCACAAGTACAGGGAGGTGCCTTCTGTGCTATTAGGACAGCTACATTTTTAAAACACTGCTTTTAAAAGCTTCAGAGTAGCCTGGAAACTAAACTTTTCTTGAAGGCAGGGTAAAGCAGCAAAAGATTAATCCCCGGTCTACAAGCTGTCAGATTCTTGTGACAGCTTCTGCTATTAGCTAACCCATCAAAAAGACGTCATATATATAGGCACTTAACCTCTGTATTTTAGTAGCATACATTCTAGATCTCTTCATTAAAATAAAAACACTTAAAGTCTATTACTAATGGAATGCTTTTACTGTTAACAAATTCCCATCAAGCTCTAGCCATGTTTGCATTGCTTAGGATAAGCATGCCATAAAAGAAGTTAGTTATCTGCCACCGGACCGCAAGGAGAGGAAAAGGCCATTGATCCCGCTAGCGTCACACTGCTCTTCTGCTTTCATACCCTTTCCAAAAAAATATCATGGATGCGCTGCTGTTAAATCTGTCTCTCTGTAAATCAGCACTGCAATCAATGTGTTGTGCTAAATAACAGGCAGTTCTGAACACCCTTGAGGTCAAAACCTAACTCTACAAGGCAAAGTAAATCAATGCAATCTATAAAACAGCTTTAGCTAGAAATCTAGAGAATCTGAATATACATATAATTTTTTCTTAAAAGAAATCAGTGCTTGATTTTTGGGAATCACTACTGCTGTCTCCTCTCCTCAATTTGCAAAAGACAGACATGAAAAATAACTTACTCTCTCTGACATTTCTTTCTGTTCATGCAGAAAAAGATACATGAACCCTCCAGTTAGCCCTCTCACCCTGTTGTTGCCTGTCCAAGTCTGACAGCTCTATCAATATTCCCCCCAGGACTGTGGGATAAGCTTTCTCAGATGGTCAGCTCAAGCAGGACAGGGCCATTCTGTCCTGAAACATCCCATGGATGATGGTCCCCTTGATCATAGCTGTAAAACATTCCCAGCCTCCTCCTGCTTCTATTAAACACTTTCTTCTTACCCAGATTTGGTTCAAAGCATTAATTTAATTTTCTCTGTGTTCTAGGTATGAATTTACACCCTTATAATGTTACTGGAAATAGGAAGAGAGGAGCTGATTAAATATGAACAGTACCAGAAGCCACCAGGGAATCTTCCATCACACAGCTCAGCGTAACTCACTAGCAGCCTGAATACACCTTAAAATGCTCTGCTTTGGCTCCAGGCTTCTAGAGCAAAATGTGTGAAAACACAGGGCAGAACCAAGCTGGATAACCATTGGCTTGGTACAAGGCAGCAGGCATAATTTCTGGGACTAGATCTACCCCTGTGATCCATCCCTGCTGCCCTTGAGTGTTATACACGAGCGTGTCGAGATCAAAGCTTCCCCTGCAGCCCCCCAAGGTTGCTTGCATTTTGCCCACTGTGTAAGAGGGGCTCACCTCTGGTTTATTTAACAGGCTTGTAGCCAGTCATTCAAACCTTTCACTATGTGATCTGACAGACACGCTCATTCCCACGTGATTGAAAACCTACCTAGAACTGAGGCAGCTACATCTGGCTTTGGGGGAGACACATCTGGCCATGTAACTAAACAGAAGCTGTAGAATATTACTCTTCAGGGCCTCCATAGCAGACCTTATGGTCTACCCTGGCTGAAAAGCTGCTCACCATTAGGACCACAAAACACAACTTCTCCTTGTCTACTTTCTAACCCAAGTATAATCCTAAAAAGGGCCTTCAAAGAGCAGATTAATAAATTACCAGGGAACAGATCAGTCAGTCCTACTTGAGTCACTTTCAGGCTGTGGCTAAACCTCCTCTTCAAACATAGCAGCACCATTTAATCACTTCTGTTGCTCATCAGCTGTGTTTTACCACAGATTACTATCCTCAGGGCTCTGCCAGCAGCCTTCTCTACATCAGAGTTCTGGTCAGGAGCATCCTCAGCACACACAGCACTTTGTAAAGGGAGAGTCCACCTGCAGCTTCCCAAAGTCAGGGCTTATGGTCAGGAGCTGCATCTAGTTGTCTTTGTATTCCTCTTAAGCTTTTTAGCTCCACAAGACAGCAGAGCCAAGTAACACCAGGAATGAATTTCTATTTTTGTCTTAGAAAAAAGCAATGATCTGCTTCCCTAAAGCACAGCAGCTAGTGTGCGCACCCACCCACACAGGTGAACTTGCACGATGACCCTGAAGAGTGCTGGAAAGCAAGGGCTACAAAGTTTTTAGCCTACATAAAAGGCAATACTTACGCCGAGACAATTTCTTCCCCGCTCACAAATTTTGCGTAGGAGACTGCCTTGCGATGCCCTTTGAACACCATGATGGGCTGCTTAGTGTTGCGAAGATCGTAGTAGTGAACACAGTGATCTGGAGATGAGAAAGAAGAGCAGCAAAATTTAATCAGATGGGAAGTATGCACAGGACCTCTAAAAGTCAGCTCACAAAAGTCCTGCCTGCAGCTTCCACATCTCACTTGAAGTCTCATCTAGGATAAACTGTCTGCACTATAGCAAAGGAGTGTTTAAGCAGGCTTGTTAAAACAGCCCCAAAATTCAGTCTGTAAAGGTCTAAGCAGCCTTTCAAAGAGTCAGTGAGGGGAAAAGGTGCATTCACATGTGTGTGCTCATACATGTGTCCTTCTCAAACTCCACTTGGCCCATGTGCAAGCCAGCAGCAAAAAGGACTCTCGTCTCTCCTGCCTGCCTTCTTGGCTCCCTGCCCAGCCACTCTAATTGCCATTTCTAATTCCCTGCACCCCCTTCTCCTTCCTCAATCTGTCCCCTCTTGGAAAACTGTTGAAGAACCCTAGGCTAAAAACCTCAGTCTGTTTGCTACTTAAATGGGATCATGGAAAATAGGGATTACATTTCTCATGCTTACCCTAAATGGGTAACCTCCATGCTTTTGTTTTTTGCTTCTCTCCTTTGATTTTATTACCAACTGAGAGAATTAGCATTTCTCCTAATGAGAGAACAGACTAAATTCCAGTTCTTCTTAAGATTTAATTCACAGCTGTGCTGCAGTGCCACAACCACATAAAA
The DNA here is from genome assembly GCF_035582795.1 of Mycteria americana. Lineage (NCBI taxonomy): Eukaryota > Metazoa > Chordata > Aves > Ciconiiformes > Ciconiidae > Mycteria > Mycteria americana. Next base: position 38,125,801 of record NC_134371.1, read on the forward strand.
GGGATCGCAACAGAATTAACAATACATATTATTTTCTGCACAACTAAGTGTCAATTCCCCAGAAAACAGAAAAATAAGAATAGAAAACCCCACAAGACCCAAGTCCCAAACACCCCCAGCGCTCTTTCCAGCTCAACAAGCTTAATAAGCTTCTCCCTGCCCAACTTTCAGCCTTTAATGTTGAACTTCATTTAATTATCCCTTGCTATTCTGGAAGCACAGGGAGGGAAGGCCACACATGCAAGGAAACCAAGCCGGATGCCCTTCTCACCAAGGAACTTGCAATACCCAGATGTCAGCTGAAAACTGCTCTGACCCTCCTCCCACTGAAATAACACCCCACCAATGGAAGTTTATCACAAAGATTACATGGAAATGAATTTAAATGCCAATAGCTATGGTTATTTTTGTACTTGCACAGTGTTTCAAAGCAGGGCTCTCAGTCATACAAACAACACCCAGCTGTCTCAAAATCCCATGTGGTTTGAGAGATAACTGGATTTACATCTATCAGGCTACAGCAACTGCTGTCAGACTGGCAAGGGTAGCTTCTCGCTCATATGAACAGGGTAATTGGTGGCCATAGCAGGACGGGGCAGCTGTGTCAAACACCTCCAGTAAAATGAGGTAAGCAGGCAAGTCGCCTTCCCCTTTAAGTGCTTCCAGTATCTTGCTCTCCGCATAAGATGATGGGTTCAGAGACTTCTCTGGTAAGAGGTTTCTGGCTCTCTCCCTCCTTGCCGTGTAAAAGCAGATGGTCCAAGCAGCCACACCAAGTTTTCTCCACCACTTACACCAAACTGTCAAATTACCTAGTTGTGTTGAAACCCAGAAGCTATTGTGCCCATTACTGCTAGCACTGAAACACTGGGAAGTGCCATACCCCCAAGTGCTCTTTCAAACGCTCCTGTTTCTTCTAGCTCCGAAATATTTACCCTCCAAACAGCTGACACTATTGACCAAAATCCCAGAGTGTTGCTACCATTTGAGCATTTTAATTAGCTTTAGAACAAGATGATGTTGCAACAGGCTTATTCAATAAAGAAGTTAATTTTCAAAAGGACTTTGAATTAAGCATTAACAGTCCTTTAACAAGATTTGGGCATCCTGCTCCCTTCCACCTGCTTGAAAGCTTGAGCCAAAAAATTCCACAGTTTCTCATCTGGCTAGTGTACCTGCTACAGGAGCTATGAAACAGTTAACTGGCAATTGTTATTTTAATGAGCAGAATGATTCTAGCAGGGCTTTCTATTAGGAGCTAGTTAGTGGATAAGCCTTTTGAGCCTATTTTTGATCACAGTTTCAACCTCCTCTCCAGCTGGCCTGTCATTAGGATACCTTTTGAGCACCAGATTTCATCCTTCAGAGGGTGGCAGGGAAAGGGGTGCCTGTGGATGCCTGCATGAGAGCAGCTGGAGCAATGCAGAGAGGAAAGAGCTAGAGAAGGAAAGACAAGTCCATTTGCAGAGCAGAGACACAAAGTTGCATTCACCTTCTAAATATCACAATAAACAGCCCGAAGCCTGCCGGCATCCGTCCCCAGTACCGCATGTGCCTCTTGGCATCAGCAGGGCAATCAATCACTGTCTGCTCTGATCACCACAAGTCCGAGGGAATGGGCAAGGCCAGTGGGTTCTAAAATTAGCCACTTAATTATTAATTGATTATTTCAGCAGCCGAAGTGTTTGTGCCCAATTGAGTTTTTTTTTAAATTCAATTGAAGCAGCTATTTTTAAGTAGATATATGAAGACAAATGCTCACTACATTCATTAAAATCAGAACAGGTGGTCATGTTTTACAATTAAAGAGATACTCTCTCTTGTAGGCCATATGGACTTTCTGAAAACATGATAAAAATGCCATCTGCTGAGGAAGCAGAGAGCCCAAAAGTGAAGCTAAATGAGAAAAATACAACTCCCAGGTACCCTGGCAGCAGCCTCGCCTGGTGGAGTTTGATGAGCTGAAATTGTCTGCAATCGGCAGCATCCTCGGCACATCAGCAGGTCTGAGGAGAGGTGCTCTGGAAAGCTCAGAAAACAAATTAATCCTAAGAGCAAGCCGAAGGTAAGGAAAATAGAGTGGGCATTGAGGGGAATCAAACACTTCCCCGAACTCTGCAAGAACCCATAAGCTCAGCCAGCATCCCACTGCTGGCTCGGGCCCTTGGCATCCCCGGAAGACCACAGAGCATACTCTGCCACTAACCAGTGGCACACAGGGGTATTTGCTTCTTGTTTTGCTCCCCAGATATGAGTATTAAAATCATCATTTGGCAATTTTTTTTCAGATCTACAGTTTCCACCCCAACCAGAAAACTCACTTAGAACAATTTCAACTTGGAAATGACATTTCCACAGTTAAAAGCCTCATCCCTAACCCTTCGGCAGCAACAGCTCACTGCTTTACTTTTTCTTCTGCATTCAGGCTTAATTGAAATATATGAGATAATGGGAAAGAACCATTATGGTTCTTATGGTATATATACCATAACGAATTAAACACTCTGAAGCAATTCTTGTCTAGTTCAATGTCACTGCAGAAGCTGAGCATGACAGTTCTGCTGCTGTGCCTTCTGAATTCAAATGTTTGCTGGCAGCCCATATTTTATTATATATATTATTTTTGTTAAGTGATCACAGAAGGCAGAGAAAGGGCAGTTAAGCTCTGCCACTGCTTCTTAGAGGTCTCCGTCCACAAGTCTGAGGTTTTAAATAGTGCTTTTCCAGAATGCTCAAGAACTGCTTACTTCCCTTAAGATGCCACCGCTTTCACCTTTGAGCCATCTAGTGACAACTAATCAAGAATGCAGACTTTTCCAAACTTCCGAAAGATCTCACCACCTCTTCAGGAAATATAACCCGCATCAGCAAAGGATGGCATCCGTCGTTGTTCAGCAGCTCAAATTCACAAGACTCCAGCTGGCAGGAGCAGGGCAAAAGGGAAGGATGGTTTTGTGATGTACGAGGTAAAGTGATCAGCACCTTCTCAATCTCAGTCCTCAGACCCAGCTTGGTTGCGAGGATAGGGACACAGCGAACAAACTGATGATGTGGTTACATGATCTTAGGAAACCAGGTTAAAAACTTTAAAAAAAAAAAAGACCTGGGAATTGCTAATGGAGCCAGCAGCATCTTAGGTAATTTCAGAGCTGTTCAGAAAGACGGAATTGCTCTTGGATTTTTAGTTGTTTAAACAAAAACAAAAAAAAGGGCAAAGTCTATTTTTGCCAAAAGTGATTTTCCTTACACTTAGGTTTGTTAATAAAATTCACAAAACAGCTGTTACTAGCAGGCTTTAGGCTCACATCACCTCTTGCAAAGCTCTTAAAAATGTACTGAGAATCAGCAACTCCAGAAAGAGCAGGCAAGGGTTAGGAAAGAGCATAACACAGCAGCAGTTTATGTTTCACTGAGTGCCAGTACATCCAGGATAGCAACACACACAACCCAAAAAGCAGAGTGATTTAACTCTCCAGGTACCCAGTAATTCCCAGTAACATTCATATTCCAGGGCCTGTGCTTCACACTCACTTTCACCACGAACATTAACCAGTCTATAGCACGAGCTAAACTGCAGACCCCCCAAGGCTTTTTTTTCCCCCCGATCACTTACTCAAAGGGATATCAAGGCAAGGACAGCAATAGAAAAATTTACCTGCAATGCAACAGTTTTATATTCAATGGATGTAATGACTAGAAAGCCCCAAGAGCTGCATACAAAAGTTCTGTGGCTCTCCTCTGGAAAACTGAATTGCTGGAGAATCAATGACCATTTTTCTTATTTCAATCATTTAGAAATGTGTATTTCTCAACTGTTCAATATTTAGATTATTGATCCATTAAAAAAAGGTAATTTACTTTACTCGGATTTTTCAGTGCTTATAGACTTGACAACATAAGTGGTGCTTGCTGCTACACGTCAGATGAATGTTACAGCCAAGAAGATGCACATATTCAAAACTAAAGTTGCAGGGTGGGGAGCCAGATGTTAATTAAGTGGTCTGTTAGAAGTCCTGTTATCAAAGCACATTTTGGACTTTTTTTTTTTTTTTAAATAAAAGATCTTCAATAACAAACTTAGGGGTCAAATTCATTTCATATATTAATGCTCTGGCTACAGCCTGCAGTCCTGCATGCTTTGTGCTACAGATGTTTTACTGAAACAGAAGTGCAGGCTACAGCATAACCTTTAAGGTGTTTCTCTTGTGCTTCTTTGACCATGATCTGATTTGTTGCATCTAGTAACTCATGTCCTCAGTTGATGACTCCCTCAGCTTTGTCTGTTTTCCTCATATGAACTTCAAGCTTGGATCAAGGCTACCTGTTTTCACCAGTGAAACTCTGCACATTAGTAAGAATAAGAGCCATTTATAGTCTGAGGAGTGTATTTAAATGACTTGTTCAACAAAATTTAAACTGAGTCAGAGCAAATTTGGTGCAAGATACCTCTGCTTGCCTCCAATTAGGTTATCCTGAAGAAACCAAAAGAGCAACAAAATAAAAGGGCACAAAAAAGCCCTCGAAGTATCTTTAGTCAGAAAGAAAGATGAGAGGCATGATTTTGTGGAGTTTGATTCCATTTCTACTTTCATTGGTTAAACAATTATTTCAGAGATCCTGAAGGAAGCCCCCATTGCTCAATACATATTGAAGGGGTTAGCTGAAATCCAGTTATTTATATTTAAACATCTACATATAGAAAGTGATCTTTCCTTTCACTTGTTTCTCCTTTGTACACCAAGCATAAGCAAGATTACTTATCACACAGAGTGGCCAGAATGAAGCCTTCAAATCTACCTGGAATTGTATCTAGGCAACTTGTTTAGCAGGAAAATATAATCATATCCTTATGCCTTCAAGTGTCCAGAGCCCAGTGGTTCAAACCAAAACTTGTGTTTCAAGTGTCTCTGGGTGAAAGGAAAGAGTACATGTTGTTATTCCCTTAAGTGGCATGCCATGAAGGAGAGGGCAAGCCACCTTAATGAATTTTTGTTGAACATAGACAAACAAGCAGTGGAACAGAAATTCAGCATCAAGATGGGTTAACCAAACGTCTCTTTCATCCAGGCTTGGTGTGATTTCTTGCTATAAAAAGGAAGCTTGCATCCTCAGAGGTAAAGCCTTTGGCTAGACCAAAATTGGAAACAGAATCAGAAGGCTCACATGCAACCTCAGTTTTCACTGTTAAAAACTTTTCTTCTTCTATTTGTGAGGAGAAAGAGGAAGGAGATAAAGAGGGACAACATCCTGATTTAAAAATAAACTCAAATCAACAGTAGTACACTATACTACAGTGTACTGTATTGCAGTACACTGAAGACAGCTTGGCACATTAGATGCCTTGGTCCTTACAGAAACCTGAACAAGGGCCAGGTAAACAAGTGCTGCTCTTCCTCAAAAACCTGAAAAGACAGACAGCTGAACCCAAACCTTGAAGATGAAACACTTTAAAATAGATTTCCTTTAATTTGAGAGGAGACCTACAAAAGCCTCAGGACTCTCTTGACCTCAAAGCCATCTAACAAGCTCATACTTACGTAGAGACTAACTGAAAAGCTATTAATAAGGAAGCAGAACCTCTCCAGTGGATCTTCTACATACCTCCACACCAGGAAACAGCCTTCCTACAAAGGCAGCAATATAATCAAAGGCTGGTCCAAAGACAACTCAGAATTTAATTATGAGGAAGCCCAAACTGAAATTTAATCCTGCGCAGAGTGCAGTCTGTTTGAAATCTATTTTTGCTCAAGGGCCCTGAAAGTTGTAGAGTAACATAGGTTGGAAGGGACCTCTGGAATCCAGCCAGTCTGACTTCCCACTCAAAGAAGGGACAACTGCAAAGTTGGATTCAACTTCCAAGTTAAATAATTGTATTCAAGGGTCCTACTCAGTCAAGCTCTGAGCATTTCCAAAGACAGAGATTCTGTAAACTCTTACCTCGTCTTAGCTGCCTTGAAAAGTACTCTCATGTCAAAGGATTAGGGAGAAATTTTTTTTAATCCAAATTTGCTTAAGCTATTTGCTATTGACATAAGAAAGGAGAGGCATTAGCCTACCTCTCAGCATTACAGCATTAAAGTTTAGGCTGTGTTTTGCTGCACAAGTTTCTGGCTTCTCAGATCTTTCAGGTTTTGTCTACCTAATCCCACATGATTGGGGTGGCACGAGGCAGTGCCATACAACCTTAGTTCTCCTTTAATTTCTTTTTTTTTTTTTCTCCTTACTGGTACAAAAAGAAAATGGAGAACTGCTGAACTTTGTTGCCAAGCCTGTACTACCAAACAACAGCACTTAAGAGATCTTCATGTGACTGAGGTGGCTTTGTTCAAAAAGTTTAGAGTGGAGATTTAATCTCCCCTATGGCAGAGAGGCAGACTGGACTTTGAACATCCATATGCAGGTCTTGCTCTGGAGAGAAGACTGGGGACATAGGACAGTTGAACACTCCATCTTTGGGAATAATTCAACTCAACAAGACAGGTGAACCTTCATGCAGGGACCACAAAAAAAAAAAAAAAAAGACTATTTTCAATCTTGGGTCTCTTCCAGGGCAGAACAGAGCGTGTAGCGAAAAAAAAACGGTCTTTATTATAGCAATAGAAATGCAGGGTGGCATTTGGGCATTTGACAAAGAATGGTGGGGAAGCCTTTCAGCCAATGAAACACTATAAAGATATTTATTTCACTTGACAGAGTAATGCCAGGATGGGATATGATCAGCACAGGCTTTGGCCTATCACAAGCCATTTCAGGGAGAGAAGGCAGTGTGATAGTTTCCACTACATAAAGGAAATAGATGCTCTGGGAAGAGAAAAGGTGACAACGCATTAGGGACGGGAAACAAAGGGGACTTGAATTCAAGCAAAGCCCTGCACCAAAAATTAACACAAGAATTTTCTGAAGAAGAAATTAGATAATATCGACAGCAGTGAGCTGACATCAGTGCCCTCTTTACAAGCCATTTCCCTTACTGTAAGGAAGAGGATTAAAAAAGGGTTTGATACAGCCTGAAGCAAAGACCCTTTGACAGACGAAACTATTTGGAACATTTTGCTGAAGAATGCAGTGTGCTGTTTTCCACTTGCAGCATCACAAGTCACATGAGGAGGAAAAAGCAGAAATAAATCCATTTCACCCCAACATCTCCCTGTAGAACATTGCAGCACAGGCAAAGCTAACTGGTGTTTTTTTAATTTTTCCTGTATATACCTTCCTTTAAAATAAACAAACAACCCCCCCCCTCAAAACACTAAAACAAGAAAATTTTATCCCAACAGCCATCACTACAAGCACATTAAAATGTTTGCTGGATATAGCTCTGTATTCACAATTTTCTCTTCCAGCAGAAACTGCAAGTACTTTGTTTCTATAACTAAGACAAAATTACCCATTTGATGCATTTGCTTTTTCCTCCTCTTTTTACCTGGAGTTCCCTTTGCGGTAAAGGAACAGTTTTTCTCTGAATAGCCATTTTCTGTTGCCCTGGGGGAATCTCAGCAATCTCTTCTAGAAGCAACGCTCTGGTCCACAGCAGCAAGCTGGAACAACGACCTTATTTTGTATTTCATATGTGTGCCTGAGATGATTTGGGATGCGGTACTTCATTCACATTTGCTATTGGAGTTCTGTCTAGACAAGTGGTCTCAAACACTGTTGCACCAGACTCCCAGGGAGCTCCCGCACACCCCGTCTTCATAGGTGTCAAAAATTCAACAGTCACCCTGAACTTTGGAAAAGCATTCAACAAATATTTTCCCTGCAGGTTAAAGCCTCCCCCATGTGCTCTTCCCTTATAGCATGCTCTGAAGACTATACAAGATTAAGCAAGGTCTGTGTGATTTATTTTGCTGGTGGCAAAATCTTAAAAACACACCCACCTTTTAAGTGAGGAAGCCACAGAACCTGTGATGTTAGTGAGGAGATGAAAGGAAGTTTCTAAAGCAGAGAAAGGCACATGGGTATTTGGGGATGACAACTCAATCTCATTTTCCTACACTGCAATACAGATGATGCACAACAGCCTCCAAAAATCATATTTAGGGAATCCAATACAAATCCAGCCTCCAAAAAATCATATTTATGGAATCAACACAAATCCAGCCCAGGTTTTCATTCAAACTAAGGAAAAGCACGGCTTTAAGGAGGAGAACGCCTAACAGTGTTCTGTTTAGAAGACTGGATGATAAAGGAAGCAACATGATAAAGGTCCACTCCATGAAAACTGAATTAAAGAGAGCTGAGGTTAAACACATCTGGTAGCCTCAGTTTAATCTCTGGCAAAACCAACAGCACAATAAGCACCTCCTACCTTTCCTTCTACCAAGGAAAGACTCAGGGATGTGACAGCAGAGGGTTTCAGGTTAGCCCTTGAAATATTTTGACAGAGCTCTGCAGGGAAGACTATACACTGCTTCAGCCAGTGATTTTCATCTCTAACACCAAATATACATTTTTAAAAAATGTATATCAACACTAGCATTTCACTAAAGATCTATATCTCCCTCTGCTGAAAAGATGACGGGAACAGCAGCCTTGATGGGAACCACCAACTGGGTTTTTTACCTTTGTATTTGACAGATTCCCTGTGGCTTGAAGTTACAGATGACATTTGCCAGGTTATGGATAATAGTCTTTACACACTGGGAACATTTTTTACTGACTTGTCTAAAGCTTTTGACACAGTAGCCCATAAAACCTCCACCCTAAATAACTTGTCTCATATTAAGGAGAGAAGGAGGAGACATAAAACATTAGAGATCTTAATCAGTTGAGAAAAGGGCTCTGATGGGACAGGGAAGCAAAACAGATTTCTCTAGAACTCCTTTGAAACTTTGACCTTTATGGTTTTAAAGAACTACAGAGATTTCTCACAGGAGTAAGGGATAGCTGGGTTTTGTGCAATTCAAAGATTGCCTTCTATCAGACTGTTGGAGAAACAAAATATTCAGTAGACATAAGGAAGATTTACCAATGTTACAAAACGAATGAAGATAAGAGTAGTAACAACCTGCAGCTTTTCAGAGAATTCCTTCTTTATGTCTGAAAGAGAAAAAAGAATTATGTACTATTCAGACTCTTAATCCAACTTTTCTCCTTAACTATGTAACATGTACAACTCTATATGCACTAGTGCATGCAGGCCAATGTCCAAAATGAATTTTAAGACACCTAGAACATGTGAAGAACAGTCATTTTATAGTAAAAGGTGCTTCAACCCATGCTGTCTAAATGGACTACATCTCTAAAGATCTGAAACTTCTCACATGAGCACCAGAAGCCTTATTTGTACAATGACTGTTGGGTACACCTTTTAAAGCCTAAAGTACTACATCATTCACCAAACAGATCTCTCCTGATTCAAGATACTTATTGCACACAGTATTTGTTCTTACTGCAAGCCCATGTCAGCTCTGGTTCTTGAATGACTCAAAATTGCGCAGGTCATGGAGCTGTGATGGAGGGAAAGGGCAGCACAGCCAGACTCCCAGGGACCACAGGCTCCAAGATGTCAAGATCATGTAGATAAGGGCTTAAGACATTAAGAAAGGTAGATAAGAAAAGGAACATCCTCTCCAAGATTTTAGGACTACGTTTATGAAGCAACAGATTTAAGGTTTTTGTCATATCAGCAAGCATCATACAAAAAGAACCAAACAGGCTTCAGAGCAGTGAAACGATCTCTAGGAAAAGGGCAGGCTGCTGCCATATACATTACAATATGCAGCTGAGGACCAAGTTTGTGAAATTATCAGTCAAACCCGATTTTGGCCCAGAACTACATTTTGCTTCACTAGCCTGAGGAGATATAAGCCTTCTTTTACTAGGTTCTGGAGACAGTGATCTGATTCATCCCCTAAACTGCCCTCAAAGCAGACTCCACTGGAAGAGATGATGGATATTAAATACAGCATCACAATCACTAATATTCAAGCTTAGATAAAGAATGCTTTATTAGTTAAAGAATACTTAAACCAAAACCCCAAAGGTATGTGTTGGGATTATGCAGACAAGGAAATAAGCATGGGAAAATACAGAATGATACACAAGTACGCAATGTAGAAAAGAGGCAAAGTGCACATTAGCTAGGCAATGAAATAAGTGATGTGAAAGGGAACTAGATTTGCACACACATCTACAGTCTTACTTTTTATCTTCTTGAGATTCAAATGGCTAAGAGGGCATCTTTAGATTAATTCCTCTCAACCTAGCCCAACTGTTCAAAAATTCTCCTCTTAAAAAACATATACAATGCTTGGATGCTTAGATACTATCAAACAAAGCCTTTGAGATGAGAGCCCATGCTGCATTTGCAGGTTATAGATTTTCCTATGCAATGTGACAATCTTCACCAGTTTGTATGGAAAACGTAGTGTATGTTATAAAAGTCTAAATGTGCACAGTACCCAAATAAAAGGCTGGAATGGTTAATCTACGCAGCAGTCTGAACAGGAGAAAACACAGGAAGCCATTACAGACAATGTTATTCCAATGAGTAATTCCTTTAAATGAGCTACCAGAAAAACTGCAGCTTTGGAAACCGCCAAGGCTGGAAAGGATTGAACTCTAAGGCATACAGCAACAGCTAGTAACAAGAGTAATTTGGCATCCTGAGGAAAAGATGAATCTTGGAGTTGTCTACTCTGTTCCTGAATTTCAAGGCTCATTTCAATTTTAATTTGAATTTTGTAACATTGACTAAATGACTTCTACACCAGTCGGAAGACAAAATGTTCAGGAAAAGAATATTTAAGCAAACAATTAGCACACTCATTTCTGCTAATAACAGATTTATCTTTTTCTCCAGAGAATCAAATGGAGCTTCTCAAGTTCATTTTATTCATTCACTTGTTAGTGAAGTGTGACGACCTCTGGGATAAAGTTTGGAAACTCCTAATAGGTCTTTATATTGTTACTCACTATTCATTGCAAATGCTTTATCCAACACAAGTCAGAGACTACTTTTTCTGTGCAAGTAAAAAAGTTACATAAGCTTTTAAACTCTGAAGCTTATGTGAAATTTGCATGTACAACATGTCCTGCACACCTATAAGTGCTTTGTGTGTCCTTTCATGATTTCCTAGGAAGCAGCAGCAGCAAGGCAGGACAACACTGTGCAGTGCCTGGCTGACCTGGTAGCATCTCCAATGTGCAGATATAGGCAAGTCAGCTTAACTGCAAACATCGTAGGCTTAAATAACATGGCATAGCTGCAGTTCTCCTGCTTGTCAGTCCTGAGCAGAAGCAGAATGTGATCTACCTGCCAGTGCCAGAAAGATTGTCTTCACCAGAACAGCAGAAGGTATGGCTTGATACTTCACTTTCAGTTACATCCCAGCATCCAAGAAAAGGGATAACTTTTAATTCAAACCTTCAAGATGGTGTTCTAACCTAAACAAATCCCACTAAGCTCAGTGCTTCCCCCCAATAAGTAGTCAGGACAGAAATATGATCACAACCACATTGGCCAAAAATACAGATTCCTCCAAATGACCCTCAACTGATTGAAGTGCTGTAGATGCTTTCAAAGGTTACAAACGAAACCTCTGCAATGAATTCTGGAATGAGTTTAAGTTATAAGGTGACAAGTGTGCACTTCCAAAACATGGACCTCGTCCCCTACTTCCCCTGCCAACAGCCTCAGAGATCATGGACTAGAGGAAGATTATTGAATACCCACAAAAAAGAAAAGACACTCTGCAGGTAAAGTCCAATAAAAGTAACGGGCAAGCCCTGGACTGCTGCATGCCATACCGCTTTCATAAAGGCTGAATTTTGAGTACTGCTGTGAACTTTTCCCCAGGCTTGAAACAAATGCCTAACCTTTGACTGTGCCTTTGAATACAGCACTCAATTCATACGCTAAAGGTAATCTTGTAGCTTAAGCCCAAAGAAGCTGCCTAACTCCACCCTAAACATGTCATATATTTGCACAAATAGATTCTTTCTGAGTCACTGCAGGCTTTCAATGAAGCAGAGTACTTACCCATGAGAATCTATTAAGGTAAGACCTTGCTTTTGCTGGAAAACAATTCTCTTCCAAAAAGGCACACCGCCTTCTTGGTCATTAATATCACATCATTCTTCCGAGCTGAGTGACAAGGCAGGCAAGTCACCCAGATCTGAGGCAGCATGAAAGGCTAGCTCTACAGAGAAATGTCTGGAAAAGAGAAATCACTGCTCCAGTTACTGCAGCAGAAAAATCAATATTTCACTGGACAAGGATGGTCTCCAAAGTTGTCTCGCTTGGACACCAGGTATATTAGCAAAATTGAACGATGCTGATAAAGAAGCCACAGGTGACCTTGAACTGTAAGTGTACCAGGGCGATGTGGAGATCTTAAGGTGTGGGTAAATAGTTGCAAATGAAAACAAAGCTGTTGACATAGCAACAGGAGTCCTTCAGCATGCTAGATGCTGTGGAACAGTATCATTAGTTTTGTGGACATTCAACAATGAAAGAAAGGCGGCAGCTTTCAAAGCCAGAGTACAATGCCATTCTGTAATGCTGAAGATGGTGCACATGGCAGACCTTTGAAAAGTATGCAAAACCTGCTGGGGAAGGGCAAAACCATCTTTGAAGGAAAAGCACTTTCTTGGGCAGCACTCTTGCTCAGCATCACTGTACAAGCAGGGAAGGGAATAAGGAGAAGAGACAGAGCGGGCAAGAAAGGGGAGAAACCTCAGGACTGGGAGACCTCATGTTCAGTGAGGATTTGCCCCTCAGTAGCTAATGCTGATCTCAATTCAGGCTGCCAAAAGCCTGTCTGGGGCCAGCACTGGTGCTCTATGACCAGGGCATGAGCTGATCCAGAAAAAAGGCAATTCAGTTTTAGCCACACAATTGCCAGTATGAAGGAAAAGATGAAAAAGCAAAATTGGAAATGTTTAGGAGGGAGTATGGTATCCCCAGTGCAGGTAGTCTCAAACTCTGAGGCTATAAGTAGTAAAACCAACAAATCAGCACTGCCCCGCGTTTTCCCTGCCCTGATCACTTTATCTGAACCCACGCTGTCAAGAGTTTCTGACAATGCAGTGAAGCAGTTTGGAGACCTGATCAAGGTTAAAACTAACCCAGCAAAACCTTAAGCTCTGACCATGTTGCAGCTGTTCTGTTGCTCTCCTCCGTCCATCTGTATTTGTCCACTGCTTCCACTTAGTTTGTGAAGCTCCTGAAGAGCTGGTAGTCTGTCCTGCATCTCTGCAGCCCTGAGGAATCCCTCTCATCCCCTAATCCAACCTGCTAGATTTGTGGGTCCTACAGGGAAAAAATATAGCATGCGAGAGAATGACGCATCTAGTGTAAGAACTCAGGAATATGAAGCTTTGATGACATGATCTCTGCATAATATATGGAAAATAAAAGGTCAGTGGTAGCTGCTGACAGTATTACAGCATGCTGGGAATAAAGCATTGCTATCAATAGCTACACTTAGATCACTAGAGTTAGCGGACAGTCTGATCTCACCCAGACTGCACAACTTGGACATTCAAGCTGCAACCTGCATGCATTTTCAGCTTTTTTTTTTTTTTTAAAGCAGGGAAATGGTACAGCTAGAAAATATATAGGTTGAGGGCATCAGTGCTCTTGCTGAGGCAGAACAATAACTTCAGTCATGATTTATATAGCTAATTTCAGGACAAACCCCCTATCTATTTTTAAAAAGAGGAAAAGACCACAAAATTACCTGATTTTGTATTTGGCAGTGATTACAGTTTATACTGCCCACTGTTTCAACTCAGTAAGCATGCAAATAGAATATTTTATTAAAGTAACAGACAAAAGAGATCTTTTCTTCTTTATGTGCCCTCTCCACTGCAACAGATTTTATCAGCCTGCAGCCAGACGCGCTAGCTTCCCTCTCACCTGAAGTGCCTGTCTGGTTTTAAGAGAATTATTTCTCAAACCAAATACCCATTCCTCTCTTGTATAGGCTCTATTTCCAGTTTATTGCTCATTTGTTCTGTTTTAAGATACCAAAATGATCTTTTGGTCATCTAAAAGCTTTCAGAGTGAAGAGCCCAGGAAAGAAATACATATATCATCCATATTAGATGGTAATCCTGGGATTTGCTTCTATAGTGGCAACTAAAGCATGGTTTTCTATGACATCTGAAGCCAACCCAGTACTCTCTACTAAAGGAAAGTGCTCCACAGAGATACACAATCTAACAACACTTTTGACCACAGCTACATCTAAAAGTGTCACGAGAACTCCTTCTATGATCAGTACTCATGTTTACCAACAGGTATACTGAAGCACAGAGGGTTTGACCAAGAAATCCACATAAATCCCAACTCCAACCCGCATCATGTCCTTTTCAGGACGCATCGTTCAAGGCAGTCACTTCATGTTCTCCTGCTGCTGCCAGTGATGGGCAGGGACCTGCAGAGGAATTCGGCACAAGGGGGAAAGGGATGTTATCCATGAAGGAGAAGCAGTACGATACTAACAGCAGTAAGCAGTCTAGCAGAGTCACCATAGTCTCATCAGGGAGAAAAAAATCACAGCCAAAGCTGCTGGAGCAATAACCCCCATTTCACTGACTGTGCCACAGGGTTTCCAGCCTGGCCTTGCTTCAAAATCCATCACCACAGTCCTTCAGTTCACTTTTTATTTGACAATACAGCATGCAAACTGGGCGCAGGCGGAAATGCTTTTTTAAAACCAAGATCTCTGGTTCAGGATTACTTACAGAGCCCTGAAGCTGTGGGTACGTGACTGTGGCTACCTACACTGCAGTATGGATGAGGGACCCAGCTGAAGGTCAAGCTGCCATCACCCTCAGCACTGGACATACAGAAGTGACCCCACCCCAAAGAGCCCCTGGTTTGAGGACTGGAGGTCCTCAGCAGATAAAGGCACACAGGGAACAAAAGGGCAATGAGAACACTTTAACAGGCTGCTGCATCAGCTCACAATTCATGCCACATGTTGGTAGATCTCTGTTGGACTTAAGCATCTTCCTTCCTATTTTTCTGTAAAAGGGAGTTCTTCTAAAATTGAAGAAAGTGAGAGAAAGCATTAAGCTACCTCTGAATATTTTAGCCATGTACAATATTAGCATCACTGGCAGAAGCCAGCCAACAGTCAAGATTTTACTAACAAATGAGAAGGGATACATAAACTGGAGATGGGTAGAAAGGACCTTAAGATAGCCATTCTATTTCTGTGGAAAATGTAAAGGAGGAACCAGCACAGAGATTCAAAAAGATGCCGATCTAGTTGAAGCATCTGATTAGGAAAACGCACTTCAACGAGGCATTTCTAAAAGATGGAGGCAAATGGGCAAGATGCATTTGTCAAGGGCAGAGGAAAATGTTTCATTAAGCAAGGCATGAAAGAACAAGACCTTATGAAAAGGGGTTTCAGCTGTATGGATGGTTCAGAAAGACCCTCAAGAGAAAATAAAAACAAGAAATGAAATTGAAAAAAAATTAATAATTTCAAAATATTAACGCTGAAAAAATTTAGACTTGCAGTCAAAATTGCAGTGCTAAAGCAAGGCATGCTAGCTTGCAAGCTATTCTGCATACAGAGAAGGGGGAACTGAAACATGTATGTCTAGTAATTTAATAATGGTATATTAAATCAATTTACTTCCTCCTTTTATATCTCAAATATTAAGTACCAATACTTCCCCCCCACCACCATTTCATCAACTGCTTGTCTCCAAGTCTTAAACTATAAATATATATATGCACATATATAGCATTAAGTTCCATCATATCAAATAAAACAAGAGAGTATATACGGGAGCAGCACTTCTGCCTAAATACTGTACAAAACAGTGTTGGACATGCAATGCTAAGAAGTATTGGCTCTTTTACCATTGACTAAGTCACTGAGTAAGTAATTGAAACCATTTTCAAAACTGAAAATCCTCTGAGCATGTGAACAAGCCAAGGCAGAGCTAGGACAGCTTTCTGAAATTGCTCACTACACTGGTCACTGAATTAGTGTTCAATGTTTTGCATCGCTCATCTTTATTCCTACTGGGGGGCAAACAGGAATGGCCAAGTCAGTGTGCCCAATCCACCCTTTTTTTTTTTTTTTTTTACTACTACTCAAGGAAACCAGCTTTGACTCTTCCTTTGTCAATTTTATAGCCCATGTGACAAATCACACTATTTACAAGTTAGATTGTTTTTTCCATAGACTAAATGAAATTAGTAAACAAGACCTGCAGAAACTGATGGAGGAGAAAAACTTTTGTCTCCATCATAACACATGAAACAGGACTGTTTGACTATATGGAGTAGGAGTACAAAAGTAGACGCTAACTCATATCTTTGCTCTGATTTCTTTTAGGAGTTCAGAAATAACATCTTTCAAGACCCCAGTATTTCTTTTAATTTCATATGCCATTTTTTCACATGTATTTATGGCTGAAAGATCAATTAGAATTCCTTTGTGGGAAGTCATTCCCATCAGTTCAATTACTCCATGTAATTGTTTCAGCAATCATAGTTAAATACCCATTTTAATTTTTATTTAGAGACTCAATTACCAAGCAAGCAGATGTAAACACTTTTAAAACTTCATCTTGTCTCCCTCCTACGCCTTCTTCCCCAGTACAAATACCATTTTACCCCTCAGCATTCTCTAAATCATAAAAATGCACATGTAGTAATTTAAAACCTCCATATAACTCCTAGTGCTTGCTAATGCTTCTTTCCCAAACACACTTGTTGAAGATGAGCCCATCGCAGTTTGTTAGACGTGAATATGGGGAGAGAAACACTCCTATCTGCTTCCATCCCACGTGCCCTACAGCTCCGAAAGCTTTCATAGATTTATCTGTGCCTTATTCCCCGCTCTGCCTTTCAGGTGGAAAGGAATCCCAGTTACTGATTTATCAGGAAGAATTCTGTTTCGTGGTGCTTTTACGTATCTATTTTAATCAGCAGCTGATCCATTCGGAGCTGGTGCACTCATCTTTCCCTAGAGCCTTTCACAGATAGCCCCTTTCATTCAAATGCTGCCAGTAGGTATTGTAATTCAATTCTATTCTTGCATGTAATTCACTAAACTTCAGTGAGATGCCTGTCAAACAAGTCAATATTTTACACTTCAACTTGAATCCATTTTTTGTAGTGTATCAAAATGCAAATTTAGTTTTTCCTCCTTAGAGTCACAATAAGTAGAACCAGCCTGGAAATGGGAACACCTAAATGAAATGGCAAACCAGTGGTTGCAAGAATGATCAACTTATCTCCTGAAGTCCAGAGATAGCAAGTGTTGTCAGAACACCTAGTTACAAGTGCATTAAAACTCCCCGAGGAGAGAGAAAATGCAGAGTTCGTTAAACATTTATAGGTACCTCTGAGTTTCAGTTCCTGCATGCATAGCACGATACAGTTTCCTCCCAAAGTGACACCTGCTCTGCTCTCAAATCTTTGCATTATCACCAAGAACTATTTAACCAACGTGAATAAAAGGCTTATCATGCCTTCCCCATTGACTAAGTCAAAACAACCCCCAAAAAACCGAAAAACCCCATTAACAGCAATGCTTTGCTCAACCTAGGAAAGCACGAGCCCACCCACAGGGATTGTAGTTGCAGCTATGCGAAACATGCAGAGCCACTGTTTTACAGCACGCCTCAGGTAAAACCAGTTAAAATTGCCAGTATGGCTTTACAGTATTTACAGAGCAATGCTATAAATCAGAAAGAACAACTATCACCATGTTAACACATTAACTTTGCTATGAGACTCTCAAAGCTGAGCTTTGCCTGGTTGCCTTAGTGATCTCAATAAACACACTAGATGACTTGCTTTCATGAGCTTTTATCTCTGATAGAGGCACCCAAATTAAAAAGTCAGGCTGCAGGATGAAGTTGACACTTGGGTATCATGGTGTCTTCTGGGTGACTGCACACTTGAAAAGTCTTACTCAGAGGCATTTTAACTGCAAAGATACCTCAGTCCTGGGCACAGCAGCCAACCTCGCATCTTTGGGGGAAATAAGAAACAAAGGAAGGAAGGAACTCTTTGCCCAAACCCCCTTGTACCTACCTGCACAGCCAAAAGCTAGGTGATACCTAGAAGAGGGGCTGAATTTGACACAACACACATTAGCCTTGGCCTCGATGCTTGCTACTGAGTTGTCCAAGTTGGTAGACCACAGCTTCACTAGAGAAACAGAAAGAGAGAAATGAGTAAACAAACAACAACAAAAAAATCAACCTCATTAGAAAGGCACAAAATCTAGTTATTTCATAAATAAGATTCTGAAAAGCCTCAGTTGCCAAGATGTTAGTGATTGTAAAGGGTCAGTTGCTGCTGATGGTTGGTAAGCTTGAGAACACTCTCAGGTGTGCACTGTAAATATCCTGCCCACCTCCATACACACAGGAGACAGTGAAAGTCCACATCCTGCATGGCTGAGAACATCAGAGCAGGTGACTAACCACATGTTAGAATCTCAGCATTTAAGGCTACTGGACCACAGATTCATATAACCAAGAGCAGGAAGGCTTGCATCCTTTTTGTTCCTTGTCCCTTAGTTGGGATGCAAGAACTCTATGCTCCACGGCAGAATTGCTTTGCACAGAATAAATATACTTAATTGTATGCTTGAGCACAGTGAGTGAGAACAACTTGTTTTATTCTTGAGAAACTGGCACAGACAGGAAAGAAATCAGTATGCTGGCTTCCTGCAATGATATATTTCCTCGGTACCAGGAACTCTACTGTTCTACAAGACTACCGTGTGAACATTGATTAAGCTTTGTGGTACAGAATGAGCTCTTCCCCCAAGTACTCACTTCAGCATTTCACAGGACAACCAACAGAAAACACCAGCGGCTTTTCAAAATACAGCCTTCCCCACCCTCTCCAAACACTTCATGTACCATTTTAACCTTAAAGATGAAGAGTGCCAGGTGCTCCCCATGTAGCCAACCTTACTTTTAAAAGCTACAGATGAAACACTTTGCCCTCAGTCCAGGTGAAGGGGCAGCACACTGGCATCAAGCCCCATTGATGCCTGTAAGGCAGACTTAAATAAGACTTAAATGTTCTCCCTTCGCCCTTTTCTTGATGAGTGGGTTGTGCTGTACTTGAATATCATGATCAGCATGCTGAGGCAGGAAGCAGAGCAAGCTGAAGCCAATGTTTGAACACACAGGAGCTACATGAAGTCTTAATCCCCTAAACAGCTGCCACACGCTGCCTCGGCTTCTTCAGATCTGTGGCCAATGGGTCCTCTGCTGTCTTTTTACAGAAAGCTCACTTTGGAGCAAAAATGGCAAAAGAACAAGAATCTTGTTGCTCACTGTGGCCAATAAATGAGGTAAGCAGCCTTATGGTGTGTCCCCCCACCCTCTGAGGACCCCTCTGTATCACCTCTTGGTCAGTCTTTCCCAGGAGCTTCAAAGCAGCAGCAAGGCTTCCACGTGGATTACTCTAGGATGTTTTAGATAGTCAAGGAAAAGGAGGAACACTAGCAGGTTCATTCTAGTGCACCTAGTTTTTAATAGTATGGTAAGCAATGAAAAAGCAACAAGATTGCACTATTTCTGACCATGCCTAGGAGAACTGCTTCAAGGATGAAGGAAATACATAACTGCTCAGAGCTCACTAAGGAATCATTTTAAGTACAGCACTGTGTGGGTATCTGACAGCTGCCTGGAACCATTATAAAGCAGCACACACGCACACTAGAAATACAAACAGTGATACATACTATTTTTGCATATAAGCATTATGTAAAATTCAATGAAAACAGCACCCATCCTGTTGGTTTTCAGAAATAAAATCCATTCTCATTTACCAGAGCGATAATATTCATCCTAAACATATAGCTACATTTCCAAATGAAACCAACAGCTTTGCAAGTATGGCTTAAGATGCTCTCTTCTCCCAAGTGAGACTGGATGATATATCTCCTCCATCGTGTTTTGTGCTTGGGGGCAGGGAGGGAAATGGAGCCAGGAAAGACAATTTTGCAAAGTAATAAAACATTAGCATTTTGCTTTAATGAACAGATACTAGGAGATGTATAGTCTAAGTTGCAGTGGCAGTAGAGGACATCAAGTTTATGTATGAGATGGTATAGGAAGCAAATAATACCATGATTACAAGAGGACACTGTTGGCAGACAACATTGCTTCAAATTGAGGCGTGCAGGGAGGTTACATGATCTCACAGTTCAGAGCAATGTTCTGCCCAAATCTAGTACTAAAACCACACAGGCTTGTCTTGAAGCCTTCCAACCAGGTATCAATATTTAAAGTTGCATTCAAAGCAGCCAAGTCTTTCCTTGAGACCACCTCTAATAAACAAATGGCCATCTGGTCTCAGTTTTGTAGCAAAAGCTAATTGAGGGCTCAGTTTCAACTTGGCTCCTTTTTTCATTCAAGTTTTCAGGTCGTAAGTGGAGCCATTTAATCTGGTAAAGAGTCAACCTGCGTATTCAAAGCCATCATAATATTTGTTACAACTGACAGACACAGATTAGAGTCTGCAATTTCTGTGATCTAACTGCTGTGGGATATGCTGGGCTCCAATTATATCTTAGTCAGTGCCATAAAAAAGGATATATGCAACATAACACGTAATGAAACATGACAAGTTTTACCTGGAACTGCCCATTATTTTTTAAAAAGAACTGACAGGTTAATAAAGCATAGTTCACAAGGGTAGAGTTTATTTGCTGTAGCTTTCAGCAATTTTGCTGAGGTTGAGGCAGTAATTATACAACATACAGATGTCTTGATAACACCTAGAATTGTGTTGATGAGACAAGCAACCATCTGAGATTGACTATTTCTAAAACACATGATGTCAAAGCATATGTATCTTAATTTTGCAGCTGCTGAAAGACATCTCTATGTGGCCAAATGTCTACCCCTCACCAAACAAGTAAGAAGATGCCTCCAGAACAGCTTTTTCAGTTTAAAATGTTTAGGTCTTTAAGATATTGTTTATTTGGTTGGAACTTTACACCAAATGTGTGAGTTTATAAATTAATTTTCTATGCACCAGTTCCATGTCTAAACACTGACTAAAAGAGGCAGAAGCCTGTAATGCAGTAGCTGAAGGTGTTGATGTACACAGTTGGTATACAGATAGTAAGGATATTTCATTCAGCCTGTCATTCTTGAAACTCTTATCTGGTCATGTGATTGAGAGGCTGCTGTCACTCCGAAAAAGCTGTAAACCAGGAATAGGATACTGGCACGAGAAAACTCGTTTGAACAGATTTTGAGGAATCCCTTAGAAAGGAAGGAAGCTGCTGAATTGTCCTGCTAGGCAAAAATTTTGATCCACTGCCTTGTGCAGGTCAGGAGGATGATGTAAACTGACTGGTAGCAGGCAATGACTGCAGGGTACTCCTCCTTGCATAAGACACAGCCAGATAGATATTTTGGTTGGTATTTTAACTACCAACATTTCTTGACCTTTCAAGGTATTCCCAATGGAATCCAACAACCCTACAAATCTCCAGGAAATTATCAAACTTCCTTTAGCCAGGAAAATGAGCAAAATGAAAGTTCAACCTGATATTTTAAGAACAATAAACACCTATACCTCCAGTTAAAGTTAGCAGAAGCTGATGCAGCAAAGTATCACTGAAAATGAAACCCTGAACAATCCTCTGGAAGTCCTCCTCAACAAAGCTGAGGAGCAAACTCTGATCTGCAGTTCTCAGGCTAGTTCCCTCTCTAGAAGGCCATGCTTTTTTTATGAAGGCAACTCTGCAAATCTGTATTTCACCTCTGAATTCAGGGCGCAATAAAAAAAAGTTAGCTGTAGGACTGGTACCAATGTTCTCACTTACCAAGGCAGCATGGAAATTACTTTCCTTAGATGTAATAAAACAGATGCTTGCATTTCGTTGTCTCATGGCAAGGAGGAAAGTAACATCTTGCTACAACTCAGAGCAATCAGGTGCTACTGTTCTGCTCCACCTCTCCATTTTGAGCCAGGGGATAGTGAAGGGACTACAGCTTACAGAAAGGACGTAAAACCAGGACTCTTTTCTTCAGGTGAATTTGTCAGTACTGCTTGTATCTCCTTGAGCTTCAGAGAGCTTCTAAAACAACCCCAGAGCAGAGATCAAATGCTTGATCACTCCAAAACAGGCCTCTACCCCAGTGGAGACTTAAATTCTACCCACATGGCACCACATAATATTTTGCTCTATCTCATCTGCTAACTTTACTATGGCCATTAAACTACATTCCCAATCCAGAACAAACAGGGATGCTGGGTTGAGAAGCAGCTGTAAGTCATTAGCTAAGTGCACTAGCTCCAGCCCTACCCTGGCACTTTGATCACATCATTTTGCCTTCACAGGATTAAATAATCTCTTCTCCTCCAATAGCAGAAATTCACCCTTTCCTACTTACATGAGAATCATAGCTCCTGCCATTATTATATGCATAAAAGAACTGAAATTAAGACTGTACCATTCCCCCAAGCTGCTTGTAGCACAAGTAAACACTTTAATTTTGCTCACTGCTGTCTAGTTGGTGTACACAGTCAGGTCCCTATACACAACTACCTTTGCCCCTTTAAAAGGGAAGGGCATGACAACTGTAGATAAAAGTGAGGTTTTCATACACATAGTAGTTACTTCAAATACAATAATGCTTTTATGCTCTCATTATCTACTATTAAAGTAGAAAGATCTTCCACAAATAAGCATCCTGGATTATCTTCATCTAACGAAGAGGACAATGCAGGACCCGAGGCCCAAGGATGCTGTTTCTAATTGTATCAGAATAATTTATCCCTAATAGCTCTCCATTCGTTAGCACCCCCTTTGCTGTGCCTGAGCCCTGGCAGAGACAACTGTGAAACACTGATGCTAGGATTTTTCATCTAAAAGCTCCTCCCCAATACATGCCTACCAAGCACTTTAAAAATTAGCTTCCAACTTGAAAAGACCGAGGATAGACAGGCAGATATGCAGGCAAGTGGGAAGAACTGGCAAAGCTGTCACTTTTTTGCTGGCTTGTCCTGCTCACTTGACAGGAAAACGTTATACTTGTGCTTTCCAGAGAAGTGCAGTGAGATTAGCTCCAATTGCTCTGGTCACACCAATATCTATCAGCATTCAGATTTCTTGTTAGAAAGCCCAGCGTGGCCTCACACAAGCAGAGAAGTAAAAGAGGACAGGAAGGGTACATAGAACTTGGATTTCCCACCAGACGCTGTAGCTGGCAAAATATGTATTATATCACAGAATCACAGAATCATATAGGTTGGAAAAGACCTTTAAGATCATCGAGTCCAACCGTAAACCTAACACTGCCAAGACCACCACTATACCATGTCCCTAAGCACCTCATCCAAACGTCCTTTAAATACCTCCAGGGATGGCGACTCAACCACTTCCCTGGGCAGCCTGTTCCAATGCTTGATAACCCTTTCAGTGAAGAATAATTTCCTAATAACCAGTCTAAACCTCCCCTGGCGCAACTTGAGGCCATTTCCTCTTGTCCTATCACTTGTTACGTGGGAGAAGAGACCGACCCCCACCTCTCTACAACCTCCTTTCAGGTAGTTGTAGAGAGCAATAAGGTCTCCCCTCAGCCTCCTTTTCTCCAGGCTAAACAGTCCCAGCTCCCTCAGCTGCTCCTCATAAGACTTCTGCTCCAGACCCTTCACCAGCTTCGTTGCCCTTCTCTGGACACGCTCCAGCACCTCAATGTCCTTCTTGTAGTGGGGGCCCCAAAACTGAACACAGTATTCGACGTGCGGCCTCACCAGTGCCAAGTACAGGGGCACGATCACTTCCCTAGTCCTGCTGGCCATGCTATTTTTGATACAAGCCAGGATGCCATTGGCTTTCTTGGCCGCCTGGGCACACTGCTGGCTCATATTCAGCCGGCTGTCAACCAACACCCCCAGGTCCTTCTCTGCCAGGCAGCTTTCCAGCCACTCTTCCCCAAGCCTGTAGCGTTGCATGGGGTTGCTGTGGCCCAATATGTACCCAAAGCTGTCCAGAACTCAACCAAACACTCCTGAACATGATAAGCAGAAAGACAAAAATTTAAGTTGGGCAGGTTTGAGTTAAGAGAACTCATCATAGGTGTTACCTTTTCCTCACATTTAACCCTTTCAATGTGATCACTGAAGTGGAAGGTGGACACTATAACATTAATTTGGACATTTGCTACTATTGCTGTGTATCTTAAAGACTTCCAAAATCTGTGCTTATTTCAACCACTTCCACACAGGACTCCCTTTGTCTCTAATGGGCTTGTTACATATGCAAATCACAAGCAAACCATGGTAGACGTAAAGGATAAAGTGTTCCAGCCCAGTTTTATTCACCAAAACCCCAATACACCTTTAAAAGACCTTTGTGAATTGAAATGCAAGTTATGTAGCTCTGCTGACTTTATTACAGTAATTTCTAAGTAAACACTACACTTTTAGAAACTATTACTGAAGTGAACTGTTAAAATAGAGACAGGAGCTCTGCTTGCAGCTGGCTTTGCAAAACTGGACAACTTAACATGCTAATAAATGCACGTCTACCTGGCAGATAAGCTTTTTCAAATACATAGCATGAGTGGGGAGCAATGTGATGAACAGGTTGATAATAAGGTGAATGTTCACTCCCACTGCATTTAAACACACAGAAAACACTCTTGACTTCCACTAAAAAGGGGAGGGAAGTGCATCAAGAACATTTAAAACCGACCTTAAGTATAAAATAATCATTAAAGCTGCATTTTTTAAATGGAATTACCAGCTGCATTAAGACTGCCAAATGCAGTTGAGGAACACTAATACAGCTTTCTTTTGAAACAGAATTTAAAAGCATTTTAGAGGGGGAAGCAGCTTGCAAGGTTTAATGTTTATGAAAAATTAATTTATCATTTCAAAGCAAATCATGAAGAGCTCTGTCCAGAGCTGTATCAAGCCCATATGGGAGAGGTGATCCCCACGGACTATGAAAGAAACTCTAAACCTCTTGCTGCTTAATAACCCTAATTTGATATTGTAAACATATTACAGATAAAATCTTGTTCATTAGGGATGAAGACTACTACATATCGCTCAGTGCTCTCCTTTTCTTTAGAAGTTTCCTATTTCTTCTTAGAAGAGGAACATTTTTCTACCAGGATGTTGGGAAAGGGCTTGTCTTAAGGGTTCTCTCCAAAAGCCCTTTGTCAAATGGACCGCAGAGCGTGGAAAGCCGAGTTGCTCCCAGCACGCTCATTCAGTCCACCATCTGACTCTGTTAAGCTCCGAGAAACACACTGCACATTGCGAAAGCAGTAAGCTTCTCACTGTGCACGGTCTTTAACATTCCGAGCTACAGGTAAAACAGCAGCAGGCATTTTTAACTTCTGCTTTTTCACCGACAACCTCATTTCTGAAATATAAATACATGCTGTTCTTTTGGAAGGCCCTAAGGCTTTAACTCAACAAGCTTAACTAATGTTAAAGCATTTTGCTTTGTTTAGTGTCCCGGAAAATGCTAGCTAGAGAGCATATTACCTAAAAAATGTGAACATCGCACCAAGAAATCTTAATTCAAACAAAGCCTCTCCTTCTCAGTAATATCTTGACACATTACCATGTCAACTACAATATTGAAGGCAGCTGAGGAATCAGCTACTTGAAATATCACATTTTTGTTCCTCAAAGGGAATACACAGAGTGTAAGCCTTCTGCACAGAGACTAAAAAAGACTAATACCTTTGGCATCATCAGAGCCTGAAGCCAATAGCTTTGGGTCCATCAAGTTAAAGTCAACACTCCAGCACCTTTTCTCATGCTCCTGTTTAGAGAAACAAGAAAAATATTGCAAGGTAGTGAGCTGTAATCTGATAAAACAGTAAAAGAAAAAACACATGTTGTTTGGTATAAATTGTCAAGAGAGTCCTGGACACAGAAGCTTACCGTGTTTAGCAGTTTCTCAAAAAATATCTTTTCTCCTAATCAGACCAATGCTTATAGTATGCTAGACATGCCATGAAAGCAGAACAGCAATTTTAAAAACTAAAACTGATTTTTTTTTTTTACTTGAAAGAAAAAAAATAATGATTTCAGGAAATATACATTAAAGACCTGAGTTTGCAGCACAGTTTGACTGGCTATGGTTCCACCGTGTGCTGCTTCTTATTCTAGTAGATCACAGCTGTATCTCCCAATACCCATAAGATGCCTGTTCAAAGACATTTCAAACACTTCCTCTCTGAAAGTCCAGGAAATTCTCACCTTCCTGTTGAGCTATTAAACAAAACTTCCTGTGTCTAATCCTGTGGTTTTCCACTCAAACAAATATTCTTACAAGGCTGCACACTCTCCCCCAAAACACAGAAGAGTTGTATTTGCTATGCTGGCACATCCCACATGGAAGCAAAACACCGCATTGAATGAAACATGAAATTCAGTCAAACCCTTTGTTTAAAGCCTTGCAAGATGACGACATGAAAAGCTCGCCAGGAGAAAGTCACTAAAGGATTTCTAATACATGTGAAGCAGATGTCAGTATGCATGCCTCCATGCAAATCCAAATAAAAGATTCAAAGAATCTGATAGGAAGCAAAATGAGTTTGTTTTAACATAAGCAACAACTGGTCCTCTCTAGGTTCATTATTCAGCCTCAAAGAAATGCAAAACATATTTGAGAGGAAAACAGACAAGATTTTTGTCCAGTATAATTTCTTTTTAATCGAGATATGCAAAGGATTAGTGAAAACAAGCATTATAAAATGGCCAAAACACAATGAAAAAAGTAAAAAAAGGCTTAAATAGGAATTAAAACTTATGTTGAACTGTCAAGAAGGGGGAACTGAAGGCTAGTCTGCAGTTCATTCATTATCACTGACCTGTTTCAATGCACTATGCTACCTACACAACAGCCTGCAGCACATCCAGCCTCTCCCCAAACAGACCATCTTCTCTTCCAACCTCCTTGTTCTGATCACAAGCCTCTCAGAATCCATTATATAGAAACACAACGTTCAAATTGCATGAAAAGACAAAATGCTGGAAAGTTCTTCTCAAGCAGGTCTCATTGTTGAGCTCAGCCCACTTGCATGCATACGCTGCTCTGCTGAGCGCAGGAACCCTTCCTGGTTCTGCCTACCACCCCGTTCTCCCAGCCTTGCCACTTAAGTCTGCATTTTGTTCTTCTGCTTTACAAGCACCAGAAGCAGCAATCACTGCAGGATTTTACAAAAGGCTTTTGACAAAGACTGAAGTGGAACAAGTATGGAGAGACAGGGGTTTCTAAAGAAAGGCAAGACAAACAACTTCCAACTCATTTCTCCCTATGCAGATTCCCTACCCAAAAGCAGCAGCAAGAAAACGTCAACTGCCTCATGACTGTGACAAGAAGGTATAGCTGCCTCCCTTGGAGGACTACAGCTCAATAAGGCTGTGCAGATGAGACATTTACCAAACACGAGGAGCATCCATTTCACCCTGCAGAATGCAAAAGCCTATTGCTGGACTAGAAGCAGAATCTCACATTCTGTGAGAGCATTCAATCTCACAACTGAATACTGCTCCCCCAATGTGGTCCATGGTGTGGGAAAGTGTTGCTCACTGACTGCATGTTACCTGGTAGACCTTGGATCTTTGTCCCGTGAATCCATCCCAAAGGATGACTGTGCCTTCATAGTCACTGCTGGCTAGCAGGTTCTTGTGGTAACTACTCCAGCTGATACAGCTTAAAAAGAAAAAGAGTCCTGGTCAGTCCTACATTAAATCATATCTCAACACAAAAATCACTCTTGCAATACGTCAGGCAATTAGTGTCTTTGCAAAGCATGCAGCATTTGATCAAGCCACCCCGCTGAAACACTCAGGAAAGGACAAAACCAAAACCCAACAGAAACATAACAAACCTTCCTCCACGAGCTGAAAAAAAAGCTTTATTGGCTTAAGTGACATTGCCTCCCTCAAGATGAAATGCTAGGGCTTGGGATTTTTTAAAAATGTATTCATCTCTAATACTGCAATTGTTTTGCTATTTGAATTCCACACAAATTCTCAGAGAGCTCAGGGTTTGACTTCTTAGCCTCTTGCCAAAAGCTACTACTATTATTATTACCATAAAGATAACTACTTATCTAACAGAAGCTATATATGTAAAACACATAGCTGCATGGATGGTAAATCAACCTCTCCCCTGGCAGATACATAATGTTCTACAGCTGTACCTATGTGCAAATGAAAGTTTTACTTCTGAGAAACTATTTGCAGCTTTCTGTATATAAGGAAAGATTGTCCTTCCTATCCAGAAGGAAACAGTGGTTTGTTTGCTATGGGAAGTTTAGGAGACGTTTCTGATTGAGACTTGCAATATATGTCGCATGGGTTTATATTTTAAACTGAATTAAGTGGCCATGCAAAACTAAATGACAATTCCACCAACAAACTCTGACCATCAGCAGACAAAACAAGAGCAGTGACACTGCCAAGTCACATTCATAACATTCTGGCACTATGCCTCCACTCTGACTCCCGAAAAATGTGACAGAGATAAGAAAATTTGTAATACTTGTTCACCAATTTTTGGACCATCTGGCACAAAAGCACGCCAGTTGGTATCAACTGTGATGCATGTAGCAGAAGCTGAACTGACAGACCCAATTCGTGCAGGTCAAACAGCTCTGACACAGTTAACTAGATTATGGCAGCCTTGGGGCCAAGTTTTAACCAACAATATAAACTAGAAGTCCATGATTCTGTAACTTTTTAGTACTGCTTCGGTCAGTGCAGCTACACATTGAAATATGATGTAGATACATGGCTGATTTAGGAGTATTATACCTTGGCAAATTCTTGGTTCCACTATATACATGCAGACTGTTTTCCTTAGGAATACAGCATTTACACACAGAAGGGGAAAAAAAAATTCCTTTTCCTTTTTAACATAGTTAAAGTATATAAACACTGTTAAAGCAGCACTGGTGTTCTACTCCTGAGTATGGTCAAACTTCACTTACTGGGGTGTGAGTTTCGTAACTACAGGGGGACTATGCACACCAACTACTAATCATAGCTCACTGCTATTTAGCTGCATGGAATCAACAAACTTATTTGAGGTTCTGGAGCAGCAAAATAATAGGAAGCAAGAAACTCAAGTGGTTTTTAGAACAAATCTGAAGAAATACATGAAAGGAACAACATGCTATGGATGTTTGCATCAGCAGGAAACTTCACTGAGTGATCCAAAAGACTTCCAGCTCTGACTTCCTCTGTCTGCACAAGTTAATCTGTAACTTACAGAAATGAGACAAAGTCATCCAACAGTAGCAGCTTTCTGCAAGCCTCACACCACTGCATAATGCTTGGAGAAAACCTTCAGGACACACCTTCCCCAGCAGATCACTGGGAGCTTTCTTTTGAAGGGCCAATACAGAATGATGACATAGACAACACTGTTTTCAACCTGTCAAACATTACTCCCTGTGCGCACCTCTATCTACCTATAGTCTGTTCACACACTTGCACATTTCCTTCATATAACAGCATCCCTTGGTTTTAAAACTTTGCATTCAGAAACATAAAAAGTTTTATTTACCCAATATAAGTAATTATCTTTAACCACCAGCTGCTAAGAGGATGGTTGAGGTGATACCGCTCAGGCAATGCTTTCCCTGATTTCACCTCTTCCACGATATGTCATTAATTAGAAAATGTTAGTGTTCTCAACCCTTGTAAGTACAAAGACTGTCCACAAATGTATCATCAAGGAGCTATCATTACACCAGCTCTACTACCTTCAGGTACCCACAGAAAAGCGGGTCTATGATTTACTACAAGCCTCATTCAGAGAGGCTTAAGTGGCTCCCTGAGGACCAAATGAAGCTGGCAGGCACTACCCACCAGGACTGAGGTTACGGTTGCAGCAGTCCAGAGATAACCATGTCTGACGTCTGGAGTCTTGTTTCCAGGCAGAGCAGTCAGTCACTGATGGAAGCAAAAGCAGTTCAGAGCCCTAGAGCTACAACACAGCAAGGCGCTGGGCTGGGAGCAGTCTCCAACTAATGGCAGGGGGCTAGACACTGCACTAGACATTTATCAGTTCAAACCTGTTCCCCCTGCCATCTTATCTCCAACTCAAGTCAGGGCTTCAAGCAGTTTAAGAAAAAATATAATCTGCAAGTTTAGCCATCACACAAAAGCAGGAAGAATACAGCCCCAGGCCAAATCTCAGAGAAGACAGTCTTCTATCTGGACAGCTTTGAGAGTACGTTGGGCAGCATCAGCAGGTGGAGAGGGTCCTAGAGAAAGGTAGACATGCTGGTGCCACCCTGGCTTGTTAGAGGATAGATGCTATGTGCTAGGGGAGCAAGAGATCAACATCTGACCAGCAGAAGAGAGCTGGGCACTGCAAGCTGAACTGTGAATAGGATAATCACATAACTGTATCTTGTCAAAAGAGAAATCACCACAGATGATGAAAATTACAAATTACTAAGTAGGCAGAAAAATATAAAGGACAAAGTTTAACAGTGCTGCTTGAGATGTGATAGATCTAAGGCTATTTCTTATATCAGGTTTGTAGGTAGAGGTAATATTTTAATAGGATCAATCAATATAGATGGAGAAAAAATCAAGGACTTCTGTGCCCAAAAGCAT
Organism: Mycteria americana; assembly: GCF_035582795.1. Classification (NCBI taxonomy): domain Eukaryota; kingdom Metazoa; phylum Chordata; class Aves; order Ciconiiformes; family Ciconiidae; genus Mycteria; species Mycteria americana. Next base: position 38,156,372 of record NC_134371.1, read on the forward strand.
GTCCATTAGGTCTGGCACAACAAAGATCAAGCTAAGCATTCTGTCCTACTGAAGTGTGATGGTGTTAACAAGGGGTTAACACTCACCTGGAAAGCATTTGTAGCTCAACAGAGGGGAAAACAGGAACTGACAGGTGAAAAATGTTTTGGGATTTGCAGCCACTAAGTGGTTCAATTAACACCTTTTAAGTCACACACACCATAAATCTTTCATTTTTAAGGAATATGATTAAAGGATCATAATAAGACAAAACCAATCCTGTTCAGCTCTGCCTTAATTCTCCCCTCATCACCACCCAACTCTCTTTACAAAGTCTGAAACTAGAGTTTTCTCCTTGACATTGCAATACCTGAGCTTCTTTGTAACTTAAATCCTCAAAAGTAACCTTTGTAGAGCTCAATTCAGGGTTGGATCAGGTGGAGGGGAGCTCCCTCTCCAGGTAAAGGATGCTTTTTACCAAGGGCTGACTGTCCTTTGGTTGTATTCTTTGGCATCTGCGATGACACAGACCTGAAAGAAGGTGGTCCTGGAGCTGGGACATTACGATGTTTCTCTTCCATGTGGCTTCCCTGGGACCTACAAAGGGTTGAGAAGCTACTGCCATGCTCCCCTCAAGGGAAGCACTGATCTTTCTTCCATGCCCAACACAGGCAACTTTATTGAAACTTCAAAGAAATCTACTTTTCTAGGTTCCCTTGAGATGTTATCATGGGTAACAAATTGAGTAACAGACCCAAAAATGCATGGGGGAGCAAGCTGGAGAAGGGGAAAGGAAAGCGCTAAGGTAAGACAGACTAAAAATGCAGCTTACACAGTCCTCAAACAGGTTAAGCATCGAAACCCCACAAGTACATAAAAATAACCTTTTGTAGACAACCTTTAGATGGCCTGCAGTCACACCCAGGGAGAAACTGAAATGTGGAAGCTACGAGGTATGATACAAAAAATAGCTACCTAAGGCTGAGATAATGCATAATTCAGTGCTGGATTAAAAGGAGTTGTGTGAGGCCATCTTATTTTAAATACTAGTAGCTATATTTTTTTCAGTTTTTGCTTTGTTTTTTAATCTAGAAACAGGACAACAGTTATACCCTAGAGGTTTATCTTGCCATAAGTTGTGATAGCTTTCCTTCCTAGGAGATTAGCCTGGAGAAACTCTAGTTGAAAGCTAATCACCAACCTCTGAAACACTCTCCTAACCTCAGCATCTGATCCGGACACATAGAAATCCTGACCCCGTAAAGATTTATGTGCATCCTTCATTTTATTCAAAGACACAAGCGGGCCAGCTCCGTTAGCACTGTCAGTCACAGTGATGTTTCTTTCATGAGCCAGTATTTTTATAGCTGAAATGTCTCAAATTGAGGATCAAGTTACCCAGTGTCAACCGCCCCTCTGGCAGTGAGAGTTAAACAGAGTTAAAGCTTTTAATAAGGCACAAACTGCTGTGGTCTGACCTGCTTCTGAGTGCCAAGTGCTTCAGACCCAGTCTATTACCATGAGCCAACCAATGCTCAGTAGTTTTAGGACTGAAATGTTTTTAAGGGAGTGATCTATTACTGCAAGAAACATCCACGTGAATAACAACACTAACCAAATACTTCAGACACATAAGAATTACATTACCATCATGAATGTTTTAAAAAAAACTTTTTTCTAATAAATCCAAAGAAAACCTCTAGTAGGGTTAAGAGACAAATACTTTTAAAGAAAAACTTAATCTTCTTGCAAAGTGAAGCAGTTACTCTGAAAACTGGAATTAATAAAAGTTGAAGGTACACTTCTTTATAACCTGTTTAGTGTGGAACGTTTTCTGTATTGGACATATGGGCAATCCAACACAACCAGTCATGAGGTTTTTCAGGATAGAGAGAGTTCATACCTCTCCAAATAGCAAAGACTCTACGATGAAAAACACCATACAGCAAGTTTTTGCTTAATTTAAACTTCATAGTGAGAACTGCCTGCATTTTAAAAACTGACAGCAATAGGCCCATGAACTGCTATTACGATAGAGCAATCATGCATTTGATTTATTGACACCAAAAAATGAAAACAATAAAATACTAGCAGTCTCCTAAAAAAAACCCTACTGATGCTTTGCTTTTACTGCAGTTGACTAAACAGATGCAGCTGATTTTGGAGGTTTGTGGTAACATCTATCACTGACGTACAGATGCTGCAAACACAGTGGTGAGCATGCAGAATACTAAACATGGATTTCAAAAGCATGTTTACCTAACCACACTTTCACATCACCTATTGTAGATTAACGAGGCCCAAAGCCAATTTCTTTTACCTGAACGCTAGACCTCCTTATTTTTCTCCCCCTGCAACCTATGGCAAAACAACAAATCTGCCTCTTGAATAAATCAGAGAAGAGCTGTGGCTCGCTGCTAGCCATTCATCCTCTTCTCGTCCTTTCCCATCTCCTCCTGCACGGGGGGAGCTGCAGACTGTCTGCCATAGCTAGGGACACAGCAAGTCATAATTAGCTCACAGGGTGCTGTTTATAGCTACTACACAATGCCAGGATTTGTTTCTTGTACTGAAGCTATGAATCTGTAAATGGGATTTTTATGAGGATTTATGTGTCATCTTGTGTTTTTCCTGGAAGCTTATGCCACTGTTGTTCCCGGGGGATGCGATGCACATTTACCAGAAACCCGACACACCGACTTCCTCCCCATTCTTAAAAATAGGGATGAGAAAGCTCAGCAGATGAAAAAAGAATGTATGTAAGAAGCAGGTGGGTGTAAAAAAAGGGGGTTGGAAAAGAGGAAGAAAGACTCAGCTACAGCTGGTACCAGGGCTCTGCTCCAGAAAAGCCTACAATCAATTACTGCTGGCATGAAGCTCAACCTTTCAGCAGGCACCCAGCTGGCACATGGCAGAGCAGGGCTGGGCTGATGCCAGCCCCATCCCAGGCAAGGGCTTCCCTTCCCACAGCTGCTCCAGGCCAGCAGACTTGCTCTTGGCCAGACATGAGTCCTCACAAATGCTGTCACCTGTCTGCTTTTATAAAAGTCCATCAGAGCTGCTGCTCCTCCGAAAGCTGAGTCACTCGAATAACCACTAACAATTTATGTTCCGGCATCATCACTCTGAATAAGGTTAACCAGGACCAATTTAGGGTGATCGTCCCATGACATGTCTCTGGAAAGCCAAAGTGCCTGCTGACAGACAGTTCTGGTGCCGCCCGAGGACGGAAGGGACATTATAAGCTGTGCCAGTGTCACATGCCAGCTTCAGCAGAAGAGACATGTCACCAAATCCCGTCTGTACACAGACCCCTGCATCTCTACTGGGAAGAGAGGTACCACCCATGTGCCACAGCAGAAATAGTTTGTCTTTGGTATCAGAAAGGGCACTAGCAGGTAAAGTAAGCCTCTGAAAGAAGCTGCACCTCCACCCAAATTAAGATCAAGAGCTTTAAGCCAAGGCTTTACAAAAAGCAGGCTCCACTTGTTTATTTTTTTATTATAATATGGGCATATTTGCAGCATATTGCAATATTCCATAATGAAATTACAGCCTTCATATATAACTTCTCCCTCAAGCTACACCACTTCAGAACAGAAGTTATTATGCTGCTCGACACTGTGCCAGCGAGCCCCAGCACCAGTGACTGGCAGCACAGCTAATGGATACGGCAAGGATGCATTTGACTGACAGCCTAACTTTATTTGTCAAAACCAAAAGCATCTACATGCTGAAGGAAGGCTGATATAATGTGGAAGTGCCAATGGGAGAAAAGAAATGCATTTCTTCAGAGGAATGAGAGAAACTAGGGCAAGGAAATGAAAGAAGAGGATCCTGTCCACCTCTGCTGAGGCACAGTGTCAGAGAACAATGTATTTAGCATCACCATATATATATATGCATATATAATGTATATATGCATGAAACCTGAGAAAGAAGAAATCCTAAATGCAAGCAGTATCTTGTCTGGAGCACAAAGCTGACAAGAGTAACATCACTGAAGGCATTATTGTGGCTCTCCTCACTGGCAGCTGCCAGAGAAGGGAGAACAAACAACTTCCTAATGCCTGGCAGGATCATCAGGGTAGATCCCTGTCAAATTTGAAGTAGCAAGTTTGGAAGTTGCCTCAGACAGACCAAGAAATACCAAACACACATTGCTTTTCCCCTTCTAATTAAGGCAAAAGGTATTAATCAACTGCTAGATGGTTCTCCTATTATTCTGCTCTTCTCCCCAGAATAATGAAGCTGAACAGTGTGAACTCTGCTATGACTCAGGCAAAAATGCTCAACGTTTCACAAGTCCAGCAAAACACAAGCTCCATAATCAGTATGGCTTATCAATACAAATCCCTCCCAGACTGTTTTAACCCATCTTGAAAGCCAGTCCTAGGGTCAGTTGCATTTACATCTTTTCCTTCATAAAATAGTGTTACACAATTCCTGAGAACAATCAGCATGAGTGATACAGGAGTGATTGATCTATCTTAAGAAATGTTATCAACTACAAAACTAAGTGTAACTTTTACATTATCAAGTAGGCTTGCAAACATTATTAAGCTTGTTGCACAACATTTTGTTTTCATGGAAGCTGGACTGTTATATAAATTTATTACTTACACTTTTGTGGGCGCTTTACTGTTTTTAAAATGTAGAGTACCAAATAAAACCAAATGAGTTCAACAGAGATGCTGGAGACTTGTATTATAATACTGAATTGGTTTGATTGCCTGTATTATTTACTTTTGAGCTGTAACAATTTTTGAATTAGGATTTTCAAGTTATGTTAGCCGGATTCTTTCAATTGAAGTTCTGACATGGTGGTCTATATTTCTTTGGTTTAAGTCATCTAAAAAGATAAAAAAATAGGTCGACAGTAGTGATAGCAGCACAGAAGCAAAAATCAAGCAAGGCCTTTTCCCAAGAGCTTGATATTATGAAGCCCAGCAGAACAGTACTTCAGGCAGACAAAATCCATAGGCAGAAGGTACAAATGAGGCATATTTCCTGAGGACTAGCAGCCTCTCAGCAGAATGGAAAGGATCTGGTTGATGAAGAGAAGACAGCATGAAGGAATTGGTGGCTATTGTGAAGAACTGAGCACAGAAGTTACCTTGAGACAAGCTAAGACTTTACCTGGAGCATATCTACTACTCTGCTTTTACTCTCCTTTTAACTGAGTAGGTATCCAACAGCGTTTGCAAGGAAGGCAAAAGCAGTTCACTACCCTACGTCCCTTTCTCCTCCAGATATGTGGGCCTGCTATTACCTTGGATGAGCTCGGCATACACAAGTAACAGTGCTTGTGCCACCTGATCCCACCCAGAGTTCAAAGCAAGCTTCTCCATCAGCTCCTGCTTTCCTCCTTTCCCCTCCCATTCCCACAATGGATAAAGAAAGCAAAACAGTTACTGCACACAAACAAGCAAATGGAAAAGGCCCTCCGAGTTCAAATGCAAAGTCAACACCTACCTGATTTTGGAATTACAGGTCATTTCATTCTCAGGGTAGTGAATATCCACCGCATCCTGAATGACTGTACCATACTCATAGACTTTAATCTTCTTTGTCACCCCAGCAATGGCAAAGTAGTCACAGTCTCGGTCGAACTCAATACTGAGGAACAAAAGCATAGGTTGAGAACTGTGTAACATAACACATGTACTTACCAGCAGGGTATTTTACCACCTAAACATCTTGGTATGGCAGAGCTGAGAATCACAATTTGCAGTTAGCAAATACCCTATTCAGAACACCTTGGTCAGGTCTGGCACACACACCAACAGCATGGAGTTCTTGCTCTCAGGCACCATTTTCTAATCCCCTCCAAACACACCCACAACTCCATTTACTGAAACAGACTCTTTGTGGTAGCATAATCTCCCTCCTGCAGCCAGGATCTTTGTTCAGATGCTCTAGAGGTTTTCCAGTTCAGCTACACCATCTACATTGTGCGGTACCCAAATGTCAAAGCTGACAGCTCACCCTGGAAACGGGCTTAACATTCAGCTGTATGCTCTACAATCAACGTGCTACGGGATGACTGCCCAGTGATTTCTCTGCTGCATCCCTTAGTTCCTTATATACAGCAGCTTGGTGAACTTTAAGTGTTGATGCAGAGCAAACCAGTATTTGTGGAAAAACACCTTCTAAATTCCCTGAGTAACAACAGAGGGTCGAAATATATATCATCAGTACTGTAAAAACCATGCACGCTATGACTTCCACTTAGGGTTGCTCATGGAAACTGAGGCACCTTTTTTCTTGTACTACAGGGCAAGTTTGTAATAGATATCATTGAAGTCAGAAGTAAAAGCAGTCACCTTATAACAAAGCTAAGCTGCAAATGAGAAAAGCCTGAGGTTGTACATGAAATACATCTGAGGCAAAGGCAAGCAGCAGGTTATAAACAGCTAATGTCATTGCTACCTTTGCAGCTTGGAAGGGCTTGAGAGAAAACTATCAGACTCTTAGTAACCAGGGAAGTAAGCCTGCTTCCTCGAAGGAGCTCCTGCCTGCCTGCAGCCCATGTCACTGCAGGCAGGGCACGGTGAATGTGCACATATACCTTCTTTCAGGAGCATCAGCTTCAGCGAGACAAAAAGTTTGCTACTCCTCCCAGAAAGGGCTTGGGGGGTAGCATTTGCCCCAAGTCTCCAGGTTGGTATGGTCAGTAACCAGCTCTCCTCAAATCTCTTGACTAAGCAAGCAATCTACCACTTTGGGAGGTCTCTTTTGGGGTTCTTCCACTCGGTAATTCATTTCAATCTCTGCTGTCCCTATCCCTTTTTTTAAAAGCCGCAGCACTTGTGAACCAGGCAGCAAGTCCTGAATGGCAGCAGAGAAAACTGAGTTTACACTGATCAGGTTTCACGTTCACATAGCTTGAAAAATCCTGAGAGCAGGAGTATTTAAGGTACCTTTCTACAATTAGAAAGCATTAAACCAATTACAAGAAGAGAGAGGGCTCTTTAGGCTGTCCCCATAGCTGTAACAGCTAGAGTTTTCTACCCCTCAACATAGCTGAGAAGTTGAAGGCACTGCAATGCTTTCAAGGGAAGATAAATTTAAATGCCAGAGTTTAAATCCCTGTAAAGGAGATATCATCAAGTTATTTTTAAACTAAAAAAGAGAAAGGATCATTGATATGCAGTTTGACAGTATAAAATAATTCAATGAAACAGCTTGCAGCTTGGCCTTGTAACTCAGGCACCTAAAATTCTCCAAAGCAGTGGCAGGAGATGGTCCCACTCATGACTGCTTGCTTGCTAGAGGAGAAACAAGCCAGTTGGGTCAAGCCTGCAAAATCACAAGCCTCCAAAAGGCAAAGAAAAGGAACATGCTTATGGTTGGGGAATGAAGCAAGTAAGCATGCATCTATTTAAATAAAATGGGAGAGGGAAAGAAGTCATCTAAGCAGCTAGACTGCTCTCCCCCAGCCCCAGATCTACCCTAGTCTAATCACTTTTTATACAAACAGGACAAAAGCACCATTCAGGCCTGCCTTGTCTTGTTAGCTCACCCTATTCTGTGGAAGAATTTTATAAATCGAAAGCCTCTATAATGATACAATGGATTTACTTGTACCATAATCTTAATTGAACCGCTGTCTCAGCTCCTGCTCACTGCCCTGTGGATTCAGGTAAAGTGCAACTAAACTGATGGCAGCGATTCATCTACTTGGATTCAATTTATACCCTTAGCGTTCTGCTGCTGAAGAAAAAAAAAGTTATGTATTACAATGTCTGGTAAAAAGCCAAGTTATTAGAACAGAATAGAACCTCTCACCTGGGGTGGGTTTGCTTCTCTAGCATTAATTTTTTTTTTTTTTTAAATAGAGACATGCTGTAGACGTAACAAATGAGTATTTCAATACATCTATAAAAGTTAACACACCATTAAAAAAACTGATAAAAAGCATCAACCAATGAAATTGATTGTCAGACCTGTAACCTTCAAACAGCAAAGACACTGCAGGGAGAAAACGGATGCAGAAATAAACCATCATCTGTACAGATGTTTGTTGGCTGTAAGATGTACAGATGTTTTGTTGGCTTGTGTGTTGGGCAAACCCAACACAGCAAGCCAACGCACACTTGCACCTTGGCCTCCATCGTCTATACACAGTCCTGGTAAAACAAGCGTTCTCACTTTCTGCCAGTTGGCTTTTAGTAAGCTATTTACAAAGAAAAATATGAACAATCTAAGTAGCTAATCAAGTGGATTATTATAAAACTATTCCCAATATTTGCAAAGCTCTGCTTCCCCCTGGACTAATCAGGATTAGGACAAACAGCTCACTTGCATAGCAACAGTTATTTTCATGCTTTTTCCTACAAGTCTTCTAAATGCATTTAGTATTAAGCAAGGCTTATTTGCATTTAACTAGCTCAGTGGTATTCCTGTCACTTACTGCTTGAAGTATTTGTTTCAATGTAAGCACTTGCTTATGCACAAGCTTGTCTATATGAAAATTTGCAAGAGAACTTAGTTTTATTTTGTCAAAAGACACAACAGGGCCAGCTCTGAAGAAAAACAACATTCTGGTTTGCAGGTGATACATTTCTACAGTCAAAGTGAGTTAGTCATTAGCACAATGAGCACATGCAATAGAGTAATAGGAAATACTTCATCCTTTTTGTCAAAAAGGCCATCAAGACAAGAGATAAACCAGCTAGACAACAGCACCCACTTCACATGTGGCGAGAGGCACGGAGCCACCAGCAAGCCAAAGCAGCACATAAAACGTGCGTGCAATGGCTATTAACATCCTGCTAAAATAAGAGCAATGTGTTTTGGTAGCACTGTTTTAGTAGACTTAACATGGGACTGACAATGAATGTTTTCACCATCTCAGAGGGCAGATGGAGCACCAACTGTCTCTGTGTGCTACAAACCTACCTCAGTCCTAGCATGAAGCAACATCCTCTAGAGATGGGAGACCAGTTCAGATATTTTCATTTTTTTAAGGAAGCACTGGAGGTAAGCCATATTTTAGATCATTTGAACATCCAGTAAAGTTCCCTTTTGGACTAGCAGTGGTCCTTGCTCCTCAAAGATGCGCATGTTAGAAACAATCGGCAATTGTTCCTTTTTTTTTTTTTTAACCTACTTTTAAACTCCACATTTTCTGACCAATAAAGACTAGCTGAATTTTTATAAGGAATCTTTTGGGGACACAAAAACTCCTGGATATTTGAAAAATATTTATAAATGTGCAACAGAATTTACATATAAAAATCAAATTGAAAGGAACTGATTGTTTTGTTCTAGGGAAAATAGAAGACACATCTCTAGTTCCCAAGTCACTGTTTTCTTTTTCATAAGAAGTTAATGACCAGTGTCCTATGGAAATACCACTGAGAGCTGCTAGAAAGTAGACACATTCTCAAGGGTTCTGGTTGCTCTGCTGCTTATCTTTATTCCCAGTCTGTGAGATTATAAATCAATTGCTTTATTTAATGCTAAAACCTGCGACCTTGGAGAGCACTTGTAGCTAACAAATGGAATTATGAAATAAATTGCTTCTGAAACATGTCTGGAAGCTTGGCTTGGTGTTGAGGGTAGATCAGTGGGGAAACAGTAAAGCATGAGTATTTACCAGTTCTGCCATTGTATAAAGCCTTGCTATATTCACATCCTGATGGTGCACGCAGTTGTTCTCCACACTCCAGGAGGACACACTGGAGTTAGAGAATGCATACAGATGGGCAACTAAATTGATTAAAGGAATGGAGCAGCTGCCTTACCATAAGGGCTACGAACAAGGCAACAGCAAGACTGGTGTTCAACAAATCACTCCACACTAGAACTAGGAGGCACTCACCAGAAGATTGATTTGGGACAGATGAGAGTTTCCCCCCTCCCAGTCACACTTTAAAAAACACACACACACATTCCAGGTACTTACTCCTGCAAGACATGACAGCGGCAAAGTGAACCTGACAACAGTAATCCATGAACTGGTCCATACCAGATATTAACAGAAATATAGATATACCCTTTAGTATCCCCGATGTAATTATTGTGGATGCTGGGAGGCCACAAGAAGACAACTCTACAGGCAGTGACCAGGTTCGCATGCTCTGTGGTCTTCCTGCAGGGATAGCATGGGGCTAGGTGCCCTTCAAACTGACCCCTGGGGCAGCTCACACTGTACTCGAAATTGCAGTTTGAAATGCCTCGGGGGTCAGACTGGAGGGGCACCTACCCCAGTAAGTTTCTGTGAAAAATGGGTACCTGCTATATCTACTCCTTCAAATCAGGAGAAGGGGGGGTTGCCATCTATCTGCATTTGTCTTTAACTGCATCGCTAGTTACAATTGAAGGTCTGCAGCCAACTGCTCCTCTCCCCCTTCCATACACACACTCTACAATTCCTATTATAATCATAACTGCCTCAGCTGTGACTTGGTAACAAGATCTGTGACCATAGGAGTTGCCATTTCCACAAAGTAGATCAACTCAGTCCCTCTCATGGGACTATATATGAATATATATTTTTCTCCCTGAATGTACCAAAGCCTTTCAATTCTACTTCTACCTAATACAGTGCTGTATCTATTTCCATACCTCTAACCCCAACTCCTATCACGCCATGGCCCCATATTTAATTGCAACAAGGACATACTGTTATCAGTTTTGGGGGGCTTAATTGGTGGGAGGAAGGAGAGATAACAGCAGCTTTTGCTCTTCACTTACATTTCCTTGAAGTCTTTCTCACTTTGTGCTTCCGCTCCCTGGCCTCCGAGGGATAGTGACCTCCTGTCACTTCTAATAATCCCAAGTCCCACTGTCTTATAGCCTGCTTGCCTATTTCCAATGCCCATTTTGAGGCATTGAAGTCAAAGATTAGAAATTTAGGTTACAATCCAACACCATGACCACCACTGCAGACTGTTCAGCACCTGGGACCAATACAGAAATTGGTATTAATATCACATACCTGCAAGACTTTTTACAGCAGACTGATATTTTAAGGCAAAGTAATTAGTGTCACTAAGCATGCACTAGCATACTAATTTGTAGTTTTTAAAAACAAAGCTATATTCAGGAAGCTGCTATTACAGCACTTGGATTTTGTGCTCCATCAGCTCAAAGTCTATATTTTGTCACATATAAAAAACAAAGGCTACCGAGACAAAGCATATGAATTTTCAGTATCAAAAGACTGTTTTGCTAAAGCTGTGAGTGGATGAAAATAATTTTTTTTTTTAATAAAGCAACAGTTGCATTAGTTACTCCTTACTCCAAAGCACCACCTACGTAAGGTCACTGCTGCTCTTCTGAAGTCCTTAACCTGTGCCACAGGGACAAGGATAGACCACTACTGGTTGAATATATTCCCTGATTCAAACCCCTGTGCTGCTAAATGTTTTCCAAAATATAAACTGAGCAAGCATACCACAATCCCAGACAGGTTGCTACAATCGCTACCCAGGAAGGACTACTTAAAGAAAAACGCTTTGATTGTCTAGACTTCTATATGGATAGATAAACTAATTGTATAAACGAGACTCCACTTAAATGAATCCTGTCGGAGAGCAAACATCATCCCTAAGAATCACATTAATTTGGGTTAGATTTGACCCCCAGATTACCAGAAAATTGTCAGATTTGTCCTCTAATCAAGGTAAAGTTGTCTTGGCTGCTATAATTATGGCCTCTCAATGGATCAGATTAAAGTCTAATGGAAGTCTAATGAAAACTGTGGGACAGAAGACCCCAAGCTGTTTCAGTTTGATCCCATCCCTTGGAGTTGTTTGGGATATTCCAGCTCCAGGTTCAGCAGCACCAGCTGCTGTTGAATGCACCTTGGGTACCCTCCCCCCTGCCATCACACCTCTTCCAGGCTTCAAACATCTGATGGGAATATGCTCCCCCTAAACAAATCTGTTTGAAGCACAAAAAGACAACACTAGGAAGTCAGCTCTGTGTGTTGATTAGCTTCCCCCCCCCCCCCCCCCCCAGCTGGAAAACAGACAGGGAAGGGTGTTATAACAGTTCAAAGCCTGCACTGCACAGAAGAACAGTCACTGCACAGAAGAACAGTCCTCAGCTCCGGTTTCCCTTGGGAAGACATTATTGCACCAGTCATGCTGCAGTCACACTTTCAGCTTCTTTCTTGCAGCCACAGTAGCCTAGAGTTTTATTTTGCTCCATTTGAAGAAAGGCATAAAAAGGTACCATGTTGACAAAGTAATGTCATTAGACCTAGTTCCAGGCCCACTTCATGCTGACAAAAGTCCTTTTAAGTGTAATGAAATACCATCAGTTCTAACAGAGACCACTTAGCGATACTCTCATTCCACAAAGAGCTTGTTTAAAGGAGAATATTAAATCTGAATTGAGGAGGTTTGGTGGGCTTAGTTCCATCTCACAGCTCTGAAATCAAAACCAACAGAGCTACTTTCATGCTTTGTCATCGCTAGATAAAACAGAGTCATTCTTTTTTTAAACCCAATGAGAGAATATACTATGCTACAAGAGATTAATTATGCTTCCTGCAACAGCTCAACTTTTAGAGCCAGGATCCCCTCTACTTTGGGGTGGAAGTAAGGGGAAATGACCCTGAACCTAATCTCTAAATACAACCCAAAATCTCCCAGGAAGCCATACCAGACTTCCAGCCTTTTGTCTGTAAGACTCTATAGCTAGAGACATCCTGTTCTACTGCGTAAGTTTGTTTTCATACGCGTATTCAGGGAAACCTGGCTTAATTAGCACGAATTATGAGAAAACCTATAGGGAACTACTGAATTTTGCAAGCAACCAAACATAAAGCATATTGATAAAAAGCCACTTTACTGCTAGGCAATGCTCTTCTGCATGCTGAAGAGAAGACGACAGCAGTCCCAGGGTTTATATGCCAGATACACAGAAGTACAGTGAGCCAAAGCCGTTGCAAACAACTACCATGCAAGTTAGTGAGGATTAGATTCAGTTTTTCCACAAACACCATTTTAAATAAGGTGGAGCAGGGAAATATTAACTAAAAATGCCAACAGTTAAACACAGAATGTTTCTTACAACACTATTTAAAATTAAAGCCAAATTATCAGTCTCCCTGCCGTAATATTTTGGGTAACCTATCTATATTTGAAAACCAGGATCTGCCATTTCTCCCAACTGGGCTGATACACAGTAGGCTACAAACAGCTCTGACAGTAGCAGGAGCACAGCCTCAATGTTACAAAATACTAAGGTGGAAGAGGTTTTAAGTCTCCAAACATACTCAGCTGCCTTCTTTCTCCATTCAAGCTTGGGAAACATTTCCAGAAAGGAAGGCAGCAGCCTCAGCCGAAGCTGTATAAGGAGCAGGTTTGAGGTAGGAAACCCTCCGCCACGATGAGTTGCAAGGTTGTCGGCACAGCAGTACCATCTTACCAGGATTACGCCATTAAGTAGGAAGGAACTCAATCAGTTGTGATACACATGGAAGTACTTTCTAAATAAGGCCATTCAAAAGCTTGCAAACTTGTTTTCAAGCCACTACATTTATTACTATACTAACAAGGATTTTGTTTCCTCAAAATTGAGCAGGGCAGCTGCTGACGGGGAAACAAATACATCTGAAAGAGCTCAGCACAGGAAACCTCCATCAATACTGGGACAGTAAACAATGCAGTCTGCCAACAGGCTCCAATTCATGATTCCATGATTCCTCCATGATTTGGCTGCAGCAGCTGAAGACATTTCTGTCTCCAGATGACCACATTGCCAGAGGTCCCATTTCTCAGAACAAATCACTGTCCAGCCCAGTGCCCCAGTACACAGCCTGCCATATTATTAACTCAAGCCTCTGAATTTGCCCGACACCACCATCAGCTCTTCTGCCAGACACCCCGCAGCAGAGCACCAGGAGGGACAGCTGGAGACAGTAACCTCTTTAGACACCTCAGCTCAATCCAACAGGCACCGCGAGTCAGGGGCACCAGCCTTCATAAATATCAAGTCCACACACTGCAGATGAGCCATCTCGAGGAGCCAAAGAATAGGCTGGAGCAATTAACTCCGACGGTCCTGCTGCTGGGCAATGATGGAACGAGGTTAAAACGAGGTTAAAACGCCAGTTGAAGCATTGTTCATCCAACTGTCAAATCTGTTTCAGGAGATTGTTTTGATAGCTTTTTGAATCTTTTTTTGGTCATTATTTTGTATGCTATCCTTAAGCTATTCTTTAGAAAAAATAAAGGTACTTATGAATACCTCTAGTTTCATGCAGTCTCATATACAGAAACTTGATCTGACTTCCACCTTCATTGGCACAAGTGTATACACACACTTGTATATAATCCTGTAAGAACATAAGTGTCACTTCACAACTTATTCTATAAAACATCTATGCAGCATATAAATCCCAAACATCTGTCTTAGTCTGTATTTATTAATACATACAATATTAATAATCATTGACTCAAGACTTCTCCAGGCTGAGCTGCTTGTAAGGTTCTGAGAACTGTTTAAGCCCATACCATACATCTTCACATGCCTTAACACACCACATCAATATATTTTTTTTCAACTACCTACCATTTAACAGACTAACTCCTCTAGTTCACAAGGAAGGAACAAAAAAAAAATCCAAAGGCATGCTAATGCTTTTCAGATAATGACCTCCTAGCAAATTCAGGCATTTGCAACAAATATGGCTAGAGAATTAAAAGAACACTGTAATAAGCTACAGAAATTCATGTTCTATTAATAATAGGTTTGTTTCTTCAAGCAGACACAAAAATTCACTGTATCAACACTCAACACTGGAAGAAAGCTACAAAATTGGGGGGGAATTAAGGGAAATCTGTCTTTGCCTTTTACCAACACCATCAGCATGGAAGTTCTGCATATAAGATGCTGTGAAACCACAGCTTTCATGGCTTGCAAGTCCAATTCCTGAGGCCAAGACACAGCACTACTGCCTGATGATGGCCATTATTACATGAATATCAGGAGGAACAGAAGAGCAGCTACCTGCAGCCTCCCAGAAAAGATTTGTCCTGATCAATCAAGAGGGGGTGGATGCAATGATAACAACACAACTTCCACATGCTACCATCCTCCTCCCCTAAATATTAATCTCTCAGAGGACATTGACACTACAGCATCCGTTTTTAATTTTTGTGCTTTTACGAAGCTTCTTTTCAAAAAAGCCCAGTCTCATTCCAATAACAATCCTGTTTAAATTAACCCCCATTTTTAAGTCGGGGATCCCCAATTACGTAGGAAGTTAATTTCGCTTTGCACTATACGTGGCAAATCCATGCAAGGACTTCGCTTCTCCTTAAAACCTAAGGCCAGAGGAAGATACTCAGCAGAAAGTCAGGGACAGAACCTCAAGTTTCTAACAAGCTGATCATGTACCTTTATCACAAGACTACGGTCCCCAAGGCTTGGCGGTCATTTGTCCCATAACCTACTCAGAGCAGGGGCAGCTCTTTGGTCAGAGCAGGTTGCTCAGGGCTTTCTCCAGCTAGTTCTTGAATAACTCCTGAGAATGGAGCTTGTATGACCTCTTTGGGAGGCCAGCTCCAATGCCGGACTGCCCCACACTGCAGCCAGTGATCACTACATGATATTTGCTAAGAAATGGCAACTGCTTATGTAAACAGCCCAAAGTTTCTTCAAGATATAAAAAAAAGCCATGAAGAGCAATCATTGTTTAATACCTTTGGTTTAAAAAGCCGATTCCCAAATTCATCAAAAGACTGTTCAATACTTTTAACAGACCATTTATAAGAATTCACAAAGTTTAATTTAAACTAAAAAAACCCTCATCTAATTATCTGCAGATGGAGACAGGTTTTAAGTACTAAGAGAGCTTAATGGGAAAAAGATCTTCCTACTACCAAATAGTCCAAAATTACTAGGGGGAAAAAAAAAAAAATGAGGTCCCTCTGGTGGCCATGCAATTTCCATTCATTAACTTCCCAATTTCAAGTTATTTAAGTTTTACCCCTGAAAGTGAAAGCTTATGTTGATGGAAGAACAGACTTCTCTCTCTCCAGTGTCACCACAATCACCAGAAGGTTTACTTTTCAGGTCAAGACTGGAGATACAAATAGACATGCACTTTTCTGCTTTCAAGTCCCTTTTGGTACTAGCAGTCCATCCCGGGGACTTGGAGGGCTACATTACAGAGTTGAGAGTGTCTCTGAACTCTGAATTCAGAGATCTGAACTGACATCTCTATAATCCTTCTGCTGGGTACGAGTCACATTTAGCTTCTGCTCAAAGGATCCAGACCACAATTATGTACTAGGAAATGTATCAGTTCTGCACTCCAGAGAAAAAGAAGAGAAAGTAAGGGAAAGGCTCTGTACTTTACTCCGCTCTAATTAAACAAAATCCCATTTCAGCCCCAGACAACCTCTGGTCTATGGGCCAAAACCTCATATGAAGTAAGGTAACAGAACCACAGGAGAAGCACAAACTTAAAGTAGGTTCAGGGTATTATACTTCAAGTTTCCTCAGCCACTCTGTAGTTCAAGTCTGTTTATCCAAGCATTTCTCCCTTCCTTCCAGTTGTGGGAACAGTCCAAATAAGACAGATCCATCCACAGTTTTGAGCTGCCACTTGTAAATAAGAGTCCACTGAAAAAATGATTGATTTAACAGACTAAGAAAAATTCAGCCTTCCTCATTTCTCATCTTCAAGGAGCAGCACCTACTGTACTCTGAAACACAATCCTGTGAAGGATAAACCCACTTACATTTCTTTCATTTATCTTAACCACCAAAATAGAAGCATTGCAGGTCACAAACTTAATAAAATGGCTCATCTAATCCTAGCTAGCCCATGGCGTTAAGGTGGGGGGGGGGGGGGGGCTTGTTATGGTGGACACAGAATTAAAAGGTATCTTGTTAAAGTCTGGATCTGAGAATTTACATGGACAAGTAATTGTAGTCCAAAGTAAAAAGGGGAGTAAAAAAACAGAATGGTTCAATGAATACATGGAAAACATACCCTAATGGATTTTTTCTTTTTTTAAGCTCACATTTGAAGAAAGGATTTCAGGTCACATTACTGAAAGGGTCAACACAAATAAAAATACAATCTTGAAACCGACTTAATTGTACTATTTGAATGCTAAGAGAAACATCTTCACATCTTGTTCATTACTTAGAGGCAATGAAATAATAAGCAAACAATGGGGAAAAAAAAGAATAATGGACCCCAAAGGTAAGATCCAGTTTTCGAACACCGTCTCAAGATTCACCAGATGAGTTGAGTAAGGTTTCAGCAGCCAAAAAACAAGTTGTTTCTTTCCTTCTCTGTAAATCACTACGCCTTTAGATAAATATACTTAGTCTTGGCTATCCAAAACCCTTCAGATGTCATTAAGACTTTTCAGAGAAATGGTAAACTAACCCAGAAGAATTTGAAGTCTGAGCAGATGACAAAAACCCACACCATTTGTCCCCAAACCTCAGGGCCTCTGGTAGAGACACACTCACGTTTCCACCAGACCTGGGAACCACCCAGCAGGGAGAACCAGTTTTCTGATAACCAGGTTTCAGACAGACATCTTGCTGTAGTTTTAGATTTTGGGATTTTTCTGGGATTTTTTTTTTTTTTTAAATATGAAAGACTGCCACATTATTCTCTGAAGGCCTCTGACAGTGTTAAAGCAATTTTCTACATAAATCATTGTAATGCTAACACTGCAGTTTACAGACTCATCTTTAAAAGAAAGCCTTTATTATTTACTGCCACAGCAAGCAGAGAGAAGAAAAGTTAAGCTCTGATGACTACTCTGTCTGGGGGCATAATAAACGGAAAATTTATTCCTTGGCCCAGTTCTAACAAAACTTAATATACTTGTGAAAACAGTGTGAATACTTTGTACTTAAGAGAACTGAGTGTATTAAAAAACCAGTTAGCATATTGAGGTACAAGTACATTCCCTTTGCAAGCATGCTGAAAGTCCCCCTGATGTTAAAGCAAAACTAAGCAACCAGCAGTTGCAAAGCCTTGAATGTGTTTTCACTGAAAATCCTTCTCTGTTAATCTGTTTTTCTTAAAGCAAATAAGGGAAAAAAGGTCTGAGGGTTGTAAATTTTGCTTGTGAGAATGTTTCTAAGCAAGGTAAGAAAGCTCTCCCTCACTGGGCTTATGATCACACCAGGTACACCATTCTAAATAAGACCATAAGCCCGTGACAGAAGATGCACAGCTTAGGTACCAGCCCTGCATCAGTCCCCCACTCCCTGCCCACCTCCTGCCCGCAGCCCCACGCTGCCAGCACCACAACTGACGGCTGCCACCGTGCGGATGCTGCACAGCTGCCGCAGAGCTGCCAGCCCAGCAAGGCTCAGCGCGGGTCCCTCGGGCAAGCTCCTGCAGGGCTGGAGAAACCTGGAACTGGAGAGCAGGGCATTGGCTTGTCCCTTCATCCCGAAAGGCAACTGTAGCTTTCCTAATATTGCACCAGAAGTTTTACAGTAATAAAACCTACATAGTGTTGTTTATGGTCTTATATTAGTCCTCAAGAAGTCCAGACATCCATAAATATGCTTGTGGCAAGGCACTCAGGAGAGTACTGTTGCTGCTCAGTTTCAGTTTTTTTCAGCCTGCTTATATACAGCCTTTAATTAAACTTTTCAACCCCTTACCATAAACCCAGTTATATTTCCCTTCTAAATGAACATCAAGGTTTTGCAGATAAGGAACGTATTTCCATCTTCTTCCTTTGCAAATATAAAGCTAATACATCTTAAAAACCTCTTATTTAAGCCAGCAGAGCTTTTGAAGTCCAGCACGTGAACTTCACATAGGGTTAAAGAAATGCAAAGCAAACACCCTTAAACTGCTGTTACCAACAAACAGAATATATTTTTTAAAAACCCAACTAAATTAAGTACAAGGAAGTTTAACTTCCAGTCAATTCTACTTTTCTTCTTAAATATACTTAAAATATCCCTTTAAAATGTGTTTAAAAAAATTACGATATTCCTTACTTATTAGCCTTACATTTGCTTTGTATTTAAATACATTTGTCTCAACAGCAATGGCTAAGCAGCAAGACTTACTTTTTGTCATTATTTCAGTGTTTCCTACAGCATGCCCAGGAACACCTTCAGAAGTCAGTGCAGTCGGCCAGATAATAAAACTTTTCACAGCATTTCACTCAGTTAAAAAGCTTTTTAAAGCACCCCAATAATTAATTTGGCCCATCGGTGGGTACCTAAAAGCTGCTCTATTACCTTAAGCTGCCATCACCAAGACACACCTCATTTAGCTTCACGACTCTCTCTGAACTTGAGTCTATTAATTTGGATAAAGAACAATGGTGAACAACAGAAGTGTGTTGGCCAACACATATTACATGTAAACTCTTGGTTGACAAATTCAAACTTTAAAGGAACTGTTCGGATAGCCAGAAGCTAACAAGAGTTACTGCAGCAGCACATTCAGCAGCCCCACTTTACTAAAGCACTTAAGGACATGCTCAGATGTGAACAGTCTTACTCAGCCCCCATATTAAAACCCCTAAAAACTTCCTAAATGCTTTGATAAATAAAAAGCATGAGCAGGGGAGAACACTGAGTTGGAAGCCAAGTTGTTTTTTAGTTAAATGCATTTAACTACCAATTCTAGTACTGGCTTGGAGGGAGGCCCCACAGTATCTTCATTTTAACACTAACACACATACTCTTCAAACATATATTTCACCCAAGAATTATAATGCCTTCAAAACAGGAGCGAGATTTACTGCTCTTCCAGCATTTTCTAACCAAATACCACAAAAATGCTGCTCTTGCAGAATGTCAAGGAGAAGGAAGGGCAAAGGAACAAAATCCAATCCGTGCTGAAGTTGGTAGCTGAGGAAGTTTGTCTACATTGCAGTGAGATTCCCATCTGCATTTCATTGCAGCTAGTGTGAACCCAATCAGTGCAGGTTAAATATACGTCAGATCAGTGATTATTGTGTTCTGACCTCTGTGGCTAAGTCGGACATTATACATTCCTGCTACATATTGCAGTAGTTAAGGAATCAATGCTGCTTTAAAAAAATGTGTATTCTATGCTACACATGCTTCCATTTCTTCACATAGTGCAAATTTTTTGGGGTCTTTCAACAAACATTCAAGCTGTTCTGTCACTGTCTGAATGGCCCCTTTGTAAGGCATTAAATCAAAACTCAGAAAACCCAAGCTCAATTCATTATGTCATTGTCAAGTTTCTGTCAAGACCTCAGGTATGGCCACTTTGGATCTCCTGCTCCTCATGTATAAAATAGAGATGATACTACTTTTCCTCCTTCAAAAGGTTGCTGTAACAATTTTAAAAAAAAGTTTAAATTTGTGAAATGTGCCTGTAAGAAGCTAATGGGTCCTGCATATATACCATGCAGAAAAGATCTCCCAATTAACATGTTGCATCATTTTTTCCACCACCACCAGCTCCAAACAAGCTACCACAGACTAATTAAATCCCCCAGGGTATGCTTCCACAGCTGCTGAAACCAGTTGAAGGTTAGGGCTGCTGCCAGGTCCTAGCCTCTCCCTATCCTATGTGCTCTCTTAAGCCTGATCCCTAAGGGAGCTGGTTCATGGAGCTAAACTAGAAGAAACTAATTCTGTTGAAAGACAGTCAACAGCATTTCACCAGCTTAAGTGTCCAAACTGGTCCATGGGACGCTCAGATGAGCTTCAGCACCACTGCAGAGGACATGACCATTGCACACGGCAGGGGATACAAAGCTGTTGTTGGCAAGAACAGAGCTGTCAAGTTGGCTTTACCACAACCACCTCCTCACTAGTGTTTAGCACTGTGAACAGAGCTTCCAGCACTCGAGAGTTCAAGCAATCTTATAATTGATCAATCAGATAAAAACAACTCAGCTATTTAATATTTGCCATTATGACTGGATCCACCAACAATATTTAAAAACACCATAGATTCTTAAAGCTACCAACACCAAGCAAGATGGAGGTTTCTTAAAATGCTAGAACTGCATCACTTACAATGCAACTATACTAACATGAACAGGACTGAGCCTGCAACAGGCTTTCTACTTTAACAAAACAGCTCCAGATGCTCACTGGCACCTCAAAGGCTCTGTATTCGGTCTTGACCAACACCAATGGGAAAAGGTACTACTGTGGTACTTGAGTGCCCTTGCAGATCAATGATAATCACACAAAGCTACTTTTGGGAAGCAATTGCAAAGTGTTATACATGTACAGACCATAACTTGTTTAATATGGGTTAACTCAGCCTCAGCAGCCTGTATCAGCACGAGATGCACTGTCAGAGCCACAGTGTGTCTTACCTGGATACTATGCTGGAGCCATTGTAGAGGTCACTAGCGTAAGACAGCGTTGCCAGGGGTCGGACAGAATTGTAGCGCGTGAACTTGGATAGACACTCCTGAAACTCATCCAGCTGGCTTGTGGTTCTGCTGTCATCTAGGGAGAGGCAGAAGCATTGGGGAGGACAGAAACAGAGTAAGAAGATAAACTCAACAGCAAACAAAAATAAAGATGTATGTCTTCATGTGACACTACCTCTGCTTGTTATTTGGAGAGGATTCTTGGTCAAGAACAGGTTTTCTCTCCCCTCTAGCATTCCCTGAAGGCCATATGATTTTTCGGAGTGCAAATTAAGTCTTTCCACTGCAACACGGGGTAAACCTACTGTGCTCAGAATCTGCCTAGATCACAAATACAGCTTTCCTGGTAGATAAGCTCATTTATTTTATTCAAATTCAGAGCCCATGGGCCATATAGATTATTAACAGAAAACCTTAAGACATATCAAAATGCACCATGAAGAACATGTCTAGTTTTCTACAGAGGTGAAAGTATATTCCTTTCCCCATACTTCAGTTACAATATGCCTACATTTGGTGTCAATTACATTGAAAATACTTTTAGTAAAAAATATTTGTCTTGTTACTCCAAAAGCAACAGAGCTGAGGGAGAGTTGTTTCAGGGCTGGAGAAGACAGACAAGCATGAAACCAGAAGACTCCCTGTACTATAAGTTTTGTGAAAATTGTGACCTTCAGCAGACAAGATGAAATTGAGCCAGCTTGAATAATCATAAATATTCTGTGGGAAATAGAACAGTTTACTAAAAAAGTTAAAACTAAATTGCAGTGTAGACAGCTGAAAGTCATTTCCCAATTCGTCAGAAGTTCCAATTTTTCCTCAGTATGAACAGAATTTTATGTAAACCATTTTAAAATTCAGTATTTCCTAAATAAGGAAAAATTCCTAACTTACGGCGATGCCACATGGGCAAGCCAGCCTTCCTAACACAATCATGCATCTGCAGCCAAACATTATGTAAAGCCTTCAGGCTTTGTAACAACCCCCAAAATTTGCAACAGTTCTCCCTCTCCTCCTCTAACACACTGTTTGCTTTGTCTTTTTTCACCAGTGCAACGTAAGGGAACTACACCTATGGCTGCTCTCACAGCACTAACACACAGCACCTCAGTTTACAGGTAGTCCAGTTTGCAAGTCACATTACTGCACACCTTGCCTCCTGTTAAAGCACAGCATCCACTGCAGCAGCAGAGAAACCATACACACAACTTGCTCATGCAGCCGAGATCAAATTCCATCCACTAGTTAAGTTATCCTTACCTGTTTCCTTACCAGCAGCACAAGGAAACAACAAAGCTCCACTTATTAGAAATCTTTGGAAATACTGGGGTGAAAAAATGAAAAGGTTGATCTATAAAAGCAAAATACAGCTGTGATTTCTCGTGGGAAAACACAGAGAGAATAATCACTTTCTGCACTCTGGTAATTCCTTGCCGTAAGAAATTATTATCTTGCTCTACACTTTTAAGGCATTTTGAAGTGTCCCTTATATGCTATTTAATGTTTGATAGTATAAAGGAACAGTGAAGGCTAGTAATTAGCAAGTTTAAGAGTACTAGCATATACATTACCCATGTCAGATGGATCAAAAGGGGCAAAATGAATGAAGTACTGCTCCAAATTAAAATCATCAGCACCTGACCACTACAGGAAACAGCTCAAGAAGAAGCATGTAAACATCAGTCAGTGTTTTTCAAAGACTGTTTCCTCCTTTGACACTGATAGGAACAAATAGCTGCTACTCTTCCATTTCCCTCATTTAGAGATCAAGCACACAGTCCTCCTATAATTTATTCTGTATCTGTGCCTGGAAAACTGAATGTTATTTCTCAAGATATTTTCCCCATCAAAGTGCAAGGCCTTTTCATAATTACAGTTATATTATGTCTCCACTCCCTACTAGAACAGTCATAGACACCTCTTGCAAAAAGCTTTAAATCCACATTAAATCCTATTTAAAATGTGTCAAAAAGCAGGAATGACTTAAGAAAAATAAATCAAGTATCACAGGTTATCCCTTATTTAGGAAAAAAACCTGCACTTGCAAATCCTCTGCTCTTGGTGCAGCTGACATATGAATACAAAAATATGAATACACTGCATTCATATTTATAGTTCCAATTATGAAGAAAGATGTCTTCTAGAAGGGAATGCTGGGAAGAACCCCATTTGTTATCCTTGGTTAATAAGTACTATTTTAACATAAACACAGTTAATGCATCACTAAGTTAGGACCACATGAAAACATTTCAGTGTCATCTGTGAAGTACTGTATTCTGCAAAGCACTTGTTAGCACTTCACAGGAAACTGGCTGGTCACATACAACTGGCTTCTCCGATCTTCCAGCTGCTGAAGCACCCTCTAAACGTGCATTCCTTGTTAAAATTATTTTGCTGTGCATGATGAGACCCGAGTCAGTCACTGCTCTGAAGTAGGTAGAA
Source organism: Mycteria americana (assembly GCF_035582795.1). NCBI lineage: Eukaryota > Metazoa > Chordata > Aves > Ciconiiformes > Ciconiidae > Mycteria > Mycteria americana. The sequence goes on from NC_134371.1 coordinate 38,180,131, forward strand.
TACGTAGACATATGTAAGAGTGAGCTCCCCTAAAACACACTGCATCCTTTAAACTTAAAGCCAATATTTTTTTTAATTAAAAAAGTAACCGAGCCTCATTTTTCTCATTTTTATTTATTTATTTTAAAGTGAATAAAACTTAAACTAAATTCATGGAGAAAAACAAGCAGGGGTTTCTGCTCCAGCCCTCTTGCTGATCTCTGTGTCCTGGGAGGTTGGTTCTTACCTTCCAAGACTACAAGTAAAGGTATTCTGCTGCAGCAACCTCTGCCTGGTTCCCTCTTGTCCCTAGGAATTTTCTCCCATCCCCTGATGGCCAGCTGGCTCTCCACTCCTCACTGCAGTCTGTCACTCATATGAGCTGCAGCTCGCAGCTTGATGCTGCAAATCTCTCGCCCGCCACAGCTTGGTGCCTGAAACTTTTTTCCCCAAAGCTTGTTTCTTCTCCAGAGGGGCCACAGAGCAACCCTCCTGGCCCTCAAAACATATTCATTTGACCCATTCATTTCTTAAGAGAATCTTGTCATGTAATTAAGAACCATCCATCCACTAGGAAACAATTACTCTAGGTGCTATCACACTGTCACTCAATTATGAATGAGGCAATCTAGGCAATTGTGAAAACAGCTTCTAATTCTACAAAACAAGCCTTAAATCTAAGGTGTGCCCCATGGGACAACAATGTTGCTGCACACTCAGCTTCTATACTCCAAGCCATTTGTTAACCAAGACTCAATCTAGACAACATAAAAGATAACCTCCAAGTGTCCTATTGCATGCTAAATATAGGGGAACTTATCAATTTATGTTTATACCTCTGTAGTAGTTCAATAGCAATGTTTTTAACTACTGTGTTTATACCACATCTAGTAGAAAGACAACCCAACCACTGCTTTCAAACATTTGTATCTTCAGAACGAGCATCAGTGAAATTGTTTATCGTGGGTTATGCCCTTCACAGTACAGGATTACAAAGCAATATGTGTGCCCCTCCAAAGTGACAGGATTAAATTTTCTAAGTTTAGCAACCTCAAAGGTTGGTCAAGAAAAGCAAAGCAGGGTGATTTGAGTAACACAAATATGTATAGCAATGTTCCCATGCAGGGAAGAAGTGACAGCTACTCTCTCAAAAGCACGCCTTCTCTGAGGACTAGGCACTGAAAGAGGTAACTGATGTCAGAAGCTGAACACCATGCAAGAGGAACTCACCCGACACACGTGTCATCCTGGTGGAAAAATAGCACTGCTCTAGGTCCTCAAAATGAGCTGTGAGCCGCTTGCGTCGTGAGGCTAGCGTGCTGTTATACCACGGCTGCTTTTTGGTCTGAATGGAGAAGAGAGAACACTTCAGAAAGGTAAAGCCAGGCTTGGGTTCCATTTCGAGAGATTTTACCAAATTATAAACAATTTACACATTATGTGTGAAAGGTTAGAAGTGTTGAGTGACAATAAATGAAGATCTTGCCACTGTCAACAGTTATTCTTAGGGTCCTCTGTTGCACCCTTTAACTTGACAAACAAGATGAGCTGCTTTTAGACAGTTCTGGTTTCCTGAACCTTTGCAAATTTACCGATTTCAGCTTCACACGCAGGACAGACAGCAGCAACCCTTGGGGAGTCACGTCTTGCCTTTATACAGATAGACGGCAGAGGCCAAAGATACCAGGCTTCCAGCTTCACAAATCAAACAGACTGTACAACAAATACTTCCTAGATCCCTGGCAGACAGCTCATTAAAAAGAGAGGGCGGCGTTTATTTTAAAGAGTTAGTTACTGAATTATTTCTTTTGAAGCAACTCAGTAACTGTCCGTAAAGCTAAGCAAATAAGGATAGAAGCAGAAGACACCATGAAGTTCAAAGGTTAATTGAAAAGAAGTCCATGAAACTCATCATTAAAGCCATTTCCCAACCTACCCAAGCAGTAATAGAGAGGCAGAAGCAGAGGACTGAAACTACATAGGTAAGCTCTTCTCCTGAAGCAAAACAGAAAATACAGTACTTCTCATTTTAATCACTAGTAAGGAAAAGGAACCAATTCCTCTACTACAAGAAGCATGAAGAGCACCTTGCTTTAGTTTATATTTAAGAAATCTCACATATCACATACTCAAAGCTAATGGGGAAATTTTAAAAGATTTGAGAACCATCAAGATCCCTAATGAACAACATCCCTGACCACATACAAGGTCTGCAATGCCACTCAATGGCACTAACAATACCCACTCCGCGTACAACTCCCCTCAATCCATGCGTGAGAACAGACTGCCCTCATTACAGCCATCAAGCAAGCCAACAAGAACAAACTAGACCCCACTCAAATTCTGTTTATACCTGTATGAACAGTAATCTAACATTTTAGGGAAAAAGCAAGCCCCAAGCAATGAAACCTCCAGACGCTGCTTCCCACACGAGGCCTCTGGCTGTACATCAGTATCATGACTCACACTTGCATGTTGACAGCACCTATGGTCTATGCAGCTTGTTTCATCTCAAAAACAACTCCAATCTCAACACACAACTAGAACACTGGAAAGTACTCCTACCTCAACACCTTTTAACTACAATTTTCTAAAACTTCACAGCTTTAAGAAACACTTAATGGAAAACTTTTATAGCATCTTCCTATTAATTTTGCACGCCAGCCTGCAAGGGCTCCAGCCTCTCTCAAGCACATCAGGAGTGATTAGGGCTCAAGACAACTTCAAACATCGAAGAGCAACCACTTCAGTCTCAAGTTAATACAAGCTGCCTGCAACATGATGAGCAATATAATCCAAGCCCAAGTCTGATCTGCCAGATGAGCCCAGTCCACACCAAGGTAGAATCAATTATGGTAAGTATTTACCTGCTGTGTGATACACCTGCTGGGTCTCCAGAAGAAGAACCCCCCAGAGCAGGTCTCAGGCTGGCACATGGTGACCCAGCTGTGTTGGGAATCAATCTGCATTAACTCATCTTCATCAGATCCTCCCCAGCTAAGCATTATAAACTGCTCATGTTTTACCAAAACATTTAAGTTTCTATGAAGCCTGCTCCCTGGCTACTTGTTAAGCAATGTTGGGAAACAGGAGGAAAAAAAAATAAGGGAAAAGAGAGAAAACATACCCAAGCAATTTTTATTCAACTGCTAAAACTACTATGGTTGTCCTAGTTGAGGACATTAGTTAGGATTGCTCTGTTATCAAGAGTGATTTTACTGTCTGAACTCCATTAGGTGCTCTGAAGAGTCCTCTAACAGCTGTGGAAAAGCTTCATAGCTACACACAAGCTCCTTAGTTCTAGCAGTAAAGAAAGGCACTGCCACTAAATACTACCTGCAGAATTCCCCAGGACCTATATGACTTGTCCATTATTTACTTCTGAAGCTCAGCTTCTGGAAGAAAACTGTCCTGTAGCCTTGTGATATATAAATTCTTCCCTAAGAACATGTTTACAAGCAATGCACAAAAGTAATTATATGGAGAAACAAAGCTATGCTGTCCATCCTAGCATAGCTTCTGCCAGCAGTGCCCAATCTATGATTTTTGCCATGACTGACAATTAGAAAAAAGCACAATTGAATTTATATTCTTAAAACTATTTTTATGGTAAAGTCTTGCTGATATTAGACTACCTTTGAATGAAGTGTTTAACTTCAAGAGTTCTCTTTCAACTCCCCATCAAAACATATATTAAACTTTAATTCAAAAATTTGCAGTAGAGAGTACATATCTTGCACTCTTGAGGACAAAAAATTGCATTTGAGGACAAAAAAGATTATTCTCAAATAAGGCTGTCATACAGAATGACTAGAAAGTCTAGGTTGTTTGTTTTGTGCACTTACCAGCAGTACAGTTATGCTGTTAATTTTGTCTTTGAAATAGAAAGAAAAGTACTGAGACAAGCAGTGTCAGTGGAGAACAAACACACAGTACTGTATCAGAGTCCTGAACATAAGATCTCCACCCACATTTCACTTGGCCTCTGAAGTGAGGTAGAGCTACAATTCTTTGTTGAAGCAAAAATCTCCCAGACCACAGTAGCAAGAACAAGCATTTTTCCACAGATTAATACAGGGAAATTCTAATTACCACTTAGTTATACAGCTACAAACCCAAAAACCTGTGTGCACACACATACATGCACATCAGCCCAAAATTCAGGTGTTTTTTCTTTATATCAGTTACTCCATCAAATAAGATCCAACAGCTCTTCTGTTAATTTACCAGTTTGAAACTGCTGTGTGCCATGGATGGTCCACCACCAGAGAGCACCAAAGGCATGAGCTGGCATATAACCAACAGTCCATCTGTCTGAATCAAAACTGTTTAACCTTTTCGAAGCTGTGAGCTGATTATCAGTGTCATCTTCCCAGCCCAGCTGAATCACTCTGAGCTGCAAGACTACAGCAGTGCTGTTTAGCATTCGGGAGGCCCTGTGGATCAGAGTTTGGAGGCTGCCTGCCAAACGGCTTCACTGTATACGCAACTTTTTACCTTCTATGTGAATTTATAATACAGTTTGTAATGCCCTAAACAAGGACAAGCTACAGAACAGCTGTATGTTTGGAGAATTAATGTTTCTTGTTTTGAAAGTCACACTTGATCCAAAGCTATTTAAGTCAATGCAAAGGGTCAGGGATTTACCTCCCTTACCAAATGCTGCCCACTTGGAAGACGAGGTGAAGAGCACAAAAATCTCCCCTCTTCCCTGGAATAGTCAGCTTTGGGAATAAAGTCAGATGTCTAAATATATTACACCAGATTTCTTTGATGGCATCAGTGTGAACACTCACAATCACGCACAGTCATTCCTACGGCTGTAGTCTTGGCTCCAGTTTCCCCACACGACCAGCTAAAAGCATTTACAAGACTCAAGTTGATTGGTACCCTAGAGATGGAGTTGTGCCTAATCTCTGCCCACCCTCCACATTCACTCTCATGTCCCCCCTGTACAGACACATGTATTACCTTACCTGAGAACTGCCACTGAAGCCTGGAGGCTGGCTATATTCCGTGGAGTCAATAATACTACTGCAAAACCAAAAGAAATAAGGCTGCTTAAATCACTGTACAACCACCCTTTATCATTTTTAACCTGTTTGCTATTCCCCACTTTACGTCCTGCAGCATACTTGCCTTTAAAATTCATTTTACAGACAGGGAACACAAGGTTATTTTTTGTTTGGGGGTTTGGGAGGGATTTTTTTTTTTTTTTTAAATACAGGGATCTCCTAGAGCAGAATGCTGTCATACACAATTATGTGTAGTGCAATCTAACAATTTCTAATTAGAATGCAAAAGCATATCTTTTGTATGAAATATGCAGGATAAGACATTCTGAAAATAACATGCTACCATCGGTTTTCAGTTCCTTTCAAAAAAAGAGAAGTTTAATGCCGTGGCATTTGAAACAGCACTGTGAAGAGAAAAGCTAGAGAAATCAGCTTCAGACACTAGTATTCCAGACATCTCTGAAGACACACAAAACAGACACAGGTAATGAAATACAGAAATAAACTAAAAAAATACTGACAGCCAGGATTACTATTATTGGAAAATGCTACACCATATATAGCTACATAGTATCTATAATGACACAACATACCTTAAATCACTGTTTTCAAAGCATAGCATATATATGCAAACTCAAGAGATTTAACTTTCAAAACTGCAAATGGATCTACTGATATAAGCAGAAAACAGGTGGTTCAGTATTCTTGCACATATGGGCAAAATATTTAGCTCTCAATAAAACACCAGAGCCATATGAAAGCACCCTTATCACTCAAAAAATTAAAACACTTTTAGGACAAGTAAAGGTTAGTACACAAGAACACCATTTTATTAATTACAGAGAACACATTACAGACATCACCATGATTTGTTTCTAAAAGTCTTTATAACTCACTTGCTTCTGCTATCATTTGGCTTGGACAGAAAAGAAACTATCTGGGTTCATTATTCTTAGTCTTACTTATGAGGTAACCTTAGATTTAAGCATCACTTGGGAAAGCTTAAGGTTTCTTTAAAAAGCTGCCAGAACATGGCTATAAGTCCTGGTTTTGTAAAAGATGATTGTACCTATTGATGTTTATGTAACAGCTGCCAGAACTGATGCATAGACTTGACATTCTTCGTCATAAAACAAGTGGTTTGGCTGAAATGCTGGGTCAGGGTACCTGTAAGTCTGGAAGGATGAAACAGTGGTAGTAGTGCTTAAATATTTCTGAATCTTTTAGAGCTCCCCTGGAGGTGGAGGGAAGTAGAAACAGAAGATGAGAGACAATTTTAAAGTCTCATTAGTGGTTAACTTGTAAGGTGAGATTGATTGGGCTTCTGTTACAGGCAAGACAAAAGCTGCAACCAAGAAAATCTGAGGGATAAAAATCATTATTTGCTGCAAGCTATTGCAAAGGAGAAAACAGCAGAGCTGTTTCAGGCATGGTCAGGGACAATGAACTTTAAATTAGAATGTGGCCACACGAAATAATGAAACACGTACAGCAGATCCTGCCAGGAACAGCATGAATAAGACGCTCGGCTGAAAAGCAATGAAAAAGTCCTTCAGCTCTGAAGCAGGTATAGTGGCAATTAACAGCAAAACACACAGAATTATAGCATCTGGTCTCGTTTTGCTGCAGGTTGTCTGGTGATGTAAAGCCTTCAAAAGTGCAGATGTCATCTCCCTAACCAGAATACAAATTCAAAAGTAATTTCTGTGCGGTGCCTGTAGCTGAGTTAACTGACATATGCTTGAATGTTTTTCCTCTTAAAAATAGGAAGCAAATAATCAGAAAATTACAAAAGTTCCCTCCAAATTCTTTTTAAAAGCTGTAACATTAGGTTCAATTAGGAAATTCAGCTACACTAACACAACATACTTAAAAACCTGGAACAACAACAACAAAAACACAGCAACCTGCAGACTATAAATCCCATTTGTTATTCCCTTGCAGGGGTGGGAGGGGATAATTAGAAGAAATGGAGGGGAAGGAGATCAGGATTTCAATAACCGAATCAGAGTTACCAGGCAACTAATTTTTAGATCAGAATCTTTCCCCAGATACTCCTTTTAGAGTGATAGTTTGTTATTTGGTAATACTGCCTGAATATGTAGTCACAGAGAAGTTGCTTATTTGTATCTCCTGTTTGCACCATTTACTGGTAGCAAAAATAGCATGCACGCCTGTTCAGAGAAACCCTACACAGAACTATTTGTTCTTTTCCCTTATTCTTCCCCTCTTGTTCTCTATTAGTATACAAGCCCAGCAATCTGCAATGATGTAAACAAGTGCTGTGCTATTACCCAATTTAATATTTCATCATACCCTGTACAAGCATAAGAGAAAACACGTGTTTCTTGAAGCCAAGAATGTATTGAACTCGATAGCCATACTTGGTTTTTTGCTAGAGAACTTACAAAAGAAGGTGGGGGAGGCATATTAATTTCACATTTTGAAGATGTTAAGTGTGTGTGGGGGAAGCTACAAACAATGAAAAGAAACAGAGAATTAATGAAGCAAGCCTGTGATTTAGAGGAAGTAGATGAATAAGGGCAAGTCACTAGAGAACAGATAAACCAAATTCCAAAGAACTATTTTCTTGAACTTTAAATTCAAAGGCTAAAGAGATTTTCTTCATCTCAGCATGGGTCTATGATAACCTTGTACTAATTTATAAGACACATAAGTAAAATTTTATACAATTGTATTTCATTAGCAGGGTGTTAAGCACATTAACAATTTAAATATACCATTTTAATCCACTGATAAGTTAAAAAGTCTCTGCAAGTTTAATAACATTTTAACTTGGAAGTGAAACCATCTCAAACTATATTTGTATTTCATTCTTACTGGTTCACAGCATCTTTAAAATGCACTTTGGAGACTAAATATTTCAGTTAGAGCTGAAAAAAAAAATCAGCATATTTTAAAGCTCCTATCAGTTGTTCTGCAGCATTCTTTCCAAGGAGGAGTCAAAGTTACAGTTCTTGAGATACTCTCCAAAATGTACATTTAATGTTGAAAACAAAACAAATTTCAAGTGGTAGACTTTTCTGGAATCTGAGTTCTGGCAATTCAAACCAATTCAATTACTTGAATTACACAAAACTGTAAGAATAGGGCAGGGGACCAAAGTTACAAGAGTCCAGCAACAATCAATGCCTGTTTGGACACTACCTTCATATACTATTTTCTCTTTGACCACTTAAGACTACCTCTTAATGCAAGAATGTCATTGAGAAACAGAAAAGGGGTCTTCTCAAGCCAAGAGAAAAAGGCAACCCCACATACCCTAGAAAACCTCAGAACATCCTATTGCATCACACCCCTTGCATGTTGTACCAAAAGCTTAAAGCATAGCCAAGATGGAACCAGACAAGCATAAGAAGATCAAGCAAGAAAGAGCCCATTGTCTCTGCACCCACCATAGTCTAACCCACCGCCATCTCCCAGCAGACCTCAGGTTAAGCACATCCATCCAAAGCCACTAAAATATTTTGGACTCTTATATCTTCAAAAGCAAGAACTGAGAATGATTGACCCTAGGACATGAAATAAACAGGCATAAAGGAATAATAAGAAACTCTCAGTAGACTGAAACCAGTGTAGGCCTCACACAGCAGATTATTTTTTTTCCCCAACTCTTTCACCAAAACTCCAGGGCTTTAAGTGTTATGCCAGCTTTCAACAGATAAAAAAAGTTATTTGGGAGCTTGTTTGTTAGTTTGGCTAAAGTAATAGAGATACATTTCCTCTCATAAGTACAGTCTTCTGTTAAAAAAGAAAGGTTTCTAGGCCTGAAGGCGTTCAACATGTAACAAATTCAGCTCAACTAGTGCTCAAGTTTTCCCCAAGCAGCAGTACCATGAAGGAAACAATAAGCAATCTATTTAATAGCCAATAACGAAAACTAGTAGAACCTGACAAGAATCTCATCAGCTTCACAAAACTGCTGCTTGGCAAAACAGCAATAACCCACATCAAAAACACACCTGCATGCAAAAATCAGGCAAGCAGTGAAAGGCGGAATAACACTGTTCCCATCCATCTTGGCCATATTCCTGTCCTTTCCCTTAGGGCCAACCAGAGCTTCATAGAAATATGAGAGATTCTGGTCTCTGTGTCCAGAAATAGCATTCTGGTAAGAATTCCCAGCCAGTATTGCTAGGCACCTTACTAGAGCACTATATCTAAATCTCTGTAGGGGAGGAAATCTGATCATTTTTTCTCTCTTACTTCTGCACTATTAGGTCTAGAGCTGCTAATTACAGAAAAGGCACCAGTACAATTTTATAATGTTAGTCAACAGTTTAGAGAGCTCTATTAGGAAAATACACTGGGGAGAGGTAGGAGAGATGTTCATTTAATAACATAACTTGGCCCTGTGAAATCAGAGCTTTCTTACAACCAAAACCCACTGCTATAGAGAAGTAAAGCACTTCAAACCCTGGCACATGCAACTTGGACACAAAAAGCATCTGCAATTTTATCATCAAGAAACCAGACTATGCAATATTCCAGACAAAAATCCACATTGAAAATATGTTATTATGTTATTTTGTGTGGCCACATTTCATTAAATCAAAACAGACAGCAGATAAACAGAATCAATAGGCTGTATATTTTAAATTTTGATCCTGTGAGCCTATACCTTTAGCCATTCACACTGAGTGTGAAGCCAGAGGACACAAATATCGTCCAAAATTAAGATCTTTCATATGCCAAGCAGAACTGCCTAATGTTCAGAAAAGGTAGCATGTATTAACAGTAATATTTCATACCATAGCAAAGGCTTATGACTCAAGTTAACTAATCCACACTACATTTAAAACCATCAGCTTTCCACAGCATCTGGTTTAGAGTAGACTTTTCATCCAACTGCAGACTCAGATGGCTTTTTCTTCACTGCTTTGTTCACAGAAAGTTTATACCAATCAGAAACAGAACAGGAAAATATTGTACGGCACTCAAACTAGTTTTACTTGTGTTTTGGGCACGGCACAGAGAGGACTAGCAAGTACAGTGCAATATGTACAGCTTGAAATCCAAGTTCTAAGTTACAAGCTCCATACCTGTGTGAAGGTGAGGGAGCCTCGAACTGTGGCACCGTACTGTCCTCACTGACTGGGGAGTACAAACCACTCATTTCCTGAAATGGAAAGCCATGTTACAGCAAAGCTGACAAAACACGAATAGTAGGCACCATCTAATATAAGGTGTTCACATAGTAATGTTTTGTTTTTCCAAGCAGATAACCAAATGTATCTACATTTATTCAACTCTCACCTAGAAGTCTTTACTATACCTGAGGAAACATTGATTTCCTTCAATTTTTTTTTTTTCAGTTATCATTCCAACTGGGTTTCAGAAATCCTACAACTGCAGTGCTTTTTGCCCCAAAAGAGGCAGTTCTGGAGTTTATACTTCAAAAATCAATGCATTTGATTACCATCCAATTGTCTCTAACCCAGCACTTCCCTTAAACATGGCAGAACAAGCAAGCTATAACTGCATTTGAGATATGTGCAAACTTATCTAATAGCCTTTGCATCTGGAAAGTAATGCTGGATATGGGTCATGGCAAGAACAGCCACAAGATGACAGGGCATAGGTAGTATCATGCCCCAGACTTAAAAGAGGATCTATCAGTCTTCTGTGGGGCAAGTGTGCATAAAACAAGTGGGGCAAACTTTGCACATAAACTTGGCTTTGTCACTGCCAGACTACATCACTGCTGTGTACTCAGTATGAGACTGTACCTTTCATCTGTTTGAGAAATGGAAGCTATGCAGGATGCTGCAGCTCATTAGTTAGGGGCGCAAAGTGTTCCAGGACAAAATTACCGGTGCTTTTCAAACTCCCACTAGGTGCCCATTAATTGTTAGGTAGAGAGTAGGATATTTGTGATGAGAGAGATCCCAGGCTTTAGAGGTCAGAACCAAGGTCACTGTCACACACCAGATACGTACCTCAGCTGCAGTCCACTGAAGTGCCTGATTAAAGAGCAGAAAAGCAGGTAGCTAGATATTCTTTGATGGATCCTGCAGCTTTGGGAATAGGTTCTCCAAGATCTGAAGACCTATTTTACCAGTCTCAAGGAAACATGCTAGGTGTATTTATTTCCCAAGAGCTGAGAAACATTTAGGGAAATAGTAGATAACAGCATTTTTCAGACCTAAGTTACCATTTACATAGCTATCAGCTGAAGGGAAGTTCCTGCAGTTGTCAGTTCTATTTATATTTTGATAATTCATCAGCATGCGTATAAATTGGAAGTGAAATCTAAAAGGCTTTTGGGCAGTGGTTGAGAGCTCATGCTAACTGCTTGAGACAAGCAAGAAGAAAGAAGCAGACCTGCAAACTAATTCCCAAGAAGCTTTAAGGGAATGCTATTTTGAGAGGTGGCAGTCTGATACATTCCTGAAACATCACTCTCCTATTCTAAGATCAAAACACTAGAATGATTAGAGGAAAGGACTAAGGAGGAACCTAAGGACTCAGTAAGGACAGAAGAATTGAGCTGATGGGTTTACAAATACTTGGAGAATAATTCTTAAAAATCTCAAGAGATCCCCCATCATTAAGGAATTAAGGGAATTATATCAGGAGGTAGCAGATTGCTTCTGTTCTGACATGCAGCAGGGAGCTGGTCTGTTCCTACCCAGTCTCTGCATTATGGCTCTCTTGTGCACCCCCCAATACCTCTTCATTTTAAAAGTGGCATGCTGCTAAGATTTAAACAGCATGTGCAAATAACCAGAACACTGCAACGCACAAAAATCGTAAGTTATGATCAATATACTGGCTGTTGATTTCTAGCAATTATTTTAAAATACCTACTACCAACACAAAGGAATTGAAAGATACGATTATATAAGAGCTAGGTTTCAATGAAGACCCCTCTTACCAATCTGCAGCTTGCAGACATCAAGTAAATGAACAAATTAAAGACAGACCATCATCTGTTCATTTTCCCATTACTGACTCAAATGCTATAAATTTAACACAGCAGCCCCACAGCAAGGCAGACAGCTTGATGAAAATGAAAAATTGCCAGAGTCAGAACAATGTCTGGGCACCTCACCTCTACTCGTTTAATATCTTCTTCCAGAACACTTAGCTCCTTCTGGATCTGCTCCAATTGCTGTGGATAAGAGAATGGGAGAAGTCTAAATCAATCTGCACTGCACCACCAACAAGATTACAATCTTTTCAGAGAGGAACCTGAGCTATCTTAACTGGCATGCTACACGATTCAAAAGTCACTAGACAGGAAGTTCATATGCATAGATTAACATAAGTGTGCACACAAACCACATTCAAGACAAAGTTATTGTGAAACAGTACAAAACATGAGCACAAGACACTTTGATATCAACTAGAGACCCACATTATTCAAACTAATACTTTTATACTCCTCTAACATCTTGCATGCAAGGTATAACTGGTTTACAAACACTGAACATAATTAGAAAAAACCACCATGAACAAGACAGTGATCATTCCACCCTTTAACAAAACATGAAATACTTTGCTAAAAGGTGTTAAGAGTATTTCTCTTGCTAGCAGTTAACCTGCCAATTGCCAATTTAAACTTACTGATAAAATTTTCAGATTGGCAAAAAACCACCTATTATGACCATGGATAGATTTGCTCCTGGCACCAAGAAAGCGCCATGAGGCATTTCTTTCAAAGGTGTGGTACTTACCTTGGATTACAGCATAAACTCCAGTCAATCTGAGGGCTATCCCTGAAAGGGTCAGAAGGGGACTTCCCCTCTCACCAGCCTACACCCCCTTTCCCTTCTTTGTGTCACACAATATTTTTCAGGGTTTTGCAGTTACTTTTCAGTCAGTCAGTAACCTGGCTTCACTCATCTCTAGCAACTGTGAAGCTACAGACTTGGTGATTGTTTATCCCTAAGCAAGAACGTCATCTGCTTACCAGCTCTAATTCCCCCTCTTATTCAGCAGACATGTCCCATCCAAACACTCACACAGCCTATACCCAGCCTTGCAAGACCTGAACACACACACTTCTCTAGGTGAGAGCTGAGTCTGGACCTAAACAGACAAAACTCAGCTCCAATGCAAGTCTGTTTCACTAAGATGCACACATCTAATGAATAAAATTGAAAACTGGAAGTCCACCTGGCTCTCCTCAACTCACAATAAAAGTCTACAGACAACTAGCACTGTGGCATTCAACCAGAAGCTGTGACCAAGTTGGCAAGTCCACTGAAAGCTTATTAACCACAACACATTCTCTAAAGGCCAGACAAATTTTTGTCGTTTTGAATTTATAGGGAATATCAAATTGCCCAAATCCAAAGTTACTAGTATTGCAAGGGGTATTACACTTAGTACGACATATTCCCAAGAACATTTGGCAAGCTACTCCCAAAGACTTATTCACTCGAGTGCTTAAGCTTGATCCTGTAAGTGGCAGAAAGTTTTGCTTACAAAAACACACCCACCACTTAAACCCCCACTATTGATCAGCATTCCAAATATCTGTGTGCTCTGCATTAGATAATCCATTTTAATTTACCTTTTCAACATTAAAAAAAAGCTCTTGTCCCTGAAGACAGGAGAGGAAAGGACTGCTGGGTCCACACCTACTTCTAACATGGCTGCTTCTTCCTTGGAATGAGATGACATTGTATTTATATCCTAATCTCTCTACTCTGAACACTTCAGTTTATATTTAATTTGAGTCACAGACAGCACAAGTTTAATGGTTTAAAACTAGACTGCCACAGAGAATTTACAAACCACTACACCATAACAGATAAGTCCATTTTCCCTTGTGAAACCTACAGCAAGAATAGCAGGTGGTGCTATAGCTCCAAGATTAGTGGTAAAGTTAAGCGACACTTGCATAGCAAGGGTCGTGCCTGTACTAGCAGGCAAATATCATTACTCCCCCACTTTCATAAATCCCATTTAAAAAGAAGTTACAAAACCACTTAGAAATTCCAAAATTACAGCAAGGAAATCAGCTATTCTACAATGTACTGGCTCACAGCCAAACTGGACAACTGAAAAATAACTGACAGTTGCTGCCATCACATAAACAGGAGACCTTTTTATAGGAACAAGAGCAGAGACTTTTTTTATTGGCCAGCTTTTATTAACTATTGCACAGACTTGAAAGTATGAGATCTGGGACTCCATTTACCAATTCTTCCTTCTAGTTACATTAAGGCAAGCAATTTGAACCTACCACAAACTTATCCAATAGCAGCAAGTCTAAAAACTAGGTAAATGGGTTTCATGCTTATTTTAGGAAGAACCTTCTCATACTGTCAGCATCAAATGAGTTACTAATGCTCACACTGAGGCTTTTTTTTTTGGTAGGTTGGCTCAAGTCTTTTGTGGTTTAGCTTTAATCTCTCAAAGACCTTAAATTAGTCCACATTCATTCCAATTAAACTCTGAAAAATGAGACTACTGATTTATAATTGCCAGCCATTGAGGGACATTTAAGGAAAGCTAAATGAATTATAGTCCTTCCAGTATATCCAGATTTATGGGCCCTTAATTTGTTTTTCACTATGTTGGGCACAGAAAGCAAGCCAAGTCCTGTCCCAATGATGGGCAGAATCACGCCTGTCAAACTTCAGATTAAGTCAGCAAAAACACTTAGAATGAACACTGAAATGTATGCTAAAATAGAAGCACATATTATAAACTCTTCTCAGACACAGATGCTTTCCCAGAACTGAAAGGGCAATATGGACAAGGAGAAGGTTTCGATTCAGCAGTTAAACCTTGTTGTTTCAACTCCACTGAATGAACTACAAGAAGTAGTTATAACATTACACAGACATATAAAAGAAAAAAGTCCCAAGAAGAAAGTCCCAAGTTACACAAATAGACATACAAAAGAAAAAAGATTACTTCAAAATAGCCTATGTTTCTTTTAACATGTGGAAAAGGGATTTCAGAACATGCAAGTCAAGAACTAATGGACTGGAAAGATCTTCTCTTATATCAAGGAGCTGAATGTCAGTTAAGAAAAACAAGCCAACAGCACAACTCAGAGCTAGTCTCACCTAAGCAAAACTCACAGCAAAACTTCAAGGACAAACAAGCTTACACAGTGAATGAGCTGCATACTACTCTAGTGTGAGTAAGCAACTGACTCCCACCCTGCAACTAGCAGTTGTAAATGCTCCCAGTAAAGGCAGGTAAACATCTCCCTTTGAAATTCAGTCTTTTCAGAGGTGACTGAAGAATTCAAGAATAAGGCATGATCACTGGCAACCTTCTTGTTCAAACATACAGGCTAGCAGCAATAGGTTAAAACAATATTTGAAAGCAATGTCCGAGAAGAAAAAAAAAAAAAACAAAACAACAAACTTACACTCATCAATTACCAGAGAAGGTACCACAGTAGGAAATGCAGACTCTCATATCATTCTTTTTAGGTAACCTTTCAGATCCAAACCCCTTTCACACCCACCAGGCAAGTCCACTCCAAAACCCTCTGGTTTGAGTCTGAAGCTGTCTAGACACACATACAAAGAGTTCTCCAAAGACAACTCTCAGCCCTGGAGTATGTGGATGAAAGGAAACCCCCTGGTTAGAGTTGCTCAGAGATAAGAGACACCCCACCGTGCTACTGAACTGCCATATAAGATTCTTGGGTGGAAATATTAATTTGAACTTGCACAACACTAAACATCAGATCATGGTCAGAGTTTGATTTCAGTTTGCTATCTACTAACAAGTGTAGCTGTGCACAGTGCTGAGTTTTCTTCCTCGGTCTTCCTGTTTTTCCTCGACCAAAGGCCCCTCAGGAGGCAGTGACATCATCCTTTGTACAGCACAAACAGCAAGTGGTCCTGACTGAGTCTCCTGGTGCTGGTTTTAAATGTTTACAAAAAAGCTCAGCAGAGCCTCCCAGTGCCACAGAGACAGCCTAGAAAAAAATGGCCTAGAAAAACACATTAGGAAAAGAGTTATACACCCTTGTCCAACTGTCTTTCCAATTCTAGAAGAAGCACAAGAACAGCAGAAGTTATTTTCTGCAGAAATACTGTGAAAGCATTAACACAATTCCCATCAAGCAGCTTAAACAGAGCATCCAGATTCACGATGTTGAAAGCTCACAAGCCTTGTTATGTTCAAACACCTTCAAGGCTACAAACCAAAACCTTCATGAACTCATCACAACATACACCATAGATCAAGACAAAAAGACAGACTATTACCAGAGGAAGCATCTTTTTTCCCCCACAAACACGCATAGCCATTGCACCAACCAGGACAGGGTAAAAACTAGTAGCTGTCCAGCTGAGAAGAATAAATCAGAATGAATGGATTATCTACAGACTATCCCATAACTTCATCTAGCATGATCTCTTCCTACTTTGTTCTCGCATCAACTAGTGCTCTAACAAACTTAAGTGTAAACTGAAGTACAACAGATGAACCTTTCCTAAAAGTACGCAGTGAAATTAATTTCTTCCCATAAAACTCAATATTTCAACAACTCTACAGCAACTGAGATCAATTTCTCTCTCTGGAAACCAGTTGGAAGTCTTGTCTGTCTCAGGGTTTTTCTTCCTATATTGCTTCTGATACAGAGCCTGTTATAACATACAGGGCAACTATAGTAAGGAAGTAATCGTCAGAGTTTATGGAGATTTTAGCCTTTTAAATTAATTGCAAATCTCCCTTATTTTGACATCAAACTCCATTTGTTAACACTTCACTGTTATGAAGTCTTTGCACAAGTGGAAACAGATGCAAGGTTTCTTTTGGTATGAAGACACGAAGAACACCTGAGCCTCCACAAGTTACTTTCATTGGTGAAACATGGCATCCAAGCCTTTTAGACACATGGGCAGTCCTCCTACAACAAACTTATCTGCAGGGAATACTTCTTCTCTCTCATCAATACTTCCTCCAAATGGTAAACATTTCCTCTTAACTGGGGAAGAGTTAACAAAGGTTTGAGGACAAGACCCTAGTTGAGTTGTTTAGCACACACAATTCCTGAGGGTAAGAGGAAGGAGATGCCTGGCTGATCAGAAATGTTTCATATCTTGAATTTTCCTCCCCCTCATTTAAATCCTCCAGTTTGGGTTGCAGGACTAATGCTTTGAAGGCTTACTGATAGGGGCACCTATCAGTAACCCCTTGACACTTTTCAGGTTTCTGGTGTTATCCACCTGGACAACCCTCCACAGTGACAGAAAAGTGTCACACGAGAAAGATATCTGGGGCAGGGAATAAAGCTGTTTAAACATTTAGATTAATTGCTTTAGAGTTTAATACATCACTGTACATGCTACTTTGGTCCTAGTACTAGGTTGCCCCCTCTTTCTGTGGAAAGACCTCTCCACTGCAGTAAGGAGTCAGCTATTATGCACTGATGTTTATATGATAATCTCTAGCTTGCTGCCCATACACCAGCTGTATCCTCGGCTTATTATCACTGCAGTCAGAGCTCACATCTCTCATTGAGTAGCTTAGAAATGCAAATAGATTTAAAATACCAGTTATTTAAGTGCAGTGGATAGGAAAGAGATTACTATAGCTATAAATTCACCTCAGGAGTCCTAGAATGTAATCAAGACTATATGACAACATAAGAGCATGACTGATTTCTACTTCTGTCACCTCCTCTTGCTTACTCATTAGTTCATCCATGTGTGTATGCGCAGAACAATGAGATTTGACAGGTGAAGTGATTAACACAAGGTAATGACATCCCTGGAGAATTCACACTTATAATTCCCTGCAATTACCCCACAATAACTAATAACTCCTCTTATTTTTAGTATTTAACATGCTCACAATATGGAGTAAGTGAAGACAGCTGGATAGATACATGCATTTGAGGCTGAAAAGAACGATGATGATTCTGAAATACTGAGCAGGCACTCAGTGCCACAAACCTGAGACATTTCAGGATTACTTCTCTGTCCCAGGATGTTTACCAGCTAAAAACAGCCCCTGTGCATTAGCAGACATGAAAGAGGTCTTGTTTGTTAGATATGACAGACTTAATGTGACATTATTAGAAAGAAAAAGCCCACAAAACATAAAAGTGAAGTGACAGCTGCCAAGAGGAACATGAATGCATGTAGGGAATAACACCTGGATGCTGTAGAACTTGATTTGTGATACTAATCATTAAGTTCAGTATTTTCCTTCAGTAAGCAATGGTGCTACTTCACAGAAATAGCAAACATTCTCCATCACATAGGTGAGTTAACAATGTTTTAGAACAAATTATACATATATGATATATATGGTGGTGTCTAACTTCATTTGGTAACATTCAAATCCTGACAAGACAATTAGTAAGGCCTCTTTAAATTGATGAATACTAAACTGGGGAGAATTTTTTCTATTAACTGATGTTATCAGCTCTCTCACAAAGTGTTCAAGATGAAAGAACATGTGATCATTTAAAAGCAAAGTTAAACTTGCAAAAGTATGCAACACAGCTAAGCTAATGGCATTAAAACTCTGGGATGAAAATATGAATGTCAAAAAGTTACAGGTTGTTGCATTTAGTTTCCCTTGAAAACAGGAACAAAAAACCCAAAGTCAAATATTTCATTATTAAACTTGACTTTCCAGACTCTTGGATCCTTGATTTCAACAGAAGAGACTGCTGGATCAAAAAAAAAATGGAGAGTGTACATTCAATTAACTGTGCACATATATGGAAAGGCATACAGCCATGCTAAGTTTGCCTTAGAGACAACAAACTATTGTGGATGATCAATACATTTCTCCCCTCCAAAACTATTTGTTGTTTTGCTGAAAAAGTATTTTCAAGCTTTAGCCATTCGTTTCCAATCTTTTTTCAAAGAAGAAATTTTTTTTCTATTACTATTGCCAAAGATTTGAGTTTTTTACCACATTGCCATAGGTCAAAAAGAAAACAAAATACATAAACTTAAAAGAAAAAGGACTTGCAAATACCTCTGTGCAAGAAACATGCAGTAAATTTCAGCTTGAAAGATCAATGTTTTGGAAAGTTATGAACATGTCAAAACAGGATTTCTGATAGAAACTTCTGCAGGTGCTGAACCTCACATTTATCTTCTAGAGAAATGATGAAAGTGCAAGAAAGAGGCATTTGTCAGAATACTTGACTACAGCAATATTCTGAATTCTTAAGTACAAGTCTATAAAGATACAATTTTCTTCTAGATATAAACCCCCTCCAATAAGCTCAGAAGTCACCATTTCATGAAGGCAGGAGAAAAACCCCACAAAACTTATGAGTGAAGTAAGCAAGGAGGGTTACAGGTGGTTAACCGTATGCTCTGAACATGTTATGAATTATTATACAGGTACAGTAACTCTAAGGCAGTATCTGTATTAACTAACAAAGTACCTAGTCTCTATGTAAGAACTTGCAGTATGTAATTAAAAAAATATTAATAAAATCATGCAGCAATATTCAGAGAGGCATATTAGGAAACAAAGTTACCAGGCAATTTTACGTTCCTTTAAACATTTAAGCCAAAAATTTGAATCAGGCACTCTCAGCCTCACACAAAAGAAGCTTTTATTTATTAAGAACTTTATATTGCAGCTATGGCTTACTGAGTGAAATTGCAATTACTCTGCAGATTACTCTGCATCTTTACTAGAACCAGGTTTGACTTAAAGGAAAAAAGGTAGTGTTCCTGCCCGTAATAAAGCCTGCTCATATGACTCAGCATAACTATGTGCAATACATCATAGAAGTGTTCCAGGGTCCACACATGTTCCATCCTTATTTCTTAAGCAGTCACCTATTACAGCATCAAAAGAAACTACAGTAAACTTTGAAGTTTACTTCAGAGTTTGAAGAAACTCTGATAACCTCCCTTTGCTTTACTGCATTATTTATGTGGCCACTTAAACCCCCCTTCTCAGCTTCCACACTAGCATCTCAGGCTTTCTGCAGCCTGGATATGTCTTCACCACCGGCATAACCCATAGCCTTTTCCAAACAGTAGCTCTGCTATTATCCATACAGAAAACTCCCTCCAGAAAGGAGTACTTATCACAAACTCTACCAGCTACAGAGAAGACCTTGGGACTTATTAGAAAGGAAACATCAACTGGCTTAATTTACTCTATGGGTATATCTTGATTACTGAAGACAGCTTTTGATATCTTTCTAAAACTATCCTACTGACTGGTCTGTATTTTCCATGCTTCTACCCACTGGTTCTCATCTTTCTTATCAAGTGAAAAGAAAGATTGCTAGTAGCAAGTCTGACAAGTCCTCATTTCCCTCAAAATAAATGGCAAGGCCAGATGCTAATCACTATGGCAAGGACAGAACTGACAGGCCTGCATAAAAGTCTTTCGAGATGTGACAGCCTGCATTTCATGTTTGAATATAAGGGGGGGTAAGAAATAACATCAGAGGATGTCTTGGCAACAGAGGGAACACATAAGCAGGGACAGAGAGGATCTGAAATAAGCTATGTGTCCTAATAGGCTTCAGGATGTTCCCAAGGCCATATCTGCAGGATCTGCAGCCAAAATTAAGTTACTTCAGCCTTAAAAAAAGAGATGCTATCCTTGTACATTATTACTAAAGCCAAGGGCAGATACAGATGAGATGGGAAAGGTTTCCCAGGTGCTGAAAATTATAGTCAGGGGTGGAACAGTGCTACAGAATGTTAAAAACCAGAAGCTATGCAACTTCCCTTCCCTTCACCCTTCCCACTCAACACATAAAAACTAAAGTAGGCATCAACAGCCCCTCCTTCTGTGAGAGTTGTTCTAACTCAGTTTCAACTGGGGGAGGAGAAAGCAAAGTCATCACTGACTTTATGGGACTGCTCCAAACACCCTGCACTTGAATCACCACAGGATTACTCAAGAGCACCCCAGCTAAGCTGTATATGAACCTCCTAAAGCACCTACTTCTCAATTCACCTCCTAGACAAAGGCAGCATTACCAGGAAACTTCCCCAATATCTTAATGGTCCCTCAAGCTGCACCGAATCCTGATGGAAGACGTTTAATGAGTGCTGATGGCCAGAGCCTGCATTAGTTCTGCAGTAAAGATGGGTCAAGCTTCTGAAATTCTCTGCATAATACTAAATATTATGAATACAAGAAAATGAAAGTACATATTCTGAAGATTTGAGGTGTTTGTAGACTAAGTTGCCATAAAATAACTTCTACCAGCATTAAAAAAATGAAAGCTGAAAGATACCTCAATGGTTTTGAGCAATGCTTGTGCCTTTGCTGTTTAAGGAAAACAAAACAAAACAAAACAAAACAACAAAAAACAGTAATACATATTTCTCCACTTTTTCCAACCCTGAAGGATCAAACAAGTAGTATGCTTCATACTAAACAGAATCAGAACTGGAAGCATGCTATTTTATCTTCACTGATATGTCTAGTACACTAGAGAATATCTTGGTTCTCGCATTTTCCTTTCACATTCAGGTATCCTAATAAACAGTATGTTCACCACTTCTCATGGGATACTATGCCTAGCAGGTCTCATACTCTACAAATGCAACTTTATCTTGGACTCAGTTTTCCCCTTTGGTTAGTTCCTTCCCATTACCCCTGTTGGTTCTGGTCAGAAGGCCATGGATATCTGTTGGTGGACAGACTCTGAACAACTTGCTTTGGGATGACTCCATAACCAGACCCTCAATCCATTCTGCACAAGGCTTCTTACACACATCACTGTTACATGGTTCAAGTTTGACCTTAGTCACACCGTTGGGTCTCATGTTTTTCACATCTTTCATCAAAAACCCTGACTTCCAAGAAAGCTTGTCCTTTTGCCGTTTTCACAATTATTTTTCTAGGTTTCTGGGACATTTCTGGTACTAGGGTTTATGCGTTGCATGACATTATAAATTATAAGGTCCAAACCATGAAACACCGTGTACATGATTACAGAATCCTCTCTCATTCCTTGAAACACTCGTTTTGAGACAAATAAGGAAAGAGCACAGAATGTTCATTCTTTTATGACACAGCATTAGTCATGGTATTTGATACACTAAAAGAAAAAAATTTGAGTGACAATTTCACTCCTTTCCCCATCCTTCAGTTTTCCCCCATCACAGAAAAATCTTGTTTCCAGAATTTAATGCAAATATACAGCAAGGAATCTCTGTCCTGAAGCTCCCTTCTTCCCACATGCTTCACCAGTGTGAGACAAAAAGGCAAGAGATTAAAAATTGAAGCTGTCACATGTAAAGAGATTAATTTTCCTTGAAACCCACGTGTCCTCTGCCTGAGACTTCCCCAAACACACTTTGTCTTCTTCTTTGCAGAGATAATGCCAGGCTAACACATCACTTAAATAGAATGAACTGGTAGAAAGCAACAGACAACACCTCACCCCCTGAAACACAAAGCAAGTTACCTCTCGTTTGTTTCTCCTGGCAACTTTGAGAAATTCCATAAGGATCTGCAATTGGGCAGCATGAGACTCCTGTAACAGAATAAATAAGTGTAACTCTTCCATATACTTTAAGAGAAACAAACATTTTATACACAGAAATCCACACTTGCACAGAAACAGCTTTCATTTAGAGGTGAGGAAGAGAAAATAGCTTTTTAAGGCAGTTTTAAAAATGGTAGTTTTACTTTGCCTCACAGGTTTTAAGGTTTTGTTTGGCTCATGACAAGTTTTTACAGGAAGGAAGAAATCGTTCTAACAGCTCTTGTTTGTGCGTTACCAAAGACTTACTAATAAGTTTAAATGCTTTTCAGTTTTTTTGGCTACTGCATCTGAAATTGTTTTTGGAATACAGGTTCCTCGCAGACTCATGTTCCACTCTGAAAGACCATTAGCATCCACTTCATGATTAACATACTAAAGCATAAAGTATTTATATAAAAAACCACATCTCCCCACAATTAACATTTGTGTTTATGTAAAGAGATTACTGCTGAAGACTTCTCCTGAGTGGAAGACGACAATGAAGTCACTGATGAAACTAAAACATCCCTTTACAATCCTTCCATAACAGGTCATTTACCTCAACCATCAGCTTAGTATTTTCACCTAAATGGGCCAAAAACTTGACAGGGCAAGATAAGAGAAGCACAAGAGGAAAGACAAATAAAACCTATATTCCAGCATTAATATAGCCCTAATCCTATCTCAGCATTCTAAGACTTATTTTCACAACCTACCAAAATATTTACTATTAAAGGACTGTGAACATACACTCAGAAAGGATCAAGACATAGGAGCATGCAGAATCCATTAAAGGCAGATGGGAGAGGAAAAGTAAAAAGATTAGGATGCAAGACTACTACTTTTCTGAGATTTTCTTCCTCCCTGCCCCGTGACTATAATGAAACAAGTAAAACTAGAAATGAAAAATGTTTTAAAATTGTTAAGTGTAGGTGTGGTTTTGGTTTTTTTAAGGCTTAGTATCCTTAAAAGATATTCCTGCTCAGAAGTATTCATACACTCAGTCTTGTGCTTTATTTCAGATTTGTCACAAATGACACAAAAAGGCTTGGGGGGGGGGGGGGGGGGGGGGGAGGTCTTCATCTGAAGTTAGAGACCATACTCCCACCATAACTTCACCGAACGACAATTAAAAAAGTTATGTACAACTCCCCATGCAATAAGGTACCATAACAGTTTTGCTAGTAGTCAATAAACATATTTTTGGGTTACTTTCGTTCCATCAGAACCACAAGTTGTGTAAATATTCATTCTGCAAGAGTGAATAAGACAAGCCATTCCCCATACAACTTTCCCTCACCTGTTTCAAAGCACCATTGAAATCCACCCTCCTACCCAAAGTCCACTAGGCCAAATTTTGTAATCCAGTTTAATTCAGAAGGTCTGGCTCTCATAAATGGAAAATGGTCACTTGAGACCAACAGCATGGAACAGCCAAATACATGAGAACTATCCCAAACCAACTACATTTCAGTTAAATCATAGGAACAGCTTGCTTCATACTGTATAAATCTTCAAACCAACCTCATAAACAAGACATCTGAACTTTTCTTTCAAGCATTAGATGCTAAGAAAGTATTCAGTGATGGCAGTCATTCAGGCTCTATCAGTTCCAGTAGAAACTAAAAGGTGTGATCTTTCACATGTTCATTGAGTTTATTCTTTAACCTATATTTTAGACTTCTTCATGCTTATTACCAAGAAAGATCTAGTATTTACTTGTGCAACAGTCAATTAGCAAACATCTTCATATGCATTCCTCTGTTCTGCTAGCCACTTTCTCTTACCCTTTTCCATTTTCCCTGCTTGTTTGTACAACCCTGCCAACAGCAACACTATAAGCATGTTATGGGCATCACAGTTGAAATGTTAGTTTGCTACAAAGGTCAGTGAGATGGCCAACACTTTAATACCAAAATGTAAGAGAAAACTCTGAGCAATTAATTCAGCAATAGAATCTTACTTCAAGAAGATAAAAGCATGAAAAGAAAACTGCTAAATAGACAACAGTACTCATTTAAGTAAGACAAGAGAAACTTCTTACTGCTTCCAACTGCTTCTTCTTTTGCACTAGCAGCTCCAGCATCAGGTTGACATTGGCCAAGTCAAGATTGTCTTGATCAGTTCCCAACAAATCTTGAATTATCTGCCACCTATGGCCATTCTAGAAAGAGAACAAGAGACGTTGGAGACAGTGAGTTCAAGCCATCCAGAGCTATATCCAGCAACAGATACTAAAAGCAACACTGGAATATTTCATCCCTTTGTAAAAATTTCAAAACAATTTTCAGGAATCAGAATTCCCAATTCTCCCACATGTACAGGATATAGCTCTTCTGTCGTACTGTGTAACTGCTTATCTTATTTGGAAGATATTTGCGCTTTATGAGAGCATAGCTGCTGCTAGGAAGAGATTATTTCACAGCCACAATTTTATCTTATTTGTGCCCTAGTTTCTGAGAACATATTTCTAAGGGGAGAAAGAAAAAACATGTTTATCCAAGCTTAGTTGGATTACACCTATCTGAAATACTGCTAAGTGACAATACCTTTTAATTTTTTAACCAAGTAATAGGTAAAACCCTCATGCTAAATTAAAAAGGAAGAAGGTAGTATCAGCTTATTTTTTCTATTGTGACCTCCCCACACTACTCCTCTTAAGAGTATTTTCATAGGAAATGAAAGAGCAGGAAAGAAGATGGAGCTCATCAGGGTGATCTTCTCATTCAACCTGTTAGAGCTGAGAAGGACCCCCCAGAGAGCCAGCATGCTACCATATACCCCATTCTTCCCTAGAGGTTGTTAGCTCTTCTCATTGTCAGTAAAAAGTAAAAATAGTATCTTTTAGCACAGGAAAACCTCAATAATAGGTTAATGCTAATATAGACCTACATTAAAAAGCCTCAGGAACCAACAGGAGCAGCTGAAAGGTCTTTAGGCCTTCTAATAAACAAAGCTGGATTAAAAAATCCTGCCCTACAAAAGCTATGACACTAGATCAAGATATTTAAATTTGCAAGAACTAGAAATGTCATCTAGTCTAAACCAGACATTTTCTAAGAGGTTGTAGCCTATTTGTATTGGCTAAATAAAAAAATATGTAACATCCCTATAGAACACACAACTTTTTACTTTTCACCTAACTCTCAACAGAACCTGTGGAAACCACACAGGCAAAAACTCAATTCCAGTCTGGAACAACTGGAAAAAAATATGTAATTTTTAAGCAAGTCAACAAGATTTGAGACAAACTTTAACATACTAATGTACTAGTTAAATGTACTACTGCTAAACTACTCAGAAAGTTTCAAAGCTGCCTTAACATGATTTTTTAATGAGACAAATCCATGACCAAGAAACAGTGCATTTGCTGCAACGTGTCTTGAATGACTTCTCTTAATACCAAACATAATACAAGAGGAGAACAGACACATTAAGGAGCTGGTACAAGAGCAGCATTCCTCTTTTTAGAGACATTGGTATTTTTTATTTGCTCCCAAAAGGTAGACACGACACTGTTTTGGGCATGAAGTCATGGTAGATTTCCACGTACTGGTAGTTATCTAACAGATACATCTACAGGCATAGTTTTTAAAGATGCACTATGAGAAAGAGTAGAAAATTTCCAAGAAGTTACTGTACATGCCTTCAAGTCAATTGTGTGCATTTTAAACCAGATACGGTTTATGCATATTTTATATTGAATATAAAAAACTTACTGCGAGTAAACTAATGAATCCTTAAAGCATGCTCTTTTCTAAAGCATACAACTGCTGAAAGCACTGGTTTCTGCAACACAGACCCTAAATTAATAACACTTCAATAGAGGGGTTTTTCAACTGACAAAAACAGGGGCTCCATGATTTTTAATATTACTTTGCAACCTTATTTATGAATTACAGAAGCCAAGGAAGGAAGCCAGGCATAACAAGACAAATATGCAAGTTTCCTGGTTAATGTCATATATTCTTTTTGATCTTAACGTACAAGAGTATCCACTGCTGCTGTACACGTGTTTTCATGAACTGAGAACACAGATCATGCTCTGATTCTGTGACATGAAGCAAGTCTAACAGATATCCAGGCAGTTTTATCTGGGATCAGAGCCAGAACACCAGTACTCCAAACACATCCTTCTCCCTCTTGTGGTTGGTATTAGCCTTCCTCCAATTTCCCTATAGAACACAGCTTCTTGCATGTGATCAGAC
Organism: Mycteria americana; assembly: GCF_035582795.1. Lineage (NCBI taxonomy): Eukaryota > Metazoa > Chordata > Aves > Ciconiiformes > Ciconiidae > Mycteria > Mycteria americana. The sequence goes on from NC_134371.1 coordinate 38,206,758, forward strand.
AAGCCCGTGGCACTTCTAATCATCCATTACTCTCATTGTAGCTGTAATTTCCAACACCGAATGAAAATTATTACCTTTAAACAAGTGTACTTCCATGGGTAGTTTCCCAGGTTATATTCAATACATCATATGACACTCAGCTATGCTAACACAGCTTGACTCTACACATATTGCTGGCAGGAAGAACGAGAGTTAACAAGGTTGAAGGGATCTAGTGCCACTGATATTGGGATTATTCCCACATAAAGCAAGTTAAAGCATCAGCTCAACAATATAATTTCTTCTAAATTAAGCCACATAATGACAACTGCTGTACAGAACCATTAAGTAAATATAAAGTAAAAAAGTTGGAACATACGGTGCTACTCACTGAATGGTCCAGTTTGAGCCTTTTCTCCTCAGATCTTTGCTTCTGCTTAAGAATAAGTTCATTGACTAAAAACATAAATTGGATGTCAGAGTTGGATTTAAGTTCACAAAAAAGTATGAAAAATTCTATCTCAATATTTTTACTCTAGTTATTAATTCCACAGTAAGTTTATCAGTAATTAAAACAGCAGAAGATGTCTCCATTTTTTTTCTCACCAATTTATTCCTTGATATTTTGTAAAGTATATAAAGATTAAAAAAAAATTAAATACAATGCCTACACATTCCCCAAATTGCTTCAGTTCCTTTTTCTGAGCACCCCGGTTTTTCAACTCCAAGGCAGAGGTATATCACAGAATAGTATGAAGGAGATAAAACAGTAACTGATTTACTACAGGCTGAAAACAAGTGCAGCTGAGTAGAACAACTTTTTCCTTTAATCACTATGTGCAATTTTAAAGATATATTTTTGCTACTGTTTTATTTCATACCAATTTAGTGAATGGTGCAAAGAGAGAAAGATAGCCTCAACCCTTCACACACACACATATACAAGCTCTTCCCTCTCCTCACGTCTGTGTCGTCCCCCCCCCCCCCCCTACAGATCTGAAACCCTCAATTGTGGGTGTATGGAAGCAATGCTCTATGGCCTAACACATCCTCCAAGATCCACCTCAGCACCACCTTTGGCACAGCATGCTAGGGTCTAAATCAGGATGCCCATTTCTGAAGCATTCCTCGGCTACTGTGGCTTCTAATCTATTTACTATTAAATGAATATCCCAGCACATGAAATAAAGATTTGATTTAATTTTGATATTTCACACTGCAATGTGTTTCTTTTGATCTTTTCTCCCCATAACAAAGTTTTAAACTCTATTTCCAGTTAAGAACATTTCCCTCTTCTGTTTAAGCAGCAATCAATTAGGACTTCATATAGGTATGTGTATGCATATTTTCTCTGTGTCTAATTTACACATACATCCTATGGTCCTCACTACAGTAGTCAAAATAGTACAATATGTAATTCAGCCCCCCCTTCAGTGTCCATGCTTTGTAAACAGGGCATGTTCTTGATTATTAGACAGACAACAGTGCAAGAAAACAAAAGTAAATAAAGATATTCAAATCTCTAGCCACCAGAAAAACATCTTCATTTTGCTTTTCTTAGTATGCAAACAGCAGCAAGTCAGTCTCACTACTGTAACTCAGCATACAGAACTGCTGGAGGCAGTGGAGTATTAACAATTTATACTACTAACCACTTTTTTTTTAAAAAAAAAACCACAGTTGACTAAAGGACTGATGTTGGGATTTTATTTTCAATATTGAGAAGCCAGTTATTTATAGGACAAATTTACAAGTGCCTGCCTTCCTTAACAACTAAGATGTTTCTCATGCAAGCAAGCCCAGAGCTCACCTAAGAAGTTGGGATAAAGATGATCTATGTTGTCCACAACATAGTTGCATTTGGGACATCTGTTATTGTCCTCCAAGCTCTGGTGAATACATTTATAGCTGTTTAAAAACATAAAAAACAAGAAACAAAACAAGTGAGCAAACATGAAGGAACAAAACATAAGCACAAGGTAATTAACATCAACCTTAGGTAACATGTACTCTGTGTTGCCATCTAACAGCTGCATTGCCAAGATCTTACAGCAGTCATAATGTTCCAATATTAACTGAGAGCATGCTATAGCAGAAAGACAGCAAAGTTCCTTTGCAAGGATTACAAAAGGTATTTAAGTACTTCACTCTTATTTCCCTGACGATTGTGGCAATGTGGATACTTCAGCTACACTTCCACCTTGAATTTGTGTCCCTGTTCCACAAGCAGAGCTAACAGACTGCATTATTTAGAAGCAACTCTTCTAGATAAACCAAATACTTATCAAGCAACATTTAAAGCTATTGCACATTTTGGGTAACTGAGCACAGAAAAAACACCTTCACCAACTTCTCACATTTCCCCCCACTCCCTGGCTGTTCTCACCAGAAGTAACTTCAGAGGTGCCCTCTATTGAGCTGTTAGCTATTTGAAGGACAGAGTAACTGCAAGATGCACTTTAGCATCAAGTTTAAGCATGTCACCAAGAGCCTAGCTTCATGACGACTGCTGGTAAAGACGTCATGTGACAACATTGCTCTCTTCTTTCTAAACAAAGATATTTGAATGCTTCTCATCTTGGACTTTTTTAAAAGTTAGAGATCACAGGGATAAAGTGTTACCATAGAGGGCACAAAATCAGCTGTAATCTTACCTGTTGCAGGTGAAAACACTTCTGAAAGTTAACTGAATCTGCTGCTTGAGCAAGTGATTTATGCTACTAAAATGACTTCTTGTAAGAGGTAGGCGATTTTATTTCTAGTTAACAGACACCGTAAGAGTATAACGTATATGGGACATTAAAACATCATGGTTCAACATTTATTCCAATCCCTAGTTGAGAGCAGGAGCAGCAGATAGTTCCACACCTGCCCCTGGAAGGTTCTTGTACTTCTCCATGAAGCATTTGCTCCTCGTGACAGCCAGAGATAACACACTGAAAAATAAGTGGACCGTGGGCCAATTCAATACAACAGAAATAAACCTGAAGCATATCCTCTCTTAAAAAGTTTAAGAGAATTGCAATAGACAACGTGCAAGCCACTTCAAACTGTATACGGTCTTGCACAAAGGCAAGGAGGACCTCCCAACACCAACACTCACTCCCATGACCTTTACAGAGGTGGGACCCATTGCTTCAGGTGGTAACAGACACCTTCCATTTCCAATAGAGATAAGTTGACCAATTGTTCTGACTCTGGGTACTGGATGCTACCAGCAGCTTATGACCATTTTATTTCTTTACAGAGGAAATATGGTGGCACAACATTTTTTGTTTTAAACACCAAGACGACTTTTTTTAATTTAACTGGTACCCATCTTTTAAAATTTTATTTCAACCTCTTTTTTCAGTGCAGGGACAGAAGACAGAAAAGTAACAAAAACTCGGAAGGAAAGGGTTTCACAGCAACATCAGTCCTCACACACTGTAAGAGACAGACATTTTGCGCAATACAAAAAAAATCTTACCAGAAGCTGTGTCCACATTTCGTCATGTAGGCTTCTTCAATCATATCAAAACAGATGGGGCTGAAAACAAAACAAAAACAACAACAACAAAAATCAAAGATGTCTATTTATGTTAAAAAGGAAGGAAAGTATTATTAATTCAAAGCAACCACCTAATCACACTTAGGTAATATTTTCTATTTGTAAAACAAAAGAGGACACACAAGTGCAACAGCAGCCAGGCAGTATAAAGATCAAAAGGGCAATCAACAGTTCTTTGAACTCAGAATGATACTGCAAGTTTGCTACAGTTAGAAACCATGTTAAGTGTTCAGTCTTGAAGCTTTCAACAGTTGCAAACCACCCAAAGCCAGAGTACCTTCAACAAGCAAGGCTGCAGAAGAGCCTCCTAACCATCTGCATTCGGTCTCAAAGAGAAAGTAAAAAACCTGTTTTTTACATGAACAGACATGAGGTATTTATAAATGACACCAAAATTAGTTTATCCTTCCTTTTTTCAGCCAATAGCTATCTATAATTAAAAAAAAAAAGATGCAAAGAGGCAGAGGAGAACAGAAATAGTAATGATGTCATGAGAACAAGAATTAATAAGCAGGAGGAGAAAGAAGGTACCAACAAGGGGGTGTGCCTGCAGAGCACTGCCAGGGAGCAGGCTGGCTGCTGAAGAGCACGATGAAAGTACGGTGCAACAGAAAGAGGGAACCAACAGTCAAGCACGGTGTTACAGCCAAAGGAGAAGACAGGAAAGGCAGAATATGGGACTGTTCATAAGGAAGACAAAGGAATGCAAATGGAAACAAGGGCTTTAGTTTTTTCCAAGGCTAGTTAGTGACCAAAGCACAGCCAGCTCTCTGGGAGGGGTCACCAAGGACCAAGCAGGGAGCTGAAAAGAAGGATGTGCAAGCAAGTAGTGCTCCACAGGAACCTGAGCAAGACAAGAGACACAGGAGTTCAGTGAGATGGGTAGTGGAAGAAATCTGTCTCACCATCAAGCGGCTGTGACATGTTTGAAAGGAAAATGAAACACAAATGAAAGCAGAGGAGAGATGCATCTTATTTCCAGTGACTCCTACAGCTGCTATCCCCAATAGCTGATAAGATATCCTGTCACATACATACTCATCTTCAGGTCTTGGCCAGCTATCCAGTGAGATGCTGTCGACAGCAACATCAGTTCTGCATGTAACACATGTATTAGCTGTGTCACAAGCTTCACCTTGCTTTCAAGCCCTTACAGAGATCCAAATGCTCTCCTGTCACTCCCTCAAGTCCACACCAATCTCAGTTCAGAGATGTTTTCCCCAGCATTTGTTTTCTTCAGAATCAGCCTCCTCCAACCTTCTGCCAACAAGGCAGTTCCCACAGAATGAGCTGTTAATAAACTGTTAACCACTTTTGAAAAGCACGAATCTTTTTGAATCCAAGAGCAAAACCCCAGATCTTAGACTGAAATAAGCAATGTTTGGCTGAGCAGGGGAGGGGAGCACCTCAATTTCTCCCCTTGTTAGCACTCCACAGAAGTCACTCCCCCTTTGTCATCCATTTTAGAGGATACTAACATTTGTTACCCCATTAGGCATTTAAAAATAGGAAGGAGGAAACACCTCTTAAATAAGCACTTATTTTTTAAGCACATAGAGGGGAAGCTGTGGCTCCTGCCAATGCAATCCCCCTCCAAATGACGAAACTGGAAAACATGGATGCCTTGAAAGGTTTGTCCAACCTCACATACAAACCAAGTTGTCTTAAATATTCCACCAAATTGTCTGTATAAACACAACATAAAGGCAAATTAATCAAACCAGAATGCTACTCTCTGAACCAACTGTGCCACCTCAAAAGAAGCCTCCAAAATAATTAACATGCACCTGTCCCTCTTCCACCCTGGCAGACACTTCTCTGCACATCATTTGTCTTGAGTAGCACTAACTTCAGGAGTTCAAGCCACTGCTTCCAAGTTAGAAGTTATTTAGTTTCAAGGCACTGTTTAGTCAGAATAAATTATGACCAAACTTAGCCAACAAGGGTGGATTAATAAGAGGAGATTTAGGCATCTTTGTATTCTATTAGCTGGCCTTTAAAAAAGAAAGTCAAAGACTTATGGTTATATGAGTGTCTTAGGCTGGTTTCTTCCCACTGGGATGAACAGCTTAACTTCTTCACCTTCTTCTAGTCATGCTGTATAACACAGTCCCACTCTCTGTATTGTGCTAAAAACTGCTATTCTCCACAGGGCCAGATGTGTCTTTTCCAGCACACTCCTAATGCCCTGCATCCAAAAAGTGCAGCAATCAACAAGGCTGTAATGCTCCCCTGTCTGCAATAGGACACCACAAATTAGAGCTAAAAAGGTTACCTCCTAACACATCAGTCGCCCAAGACCATTGTTCCCAAACTTATTCTTCTTCACACCAGTTTCACTGGAGAAACAACAGAGCCAAAATAGTTGAGAAAAAAAGCAATCAGAGCCAGCAGATGCAGCCATTCAGTGCCAGGGTCATCGTTAACAGAGCCTGAAGTTTCCATTAAGAACTGTTTCCCCTGAAATGCTCACTGATTTACAAGTGGAAACAAGATTGATGTCTTTTAATACTTACTGAAGCCAAGCTGGCTGTAACACATGAAAGTTGCCATGCACCAGTTGTTTTAAGTTAATCTAACACAGAGCGAAGGTTAAGAAAGTAGTGGAGTGATGGCGACTTGAGACATACTATGGCTTGTAGTATACACTGAAATTGAGAAGCACAGGTATGGTGAAATCAAGGCTTCTCTGCATGAGATAGCTCTTATTCTCTATTTGTCTTAAGCAGCAGAGCCAGGTGAAAATAATGCAAATTACTTCAGCAAGCCAAAAATGTCACTGTTCTTTACCAGATATTGATGCCTTATTTACTAAACAGGTTTTTATCCAGCACTACAAAGGTTTGCCATTCTTTCTCTATGAGGTAGACCTCAAATATTTTTAAATCATTTTAACCAAGTTCATGCCTCTAAGTTCTGCCAGCTGTTTTCAAGGCACCTCTCAATAGTGTTACTGTCACCCTGCTGCTACCTGAACACCTGGCTGAAGTGGTCACTACAGAATTTAAACACATTCCAAATTTCCTTCTGCTCCACAGCAAACAAGACCCATTACAGTTTCTCCCTCCTATTCTACTCCTCTCTGGTCTAAGCAGAGAGCAGGACTTGCTGCAGGCTTTGTCCTTCACATGGAAGGTGGCCAGGTTAAAGATCACTGCCATTACTATCTACTCAATATGAAGCTCCAATATAACAATAAATTATAAAACCATAATTGTACATGGTATGTAAACAGCTCACTGTGTTTTTAGTTTGTGACCTCCAGGGTCAATCTGCAGCATTCCTTACTAAAGGGCTTTGCCAGATCACAAACGTGAACAGCTACACTCAGCCCATGCCTGGCATTAACAGGCAACCACCTGAAGAACTGTTTTTAAAAACCCATGAACCTGCAAGTCTACCCTTCAACGTGGCACACAGCCCTTCTCTCACCTGAGTTTATTGGTTGTACCTCTCCAGGTCAGTATGCAACATCCCCTCTTCCATACATTCTTATTTATGCCAGAGCTCAGAAACAAGCACTGGTATGAAACAGTGTCCTGGTTTCAGCTGAGATGGAGTTGGTTTTCTTTATAGTGGCTGGTATGGGGCTATGTTTTGGATTTGTGCTGAAAACAGTGTTGATAATACAGAGATGTTTTAGTTGTTGCGGCACTAGTCAAGGACTTCTCAGCTTCCCGTGCTCTGCCAGGTGCAGAAGAAGCTGGGAGGGGACACAGCCAGGATAGTTGATCCAAACTGGCCAAAGGGCTATTCCATACCACATGACATCATGCTCAGTATATACAGCTGGGGAAGAAGAAGGAAGGGGGGACATTTGGAGTGATGGCGTTTGTCTTCCCAAGTAACCGTTACGCGTGATGGAGCCCTGCTTTCCTGGAGATGGCCGAACACCTGCCTGCCCATGGGAAGTAGTGAATGAATTCCTTGCTTTGCTTCGCTTGGGTGCGTGGCTTTTGCTTTACCTATTAAACTGTTTTTATCTCAACCCTCGAGTTTTCATGCTTTTGCTCTTCCGATTCTCTCCTCCATCCCACCAAGGCGGAGTGAGCGAGCGGCTGCGTGGTGCTTAGTTGCCGGCTGGGGCTAAACCACGACAAACAGCCACTGAAGAGACAGCCTGTAGTAAGATCCCCTCCATCCAGGGAGCAAAGCAGATAGTAAGTGGTTTTAAAGAGGTTTAGTCAACCACTAATTGGGAATGTTAATGTAAGGCCTGGGAAAACTGTAAGCAATTACACTGCTGGACAGGAGAAAGTCCTCTGATTAGAGGATTCCCTCTCAGGTACTCTCCGGGCAACTGGGAAGAGGCTGCAGGAGTAGCACAAACTCTACCTTTAAATTCTTTATCAATTAATATATTTTTTAATATCTTTATCAATGATCTGGACAAAGGGATTGAGTACACCCTCAGTAAGTTTGCAGATGACACCAAGTTGTGCAGGAGTGTTGATCTGCTTGAGGGTAGGAAGGCTTTACAGAGGGACCTGGACAGGCTGGATTGATGGGCCGAGGTCAATTGTATGGGGTTCAACAAGGCTACGTGCAAGGTCCTGCACTTGGGCCACAGCAACCCCATGCAACGCTACAGGCTTGGGGAAGAGTGGCTGGAAAGCTGCCTGGCAGAGAAGGACCTGGGGGTGTTTGTTGACAGCTGCCTGAATATGAGCCAGCAGTGTGCCCAGGTGGCCAAGAAAGCCAATGGCATCCTGGCTTGTATCAAAAATAGCATGGCCAGCAGAACTAGGCAAGTGATCGTGCCCCTGTACTCAGCACTGGTGAGGCTGCACCTGGAATACTGTGTTCAGTTTTGGGCCCCCCACTACAAGAGGGACATTGAGGTGCTGGAGCGTGTCCAGAGAAGGGCAACGAAGCTGGTGAAGGGTCTGGAGCACAAGTCTTATGAGGAGTGGCCAAGGGAACTGAGGTTTGTTTAGCCTGGAGAAGCAGAGGCTGAGGGGAGACCTTATTGCTCTCTACAACTACCTGAAAGGAGGTTGTAGAGAGGTGGGGGTCGGTCTCTTCTCCCAGGTAACAAGTGATAGGACGAGAGGAAATGGCCTCAAGTTGCGCCAGGGGAAGTTTAGGCTGGTTATTAGGAAATTTTTCTTCACTGAAAGGGTTATCAAGCATTGGAACAGGCTGCCCAGGGAAGTGGTTGAGTCGCCATCCCTGGAAGTATTTAAAAGACGTTTGGATGAGGTGCTTAGGGACGTGGTATAGTGGTGGTCTTGGTAGTGTTAGGTTTACAGTTGGACTCAATCTTAAAGGTCTTTTCCAACCTATACAATTCTGTGATTCTGTGAAATTCTAAATTCTGTACCAAGAGAAACAAAAAGTTTCCCCTTTTATTATAAAGTTGTCCAGTAAGTCAGACCTATCTGCTTTCCTGACTAGAGTTATACATTTCCAGGCAGAAGCTGATACATACCACAAACAGTACACACTTGCAAACTCCTGAGAGTACACTTGCTGAACATTTCACAATCCAGACTAGCAATGTATGCCAATGTTTACATTAAAGCCTAGGCCTCACATTGCTGAGATAGCACTTTCAGAAGACAGGCAGAGAGGTTGCACACATTAACGCTATTTACAGGATTTCCACTTGCACCTTGATGTTTGAAACTCACCGAAACTTCTTTACTCCTTCCCACCTTCAGTCTGGTACAGGCAGAATGTACCACTGAGTTTACGGCTGTAGCTACCTGCTAGCAACTCGCAGCCCATGTTCAGAAAAATTATCAAATGTTCCCTGCAGCTGGCAGCATCTTTAAAGTGTCCTTATGGAAAAAAAGGCATATGGAAAACTTCTGCTTCTCAGACTGAGATATCTAAAGCTTGTTTAAATCAGTTATTTAACCTGCACACACACACCTGTCTTCTTGGACATTGCTCAAAATTCCAGAGTTGCCCAGTTGAGTTTATTTCTGTACTACACAACTGTATTGCTAACTCAAAAAAAGAGGAATACTATAACTTGAAACTAGTGTTAATATAAGCAAGAACAAACCCTACAGCCCACAGAAATACACAGCAGTGAAGAACCCAGGTCAGTTAACCCAGGTCATTATTGCCTGCTCTTAAAGCTTCTGACCTGCACTTCAATATGCCCAATGTAGCTCTTGTAAATACCAAGAAAAGGGGAACAAGAAAAGGCATTTTGCCCTGATTACTACTCAGATGATTTTTTTCCTCTCACTTGTTCAGCCAGCAGCACTCCTGAATGAGGAGAAAACAGCTAATTACATGTTCTCCTTGAAGCGTGAACCGTGCTTACCTGCAGAAAAAAAAAGAACCAAGAAACTCAGCTTTTTGAACACTCTTAAAATACTTCAACTGGCCTACAAACTTGTTATGGGTGTAATTTCCCTTCAAACACTCTCATTTCTATGACAGACAACAAAACGGGAAATGACAGCTGACTAGAAAAGGGCAGGGAGCAATAGTTGCAGACCACTACTGCCAGAGTATAACTGCAGAGGGAACAGAGGGGCAGGGGCATTCACAATCAAGTTACTCCCATGACCAATAGCAACGCAGCCATCTCCCACACCAAGTGCCCTTAAATTCACCTAACATGGCCTAGAGCCTTCAGCCAGAGCAGGACATCAGCTGATTACAGCTGTGCTCTCATCCCAATTCTGCTACTGAGCAAGAAACTACTTACAGTAATAAACAGTCATTTTTTTATTATTACTTATTACTAGTAAGAAGTAGTTAGTGTTTTTTTCTGCCACTAACTTTTTAGCAGCTTCAGGTTCTCACTTCAGTAGCAAGGGTATTTCCTATCTACTCTGCTAGACAGTTTACGAAGCTGTAAAAATCAAGTCTACAGGTTTTTGAGACAATGCCTGTCCTGTGGAGATGCCAAACATCCAACCCTCACCTGTAAACCAGAGTTGTCAAAGTCATCTTGGAAGCTGTGCCCGCTTTCTGTTCCTCTGGGGTTTTTTTACTGTTTCTTTCTGATACCCGACTTTCCTACAACTCAAGCTTCTTTCCAGTATCTCCTCACTGTTTGTCTCTCAGATGCGAACACTTACCCCTACTTTCTGTTCTCACATTTTAGTACATCCAACCAGTTATAAAAATCAAACCTATTCCTTATGTTAGGAGGTTTGAAACCCATTAGCAATGGGCTTGCTTTAAAACTGCAAATTACCAACAGTTCTCAAACCACACATTGCCGTGGGCCTTGGTCTACCACTTCTGCTGAAAGTGTATTTCCAGCTACAAGCTACAGCTTTGGCTGAACATTAGAAGGACAGCATCTGAACAGCTTCAAGAAAAATCTTTATCCCATCATTGCCAAAATTTCCCACTCATCTGGTTTTCGGTGCCAGACTGACACAAACCTTATTGCTGTTTCAAACTAGCCAACCTTTCCCAGCAAGGGAGGTAAACCCACACCAGCTTTGCTGGATCTGTCAACCACCACAAGATTCCTCAGATCCCCATCTGAAGGAGCACAAAATCCTCTGCTGGCTCCTCTTCCAGAGGTCTGAATAGGGCAGCACGAGGGATCTGGAGGGGCTATCGCACCCACCGGAGACCAGAGTCCCTCCGGCCCCTGCCGAGGCTACACCACCCAGGAAAACAGGACATTTGCTTGCGATGTCAACATGTTATGAGGAAACACCTCGGGTTGTGGGTCCTTTCCGATAAGCTGGGCTGCTCCAGAGTGTACCTAAGGAGGAACCTGCAGGGAATAACCTGATTTTGCTTAAAAACAGAGAAGGTGAAAGCAACGCTGCTACACAGGGCCAAAAAGCAAACAGATAGCCACAAAGGGGGGAAAACCCCCAAGGCCATAATCCCTCGAGGGCCATTAGTCGTACAGACGCCTCTTCCCCCTCAGAGATCCCCTGAGGTGCCGCTGCCGGCTGCTCCGTCCTCCCGCCGGTATTTTACACCCCCCGGGCTTCCCGCCGGCATGGCGGCGCCCCGGCTTCCCTCAGCGGGGTAGCGGGTGCCGCTATCGCGATATATCGCACTCACCAGACGAAGTCGTTGCTCTTGTCCTCGTAGGAGTTGATGAGCCCGTTGCAGAGCGGGGTGAGCAGCGGCCTCTTCCTGCTGCCACCGCCCGCGCCGCTACCGCCGCCTCCCGCGGAGGAGCCGCCGCCGGGCCGCGCCGCCGCCGCCAACCGGGCCAGCCCCGCGCCCGAGCCCGACACGGCGGCCGCCACCAGCACAGGCCGCGCCGCCGCGCCGCCTGAGGAGGACGAGCCCGGCGCCATGGCCGCCGAAGAGGAGGAGGAGGAAGAGGAGGAGGCCGGGGTGGCGGCGGGCGGCGCGGCGGGGTGCGGCGGCGGCGGGCGGCTGCCCGACATGCCGAGGCCGGGCCGAGCGGGGCCGACGGCGGAGCGGCCTCAGCGCATCCCCGCGCGCGCGGCGCCGCGGGAACAATAAAGTTCGTTCAAAGAAGGGGAGGGGGGAAAGAAAGAGGGGAGAAAAAAAAAAACACGCCCGCCCGCGCGTCCCCGGCCCGGCGCTTGTTCAAGCTTTATTGACAGGCGGACAGCCCGCCGCGCATGCGCGGCCCGGGGCGGGGCCGGGCTCCCCTCGGGGCGGGGCCGCGGGTCCCTGGCCCCGCCTCCCCTCAGGGCCGCGGGCCCTGCCCTCCGCGGCCCCCGTGGGCTCTGCCCTCCCCGGCCCCCGCGGGCTGCGCGCGGCGCCTCAGGCCGGGCCCCGGAGGTGCCGCCGAGCTCAGGGGAGCGACCGCGCCGGGAGGCCTGGCAGCAGGTTAGGGGCCGTGTGACAGGGAGCCGGGTGGGGCGGGGGCTGTGGGCCAGGAGCCTGCCTGCCGCGGTGAAGGCCGCCCGGGGCAAACCCAGCTCTTGCTGTAAGCACGGAGGCATTCCCCCCCCACACCACATCTCCATCAGAGTGCGGCAGCGCTGAGGAGGAAGGCTGCCACGCTCTCCGTGAGAGACCACCCGACCCCTCAGCGCCACAGAGGAGGTCCCATGAAGGGGCAGGACTCATCTGTGTCTCACAGGGTGCCCTCAGCTGCAGTTACCACCTTAGGTGTATGTCCCGAAGACCAGCTCTATGCCTGCTGAGCCTTACCCTGAGTACCGCACGTTGTCCAGCCCCACAGAATGGCATCCAATAATGAGTTAACAAGTTTTTGCCGGGCTTGAGCCGGCTGCCTTCGCTACCTGGGCAGGTGGGAATCCCACTGTGCTGGCCCACGGGGTGTTCCCGTTTCCCTACAGTAGCCCATGCTTTTACAGAAGCAAGGGCAGACTGTTTCCTGCATAAGTTAATGAATGAAGTATTGATGAATGATGCCCTAAAGATGTTTTGGGTGTTAAGGGAAATGTTGTCCCCAGACCCAGACTTTTGCAAGCCAAACTGAAGGGTTCATGAAACACAGCACTTGCCAACTTCTCAGCTTGACCAGAAGTACTGCAGAGACATACCTGTTGTTTCCTTTCATTTCTCTTCCAACAACCTATAGACACATATTGCCTACTTTCTGCTGAGTAACTGTATTGTCTGCAGTCAGCTTTACCTGTCCAGGGTTGAAGAGGCAGCTGGTGAAACTCTAGGGCATTCCCTGAGGACGGTAATCCTAAACCCAGGTATGGGAAAACGCCCAAAGAAATCAGCTCTGCAGCACTCCTCCCAGTACAGACAGCAGAGTGAGCCTTCAGTGGGCTGTAAAACCAGTATGAGAGCTGGTAAAACTGGTCTGAGAGAAAAAAAGGTGGCTTCAGGTAGGCAGTGTTGGTCAGGAGACCTCTCTGGTATGCAGCAGGGTGGCAGGGACGCTGGATCACAACCTAAAGGGAGTGACAACCAAAACACAGCTCTTGATTTACTCTGGAGATGCTGCTGCACGTGGAGAGCTGTGGAGTACTCCTCCTGACTTCCCCTCTCAACTGGTTTTGAATACCATTGGGTATTTGCCTCTGTGTATTTACCCCTAATGTTGAAAAAAAAAAACCAAGACAGCCAACAAAACCCAAACTGTCTCTCTGAGGAATGTTAGTGTGTAAATGTGGATTGGTGCAAGCCAGGAAATTCAAAGGCAGGTTCTCTTTGAGATCCAGGTCTTACCTTTACAAGCTGTCATTTGCCATTATAGTCACTCCCATGATTTAACTCTTTGTTGCTGTTATTAAAAAGTTTGCTTTTTATAGTTTTTGGGGTTCTTTTTGGTGCTTTGTTTTGGTTTTCTTTTTTAGCCATTGTGTTCCCCTGCTTTCTGTAAATAGCCTTCTGACTGGCAGGTCTCAGGACTAACTCCATAAAGACATTGAAACACATCAATTCCCCCTGATTTCAGTGGGAGCAAAAGAGAAGTGCCTAAATACCTTTCTTTGAACCTGACTGTTGATGTCTCTAGGCATCATATTTCCTTTTGCTAAGAGAAAGGAAAGCATAATTTCCTTGTCTTCCAGAGGGACCAAAAGCTTTATGGATGAGTGTCTGCAATGGACTTTTAGGTTTCCAAGGAAGAACAAAGTGGTAGTAAGCAGTAGTATTGGCGATGGCACATCTACATGCTTCATGCATACTGGAATACTGGCTGATCCTTGAAAAGTCTTGCTATTCTTTGGTGCCATTACTGACTGTGCTCCAGGGAGGAAAAATGACACAGGTAAAAGCTATTAAAGATCAAATATATGCCACCCTATGCCTATATGTAACTGGCCTTCACAACAACACCTCTACCCATAGGCCTGGCAGTGAGTGTGGCACCCAGCACCTTCCACACTGAAGGACTGACTCCCTAATACCTGAGCTTTAGGATATCATTACAAGCTCTTGGAGGCCCTTGAAGCAAAGACCTTCTCTTCACTGTCCTGATGAATACTCAATAGCCTCTGGCTTCTGGAGCCATTTCTTTCCTGGGGTTACTTTGCATTACCAGTTCAAAGATCAATGTATGCAGCCTAAGGGAAGATTAGGTGCTACTTCCTGGAGATACCTGTGCATTGTACCGGGATAAAGGACATTGGTAAAGTCTCCTGGTTTTAAAAGTTCACTGCAGCTGGAGCAGTGGTGCATCAGTTATCTTCCAGTCCCTATGAGCACAAAATGAGCTCTAAGAATTAATTTGCTACAGTCCAAGTATCGACAATGCTGTTATTATACTCAGTGGCAGGGATACAGGAGTGAAACATGATAGATCAGCTGTAAGAGGTTTTTCTCTGTCTCCTCCAGCCAGCAGCATGTCAGATGCTTGCACCACCTCGGGACTGGGATCCCGTATTGAAGCACAACTCGTGCTGAGTTCAGGACAGAGGGGGGAGTCCTGGCATGGGGACACCTGCATCCTCGTGTAGCATGCTCTTCCTAGGCTCCTGTTCAGGTTCAAACCTGCCCCCAAAGGATTGCTTGTGTTTCCTCGCTTAATCTGTGTATTACCCTTGTACCTCCTCTTAAAGGAGATACTATGCCTCTCTGCCTTCGAAGGTGTGTGGAGCACAGCAAGCCAAGCACCTCCTATCCAGCCGGTAAACACAACCCATTCCTGACTGGCCTGAAACTTAGGCTGAAAACAAATCAGTTACTCGGGGGTAAGTTGTCTCCAGCTATAGCCCTTAGTGATTACTTTATACAATGAAACTGGTATTTCTGACAGATGTACATTTTGGAAGACTGGCTGTAGGAATCTGCTCTTACTTTTCTGTATTTTCCAACCTCTGAAGCTGCTCACTGACCGTGACCTGAACACTGAAGATATGTTCTGATCCTGTGCAAGGAGGGATGATGCACTAACCCTGACATTAAAGGAAGGAGCAGACAGTCTGTAGTACTGTCTAGAGATGAATGAACCTTAATAGCAATATAGGTTCTGCTCCTCTGGGTACATAAATCCTCCTTATTATAAGCCCTGAGTTTGTGACTTTTATGACTGCAGCTCCATTTACCTGTGCAACAGGCAATTGCAGCTGTGATGCCCAGTGGTAGCATAGCCGCAGAAATCATTAAGGACGCTCTGCATGGATCACCATGCAGGGAGACTGCAACTTCTTTCACGCAGAGCGACGTGTGGGACAGATGTTTGGGGGAAGTGACAGTCACCTCCCGGGCTCTGCTCCTGACTGTTGGTGACTCATTAGGAAAATTACTTCTGCTTCCATTTCTGAGCCTGTTGCTACCACCTAATTTCCACTGGGTCCGTTAGTCCATTCAGGAGCAAAGCAACCCCTGCTAGGAACTGCCACCCTAGCTTGGGAATTGCTGCTCCAGAGGTCATTAGAGAGCTTTATTAATAATCATTGGATTAACCTCCCAGCTAGCCAGTGACAGAGATGCCATTTCTCCCATTTTATAGCTGAGAAAAATGAAGCGTAGACAGATTCATCACGTGGTTACAGAGTCAACGGGAGCTCTTAATGCTCCATAAATCTGAAAATAGGGCTGTCAGCAACTTCTCCTAAAGCTAACCTGCAGCAAAGCTATCCAGGACACCCAGTTCCTACCCATCAGGTACACTCCCTCCCCAGTTTACTGGGAGAAACCTGGACACATCTCTCCAAATTTCAATTCATGCAGACAGACACAGAGAGAAGTGAGGATCTGGAAGGCATGGCCAGAAGGCAGTGGCGCCTGAGGGAGAGAGCTCAGCACTCCCTGCCCACAGCAGACATGTCCTCTGCAGGGCAGTGGTACCCACTTGGTGCCTGCACAGGGGAGAGCCCCCCAGGAAGGGGCACAATGCACTTAATGACCGTGTTTTGGCAGGGGGGTAGGAACGAATTGCTCTTACAGCAATTCAGGTATGCATTTGGTCATCACCTGAAACTTGACTATGAAAGAACATTTAGTTGTTAAAACATACAATTTAGGTTACCTCGGGCTGCTTAGGATATGAGTACAGCAGGAACTGTGGGGGACCTGGTTGGTTGGTTGTTTTTTTCTTTTTAGTTTCTTTTCTAGTTCAATAGTGCAGAAGCAAGTAGTGCTGGGAGGGAGGATGGTTAGCGACATCTGTTATAGTTAGGATTATACACTGTTATTAAAAAAAGGATTTTTTCAATGCTTTATAACGACACCTTTGCCTCTCCCAGATAGAATTTTATGCATCAGCCTCAGCCTAACTCCAAACTGGTGAAGAGATTTTGAGCAAAAGTGGTTTAACCATTTTCAGAAATGAAGAATCAGCAAAATAAAATATTAAAATTTACTGCTGTGTTTAAAAAGCTCTGATCCTTTAAAGCAAAAAACCCCAAACAGCTGGGAGAAATGTCATCTTTACGCTGCAAACTACATTATTCAGGTCTTCTGAAGAGGCATTTGACTCAATTGAACTAAAATGAGGTTAAAATCTTTTGGTGATTCTTCTGTAGTACTGAAATACTGTCTCCAAAGTTTCCAGGGGCTACAGAGACCCAAAGAGAAATGCACATACAACTGCTGTTTCAATGTGTGTGCGCTGAAGCAAAGCTACAGAGGAGCCTGACTTCATTTCTGACCTACACAAGCAGAAATACCTGATTCACTGCTCAGAATTATGAAATTCCCTTTACAGGGGAAAAAAAAAGATACCATCTTGTTATTAAACACCACACTGTAATGCATGTGCCTGGGGGTAGAGTGAAGCCTCCCTTATGGCACATCCTTTTGCTCTGAGTCTTTGACCTTGTATTCAAAGAGTGGGCTTTCTAGGCAAATATTAACTAAGCCCTCCACTTGGCGTAAGCAGGGCTAGAGACAGTTTCTCTATCACACAGTCTCGGCCCACCCTCGGTTTGTGTGACCCCAGGACTGTCTCAGGACACTGCAGCACTGCCAAAGCTCTCTGTTACTCACGAAGTGCAGTGGTGAGGCTCAGCCGTTCCTTACCTGGCATACCTGCTCTCATGGACACCCCTCAAATCTGGCTAAACTCAGCCCCTGCTATCGCTCCCACTCTCGCCTAATATGCCATGCCTAAATACATCCATGATCAGATTCATTCCTTTTGTAACTGTACTAATCATTTTAATAAAGATGAATTTAGCATCTGTCCAGGGTGATTTCTTTCCCACAAAATATGATTGACAATGATGTAGTTTATGTGCCCTTATAATATGGAACAGGTCTATTTAGTAGCTTGCAATTGTTTTTTTGAGCATTAGCATGTGCTGCTATCTCCTGTGAACTCCCTCCATTATGTTAAGGATGGCAAAAGTCATCTGTCTTTAGTGTTGCCACCTGTTAGGATTTACTGCGTGGCTTGCAAGAGCTGATGTTTTGTTGTAGCCCTGGCTGCATAGATCTGGTATTTGCTTGAGCCACGTTGCTCTGCAGTGTTTTTAGGGAAGTGTGTGCCTGGCCTGTGTGGTTATAGGGGCAGACTAGAAAAAGTGACCTGTAAGATTTCAAAAAAATGGGAAGTGAAACACATATAGAGAAATCTATTTCAAATCTAAGTATTTTCAAGCCTGTCAAATGACCATATGAGGGTTGACCAGCCTGAATATTTTCCAGTCCACTTTCATTCATTGGGGTTGATTCTCCTGGTGCAAACCAATGGATTTTGAAAAATTTACCCTTCTACGGAAGGCAGCTACCAATGAGGGCATTTCAGGGAGTGATCCACTGACCTACTGACGGTTTCCAGCCTGGGAAATTTTACGCTGCCCTATTGCCTCTGCCAGACATGAATTCTGCCTGCACAAGTGAGCTTTTCCATCTAGCCCGTGTGCTATTCTTCATTGTGCAAATCAAACCCATGCTGGGCACAAGGCAGCATCTGGTGCATCTCCTCCTTCACGTAGGAAGTAAAATGATGTCTCTGCTGGTTATCTGGTGAGAAAAATTATTCTAAGGCTTTTGGAGTCGGCAAAGAAAAGTTTGGGATCCTATCTTGGGATCCCTCTTGCTGTCTGAAACAACCCAAGGATCCATACACGTCTGCCTGTGTTCGAGCTGCTCTCCCTGGCAGGTACGTACCACTCGTGCCCTCTGCTTGCTCCTTTGCCTGGCTAGAGTGGGCTTTGCTCTTCTGCATCACCTCTGTCACCTGCAGCCCAGGACGACCCACTGTGATGCTGTCTTGTTGCTCACCGGCCAGGTCCAACATGGATCTTTCATGATTAAAAAATATACATAAAGTTGTGCCTGTTCTCATCCCTCCCTGCACACGTGGACAGGGGAATGTAGTGCGATGCCCAGGCTGGATGCAAGGGGCTACACATAAACTTCAGCACCTAAAGTCCTTACCACCCCTGGCCCTCACCCACTGATCTACACTCCTGACACCCTAACCCAGACAGGTCTCCCTTTCATTTTTACTACCCCCTATACATTTCTTCTTCCCCAGGTCCAACCCTGGAGTCCCAAGACACGTATGTGTGTATCACTCTCTCCTGGCTGAGCAACCTCTGTGCTCGTATGGCTGCTCTTCTTCTCCTTCAGTCTGAAACAGGGGAAAAAGATTGGCAGCTGTCAAATCCTCTACATCTGCTCCTATATGAACATGGAGGGGAGCAAGGTCCTTGCTTACTGCCTGCTTTGGAAGCATATTCCTGTGAAGAGCAAGGAGCCAACAGCTCTGTCACTGTGGAGGTGAGCCTCTGGGGTCTGACCTTCAGCAGTGAAATAGGGGAGAGGCGAGAAAAAAGGGGGGTGGGGGGTGGGGCTTAAGCTCTGCCCTTGCGTGCCAGCTGCCAGGACCCTGAGGGCACCAAAAAGCCTTGATTGCCTTGAGCAGCCTCATCTGGGACCTCCACCCACACACCCTCTGGCTCTTGGCCCAGGAGCTGTATTTAAGGTCAGGCCTGGGCTTCTTCCTTTGCTTAGGATGTAGTGCAGTGGTGTGTATTGTGAGTACTATCTTCTGGCTGGACCTGGTGCCTGTGCTGTAGGTAGCTGGTCTCCAGTCCTGCCTCTGACGCTATCTTCTGCTGTTCCTGGATGGATCCAGGACCTGACTCCTTTATTGTGTCTGGGAGTGTTGAGGGACCCTGTTACCAGCACCCAGCCCTGCCTGCTGTGTTCAGGTCCTATGGGGCTGCACCCTTGTTGGTGAGTGTCCTGCTGTGCTGCAGTCAACCTTGGCTCCTGGCTTGTCCCCCTGCATGAGGCAGCCCTCTGCTCCCTGACATTAGCAACTGCACATGTGGCTGTGTGCTGGCTGCTTCCCCTGCCTGCTTTCTCTTTGCTAAGCTGGGTGGATGGGAGGTCACGGGGGTTAGTGCTGCAGGAACCCCTCCAGTCAGCTGCTAGATGTGGGTAAGCTGGTAGATGGCTGGCAGAAGCTGCTTGTCTTCCTTCATGTTCCCTGTTTTCTTTTTTAAACTAGGGCTTAAAAAAAAGTATTTTGTAGCCTTCTTGCCCCCTTTGAGTTGCTGTAGTATCCCTGCACTGCCTTGCTTGTCCTCTGCCAGCCCCTGTCCCCCCAGCCCTGCTTGGGGCAGGGCATGACTTGAGAAGCTACCCTCACTGGGACAACCTTCAGCCCAGGAGCTGAGGATGCCTTCGTGGCAGCAGCACTCTGAAATGCACTATTAGTGTCAGGGGGCTCAGCTGAGGATGGGGAAACCCTCCAGGGGAGAGGATGGTTTTCGGAGAGACCTGCTTCTTCTCACTACCAGTGCTTGCCATCAGAGGGCAAGCTCAGCCCAGGCGAAGATGCTCCATATCAGGTTACTGCAGCCTGCTGCTTCCCAGACCCATCTCTTCCAGGGCTGCTGCTGCTAGGTAATGACAAAGGAAAGAAAGGCCATTTACCGTCCCTCTCGCAGGGGACAGATCCAGCTTCCCATCTCTGCCTGCTGCCAGGAAGGGCTTTGCTCCCTGGTTCCCCCGAGAGCAAATCTTGCTTTGCAGGAATGCCCCAGCCTGCAGCGAGTGGTAAGAATGATGCTGTGAGCTCTGAGTCAGATCAGTTTAATACAGAAGAGATTCCCAGAAAGCAGCAGGCTTGTGCTTTAGCATCCCAAATACAAATATAACCTTCCCCACCCTCTCCTCCTCCAGCAGAAATTGTATTTATGGCTGAGGACAGACTTTGAGCAGCACGTGGAAAAGTTGTGCTGGCTGCTGCTTGCTTTCTATCTAGCATCTTGCTGGTCTCTGGAGCCACCAGTGGGAGTGGCTGCACAGCCCCAGCAAACCCAGTGGCACTAAGGTAACCTCTATGGGAGTGGTGGCCCTCAAGTGCTTCGGATGCATCCTAGAGGAGCAAAGAAAACTGCTTTATACTGCTGCAGCTCTGACCTCTCCCAGGAGCCCCATGTGCTGGCATGTGGTCCCTGCTGCCAGCCCAAGACCCTCTGTGCTTCCCAGGGCATTTGGTGAGGATTTAGATCTTGCCAGCTCCCCCTTTGCCTCTTCCAATGAATCTCAGTCTTAATCCACACCCCCCCTTATTCCTCAGAGTCTTCCTTTAAAAAGCCTGACGCTGGAGAGCTTTTCAGAGGGGAATAATGAACCAGACGCTTTCCCGGTGTCTCTCTTTGTTTTTACAGCCGTGGGTCTCCCCTGAGGACAGAGAGCCCTTTGTACTACATGGGGTTCCCTTACAAAAGGGGGCTTGTGAACAGAGCATCCTCCCATTGGGTACCACATCAAACTGATTTTTTTTTTCCACCTGCCCTCCTAGGCATAGCCAGTGTAAAAGCCCTTTCTGCATACAGAGGACTGAGCCAATAATTTTAACCTTGGAGATGCATGATCCATGTATGTGGGATCACTCAGTGCCATCCTGCTGCCCACCCTCTATCTAGCTGAAGGGTAAATGAAGGGTTAACCTGGTTGTCATCTTCTCCCTGCCCAGTTGATATTTGGAGTGAAGCCACATTTCATTCTCTAGATGGCTGATAATTGAATAAACTCTGTATCTCAAGTGAATTTAAAACCAAGACAGGAGCTCTCCCCACCAGAAGTCAGTAAGTTTTCTCTAGCAGGGATTTTTTTGCCTGGAGTTAATGCTGCAGCCGCCTCTGCCAGGGGATGAGGGCATGCTTGTAAGCTGTTGACTTTTGCCTCACATGGGTCTTTAAATTTAGATCTCTATGTGCATAAAGGAGATTCCTGTTTCTATTCCCTGCTAAGGGTAGAATTTAGGACTACAACCTCAAATGGCCTTAAAACCGTTAAGCCATAAGTAACTTGCTGATGGTTTGGTGACATCCAGAATCCTTGCCCAGGTAACACAGGGAAAGAAAGGTCGAGGGCTTCATACACTGGTCAGGAGCCTGAATCTGCTTAGATCATCATGTGGATGGATGAAAGCAATGTGATGTAGCTAATTAACATCATGCTAATTAAATATTGGGTAATCCTCATGTACCCTTGCAATAAATCACTCTTACTTTCAGGTGGCAGATTCTCACATTGTCACTTAATATGTGGATGCACAGTGAGCCTAAAGAAAGCTGTCTCCTGTGAAGTTGAGACTGGTGATTTATTGAGCTATTTAAGATATTTGCTTTGGTCCTTCTTTGTATTCACTTTTCACAGATATTCAAACAAATGCCTTTGAGTCTGGGAACCAGCAGCTTTTTGGCACATGTTCGTTTTGCAAACAGGGGCATTCACACTAGAAATGCAGTTGTATGATTTCATAGCCACGTGGTGGGTAGACAGAGATATGCCATGCAATCTGTGCCCCATCAGAAATACCTGGCACAGCTCATGTTTCAAACTTCACTGAGCAAAATAATTGCATGGAGCTGTTTACTGTCAGTCTGCTGACTGCATGTTATTAATAGGAGAGATGGAGTGAATAATTAGGACTAATGACTAAATTAGAGAAAGTTGTCATCTATTTGTAAATAGTTTGCAGAGAGAGGCAGTGTTCAACAATTAAACTGATAGGCAAAAATTATTCATTCCTCTTTGCAAACATGCTCTACATTATGCCAATATATAAACACCCACACCTGGTGCAATGTTGAGACTTCAGCTTCCCCCCACCCCATTTTGGCACTCAGGCTGGTGTGATGTGATTGCCAGAGGTGTTGAGGATTCCCTGCCCCACTGAGCTTCCCTATCAGGCTTTGGAGCTGGGCATCTTTAGGTAAGCAGAGGCATCTATCTAAAGTCTAAATCATGGTTTGAGGATTATGGAATGGTTTGGGTTGGAAGGGACCTTCAAAGATTATCTAGTCCAACCCCCCTGCCATGGGTAGGGACATCTTTCACTAGATCAGGTTGCTCAAAGCCCCATCCAGCCTGACCTTGAACATTTCCAGTGATGGGGCACTCACAACTTCTCTGGGCAACCTGTTCCAGTGTCTCACCATGCTCTGCAAGAAATTTTTTCCTTCTGTCTATGCTAGATCTTACCCCTTGTCATACCACTACAGGACCTGGTAAAAAGTCTCTCTCCATCTTTCTTATAAGCCTCCTTTATATATTGAAAGGCCTCAACAAGGTCTCCCTGGAGCCTTTGCTTCTCCAGGCTGAGCAACCCACACTCTCTCTGCTTTTCTCCTGAGCAGAGGTGTTCCAGCCCTCTGACCATCTCTGTGGCCTCCTCTGGACCTACTCTAACAGGTCCATGTCTTGTGCTGGGGACTCCAGAGCTGGATGCAGTGCTCCAGGTGGGGTCTCATGAGAGTGAAGTAGAGGGGGAGCATCACCTCCCTCAACCTGCTGGCCATGTTGCTGGTGATGCACCCAGGATACAGTTGGCTTTCTGGGCTGCAAGCCCACATTGCTGGCTCATGTCCAATTTGTCACCCAGCTGTGTCCCCAAGTCCTTTTCTGCAGGGGGGCTGCTCTTGATGCATTCATCTGAGTTTGGGTTCCTGTTTTGGATGCTGACAATCAGTTTGTGGAGTTGGAAGAAACTGTTTTCTGCTGCCTCAGAAATACTGAAAATGTACTGTGTGATTATGAAAAAACTTGCCAGCATGAGGAGACCAGAGGGTTAGGGCAGTTTCACCAAGAGCAGAGAAGACTGAGGAGAGGGTACAGAAACAGGCTCCAAATACATCCAAATCTGCCAGAGAAGGAATAAACTGTCCCTGAAGGAAAAAGGCAAGGAGTGATTGGTTTAAACTGCAGCAAAAGAGTTAGGAAGCCCTGAGGAAATGCCTTTCTGCCAGGAAAAAAAGTGAAGTACTGGAAGATGTTGTGGGGAGTCCCCACTGCTGGCAGGAGGATCCAACCTTGCTGTTGAAGCAGCTTCAAGGGAAATGCCAAATGAGACTTGACCCATGAACTGGGATGCCCTGCTGGTTCCTCTCGCACCGCTGGCTGAATGTGCTTTGTCCTTCCTCATGCGGTGACTGTGGAGGATGATGTGGGGAAGTGGACCTTGGAGACTGGGATGTTTGGACAGTGGGGGAGACTGGCAAAGGTACAGGTAGGCACCGAGGGGTAGGATTCACTTTAGCTGGCTTCAGCCATCTAAAAGCCAGTAGGTGCAGCAAAAACTGTTGTCCAAGATACCTCCATGGTCAAAGGACTGAACAAGCAACTGTTAGGTGGGATGAATCACTCGGAGCCAGTTGCCTCAAATAGCTGGGATAAATCAACCTCTGGACTCTTGCTTGTCTCTTCACTCACCAGAGAGGGAGCCTGGATGATTTGCTTGCTTTAGACAGCCAAGCAAACCTACCAACCTTACAGATATCTGATGTGAGGTGAATTCAACTGGACCATTACATGGATTTTTCCATGGAGCTGCCTGGGTGAGGTGAGGTACCTAGGGGTCTCCTGAACCTATAAAAACCTTCTCTAGACTGCACCAGGCTGACTGATGTCAATACACTAGCCCTCATGCGGACCACTTCTTCCTCCTCAACCACCCTCTGCCCACAAACCCATTTTTGTAGGGTCTGGTTCTCACCAAGGCTGGGGAACTGCTGAAAAAGTCATCCCACAAAAGTTCACTTCAAATGTTTAAATCCATTTGTTTCCAGGCAGGAATCATACTCAGGGTGCTTGCTATCCCAAGAACTGTTGAGCCAACTAATTTTCTGGTGGGAAAGCCTGCCAGTGTGTTGAAGGCTAAGGGAATTCTGTGGAACACGTTCAGAAAGCAAATGATTGATTCATCATCGTTGGTGGTGGAGAACCGATTCCAGGAATTATGTGTGTGCCAAGCTGAAGCCTGTTGAAGCCAGGGAAAAGGTATCCTTGAATTTGGGTCATCAGTCAGTATAGGGAAACTCATGGAGGCCCTGGTACAGGAAAGCTTAACTTCCAGTGCATGCTCAAGCCTAACTAACCCCTGTTAACGTCAATGGAAATAAAATTAAACATAAGGTCAAGATTTTTGATAAGAATGGTTTACAGCCTGGGAGCTTATGTGGACAAGAAGGTCAGGCCAACAAGC
This sequence comes from Mycteria americana, assembly GCF_035582795.1. Lineage (NCBI taxonomy): Eukaryota > Metazoa > Chordata > Aves > Ciconiiformes > Ciconiidae > Mycteria > Mycteria americana. The sequence continues at coordinate 38,231,528 of NC_134371.1, forward strand.
TGGGGCGTTTGATATTGAGGAATCTAATCAAGGGGCTCCTGCGTAAGCTGCTGTGTGAATCAGGGAATAATTCAGGATAACAGACACATCTGAGTAATTTGTGACCTACTGGCAGACGATTCATGCAGGCAAGCAACATCCATCAGTGACGTTATTCCTTGCAGAGGTTGTCTTGGGAGGCTTATGCATCTGCAGGTGACTCCACATGGGGGGCATTCATGGAGGGAGCAGCTGGGATTGTGGGGACACCCTGGCATGCGTTGCTGCCTGGGGTCAGAGCTGGTCTTTCACTCACCAGTGGCCGATGAACCATGGTGCAACAGGTGCTTTGGGAAAAGGGGGACTTTCTTCTCAAGGACAGCTTGAAAAACCTGAAAGGGATCAAGGTGAGGTGTGGGGGGCATTACTGTAGACCCTGTATCCTGTCCCTGCTCTGCCGCACATCTCCTGTGTAACCTTGTTTAGACCTGCTTTATAACCTGTTTTCGCACCAGAAACATCAGTGCATGTCTCTGCTTTCAGCTCCCAATATCGTCTGTGAGATCCATCAACTACATTCTGGTGTTCACCAAGAGTTGTCATGAAACAGTCAACACCACAAATACAGAAAAACCCTAGCTTGGAGCGATAAAACAGGGATTCAAAGTATAAGACTCAAAATCTGGAGAAAACCAAGCTTCATAATCTTGTCACAAAACAACTAGTTTACCAATAGCTAAATACCTATCTCTGGTGATATGTTGCCATGGGATAAAATACCTGCCTCGCCTCTCCAGCTCAGATGCACACCGATGCTATGATGCTGTAGCTGTATCTACAGTAGGGTTGTGGTTGGCCATGCTGTATCTGAGTTATTACATCAGACAGGGAAAAGTTTGAGCCTCACACCATCAAATTCCTGTTTGATAGTGAATTGGCAGTGCCTTTTGGGAGCTTCCTTTGGGTGCACAGTACCTCTGCTCATCTTCATGGACCAGGTGACTTCAGGCAGTGCTAGGTGCCCCAGAAGCAGGAGGTCCCTGTGCCCCTTGGGAGATGTGGTCTAGCTATTCCAGCTGGCTTGAAGACAAAAAGGGGAGAGGGAGGCCCCAAGCTGTTGGCAGATGGGGTAGGAAGTGAGCATTATGGGGTGACATGGCTGGCATGTGCCTGGAGCACCAGCAGAGAGGTGAGGGAGAGCTTCCTGAGACCCCATCAGGAGACCTGCACCAGCTCCAAATGCACAGGGAAATCTGCTCCAAAACAGTCATCTGTGGGACTGGTGATTTGCCAGAAAGTCTTAAAAAAAATAAAATAATTCCAAGTACAGCTGGAACCAGAACCTATAAAGGGTCAACAGGGAGAAAGAGTATCTTCACTGTGTTTGCATGATCAGCGTCGGGCCTAGAGATGCTAGAATAAGGAAGAAAGAAATCTTTTTTGTCATGGAAAGTGCAGGAAAGGGAGGCAGCGTGTCAGGTCCCTGCTGGAGTTTGGCCAGGGCCTTGCTAACGCCAGGCTCTTGCAGAAGGTGTGAAAGGACTTGCAGGCATCCTGTTTGCCCTCTCCTTCTGCAGGATTTACCAGCACAGCCCCCAAGCACAGCACCCACCAAGCACCCAGACACCCTTCCTGCAAGGGATGGAGTATCTTGCTTTTCCCCAAAGGGCTCCCAGCTGGCCTTGGAGATGAGAAGCAGCTCAGAGCAGTATGGAGCTCCCCATCCTCACCCCAGCATGTGAACATGGACCAAAGTTTGTGCATCTCTCCCGATTTTTGTGCCTTGTTTGTACCATCGTTGGTGCTTTGGAGCCTCACGCATAGGGATGGTGCTCTGCCCCTGTTAGCTGGCATCTGCCTGCATGCCCCAGCGTGCCCCAGGCAGATAGATAGCCATCGAGCGGCTTCCACTTAGCTTTAAGAGTGGCTATAAAAAGAGCTTGCCAAGATCAAATGCTAATAGAGAGGTTTTCTGAAGGTTGAAACTGATCTGCTCGAGGGCATTCGTGATGGGGAGATGCCAGAAGAAACCAAATAACCAGTGCATTGTGGAGTAAATCATTTGATTTTAAATACTCTCTGGGAAAGGATCCTATGAGGGGGGAAAAAAACCCCTGCTAAGTGCTTGGAAAGCTGTTGCTCTTCTAAATCTCCCCTTTGCTGGAACGTGTATAGACCATTGCCGTCCAAAGCTATGGATGACAAGTGGGTTCCTGTGGGGGACTTTCTTCCCTGAATTTGTCTGCACCATGTGAAACTTCAGCACCCACGGCATCCTGCCCTTGCAGTGTCCATGGATGGTGTGGAAAGCCACCTCCTGCTGCTCATATCCTTTGGTGCCTCCCCATTTTTTTATTTGGAGGGCCCCTCAATGGCTGGAGGAGCTTTGGTCACATCCTGAGTATTGGCCATCCCCACAATGGGCAGAAAGGTCCTACCAGCAGAGCTATAGCTCCCTGCCACCCAGCTGCAGTACGAAGCAGTGCCCATCTCCTGGCATGGGGTAGTTGTGTGTCAGTATTGGTTTCTGGGGGCTAGCTCAGTGCAATTCCACCCAAAACATGACCTTTGGGAAGAAGTTCACAGGTTGGTCCTTGCTCTCTCTGAAACAGGGAGGAGGCTGTCAGTATTGCTCTTCCAGGACAGGGATCGAGAGTTATAGCAACAGCAGGGCAACCTGGGAGCACGAAAATGGCTCATTAGAGCCCTGCCAGCACCTGTGTCCTCACCCTGGGTGAGGATGAATGTCCATGTGAACAGCACCCATGTCATTGAAGCCACAGGGCTTTACACTTCATGAGCATCTAGGCCCAATTCTTCCAATTTCCAGTCCACACTGGTGGACAAATGCTCCATCTCCACTGTTTTTTTTCACAGGATAGCTGCCAAGCCAAAAATGGCCTCAGTCCCACTAGCATCACACCACGGCTGAGCCAGGCAACCTGTTTCTCAGTGGGTCTATCGCTGGGAGCACAGGGCTACATGACCATGGTTACACAGCTCTTGAACGAGAGCTGACTCTTAACCAGCTATGTCTGAGTGCAAGTGTGGGTCCAGCCCCAAAAAAGCCATGCAGACGTGCCTTTAGGAAGAGCTGGTTCAGATCATCCAGCCAAGCATCACCAGGCAGCTTGGGAACCAGAAATCCCCAGCTGTCCTGCGTGTGGTCCCCATCCTTGTGCTCCCACTCCTTCCCCTGTTTCTCCTCTCCACCATTCTCTCTCCACTAATGCATCCAGCACATAAAAGTGAGGTTTCCGAAAAGATCTCTGAACCCAAAGAGACAGCGGGGAGATGGAGAGAGAGGGAAAGAGAAAGAGGCTTTTTGAATATTGAATTAAGGCTGTCTCCAGTATTATTGAATTCCCATAAGAAGGCAGCCGGTGAGCGCACTACTTTAGTGTCCTATGAATATTTCATTGCTTGACTTAAGCTCAGTGAAAATAGTTTCACTGAACAAAAGCACCTCTTTGGCTTGTGGACTTCTCTCCAAGCATGTGGTGAGTGCCCCTGCTCTCACACCGGCTATGAAGTCACCCTGGCTTGTGGGCAGAGTCATCCCATGCTACAGCAAGCTAAATCTGTCGAACCTGGGTGATCTTTTGGCATGACCCAGCCAGGAATTTCCAGAAGACAACCAGTCACAGCTCAAAATGTGTTGGTCGCTGGGTCGGACTGTATGAGTGCTGCAGCAGCGTTGGCAGCAGTGATGCTCAGTACCTGTGTCTCCGTCCAACCAGGGCAACAGCAGGGAAGGTGAGTGGTCGGGGAAGTCATCTCGCCTCACTTTGACCTACAAAGTTGAGTGCAGAACTGGGGATACAAACCGTGCATCCTGGTACCCAGTTGTGGGCACTGGCCTTGAGGGTCTGGGTCTGCTTTGTTCCCCAGATTTTAGATGCTTACCTGGAGCTTCTCTGGATAATCCAAATCTCATTAATTGCTTGGGCTGGAAATCTTTCAAAACCAGTCTCTTTCACAAAAAATTGGTGACTCCTGCTTTCAGACAGGCTATAAACTCCATTTATCAATGCTATGGAGAATCCTGATGCAAGAGCCTTGCTTGCCCGCTCTGCACAGAGGAAAACGGTGTCTCAGATACCATGAAAATACCTGCTTTTCCCTCTCCAGGACTGTGGTTTTTGGAAGTGCCAGTGCCCTACTCCTACTGCCCCCTGCTTTTCCTCCATGACCCAGGAGCTTCCTCTGATATTACCCAACTGTTGAAGGTCCTGCTCAGAGACGGCAGTGGAAAGAACCTTTTTCGTGTTTATTAGTTGAGCTCAGAGGTCTCCTAACCACAGCACTTAACACCTCTCCTTACTCTGCCAGGGACTGTCGCACAGATCTGGAGTGATTCAAGTCAGGAGGGGGCTGACTAATTCCATTGCTTTCTTCTCCTCTTTTTTTGTCTTTTTTTTTTCCAGTCTGGAAATCCTCTTCAAAGGCAAAGAGGGCAGATTAATGAGAATTAATTATTTTATTGTAGACAGGGTAGATAACCCTGCTTGTTACTGAGGTTACCCAGTACTTCCCATTATAGGGCTATGCTTCCCATTGCTTAGAACAACACCAAAATGCAAACATTTAGGCAGAAATTGTCTGCCAGGGATTTGCCTCAACATGAACTTCTCTGGAAAATTTCAGCCAAACTGGATCAGCTTTTTCCAAGAGAAAAGCCAGAGGAAAGCCATTTGGCTTGCCTGTGGCCAAACACCGTTCCCGAGCCTCCTTTGGAAAGCTGTCACACCCTGTGCTTCATGTGGAGAGGTGAAATTTGGTGAGGGAGGTCTCTCTTGATGGGACCACAGTCTCAACATTTTTCAGCTGCAAACCCCTCCCGGTTTCCTTGGAGGAGCACGATGCCCATTGCAGCTTATTTAAGCTTGCAGATTTGTTTTTCTTAGCTAAAGTCTCAGCAGCAGTTGCTTGATCTGCTGACCAGAGGTGCAGGCAGCACTGTGCTGGAGTGTGGTGGTGTGCGTGGTGGGCAGCTCCAGTACTGTCCTCCCCAAGCTGCCTGTCCTGTGGGGTGAAGACCCTCCATTTCTCCTGCACGACTGAACCTCAGCACTCTCCCATCCATGGATGAGGGATTGAACAGTCCCTGTAGAGCCCAGCATGGGGACAGATGGTGGGACAGGGAGCAGGGACCCCATTTCTCCTTGCTGGGCACCCACCTGCTGCAGACACGGGTCTTGCAGGCACCTTCAGCCTGTCACAACTGCTTGTTCCTGATGAAAGATGAGAAGAAAGGTGGTAATGCATTTTCTGAGCTAATTTCTTATGGCCATAGATCATCAATCATAGAATGGTTTGGGTGGGAAGGGACCTTAATGATCATCTAGTTCCAACCACCCTGCCATGGGCAGGGATACCTTCCACTAGGTCAGGTTGCTCAAAGCCCCTTCCAACCTGGCCTTGAACACTTCCAGGGAGGGGCCATCCACATGGTGCTTCACTTACTCCTTTTCTACAAGGTGGGGAACCTCTCTCCCCTGGGAGACAGGAAGTCTGCAACCCGCTATCGCCTGCGACACCCACTGAGGTCTGATTGCAGAAGGTGCTGCCCCTCTGCAACGTCCCAGGTGGGGACAGCTGGAGACCCTGGGTGCAGCTGCCCCTGTTGCATGCTCATGTGGCACAGGAGCAGCATGGTCCTTTCATCATGAATGAGAAGATGCTGCCCCAGGACCGCGCCACCTGTCCCCTTTTGCAGTTTAATCAGAAGAAACGAGAAGTTCTCCGAGTTAAACAGGCTCTTTGCACGCTGATAGCACAGGGTCCACGCGCTGCACAGTGAGCCTGGTGGCAGATGCGGTCCTGATTACAACCGCGGATCCCTTCAGCGCCTGCTTCGGGTCTGCCCGTCCTAGGCTTTAATTTTCTAGGAGGGTGATGGCGGGCGGCTCCGGTTGACGTCAATGCAATTGCGTTAGCACTGCTGAAAACCAGGCCTGTGTTTTCTGCCCCGGCAGAGCCTGCTTGGAGTGCGGCAGCTTGCGGAGTCGTTTGGCATACATTAGGTTGGGTAAGATGGATTGCTCTGCTCCTAACTAGGACAGATAGATAAGGATAATGGATGGACGGTCAAAGAGCAACCATGCTTTAGGCAGATGAATAAATCATTTTGATTGTTCATGTATAAACAGGAGATGCCAGTGGAACTCGGCTTTCAAAGCGGGGTGCATCCAATTTGAGCCCTACGATTGTGTTTAAGGATCTAAAAGCCATTTGAAATGGGCTTCGTTAATTGAGGAAACCTCACTCATAGTGCTCCTGCGACAGACCCAGGGTCACTCAGCACTCAGGGCTTGGCTGAGAGCCCCAGTCCCTCTAGTCCCTTGGGAACCTCCGTCCTGAGATGCCACATCCCCGTGCCATCTTTCCTGGGGAAGAAGAGGTGCCCAGGAAAGGGAGACGGGCAGCATCCTCCTGCTGAGGGAGGCTGGCTGCAAGACCTGCCTTCCAGCTGCCTACCTATCTGCACCGACCACAGACCACCAGTTATCCTGGGTTGCATCCTGGGAGCAGGAAGGGTCTTCAAGAGGCTTTGCAGTGCATGCAGTGCCCTTAATTTCAAAGGATGCTCAGCTCTGGCATCTCCAGCACCTGGAGATGGGGCAATGGGGTGATGCAGGGTCAGCATGAGGGACACATCTCCAGCATCTAGAGATGCGGCAGTGGGGTGATACAGGACCACCATCGGGGACATGTCTCCAGCCTGGCTTCCTCATGCTGCAGAGCATTGCATTTACTCATGGCAGCCTGTGTGCTCAGTGGGATGGCACCCACCAGGCTCTCAGCCTGTGAGATGGGGACATCTTTCTCACCCAAACTGGTGAACAGTGTGAGCCTGGTTTCAGCTGAAAGCGTTTTTGGCACAGGAGTTGTGTCTGTTCCCGTGGGTGTCTGATTCCGTCAGGATCCATGCTGAGGGTGTGTGGAAATACCACTGCAGCTGTGGATCAGAGAGGAGAACAAGACCTCCAGCCTGTGCAGGGATGGGGCAAGCTCTTAGTGCCCACCCAGGGCAAGGGGCAGTCCACGACCTGCTTTAACAGGAGCATCTGGTGTGTGCCCACCATAAGCAGCTGGCCAGGGTGTCCCCACAGACGTCCTCTTGTGCCCTGCTCTGGGCTGGGGCAAGTTCTTGGTGCCCATGAACACCCCATACATCCATGGCCTCCCTACATACACCCAGGTGAATATGGCTTCATCAGAAACTCCCTCTGAGCCTCCACCCCCAAATAACTGCACTGGTAGGTCTGGTTCATGGTGCTGGGCTGCCATGGCTGCTCCCCCATGCCAAACCACAAAAGCCAGCAATAAAGCTCTATCTCAATTAGGCTTCGCTCACACCACCAGCTGCCAACTTGTCCTTGGCAGCCCAGCTCCAGAGATGCTTCTCGCCCTCCTCCAAGGGCTGAAGTAAGCAAGCCCTGAGAGACTCTGGGAGCCAACCAATGGTGTCTATCTCTTGATCCATCACTCCCACCAGCCCTTTAATTTCCCCCCAGCAATGGAGCAAACCAGGACGATGCTTTGGCCATCCACTCCCAGAGCAGCTGGGGTCCTGGATGCAATTCTGCTCCCCTACCAAAAGCTAATCCAACCCCTTCCCACCAGCTGCCCCCCTCCTTCTTTGTCTGCTCGTTGCCTTAATAACCCTCTGATCAATCTCAGAAGGAACCAGCAACGCGAGAATGGCAGATGGGGAACAGAGCATGAATATTAATTAGCAACGAATTCCAAACAGAGGACTTTAATTACATTAAGAGTGCAGGCTCGGAAGCAGTGACTTACTTCCTGCTGTAAATCTGTTGACAGGTCATTTGCCGCAGCGGTGTCGGTGCTCCTTAATGAATGAATATATACATTTCAAGTGCTGGTGTATGGGGGGGAAATAGGGTATCGCTTCCAAAAATGCAAAAGCAAGCTGCTGCACCAGTGAGAGGGCTTGACTCTCACTGGCGCATTCGGCGGGGGGGGATTCGGGGAAATAATTGTTAGTATACTTACCTGGTAATAATACGCCCGTTCTGGGAGCCCGGAGGTCTGCTCGTGGGGCTGGAAACCTCCCGTGCATGAGCCAGACCTGCCGCTTTGTTATATGTGGTCTGGTCACTGGGGGGAGACCAAGAACCGCAGCGCCTTCGCCGGGGATCGGGTGGGTGCCGGGGTCCCCGCCGCGCTGGCATGCCCGGGTGCGTGCAGTGTGCCTGGAGCACTGCCCGCCTCGGACGTGGGCACCCCAGGGTCTCCCTGGCTGCAGCGTTTCGCCAGCTCCCACAAGGCTCATGGTGGCCTCATGGTGGGGTGGGGACACGTCTCGGCCTCCAGGTTGCTGGTGGTGCTTTGGCAGCCTGGCAGGAGAAATCAATGATGCAAGGGCTGAGGGTTAGCCGAAAAACCCATCTGACCAGGGCCCCATCTCAGCCCATGGGCAGCAGCAGGTGGAAAAGCACATTTTCCCGAGCATGGTTTAACCACCTTCCCCAGGAACGAGGCAGCCAACGCAGAGGACCTTCTGTACCAGTAAAAGGGTCTTTTTGTTTTAATCCCTCAAACTGGCATGGGACAGTGATGCTGCTGAATGACCCCTTGTGGGGACAACTCTATACTAGGGGATTTCGCTGGATGTGTTTGGCCTGAGGCTTTCTGCACTGCTAACCAGCTTGAACTAAGAGGGGCACATTAGTGCCAGCATGCTGATATCCCAGGAAGATGAAGCTTTAGCTTTATCTTCCTTCATCCCAACCACCTTTAGTCTGTGGAGCTGCACGTTCCTCGGCAGTCCCCTGCAGTGATGCTGGAGAGCCATGCTCTGGGCTAGGGGACTCACCCCTCCAGTGAGTCTGCTGGACAATGGGTGATGCTCAAGGGACTGCTGCATCCTTGGAGGTCCTCCAGCTTGGCCCGGTGCCCCTGGCCCGATGGTGAGGAGCAGTGTGGGATATGGCATGTTTCCAGACTATCCAGGGCCTGGGTGAAGGTAAGGAGGGAAAAGACCACTCTGGGCAATGCTGGTGGAGCTGCAGCATTGGGCGCAGTGAGGTGGGCTGCAGGAAGGAGATGACGCGGGGGTCTCCACTGGGCGGGCACATTGAGCTTGCAAGGGACTCTCGAGCAGTGGGTGCAGGAGCTGGAGGCTTGCATGGGAAGGGCGTGCCAGCAGACACCCTCTCGTCTCCATGCTTAACCGGAATGACCTTGCCTGGTGGATCTGTACCCATCCAAAGTGATCTTACTGATTTTGCTGGCTCACCCTGGACCAGAACTCCCACTCTTCTCCTGTGCTTCTTGCCAGCACAGCGAGGCTGGCAGAAGCTGGAAGTGCTGCTGGCCAGCTCTGATGGCAGCACAGGAGTGAGCTCAGAGATGGCTCTGAGTAACTCCTGGCCCACCAGGGATCACTCATGCATCTGCAGCTCTTAAAGAAGCCACTGAAATGGTTGAGGGGAAAACCTGACCTAGGGATGAAGCTTAGAAGAGCTAATTAGGTCTGGCTGAGCTGAGATAAAGGCTGTAAGAGGGACCTACAAAGATGTGATGGGTTTTAGCACCCAGGAAGGCACTGATTTGGATGGGGTGGTCCTTGTCAGCAAGGACCATGTCCTGACCAAGGCTTTCATGCCCATGCCTTGCCCTCCTCTGCTCAACAGCTGTGGTGAGTGTGAGCACTCTGGATTGAAATGATCTTGAGGTGGCACCAGGGTTGGCATCAGGTGGAAAATGCCACAAACATCTCAGGAGCAAAGGTGCCAAACATCCTCAGAAGATGTCTCTGTGCTTTGAGGTGGGCCAGAGAGGTGGGCCATGACCATGGCACCATTGCACCACGAAGGCTGAGGGCTCAGGAGCATGAAGCTAAAGATTCAAGGGCTTATGTGAGCTTCAGCTAACTGACACAGAAAGCACAATATGGCAGGGTACGTCCCAGTGCCAGTCCTCCAGCAAAAGGAGGTACCTGCTCTGGTTGCAAAGGCTGGGGGAACAAATGCTCTTGGTGCCCCCAGCTCCCACTACTTGTGGAGTACTCACAGGTACCAGGATGCCACTGGCATGAGTGTCCGTACACCTGGGGATGCATACCTGGGGCTGCTGTCACCTCCAACAGCACAGGTGCAAAACCAAACTGGTCACAGAGTCACACGGGCAATGTCCAGCAACCAAACTAAGAAGCAACTGGAAACTTGCTGGAGAACGTGTGGTGCGAGACAGCACTTCCCAGAGTTCGTCTCTGGGTCTCCTTCCTGGCCCAGGGAAAACCAGGAGGTGTCTTTTGCCCAGCCTGGGATAACCGCTTGTTCCTCTTGCTTGAGAAGAACATGTGTATGCGCTCATCCTTTCTTCCACCTTTTCACCAGGGCTCCGACCTGCCCCGAGGTGGGACACAAACGAACCAGGTGCTGCAGGTCCACAGCACAGATGCGAGCTGGAGGCTGTGAGCTGCCTCAGCAGCTGGCACGTGGCTTCCTCCCCCTCGCTCCCCTGCCTGTGGCTCTCCTGGCAAGTCTATTTTTATTTGTCTCTTCTAAAGATGAGTGGGGAGGGAAGAGGTGTTTCCTTGTGGTGATGAACTTGTCCAAACCCCACATACTTAAAACCCTGCTAGCCAGCTTTTAAGAGCTGAGTCTGACTCTTTCATGCTTCTTTTTATTGCTCGCTGCCAAATTACGAAGCAGGTTCTCCCCGCTGGCCCGGAAGCAGGAGAGAAGATGTCACAATGACAGTGTGTTTTGGACCAGCAATCAGGAGGCACCTCCAATTCACAGTGCTGACCAGTGCCAAAAATCCTGCTTTACCTTGAGGACAGAGGCAGCAAAGTTAACAAATACAGCCCCTTTGCCTCCACCCCAGCCAACGTGCTCATTTGCTCCTGCTCCATTTCTTCTTGCAGGAGCTGTTCCCTGGCTCAGGTCAGAAGGAGAGATATTAAAACAGGAGTTTGAGGATCTACTGAGCTTTGCATCTGCAAAGCCGCCGTGCTGGGGTGGCACAAGCCCTTTTCCCCTCCCCTCATCCTTCAGATACCTGTGCCAGATTAAACGTTCGCTCTGTGTCTTATCAACTGGCTCTAGCAAAGGGCTTTTCTGCCTGGGCAACATGTGGAAAGTGTATATAAATGCAAGAGGCAGAGCAAAGGCTATCTGGAGATGGTGAGGCTTGTTTGTACAAGTAATTGCTCTGACACTCCTGCAAGGAAAGTCACGCTCAACCAGGGAAGAGATGCTATCATGTGATCGGGACATCCAAAGGGGACTAACAAGCAGATGTTGGCGTGGGCACAGGGATGGTGAAAACACAGCAAGGTCATATAATTATTCCACCTGGATTTACCACCAGAGCTGCCGCGAGTATGGTGCTCTCCTGGAGCTCCTGCCAGCAGACCTTGGCTCTGCTGAGGTGGGATTTTGGAAGCCTGAGCTGGTCCCTGCTGTGTTTGTACCAATATGCTCCTCCCGCAGGTGCCTGCAGAGCTCACGTCTTCCTCTAGGATCCTGCTTCTGCTGCTGGCATGGGAGCCATGCGGCATCGTGCCTCTCTTCTCTTTGGCAGATGCTCCCCACCCACCTGGGATACGGAGATGCACTTGAATAATCCTGACTTAATGGGGCTGAAGCTCCCCAACAACAGTGGCAGAATGGAAGGGAAAGGCTGATTCCCTCTCTCCCCCTGGTTCTTCATGTATGCTTTTCCTCTGTGGCTGCTGCAAGAGCTACATTACATAAAGGCAGATAAGTCCCTGCCTTTTGTGAGCAGTTGGAATAATTTTCAATATCTGAGACACCCCATCTGGCAAAGGTCATGCTCTGTTCTCTGGATGGTCTTAATTTAGCACCTGCAAGTTCTTGGTGAAATGCAAAAATCCGGGGTGCAGAAAGACCCCTGGAGGCTACTGTGTAGGGAACGTCTTCCCTATGTAAAGATGTAGGCGTGCTGCTGAGCATCTGCATCATGCTCACCTCCCAGCTGGAAGTAAATGGATTTACTGGAGGCTTGCAAGAGCCCTTCAGAGCACAGCTCTGCTGCAGCTGGGGGCTCCAGCATGAGATCCAAGGCTGCTCTGAAATAGCTGCACCTGATGGAGATACACCAAACCAGCTTCAAAGTGCCTTAGTTAATGCACGGATGTGTGCCTGGCTAGTTGGCTTCCTCCATGGGCTCCTACCATCCCTGCTGCTGTGGGCTGCAGGCTGCATGGTTCAGAGCAAAGGTAGGGAGGCAGATGTGAGGATGATGGAGCAGACATATCCTTGGCTGGTTGTTCTTCGCTGTTATTTAAAGTTCATTCCTTTCCTCTGTTGCCAAAGGAGTTGAGGTTGCGTACATGGCTCGTTGAATTCTTGAGGCGGGTATAGCTGAATTCAGCAGGGGGGCTTGGAGAAGCTGTTGTCACGAAACTCATGGGATCGAACAGCGCGGGGAAACCCTACAAGCCATCACGGGGTGGGGGGAGCCCAGCCTTCCTATCAGACCTTGGAGAATCCAGGTGAGAGATCCTGTGGGAGGGCTCCCCGGTTGCCTCTTGTCCCTTACGAGATGTGCCCAACTGCAGGGCACAAACACACAAGAGATGGGGCTCTGGAGGTTTCACTGCTGGATTTTCGGTGTGCGACTGTGGACTCCTGCCAGCACTGGCACCAGCAGCGGCCGCACACCAGGGCTTATCTCGAGACCTACCAGAAGCAGGAAACTCGGTGAGTTCCCAAGCAAACCTCTGGTGCGGGAGGCCAGCATTTCTGACCTCCGGGGGTCCTGTGCGTTTGAACAGGCTCCTAATCTGCTTGGGAAAACCAGGCGAACTCGGGAGGGAGAGGAGGGAGGGCTGGGGCTGTGCCCTGAGCAGGGTCGCTGTCGCTCACGGCTTTGATTGCTGAGGCTTGCTGTCTCAGGCTCGCAGGATTTGGCTGCCTGGCTGTGAACAAAAAAGCTGGGTTCTCCTGGAGCCTTTATTCCCATGTCGAGATCGCCAGTGGTTTCCCGAGAAGGAGTAGAGGAGGGAGAGGAAGGCTTTTGTTGATGGCTTTTGACAGGCATGGGGAAAACCACGGCTCGGCCTCTGCTCCAGCTAAAATGCTGCTCTTCACCATCCCCTGGTGCGGGCTGAGCCTGCACTGGGAACCCCACTCCTGTGTTGGGGTCACCCCACAGCCCCAGCTCAGCATCTTATTTTGATGGGGCTCCCCCCTTTCCCCTGCCTCCTTCCAGAGGCTCCTGGCCGGGGGCTCGATGTGAACCCCCTGCTCCTGCCCAGCGCCAGCAGCCTGCCTGATTCAGTCCCCCCCTGCAAATAACCCTGACTGCAGAGACCTGCAGCCCAGAGGGTCCAAAGAGCAGGGGTGTGCCAGGAAGGACAACGGAGTGGGGAAGGGACAAGGAATATCCAGCCAAACTTGCCCTCTGTCACCACTTTGTCCTCTTCCTGCCTCCCATCCAGCATCCTTTTTCTTACTCCTGAGCATCAGCAGATTTGAACGGCAGCTGGACCCTGCCAGGGATGAGCATCTCCATCCAGATGCTGCGTGCAGGGATCCCTGGAAGATGCAGGGCCGTTGCATTCCTCAGTCAAGGCAGCCTGGCTCTGAGCTGGGACCTCTAACAGTTGCCCACCCTGCCTCCCCGAGAGACAGAAAATATGCCGAGGGTGCATTGCCATCACTCTGCCATCTTCCAGAGAGATTGCAGACCTGCATTGCCCCACAGCAGAGCTGGAGGTAGGGCAGCAGCAAGTCCAGAGGGCTGGAGCATCTGCTCACACCTGCAAACTCCAGCAACCACCAATTGAAAGATGGGCAAAAAAAAAGGACAGCTTCGGCTCAAACATTGTCAATAGTTAATTACTGCACGTGGCAAAGACCAACACGCACAGCTCTTCTCCCTACCTCCTGCTCCCCAGATGCTGACCCAGCCCGGTGGGGTGCCCCCATGGTCCTGCCCTCCCCATCCTCCCCAGCTTCCTCCGGGCCCCACCTTGGCAGTGGCTGTGAGGGGAACCTGCCTGCGTGTGCATGGAGAGCGTGCTGGAGCCAGCGCAAGGTAATGATTCATGTGCTCGGCTGCCTGCTCTGGTGGTTCCTTAAATCCAGCCAGGCTTGGGCTTGGGCAGGCAGGGCAGGGGGAGCCGGGGGCTTGGTGTGGCAGTGAGCATTCCTCTGGTCTCGCCCATCTCCCCCCCAAAAAGGGGGCTCCTTGGTGGGCTTTCACTCCTCCTTTGCAGCTCCTGCTCCACACCAGCCCAACAGACAGCAAAGCTATTTGCTCGCGGGTGTCATTTTGTCAAGTGAGTGGCTTAGCCCAGGCCAGAGCCTATATATAGAGGCCTCGCTTGGGTGCATTTTTGGAGAGTTTTATTGCTCCGATGCTGGATTCATCCCAGCCAGGCTGTCCCTGAGGAGGCAGCGCTGCCGAACCTCTTGGATAGCAGCATACGCTGCTGAGGGTCTTGTGGTCTTGCTTCTTTGGAGTATCCGGTCTGATGACCGGGTAGGGCAGGGTGTTGCGTGGCAAGATGATTAATAACCGCTTAATAAGGTCACCACCATTCAAAATAAGCCATCCCGTGGGATCCTCTCTTATCAGGCCCTGGTAGACAGGGCTATCAGGAGCTCAGTTCATTCCTGAATGAATACGCACTATAAGCAGTGCTTGCTGGCGTTGGCCCCAGGACAACACTCTTGCTGGGCCACCTCACCAGTGCCAAGCACCAAGCTGGGTTATCAGCATCGTTAACGGACGGGCACCGGTGTGTTGGGTGCAGGCAGGAGAGCTGCAAACCTCTTCTCGCCTCCTCTCCATGAGCGATGGGCGCTTGTATTGTGCTTGGATGTTATTCATGCCCCAAAGATACTTGGGAGCTGCGCGAGCTCCTTTGCATGAGCCATCCCCGCTCTGCCTGGCCTTGTTTGCCCTCTGCGTGTCCTCCCTTCCTCTCCAGGCACCTCCAGCCCAGCCTTGCCATGCCCTTACCTCTCCGCATGCTTACACCTACCTACCTCCTTCCCAGGGGGTCGGCAAAGCACTGTGCTCACCCCTCCTAACCCTCAAGTTTTTCCAGCACTACTTTTTTCTGTCTCCCCTCACTAAAGCGCCAGCGCCCCCACCTCCTCCCATCACCCTCCCACCTTGAGAAGACAAAAAAACCCAACCCTTACCCCACACAGCCAGCTCCTGCTGTTCGTTCTTAAATCCCTTTCCTCCTGCCTCGCTGGTTTGAAAGCCTGTACCCTGGAAGGGGCCTCCCAGCTTTCGCTGGCAACCCTGCTTCAGACTGACCGCCACAGATAGTGTTTGGGAGAGAAAAAAAAAATACAATATAATAATAATGAAAAGAAAAAAAAAAATCTCTCCATGCTGAAGTTTTCCTAGTCTCCCGTGCCGCGTGCTGGTGCAATGGCATTTTCTCACCCATACGCTTTGAGCAGCTCTCCCCTGGCAGCACTGATGCTGTACCCTCTGGCAGGGTGGTGGGTGAGACGTGTGTCCCACCGCTGCCCGCTCCCTTGGTGCACCGATGGGGTTTTTTTGGCTTTTGGACGTGGCTCTTTCCCTCTCGCCCAGATAAGGCGCCTCCAGCTCACCTTTCTGCACGTGTCAAACAGATGGGATTGTTGTTCGGGGAAGGGAAAAAAAAAAAGAGAGAAAAAGCAGCAAAATCTCTGGCTGAGGGGGGATCCTGGGTCTCTCTGCACACGTTGAGCCCGAGACCACCTCTTCCCTTGCCAGGGGGAGGGCTGAGGGGGGGTGTCCCCTCCTTTTGCCTTCCTTTCCTCCCCCCTAGGTGATGGAGACAGAGGATGGAGGTGAGGTGGGCAGGCACATATTACACCCTGAGCTACAACAAGAAAAAACACGGGCACGTTTCAACTTAGGAAAAAAAAAACAAACCCCACAATTAAAAAAAAGAAAGGAAAAGAAACGGAGTGCTGGACTGCCAAGTGGAGGAATAAGAGAGGCAGTGAGCGGGGCTGCGGGGAAGGCTGCTGGGCCAAGCCAAGAGCAGCCCAGGACAGGGCAGGTGCTGCCGGTGCTGCCCCAAAGCCCCGGGGTGGGGAAGGGGATGCGGAGGGGGCCCAACGCCCAGAAGGCGGTGGGTGCCCTCCGCATCCCCTCCCCGCCAGCATCCTGGGCAGCGCCCGGGAGGGCGGAGGGAAGGGAGGGCGATGCTCCGCTCGGGGTTTATTAGATTGGACCTAATCATCTTTAAATAAGGCAGCCCCCCCCTCCACACCCCTCCGTGAGGGGGGGAGCGGAGCGCCTCGGGGCTTTCTAGATAAGGGCGTCTAACGCATCCCCCGCTCCCGCAGGCAGAGCCGGGCAGCGCAGAGAGCCGCGCCGGGGCCGCCGTGCCCCGGGAACCCCGGCTGCAGGCAGAAGGGGGGTCCCCGCCGCGGTGCTCTCGCCCTCCTTCTCCTCCTCCTCTTCCTCCTCCTCCCGCAGGAGCAGAGGGGAGGAGAGCGGTGCCGGGGAAAAGTTGGGGGCAGCGGCTGCGGCGGGGGCCGGGGGAGGATGCCCCGGCGCTGCCGCCCGCCGCCCCCCTGAGCGCCCCCCTCCCCCGGGGCCGCCCCCCCCTTCGTCCCCAAGGAGGATGCTGCGCGGCGGGGCCCCCCTGGCCGCGCTGCTGCTGGCGGCGCTCAGCCTGGCCCGCGGGGACCCCCGGCCCCCCGACCCCCCGCCGGTCTCCGGTTGCGGGACGGAGGCGCCGAGCCGCCGTGCCGCCCCCCCGCATCACCCCTACGGGCTGTACCCGCAGGGTCCCGGCGCGCACGGGGTGCTCGGCGCTGCAGCCCCGCCGGGCTCCGGGCGGCCGCGGGGCCGGAGACCGCGGGGAGCCGGGGGAGGCGGAGAGGAGCCGGGGGGAGAGGCGGACGGCCAGGTCCGGAGGGAGAGGCTGCGGGGCCGGGAGCCGCAGGTGCCGAGCTCCCCCCGGCAGCGGCCGCTGCCCGCCCTGTACTTCTCCGGCGGCCGGGAGCAGCTGGCGGCGCGGCCGGAGGCGCTGCCCGACATCCCGCGGGAGGAGTTCACCCTGGAGGTGTGGGTGAAGGCGGAGGGCGGACAGAGCAACCCGGCCATCATCGCAGGTAAACCCCGTCCCGCCGGCGGGCAGGCAGGGAGGGGTGGGGACCCGACCCCCAAAACCCCCGTGAGGGGCTCGCCTGCCTTCTCCGCTGCGGCAGGTGACACCCCGCGCCCTCACCCGTGTCCTCAGCACCCCAGGCGTGAAATATTCCCCCTTCCCTTGAGACAAAACCCCAAAACATCCCCTCCCCTCTCTTTGCCCCCCCGCCCGGTCCTTCCAGCCCGGCCTCCCCGGCTCCTATCTAGTTTCTCCCACTCCTCCCGCCGGGAGCTGGAAGGTCCCTTTGGGGGACACGCTCCGCCCGACTCCCCCTAACCCCCCATTCCTCCTTCCCCGGGGCCGCGGTCACGCCGGGGGCTTTCCGGGGCTCCCCGTCTGGCTGAGCGGCCGCAGCTCCCCGCGCTCCCCGCCCGCCCTGGCCGGGCTCCCGGCGGGTCCCCGGGGCGGGCGGCCGCACGGTGGCAGCCGCGCCGCACGCACGGCCCCGGCCCCGGCATTCCCCCTCCGGGCTCCCGGCCCCGAGGGCTCTGCAGAATGACTCCCGGGACAGAGGGCGGCCCCAGATGTTTTTTTCTACCGGCAATTACCCCTTCGCCCCACCAAGCCAAAAAACAGGCAGGTGACGGAGAGCCTGGGGAGGCGGAGGGGACTGGCACACGGGCACAGAGCGGGGCAGATGTAACCTCCTGCAGCGGTCCTTCATGCGGCCGTGCCAGGACGGGTGTTTGTGGCAGTGTACAAGCACGGCAGGGCAGCACAGTGATGCCGGGCAGGGCTGGGAACGGGTGGCAGTGCCAAAATGTACCCCTCCCATGTGATGTCTGGGGTCCCTCTTGGGAGAGCGTGGGGGCTGTGGTGTTTCTATGCTGCCCCAGCCAAGCTGACCGGTTGGGAAACCCTCCCTCTATCCTAACTCTCCCACCACTTGCGATCGCTCCACTGAACCCCCCTCTGCTTTGCTCACCGCCTGGCCCCTTTCATGAATTTATCTCCCCAGCTCATCAGGGCGATAGCCACATCTTTGCTGCAGAAGAGGTAGGAGGGACGGGCTAGAGACTGCGTAGCAGAGGAGAAAAGCAGCCATGTACAAGGAAACTACCTAACATTCACCTTGCTGTCCACCTTTCCACCGGGGTCCCTGCTGCCTCCCCGCCAGCATGCAGCGGCTTGGGATGCGTGGAGCACATTTCCCAGCCATCGCATCAGCAGCACAGCTGTTTGCATCTGGAGGTCTGGCCTGCAGGTGTTGGGTTTTACTTTTCCCAGCTAGCCAGTGTTTTGGGTTTTTTGTTTTGTGGGTTCTTTTTTTTTTCCTCTTTCCTTGCAGAGGGTGGGACGGTTGTTAGCACTGAAAGCGCCGCCCGTGAGTGCTGGAACTCACTCGGGTAATATCCCCCAGCCTCCGTGCTCCAGGGTTTGAGTCAGCCCCAGGCTGTCTGAGTCACTGTCGGCTTCCCACCCTCTCCCTGCAGCTGGGACCGCGGGGCCCGGGTGCTGGTGGTGAAGGGAGACAGGCCAGCACCACTGGTGTTTCGTGAGAGCAGGTGATGCAGACAGCTGCCAGTCCTTCGGCAGGTGCTGAGTCTGCTTCTGATGTGCTGCTCCTGCCCTGTCGGTAGAGAGGGGATGGAGCCCTGAGGTGGTCCAAAGCCGTGGAGGAGCTGGAGATGCTCCAGGTGTCCATGAGTGAGGGAAGGCAGGAGGAAAGCAGGGCAGAGCTGAGCATCTCCAAACGTCATTGCCTGGGAAATAAGGCCAGTCTGAGCAGCTCTGGGCAAAGCAAGCTGTCCTGTTGGCAGGTGTGACTGCTGCCTGGATTGAAGGCTCAGGAGTTGGGGCTTTGGTCCCATAGATGTCACTTTTGCCTTAGAGCCCCCCTGAATGGGGCTGTTTGTCCCTCTTAGCCCCTCTTGCATGGGGGGATTTCTGCTGGGTTATAACCCCAGCACCCTGCCACGGCCACCGCCAGGGAAGGAGACTGGTCCCTCTTCCACGTCCTTCTCATTTTGGGCAGCAGATGAGAGTCCTTTGATGTAATGCCATTTCTTTTTCCACCTTTTTTTGTCTCCCTTCTATCCACGTCTGCTCTGCGTCTGGTAAATCCCAAGGGGATTTCCCCTGGTACCAGGCTGACGTTTGTTTATACTCAGATCAGAGGTGATTTTGTTGGGTCAGAAGATCCCTCACCAGAGGCAGTCCCAAACTTCTGCTGTGTCTAAGCCCAGGTCTCCTCCTCGGGTCCCCGAGCTGCTCACCACTGCACGCCCTGAGGGGTGACCACTCTCTCAGGCCGGCTGCTCTCATGGCACAGCTGGATGCTCCTGGCCTGTTTCAGGAGCTTTAGCAGCTAATTTCCCCCTGGTACCTGAATCTCAAAGCATGACTGAACTATTCCTTGTGCTGCAAAGCTCCTGGCCTCAGCGGGAGAAGATGCTGGTTTGAGTGTGCTCCTTATAAAGGGACGCACTTAATCTCTTTTTCTCCATTAGAGACCTTCCCTGGCAGACACCTTTTTCTTCATTTTTTTTGCACTGTTGCCAACAACTCTTGTTACCCCAGTTATCACCCTAAACACTGATGAACATCACAAACCAGGTTAGAGCTCCCCTTTCCCACCTGACGGATTAGCGGCAGAGTTGCACTTACGGGTGCCGAGGCGATCAGCTTGTACCTCCTCTGCAAACAGCTCTTTCCCTTTCTGGTGGGTCACCCCAGGACAAAATACCAAGTTCTTTGGCAAATCCCAGTGTCTTCCACGGTCCAGAAACTGGTCCCTGATGATTTCGTCTGGAAGCCCTCTGGAGATGTCAGGAGCTGGTGCTGGACAGCTCTGCTTCGCCGTTCTGCAGTGGCTCCTGGCTGCAGGATGTGCTGCTCTGCCTGCGTGGTCTGTGGCTGCACCAGAGATGGCATCCCTGGCCATGTCTAGGAAGCACCAGCTGCTGCCTGAGTGGGTTTCCAGCACCCGTTGTAGACCTGACCTTGGCCTTACTTTCATCCCTTTGATGAAGTCTCCAGACCTGATTTAGGCTCACTTATGGTTCTTTTGGCCAGTTTTGAACTTGTCAGGCACTTCCAGGCTTGGCTCCAGCATGAGCTTGCGAGGATACTAGCTCACACTCACCCCAGAAGGCTGTACACCCCTGATGCTCTTTGCCCTGGTTGTGCCTTAGTGTTTAATCAAATTTGGGGTGCTCTAAATCATTACAAGGTGAAATGCATGAGTTTTCCTAAGAGAGGAGGTACCAAGCCCTGTCTCCTCAACCCCAGTGAGGACCAAATACTAGAAGATGGCTTTGAACTGTGCAGGTCTAAGCACCTTTCAGCCAGCACCCAGCCCAAAAGTACTCTCCAGCTTTGCCTTCTCACACCTGCAAGGCTCCTTTGCCTGCCTCCTGCTTTTTGGCTTCTCCCCGTCTCAGCTTCCCCTGGTCTTGCTGCTTCCCTTTCACAATCCACCAGAAAACAAGAGTTGGCCAAAGCCCATCCGCCCACGGAGGCTTTGTGCGTGGCTGCCTTTGTAGTGAGTGGTGGCAGGGATCCGTGCCCAGAGCGGTTACGACCATGGGATGGCCAAGAGGCCACCACCCATCTCACCCTCGGTGAAACGGATGGATGTAGGGAGGGGTACATCTTCCTGGGGTGCAAGTGGGGCTTGACCGTGACCTTTGCCAGCTGCGCAGACGGCGTGTTTACGAGGGCTGGTGGGGGAGATGTGCGGTCATGGTAACCTGGCTTCAGTCACATTCCCTAGATGAAAGCCCGGAGATCCGGCTCCTCTGCACCTCTGCCTCTCTCCGCTGGCCTCTTTGCAATCCTGGCGGTAGGTACAGTTTCCCCAGAGTGTCATGCTGAGCATCCCCCGGGACAAGCGAGGCAGCGGGACGGGGCAGGAGTGCCTTGTTTTGGCCCATGATGCCTTTACGCCACGGAGATGGGCAGGGAGTGCATGTGATGGGATTGACATGGTGAGGGGCAGGAGAACCCATGCAGCAGCGAAAAGCAGGCTGGAGCATAAGAAATCCTGCAGCAGGAATATAAGAAGGGCCTCTGGGGGCGGGTAGCAGGCTCTGGCAGCATCGGGGCATGATTACCTCTGGAAGCCATTTGTTGGAGCTGTGAACAGGAGAGTGGGGGCCTCCCAGAAGATGCCACTGGTAGGGCTCAAAGTGTACCTTCAAGTTCGCTCGCCCCAGCTGATGACCCATGTGAACGTCCCAGCTGTGGTGATTTAGGAGCCCAGAAGCACTTACTTCAAGCAGTGGGTCCATTTCCCCTTGCCAGTATTTAAGTGCCTTATGGCCATTGATTCCCAAGGGCATTCAGTGCCTGCAAGCCTCTGGTTCTTGACCATGGGCGCTCAGCAGCCCGAGTTTCAGGGAAAGTCAGCAAAGCTCCAGGTCTTGCCCAGCCTGGTTTGCAACACGCTTGGGTGCACACAGAAAGGCTGAGCCCGAAGCTGTTCCTGTGGATGGATTTATGGTTGGGAGAGCTTTGAGGGCTGAGGTGTGCACCACCCAGCTGGAGGTAGCGCATCCCTCCATCTCCCCCTCCAACCGACCCTCACCCGCCTGCACTGGATGCATGACTGGCAGGAAAACTGGAGCGTAAAGACGAGCTGTAAATCTGCCTGGAAGCTGTTGGGGAAGCAGTCCCCGGAGGAGGCTGTTTTGCTTTGGGTTGCTGTGCTCTAATTCTTAAAAGCTTTGGTCCACAGATAAAAAGCTTAGCCTCTAATCCTGTCCTGCAGGAGCGCTCCTACGGAGAGCAGCTCAGAAACACCTCGCTCTTCAGCCTCTCCTCCTGTCCATGGTCTTCCTCCCCTCTCCATCCCTCCTCTCCGGCTCTGCCATCCCTCCTGGCTACTCCACCTGCTCATCCAAATGATTTTGGATGGGGACTGGGGTGTCCCCCCTGGTGCAGCACCCACTTCGTTTACCCATGGCAGCAGGAGCCTCCCCACAGCCCTGCCAAGAGCTGTCCTGCCGCCGAGGACCCAGCTTGTGCTTCGGGGAGGAGCGGCGATGCTCTCCAGTCCTCACCAGCTCTCCTCTCTCTCCATCCCCATCCCCATCCCTGCTGCAGGCGTCTTCGACAACTGCTCGCACACGGCCAGCAATAAGGGCTGGGCGCTGGGCATCCATGCCCTGCAGCTTGGCGGCAAGAAGGATGCCCGCTTCTTCTTCTCCCTCCGCACAGACCGGGCGGCCACTGCCACCGAGGTGACCGCCTACCACCGCTACCGCCCTGAGGCATGGACGCACCTGGCTGCCAGCTACGACGGGCAGTGGATGGCCCTCTATGTGGATGGGGCGCGGGTGGGCCGCACCGGCGGGCAGGGCGGGCCCCTACACAGCGCCTTCATGGCCTCCTGCCGCACGCTGCTGCTGGGGGGGGACGCCTGGGGGACCGCGCACTCTTTCCGGGGACACTTGGCCGGGCTGGCCCTTTGGCGGGGAGCCCTGTCCCAACCCCATCTCCAGCGTCCTTTCCTAGAGGGGGTGGCCAGGGGGGTGGCAGGGCTGGCTCTGGCTGCTGACTTCGCCACCCCAGAGGAGCACTGGGCACCTTTTCGGGAGGGCGCCTTCCCCCGGCAGCGGGTGCTTCCATCCCCGCTGTCCCCCGTCCTGTGGCCGCTGGGCCCCCCTGCCTGCGGGCAGACTGCCTGTGATAACGTGGAGCTGGTCTCCCACTACAACCGGCACTGGCCGCTGCGGAGTGGGAAGGCGGTGCGGTACCGAGTGGTGAACCTGGCGGAGGATGGCGGCGGTCGGCCGATGGTCAGCCAGGAGCAGATTTGGCGACAACACCGGGCGCTGAGCGAAGCTTTCCGACCCTACAACATCTCCTGGCAGCTCAGCTTGCTGGAGGTACGCAACTCCTCGCTGCGCCGCCGTGCCATCCTCCTGGGCTGTGAGCCCAGCAAGGTGGGCAACGAGCGTTGCGACCCCGAGTGTGAGCATCCCCTGACTGGCTACGATGGTGGGGACTGCCGCCGGCCTGGCCGCTGCTTCTCCTGGAAGCGCCGCGACGGTGTCTGCCACATGGAGTGCAACAACATGTTGGACGACTTCGACGACGGTGACTGCTGTGACCCGCGGGCCACCGATGTGGCCAGGACCTGCTTCGACCCTGACTCACCCCAGCGGTAGGTGCGGGACTTATGGGGAGGATGGCATGTCGAGGGATGGGGTGCGCCCTCTCCCTGACACCCGCTCTGTGCCTGGATGTTGCTTCTGACTGGCCGTTTTCCAGCATGGGAAGGTGGAGGGGTGTTTTCCTGTGGGGACGGGTGTGCTGTGCCATCGAGGGCAAGTAAATCCCACGGTGCGGGATGGCACCCATCTGTGATGCCCTGCCATTAAGTGCTTTTCCTCCCAGAATGAGTGGGGGGTGATGGGGAACTCCCCTCTGGGGGGATTCCCAGTGCAGAGCTGCTGGTCTCTGGTGACACACCAGCGGGACCGCAGGCACCCCAGGGTGGGCAGAGCGGCCCCGTGCAAAGGGTGCGGCGTCCCCTGACCCTCCTGCACAGGATGCAGTGGGGGGATTGCTGCCCCTTCCCCACCTTCCCTGGAAGTGTCTAAAAGACTGATTTCTTAATTTATATTCAAAATGCCTTTGCCTGAGTGCTGGGGTGGGGAGAAGGAGGTGATGCTGTTAGGTGTGAGGGGAAGGATTTGGAAAGGTGTGGGTGGGCACGTGTAAGCTTCCCGCAATCTTGCCCTGGGGAGTGATGCCTATGGGGAGATGCCCTTGGCTGGGCATGGGCAGGGGCTGATCAAATCCTGCACCTCAAAGCCAAATGGTGGCTGGGGAGCAAATCCCCCTCGTCAGGCAAAGGCACGGGGTGGCTGCTCGGTGCTGGAGGAGGATGCGTGCCTTTACCGCGTGCTGCAGGTGCAAAATGCCCTGCAAAACCCACGTTGCTCTGTGGAGCATCAACGTGCAGCGTTAGGGGACCCCTGCTCTCCCCGGGGCCCTTTGGAGGCAGCAGCTGGGATGGGATGGGATGGAGAGGGGGACCCCCCACGCATGATGGGGGACCCCAGGGCAGCAGGGACAGTGTCCTCGACGTGGTCGGTGGCTTGCGCACGCCTGCCCTCCTCCCTGGAGCCTCTGAAGTGCCGGCAGCCCCGCTGATAGCTTCCAGTGCTCAGGGCTCTGCCAAATGTGCTTTCTGGCTGGAGGCGAGAAAGGGAAAAAAAAGTCATGGCTTTTCCTTTTTTTTTTTTTAAGCTGTTTCTGTCTCGGTGTCAGAGAAAATTGCTTATTCCCTGCCGCCAGCTCCTGGCGACAGGCAGAGGTGCCCACCAGAGCAGGAGCAGTGCAGTCCAGATGGCAGCATCTGGGGAGAAAAGCTGCAAGGTTTTAGGGATATGTTGCGCCTTTGATCTTCTTTCTCCTTCACTTTTTTTCCCTGGGCTGTGGGAGCAGGTAGGCTATGGCCATAAATCCTTTTTCCCCAACCCTGCTTCTTCTCTCTACTGCTTCTCAGGTGGGACACGGAGGGAGGAGGGAAGCAGGCATCGCTGCTTGGGTCGTGGTGATGGGAGAGGAGCAGCGCTTCCCTTCCTACCTTCCTGAGCCTTTCTCACACTTCCTTCAGTCTTCTGAGAAAAGACAGGAGGAGGATGGGGAGCCTTTCTTCCAATGCATCCCTCCAGCCGTGGAGCTGCATGCCTTGCCTCTGCCTGAGCACCCTCCCAGAAGATGTGCAGACTCCTGGAAGTCTCTTTGGTGACAGTCACCCTGTGCCTGCCTGTCCCCTTGTTTCCCATCCCTGTGAGCGAGCACGGGCAGTGCTTTCCTAAGCGTGGGGGAGAAAAGTGGCTGTCCTGCATGCACAGCAGCTCTCCTGCCTGCGTGATGCCTCTCCTGCCCGCACGACGGCTCTCCGCTCATGGTGGCCATGAGCATCCAACGCCACTCGGCCTTTGCTTCAGCAGGGCAAAGGCTTGGTGCTTGCCCTCTGTGTGCAGTTAGAGAAATGTTTTCATCCTCAGACAAGAAGGGCTCCACCTTAAATTAAAGAAGGCCAAATTTTTGCTGGTATGAATCAGGGCTTCCATTTGTCAGGATTTTCCCCTGAAAGTTGAGAAAGAAACAAAACAAAACAAAACAAAACAAAAACCTTGCTTCTGTGGGAAAGGAATGGGAAAATGGGAACACTAGGGAAATAACAAATCTTTTGCAATTTTCTGTCCGCAGACCTCATTGGCCTGCACAGAAGACAAGATTGGTTATTTGTAGGCTAAGCTCTGAAAAACGAAATCCAGTGGCCCGGCATTTGGGAAATGTGGGGGCATGAGTTGAATCCTGCTGCTGCTGAGCTCTTCCGAGCTGCCTTTCGCCAGCTTCTTCAGAGATGCTGGTGGACACGCACCCTCCCTGGGCTCCTCCCTGCTGAGGGTACCCTGGCTCCTGGGGAAGAGTATGTATGTTTGTGGGAAAACCATTGGGAAATTGGTAGCATGGGTTTGGGAAAAAACAAGGTGAGCTTGAGCTCGCTCAAGGGCTTGGCCAGGTTGGTGTTTTTCCCCCAAAGCTGGTGAATGAATCCCAAGATACATGAGCAGGTGACCTTAGCCCAAGGGGTTTTGTTCAGGCAGAGCTCCCGCTGAGCGAGTACCTCTGGGTTTGCTTGTAAGGTATTGTACTTAAATGAACATTTATGAGGAGTGGGGCAGCTGAGGAACTTACAGAAGGATTTTTAGGGTGGAAGCCAAAACGGGAGAAATAAAGTGAAATAAAATTTAACAAACTGCGGAAAGGTGGCACAATAGGAGCCAGGTGCTTCGATGTGAACAACAGCTCTCAGTCTGTAACTGGAGGAGAGCGAGCGAGTGAGTTGGCTGCTGCTCCGCCGAGACCCTTGTGCTTTTTTATACCTGCTGGAGAACCACGTGCCAGAGCCCAGGAGAGAGCTGTGGCTTTGGGAGAGCTTGGGGAGAGGGAAACCCTGCTGCAGGTGGTGCTCTCTAAATCTCCTTTCAGCTCAAGGTGGCAAGACAAAAATCTTGGGATCTTTTTTCATGGAGTAAACCAGCTCTGCTGTATTTCATTTCAAGGCTCTCACAGAGAGTGGTTTGGATGTGAATATTTCTTAGTATGGCCAAAAGTAATCCAAATGAGAAAGTCAGAGTGAGACACTGAGCAATTTCTTACTAGCATTGTAGACAGATTCAGTCTACTTTGGTGGAGGGTCTCAATACCTTGTCTTGACTTGAATGACCTTAAGCACTCATGCAAAACCTTTTACCATCTTAGCACATCCCTCATTTAAAACCTCCTTTCCTTGGGCTGCAGCTTTGAGAAAGGTAAATCAGAGGGAGAAGCCTTAGGAACAGCAGTAGCTCTAGTGCTTCTTAGCTGGTGGACATGTCGGTACACTTCCAGGACACACTTGGTGCTAGCGTATACCTTCACCCATGCTTAGCAGGGGAGGGAAATGAGGTTTGGGAAGAAGGATTATAAAGCTCTGGTGGGGATGGACCCTGCTGTAGCTGAGGTAGGAGCTGCCCCCAGCTCTGGGGTAGGGGATGATGCTGAAATGGTGGCAGTGTTGCTGTGCACAACACCAGCCCATCAAGCCATCTTGCCGAGTCCTTCCCGCACCTCCTCTAGTAGTGCATGGCACAAGACAAGTCCTGCTGTGCTCTGAGCCAGCTCAGCCACCATCCTCCTGTAAAACCCAGAGTGGGACTGTGTGCTTGTGGCTGGAGGGAGACTTGAGTGAGAGCTCAGGTGAACAGCTGAGTGTGGACATCTCTGCAAGGCACCACAACAGGACCCACAGGAAGCAAATCAGGGACTTCTCATTCACCCTGACCCACCATATGAAGAACAAGGGGACAGGCAATGGCAGGAGAGCTGTCTGCTGTTATCCTTCACCCAGTCTTGTCCTGATTTAAAGCATTTTCCAGGAGTTGCTGGCAGTGCAATGCCAGGGTCTGGAGTAAAATTTGCCTTGATTTGTTGCAGACACGCATCTTCTTGTAGTGCCTGAGTGCTGTTGTAATTGGTGCTCTTGGAAGGAAAGCAGTAACAGCTCATTAACAGCAATTAACACTCAGCAAGGGTCCCCCTCGGGCAGTTAGTCAATGAGAGTCTGGTGTGTGACACAGTTAATGTGAAAAGAAAAACTGGAGGGGAATCTGGAGAGCAAAGTGGATAAGGGCAGAGCTGCTGGGCCTTTCATCTCGCTACCCAAAGTAGCGGTAGAAGTAACTGAAGTGACAAAAGGAGGTGAAAAATGACAAGGCATCTCCAGCCTCTTGGTGGCCTCCACTGGGATGACCACAGCTGTGATATTAAAGTGCACCTGATTAACAGGACACTTGATGGACTTTAATGCAAGATTAGCTGTCCTCCCGTCCTAAGGGAAGGATGCTTAATTGGGTTAAGGCCGCTTGGGAGCCTCCCCCTGTTTAAGCCGTGTCTTCAAAAGCTGATCCAGATTAACCTCATTGAATGTCTCTCGTGGACAATGCCCCAGGATGAACGAATCACTCCGAGCTATTCTCTGGCACTTGAACAGCCCAGTGCCAGGAGATGTTCAGCTGAATATTGTTGGACTGATAGCATAAAAGGTGTAAAATTGAGAGCAGGTGAGGCAAGAATGGCATCTTGGGGCAACAGCTGACCTGCCTAGATCTTAATCCCAACCAGATGGTAAAACAAAATTCAAATTAGCTGCTCACTTCCCCTCCACCTTCCCTTACTACAGGAAACCTTAGCAGATCTTTTTCACAGTGAAAGAGGGTGGGTACATGCAATGTTATTTCAAAATTACTAGCCTTGAGAACAACCTGAGGTCACCAACACTGTTGCAGAGCATAGATTCAAATGGAGATGGTAGGTGTCTGCAGACACCTTTATTTGCTGCTTGTGGTGGTTGGTCACTTGAAGGATGATGGAGAGGGTGTATTGTCTGCAAACTATTGAACTCACTGCCTGTGAAGTGCAGAGTGGAAGAGACTCTGCTTGCCTGATGCTCCCATGAGGAAAGCATGGTTAGGTCCTGCTCAGGACCTGAGCTCTGGCTGCTTTTTAGCTCCCTCTGGCACCTCTTGGAGTCCTGCTGGCCCGTACCCAAATATTGGCCTGATGTTCCCAAAGGACCAAGCCTCAAGTGCTGGACTCTAGGCTTGTAGGAGTGGTGGTGGTGAGGAGATGGGTGCTTTGGGGACACCAAAGGTGGCAGTGATGGGTTCACTGGCTTCTGAGCTTGTTTCTTCTCCTCTCTAGCAGACCTGCTGGGACTAGGAAGGTGCAGTAATAAACAGGGCTTTTTGCTGGAGCCTGATGGTTTCTTGGTGGATGCTTTAAAGTTTTGTGAGAGTAGTTGGATTTGAGCTCATCAGAAAACTTATTCTTTCCTTGTAGGAAAGCTCACTCTCTCTGAGCTTTCCCATTGATTACTGATTTCAAAACCTGGCAGAGATAGAAGGGATTGTCCTTGGTAGAGCCCGTTATATCAGGTGGGCAGGATGTCTACTAAGCTGCTTGCTCGTGATGGGACTTGGAAGCTATATCCATGTGAACGTGCCTCTGGGTGACTCAGCTTGCCCAGAGCACTAGCTTGGGGCTGAGGACCCCAAATTTGCTTTTGATCTTCTCAAAGTACATTGGAGAGTATTTGGCATGTTACTAGCCCTTAGTAAGTGTCTGGTGCGTTGTGCCAAAGGTGAGCCCAACAGTGGGATTTTGCTCCCAAGAGGGAGGACCCAGGGTGGTGAGATAACGCATGCACTGAGGGCTTGGTTGGTGTGACTTAGTAGGCTCTGCAGTGCACTTACATTTATGCCACTGGGGCACTGCACACCTCGGCCTCTGGCTGCTGCCTTTGCTGTCCCTGCAAGATATGTTTTGTTTGCTTAGTCTTCTTATTTCTTCTTTCTGGTTCCTTGTTTGCTGTGAAGGCTGCTCCTTTCCTTCCATGTGATGCACTTATCTGTCCTGGTGTCTTTTGTACCTCCCAAACTTTATTATAAATGAGGCTATGAGTTGGGCACACCAAAGGCCTGTTTGGCGCTTTTGTTCTCACAAAGATGTGAGAGAGGGAGACTATAACCTCTCCAGCATGGGCTGATAGATAAAAGGAAAGGGCAGCTGTGGGCTGTAACCTCAAATGATGAGAGGTCCACGAGGAGAAGGTCGGCAGTGGCAGAGGAGGTGGTGATGGGGGCTCCAGCATGGAGGCACACTCTCTAAGGCACATGTGGCAAGACCAGGGTCTGACTCAGTCCCTCCAACATGGTATCAGGCCAGTGGGACTGCAGGAGTGACTTCTTTCCAGGGAGGAGGTGGCACCAGGGTGCAGCCATCCAGGGGACCATGCAAGGTCTTGGGGACAATGGTCAAGAGCAGAGGGCTCCATATCACAGTGGCTCCTGGTGGGACCAGAGCTCTGTTGTGTTACCTCAGGGAGCAGAGGAGTGGGGCTGGAAGAGGAGTACAAGGGTGTAGAGGGGTCCAGGTGCAAGGGCTGGTTCCCAGCCCCTGGCTTCAGTGCTAGCCAAAGCAGCTTGCTCTGTACAGCAAGATGTAGCATGCTGCTGATGTGCCCAAATCTTCTTCCATGCATTTTGGGATGCTAGAAGTAGGAAATAAAATCTGCAGTAATGCACTCCTTTTCTTCCCAAGGTAGAAGGCTCAGGGGTTAATTTCCAATAAGCCTCTGCTGGAGGACGAGTCTCACTCACTCCCACAAGCCTTCCTGCGAGCATGGGGCTGCCAGATGGCATGTTCCTCGAGGAACCTGCCAGGTCCCCCCAGGGGTGACTGCATCTCTGCAGGAGAGGGAGAACACGATCTGTGTGTGAGTGAGGGGAGAGGACCCCTGCCCAGCGGCTGTAAGGCAGCCTGGGTGCTTTCGGGGAAAACAGCTGTCCCAAATGTGAGCTATTGTTCTAGCAAACACCACTGTCCCAGGGGCTCACTTAAGGGGGGCCGATTGTATCAGGATGGCAATTGTGAAGGAACAGCGTGTGTCCGATGGCTGGGGGGGGTCACTCTTTTTCCCGATATTCAACCCTCCCCAGGACTCCTCCTCATCCGACTGTACCCTTGCCCGCGGGCAGAGGACACCAGCCGAGACCCTGGCCAGGCTAGCGAGAGGCTCCAGGAACTGAAACAGCAGGGCGGCAAGGAGGTCGGCAGCCATCGGGTGGGACACTGTCAGCTTGGCGTTGACGGGGTCTCTGAGATGATTTAATCCACATTTGCCTTGGCAGGCTGAGCCGCGGCCATTGGAGTTGTTAAGTGAACATACTGCTTTTAGTTTTCCTTGGCCCAGCCACCACTGTTATTTAGGAAATCAAATTGCTCCTTTGCAGAGGGTGATGGGGTGAGAGGGAATGGGTCCGGCAGAGCCCAAACCCACCGAGATGGCGTGAGGCAGAGGGCTTTGCTGGGAGGCTTTGCAGAGGGTGAGGATGCTGAGCCTTTGCGACTGTCTCCTGCCAAGGGCTGTGCTGGGGACCAGAGTCAGCCTCAGATTATTTTTTTGCTTGTGGTTAACATATGATCATTACATTACAAAACTTCCCCAATAAATTATCTCATGTCCTTTTTATATCTGCGAAGAAGGCTTTTTAGAATGCTGGCTTGTGTGCGCCGCGCTCCGGCTGGGACACCCAATCGCCTAGACCTAAAAATAAGTTGGAGGCTTGGGACTTGGTTTTTCCCTTAAAAAAAAAAAAAAAAAAAAAAAAAAAAGCGGGGGGGGATGTTTGGCTTGAATAGATTCTTCTTCCTCTTTTTCTTTGTCTCAATCCCTTTCCTGACCAATATCAAGGCTGCAGGTTTTTGCCCTTTGGTGAGAAGTTTAGGGTGAATGTAGCAAAGTTTTGGATCTTTTAGCAAGACTGGACACTACCATCATGGTGAAGAGTGCCTGAGGGGGCAGTTATTGACCACAGGGCTGTGTGGTTCCTCTTGCAGAGGAACTGGGAGCTGTTAGCTTAATGCCCCTGGGAGCATCATCCCTGCTCAGCAAATTTGTCCACTGTTAAAAGGTCCTTCTTCTGCCAGTGCCCAGGAGCTTTCAGTCTGAACAGATGAGGCAGGCCAGAGATTGGAAGGGTGGCACCCTGCTCTTCTGCCACCCTTTCATTGACTTCTGCTGCAAGGCCATACTGCCCCACTGATGGATGCGCATGTGCATTGCAGCCTGCTGTGGGCTCATCTGAGCATTATCAAAAATTCTTCCCCAGCCTTGCAGTGTCTGTGTTTCCTTTTCTGCTGCCCTACTAGTCAGGGAGGCTGGATGAAGAAGAGAGACTGACATTTGCTTGTCACCTGGTGGTCACCAGACCAGTTTTTGGAGATGACCTCAAGCTAGGTCCCTCTGCCTCCCCCATCCATGCAGAAGCCAGTTTGTGGTCTGGCCCCTCTGCACCAGCCATGCCTTCTTTCAGGAGGGGACCGAGCTGCCTCCTGCTATGTGTTAGTCCATGTTTCTTTCCAGCCTCAACTGGTCCTAGCACAGAGCTCCACATGCACTCTTCTCCTGAGATGTCTCCTGAGATGTGGCACTGAAGATGGTGCTGGTGGTGATGTGCATCTGTCCCAGCTCTTTGGCTGAAGACAGGCTTTAGGCAGTAGTGTGACACATCCTTGCTGGCACATGTGCTGTAGGGTCATCTTCACCATGCTCATCCGGTCCACAGCTCTCCCTCTTTCCCACCAGCTCTCTGAGATCTGTCCTATGGAGGAGGGTGCTGTGGGAGATGGGTGGAAAAGGAGGAGGCACCTGGTGAAAAGCTGGATGCTTGCTTTCCATTGAAGAGCAGTGGGATGTGGGTGCCTAACTCCTCTAAGCTCCTTTGAAAACCCTGTGCAGCAAAGATCATGTCTTCTAAGATGTTTGCAAACACCTGCCTGTGCTGTGGGCAAGGGTAATCCCAGCTCTTCCGCTGGGGAAACTGAGGCACAGAAGTCTTGGACACCTTGCCCCCAAGTTGTGCAGTAATGAGGTGCTGCCATTGATGCTGAGGCTCTGGCCTCCTGCCTCCTCGTCCCTGGATAGGGAAGAGAGGCATTTAATGAAAGGAGGTGAAACTGCTTGGTCCTGGCTAAATGCAAGGCAAAAAATGATGCGCTCATTTATGCAGTCCCCCTTTGTCTGGAGTGCTTTGCTGAGCCTCCTAGCCCTGAGACTCTGCTCAGCCACGTGAAGCCCACACAGTGCTGGGGGAGACCAGGAGCATTGCACCCACCTGTGTTATCCCCTCTGCCTTCTCTCAGCAGATCGTGGACTGCGCTATAAAAATTAGCAGTGAAATTCAGGCTCCTGGGGACATGGACTTGCTTGTGGAGACCTTAAGACCTCCCTAAACCTGGAATGTTGCTTTGTATTTTTGCTGCAGGCAAAAAGTAAGGGAGAGCTGACTTACAGATCTACTCTTGTGGGCTAGGTGGGACAGGGCTTATCTATGCAACCTTAGACAGGCAAAAAGTGCTGTAAGACTTGGTCCTGACCTGGGATGTTTTTTATTTTGCTTTGAAACAAACAATCCAGGCAGGAAGTAAACCATACCTGGCTTTGTTTAGCTTGGAGCCTGCTCTAGAATAACTTGCCACTGTTGAGTTCTGCCTCGCAAAACCACAAGGGGCTGCAAACATATTTCTCAATTTCCCCCAGCGCTTCTCTCTCGCCCTCTCTCACACACGTTCTGTCTAACACCAGTGTCTCGCCAGCCAGCATCAACATTGTCAAAAGAAGGCAAGCACTTACCCCGCGCAGTGGATAACGAGCCTCTCCAAAGCGTCTCGGTGTGTGCTGGAGCTGGGATGCTGCCTGCGCTGGGCTTTGGAGCCCAGCCACCCAGGGCAATGCTGGGTTCCCCTCCTTTCCCAAGCTGCTGCTTTGCTGCCTTTCTCCCTGGCAGGGCTCCCTTCCTTCCCCTAAATGGTTCAAAACTGGATCTTTAACTCTGTTTCTTTTAAATTCTTCCCATTAACTCCCCCCAGCCACTGCTGTTTCCCTGTTTTCAGGGATGATGTCTCATGATGACAGCTCCCCTCTCCTTCTTACAGCCCCCATAGATGTGCAGTAGCTTTCTGACTTGCTAGGTACGCTGTTAGGTCTGTGTTCTCGCAGATGGCCAGGCACATGCTCTGGGGGAATGACGATGTGTTTTCAGAGGCCACCATGATGGTCTGAGCCTCCTTCATGCCCACCAAGAGTGAGGGGTCAGTGCTGGGCACAGGTGGAAAGCCCAACCTGGCAGGGTCCTATCACCTAGGCATGCACAAGCCTTGGGGTTTGCACCCAGGGTCTGCACTTGCCCAGCAGCACTGCTTCTTTCTTGCACGCTCTTGGGGTTCAGGGCGTGGAGGTGAGTGTTGCTGCAAGCCGGTGGGACACTGTGTTATGGACCTGCTTGGGGATGGCAGTGGGAGACACCTTACTGGGGTGGAAGCAGGTGGTGACCTGCAATATTTGTCTCCTTTGCTTATTCCACTGATGAGGAGGAGAAGCAACCGGCTGTGGCTCTGAACTCTGTAATTCCTGCTTTGTTGGGTTTTTGAAGGGGAAGGTAAGAGGGAGCAGGAGGACAGATGTCCCTTTGAAAGTTGGGAGTTTTCAGGTCCTTGGTTTTTGTCTGGCTTATTCTACGGCAGTGACACATACCCAGCCTTGCTGTCCTGCACATGCATGGCTTGGGATCTCCTCTTTGCAATGGCTGAACGTACAGGCTGGTTTCAAACAGGTTAAAAACTTGGCCATCTGTGTTCCTGCAGGCTCAGGAAAAAGGCAGCCAGGAGAGGGGAGCTGCCCCTATGATGGGCAAAGGTGGGGAGTAACTGCAGCTTGTGCTGAGCCTTTGTAGACCTTGGAGAGCTGGTGGGGGTGATAACCCTAAATACATGCCTTGGGGGTGGGGGGAGGGCTTCAGTCAGTGCTTGCAGACACCATGAAATAAATATCAGGGTTTAGTCTGTTCGTTGCTCCCAGGATTACTTCTTAGTAATTAGTACATTCCTTTGGAGTTCACTCCTATTGATGATTTTGGTATGTGTTAACCACAGATAAACCAAGATTTCTGCCTGGGAATTTCAGTGTAAGATCGTCAACTGGGAGCCTGTAGGTTGCATTTAAACCCAGGAGTCTGAGGCACATGTGGCTTTTCAGCTCCCAAGGAGCTCTCCCTGGGAGCAACAGGGGTGCACGGTCCACAGAGGATGAGAGATGGTCCATGTATCCTCTGCTCCCAC
Source organism: Mycteria americana (assembly GCF_035582795.1). Taxonomy (NCBI): domain Eukaryota; kingdom Metazoa; phylum Chordata; class Aves; order Ciconiiformes; family Ciconiidae; genus Mycteria; species Mycteria americana. Next base: position 38,265,816 of record NC_134371.1, read on the forward strand.
CACAAGAGCAGCTGGGAGCCCAGCTGCTCTGAAAGCCTGACTCTGCATCACTGCCTGGCCTAATGAAAGACATCCCTGTACCTTGATGGGTCTCAGATGGGTCGCATGTCTTAAGATGATCTCACCCGTGAGGAAATGGTAAGCCTCTCTGAGGAAGAGATGGCCGTGATTCACTCTGATAGAAATAGAAAGGCCAAACAAGCAAATGGAAACTCCCTGTTGACCAGGTCCCTGCAATTTAAAAAGGTTTTTACTACCTATTCCAGTATGCATTTGAAAATCATATGCATTTACTCTTACATACTACAATCAGATGGTTTTTAAGTCATTAAGGCCCATTGGGTCAATAACCACCATTTTCAAAAATCTATTAAATACTCATTTCCGTGGAAATAGAGCTTCTACAATTGATCATGGCTACTGACTCCCATTAAAATAACCCCAAATGCTATCAACTCCCCCAAGATGTAGAGCACTAAAACGCAGATTGCCAGGACAAATTTATCCCAGGGGAAAGTTGATGGCCCATTATGCTTAAGCAACACAAGAGTTGTCACATAAGCCAGGAAGTTTATGGGACTTGCATGGATTTGTCCTCCCCGAGGGGGTAAAAAGGAAGGTTCATGGGGTGAATCAGTAGCGCTAACACAAGCTCAAAGCCAGCCTCCTGTGGGAGCTTTTTGGGAAACATTTGACACATTTTGTAATAACTTTCAAGGCTTTGGTTGTTTGGCAGAACCAAATGATGTTTTAAGGCTGAAGTGCTGTAAGAAATGCTGAATTTGTGAGTCTGATCTTGGCGACACAGGGTTTTCCACATTGAATTATACAGAGTTGTCACACTTCTGGGGTTGTATGAGGAAAGCTATTGGGAAGATGACCTTGCAAAGATGAGGTCCTTGTCTCTCTGTCCTGGGAAGGAAGCCCTTTGGGGCTGCTGGTGTTGTGGTGGACCCTAAAACAGGCTGCGGGGGTGTAAATGTGGTGGGAATGCAGGGAATCCCTACAGGTTGCCTCTGGGTGAGAAGTAGCTCAAGAGATGGAAGGCTGTCAACCAGGGGCTTGACCATGAGGAGGAGAAGGGGTGGGAAGAGTGGGCATCCCCACTGTGGTGTTGCTGGTGGGAGGTGAGAGCTGTGCCAGTCCTAAAATGTACTGCAGAGCAGAGAGACCCTGTGTGTCCCTGCTGAGCACTGGTGATGGAGAGTTATAGCTCTGGAAGGTCTACCTCAGGAGGTCACCCAAAGGGCTGGGACCCATCAGTGTGGCTGTTGTCTCCTCTGAGGGCAACCTCCAGTTTTCAGGGGAGGCACTGAGGATGGGGGAACAGCAGCTCAGGAGAAAGGGGTCCCAGCCCAGACTCCTCCATCTTGGCTCGGTGGAGAAGCACAGGAGGGAGCTTTGCAATCCAGCTGCCCTTTCCTATTAGGGCTTTGCCGCTTACTGTCTCTGCCAGACAGCAACAACTCTCAGGATGCAGGATGGCTGCTGGTGTCAGCTGAAAGCTGCCATGCCCCCTTGGAGGAGAGGTCAGGTAGTCCCTGCCGAGCCAGAGGCCACGCTTCCCTTGTTTGTCTCCCTTCATGCCTCCTTCAATCAGCTTCACCGCAGCCCTGGGTTTCTCTGCTGTGCATGCCTGATCCTGACCCAGTGTTCCTCTTCCTGCTGCCCTGTCACCTCTCCAAGCCCTTTCTTGCTGAGGGATGACGTCTGTGCTATGGGGCCATGTCTAGATGCCTCCTCCGTGAGGCCACTGCAGAAAGATGCCTCTTCCCATCCAGCAATGGGGTGATGTTGGATGGTATTTGGGCTGCGAATGGAGGAGGCAATGTGGTGAATTGGTCTCCTTCTTAAAGGAATTTAATCTGAGGCAGGCAAAGGGGAACATGTGGGTTCGTATCCATGGGGGAGAATGTAGACATCTATCCCTAGAACAAATGTGGGACTTCTTCCTGGGTTCAGAACATAATGGCTTCTGTGTCAGGCACCAGGACCCTTTGGGATTGTTGATGGCTGGTCCTGGTGCTTTCTACAGTACAGGACTGACTCCTCTGGGAGCTCAGGAGGGATTATAGGTCTATCAGGTAGCCGCAACCATTGGATTTTTTGGGAAACTGAAATGCAAATTGGACAAAATGCTGGTGCCTGGGTCCAAATGAGTGGTTCTGAAAAACCTCACTTCCTCCTAAGATGTACTAGGGCTGGTGGTATCTCAGTTATAGTCAGGAAACCTACACAGGCACGTGGAGGTGTGCTGGAATTCCCAGCAGAGCCATCCCAAGAGGCCCTCAGACAGGCCATGGTGCCCATCATGTGCGTGGCAGCTAGCAGCTGAGTGAGGTGGTAAGCCAACCTTGGCCTGAGGGTGCAAACATCATGAAACCAGTGCTTTTCAATGATCCGAGCATCTGATGCACATGTGATTAATCTGTGCTGAAGGAAGAGCCACTGAACATCCCTGTCCCTTCAGAGGAGCAGTGGAGGGAACTCCCCACACCTGCAGCACTGGTCAGAAATCCCAGGGCTGGGGGCTGATGATGCAGATGCTTTAGCATCCTCCAAGAGAAGTCTCAAATTTGGTAAAGCCTCCAGAGAGAAGCCACAGCAGGAGACTGTATCTGAAGACAGCGTTGAAAGGGGAGGTCAGAATATCTGCTAGGGCATGTGCACCCATCAGCATGAGTGTCCTGAAGGTACCCACTATGCTGCAAGAGCACGGCTGGGGGTAAACATCTCCTGAAGGTACCCACTATGCTGCAAGAGCATGGCTGGGGGTAAACATCTCCTGAAGTTTATTCTCATGTATTCAACACAAGTTAGTGAGGGACCATCCTCAGTTCAACCCCCAAAACATGAGTACCAGTGTGTCACATGCAACCAGCCTTAAAACTGGTACCTGCTTCCTCACCCTGCACATAAGCTGTCAACAGAGTTATAACAAGATCCAGAGAGGAAACCATCATGTGGCAGAAAAGCAAACAGTCTCTGAACAGGCTGGTGGGGAGGAATTGATGTGGGTTTCCTAAAATCAGGTGCCCTGGCATGGTGGCAGAGGCAAAGACGAGTCCTTGATGCCCAATTGTTTCTTCCCAAGAGAAAGGCCAGCAGGTGCAGCATGCCCTTGCCTGTGTTCACACCGGCAGGGTCTGGGATCTGTCAGTGCAGGCAGCTGGTTAAAAATTTGGCATCCCTAGCAGTGTATTCAGAGTTTGTCCAGAGAGGGCATTGCATGTCCTTCACTGACCTTCAGGGGATCACATCTACATCAGTCCCTGCGTGTAAGGATTTCCATTATTTTTTTCAAAGATGGGGTAGGAGGGTGAAAGTAATAACATGGAGATCTTTATACCTGAAAGTCTGCTGAAATTTGCAGGTGGATTTAAGGTCTGTCAGAGAGAAGACAACCAGATCAGCCTGTCTTCTTGTGATCTTTGTTCACCCCTGTAGACATCGCTGCATGTATCATATTAGTTGTTCTCCAGTCATATGTCCTGTGGTCAGTCCTTCTGGATTCGGGGTGGCATTTCCCCAGGCTCCTGCTACAAATGCATTACATCCACTGAATTTTTGTTTATCTATGAATATTTCTATTTCTGCACTTCCCCTGCTGTTTTTTGCCCCTTGTTCTGTATCCCTACATCCCACCCCTTTCAGAGTTGGGACTCGCTGCCTCCTTCCCAGCGTTTCATCTTCCCTCCCACCCTGCCCAAATGGCACTTCAGCCCCCATCCAGCTGCTGCCAACCTCTTTTCCTCTGTCTTGAGCTCTATTCCAGTACCACGCCCTTAATCTTGCTGTACCCTGCTGGAAGGGAAGTCTAATTCTGCCTCACAATCCTGAATAAAGGTGAAGACCATATGTTAATTTTGTCCAGGGATGCATCTCAATTATGCTGAGCTTCAGCTCCACCTTCCCTGCTTAGCAGATCTGCTCCTTCCTTCTGCTGCTCCTCTTATTTCTAAAAGGGCCTTTTATTTTTTGTTTTCACTGGTGTCAGCTTGATTTCATGGAATTACCATTTCACTCCACTGTCCCCAGCACCTCGGATGCAGCGGTGTCTGCTGGTCAGTCCTGTTTTTCCATTCTTAGTTCAAGACCTGCCTTTATCCCTCCATTTAAGTTAATCTGAATCAGCTCATTGTTAGTTCAGGCCAAGTTTTCTTTCTCTCATCAGCTCTTCCATAATTTCTACGCTACTTACCAAAACCAGGTCTAAAATAGCATTGCCTTTGGCTGGTGCAGTGATGATTTAGTGAATAACTTTTTAGCAAACACTTCCAGGAATAGCTAGGCTGTGCCATTGTTAGCAGCACTTATTCTTCAGCCTATCTCGGGGCAAAATGCCCTGCAGGGCTTTCTGGTCTAACACTGATGTTATTGTCTGTCTTGCCCAAATCTGACCTCAAGAAGTTGCGTACTACCATCTGATGTAACTGGGAGTTTGCCTGCTGTGTGCTAGTGATCTGCAGCCTTCTTGGTCCCTTTCCCCAGTAAATCTATATGGAAGGGTCACAGCCTCAAACCACAACTTGCTTTTTGATCCCGTCTGCAGCTTTGCCAGTGCAACTCTCTGACCCTGCAGCATCTGCTGCTGCTTCAGTCCCAAAGCCAAATCCACCTCCCACATGCAGATTGAGGGTTACCTCTAAATCCAACAAGAATTGCTCATGTGTAAGGGAAACCCCTGATCATGAAGGCCATCATGTAGGAATGTTTTGCCCTGTCACCCTCTTTGATATCTTGATACTCAGCTACTCGTGCAAATTTTAAACTGTCTCTTAAGTGGTGCTGCCAGTGATGGCTGCTTCCTAGGCTGTTCTACTCATGCTGTCATGCCTCAGAGGTGGGTTTTTCCAGGCATGCCCAAGAGGTGTGTGATGCCCTTGTCCCCTGTGTACACAAATGCTCTTTGGCTGGAGTCCAGCACCCAGTAAAGCTGATGAGAGACTCCTGGGGACTACAGAGGGTATTATACCAGCAGTGTTGTGCCTCCTGCGATCCCAGGGGAATGTCTGGCTGTTCCTCAGCCTTCCCTTCACCTCTTGCTTGTGTTTTGTATCTGGCTGTGTTACCAAAGCCTGTCCAGATGACTGTCATTTGGATGTTGCTGCCTTGTCAAGTTTGTCATGATGCTGGCAATGATGTTTGTGGCATACCAGCATAGTGGTGGACTGTAGTCAGAGCTCCTACAACCATGGTCATGGTTATGCAAGTAGTCTTAACAAGTACAGAAGGACTTAAGCTTTTGCCTAAAAAATACAGCATTCCCCCAGTTGCATTAACGCCAGAAATTTCAGGGCGGGTAAACCCAGAGTGTGAGGCAGCTGCAGTTACGAGAACCACCATCAGTCTAGTCTGGAGGCAGACCAAGTAACCCATCTTGGCTTGTGTGCTGTGCCAAGATGGTACCATGTCCTGTTCACATTGTGGTAGTGGGCTTTGTCTGCCTGCGGCAGGGAGGCAAAGAAAGAAGGGAGGCAAGGCTGAGCATCAGCTGGGAATTCATGTGCTGGGAACAGGGATGAGGGTTCACAAATTCTGGCAAGGAGGATTCATGTATGCAAGCAGAGACCCCCTAAAGAGTCACCATGGAGAGGAGTCCTTTGGCAGGGGTGAATCGGAAGATGTTCACTTTGGCTCACCATCTGGAGGAACATCTCTCTTCACTGGTGATATGGAGAGTTCAGAGAGTCTGCTCTCCAAAAATATTCATGCCACTTGATTCAGCACCTGTCTTCATGGATTGAGTTGTGGCTCTTGGGCTTTTGGCTGGTGCCTCAGAAGCAAGGTTGCTGTGTGTTGCGTTAACCCTTTGCAGCCTTGAGGGAATGTGTTGTAACCAAAAATGTTAGTGGCAGGCTCATTCCTGAGAAGTTTGAGGGATTCCTTGTTTGTCAAGCAGAGGTTTGGGGAAAAAGGGAGCCTCCCTGCCTGGGGGGAGTAGGAAGAGGAATTTCCTTGCGGTGGGTGAAGGACATGAAAGCAGAGCCAGGAATCCCCTGTGACTTCATTAGGCTATATGGTTAGCTGGAGCTGGCTGGGTCTCAAGTATTTTCCAGCTGTCCATGGAGGGCACTTGGACAACTTCCACCCAACCCCACTCCCACATCCCCTCTGAAACGTCTACAGGGAAAAGACTCCTATTTTTGAATTGCAGTGGAATTCCTGTGGCATTACACACTGCATCCTTTGCAGTACCCAGAGAATTCAGTTTGATTTATGGTACTGCATGGGGTACGTGCTGGCCTTGCTTTTCATTTGGAAGTGCCATCTTTCGCCTTTCAGTGGTAACGGCCACTTTCATGGCCCTAAGACTTCCTGTTATGATATGGCTGTCACTAGAAAGTGCCACTCTTGCTCCTCTTCTCCCACCTTAAACCACATCAGGCTTGTGTTACAGCTTGATTGTCCATTCTACTGCCTCATAGATTAGCAGATCCTCTCCTCTCTCCCACCTGTGTACCAGCAGTGGTCCTGTTGTTGCTGCCAGAAATTGCTGCCTGGAAAAGCAGCAATAGTTCTGTCTCTTCAGTGTATGTCCAGTCTTCTCCTTTGACCAAGCCAGCCCAGAGCTTGACTTACACCCATGAGTACAAAGATGCTGTCTGCCCCATGGGATAGGACAAAATTGTCCAAAGAAAAGCATGAGAGAGGGATGTGAAGGTTCTCCAGAGAAGCCTGGGATCATGGGTGGAGCATGATTTTTCAGCTGATCAGAAAGGAAGCTTTGGGTCTTTAGACCTTAGTGTGGTAAGGTCTAGTGCAGTAATAGTTTTCCATGCAAAGCTGTAGTCATTTGATGGCTTTCCCATTTGATGTGATGGGGTGACAGAGAGAAGCTGGAGCAGGACTCTGAGAAGAGATGCATGCTGATACGACAGGAAGCAATGGACACAAGTTGGACCATGAGAAATTTGGATTAGACATTAGGATTTTTTTTTTTACCATGAGGGTGGTTAAATACTGGAATAGGTTGCCAAGAGAAATTGTGAAATCTCTGTCTTCAGAGCTGTTCAGGTCTCAGCCGGACATGGCCTCAAGCAACCTGATTTAATTAGACCTGTTTTGAACAAGGGAGCCAGACTAGATGACCTGTGGAGGTCTGTCCTCTCCACCCACAGTTATGAGTCTCTGATTCCACTATTCTGTGGTGACACAGTCACTGAAGCTGCTGCGCTTCATCTTCCTTTCCTTTTTCAATAGCCTGAAATGTCACACAACGACAGCACATCATTAAGTCCTATACAGAGCCATGTGCTCCTGACCCAGCACCAGGACCACACAAGCAACAGTGTGGCTCCACTGTGCTGCTGTAGAGCAATACAAGGTCCAGGCTTCTTCCCCATCTTGCTTTCTGCTAACCGTGAGTCCCACAAGTAAAACAGCATGCAGTGTGGTACCTAAGCCTGCCTTAGAGTCAGATTGTCAGCTAGTGTCATTCAGCAGAACTTTAAGTCAACAGTATCACAGGACAGCACCATCATGAGGGAGGCCCTCTTATCTGGACTCATTCCCTCCAATACCATCATTTCGGGTGGTGTTCATGCCCATGCTCATTTCTAATAATGGCAGTCCATACCCCTCCCGTCCCTAATCTCTCTACTGTTGTCTATGTTCTTCTTGCAAGCTCCACTCTCCCAGAGTTGCAAATACTCCCTAGGTCAAGGTGATATTACTATGCAGCTAGCTGCTCACCAATGAGTTTTGGATGCTCTTGGAAAAACATTTACTTTGAATCTGGAAAACCTGATGGCCCTTCTATGTCTCTCTTCTATCCTCTGCCCTATTCTTTGAGGTTGGTTTTTTTGCTGCTTAGCTGATAGCTGTGCCTTCATGTGTCTTTCTGGCCTTCCTTGGTTTGTGTGTTGACTTGCAGTGCCCACCCTGCTGTAAACACCATCTAGTTTGGAATACTCCAGTCTTGTAGGCATTGAGAAGCTATTTGGGGAGCAGTGGAGAGGGCTGTCACTTAGACTGTTTGTGGAGACCAAAGGCTGCTCTGCCTTCCCCCTGGGAAAATCACAGAAGCGCTGAAGAAGAGGGAGAGCATAACCTTGGCAGTAAGCAACAGGCGAAGACGCCAGTTACATGCTCCTTGTCTAAGCTAAGGATGCCAGTGGGAAATGTGGATTGAGGGGAATCAGAGTTGCCCATTCGAGAGTTGTTTTGGTCTTGGTCGCGTCTTTGGGGATGCCAGCAGGAGGATATTTGTGCTTTCCATGCTGTAGTGGGTGAAATCCACTTTCCTCTCCATCTATCTGAGCATCTCTCAGTGCTGGAATGGCTACCCCTACCCCTGATACAGCCGTGAACGATCCAAATCTCTCAATGGAGGAAATTACAGTTATTTATAATTAAGGGTTGACAAAAAATGTTGCTAGTGTCAAGGGAATGGCAGGCGACAGCCAGAAAAACATCATGTCTCCAGAAGAGGGGCGGCGGGAATATCCCTCTGAATAGGGCTGACGTCAGCTCTCGGAATTTGGATAGCCTGGAAGGGTTTGGGGCTATTTTTCCAAGATATCATAGGACAGGAATCAACGTTATTTTTAAGTCTGTGTCCCCCGAGCAGCTCTGGTGCATGAAGGAGACTTTCTCTCCCCCTTCCCCCTCCTTTATGCTCTATTTCTATTAAATTTTTGCTTCTCTTCCTTCCGAGTCATGCCACAAATATGTCCTTCAGGTTTATTTATTCTTCTCCCTATCTATTCCTCCCGGCCTGCTCCCGTCTTGGTTGGGTTGAAGGGATGGCGTCAGCGTGGCGCGTGTCTGGGATGCTCAGGCGAAACATCACAGAGAAGAGATCATGTTCTCCTAATTTGCCGTTTCCGGTTGGGAGAGTTTTCTCTCCGCAAGCTGATGTGGCTGGGGAAAGTGTTCTGGGAATGCTGCTTTGTGGTGTGAGATCTCGGGGCCTGGTGAAGACAAGCTGGTCATCTCATCTCACCATTAAATGCTGCCATATAGTCCAGCCAAGATTTTCTAAAGTGACTGAAGCTTCAGAGCTGCTTTGTCGCTGGGAAGGTGGGTGAGATGTCTCCAGCCCAGGATGGCCTATTGGGGCTGACTGGTAGGGGAGACATAGTCAGCAGATCCTAATTATCTGATGCCTCCCAAGTCTCTGCTATTTCAGATCCAGGGAAGTAGCCACCCTTGGGTTTACCGAGCTCCGCTCCATATGCCATCCTGCTCTAGTCTACTTCTGGAATCCTGTTCCTCTATTCTTTCACTTTTTTCTCCTTATCTTCCATTTGCTGTAGCAACCTCTCTCTTTCTGAACAAGTCTGTTGGTATAATAACTTGACTAGGGATCTTGCCATCTCAAACAGTGTATTTGCACATCTCTTGTCGGTTTCCCTTCTCACTTCACATCTCTGATGAGAACATGTCTTTTTCCCCTTAGCCCATGCTCAGCTTTTTGTCCTTCCTTCCATAATTCAATGCAGTGAGGAATGCACTAATGGACACCACTTTTACAGAAGCTGCTCATTCAAATATAGCTGGTGTGCCTTCATGGCTAGTCCAGTGTAAAGAAATGATTGTATTCCCTTCATAATCTCTCCGTGCAGCTCAAAGATGCCAATTGCTCCTGGAAGCATGGGAATAAGTGAAATGCTTTCCACCACCTTAATGTTGCTGTTGGCCTTATGCTGCAGGTTTAGTCATTCTTATGACATATTTCCACAATGGTGCATTTCCATCGTCATTCCACAATGATGTATTTGAAGCCTTTCCATGAGTTTTTTTCCCTGCTTAGAATCTCTTAAATTAATGGCTTCACAAACCGTGGGTCAGGGTCCTCAGGTCTGGAAGACTTAGGGACAAGTCTTAGACTTAGAGACAATGTTTTCCAGGGCTACCTGACCTAATGCTGTCTCAGCCCATGAGGTGTTAATGACATTGATGGTGGAAATGGTAGTACTTGATTTAAAAGAGTACCTGGCATTTACAGCACAGCCCAAGGCCCTACAATCCCACTGCTATTATTATTGGAATTATTATTGTTATTATTAAGTTAGATCATTATCATTTTACACAGCTGAGGACATGAACTCCCTAAAGATCAACACTGGGACCGTTGGTGTACCGGTGAATGCCATATAGACTTCTGACCTGTGCAGAAACAACCACGCAGAGGGGAGAGTGAAACCTAAATTTCCTGACTGCTGTTTTATTTTTTTTTCTCCAAGTGCTGCGAGACACACCACATTGTGAGGATCATTTTGTGGACACCCAGACCTACACACAGGTGTTACTGCTCTGCTGCAACGCCTATTGCCTACCCACCTCTCCCAGCCCATTACGTTCCCATGCCCTTTAGAAATGGATGTCTTGGATATCCCCATTCCAGTATTTTTTTTGCTCCTGCAAGTAACTCCTCAAGTTACTCCCAGCTCTGGAGATATGAGGAGAGACACCCAACAAAGTTGTCAGGGGGCTTTCCCCACTAAACATGCCCTTTGATGGATCTGTCTCCAGAGATGTCCCTCTGTCCCCATTAAGCTTATTTTGGGAGCTCCTGTGCTTCCCTGCCCTGGCTCCTGCAGACATCCCAGACCTCGTCTCAGAGAGGATTCAGATCATGTGCAGAGAGACAGATTCATGGGAAGAGGGCCCTGCTGTTGGCTCAGTGCTGGGGGGACCCAGGCAGCACTCTTCTCCAAGGTCCATTTTGAGCAGAGCTGGAAGAAGGATTTCTTGGAGCAAATTCTGAGATAGCTTTTGCTCATGCTCTTCCTTATACAATACACAGGGATGGGGGTGAGGTAGCATGTTTCTTGATGTGTTATGTGCCTGTGCTCCTGTTCTTGCCACACACTACCACCTCTGGCATACTGGCTGTCCTGGGGAAAAGGATAGAGTGGAGGGCCATGGTCGTGAGCTTCTCCAGACAGATTAGAGAAGCTGGAGAAGAGAATTCTTGGCCCCAGCTGGCAAACCCTCTCTGCTCTCAAGAATAAGGTTTGATGTCCATTTCTGCCCTGACCTGTATCAGGGACGACCCCTGAAAACCCTTGTGGGAACCAGCTGGAGTTCTGGATTCCTTTCTCTCTCCTCACACCTTGAAGAAAACTCACTTTTTTGCCCCCCTCAAATTCCACTTTTCTGATGCCAAACCCCTTCTCTTTTCCTGAGCAGGACTGACATCTGCATTTCCTTTCTTCTCTCATTGTTTCTCCTCCCATTTTGTCTCCTTTTATCTTATTCTCTGGGGTCTCTTCTGCCCCTGTTGTTGGAAAACTTTCTCTAAGAGTAGAACTCATCAACAAAGCTACTGTAATTAGCAAAACTTCTTCAGATTTGCATGACTGCCTTCCACCCAAACGCCTCACTAGCAGAACTTGCACCTTACAGAGCAGAATTAGTAGTGTCATGGGACATCCTGTTGAAACTTGCTGAATTTTGCCATGCTTTACCAAATGCTGTTGGTTTCAGAGAGTTGAGGATGGGGTCTCCAGGTCTGCTGCACCCTTTCCAGGTTATCTACGGGTGGCTCCTGCTTTTCCTCTTTGCTCCGTGAAAGTCTGTGCTAACTATCTCCTCTCCCTTGTCCTTGCAGGGCATACATGAGCGTGAAGGAGCTGAAGGAGGCACTGCAGCTGAACAGCACCCACTTCCTCAATGTTTACTTTGCCAGTTCGGTGCGGGAAGAGTTGGCTGGTGCTGCCACTTGGCCATGGGATAAAGAGGCCCTTAGTCACCTGGGTAAGTAAGCTACCCCACTCATGGGGTCTCAGGGTTGTTGGTTTTCCTCTCTCTTGGTTGACTTGGCAAAAAGAGGCAGCTATGATTTGGCTCAATATTGAAGAATTTTAATAAGAAGCTCATAACAGGCTTTGGGTGTACCAATAGCTGCGGATGTAAGGAAAGGAGCTGCCTGTTCCCTATATCCATGTGGTTAAGGTGGCGGGGTTACACCCTGACAAGGGACTCCCAGGTTGTTATGAGAAACTTTTAATAGTGAAGGCAGTGAGACAGAGGGACAGAGAGCTTGGGGAGAGCTGCAGGTTCACCATCAGTGCAGGCTCTGGAGAGGGGTTTAGGCTTGCATTTGGCTTCTCTGGGACCTTCCAGGTCTATCTTCCAGGATTCTGGAAACGGTGAACTTCACTTTGCAGCACGTGATGACAAACAGATAAACCATGAGTGTCAGTGGTTTCAGAACTGAGACTCCAGATTTGAGCAACTCCAGAGCTGACCAGGCAGTGACCAGAGGCCACTTTCTAATCCAGCTGCAAATATGAGGATGACTATCAAATTAAACCATGTTTTTATAACTTGGCTTACTACCTGCTGGAGACAAGGTTCTCCTTGGCTTCAGTGAATTCAGGGCAGACCCTTAAGGTCATCAGCCCTGGCAGTCTACAAAACAGTCAAAATGGCAACTGCTTCACTATAGAATGTAAATGTATTGTGTGTTTTCTCCCGTTTCTGCTGTCTCTTTTTCCTGCCTCACCCTCCACCTCTTCAGTGTCAGAGTTTTCTGGCAAAGCCCTTTACACTTTGCAGTCAAAACATCTAAAGTGTTTCTCAATAAGTAACTGGAAATAATTACTCCTGACACCAGCACAGCAGACTTAGACCTTCTGCTTTTACAAGTGCATGATGTTCAACCCTTAAAAGTTTTATGTTGCTGTTAAAGACCTGTTTTAAAGTTCTCTTTGCCAGTTTCCCTCCCTCAGTGAGTTTCGTGACTGTTTTTTCAATAGCCTATTGCTACAGTTGCTTGTTGAGGAAGGCAAATCTCTATGAAATTTATTCCTTCAGCTTCCAGAAATCACTTCCAAGGCTCAGCTTGACAATCATGTTACTACAGCAAGTGCTTCAGCCACACATGTTCTCTTCAGACCCCTCCCAATGGCTTGCAAGGAGTTGTATGGAGGGGTAATCAGGGTGACTGGTTTCATCAAAAGCTTGCATTTATCTGCGGTCTCAGAGTTTGTGGCCATCCAGGGACACAAGAGGTGGCACCATCTGGAAATGTTGGATCAGGGTTTAACCGCAGAGGTTCAGGGGAAAGGGGTGTTGTCTTGGCTCTGGTGCCAGAGCTGTGAAGTATGAAGCTGGATCTGAACTTCTTTAAGGCTCTGGCACAAACTGAAGACTTTGGTTCAAGGCTGTCCTTGGTTTTACATTTAATGAGCTTGGGAGGGTGGGTGGTGGACTCTGTTCTCTGTAAACAGTAGGCTCCACCACATCATCAAGTGTTTTGTACCACGCACAAAATATATTATTTTCCAGCACAGAAGAAACTTAGGACTGCACAGGTCATGAATATATGGCTTTTGACAAAACGTCTCACAAGAAGCTACTGGAGAATCTGAGTAGATGTGAAGGTAAAGCAGTGAGGGAAGAGCAAGGAAAACCTTGGGAGGAGTGAATAGTAGTTTGAGAAAAATTCCTGAGCTTTAAGGACCTAACAGTGACCAGGGGTGGAGACAGGTCTTTACACAAGAGATGGGTCCGTCTTCAAGAAGATAGACTCCTTCCCTTGTGCTGAATCTTGCTAATCTCCTGTCTATCCTGACCTTAAAATATTAAGGTCAGCACACGGGCCCTGCTCCCCCCATGCCACTGTCTGCTCCCGTGGAGCAGAAATGTCACGCTGATTTTTCCCTACACGTATACAGACCCTCTCATGTTTTGGTTCTCTTCCTGAATCAAATTGGTTCCTTGAGTTTGACTTGACTTCTCCAAGAAGATAACCTGCCTCTTGGCTCCAGAGGCTCTTGGTCAGATTTTGCTCTGTTTGTCTCTGAACTGGACTTTCTTAGGTGTTTTTAAGAGAAGTACCGTGAGACTTTTTCTCTCCAACTGCCTTGCCTTCTTCTATTTTAACACTTTCTCTCATCCCAAAGCTCACTAAACATACTGTTTCCAAACTGTCCTCTGTCAGTTCTTCTCTAGATGTTTTTTTTAATCTGCCATCTGGATTTGAACTCCTTAGAAATCATTCTTTCATGACCTTTGATTGTGTCTTTCAAGAGGGTCCTCCTCACCCTCCTGTTGGTGTCTTCCCCTTCTGGAAGTCTTCAGTGAACTTTGTTTTTCATCCCCTTTTCTTCACCTGTGCTTTTTTTGGGCTACCAGAAATTAAGTCACCATTCCTATGCTGATGACTTACAGATCTATTGCTCTCCTCTAGATTATTTTCCTGAGCAAATTTGAATTTCAGGCAGCCTTCTTGAAGGTTTAGGGATGGTTTACCATTTTAGGCCAGTAGTAATATCAACCAACAGCAACTACATTCATTGAAGCATAAGAGATAATTACTGACTTGGAGAGGGTGAACTGGCCTTTGACACTTCTATAGGTAGTATTTCAGCTGCTGTGGAGCTCCTAGACAGAGACAACTTGCAGCCAGCTAACACCAGTGGTAGAAGATCTCAGGTCTGTTCGCACTGCTCTCTCTAACCATACTGTCTGTCTCAGTCTTTCCACAATAATCACAGTGAGTTCCTCTCAAATTCAGAGTTCTTGCTTGGAGTCTGGAATGAATTTTCTGAGAACATAGAAGTAAATCTTTTTAACTACAAAACACGAGGAGTCGAAGAACCCGTCCTGTAAAAAACTTAGCTTTCCGCAGTGGAAAGCCTTGCCTCAAAAACCCTAGCAATGTAATAATGCAGACACTTTAAACTTCATGTGTAGCTGCATGTGAACTGTATTTGCATAAACATGGTCGAAAGGCAAGGGAATTGTGAATATTTTATGTTATATAAATACTTTCTGCAGTTATATAAGCTGAGGCCAGCTCATATATCTGGCTGAGGTCAGTGGATCCTGAAGGAGGGCCAGCCGTTCCATCAAAGGTACCTTAAGCAATGGCCATCTTCCTGTCTGACTAACCATCATGCGCTTGTTCCATTAATTGCTGTGACTCAGTGTTTGGGGAAGACTGGCCCTGTGATACAGGTTCAGCTTTGTGGCTTGCAGTTTAAAGATCCCATGCTTGCTTGAGCATGTTGCTTGCTCTCTACAACAACCTGAACCTGTTCCTGACCCAGGAACAGGTTGGCTTCTTGGGGGCTGACTTGAACCAGAGTCTTTCAGTATTGCCATTGATCATGGCTAGAAGCAGGGCAATGTCCTGGGACTGGGAGCTTCCAAGGGATGTGTGAGTGAAGAAGTGGGGTCCACACCAGTGCTAATCATTCACTGTACTGATGAACTGGGCACCTCTTGTTGCTTGGGCAGAGTTGAGGATTGACCTTGGGGATATTACCAGCTCTGCAGCTGTAGCTGGTAGGTCTGGTCTGGAGGGAGAGGATGTTGTGAGGCCATACCTGAAGCTTTCCAGCTGCCTAGTCTCAGCTGTGTGAATGAGTCCAAAGAAGACTCTGGTTCACCTGCCTGGGAGTGCTGGACCCCCTTGATGTCACAGGGACATGACATTGAAGTTTTTAGCTTGGTTGTGTAGATGCTGACCTTGAGGGCTTCCTTGGGCTGGTTCTCAGGCATGAGAGGGAGAGTTCACTTAAAGCCCAATTTAGCCCATCTCCCAGGGCAGGAGGAAGCAGAGGTGAGAAGGAAAGCCTGATCTGCAGAGGAGGGAGAGGGAAGATTGGTCTTGTTGAGATGTTAGGAACAATTCCACATCTTGCCTTCACAGCCAGGACCCTGCAGAGGGGAAATACAACTTCCTGGTCCAAAGCTGGGAGCTCTCCCAGCTCATCAGGGAGCTGTGGGGACAGGGAATGGAGGGACAGGGATGTTCTGGAAGGAAGGCAGAGTTCTCATGCTGTTTCTAATCCTGCCTTCTAATTAGCTGTAAAAAGAAGTACTAAAAATATGATTGTCCTTGTGGAGTGTGGGGGAGGAATGGGATAGGGGAAGCCAGCAGAGAGGAGGGGGAGGAACAGGGTATCCCAGCCTTGGCATCCCTCCCCTGTGACAGTTTTCTCTCTCCCTGTACTGGAATCCCATTTATTCCCCCACATGGGAAATGTGTTTGGTTTCTGCTGGGAGGAGGGTTGCTTGGTCACAGGGCCTCCCATGCCCCTGGTGCTCAGACCCGTTCCTTGTGGTTAGTGCCGCAGGATGTGTGCAGGGCTTTCACATCTCATTTATTTGTTTATGAACACTATTTTATTTCTGCATGTGCATTCCTCCTTTCAGACCTTTGGGCAGGCAGCCCTCTGCCTTGCTCAGGCTTGGGTTTGGCTGCAGAGATGCCTTTTCTTTCTGTTCTCTCTTCTCTTATGCCCTGCTTTGATTAAGATGAGAAGCAGCTTTTTAATGTGTCCACTGGGTTCTTCATCAATGAGATGCCCTTTGCTATCTATAGCATTTGCCAGTTGAGAGGTGGATGGCTTGCAAAAACCTAATGATTGGTAGGACACAACATGAAGGTCCCAAAAGGATTTTTCAACCTCTGTACCTTCTTGTAGCCCATCTCCAGTCAACTAAAGGGTCAAGAGCTAACTGATGGGATGCAAGGTCCTCTGCTCTGATGTTTTACAGCTGGGGGGAAAGGGAATGCAGCTACTTTGTGACCCATCCTTTGGCTCAAGCCAAGCTGCCCTGGGCATAAGATCCACACTGTGGGGAGGAAGAACAACAAACATGAATTTTTTGCTAAGAAACGGTGCTACTTGACAAGTCAGTGGTGTCTTTCAGCCCTTCCATGAGCCACACGTGCAGGATGCTCCATAGATCATGCCATCCTTATTTCTTCACCCTCTTGCAACCCTGTTGGGTTCGAGAGCATTGCTCAGGGCATCTCTGAGAGCCCCTTTCTAGCCCCCAACCCTGTGGTCAACTAGCATGGCTCCACCAGAGGAGTCACAGACCTGCTGGTGTCCCACCAGGGACACTGTGATCTGAAGAAAGCCCTCTCTTGGAAGGGATGCCCTGTACTTGAGGACATGAGGTAGTCCAGTAGTGCACAGAGCTGATCCAGGAGCAGATTTCAAGCAGTCTATGCTGTGGCTGGAGACAGGATCACATGGTGGCCCTCTGCCAATTTTAACTTTGCTGGCAGGGACAGCAATCAGCAGCAGAGATGCAGTAGCAGAGGCTCTGCTGTGAGGTAGCTGGCACAGTAAATCCTCCAGGGCCCTGCAAAGGAAGGAGCAAGCTGTGCTGGAGCCAGATATTCACTGCACTGCCATCCAAGCTGTCTGGGTTAAAAGTAGTTGGGTAAAAACAGCCTCCATGCCATGGAGGTATGGTCTGGAGTCAGCCTGGGCATATGCTGGGGTCTGCTTTTTGCCCCTTCGTCTTGCTGATTTTCCCCAGCCCTTGCTCCTCCACCATAAGACAGCATGGAAAAGTGTATGGAGCAAGGAAATGAGAAGAGGAAAGGGGAGGAAATGGCCAATGAAAAGCCTCAAAGAAGGGAGAAAAAAGGAAGTTTCCAAAGAGATTTTCATTTGGGCAAAATAAAGAAATAAAAGGAGGCCAGAGAAGAGAGGTAAGTTTTGCTCTTGAGCATCCTCTGTGGACAGTTTCCCAGCAGATGTGGTACAGAATTGTTGGTACAGGGTGTGCATCCCAGGTCAGGAGTTGGAGATGCTGGCAGTGAGCAAAGGGAAGGCTCTGCTCCCCCTCGCTTTCCTCAGCATCATTGTTCCTTGGTCTTCCCATCACAGGTGGGTGGGCAGGAGACGAAAAGCACCTTGTCCTGAAGCCAAGAGGCAGCCTAGGGCAGGATCAGCGTGGGTCCCTATCCAGCTCTACGCTGTTGCTGTCAGTATGAGGTGGCAGCTCTGGGCAGTTTCTGGGTGACTTAGTCTGTACCCATGCTCCAGCATCTTTGACAGTTGAACCTGCACCAAACTGGCTTGGAGATGAACTGCTCCTTTGTGCCCCCTTGAGTCAAGGGGTTGGGGTGCCCCAGTGAAGAGGATTGGGTGGGGGGTTCTCACCTGGTTCACTTGGTGCACCTTGCCTACACGCAAACCCCTCTGAAGGGGAGGAAGAGATCTTCAGAAGCTGTGTTTTGGAAAATCCCACTCTAAAATAAACAGTGAATTTGGGTCAGGTTTGGGGTAGAAGCTTAGTGGATTGCAACAGCACCTCATGAGGGTTTTAGTTTACTCACAAGGGTCTGGTTTGGAGGTTGAAGCAATAGATCATTGATGTTTTCTCAGTAGGGGCCAGAGGCAGTGCATTTGAATCTTCATATGGACTTTTGCTGAGGGTGGCTTCTAGTTGGCACAGCCAAGTGCGTCAGGACTTTGCTAGGCACCTCGTTCTCACCTGTCATGGGAGCTGGCATGCTTTAGCCACCTGTCTAGGCTATGGAAGGTCTTCTGTCCTCTGGTTCAAAAGATTATCCCTGTAAACTCACAGCATGTCTCGGTTTGGTGCCTTGGCTCCAAACCTCATTTGGAGTTGTAAGTGCGAACCAAAACAGACACTGAATTACAAACATGTGAAAAGACACAGAGGAAAATGGTAGCTGAAATGATTGAAGATGTTGGGGGGAGTGGTGTAATCAGAAGGGGAAGAAAAACCACCCACCCCATTCCACTCCAAGAGGGCAAAGGAGCCCTCTTCCCATCCTACAAGAGGGTGAATATGTCCATCTTCAGGTCTCCATTTGGCACCTCATTTGTGACCTGGAAGCGCAATGAGAGGAGTTTTACCTAGCACAGGTGAGTAATGGCGGCTGCCTGCTGTCTCTTTCTCTGGATGATGTTCTCTGTACTTGCAATTCTAGGTGGAGTTGTCCTCAACCCTGCTTATTATGGTATGCATGGCCACACGAACACCATGATCCACGAAGTGGGACATGTCCTGGGGCTGTACCATGTCTTTAAGGGAGTGAGTGAGCGGGAATCTTGTGACGATCCCTGCAGGGAGACAACTCCGTCTATGGAGACGGGAGACCTCTGTGCTGACACTGCCCCCACCCCAAAAAGTAAACTCTGTCGGGATCCAGACCCTACCAATGACACCTGCGGCCAGACACATTTCACAGGAACGCCCTTCAACAACTACATGAGTTACACAGGTAACGAGTAATCGTTGTTAGAAATCGTAAGGGGTCACCTTGCCTAGAAACTTGGGTTTCTCTCCCTTCCGCGTCCATCGATAGTCCCTTCCCGTGTTCCCTAACTGATGTGGTCCCTCCTGGTACGTTGGGATGCAGCAGGCTGCAGCCTCTGCTTGCAGGAGCTTCTTAGCCCCTTTCTTGCTGCAGGCTGTTTCCATACCTCCCTCCCTCCCTGCCAGTCTGTCACTAGACATGCATCAAGGCCATTCTTGTCTGCATGGTGGTGTGCCTTAGTTCTCCAGTGCTGAAGCAACTTTATTATTACTACTACTACTACTATTATGATTTTGGACCTTCGAGTTGAGCCCTTTTGGCTTGGTTTCCAAAGGCATGCCGCGGAGGGCTGGTGTTCCTCCTGGCAGCCCAGGAGGACCAAAGCCTGAAGAGCAATTTTGTCACCCCCAGCTGACCCCATGAGGATGGTGGCACTGCCTAGGCGTTAGAGCTGGTCTGAGCTGGATGTTGAGCAAGTGCAGGAATGTGGAGCTACTGAGGCAGTGCCATCTTGTGGCTTTGGGGACACATGACATCAGAGAGTCCTGGCAGGAGAGCCACCACACGCTGGTGTCTCCCAGATCTCCCTAGAGGTCCCCAAAACAGAGTCTGGAGATCAGGAACAGTGCACATTGCCGTGCCCTGCTGGCTGATCCCTGCCACCCTCAGCCTGGTCTTTATTCCCCCAGATGATGACTGCACCAACACCTTCACCCCCAACCAAGTGGCCCGGATGCATTGCTACCTGGACTTGGTGTACCAGCGCTGGGGCCAGAGCAAGAAGCCCGTGCCCATCCCGATCCCTCCCATGGTCACAGGGCAGACACAGGACTCCCTCAGCATCTACTGGCTGCCTCCCATCAGTGGTGTCATCCATGAGAGGTATGGGATCTGCTGTTGCGACGGTCTTGGGCTTGCATGGGAGCCTGCTAGAAGGGACAAGGGACCTTCTATGGTGCCGACCCCCCATACCCTTTCCCACTTGGTCGTCTCTAGCAGAGCCCTCAGACACAGGAACCAGGCTGCTGCGATGGCCCCGCTGGCACATGGGCTCTCCTGCAAGCCTTCTGCTGTCGGGGTGCTGGGAGGGGAAGCCAAAGAGTGTTGGGAGGCAACGCCAATTCTTAAACCCCAGAGTGCAATTACAGAATGAAAAATGAGCTTCATATAGCACTTATTGTATAAAATAGCCATTTACCAGGAGGAAATGCAGCCTTGTGGTTAAGGCAGGGAGCTCGAACCGCAAGAGCTGGCTTTCGTTCCCAGCGCTGTCATGGACTCATGGTGTAACTAACTGGGGGTAAGTCAGGAAACTTTTCAAGCCAGAGAAACGGTGCTGAGGAACCAGAATTGTTTGGCTGGTGAGCAGTGCATGGCCCTGAGCCACCGGGTGGCTGTCTTCCTTCTGCCCAACACTGGGGAGTCACTAGGACCTGGATATGCCACCAATGCCTCTGTTCAGCAGCCCCTATTACTAAAACATTTTGGTTTCCACTAGGTTTTAGGTCTATGCTTTTATTATGGGACCGTAAGCATATGTTAAAGAGCTCTTGAAATTGTTTTAAAGCTAGTTCAAAAAGTCAGTTCAAACACTGACTCAAACACCCTGAGTCAGTGTTTACTGCCTTTTCAAAGAACTAATACTCTCCGCGATGGGCCTTTGGTCCCAGGGATAACGAGAGTGTGTACCTGTTACCCCGAAGGCATGAGAGCCTCTCAGTGCTGGGTGGCCTTGAGTCATCCAAACAAACTGTTTTGGTGGGGAACAGAGTGGTTTGGGAGCAGGAAAACACAGGTCTAGGCGGCAGGAGCTGGGTCTTCAGATCCATCCCTGGCTCTTGCTCATAAATGGCTCAGAAGCTGGTCCACAGTGTGGATTCTGCATCCCCTGTGATGAACTTGCCAAGGAAAGGGCTTGAGGCAGGTCTTTATCAGAGAAAAGTCTCTTTTTCTTTCCTGGACAGCACAGTGGTACCCTCTTTAATTGACATTATTGTGACTGTCTTGTATTGCAGTAGCGACAAAAGCCAAAAACCTGACTCTGGGGTTTAGTGGAGATAGACCCAAGTGCACCCACCCAACTGCAGAGGCATTGTCCCCGGAAGCATGAAGTCTGTTAGCTCTGTTTCATGGTAGAGAACAGGCAATTTAATAGCTTATCTAAGACTATCCAGAGAGCCTGTAGAAGAAGAGGGACTAAATCTGGCTTGTCCACGATCACTCTTATTCTTCTGTCTTTGACAAAGCTTATTCCAAGCAGGATGATACGCCCAGGGGCTTCCTGAGAGCTTAGCTTTGCTTTTCCAACTTCCCATCTGATCCTGCCTGGACAAATGTGGATGGAAAATTAACCAGTCGTGATTAGACATGCCAATGCCTTGGTCTTCTGTCTGCAGGGAGCAGGACACGCTCTGCGATAACTGCGCGGAGGATGGCACCTTCCGTCAGTATGTGCACGAGGCCTCTTCCCCTCGGGTCTGTGATTCCTCTGGCTACTGGACCCCAGAAGAAGCAGAAGGTAAACACAGCCTCTCTTCCCCTGGCTGTGAATCTCCCGGACAGAGACGAGATCTTGTTGGGAAAAGGAAAATAAGCTTTTTATCTTTTAGAGAGTGAGATGTCTCCTCTCTGGGGAGGCTTTTCAGTGCAGGAAGAAATTCTAGGTGCCCAGGAGATACCTGGTAACTGCCAGCTGGCTTTGGACAAACAAACTGACACCCTGATATTAACCCCAATCATTGCCCATGAAGGTGTTAATGAGAGATACTGGTCAAAAGGGAGGGGCATTTCATTGAAATAAGTCTTACAACATAGATCTTGGGACCTCATCCAAAACCTCAGGGGCATTCACAGGCTTTGATGCAGCCTTGTCCAAAGGGAGCAAGAGGAGCTCCTTGCTCAGTCCCACTGAGTCTGTACCAAGTCCTGGGCAATCTGGGTTGGATGCAATCCCTCACTGGCAAGGTGAACAGCAGGGTGTCACAACTTCTCTTGTGCTGACATCCAGATGTTGGTTGAGAGACCCACCTTGTGGGCATGGTGGTGGCTTTCAGGGTCATGCAGCTGCCATAGGAGCTATTGGGCTTTTCATACTGCCTCAGCTTCTCCAAGGGCAAGGCAGAGGAGGCAGGAGACCAGGTGAAATGATCCAGTGAGCTGTAAGTAGTGCACATGCTGCTGTTGAACCATGTGGAGCCAGAGGGTCTGTTAGTTCTGTGCATCTGCACATCTGAGCAACTGAGGTCAACTGAAAATGTGCATGGGCAGTTGCGGAGAAAATGCAGTTTGGACATCATTACACCTTCGGGATGTAGCTCATGCTTTGAGAACCGGAGTGTCAGGATGTAGCTGAGATTCTGTGTCTGAAAACTCTTTAATTTAAGTGTCTCTTGCTAGCATTGCAAGTTGAGGGGGAGGGAAAAAAACAATGTAAAGAAATAATCAAATTTGTGCCTATTCAGTGATACCAAACAAATCAAAGCTTATCTCATTTATTGTCAGTGGTTCCTGTTTCCCCCACCTGTCTGATTCACTGGCAAATTAAAACTGCTTCTGGAATTATTGGATGTTGTTTTCTCCTAAGCATGACCTGCAGTTATCACAAGTGCATGTTTGCTCTGGTGAGAGAGAGACAGGTTTTATGGTTTTTAGAAGACTAATATTAAATGGATGCAGGCTTTGAAATGGTGGTGGGGCCTAAGAAATGCTTGCAGTGACTGATGAAGACAAGGGTATTTCTACTACAGGATGATGAATTCCAGTGATGCTTTCTGAGATTGAAAGCCCAATGCTACATTGCCTTTGCTGAGTGCTGACCCACCACCAGGGGAGGCAGGCTGGGGATCTGAGGTCAGCCTGGGCCCGATCCTGGAGGTCCTGGTGGAAGAACAGCCTTCCAGAGCTGCTTCCCTGGCTTGCTTTGGACCTGGTCCCTTGCTGCCTGTGACCTGTTCCAGCACTGTGGAAAGCTTTGGTCTCTGCTCTGCTTATCCTATGTCCAAACCTATGGAGCCACAGGGACTTGGCATTCAGGTGCCCTGGGCAAGCCTTCTGTGCCCATGAGACTACAGAGCAAGCTTAATGTCCCCCAGCTGTGTTCAGGCTGTCTTTAGAGCTTGGCACTGTGACCAGCTCCAGCATGGATACTATTGTCCCTGTTTTAGAGGTCTGTGAGACACCAGACCTGCCAAGCCTTGTGCTTGTACAAGGAGCTGGGAGACTAGTGGTGCTTATTGCTTTCTAGGATGTTAGGGCAGATGCCACCAGCTCTGGCACATGCCTGTAGTGGGTGCAAAACCGCGTGGGTGTGCAGCTATAGCATAGAGATGCGTAAGCACCGATGGGGTACGGCAGGGAGGATCGCCCTTCTGGGTCCCCTGTGAGGTCAGCTGTCCCCTGGTTCTCATCAGCCTCCCCCTCGTCCCTCCTGCCCAGGGCCCCCAGATGTGGATCAGCCCTGTGAGCCCAGCCTGCAGGCCTGGAGTCCGGAGCTCCACCTGTACCACATGAACATGACTGTGCCGTGCCCACAGCCAGATGGCTGCATCCTGGAGCTGCGCTTCCTGCACCCCGTCTACCCTGATTCCCTCACCCTCTGGACCACATACCTCTCCACGGGCTCTCCCAAGGCGCTGTCTGACATTGAAGTCCTGACAGAGCAGGGGGAGTCCATCCATCTGGGCCCCCTGGACACCTTCTGTGATGTCCCCTTTACCGTGAAGCTCAACATCCCTAAAAAGGTGTCCGGAGTCAAAATCTACACCTTTGATGAGAGGATGGAGATAGACACAGCCCTGCTGACCTCCATGCCCCATAGCTCTCTCTGCTCTGCCTGCAAGCTGATCCAGTACCGAGTCCTCCGCGACCCCCCGTTTGCAAACGGATCCCCTGCCGCCCCGGTACAGGTGCACCGCCAGTTCGTCGACACGTGAGTGATGAGGCTGCTCCGTCACAGGCTGAGTGGGTGGCTGGGACAGTTTTGATGACCTCCTCAGGTCCTGCCTTTGAATCCCTGGATGATTTTGCTTGTGTTTTGGTTTTTTTTCCACTCCCTGGGAATTACCATGTTCAATGCCATGAGTGGATTCCCTGTTCAGCACTGAGGAAGCTTGTGGCAGACCCACCAGGCTAGCACAACCCCTGCCCATGAGCCCAGGCTAACTAGAAGGAGCTTATTAAACCCGGAAACATTTTCCCCATTAACACAACCAGTAAAATGATTGTTTGAGTTAATTCCACTTCTCCCCAGCCTCAGACCCTAGGGAAATAAGCAGCAGGCCCCTCTGCACAACCTGGCAGAGACTCTCTTCCCACAGTCTCTGCCTCTGGTGGTTTAGAGTACGAAGACATATGTCAAACTGTGATACTGCATGGGCACACACGTGATTTCTAGCTGTGGTGAGCAAATCTGTTGCAGATGTATGGGCTGTTCCCTCCTGCTCTTTCTTCAAGTCCTCTCTGTTCCTGCAGGGAAGTCATGCCTGGGCAGGTGTACCACTACCAGGTGCAGGCAGTCTCTGGGACAACCTCGGGAGAAGCCTCCCCACCGCTCGTCCATGTCCACGGAGCACCCTACTGTGGGGATGGGAAGGTGACCACGTAAGTCAAGAAACTCAAGCTCTCAGCTGAGGTTCTTTAAGCTGTCAGGTCATCCTGCCCCAAAGGGAAGCACCATGTTGGTCCTCCACCCATGGGTAGTTGACCGAAGATGCCGCACTGAATCCCTCCAGCAGACTGGACTATAGAGTGTTTTGTAAAATGCTATGTGCATAGGAGATGGAGACAGTCTTTTTGAGAAACAGGGTCTGGATGAGGGGTCCAGCCTGAACATCCTCTGTGTTTGACTGCAGTGCTTGGATTCTGGCCCATCTCAGCAAACTGTCACGGAGTCTGACCCCAAAGGGATCTGCCTTTGGGACTGGCCAATATAACCTTTTGCACAGGGCACACAGTGGCGGCCCTGCAGGAGTAGGTTCCACAGCAAGTGCAGTCCCACACTGCGTGGCGTCTTTAGAGAGCTGTCTGGTCTCTGCTTAGAGACCCCAAATGATGAGGGATGTACCACCTCTACATTGAGAGACTCCAATGGTTCACCTGCTCTGTCTGGGGATAATTATGCCAGATTTCCATATTTTAGCTTTTTCAGACTTCAACTTCCAGGTTACTCAGAATCACTTCCCTTTGAAAACAGATTGCTTACTTAACAGTGTGAGGAAAGCGGACAACTGAAGCAAGTGCAGGAGGGATTGTGGTATTGTACAAGACCCAAGCAAGGCAAAGAGGTTTCAAGCAGGGCTAGCTGCTAAAGTGGTGTAATCTGCTATGGTTTTAGTATGAATTCATACTAGCTGAAGACTTGGTCCAGAGAGAGCAAATGACCACATTAGGCTCCGTTGTCAAAGTCAATCGAAAAGTGAGAGGAGCAGAAATGGGCAGAGAGCAGCTGAGATTTTTGGCAGGCTTTCCTGTTCCTGAGCTGTTGTGGGGAAGACCATGCAGGAAGCTTTGTCTGTGAAAGTTTTTTCCTTTGTACCATGTGGGGAAGACCATGCAGGAAGCTTTGTCTGTGAAAGTTTTTTCCTTTGTACCATGTGTGGAAGAGTGAGCCAAAGGTGGGAAGTTGGGACACAGTGGATCTTTCGTGTTAGATGAGGGTGGAGGTGGGTGAGCATCACAAGATGTATGTCTGAAGTTTTTTTGCTCCTTGTGTTTTGGGATATGTAACTCTGTGCACAAAAGAATGGGTACAAATTGAGGCATTTCTGCCAGCTTTTCCCATCAGGTCTACTTCCTGCAGTATGGGGAAAGAACTTTTTCAAGGAAACTGCATGGGGGTTTTTCTTCATGAGATGCCATGCATGTCAGCTGGGGGCTGATTCTTTTCTCTTCTTGGGCTAACCTCCTCTCTCTCCCTTCTCCTGCCTTCCCTTCTCCAACTCCCACTGAAATACCAGCCCCATCTCAGAACCTCCTGCTCTCTCCAATACTTGCTTTCTCCAGCAGCAAGTCTTCCTGATGCTTGGTTCTCTACTTCCTGCATTGTACATAGCTTCATTTTCTCCCATAGTTCTTGCCTTAGATCTTATAAGAAAGTCACATTACAGTCATGCCTTCTCCCATACGCTGTGTTTTCAACCTCTTTTTATTGCCTGGCAAGATATGGTGTTTTCTCTCCTCTACCTTAGTCCACATGTGGTTCTTCCTCTTCTCCCTGCTTCTGTGGAAATGGAACCAAGATATGGGGTCCTCACTCATGATTGGGCAGAAGCACAGGAGTGTCGAGTCAAGGGTGGTGTTAACATGTCTGGCTGTTGTCCTCTTAGGAGCCTGGAGGAGGAATGCGATGATGGGGGCTTGCTGGATGGAGATGGCTGTTCCAGGAACTGTAAAAAGGAAAAAGGCTTCAACTGTGTCGGTGAGTCCAAATGGATTGAGACATCCTTTTGAGGTGGGAGTCAAAACTGTACATTATTGACACTGCTCCTCAGAGCAGGGGGCGATGCACCTCATTGCAACAAAACATGGATCTGCAGCTGGAGTGATCCACGGAGCATGTCAGGCCCTTGTGGTGGGAAATCCCAGGGCTAAGCAGCCAGCACGCCTCAGGTATATGTGCCTGGAGCCTGGTTTGTAAATGGGTCATCCCTTGTCTCCTTGCAGGGGAACCAAGCCTATGCTATGTGCATGAAGGGGACGGTGTGTGTGAACCGTTCGAGAAGACAAGCAGTGTCCTGGACTGTGGTCCCTACACACCCGATGGATACATGGATCTGTGGGCAGCGAAAGCCTATGCCTCCCATCAGGACGCGAAGTCCTGCCCTGCTTCCTTGGTCACTGGAGAGCCTGTTGTGAAGGTGAGTGAAGGCACGGCCAAAAAACAAAAAGGCTTTTCTAGCAAAGCCCATGCAGTAAAGCTGGGGAAGTCACTGCTGCAAGAGTGTACTGAGGCAAAAAAAAATCTTCAGAGCAGCTCTGGAAGTGTTCATTGATTACTATATTCCCATGCAGGGAGCCAGTAAAACACCTGGGCATTTCTCACACCCCTCTTTCAGTAGTCCCTAAGCCCAGGAACTGCAGTACATGGACGGGTGTTTCATCAAGGCAGGGACCACCTCCCCTGACCATGCAGTTTGCTGAACAGTGACCACCCCTGTCCCACCAGCCAAATGCACAACCTCGAGCATGTGAGTAGTCCCACTGTCAGTTTAAAAATATCCCACAAGTCTAATACCTTATAAGGTCAGGGCATGAAAGGATAAAATCAGGCATACATCAGCATCTGTGCTGCTCTCAAACTCTCTGATCTGAAGCCAAGGGAAAATCAATGGGAGGATTCCCATCTTTCATATGGGCTTTGGATTAGGTCCTGGAGGTCTAGGACAGGATTTTGCCTGATCAGTGTTAATGTGGTATGTGTATGTTCTTCCCTAGCAAGATGAAGGGCAAGAAATATGTAGAGAGGTCATATTTAGTCCTTTATACATGTGTTTCTATTGACCTGATATAAGGAACAATCTTCTTGAGACCTACGGCATGATTAAATTGCCCAGATGTACATGTCTAATGAGATGCCTTGGGCTCAGGTATCTGCTCCTCTAAAATGACACATGTATCTCCCAGGTTTTATCTGCCAGGCCTACAGGGATGTCTGGGATACCATAGGGCATCGAATGGCACAGAAGACTGGTATTCAGGCAAATGAATCACACCTTTGGATCTCATCAGCCCAGCCAAAATCAGGAGGCTGTGGTCTTACCTACTATCTCACAGCTTGGCTCATTATTTCTTATTCAGCCCCACAGACACCATGGGGTGCTTAAACAGCATATTTACAGCATCTCAAAATGACAAAGGCCTCCTGTGCACATGTGTGGGCAGTGAGATGTCACTCCTGCTTAGGAACCTACATCCTAATTGTCTTCATGCTAGGAACCAGCTTGGGATCCTTCTCAATGTTTGTTGAGTCTTCCTTGAGGTTTTGTAGGTGCGGTTTCTTTCTCACTTTCCTTGCTTCTTTCTGGGTTGAAATAAATCTCTCCTTTCAGGTATGTAAATCCCACCTTCACAATGTGCCAAAGGACCTTTCCCTGGCTGCTTGGTTCCCCTGCACTCCCAGCCAAGACGATGCTCAGGATCCAGATGAGGAGAGGATGCCCTTGGGCGATGAGGGAGTTTGGCTCAAGGTAAGTGAGGAGGTGTGGTCAGGCACAGAAGGATTTACTTATCTTTGCCCAGCACTTTGGTGACAAAGACCCATCCTTTTCTGTCCTGTAGGAGCTACAGCATTCTTAAAAACTGCTCAGATAGGACTTCATATCCTACTGAACTCTTCACAAACCCCAAATGCCTGTGGCTGGGTCTTATGTAGTTGCCCCATTCCCACTGTGAACAGCAAACCCATCCTGGGGCAGATTGCCAGGAGAAGGGCTGTGTCTGAAACCAGAAGCCCACAGAAATGTGTTGAGGCTGAGAAACAACTTGCTTCTGACTATTCCCTGCAGTCAAGCTGTGCTGTTACACCCCCAAAGGGTGGACACAAGCTGTGTTTAAAGTCTTAGTTGTCTTTGTTCCCCATGGCTGTGAAGAGCAACAGAGGGTAGCTGGATATACTTTGCCATCCGGAGGGGTCCTGAGCACTCCAGGTTGCTGCTGAGCACCCTGAGCCCACAGCAATCAGCTGTGGCATGCGGGTCTTCCTGCCCCCTGGTGACTCCAGACCAAAGGAGGCACTTCTGTGCCCAAGATGCTGGCCCTGCGGTCCAGTGGGGGCTCGGGGGCTGCCTTTGGGAAGGCACCTGGAGGGTCAAACCTCTCTGTCCTGGCAGGCAGAGGAGCAGGACAGCAGAGAGCTGAGGGTTAGGCCAACGTGATTTTTACAGCATCGATTTTCTGACCACAGACGCAGTTTAGAGGTTTCATGGCTGTTGCCTGGTGTTACTGGAAAGCTGGGCTCTGATGTGCTGCTTCCTCTGCAGTTTGAGGGGCACCTTGTCCTGCTTTGCTCAAGGTTGTCTAGAGAGAACCTCTTCCCAAGACGCTCAGACGGCTTGGTGAATCATCAAACCTGAGTCAATAAACATGGCTATTGCCTCTGAGGTTCTCTGACTCTCCAAGGAACTTCCTTTAACTGTTTGGGGTTGGTTTTTTTTTTTTTTTCCCTTCCTTGTCTGTGTGCTCACAACCTACTTTCCAGCTTCAATCTCTGGCCATGACAAATGTGCCTCCTTTCTTCCTTTGCTAGTGAGAAAGCAGCAATCTCCCCCTCTGCCCTACCTAGATGAAAGCTTGCTTTCCACTTCTCACCAGGGGTTAAAGTGTGTTCCAGTTTTATTGGAGCTTGTGGTCAGTTCTCTTCCTCTATGGATGTTTATATTAAAGACTTTCATTACTGGTTCTCCGTGCTCTCTCTAGGAGTGCTATTATTTTCCGCCCATAAAATTATTTATGGACTAGTAATAAATATGCCCTTTTCCTTTTTTCTTTTTTCCCCCTTTTTTTAATAGAGTTTGCCTGATTGGTAACATATTGGGTTAGGAAAGACAGCTTCTTGTTGACAATTTGCCTAGCACACCCGCCTGCCCAGACAGGAACGGTGCTGTTCGTACACATGTGTACCCACATGTGCATGGTGTTTCGTGGCCACCAACTCCTGTGGCCATTTTAAAGCTGTTGCACCTGTCACCCGGGTTAGAGCCACACCACAAAACTCATCAGGTGGTAGGAATTGCTTCCTATGGTGTTTCTCGAGAGGTGGCACCAATGAGCAAGGGAAAGGTTGGGTCATGCTGTAAGCGGGCTGGGGCTGGAGGCAAGAGTGGGCCACCTAACAAAGCATCTACCATGCACCTTGGATCTGTCTGCAGATGGGAATAGTTACGATTTGCAGATCTCCAGCCATGCTTTGTTCTTAGTTTCTAACACATCTGATGAGGAGAGAAATCAAAATCACTTGTAAGCAAGTCAGGATGTGTAATATGCAGGAAATTAAACAGAAGGGGGGAGAGGGAGGGAGAAAAATTTAAGAAGATAGCCTGCTGTGGCCAAGCATGTAATACATATTAAAGAAAAAAAAAATTGGGATGTTAGTCAAGGCAGCTGCTGTTGGTCTAACTTGGGGCCAGTGTCCTTCACCTCCAAGTAGATGCACTGTAGGAAGGGAAAGACTAAACCCTCCAACTTAAGCTGTGTAGTCCAGGGAAAGCCTCACCGGACTTCTCCAACCATCTCTCCTCCTCTAAGGAGCCACGCTTGGAGTGGGCAGCAGGTGGCTGGGTTAAAATCAGCTGGCTCCTTGGGGCTTCCCGGCTGCAGCTCCGTCCTGGGGGCCTCCTTGGAGCAGGCTCTGAGCACTGCTGGCTTTTCTTTGCCTTTCCTCCCTTCTTGCTTTTTCTCACCAGCTTCTGAGCTCAGGTGGGGAGACAGCAGGGATATACCAAACAAAAAAAAAAAAAAGGGGAGGGCAGCTTCATCCTCCTGGTCCGCTCCTTGCAGCGGGGCCAGCCCTGTGCAAGAGCAAGCCCTGGCCAAGGGATCGTGTAGGCAGCGTTGGGGACTCGCTCGTGGGGTGTTTGCCGCCGAGCACCTCCCTGCAGGGTGGGAGCCCTGGGATAAAGCCCAAGGTTTTCTCCCACTCCCGTGTGTGAGCAATGCCTGGCATGGCACAAACCACCCTGAGGCTGGGCTGCCGTCGCGAGTCAGGTGGTTGTCCCCTCCGCTCCCACAGTCTGCTCCTTGGGCTGTGCCCGGCCAGCCAGGACTTGTCCTCCTCTGAAATATACCTTCACCTTGCATTTCTGGGCTCCCTCCATGCCGGCATTCAACAAAAACACTCCATAGGGTGGGTCTTGATCAAAACACATCTCAGCACTGGGTGGGGGGCACCAGGGTGGGGGAGAAAAACATTTCTATCCTCTTACTTCCAAAGAACATCTGCCCTGCCGTGACTGATGCCGTGAGTCTCCCGGCTGCCTCCTGTAGCCTTCGGGGCTGTAGACAAGTGGGGAGCTGCCGGCTCTCCTAGCAGGCAGGACTTCTTCCCACAAATCTTTCCACATGTTGGCTGACGGACAGTTTGCAGTCACTCTGGGTACTGGGGCTGTTCTTTGGTCTTTTTTTAATGGAAATATTTTGGTGGCAGGGCTGGTAGCTGTGTTCTCTGGGTGCCTCACTTCCCTGACGGGCGCTGTGCGGGGTGGGAGTCAGAGACTGGGGAAGGGAGGGCAGAAAAGGGGTTATCCAGGTCTCGGTCAGGTGTTGCTCAATTTTAAGAGCAGCAAATGTGGAAGCTGGGAAGATGGCATAAATTTATGGCAAGGCAGGACTCATACATGTGGGGAAGATTAGTGAAAGGGAGAAGAGGAATTAGGAGGGAAAGGACTGTGTTCCTGCACCTTTCCTTCCCTCCTCTCTCTCTTCCCACCCATTTCTGCCCTGCACATCTGCAGTCTCTGACCCCCTAACCCTGCTCCTGAGCTCCCTCTTGCATATGTGGGATCAGAAAGGCTGTATTTGGTATGCACGCTCTCAGGGTCTCTCTTGCCCTCCTGCCCAGGTGTGTTTTGAGAGACCTGCAGTGCCCACTTCCCTCCTGATCTTCCTGGCCTCTGACGGCACCATCCCAAGCAGCCAGCGCAAGCCAAGGGTGACCGTCCAGCTGAGCGACGTAGATGGGCTGAACCACTCTTTGGGTGAGCATCCTATGGGCTGTGGCACCAGTCCGTGCTGTCCCAGCAGGGATACCAGGAGGCCCCACCATTGCTGCTATCTCTCACTGAGTTGGGTGCTGGTCCCCTGTCCTCCTTTGCAGCGTCTTCCACTTCCCAAGCTGGTCTGTTGGGATATGTGAGGGAGTGGAAGAGGTAAATCAAAAGCAAAGAAAATATCCCTGGAGCTGAACTAGCAGCTTCTTTCTTTGCCACTTCTTGCAGGGATGTACGAGCTGTCTTGCCAGCACAACCCACTTGTCATCAATGTGACCCGTGGCCAGGAGGTCCCATTCCACTGGGCTGCTTCGGTGCTGCTCAACTTCTCCTCCCCACTCGTGGGCATCGCAGCCGTGGCCTTACGGACATCAGTTCAGCCTGGCTCTGACCCCACCACCTGCCTCCTACAACACAAGGAGGGACACGGCCACCAGCCCTACAGGTATGGTCTCCTCAGGGCACTTCCTAATGGGCACCCAGAGCACCTCTCTCCTCTGGGGCTTTGTGCTTCAGTTCTGGAGTTTTTTTATCTACTCACTGAGTGTTTTGTGACTACTCTCAGGTGGCTTTTGAGGAGTTGTTGGAAAATCCAGTGCAATGAGACTTGATTTTCTTATCTCACTGTGGAGGGGGAAAGCAGGAAAATAGATTTTGTGCATGGCCTGTGCATCTGCACAAAACTGCATTAAAGGACCGTTCCCTGGTGGGAAAACCAAGCTCCCTCTGCAAAGGAGTTATTGCTGAGGGTTGCTGCTGAAGCTGAAATGTAGGCTGCTTCTGCATGTGCTTTATAAGCTCAGTCTCCATCCATCCCAGTCTTCCCCGCACTGCAGCAGGTGGGGATGAAGCTTCCCCGGTTGCAGCTCTCCATCTCCTCCTCCTCCTCCTCCTCCCCACGCTGGCTCCCCATCCATCCCAGGCTCCTCACCAAGTCTCACACTGCCCTCATCATAACGCAGCAATAGCAATAACAATAGCAAGGGCACTTTAATTTATTGATGTCTGGTGCTCGCAGGCATCTGCCTGTCTTCATAAAGCGGCAAACGAGAGGTGGTGTTTGCAGAACGGGCGCTGCTCTCTGAGAGGGGTCGTGCTGGCAAAGGGACGGGGAAGGACCATTGTCCAAGATAGACTAAATAAACAAGGCAGAAAGAGTGTGCCGAGCAGAGGCATGGGTCCACGGAGGAATGAAAGGATGGTGCTCAGCTCTGTCCTAAAGGGGTAGTGGGGCTGACGACAGCTAGACCTGCCAACTCTGGCTTTGCTTTTGGATCCTAGGCTCCCTGAAGCTACAAGTGTGCCGATCCAGGGCTCTGGTTCAGCCAGTTACTCAAACCACACCACTGAGAATACTGATTTGGGGTCCAAGCTTTCCTGGAGCTGTGGGGGTTTTAAGAGTGAAGGGCTTTGGTTAGGATCTGCTACTGTCATTTTTCTTCTGTTGATGGCCCTGGATGGATGAACATTCCTGATAATGAATGAGTGTGCGTGTGTTTGTCTAAAAGCTTGTGGGATAGTGGTACAATTGATTTATGTAGAGTTCTGGAAGCCATGAATATCCTGCAGTTGCTTTTTACTTTTTTTTTTTTTTTTTAAGTGCATGCGTGACTTATACGGAAACATAAATCTTAGTGAGTCAGAATATAAATATTATTCTCAGCCTTACATTAAAGGATCAGTGTCCACCTGAAATGCAGTCCGTTTTCTCCTGGTAGCCATTACAGCTATGTACACACATGCTTCTAAGACCCCAGCCTGCTGATGTGGTTTTTCAATTACATTTTCTCATCCTTTAAAATAATTTTGCACTTTCATTGCTTGAGAGCTTCCCCCTCCCCCTCAGAAGTGACTGCAAGGAGTAATAGACTGACAGGACACAGATGAGCCTATGGACGGGGAGAAGCTTGTATAGGGACAAATAGAGAGGTAAGTAGACGTTTTTCTCTTAAAAGTGTCATTATAGCTGAAGCATAAGCCAGTTCCCATATTGCCAAAGTGCCCAGAACTGCGTGCTGTCCCTTTCGCGTGGACACAGCAGGACCCAGCAGGATCCTTGTGTCTTCTCTTCCTCCTCCCACCGTTGTCCTGTGGTCCCCCCTGGCCTTGGCTTAGCTGCGGTATGCTGAATTGCAGGTTACACGTGTGCTCTTAGCAAACACTCAGAGTAAATCAGATCCCCAGAGTTTTCAGAGTAGGAAATGCTATTTATAGTATTGCTTTTCTGGATGGAAGGCTTGAATATTTAGAGGGGGTTAGGCTTACAGGCTCCAGTAGTCTCACTAATAGTAAAGGATCTGCCTCTGTTAAGTCAGGAAACATCCAAATATCCCCCCTTATTATATTTTTAAAATCTATTTCATCTCCAAAATGGCAGTATTTTTATTTTTAATGGCTAATAATCCATTTCATACAAGGCAGGTGGAATCTGGGGAAAAAATCCCTTATAAAAATCCAGGAATATAAAATCTTAAGAGATTTAGAGACATTCGACTGCAAAAGATCACAAAAGATCTGTATTATTCCTGTAAAGAATTGAATTGACCGTTTGCACACACCCACGCACAGTACGTGCATGTGTGTGCTTTCCTAAAATATCCCAAGAAAGGGACAGTAACAAAAGCAACGTAGAAATGAGGTTTCCCAACTTCAGTTTAGAAATGCTCATTGCCAAAATAATGAATATTTTGTAGCATCTTGGTATTTCTGTAGCATCTTCCATCTTGAAGGATCTCAAAGTGCATTGCAGGCTGGGGAAAATGAAGAGATCATGTTTTTGCTGATGAAATGCAGCCATCTCCAGGTCAGGATGCAGCAGGCATTTGACACTAGAAAAGTACATCCTTGCTTTGAAAAAAGAGTTGCCTTCTGCTTTCAGACCCACTTGAGGCACTGAAGGGCCTTGGAGGGGCACTTGCAGACCAAAGCAGCATGGTGTCCCTCCCTCGCCCCTTGCTACCAGCACCAGGAACCTCTGTCTACTGTCTCTGCCAGCAGCTCAGTGCTCTTCTTTGCTTTCTGTACCCAATCACGACCTTATGAAGTCAAGCAGAAATCAGACTTTTGGCGAGTTTCCACCCAGGAAACTCAAACTCTCCAGCTTTCATCCTTTTCTTTGTATTTTAAAGCTGAGCCACAGTCCCTCCTGTTTTCCTTGGTACAGGCTATACACTGAACCAGGGGAACATTGTTCATTTCCTCCATTATGTTTATTTTTAGCTTGGTTTTATTTTTAGTGTGTTTTGTGTGTTTTGGTTTATGTTAGCATATGCTGGGAAATGCTTTGGTGAGTTAACAAGAAAGGTGCTACAAAATGCAATCTGCATTGTGTTTTTATTTCCTGAGTGAGTGCCCTCCTCTGCTCCCCCAACCGTGGGTTTAATGTATCAAGGGGAGTCTGGTTTGGATTCCTTTTATACAAAAAGTAGGTGTCAGGGAGAGAAAATCAGATGGAGGAGGGGGTTGTTTACATATTTTCAATTGCTAAACTTTATTCAGCAAAGAGAAGAGGGCCATTTCCCAAGCAGGTTTTATTTGGTTTGTTTTTCTTTCTTCCAGGTGTGAAATTTATGCAGGGTCAACTTATGAACTGCATCTGTGCTGATGTGAAAATTTGTGGGGACCCTGGGTAGAGATGCTGGTGTTTCCTTTCCTTCCCTCTGGCCTAGGGTGCCCCATGGTCAGGGACCATGGACAAATTGGATGGATGCTTATGTTGGGATCCCAAGGTCACCCCCGATGGGCTGAGACGTGCTCAGGTCAAGATGTACCTCCATCCCCACTCTGTTCTCCCAGCTAGTGCCTCCTCAGGCTCTTCTTGCATGCACAGCGCAGCCAGCATTGAGTTGTCTGCCATGAGGACAGCACATATTGCTTGGACTTCTGTTCCCTACCTCTCCCAGGCAAATGCAGCCTCCTGGGTGTGCAGCATGAGGCCCATCAGAGCAGGTTATGTCTACACTACACCATGCACATCTTCTCTCCTTGGCCTGGAGGAAAAAAACCTCTCAAGAACCAAGCCCAGGATCCTGATCACCACCTTTGCTGGGGCATGGGCTCACCTCCAGCCTTTGGCTCTGCCCTCTGCTCCAGCCTTTGGCCTCTGCCCTTGGCTCTGCACTCTCAAGGTGCCTCTCCTCTGGCAGCAAAGCCTGTTGACTATGACATTTCTCTTGTGAGTCCCTGACAGGCTGATGGGCAGGGGTGGCCAAGGCTCTACTGTAGGACTTGATCATGCACTTCAACCTGTGGCTTCACTGTCCAGCTGGAAGGTGGCAAGGGGAACACTTGGAGGTGCAAGGACCATTTTCATGGGCTGCCCCATTCCATTTGCTCTCTGCAGCCTAGTCAGCTTCTTCGGTTTAATGCTTTATATGGGCTTTTTTTAGGACGCTCAAGGCATCTTCGGCCTTTCCCTGAGACTAGCCAGTCTCACCTAGAAAAAATATCACCCAACACCAATTTGATTTTGAGTTGAACACAGCAGATGAACAGCTTAGAAACACAGTGCTTTGTGTTATCTCATGGAAAGGGCCACCCAGTCTTGCTCCAAGCATGGCCAACCCCTGATACATCAAGGGAAGGTGAATTACGACACAGAGCAGTTGTGTGGTGCAAGGCACATTTCCTTCCTGACCCCAGCACAGCTCCCAGTGAAACCCTGAAGCTCGATCTCGATTCCTTTATTCTCTTACCAGTATGGACATTATATGTCCTTCCCATGTCCAGTGAAGAAGGGAACAAGTTCTGGGAGACCCCGAGGTTTGCCTGCAGAGCACTTGGTGCAGCCAGCCTGCCCCCATTCTGCCCTGCCTTCCCTAATGTCGCATACAGGTATTAGCGTTTTTCACAGAAACTGGATTAAAAGTGTCCTTCAGCAGGCTCTCTTATCTCATGTTACAGGCTGCAGGAGGTCATGAGTCCACCATCTCCCCTGCTGAGCTATTCTTATATCCAGTAACCCTCTCTGCTGAGAAGTTGCCTCTGATTTCAAGATGAAAGTTGTTGCTTTTGCTCCATCCTTGTCAGAAAGGTCTAAATGCCTCCTGCCAGCAGACTTATTTCCGTGTGTATGTGTCTGTACAGAGTGATCAGATGCTCTCGCTATCTCCTCTCTGTCATGATAAATATTTTTTCCTTCTTAAATCTCGTAAGTCTTGCAGTCTAGCTGTGGCTTTTGCTTGCAGCTCCCTTTTGAAATTCCTCCGCTATTTCTTGGTGGTGGATGTGGATCAGAAGTGAATTCCTCTGGACAAGAGAGGAAGTGGCAGAAATAAGGTGCAGCATGTTGCTGTGGGGATCGGGTGTGGATAAAGATGGTCTTTGGGATAGCTGAATATGCATCCTTGAAGAATATTGGCAGATAAATCTTACCTGTGTGCTGCTCTCACGATGGGCAGATGGGCCATCTGCCTTCAGGAAGGAGGCAGGCCAACTCCTCTCAGGAGTGATGAAGGTATGGTCCGTCCTGCCTCAGGTTGGCAAGCTGACTACACCAAAGTCAACATCCCCTTCAGCCTCACTTTCTGTGCTTCTATAAATCTATTTTGGTGTAGCAAGTAACAAAAAAACATGGAAAGGAACTGTCTGGAAATATATTAAGGTTGGTGTGCTCTTGCTTCTTTTTCTGCCTTTTCCACTGTGGCTACGGAGGGGCCAATAGGTCATTTGACATCTTACTGGTGCCTTTTCTCTATCTGTGAGGTGGATGACTCACAGGGATGTTATTTTTTTGCCAAGTTTCTTTGGGAGTCACGTACAGAAGCAAATATCTTTTCTTGAGGTGGCAGCCTCAATGAAGATCGTAATCAAGAAGCATCACCACCGTTGGGTCTGTACTTGTAGCCTGCTCCCGCAAGGGTGGTTGCCATCAGATTTACTGGAAAAGTGAGACCTTTCCCCTTCACAAGAAACATGCCTGAAGGGAGAAATTCCCAAGTATTTCCAAAACAGCTTTTCTCATTTCCTAGCTATTTTCTTTTGCTAGACCGCATTGGGGTAAACATCTTTTATCTCACTGATGTTCAGTGCTACAATCCAGACTCCACCAGAGTACATGCAGTGACTACTTTTAACTTCAGGAGATTTGGCTGAAGCCTTTACCTGTCCATCAACATCCCCTATAACTCCCTCTCCCCCAAAAATTTGCACTATGAGATGAACTACTTATAATAATTTTCCTCTGTTAGAGTTGGAGCTTGATGATAAGGGCTGTTTTAGCAGCAATCTTTGGCTTGAAAGCTTGGGTAGATACTACAGCAATTTATGGATGATTTATTACACTTTAGGCAGCTGCACTGTATTTGGCTTGGCTTAGCTTGACTTGGGTAAATCCATCAGTATTTTCTGGGTTCCATGAAATAATTGCTGTAAAATTGGAAATTTCAGCTTTTCAGAATTCGGGTTTTGTCACAACAAAACAAAGTCACCCTACCAGCATTGTCACCACTGGCTCAATGTGCTCCGTTGCTGGCAGTTGCCTCCTGCTTTTATTATAGAAAGATGAAGGCTCTCAAAGGAAAAGTTTTGCTCTGGTTTATAGAATTGGTCCCATTTCAGCACAAAGCTCTTATCGTTCCAGAGCACTTAGGGCCATCACTAGGCAGAATTTCACAAATTTCCAGATCTGAAACTTTCTTTTGATGTATGAGTTATGGGAGTCAGTGAGCCCAGAAAATCATGCAGGCTGGTGCTGATGTGGAATAAGTTTGGAGAAAAACCTTGGTATTTTGTGAAAATGCTGTTGACCAATCATTAGTTTGAGCTTCAAAAGATGCTGGGATAAAAATGGAATTTTTTTTTGATGTTTCATGCAGAAAAAAAAATATTGGCTTATCCCACATCTTATACAGCCTGAATCAGAAATGGCCAAATGTCAGGAGTTTGCAGCTGTGATACAGGAATTTCATTTATCATCAAAAGGAGAAAGAGCTCCTTCATGCTGAGATCAGAACTGGGCTAACTACACCATTTCCTTGTCCAGCCTTCGTTAGGATGTTCCAGCGGCTGGGAGCAATGATTTATTCCATCACGTTACCCGAACCTTGGTAAGGCATGTGGATTTTTTTTTTTTTGTCCTGCACTTGTACGGCATCAGGCTCAAGGGTGTCCTGGCCCAGAGTATTGCAGTGGTAGTCATGATGATGCTGATAATGATAAACCAAGTGATCAAGGCAAAGTTTGTAGGTAGAGATGATATATATATTCTTTTTTAAGCTTACAGATACATTTGAGAAAATCAGACAGGTTTCAGTGACACTGAAGAGCCCCTCTTCAGGCCTGGAATAGCAGCACCAGACTTCAAAGCTACGTGTAGGATGGGAACAGCTTCTCAGAACTTGAGTCAATAGGTCTCGGATCATTTCCAAAATAAAACCTAATGGGTATTTGTGGGATAGGGGTGTTAGTCACAGAGAAAATGGCGATAAGTTAGTCATCTTCTGGGGCAAAGAGAAAGCTAATTATTTCTAAAATATATCTGCACATATAGAACGTGTGCATGAGTGTATATGTGTGGTGTATATAAAAAGAAAGATTTCAATATTATGACCTATAAATTATCAATCCCTTATGTATAACTAATCTATATAGCATTCTCCATATATAATAATACAGTAAGAAACTTGATGATCTCTTATCTACTTTATACCAGCATTGCTGGTTACACTTCTGAACTGGTGGAAAACCAAAATGTGTCCAGAAGTGCTGAAAAGGAGTGGTGCTTCATTACTCGCTATTAAATAACAGCGTTGTCCCGACTGCCGAGGCTGCCCCAGACAATGTGCCATCGCTCCACCAGCGCCAGCAGAGCTGCTCCAGCCAAACACCTGGCCAGCTGGATGTGTCTGGAGGTGCCACCACCCTCTCCAAACCAGCGCTGCAATGAGCGCGCGCTCCGTAACTCAACGCAACTTCATGGGCAGATGAAGTTGGGTGTCTTGGGGTCCCGCTGTGGCCACCCAGCTGCCTTGTAGCCTACAGCCGCTTGGTGAACCCACCGCTCATCTCCCAGCCCTGCTTCCCAATGTGTGGGCTGTGACTTGGCTGGATAATCCCCATGTGCCCAGAGGCGCCCGGGGGTAAGGACTTTCTTGCTGCGGTATGTTGACGTAGCACCAAGCACCATGGTAGGAGGGATGTTGTGCACCAGCTGCAGCTCCCCACACATCCATGAATGGTGAGGAAGGGGAGGGGAGGCAAGAGTGAGGCTGGAAGGAGGAGGAGCTCATCCCCTTTCACACATGTGTGTGCAGAGGCACGCATGCGAGGAAGTTTAGGACAGCGGCTCCATCATGGGGAGGTGGAGTCAGGGATGGGAACGTGTGTGTGTGTGTGTGCGTGTGCGTGTGCGTGTGCGTGCACCGGAGGCACAGGCAGGGAGCAAAGCAACTGCCTGGAGAAGGTGACTGCGGGAGGGGAGGGGAGAGGGTTACAATTGGTACCAGATGCCCTCAGAAGCTAATGACCTGACAAATGCTGTGCTCATAAAACAAATTCTTTAAAAAGGAAGCAAATGGAAATATAAGCTAGTGAAAGAATTTGCAGCAGCTGCCCTGAAACCATTTCTCACTTCATAAACAGGTCTGCATTGAAAAAACAGCCCCTTTCTTCTTGTTCTCCTTTGTGGATCCCTCCTGTGCCCACCGGCTCTTTCAGGGCTGTGGGCTGCAGGTTTCCACCGTGTCTTTGGCTCAGTGAACTTATCCAGAGTCAACAGCACATTGCGTTCCCTTAATGTCCGTGTCAGCACCTTTTTCTTGGTTTGGGTGTTTGGTTTTGGTTTGGGTGTTTTTGATTTGGGTGTTTTTGGTTTGGGTGGTTTTGGTTAGGGTGTTTTTGGTTTTGTTTGTGGAATTTCTAGCTGTGCATCCTTGGCTGGAGAGGTTGAGCAAACGCAAGAGGCAAAGGCTGCCTCTGCCTGCTGTGGGTGAAACGCAGTGCGCGAAAACTGTCAGCAGCCCAGTGCAGAGCAGAGGGGAGGCATTCGGGTACACCTCCCTCCCTCCTCTCCCCAGTTATCACCTGAAGCTGCAGCACCTCTGCCGCTGCTTCAGGACTGCTGCTATCGGTTTTTTGCGCTGGTACCACTTGGTAAAATATATAGCCTGACTGCCAGATAACCAGGGCATTTTCTTGTGGAAGCTGTTGTGTCAAACCTGTGTCTTGGCCCCATTCCACCCCAGGTAATTAATCTAGTGGCTGCATTTCACTGATGGAGACCATAGCCCCCTGGCTGGCACTGTGGGACTATTTGTGATGTTTAATTAATCAGTACCAAATGGCTGGTCCTTGGTGGGAAGCTGCTGCGGCGAGGAGGGGGCTGTTTATTTCCCAGGGATGGGCGACACATTGCAAGCTTTACCGGGACCTCTTGTAACTTGAGGTGGTGCAGAGGGGAGGGTAATTCTTCCTTTTAGCTGCATCTCACCTTGGTGGCCATAGCTGAGTCTCTAGAGCTGGAGAGGTGTGTGTTGAGATGATCTTAATCCCAAAGAGCCTGAAGTCAACATGCACAGGTCTGACATGCTGCATGAGCCTGTGGGAAGAGCAGAGGTGCTGAAGACCATCAAAGCAGAGTGGGAAGGTGACCAGAGTGGGGTGGAGGAGACAGCTGCAGGATGTTCAGCTTCTCCCTTCCACCACATGCTGTGTGGACACGAAGCTCAGGCAACTCTGCTGCCAGGTCTGGGGGGGACTGTGTGTAGTTTGAAGAACACGTCATGGATGGTTCCCTAGTATCTGCAGAGGTTCCTTCTCCAGCTAAACCTTTCCTTGCAGTTGGAGAATCGTCTGTGAATTCTCTGATGTCTAATACAGGGTTTGACATACCTGTCATCTTTCTATCAGCACAGGCTTTAAAAAGGCCTCTTTATGTTTTTTTTTTCTTGACCATCTGTTGCTGCAAATCCTGTCTTATTCTGCACTAAGGCTGACTGAAATTGAGGTGTGGATTCAAAAGTTACCAGGAAGGAGAAACGCCCAATGTTACTGTCAGCTTTGTTGCCTTTGGAAAGTGCACATCTCTTGCTGTTCGCTGTCTGTCTCCACACACTAGTGTCTGAGACACATGTGTGAGCAGAGTATGTATGGGAGGACACAAGTGAGTGGCTGCAATCACATGTGAGTCTAATGGTGTACTCCCTATGGCACTGCAGAGCACAGTTTCAGGAGGTCTCTTGCCACAAGTTCTCTGGTGTCCAGTATGATTTGAGCATACTGGAGATGACAAATTGTCGTGTGGTAGAGACCGCCTTGCTGCCGGAGGAGCTGCAGTGTGCTCAGGAAGGTGCTACAATGACTGTTGTTTATTCATTGTGCATTCAGGAGTGCTGCTTGAGAGGACCATCTGATATCAACTTTCCCACTTTGGCCATAGGAGTTGTGGCCATGCTAGATATGTCACCTGCCTGCACTCTCTGCATGACCTCCTTCCTCTTGCTCTCTCGGTCCACCTACACCAAGCACCAGCAGCCCCTTTGGTGCCAGGCTGTGTGCGGGCTCTGTGCAATGCAGCCTGTGCACCCTGGGGCAGAGGAGCTGGAGTAGCCCCACCAGAGAGCATGGATTTTGAAAGGATTTTGTTGGGCCGTGCCTCCTTTCATCAGCTTGGAAGGACACGATGGTCTGTGGGAAGGTGTGCGCGGGGGTTGGGCTGAGGTCTGGCCAAGGCAGAGCTGGGAAGAAGTACCCTCCTGGCATCATCATCATCAGGAGACTTCAAGCTTGGAAGAAGCTGGGACTGAGGGATAGGTTTGCATCTCTGTAGGCATCTGTGACCTGCTGAGCATCCTATGCAGGTGCCACCCAGAGAGAGCCCCTCCTTGCTGCAGAAGCCCTGGGACCCACTTGCTGATCCCTTCCCTCTTCTCCTCCCTAGCTGTGTCCACGGTGTCTGTGCAGGATTGGGAACCTGCACGCGGCTGCTGCTTGCTCATGCTGCCACCCTCAACTGCACCTCTGATGGCCCGAGGTACATGGTGTGCACCGTCGCCTGTGAAAAAGGCTTCGTCCTCCGCTCCAGCAATGGGAAGAGCCTGGGCTCCATGCAGGTGAGGGGACCTCAGGGTGGGGGTGACCTCATGGCCTGTTGGACTGAGTGCTAGTTAAGAAAGGTTTAACCACCCCGAGGTGGTTGGAGTGACCCCAGGACACCTTGTTCCTCCAGCTCTGACCTCCTCACTGCTCTTCCAACAAACCTTAGCCCAGTGGAGGCTCTGGTGCTGGACCTCCATGCCAGTGGCTAGTGGTCCTGCCCTGGGGACCTCTCTCCTTCCTTTGCTGCAGTCATCCTAGCTGCCTGCAGACCATGGTGCTGCCTGCAGACCACAGCCCGCACAGGGCGAAAAGCCACTGCAGGGGATGTCCCAAGCCAGAGTGATGCACTCCTGCAGAGGGAGAGCTAGACATTTCTGTTCTCCAGATGGGCATTGCTGGGAGGGTTAAACATCCCTGGGACATTTTCTCTCTTGAAGCTGGTTAGTGGCTCAGGAAAAAATGAAGTCATTGCAGAGCGACTATATTTAGAGGCAACTGACAGCGCCGAGAGCTTTTCTTCCTTTGTGTTGCATTGCAATAACGCTGCCCACGCCAGCAGGGCAGCACAGAGGTCACCATGAAAGAGTTTGTCCTGCTTTCCAGAGGACTGGGGGATGCCTCATAAAAGGCACAAGTCAGCATGGCTCTTATCCATTGACTGAGGAGACCTGGAACTGATGTGTGCTTGGGAGATGAGCTGCCTTGGGTCTGGGCAGTCACCTTGGCAGGGTCACGGGCACAATGCATCCCGTCCTTAGGCTGTTCCTGGAGGGGGGAACAGGAGTCTTTGGGGCTGACCTGGTCCCCGTGCCAGCCTGAGCAAGAGCGTGAACTTCCACGGGCTGGAGACAGATGGAGGTGAGTCAGGCCGTGTCAGCAGGATTGACCTCTCATCCCCTTGGAGTGTTGCAAGTGCTCATGATGCCTGGCAGGTAGGTTTCCCATGCTGCAGCCATTGGCGTTTGCTGAAGGAGAGAAGGGCGCTGGAAAGGGCAATGGGGCAGCTGGGGATGCACTGCTCGGCCCCTTGTCACTGGGGAGGTTATTAATTACAGGGCTGCATGGCTGTGTGGGCCAAGGCATGCCCAGGGAAAACAAAATGTTCCTGTTCTCCTCTGAAATGAAACTGCACAAAATAAATCTGCCTCGGGTGATAGTTTTCATGCATTTGGCAGCAAGATGGAAAAATTCTGGACAGAGCTTTACCATGTGGCTGTCACAGCAGATGGCAGCTTGCAGGTGCCCTGCCCTGAGCCTCACCAAGTGATGTTACTGGTTTGGCTGTGTGACCCTATGCATCTTGAGGCATTTTGGGAAAACGCACGCAGCTCTCTCCTGAGCATCCTTTCTACCTGGTTCAGCTACCCCATGATCCTGCTGTGCACCCAAGAGTTACCAGACTCAAATTTAGTGATGTCCTTCAGAGCCGCCACGTCCAGGTTCAATCAAAATGTGTTGGCTGGGAGGACAGGTCACACATTTGACTGCACAAGCAGCATGGTTGTACTCAGCCAGTGAAGGGACATCAGGAACAGTTGAAAGACACCTCTTGGGTCTGCAGCCCCTGCCTGAAGACTGCTGGGCTGGGGTTAGCGGTCTGGGAATGGAAATCATAGAACAGTTTGGGTTAGAAGAGACCTTTAAAAGATCTAGTCCAAATCCCCTGCCATGGCTAAGGACATCTTTCTCTAGACCAGATTGCTCAGGTCATCCACCACTCTGTTTTGATGAAGTCTGTGGCACATGTTGATCATGTTTAGTGGTGGGAGCACTGAGGGTTAGGTTCTCATGCAGTCCCACAGCTGTGTAAGAGGGGCTGTG
Source organism: Mycteria americana (assembly GCF_035582795.1). Taxonomy (NCBI): domain Eukaryota; kingdom Metazoa; phylum Chordata; class Aves; order Ciconiiformes; family Ciconiidae; genus Mycteria; species Mycteria americana. The sequence continues at coordinate 38,310,366 of NC_134371.1, forward strand.
TAATTAGGGTTTGTAAATGAGGTTATATGAACCTCTGATTTCAGTGGGGTCTGTGGGCTGAGGCATGAGAGAATCGGTGCATTTAGGGAAAAACAATCAACAGGAGAGCTGCCTGTCAACAGCTGAAGTAAGACTTGATCTTGTAGGGGAGAAAATTGCAGCACACAGAGCTGGGAATAACTTGTAGCTCAGGAAGTCGTAGTGTATCTTGAAGTGATTTTCCTTTTTCCCTTAATATTCTCTGGCACCACTCAGACAGTGTGCATGCAGCTAGCGTTTTCTGGAGGCGAGCAGTTACAGACCAAGCATTAGAAGGTCTCTTGTGCAGGTGGCTTGTGTGTTAGCCCCAGGGCCATTCACTGCTTTCACACCCCAAACACCACCCTGTGAACAGGTAGGGGCTTTGTGACTCAGTGTCCAGAGCGGGGAGAAAGGGCACATTGGGGGAGGAAAAATGGGGGGAAGCTCTCTTTGTCCTGAAACCTGGGTCAGCCCTTTCTGCTGTGGTGGCAAACCAGTAAGATTAAAGTTCAGTCACAGGGGTCTGATGGAGCCTTGCTTTCTCCGCAGCAGGAGGTGGTGCTGACATGCAGCTCGGGGCGGTGGGACAGATCTGTGACTTGTGACCCTGTCGACTGCAGTATGCCTGACCAGTCCCACGTGTACTATGCCGAGTTCTCCTGCCCCAAGGGGACCACCTACCTGCAGAGATGCTCCTTCTCCTGCATCCACCCAGCCAAGCTTCAAGGTACAGTCTGGAGTGCTGAGGGATTTAACTCTCCCTGTTTGGTGCCACCTTTTCATGCCTGTCCTAAGCTGTTCAAACAGAGCATTGCCAACTTTGAATTTCCCAGTTATCCTGGCTTCTCCCAGCCAGGTGGGCTCTTGAGAGACCTCCCAAAATGGTGGGCATTCATCCTCCTTGAGTGGGGACACCATAGTGTGGGGATAATTCCCTCTGACTCCCATCCCCTGGCTGGCAGCCCTTATCCATCCACCTCAGGGTGTAGGGATGTCTTCTCCTGATAGCTGGTGAGGTCTGGCAGCCTCCAGCATTATGGGGACGAGGGAGGCAAGAAGTGTGCAGGCAGCCAGCGCAGACAGACAGAGAGGACTTCAGAGAGCCAAAAGTGGCTCTGTGCCTGGTGACTGTGGGAAAGTGTGTGGTTCAGGAGTCCTGGGGCTGTATAAAGCTGTAGAGACTGATGCCCACAGCTGCAGAGCAGTCTGGGAGATGCTCACCACCCAGACACACAGCAGTCCCCCAGACACACCATGGCCTGGCTTTCATTCTGCCGACTCCATCAATAGCCGCAGGAATGTTTTTAAGCCAAGTCTGAGAAAGAGAACTACTGTTCCTGTCTATACAAGGCTGAGCTGGATGGGATTTCGGGGGTAATTGCCTTGACAGCTTCAAGCATTGGGACTTTATGTGAGTTTCCACCAGCACCTTTGCTCTGAACAATCACATACAACAAATCATTTTAATGGGTGCCCTATTTTATGGAGACATTTATAGCTGAAACGTATGAAAATAATTTACTTTTTTTTTTTTTTAAGTTAAATCTAAGGAGCAAAAACTGCAGGGAATTAAGGTCTCATTTCATGATAGGGGGATGCTGGCAGATCCCCAGCATGAGCTGATCAAACAGTAGCATGCAAATGATGACTTGACAGCCCAAATTCTGCATGAACTGATGCCCGTTGCCTTAGGTGGGTCAGCTGAGGGCAGGGCTTTAATCTGATCTTTCACTCACAGCTGCCTCTTGTTCCTGCTGAAGTCAATGGGAGGTTTGCCATGGGCTCCCTTCATGGGAAGGTGTCCCCTTGATGGAGCACCCTGGGTGACTTCCAGTGGCTGACATGACGGCTGGTGGAGCTCAGTCAAGGCTGCTGAGCCGCGCGGGTAAACTCACAGAGGTCCAGCTGGCTCAGCTGAGCTGTCAATGCAGGGACGTGCCTGATGCTTGCTCTCACCGAAGGTTCGCATCCTTACGGGCAGGCTCTCAAGCCTAATAAATGCTAAGAATAGGCAAGGAAAGGATGACATGGCTGCACAGCGCTCGGAGGTGGGGGGTGACCCTAGGCAGTGCCGGCCCGCTGGGAATGCAGGCGCTGTGCGGAGGCATGGTCTTGTCCCTGGTCCAGGAGCACTAGTAGGCAGAGCAGCGATCACACCAATAGAAAGCAATGCTCGAAGGGAGCATGGAGCAGTCTGGCCACATCAGGAACCTGCTGATCCAAACCCCTCAGCAGGAAGAGTCCCATTCACTCCAGTCCAGCTTTCTTTTTCTTGCTCAGCAGTTCCCAGTGAACCATCCATCATCCTCGGGTAATGTAGTCCTGGACACTTACCGCAGGCACCCAGAGCTGTGCAGTTTCGGCCACCTGTTAGCTGGGTCTACCAAACTCCCTTTTCTCTAGAGGGACAACAGAGAACTGGGCTGTAATACTCAACCCAAGCCTTTAGTAAAGGGTGGTTTGAATTCCCAGTCACACCAGTTAAGGCTCCCACATCTGTCCTGCTGGCACTTTCCAACTTGTGGTGCACGTGTAGCATAGGGTATGACAGCTTGTAAGAGAAGGTGAGGACAAGCTGCAAACAGCACCTGGGGAGAATGGCTGAGCTAAATATGACAGATAGCTGTCATACACAAAAGCTCCCAGCCCACTGAAGGCTCTCCTGAGGTATCACCAGAGAGGGAAAGTTTTGGGGAGATTTGCAGAACCAACATCCTTTCTCCATTCCCTAGAAGTTGTCCCTTCCCCACTTTTGTCTGCATTCAAGGAATTTGATTTCTGTCCCAGCCTGACCAGCCATAAAACGGAGTCCATGGTCTTCATATTTGTTGCCTCCCTTGGCATCAGTATCCGCTCTAACAAGAGGACTTTTGTTCGTTGCTCTGAGCTTCCCTCAACAGGACTCCGTCCCTGGGTCAGCTGTAACCCCAACACACTGTTTCTCTTTTGGGGTCAGGAACAAACCAGTGGCTGACCTGCCTGGAGGATGGTCTCTGGTCGCTCCCCGAAGCCTACTGCAAGCTGGAGTGTGACGTGCCTCCCATGGTGGCCAACGCCAAGCTCCTGGTCCCACGGTGCCTGCAGGGAAACCACGACGTGGGCTCAGTCTGTCGCTACAAGTGCAAGCCTGGATACCATGTGGCCGAGAACACAGTGGGCAAGCCTAAGAAGTAAGTCTGTGGTGGATCTGCTATCACCGTTTCCTCCGTCCTCCCAGCGTGAGCAAGGAGGAGAGGTGATGGTACTCTGGCAGTCTTGAAAAGCTGATTTGATAGGTACAAGGCAGAGCAGCTTGCTCTGGTCATGCTGATTTCTTGAGATACAAGAGGCATTCCCCTGGTTTAGGTGAAAGCAGGTAGGAACAAGATGCGAGCTGCTGTTGCATGCACGTGTACATTAAGTGCCTTAACCTAAATAAAGCATGCGAATTTTCTCATGCACCTCAACGTACTTGTCAGTTGCTGAAAATTAAGCATGTATAGAAGCGTTTGTGGACTCTCAGGTAATTAGATGTAATGAAATGCTGGAAGACTCTTGGAGTTGCTGTCTTTCCTAAAAGTGATAAAACATAGATTAAGGCATTGGGGGTTGTAAGAATGAATCCTTTTGTCAGGATTAACATTTTACCCCCTGCTAAATTTAATCTCAAGCACTGGCATTTCAACTGGAGAAGATTTTTCCTGATGCTTCGTGGAAAAATTCCTGGTGATTCACTAGCCCTGCGCTCAGCCAGTATCGTGACACTGAGGGGTAAAGCAGCATTTTGTCTGCGACGCCTCCAGCTGAAGTCCCCATTGGGTATGGTCACTAAAGATTCCCTGGCACTGGCCGGGTCCTCCCCAGAGTCTTGATGCTAGCCCAAATCAGGTAATTATGTGCTAATTGTTTAATGCCCCCTTCCAGTTTTAATTGGATGCAGACTTCATCTCTGCTTTGCTCTGGGGTAGGGTGGTTGTGCACTGGGAAGCAGTTGCCAAATTTCTTGCCTCGTAATGAAGGAAGTGGTTTCTGTAAACAGCTTTTCGCAGTGTTAGGAGCATTTCTTGGGCCAAGGGGAGCTAAGCAAATTACGATTATGGCTACAATCACATGGACTGCTTTGCAAACTGTGGAGCAGCTTGCGTGCCTGTGGCATTTCAGGCACTGGACGTGCAATCAGATCAACACAGCTTGCAAAGTTAGGCCATCTCCGTCATGCTGCAGCAACTGCTGGTAAGAAAGATGCCCTCTGGAAGTTCCTGAGGCTCCTCTGATGTGTGGGTCTTCCCTATGGGTCTGAACAGCCTGTGAGACAAGTCAAGGAAAATCATGCGAAGTGGTTTACATTTTCATAGCAATGCATGTTGACATAGCATTTTCACATTTGCTATTATCATTACTACTAATTCATCTAACATCTTTGATCATAGAGTACGATCCTGTCATGGTAAGCAAAAAAACATTAGCAGAAGCAGAAACTTCATTGTTTTCTTATCACGCAGATTAACTGCGATGTGAGTGGCCTGATTCAAAGCAAAAGCCTTTCCTTGGAAGTGTAAATGCCAGTGTACCGTCTCATCTGGAGCTCTGTGTATACTCAGCATGAGTACAAACCCCTTGGCACGTGTAGTGAGTAGCAGCTACTAGCCAGTAAACGGGCCGGTCAATTGCTGGATTGCTGGAAATCCTTCTGGTGTTTCAGCCCTGGCAGGCAGAGGATGGGAGCTGCCAGAATGAGAGGTTGCTTGCTTTGTTCAGGCGAGTTTTGGAGAAAGCGAGTTGTTGGAGAAGGTGATGGAGAGCTCTGGAAGGGGCCAGGACTGGTGGGGTGCAGGTTGCTCATGTGCTGGTGAGGGAGCAGGGTCTCAGCTGATGACTCGGACATCAGGTTTTGGGGTCTTCTGAAGTCTTTCTGGGTTCAGCAAACTGAGTTCTTGATCTGTTGTCTCCCTGTTGTACATCAACCCAGCAAGCACCAGCCTTGCTGAAGGATTTAGTGTCATACAGGTGTTGATGGGCATAAGACAGCAAGACTCTTTATGTGTACTAGATATTGGACAAAAGTCAGTCAGTCCACAGCTGGCACTGAAGACTCCCCATGCCACCTAAATAGCCCAACCTTGGAAATATAGTCAGTCTCTCTTTGAATTATTCTTCTAGCTCTAGTGAATCGTGCCTTTTTAGAGGGGAATGATGAAAGGAGCGTAACCCCCAGCTGGCCTCACCAACACCTATGGGGCTCGGACTGTTCTCCAGGGAAGGTGTAGAGGCATCTTTGGGTGTCTGTGGGTTCCCAAGGGATCAACCCGCTCTGCTACTATGTGAACGACATGCTCATCTTCTCACAGCACTGTTGTTAGAAGCTTGGTCATTTCCTTCAAGGGCTGCTTGTAGGCACCTTCATTCAGGGATGGCTCTGGATCCCCCAGGGACTAATGTGAGCAAGCTCTAATGTGAGCAAGCAGGAACCCAACCCAGCCAGGGCTCAGCATCACCTCCTGACTAGCTGCTTTTTTGATCAGCTTTCTGCAGTGCATTCCTCTCTCATGGACCTTGTAAAACACCATGGCTGCTACAGCTGGACTGGGGACCTAACCCCTGGGGCTTTGCTCCTCATGTGCTAGGGCTATGGTGCCCACCTTATGCAGGCCTGAGCCGTGGCTGGGATCCAGCTGTCTGTCCAAGACAAGATGCTCTTGGACACAGATGCTTGTATGATTCCCTCACTTCTGTTTCCTTAGTTGAATTTTACTGCAGGGGCAGTTGCTTAGAAGGCTCCTGCAATCTTAGTTGAAATTAATTTCCCATAGCATAAGTGGAAGAGAAAGGAGATAAAGAAATCTGTTGTCTTGGAGAAGATGCTTTTATCTATTAACCTGAGTGAGGAAAGGCCTTTCAGAAGTCACTGCTTGTCAACAAGGGATCCTCAAGGAAATCTTGATTGCATAATCAAGATCCTGCCAGAGATTTGCTGCCTTTCTGCTGGCAGGGTCATCTGACTGACAATGCTGACATGAAGGGTAAATCTTCTTTGACTCTTCCTAAAGGAAATCTGTTTTCAGCCTGGAGAGCCACATAACAGCCTGGTTTCCATCTGCCAAGTTATTTCACATCTAACACCAAAATAACAGTAACAAGGGGAACTTAGCATGTGCATTCATGCTTTGTGATGGCACGTCTCTGTTTTTGGGCAGCATCTGTCCAATGGCAGCACCAACCCCCTGACCTGGATCGCACAGAGCAATGAACTGCCAAGGAGCAATGTTTGGCATCATCCAGGGCTGCAGCATTGAAAAGAACTGGGCTGAAAGTCAGAGGTCAGATATTTCAGGGGACAAAGGGCATCACCCCTGCAGTGGTCCCTGCTGTTGCTTCCACCACAAAGTGCCACGTGAAGCAGCTCTCCAACAGGAATATCTAGGACATCCTTTAGACGAGCACTCTAATGCTGGGGGGATGCTCTCAGCTTGGGGACCAAAAAGGTCAGACCCTGCAGAACAGTTGTTTCACTTGCCCAATGCAGGATGATTCCTTGGAGAGAAGAGATTTTGGGATCTCAAAGCTACTTTTGTTGAGGGATTGATGAGCCCCTTCTGCTAGTTTGAGGGAATGAAGCAAAGAACTGGGCACCCAGGTCTTTTCAGGCAGCTTTGAAAGTCTCAGCCTGCATTTTGACCATAGTTCAAAGGAGCCATGAGACAGCCCAGCCCCCTGATGAGCTTCCATGGAGATGCCGGCCCCTGCGCCTCCTGTCCCCATTCAAAGCCTATGGAGACCATAAAAGTGGGAGAGGGAGGTGGGAGAATGTGGAGGAGAAAATGGACTGGAAGGAGCTAGCAGACTGGGGGCTGGAAACGTATCAGAAAGATTGCAGCAGGCAAAGCAGGACAGCCTAGCCCTGGGAGCATCGGCGTTTAGCAGGGCACCGGGCCACTGTACATTTGTGGTGGGTGCAAAGGCGTGGGGTGCTCGCTGCTTCTGCCCATGTCTGGCCCCTTCCAGGTAAAAGGCAAACACCTGCACAGCTGAGGGAACCAAGCAGCCAGGTAAAGAAAACACAGGCTGTCAACTGGACTCCTGTGTCACTTCCACCTCTAAGGTCTCTGATGAAGATTTACAGCCCAGGTTGCCCAGGCTGTTTGGAGCACAGCAGCAGAGGTCCTACAAAGCTGATGTCGCTTTATTTCAATTTACCAGCAACTCTCCCTGCTTCCCCCCTATTCTTTTTGAAGCTGTCAGTCTCCTGCCATGGGAGATGAGGCTTTAGGCTCATTTATCACTGTTACTGTACAGCAGACCCCGTTCCCCCAAGCTGGCCACCCCAGTACGCAGCTGGATCCCAGCCAGGCTCCTGCGTGCTCAGCTCCCAGAGCTGGGCAAGCGCTCATGCCTTCACATCAGAGGCAGCCCTGGCTGGCCTCAGACGTCTCCCCTGCCTCCTCTACCCATTAGGCATCCGCTTGCCTGGTTGGAGGGGGAAGCTTTGACTCTGATTTTCCTGGCTTCCTTGTTAATCCTCAAGAAATGCCGCTAACCCAGATCAGAAGAAGTCGGGGGGGTCTGGAAATTTCAAGCTGCTATGAGGTTGTGGTTTTTTTATATATCTTTTAAAAAAAAAAAAAAAAAAAGCCTCTCCCTTCCCTTCTCTGTGCCTTAATATAAACTGCTCACTTCATATGTGCGGCAGTGGTCCACATGCCACCTTCTACCCTGGGGTCAGCCCAGGCTAGCCCTGTTTGAAGTTCCCCAGCACAGATGCTGGTGGTGGGGTGAGGGATGCAAGGTGGTTTCTCCCCCCAGGTCTAGGGGGGGTGCAAGTTTGGGTAGAGGTGGGAGAGGCCATGCACAGTGCCAGCCCCCACTGGGGTCACTCTAGCACCACATCAGGACAAGAAGCCCTGGTGAAGACGATGGGGCTCAACCACAGTGTGCACCTGTGCAAACTGCAGCTCCTGCAGCGTGTCCTTCCCATACTCGGCCCCTCTCCCCAGGTCTTCCCAAGGCTCCTAGGCAAAAGGCCTCTGCTGTGATCTGGGGGAGCAACAGGGAGGTGCAGTGGCTGCATCAGTTATACCCTGGTGGCCAGCGGGGGAGTGAGAAGGAGCATGTGGCTGGGATTCTCCTGGTTTGTAAAGGAGTTTGCTCAGTGCCTGAGGCATTGCAGTGAGGCTTTGCACCACCAGGTCGCTCCTATTGCCATAATGCCATCAGCTTAACCCTCAGCGATTTACCCCTTGCAAGTCGTAGAGCTAGGTCACACCCTGTATGCCAGGCAATTTAAGAAGGGAAAAATGCTGCTTGAGGATCTGGACATCCGACATGGATCAGTACCTCTTGGCATGCACCTTCGCTTGCCTTTAAAGATGAGCAAAACAAAGCATTCAGACATGGGAGGAAGCAGGGTCTGATGGGGCATCTTTGAAAGGCAGTGACCATCATGCCAGTGGAAAGGGTGAGCAACTAAGAAAGTTAAACTGAGGGGGGCTGAAACCACAGCTGCCCACAATGGGATCCTCACCACCCTTCCAAAATAGTATGTAGTTGCAGTTCCCTTCAGTCGATTCAAGGCTACTGCTCTTGGGGTGACTTTGCAGCACCACTTGCTGCTCGGGTGCTCACACTGTGGCCACCCACGTTCCCAGCGTGGTCTGGTGGGAAGATTTGTGCAGAGCTCTGTGCCCAGAGGGCCTGCCACATCTCACCCCTTTCCCTGCCTGCCTCCACATTACCTGCTGGAGCCTGAATTCACCACAGCAGGAATCCACTGTCTCCCTTAGTCTTTAGGAAAAGCAGATCCCTGATTTCTGAAGGGAGAGGGGGAATCCCTAAGAGCTGCAAATCTTTAAAAGGATGAGAATGTTTCAAAAAGCTCTCAAATTTCCCATCCAGGAGTTCCCAGCAGAAGTGTGTAGGGGGATGGCCACCAGCTCCTGCCCCACATCTGGCAGTGGGGTGCAGATGGGGTCCCCTCGTTTCTCTGGGCCGCGTGACCCTGCACCATGTGTTGGGGGGCAGCTGGGTGGCCCCATGCAATGTCTGCTGCCGCTCAGAACAAGGGGCAATTTAGTGCCTCCCCCCCCCCGGGGTTTCTCTAACCCAGTTAAACCCCCCTCTGCGTACCTGTGACACGCTATAAACTCCATAACGTGGTGCCTGGAGCCCTGCCTGCTGGCACCGGTGGTGGGGGAGGGCAGGGGCAAGCAGCTGGAGCAGGCTATCTAGTAAAGAAGGACAGGAGGTGGTGGGGGGAAGTCTCATTAAGGACAGAGCAATCAGCATGGGCTCAGGTAAAGCCCATCAGTGCTGTCAAAACCTGTGTGTAAAAGTCTGGGGTCGCAGTGACACGTCCTCTTCTGGGAGAGCAGTCCCTAGCCAGCCCGATGCTTTGTGGGCTTCCATGCCTCTATGTAAAAGATGTGGTGTCTCTATCGCTGCCAAGGACGGGAGACTGAAAAGCGGGTGGGCTCCGCTCCTGGACTTTTTCTTCCTTTCTTTTTCATCGTTTTTTTGGCAAGTAGTTTGCGCCTGGGCTGTTTTAGCAGCGCAGGATGGTATTGGTCTGCTGCGGTATGACAGCCCCTTGGCGAGAGGGGGATTGACAGATCTGGCTGGAGTACAAAGAGGAGCCTCAGGAG